>NC_091067.1:82222954-83608160 GCF_000393655.2 Nicotiana sylvestris
TTACATGCAAAAACATAGATTTTTAGCCATACATCAATTGGCTTGTTCACTATATTTCTTCTGGTAAAGAGACTCTAGAAAGGAAAAAGAAATAATTTAAGTCTGGCTAACAGGTTTTATATTGATTCCGAAGCGATCTGCCTAGGAGAAATATTGAAATCAAATGTTGAATGCTGGTTTGAAGGTGTATTTCTGTATAGAATAAAATTGGTTTATAACATATGGTCGAATGATAGCATGACACGTCGAACCGAAGGCTAGAAAAAGACAAGTCAGGTAACGGCCAGTACCCGACACAACGAATGTGATCGACGCCGGGTAAATCCCGAAGATAGCATATTTAACGAGAGGAGATCAAGGGTTTACCATTAGATAGCATTCAATGAGGGAATATTTTCAAACATTAAATGAGCAACCGTTGCAGGAAATATTTGCATTCATGGCTTGCCGTTACATGTTCATCAATGACTCTTTTATTATAATTTAGGTAGGGCTTGATCCTAGGATCTTGGTTCCCTAGGTATAGCTATAAATAGCAGGCTCAACAACCATTGTAGCACATGAAATTCTTGGCAAATACATGTTGTATTTTACTTTTGCTCTCAATTAAACAACTTTAATTGTTCTTTATCATTGCTTTCACTTTTATACTCGGAGATATTACGCTCAGAGACAGGCTTGGCATCTTTTTTAATTTCAATTACTAAATCTCATTTTAATCTTATTTCTCTATACGACCTCTTAATATAGGCTGGCGACAGTGGCTCTTACGCTTGAGGTAGGTACGACCTTTTAATATAGGCTAGCAACAGTGACTCTTACGCATTGGGTTGGTACGACCTCTTGATATAGGCTGGCGACAGTGGCTCTTACGCATTGGGTTGGTATGACCTCTTAATATAGGCTTTATTTTTACCCTGCGAAAGGCTTTTTGTAATTTTGTGTTCGCCCAGCTCTTCGACGGCTTGATAAGAGCCTCGATTGTGAGTCGTTATGTAGCGATAAATGAGCACCTCGGGAGGTTTCGCTCGATGGTTGAATTGTTTTGAAGCCTATTGTTGTGAGATTAGAAGACAATATAAGAGCCTTGAGGCAGTATGATATACAAACCGAATGACTGAGAATCGGGGCCTCGAGTTGGCCTATACGGCGCCTCGGGGTCGAGCTAAGTGCTGGTTTGTGACCGACCGATGAAGGTCTAACAATTCTAAGAGCTTTGATCTGAGCTCTTTATGATCAATAATGAGCAAGAAATGAAGAACAATTAATGAAAGACAATAAATGTAAGCATTAAATGTAAATAATAGAATTAGAGAATGTTCTTATATTGAATGTTGTATTGAGTATCCTCCTTACAAAATGACAAGGGTCCCCTTTATATACCAGGAGGAATTTCAATATAGTAAAAATGCATTTATTACAAAGATATATAGCTGGTACAACTATTTAATGCCACGGTACAGGCTTGAACTAGCCTAATAGACATGGTCAGCTTTAGTCACGTGCCTTGGGGATCTCCCACTCGTTCATCATGGACGCCGATTTACACTACCTCGAGGTCGATCATTGAGAACCCTCGGGGTCTAACCCCGAGCTGATCCTCGAGGCCTCTGGGGCAGTCTTACGAAGTGCCGTAATGATCATAAAATTGGGCTCTCTGATTTTTACCGTATACAGATAGTCCCCGCGTTTCTTAGAATAAAAATGATAAGAAATGGTCTTGAATTCTTGCCTCTTCGATACTACCATCGTGACGTTAGTCCATCGAAGCATTAAATGCTATGACTCAAAGGCTACGCAGGGGTCGCTGTCAATATGACTATCGAGAAACCCACGAATCGCTATTGGTTCGGCCTTTTCGCTTCCCAAATGCTGCCCATATGGCTTCTATAAGTACCTCAACCGCTTTGTTATTCACACTTTTACAGCTTCTTTAATTTTCTAGATCCAAGTCCACCATCTTCTACATTCTTCTCCCTTCTGCGTTTGCCTTCTTACTTTCTTTCTTGGAAACTTGTTTTATAGTCATGGCTAGGACCTCTAGAACGGTTCCTCAGAAAGAGGGCGCTGCTTCTTCGTCTCGCCCATCCAGGGGTAAACCAAAAGTACCCCCAACTATCGAGCAATGTACCCCTACCAAATTGGATATTGTATCTGATTTTTCCGTCGAAAATCCCTCTTCTATGCCAGGTCGATATGAGCACGTATCTCGGTACATCAGCGTGCTCACCGATACATACATAGTGAAGGAAGACTGCCGATGGGGGGAGGCAGCATTGGTAAAATCCCCAATTCTGGGGAAAGCATAGTAGACAGTAAAGCTGGCTTCCTCAATGTGTATACATACCAATTTACTTTAGGCCCCGCAGATTCTTCAGATCCTTCTTCCCCATTGATAGATCCGGCGATTCTCGGTTTCTGCTACGCGTACCGATTGACGCTCGGTCAGATCTATCCTTCTTTCTGGAGGATAGTTCATATGCTCCGGTAATTTTCCAACAAGGTTGGGGGTATGACCTTCACCGTCAATCACTTGATTAGACTATACAACCCTCGTCTCTTCTGGGGTTTGATCAAGCTTCATCCTCGATCTGCGAGGCCATTCTTTTCGAGCATCGATGAGGACAGGGATCGAGGTTGGATGAGTCAGTTTGTCCGAGTGAGGACCTCGGACATTATCCCGGCTAATCGGATTCCATTCCCGGAGGAGTGGAATATGAACAATAAGTTCCCTTACCTCAAACATATTTTATTACCTTTTCATCCCCTTCTGAAAAATGGTTTTCTTTTGATTATGCAACCACCATTTGGTACCCTGGAGTGGTTCAGAATCTATTGGGATGGATTAGAAAATTGTATTCCCCCTTCCTTTATCTCGATCTTTCATGGCGTGACTTGGCCAAAACGCGGTGGCAGGCCAAGAACCACAGTACGCTCTTTACTGCTATTTTTCACCATGCTTCCTTATGAATATTTTTTATGGTGGTAAGTCTGATGTATCATGCTCGTGTAGGCCTCGGGGATGGAGTATCGATAATGCCAGCTCTTGCTGGTGAAGAGGGAACCTCGAAACCTGGCAAGGGTAACAAAAGGAAGAAAGAAACCTCGATCGAGTCTTCAATTAAGACTGATGCTACGGTCTCGACTTCGGCTGTTGTGGCAAGTCCCGGTGCCGAGGATGAAGGTGATGATGATGATGAAGGCTATTTGGCACAAAGGACGAGATGAGGTGCAGATGCTTTGCAAGTTGTTGGCGGAAAGCCACCAAATCGGGGGTGGTCGACATAGACCAAACCCGTGTTAAGGAGACCCTTGAGGAGGGTATAGGCGGAGTCCCTGAGTTCCAAGTCGGACATAGTACAGTCCGCGCCGATGATCCCGCTACTGGTGACTCTGGAGGGCCTGAACCCGAAGCTTCTCAGGGGTGAGATGAGACCCTTAGAGAACTTAATGCCCTGAGTGGCTTTAATTTGGGCCATTCGTACTCACTAGGTGAGTTTAGGGATGCACAGGACCAAGCTGCCGCCGATATGGGGGCTTCCCATAGAGGGGAAGACGTGCTCGAAAGCCTTCTTGACAGTGTCAACGAGTACATTGACCTTGATGCTCCTATCGCTCTCGAGGAGGCAGAAAGGCTTCAGTAGCAGGTGATATTCTCTGGCATATTTTTAGCGTTTCAAATTGTTGCCTTTGTTTTTCTAACTTCCCTACTCTGTTACAAGCTAAGAAAATGTACGACCATGCCTTTTCTAGACTTCCAGACGAGCTTTCATGTTGTGGGAAGGAGATCAAGAAGCTCACCTCGGAGCTAAAGGAATCGAAGGCCTCCTCTGCCCAAAAGGGGGAGGAGTTGAGCGGGCTTCAGGCGAATTTGGAGGGAGTGCTCCAAGAAAGGTCTGGCCTTGCTGAGCAGGTAACACGGTATGCATGAACTCGTTCATCATTCATATAATTTGATGCTTATCGACTTATTTTTTCCTTTGCAGATTGGGCAAAAGGATGCCCTCGTGGGGAAACTTTAGGAAGAAGTTGCTGCTAAGAATGCGGAGATCCTCAAGCTGAGGAGGAAAAATGAGACCGTGACCTCGGAGAGAGACCTCTTGTGGATAGAGAATATATTTTTGGCAATGTAAGAAAAATTTTCTACTTCAAGTCTTTGAATTCTTTATATTTCAGCGTGCATGTGAAGTTTGTCTTCGAATTTTGATATTGGCTCTTCAGAGCCCATGCTTGGAGTAATCGGGGCCCTCAAGGTCAAGCACCATCTCGAGATTAGGTCGATAGCTTTTTAGAATCGATGCTTATAATAACAGAAATCCTCGGGGTCTCAACGGCTCCCGAGCGCTGTGTGATAGCATCATTTATGCGACACGGTTGTGAAGTGACTGGGGTGGTCCCACCGGTACACTTCCCCAAAAATGGCACTGACATGGTCAGAATCAATTGGCCATCAGGATAGGCGAACAGTCACTGCTTGCTCTATATATTCATTTGCTTATTTCTTGTCTGAGGACTCCGCTACTCTAAGTAACTATCCTTCTTATTGAGCTCTTTTTTGTGCTAGTTCTCTTACCATTTCAAGAGCTTTTGCCCAATCCTTTACCTTCCTTTATCATAGCCATGGCTGCTGTGCCTAAACCCGTTCACTAAGGAGAGGAGAGTTAGGCTTCTGCTTCATGCTCGGTCAATGGTACACCACCGGTATCTGGTGAGCTAACTTCGAGGAGCTTAGTCACTATAAGGGACTTTGCATTAGAGAGACCTACCAATATTTAGGGCCATCAAGAGCATGCATCGAGGTTTATCTCCTTAATTGGATAAGAGCACCTCAAGGCAGTTAGAAAAGACTACAGATGGGGAGAGGAAGTGGTACTGCGGGTACCTTCCCTAGAAGAGAGCATCATGGCTCACGTCAAGGGGTTTTTGAATATATATATGTACCCCTTTATGTTGGGCCCTCTTGATAGGGTCGTGCTCGAATTTTGTAGAAGATGTCGGGTTATCCAGGCACAGGTTCACCTATCGTTTTGGAGGATAGTGCTGATGATAAGGTATTTTGAAAATAAGGTTGGGCTTGAGTTCACCCTCAACCATCTTCTTAGACTGTACCGACTCTTTCATCGAGGCCTGATTACTCTGCGACGTCGATCCACTCGGCTCTTTGTTGCCAGCAATGAAGAAGACGGGGACCCAGGGTAGATGAGTCGTTTCGTTCGAGTGTGGACTATTGATATTATTCCCACAGAGTTCCTTCCATTTCCTGAGAAATGGAATTTTACACGTACGTGCTACACTCGTGTTCTTATTACTTTTGCCCATGGTGGAGGCAGACTCTATAAAGGTGCTTTCCTTTTCTTTTCTTTTCTGCAGCAATCCCGTGGATGCCACAAGAGGATCCTGACCTGGCGGATTGGTCTCAGAAACAGGTAGCTTGCTTGACTTACGAAGAGCATAAGTGGCGAGATTGGCCAAAGGTAGATAGGAGGCAAAACATCACGGTACGAGGTGTGTGGCTTGCTTTCTTTGAAAGGTACTTTCTTTTATGCATACTAACTCCATCACCGTAGGCATTAGAGATTTTCTGAGATGAGGTCGTTCCCCCTCGGGGAGGAGGAAGAATCGTCGACTTTGGTGTTGATGACTGGTAACAAACGAAAGGAGTCCTCGAAGGACGAGGGTGCTCATAGCGAGGCAAGCCCTGCTCTAAGGCTCAAAGAATATATACCTATTAATCCTGCGGCATCTAAGGCATCTAGCCTTGGAAAAGTGGTTTCTCTTTTGGCACCGTCTTCGTTTCCTACCGAAGGTACTTCGAGGGATACAGGCGTTCAGCCGCCGTCCTCTCCCCCCGTCAAAGGTACTTCAAGGGATGTTCGAGATCACAGGCCGCCTAGATCAAGCGGGGTCTCGAGCGACCATCTCCCCACCGTGATCGGTTCAACTAGGGACGGCGAGACCAGGCCAGTAGGCATACGCTTAACCTTTAAGGAGGCTCAACGGCTTTGTTCTGTGGTGAGCTTTGGTCGACTTTGTTGATCTTCTGATTTTACATTTTCGTTTTCTCATTGAGCTTCTTTTTCATAGGCCTTCGACAATCTCAAGTCTGAGCTACTCCGCTGTGAAGCCCGGTTAAGGAAAGCCTTGGATGGGGAGAAATCCCTCAGGCATCTTTGTGATGAAAGGGGAGATGAGTTTGTATACCTGCGGTATGAGGTGAATCGGAGCCTGAACTACGAAAGCCACCTTGAGAAATAGGTAACCTTTGCTTCGAGGGAATTCATGCTTCTTCTTCTATCCTCGTAGATTAATCTTTTGATATTTTAGTTGTAAAGCAAGACAGAAGATCTTGAACGCCTTTTTGGGGCGAGGTTGGCCAGGCCAAGTATGAGTGTAACGGGCTAAGGGCTCAGATAGATGCCCATTTTGCAGCCAAGAAGAATGCTTTGGCTAAGGTTTCTACCCTCGAGGTGCAGCTTCGGAATGCCCGTGAGAACATCTTGGTTCAAACGAGCAGGATTGCAAAGCTCGAATCTGACCTTTTGGAGATGAAGGACGAGGTCGTGGACGCTCGGGCTGAAGCTGAAGTGATTCGGGCTAAGGACGACAAGAAAGTGGTTGTCTATTTAAAAGATGGTGCCAAAGCTCGGGCTGAGCTAAGAGGGGCTTCTGATCGATAGAGTAGAGGCAATGAATATGCCTGGTGTAAATCTCGAAGGGAAATCCTCGAAGAGATCCACACTAGGGGCTTCGATCTCTTGGAAGAGATAGCTCAGGCCAAGGCAGAAGAATACGGCGCCAAATTCCTCATATCTGATACCGAAGACAATGGAGAGGAGGTCGATGGGGCCGCAGTCCCTAAGAGGAAAATAGACTAGGCTTTTTTCTTTTTGATTCTTTGTACAGTGTTCTTAGAGAACTTTTTAAATTTAGCTTTGCATTGTTTCATACATGCGTATATGCAAAGAAACCTTTCGGTTTTCTCCTTCCATGAATTTCTATTTGCTTGTGCATGTCCTCCTTCGTCTTGAGTTTTGACGTTTTGTCAATGATTAGCCAGACTAATTGGCCTTTGAATAAAAACCTTTAGGTTTATAATTTGGCCCTGGGGCTTGTTAGGATGGCTCGTAGGCTCTTACGCATTTGCCCTTAGGCATTTTTGGTTAACTGTTTTGGGCGTAGTCTCCGAGTTGGATTTTGCCTCGAGCTCATTGACCCTTATGTTTTTGAACATTAATCTAGCTCTTAGGCTCTTACACGCACACGATAGCGTCTAAACTTACTTTTTTTCACCTAAAGCAAATTCTGCACATAGTAATAATTAGAGAAATTTTCATAAACCACTATGTTTTAGTGATTATTAGCTTGCTATAGCTACCATTTACTAAATTATTTCATATAGCTATATTTTCAGTTGTTATAGACTGTATTCAATGTATTTTGCTACTATATTCATGAATACATTAACAAAAGTCAGCGGAAAATAGGGAAATCCAGCTAAGCAGAGAATATATTTGATTGTATTCGCGAGCTGTATTCGTGAATATAGTAACGAGATTTGCGGGGAAAAAAGTCTTCAGTTATTTAAAAATGGTAAGTGAATCAATTAATGTGATAGACTCCTAATATAACTCAATAAACTCAATTATAACACACAAAATTTGTATTTCCAGTCATAGAAAAAATTCTCAACCGAAAAATACCCCAAAAAAATTTTTTTAGTGGTATCTTTACTAAAATATTTTTTAGTGATATCTTTACATATAGATTTATATATTGAAATTATATAATTACATTGACTACAGTTAAATATATTGGTACATGAAGTATAGCAGGTCATCTATAGTGCAAAAATATATGAATACATACTGCAGATACAATTGAATACATATATACATCTGAATATATAAATTATATTAATTAAAAAACATATGAATACATTCATGGAATACAACGAGTTAGTGAATACAATAAAATACATGGAATACAGCGAGATACATTGAAATACAATGAAAAAAAGATAGTGAATACAATGAAATACATGGAATACAGCGAGATATATTGAAATAAAATGAAAAAAAAAGTAACAGACTCTTCAAGTTCCTCAGCCCCATACTCCGTCCCCAATCCACCGATATTCAGGCTGTCGCCATGTGGGGCGTCGCTGCCGGTTAAATGAAGACAGTTGTTGATAGCGGAATTAAAAAGTATATGCAGGGGACCTACTGGATATGCATCCAATGCACAAGGTGCCAGTAACTCTCGGAGGCAATAAATGGCAGATTCTCGGTCCTCTGCAGATCGTTTCCTCAAAAGTTCAATAAAGCTCTGCAAAAAAAATATGAAAATGACTTTGAGGTATATCAACAATTGGTCTAAATAGCATGGAGAGATCTAAATAGACAAAGCATGGGGAGACAACTTTGAGCCGGAGGAGGGGGTTAGGGGTGACACAACAAGGAAGGGGAGAAGTGAATCGTCGGCCGGATCTGTCGTTGGCGAAACACAACCCCTGCTAGGGCTTCTAAAAGAAGGGGAGGAAAAAGTGGAGGAAAAAATGGAGAAAGGGGAAAGATAAAGGAGGAGAGATGGAAGAGCGAGGGAGAGAGAAAAATAATACACACCGTATTTAATGGCTTAAAGGTAGGAAGTGGTCATAAATAGATATTTTGCTATAAAAATTAAAAGATAGCTATATGATATAATTTTTTAAAAGTATATTTATTTACAATAAATAAAGTATCAACCTTTGCTATAGGAGGTAAAATTTCCTAATTATTATGACTGTGACAATCGTAATAATGTATAATAATGGCTCCAAAATTCTAGACATTTCAAAAAATGTAGTAGGTATATCATTAATCAAAATGGCCAATTAAATTTATCGTATACGTTTGGATTTTAACGTCTAAGATACGTACATTAAAAATTTATAATTAAGAAATTGGCCAACCATCGTGATTTGAATTATGATGGGCAGGATTATGGACATAAGCAGAGTATGGCTTTCTTTATTCACAAATAAAAGTTCTCTCGGCAGAGCCAGCCTAATTAGGTCAGTTCTCTGACTATAATATAAACGGGCGTTTGCTTTTGTTAGTTTCTTTATCATAATCATTAGAACCCTAATTCTATTATTCTAATTTTATTATATATAACGATGGTATTTGTTGAGCTTACGCGCACTTCAATTATTCTCTCACATACTTGATATCTTGTTACTTTCACCAACATAAGTATCGAGCTTTACCCGCCAAAACTTAAAATAGAATTGAAAACTCATCCAGTATTTTTGCTTCTGCTGAAATTTGCGCTCTGATCTTCCAATGTTTTCATCACACTTCATCAAACGTTTGCTCACATCCTTAGTTGCAATCTACTATTACTTTTTCATTTTGAGTTATGCTTTAATTTGTCACCTGCTGATGTAGTAAATATGCTCTCTTTTGACACTTTAAATTTGTAGGAAAAAAAAACGAAAAATGTCAAGATGGAACATCTTCTAAAGCGATCCAGCAGTTGAGGAGTCCGGAACCAATTGTAGTTCTTTTGGACTAAAAATACATAAATAGGTGGGGGAAAAAAGGTGACATTTTTATGTATAGCGCCACAATACTTGGCGCTATACAGTAACGTTAACTGTGCCGTTACTGTATAGCGCCAAGTATTGTGGCGCTATACTAAAAAAGCTGACACGCCCAGGTATAACGCCACAATACCTGGCGCTATACATAAGTTTTATATATAGCGCCTGGTATTTTGGCGCTATACTCCTTTTTCCTGACCCCACCAACAATTCCTGACTTCAATAATTCAAAAGCATATAGTGCCAACTTTTTGGGCGCTATATATATATGTTGGAGATGTACGTGAAGGTTGAAGTCGTTCCAAAAAATGAGGTTGTGCGTAGTAGAGATAACCCCCAGTCATCGGGTGGTTATTCTGGAGCAGTTTTTGCCGGACAGGTTCCGGATGAAAGCGTTTTCCTTGATTTAAACTTATCACCATCGGCGAATGAGCAGCGAGAAAATAATTTATACCCTGCTTTCCATAATTCACAAGACGAGTGATAAACTTCAATTTTCATTTGTGTTAATTATGTATATTTTTGGCGTATTGAATTTGTATTAACGCTCATATATTTAATAGGGGGTACCGGCCGGATATGAATTTTACAAGTGGCCCATCCGGTAGTCATCACCTAATTAAAAACGTCCATAATGGAATTTCATCACATTACGACTTGTAAGTGAAGTGATATAGCCATATGGAAAGCATTTATTAATTCAGTAGCCTATATTTTTGTTGGTTGTGCAGTGAAAACGAGCAAGTTGAACCACCCGTACTCACTCAATTGACCGAAAACGACGTATTACATCGGGATCTAGCAGATGCACAGAGTGAGGAACATAACAGTGATTACGATAACAATGCCGATGAATCCGGAGACGAGACACCCTTTTTTCATGAGGATGCTGATGAGCAGGATGAGGAGGAAGGACCTGATTTGAAGAGAGACCCCCTAGACGAAGAGTGTACGAGTCCGAAGTGTCGTTTCATTCAAGGGAGATTCCTTACATTGATAACTTGCCAACCGTGCCGGATGTGGAAGCTCTCACAAGGGATTTTGATTAAATCCGAACAGCAATGTGGGATGAGTCTAGACCAACGGTGCTTGCAAAGGGAATGCTTTTTCCTGATAAAGCGCGCTTAAGCAGGGCTTGTAAAATGAACAACGCAAAAGAGTGTCGTGAGATGCTGGTATGGGAGTCAAGTTCGATGGTATACAAGGTTGTTTGCCGCAGGTGGTTTTGGCCATGTAATTGGATGTTGCGTGCGACCAAGAAGAAGACAGGTATGTGGAAAGTGGGTAAATACATTCTCACCCACACATGCGAAATGGACACATTCAACGGGAATCACTTCAACTTGGATATTGACTTGATTTATCTTGTACTTATTCTGCACCTCGAAGCGTCCATAAGGTATGCAATCAAAGAGTGCATTACATCAGTCCACCAGGAATATGGCCATACCATTACGAAAAGAAATGCATTTCTCGGGCACAAACGAGCGTTTGAAATTGTGTACGGTAATTGGGATAAGTCATTTGCATCTCTGCCAAAGTACATGGCCGCACTGCAGCACTTTAACCCCGGGAAAATTGTTGAATGGAAGCTTGAGCAGAGTTCGGGAACACCAGAATACATATTCAATTACGTGTTCTGGGCGTTTAAGCCAGCAATTGATGGTTTTTCGCATTACCGGCCCGTAATATCCATAGATGGAACTCATGTCAATGGAAAGTACGATATCAAGCTATTGATAGCCGTGGCAGTGGATGCTAATGGATAGATATTTCCTCTAGCTTTTGCTGTTTGTGCCAATGAAAGCACAGAGATGTGGACGCTGTTTTTGAACCACCTGAAAGAGCACGTTGTCAAACAGCATTCAGGTATTTGTCTAATATCTTATCAGCACGGTGGTATATTAAGTTATGTGGAGAACTTGCCTGCATGGCAAGAACCTTATGCATACCTTTGTTACTGTGTGAGGCACTTTAAGGCCAATTTCCAGAAGGCACATCCCGACAAGGATCTACATGATTTGATGTGAATGGAAGCAACAGACCACCAACAACATAAATTTCGGAGGCATATGGATTCTATCAGGTAAAAAGACGAGGCAGCCTATCGTTGGTTAATGCGACATAACCTTGAAAAGTGGACGTTGCATGCGGATGGTGGAAGATGATGGGGAATTCTTACTACAAACGTGTTAGAGTCCTTCAACGGGTTATTGAAGTCGGCAAGAGGATTGCCCGTCACAACCATGGTGCGGATGTCGTTCAAGCAGATGGCGGAGAGGTTTGTTGAACGGTCTGTAGCTGCAACGGAATTGATGGAGAGGGGTGTTGAATTTATGCCAGTGCCGATGCAGAGATTTGAGAAATACAGACGGCGAGCACATTGGCATTCATTTTTGCAGTTTGATAACGAAAGAGGTATTTTTGAAGTTCACACCGCTATCCATAATAATCGGGGTAATAATGTACATACCCTAAATGAATCATCAAGGTTATGCTCCTGTGGGAAATGGTCCATATACCACATGCCTTGCTCACATGCCATCAAGTGTTTTCAACGTGTTGGTTATGCGGAGACCAACTATGTTGATCAACAATATAGTGTTTCCAAGTACCTAAACACATATAGTGGTCAGTTGCATCCAGTGGGTGCTGAGCATTATTGGCCTCCGGAACCATTTAAAATGGTGTGTAACAAGTCCTATTTATGTAAAAGACAGGTGCAGAAGAGAACGCGTATACAGAACCAAATGGATGTTAGTGACACCGTTTATGCGCGCAAATGTGGTATATGCTCGCAAAAAGGACACGGCCATCGTAAATATCCTTCAGCTGGTTTGGGTGGCAAAACTAATCAAGCTCGTGGTGGGTGTTCTTCTAGTGTACCTAACTACCCATGAGTTGATGTTGTAATAATTAGTTGTTATGTCTATGTTGCAAGATTTATGAAATAAAATTATGCTTGTTAACTATGATTTGTACTTTCCCATTTTACCTATTTAAATAATAATTTAATAAAATTATCTGTATATTTATTATGTGTGTGTTGTCTTGTCGAACTGAAAAAGCTGACCAGCTGACATAAAGTTGTCTTGTCAATATCATGATATTTAACACGCAAAGTATAGCACTATTAGATAGTACATTATGTGTGTGTTGTCTTGTCGAACTGAAAAAGCTGACCAGCTGACATAAAGTTGTCTTGTCAACATCATGATATTTAACATGCAAAGTATAGCGCCATTAAATAGTACGTTATGTGTGTGTTATCTTGTCGAACTGAAAAAGCTGACCAGCTGACATAAAGTTGTCTTGTCAACATCATGATATTTAACACGCAAAATATAGTGCCATTAGATAGTACGTTATGTGTGTGTTGTCTTGTCGAACTGAAAAAGCTGACCAGCTGACATAAAGTTGTCTTGTCAACATCATGATATTTAACACGCAAAGTATAGCGCCATTAGATAGTACGTTATGTGTGTGTTGTCTCGCCTATAAATAACGGGCACATTGTAGTTATTTTGTGTTCTCAAAATTTACTAAAAGCAAATAGTTTATTAAAAGTAAGGTTTTTTTTACTAAAAGCAAATATTTCACAAATGGCTCAACCTCTTCGTCCACCAAAGTGCAACTATGGAAAAGCATGCTTGATGCAAAATTGTTGGGATGGTGGTGAAGTTGGACGCCGCTATTGGCACTGTATAAACCAGTTTTATAAGGTTCCCGGCGAACCTATTTGTGATTTTGAGGAATGGGTTGATGAACCATGTTATCAGGAATGTTACAGAGAACAACTGCAGTTTCTTCATAATATGTGTTTAAGACAACGGGAATATGAAAAAGAAAATTTGCAGACTTGAGGGAAAACCTGAAGGAGGTGGGAGAAGAAAAATGGAAAACACAATGGAATTGTGAAGCATAAAAGGAACGTAAAAAAAATATAAACTGGAACTTGCGGAGGTGAAGACGAAACTGAAAGAGGTAGAAGAAGGAAAAGAACAACTGGAAGAACGATTTAAGTGGTTGGAGCGGAGAATAAATAGCAATCGGGGCTAAATATTGGCATGTATGTGTTTAATGTATTTTTCATATTTCATGTATTTTTATTATGTTGGCCTGCTATGTTTGTGTTTGTGCTTGTGTTTGTGTTGTAGTAATATTTTCCTTGTTTGTTGTACTAAATTTTATTTTAATTGAAGTAGAAGTTAAGTTTAAGTGCTTGTGTTGTACTAAATTTTATTTTAATTGAAGTGAAAGTTAAGTTTAAGTGCTTGTGTTGTACTAAATTTTATTTTAATTGAAGTGGAAGTTAAGTTTAAGTGTTTGTGTTGTTCTAAATTTTATTTTATGAAACTATCAAATGAATGGAGAACTAAAAAAAGTAATGGGAATATTCGATTAAATATTGTTGTTAATGTATACAAAAATATTATTTACACCATGTCAATGTGTCCCGCATCCGGTGTGTCTCAATGCAGCCACTGGCCTGAGGCGCATCCCCTCTCGCCCGGGTACGCTATCAGCATCATCATCATCAAGTCGTCTCCTTATAGCCGGATGCGGCGCAGGATGACATGTATCGTTGGTGTTGTCAGCTCCAGTAGAAGGCTACATAATAATATGAAACTTAGTATAGAAAACTACATAACAATTCACAACAATTTATATTGTCTTACCATCATTGTCTCTAGATCCTGAATGTAGTCATCTGTCGTTGCATCGCATGAATCCTTATAAGGGAAATTAATAAAGTTAAATAAAATAAATAAGTTACAGTTAAAACAAATTCAAATTCAATACTAATAAACTCATACCTGTGCATGTGATGTGGAGCCATAACTCAGTCGGCGCCCACTATAAAAATCTCGGGTCGGTCGATCCTCAATAGTGGTAGACGGGCCTAGGAACTATCTACCCCAATCCACTCCTTGAATATCTGAGCCCGTGATCAATAATTGACCCGATGGGGTCACCTGCGATGGCACTGGAGTGAGATAAATTCCAAGGTTGTAAGACGACATGTCCATCTCATGCATGCCACCTGCCATATCAGTAGCAACATCATCAGCAGGAGCCTCAACGCCCCCTTGCTGAGGACCACCTCCTCTCCGCCCACGATCACGTCGTCCGGCACCACCAGCTCGTGGGATACCACAACCTCGATGGTACTGCGCTGGGTCCATATAATCAGCCTCGTGTGCCAAACAATGATCCGATCAGGCTTGCTGCAGTGTCTAGGCAGCCACATCCATGAATCGACGACTATACTCCTGCATGGCCACAGGATCGTGGACATAACTCTACATCTGCTTCCCCATATGATAGACGGTATGCAATCCAATCGCCTGCACAAAGTAAAAAATATAAACTACATATTTAGCACTAAATTACAGGTATATAACTAATAATAACAGAAAACATACCAGGGCCTCGTGTCTCCCGGCGTATGGGACGTACCGACCGTATGCCTGATGAACTGGGTTCCCGATAAAAAGTCGGGAAATAGTGTGGTACCATGCCATATAACGTTGAATAGGAAAGTGCTGCGGAGGTGGGGTCAAGTCCCCTCATCTATCCCAAGTACCCAACTGCTCGTTAAGCCATGCCATAAATGTGTCGTCCGCCCTGGACCGATCATCCCTCTCATAATGTAAAGCATGCCATGCAGGTGGAGTCGGTATAGGTTGCGGCAGGCCAAACTGACAAAATACCCGCTCGGAGGCATGGTGCTCGAAAATATCGACGCATATGAGCGGGACAGAAGCCCTCCAAATATGTCGGCCGAACGTGCAATGCACTGGCAGGGTACCTATCACCTCATCATTGTACGGCGTCCAGATGAACTACCAAATAAGAACACAAACCGTTAGTATGTACAACACTAAGTTAATCTATAACAAGTAAGTTTAGTTAGATATTCACATGTGCGTCCTCCAGCAGATCCAACACATTCCTGCAGAGGGGGAGATTATGATGGGCATCATACTCTCATGCAAGAGTATGACGCATAACCCACCTACAGGCTAGAGGGAGTTGCGGAATTCCTACATTAGCCGGTAGCTGTGGTAGAGGTGGCTGAAACTGCAGAAATCGCTCCCAGACCCAAACCTAACATACAAAGTTGACGTAAAGTATAAGATTAACTATAACTAGGTAGAATTGTAACTAATGGACATATTATTTGAATATGTTGTCACCTGTAGAAGCGGCAAAAAGCCACCAACGTCTCTCTGTGTGCCGATGCAAGCCCAGCACATCTGCCTATACAGATATGAGATGACAGCACCACCCCAGCTGTAGATGGTTGTATCCTCGAACCGGGCAATATGATGCAGAAAACGGAGGCTCACTAGGTTCCCTGAAGTGTTCGGGAACAAGACCCCCCCCCCCCCCCCAAATAGAAGGAGCAACAGCAGCCTCGTATATCGCTGTACATCTACCTCCGCTGACTCGTCAGTGATAGTATGGTGGATCTGCACTAGGTGGTCTCTAATGGGGACCAACTATATACGACTGGACCCAGACGCTACCTCCTCATCCTCCGGCATGAAACCCGTGAGCATGTGCAGCATATCCCAATCTGCCTGCCACGAATAATATCTCATGGTCGCAGGCAGTAAAACTGGCAAGCCATCAGCGGACAGGCCATATAAAATCTCAGCGTCCTGGAGTGTGATGGTGGCCTCGCCGATGGGCAAATGGAAAGTGTGCGTCTCCGGTCGTCACCGCTCAATCAAGGCCGTGATCAAAGCATAGTCGAGCTGTATCCGACCAATCCTAATAATCCTATATAATCCCATCTCCTCCAGGTAATGGACCACGCGGGTATGTAGAACGCGGGGAGGACTCAAAAACTCCCACAAGAGATCCACTCTCCTAGCCCGGAAAGTCTGCGTAAGCAACTGTCCGTCCCATATATATTCGGATCTATGCTGGGGATGTAGGGCTAATAGATCCAACGTCCAAGGGCCGGGATGTATAGTCGTGTCCATGTCGTCAACTGTAAATTCATATTTTTTAATAACTTAATTGTACAAATTATATATATATATATATATATATATGGGTTCAGGGCTCGATATTTTGAGGACCAGTGACACCAAACTATCATTAATAATTATGTGTTTTTATTATAATTTAAATTCATATTTTTTAATAACTTAATTGTACAAATTATATATATATATATATATATATATATATATATAGGTTCAGGGCTCGATATTTTGAGGACCAATGACACCAAACTATCATTAATAATTATGTGTTTTTATTATAATTTAAATTCATATTTTTTAATAACTTAATTGTACAAATTATATATATATATATATATATATATATAATTATGTGTTTTTATATATAACTTAATTGTACAAATTATATATATATGGGTTCAGGGCTCGATATTTTGAGGACCAGTGACACCAAACTATCATTAATAATTATGTGTTTTTATTATAATTTAAATTCATATTTTTTAATAACTTAATTGTACAAATTATATATATATATGGGTTCAAGGCTCGATATTTTGAGGACCAATGACACCAAACTATCATTAATAATTATGTGTTTTTATTATAATTTAAATTCATATTTTTTAATAACTTAATTGTACAAATTATATATATAAGTGGGTTCAGGGCTCGATATTTTGAGGACCAGTGACACCAAACTATCATTAATAATTATGTGCTTTTATTATAATTTAAATTCATATTTTTTAATAACTTAATTGTACAAATTATATATGTATATGTATATATATGGGTTTAGGGTTCGATATTTTGAGGATCAGTGACACCAAACTATCATTAATAATTATGTGTTTTTATTATAATTTAAATTCATATTTTTTAATAATTTAATTGTACAAATTACTAATTATGTGTGTTGATACAATTATTAACTTAATTGTACAAAGTTTGCATTTTCAACAACCAGTATAAGATACTTAAACAAAAGTAATTCTAAGCTAAAATACTACACATTACTACGCTACAAGGCTCTAAATTTTACTACACTAAAAGGGTCTACGTTTTACTACGCTAAAAAGGTCTAGATTTTACTACGCAAAAAATTAATCTAAACTAAACATAAAAAACAAATAAATTTAATTGCAAATAAAACACAAAACGGCATGAAAACACATATATATAAATCAGGATATTAACAGACAAATTTATTTTACAAATTTATATTTTTTTAGAAAACACTAATATTAAATCCGGATAAATTTAAGATGCTAGTTTCGAAAAAAAAACACAAACCGAAATAGAACACATACAAATCAAATAATATGCATTATTATAAATGTTTCAACTTAAAATAAATCGAAATACCTCGATTTAGAATTTTCGGAAAGTAAAAAGATTGAAATTTTGACTCCGGAAGTGTGAATCAACAATAACACGAAGCTCTACTCGAATGTGGGACCTACGTTCTTCAAGTTTTATGTGTCGGGGGGACCCAAAAATTTTCTTTTTTTAAAAGGAGGGCAGAAGCGGGTATTGGGTGGGGGACCAAGAAGAGAGGAGAAGGTTAAAAAAATGGAGGATGAATCGATGAAGAAGACGGAAGGGATTTAAAAAATGTATGTATAGCGCAAGGTATTGTGGCGCTATACCTGTGCCGTGTCAGCTTTTACAGTATAGCGTCACAATACCTGGTGCTATACATTAACGGTGTCGTTACTGTTAATGTATAGCGCCAGGTATTGTGGCGCTATATATAAAAATGTAACTTTTTTTACCACATATTTGTGTGCTTTGAGTCAAAAAAAACACATTTTGGTTCCAGACTCGTAGTTGAGCATGGTCCTATCAATATCTTTCATAAAAGCAAAGCATATCATAGGAAAGAATTGCAGAAAGAACTGTTGACTTGTCCACTTCATTCATAGGACCACGCATAGAATTATGGGGCCAGATTAGTAGATAATTAACTGATTAGTCTATCATGGCGTGACATAAAGTATTGTTGTTGTTCATATGTTTCAGTGCAATTGCCAGTGAAGAGCATCTTTGTAACGTTAACTTAATTCTGCCATAAACTTTTGTGCCATTTTATAATTATATCTTTACATGGTCAAATTTTTTATTTTTTATTTTTTTTTGTGTTCTTTCCATTTCAGTTTATATTTTTGCAAGAAAAGAGTGCATGCATATAAATGAGATTAACTTCGATTAGATTGACTTAATTTAATCTGTTTTCAATCTAACTGTGACGTCCAATCTGACCATCTCTTCTGAAGTTCTTTCCCTTCTAGTAGTCCTACATCGTTTTGAATCAGTAAACATGGCCATTCTTGCAATAACTCGGAGCTCCTTGCGCGCAAGGAACCAAAATTTATCTTCCTTATTGAAGACAGGAGAGTATCGATCTGGATGCTATAAACAAGTTTTATAAGCAATACTTGTCCTTGAGGAATTTACGTAAATATTGCACGGGGCGCTCTATTTGGGCGCCGCTTTGTCTTTCTGTTTGCACCCGTACCCATTTTTTGGTTAAAAGCCTTTTAAAAAGACTATTTTGCCCTTCTTCATTAAAAGACTACTTTCTCTCCAAGTATACGCTAGTCCTTTACTGTCTCTGTCTCTCTCTCCCGTTATTCGCGTTTTTTGATTTGTTCTTTTCTGAAATCAAAGGGTTTTCGTCGTTGTTTTGACTTTTCAACTGCTATTCGTCGTTATTCCCACATTACGATTTAATCACAGGTGCATTGCATTAATTTTCTGGGTTTTATTTTACGATTTTCTGGGTTTTTTTCTGGTTTTGGTTTTGATAGTCATGTATATAAGTGCATTAGTTTTACTTTTACGATTGTGTTTTTAGGTTTTTTGAACGAGTTTTTATGTTGTTGATGAAAATTCTATAAATTCTTCAGTGATTAGACATCCAAATTTTAAAAAATTTTGAGAGTTAAATAGATGATACTATTAAAGTGATGATACCTTAGATAGAAGTTGAAGTTTTTTTTCATGTTTTGGCATTATTTTTGGATTTGAATTTGTGTTTTGTTTTTTGTAAAAACTACAGCATGGGGCTGAATGTTTTGTGTTTTGTAACTGGTGAGCTGAAGTTTTTGTGTTTTGTTAATCGGTTTTGTTTTTGTAACTGTCAAACTTCAGCTCTAGAGCTGAAGTTTTTGTTTTTGCAACTGGCGAACTTCAGCTTTAGAGCTGAAGTTTTGTTTTGTAACTGTCGAACTTCAGCCTTCTTAGAGATTGAAGTTTTAACTGATCTTTTTGATAATGTCCTGATGTTATTTTTTGTGTGTTTTACTTTTTTTGAACAGATGGCACCTAAAGCACCTAAAGATCCTAATGCAGCTAAAGTATGCAAAGCAGCTAATGCACCTAAAGCACCTAAAGCACCTAGACTACCTGTAATACCCCCAGGTCCTTATGTCCCTGCTCCTCCACCTACAAGACCAGGTCAAAGATATTTTGAGTTTCGAGATTGGTTTAGTTACTGGAAGGGGAATCACGATTTGAAGAAATTAATTGCAACTTTCTTGACTACTACACAATGGGATAAGCTTCATAATGGTACATTTCGATACATTATGGCTATGGAGAATTTCAAATGCAACATGAAGTTGGTTCATTGTCTGTGTCTTTCTCGAATATTCACGAATGATCGAGACTCGATTAGTTTCAAGATTTTTGGCCATGATGTTTCCTTCACCCTTGAAGACTTTCACATTATGTGTGGTTTGCGGATCGCAGCACATAATGTTGAAAAACCAATTAATCGAGAGAGCAATATTCTGAAGCGCTATTTTGGTAAGTCCAAGGGTGTGACTTTGAAGGATATTCGAGATTTTATGACTCAGAATGAAATTCCAAGAATGTTGTGAATCACATACACGTATGCGAGAGCGATGATGATGTTGTGAAGCTTATGGAAATTCTTGTTGTAGAGTCTATTTTGTTTGGGGACAAGATCGAGTCATCTGTGATGGAGGAGTAAGCATCTATTGTTGAAGATGATAAGGTTTGTGCTGAATATCCTTGGGGTAATGTGGCTTATGAAAAGCTCATTTACTCACTGAAACATGCATTGGACAAGCCAATAAATTCCATGCAACTGAGTATAAACTTGGTGGATTTCCTTATCCGTTATGTGCTTGGTTCTATAAGCGCTTCCCAGATATTCGGGAGAAGTATATAAGAGAGGATGAGTACCTTGATACCCTTCAGGTTCCCAGGATGTTACGTTATGTATGTGTGGGAGAGCCTAAATTTCCTGAACTTTTTGAGAGTTCGGTAGTCATGAAGTAAGTTACTTTTTTTTGTCTTTGTGTTAATATGTTGACGTATTAGTTTTCTTCTTCTCATAATATACTTTTTGTATTAAACAGATATATCGCAGCTTTAGGGTATTGGATATAATTCTTACAGAAGAGGAATTGAATTCAATGCCTTTAATTGGCCAATTACCATGCAGCCGGATTCGTTCAAAGGTACTTAACACGGGTCCTTCAACTGGTGAATCACCACGTACTTTGAGTTGATCAAAAGAATCGAATCGAACTCCTATTATTGGTGAATCACCACGTAGTCGTAGTCGATCAAAAGAAGCGAATCGAACTCCTTTTATTGGTGAATCATCTCGTACCCAAAGTCGTTCTAACCGTTCTACAAGTGATTTTGATGACAATGAATTACTCGACACAATATGTTCTGAAGTTTTTTGGTTTTGTGTTTTGTAAAAGTACAACATGTTTTTGAGTTGAAGTTTTGTTCTATATCTGAACTTTTGTTGTGTGTCTATTCTAGAGATTAACGATGGAGGTTCAAAGGCATGCAGAAAAAGAAAGAAGCACAATCGTGAAAGAAGTTTTTGATAAGTTTAAAAAGGAGGAGCGATCTGCTTTTGTGGATGCGGTTTTTGTAAAAGTGAAGGTAAGCTAATTTATAGAGAAGTCTTTTTATTTCTGCTGATGTTATTCAGATTAATCATTGTTAGTAATTTTTTTCTAGGAATATTTCGATGAGAAGTTTGAACAGTTGTTTAAGAATGTCAACAAATCAAATGGAATGGATGATGGCAATTTTGATTTGAGTAACCATCGAGAATATGATAGGGGGAACGACTGTTACGAACATCCATCGGATATTAATGTTGTTCATGGTGCATTAGATAAAGTCGCAAATGTAAATGCTACACGTGAGGAAACGGCTTTTGTAGGCGATCAACATGTTCAAGAACAATTTGAAGAGGAACGTCTCAGTGCTGATAGATTGAGCAGAGATGGAAATGATGAAGCACAGTTATCAACTGAGAATATTGGAAGCAAGCAAGGTGCAGATAATCAAGTTGTTAAGACTGAAGAACATAATGCTCATGATACATTGTGTAAAGTTGCAAATGATAATGCTACACATAAGGAAGCGGTTGTTGAAGTCGATGAACATGTTCAACAACAATGTGGAGAGGAACAATCTAGTGTTTGTATACAGAGTAAAGATGGAAATGATGAAGAGTTAACAACTGAGAAAGGTTCAGATGATCAAGTTGCTGGCACTGAAAAACATGCACCGAGTTGTTCTTTGGAAAGTGATATTGGAAAAGGCAATTTGTTTGGCGATGGAGATCAAGCACCTGTTTGTACTTTAGAACTGAAAGCGAGTGATGTGTCTAGCACTATTGGGAAAGACGATCGGTATGCAGGATTACTAGCTATTTGCAAAGAACTTCTAGGTGGTGATACTCAAGAAATTGTTACTACAGGTACAAAGTGTGAAGTTTATAATATTTCAATGATACCTTAGATTGGAGTTGAAGTTTTGTTTCATGTGTTTGTGTTTTTTGTAAAAACTACAGCATGTTTTTTTGCTGAATGTTTTGTTTTGTAACTGGTGAACTTCAGCTCTAGAGCTAAAGTTTTTGTTTTTGTAACTGTCGAACTTCAGCTCTAGAGCTGAAATTTTTTTTTTTGTAACTGTCAAAGTTTTTGTTTGTGACTGTCTAACTTCAGCCTTCTTAGAGTTGAAGTTTTAACTGTTTTTTTTATAATATCCTGTAGTGAAATTTTCACTACAGTATAAATTTTTTCTATGTTATGTATATTGAAAAACTAGTTGATCTATTCACCCTCTTTATGAATATGCAGTGAAAGTTGAAACTAGTTGTGCTTCAATTGACACAACTCAAAAACTCTCTGATGATGCTGAATTGAATGAAGGTAGAGTTGAGAAAAACCTTCCAGAGAATACTCCAATGCTCCTCGACGTTGGTTCACAACTGATTGAAGTTGTAAATCATGATACTGACAAAGGCTTTAACAAAGGCATGCAGCCTGGGGAAACCACAGCGGAAGAAAAACGTCAAGGTATTCTATAGATCATGAATTTATTATATTTGATTGAAGTATATTTTTTATAGTTTGAAATTTTACATACTTCATTTTCTTTTTTATGTTTTTGAATGATTTTTCAGGAAGACTCGAGGTAGCTCAAAAAGAATTTGGTGAGCTTATGCAGCTATATGAAAAAGGAGAAATACATATATTCACACATGTTGCCTCACAGGCAGGTGTGAAGTGTGTTGGTATTATTTTATAAAATTTAGTCAGTATTATTTAGTTTTTTTTTTTGCATGAAGATACAAGATCTGTTGGAATGCAAACATCATCTGTGTCGCAACACTTAGACCAGGTAGTTATTTTCTGCAATTCAATTACAAGCTATTTTTTTGCCTAATGTGTGTTTTCTATCAGTTTTATTTATATTTATATTTTCCTTGCTTTTGTAGATCTCATCTGATGCATCGGAACTTCTTCCAAAACCTAAGAGAAGAAAGATTTCCAGTTCTCCTATGTGTGACACCAGTGATATCCCCAACTTCAATTTATGTTCATTTTCACTTGGTAGTACACAAGGGACTAATTCAAAAGGTAATTTTGTTGTTGTTGTTGTTGTTGTTCGTGAAGAGACACAAGAACGTCGTGAACAGCAGGGAGTTGGTCAAGCATCTGCCACGATGGCTGTAGTTTTTCCCCCTGCTGCTGAACAGTAGCAGTTAGTTGTGACGGAACAGCAGGAAGAGAAAGCAAAAGGAAAACCAGATAAAAATGGAAAAAGGATTCGTATGGAGAGTATTTGGTTAAGATCTCCTTATGTAGTTTATAAAAAAAAGCAAAGGGGGCAAGATTGGAAAGTAGGAAAGAATACAAGAAGGTGTCCCTTCCATTATGTTAATCAAGACAGTGGATTGATCGAATATTTACAGAGTGGTTGGATATAGATGTCAGTGAATATGATTCCAATCGATTCAGATTAGCTGGATTTGATATTGCAAAATCATTCTTTACCGAGCTTATGGATCCTGACTCTGATCTTGCGGATGAAGTAAGTTATTAAGTTTGTTTTTTGAATTGGTTTTCAACTGTATTTCCCAAAACTTCAGCTTATTTTTTATAGTAAATTTTTTGCACTATAATTTGGAAAACTTCAGCTTTATTCATAGTAAAGTGCTGAAGTTTTTTAGCTTATTTGCTAAAACTTCAGCCTAACACTTCAAACTAAATATGCTTAAGTTTTTGTCATGCTGTTTGTAGTTTTGTAATGCGTTTTTTCTAAACTTCATAATGGTATTTTCACATGTTATCATTTGTTATTGTTCATTTGCAGCATATTGATGTGGGCATATATTACTTGCGCAAAACATATTGCTATCACCTTCCACTTTATCCAAAATCAAGATGTGCAGTAACAGATTTACTTTTCGATCAGTATATGACTAAGCTGGATGGTATTCATCCTTCAGAAGAAAAGATGAAGATAATTAATAAAAGGAAGCAAAAGAGAATGCAGGATCAAAAAAAGAGCAAATCAAAGAGAAAGAGGATATCTAAACAACAGAATGAAGAAGAAGAAGAAGAAGAAGAAGAAGAAGAAGCGGTTATTCAGCCATTTACGGACTTTAGTTGGTTTGAGGAAGAATCAACGAATGAAAAGGTGGCCAACTACGTAAAAGGCCTCGAACTTTCCTGTGGTATCTCATGGGCATCTGCTAGAAAAGTATTCTTTCCATTTCGACTTAAGCCAAGGACGGGCCAGACATCTACGCACTACTTTTTTAGAATTTTGGACTTTAAAGATAAAATTATATATGTGTATGATTCCATGGGCAGTGTAACATACAATCATGCGCTTGAACATGTCAGGATTTATGCCCGGTTGATCCCACACTATCTCAAATGCTTGAATTTTGGGGCACACAATAAATTTTATGGGGAAAGTCCTGTGGAAAAATTTCAAATTATGTGGATGAAGACACCGCAACAGACTAACAAGTACGTGTTTCGCATATGTTTTACCATGCATCTTATGTTTATTATTTTTTTCCTTTGTGTTAACGATTCTTCAATTTCTTTTTCATGTGTTTTTTTGTGTTGATTGTGGTATATTTGCTCTTAAGTTTATTGATATGCGGTTGAAGAAAGAAGATATCTTCAATTTCGATCAAAGTCAGTCATTGACATTCAGGAGAGAATTGGCTGCCAATCTTTGGGCTCATGGAAAGTGGAAAAAAGATAGCGGCTATGAAACTCCAGAAGAACAAGAAGGACATGATTATGGAGATTTTGAAGAGACTCTGTGTGAAATTTTTGATTAGAGGATTGGTTGAACATAATTTGGATTTTGTGAATACATTAATTAATTTTTTAGTTCACTTTTGTGTCATACAAATATGTTTGTGTCTTTTATCATGAATTTAAAGTACATTTTTGTTTCAAAAAACTTAAGCATGAAGTAAATGACTTCTGCTTTTTAAGCTGAAGTTTTGGTTAAAAGTCATAACAAAACTATTGAATCCAACACAAAAACTTCAGCTTATCATGTGTTGAAGTCTTTAGAAATATACTAAAAAACTTCAGGACATTGGGCCGAAGTTTTTTGAAAAAGCTTTACGACAAAAACTATTGAATCCACCCCAAAAACTTCAGCTTATCGGGTGCTGAAGTCTTTAGAAATATACTAAAACACTTCAGCACATTGGGCCGAAGTTTTTTGAAAAAGCTTTACGACAAAAACTATTGAATCCAACATAAAAACTTCAGCTTATCAAGTGCTGAAGTCTTTAGAAATATACAAAAAAACTTCAGGACATTGGGACGAAGTTTTTTGAAAAAGCATTACGAAAAAAACTATTGAATCCAACACAAAAACTTCAGCTTATCGGGTGCTGAAGTCTTTAGAAATATACTAAAAAACTTCAACACATTGGGCCGAAGTTTTTTGAAAAAGCTTTACGACAAAAACTATTGAATCCAACACAAAAACTTCAGATTATCATGTGCTGAAGTCTTTAGAAATATACTAAAAAACTTCAGGACATTGGGCCGAAGTTTTTTGAAAAAGCTTTACGACAAAAACTTTAGCATGTTTTGGTATTTTTTTAACTTGATACTTATCTTTTTTGCATTTTCTAGCTACTTTTTGTCATTTATCACCTATATCACCTACTTTTTGTGGCCTTATTTTTTACTATTTTTTTTATTGTATTTACCAACTACTAGCATTTAGCACTTATTTGTTTTGCCAATTACTTATCTTGTTACATTCAATTTCTGTGAACAAAAAACAGTTAACAATCTCTTCAGCATTTATAGATATTAAATTGATTAGGTGCACTCTTTGGCTATATTAACAATCTCTTCACTTGAAAATTTCATAGTCATCCATAGACTTCCATCATATTTCTTTAAATTTGTATTCAAAGAAAAACAAGAAAATGTTGGCTAAGACATGCTTATTGGGTGTAGCAGGGAGTTCATGGGGAGCAAGATAGTGAAGGAGAAGTCGAAATACTTCATATGTGAAGGAGAGTGGCTAGATCAAAAACTCGAGCTCCAGGACAATTTGCTCTTTTTACTAGTTGATAAATTTAACCTTTAGGAAAAAGAGCAAATTTTCTGGGGCTCGAGTTTTTGATGTGGCCATTCTCCGTCACATATGAAGTATTTTGGACTTCTCCTTCACTATTTTTGCTTCCCACGAATTCCCAGATGTACACCAGTAAGCATGTCTTTGGCCAATATTTTCTTGTTTTTTTCTTATGAAAGAAGACGGTAGTTTCTAAAAAAATCATAGTACTAAACTTCGTCAACCTGTATCAGGTGCTCGTATTGCCACTTCTGTGAATCAATTGAAGACATAGTGAAGGTTCATGGAATGTGGTTAATAAAACCAAGAAGAGCAACTAGGACATGACTATGGAGAATATGAAGACACTCGTGAATTTTTTGAATAGAGAATAACTTGTAAACAAAAAACTATTTTTTTCTTTTTTTCCAAGGATGTAAGTGAAAACAAAATTGGATTTTGTGAATATACATTATTTTGTGTGAATTACGTGACTTGGATTGATTCAAATATGTTTGTGTGTTTTTCCATGAATTTTAAGTATATTTTTGTTGAAATTCAGCATGCTAAACTTGAGCATGAAGTAAATAACTTTTGCTTTTTAAGCTGAAGTTTCAGTTAAAAGTCATAATAAAAGTGTCAAATGTAGGACAAAAACTTCAGCTCATCACTAAATACACTAAAGCAGTTTCTGCGTAAGTTATTTGAAAAAGCTTTACGACAAAAATTATCGAGTTCACGACAATAACTTCAGCTTATCAGGTGCTGAAGTTTTTATAAATGCACTAAATAACTTCAGCATATTGGGCTGAAGTTATTGAAAAAGCTTTACGACAAAACTATTGAATCCACGATGAAAAGCTTCAGCTTATGATGTGCTGAAGTTTTTAGAAATGAACTAAATAACTTCAGCACATTGGGCTGAAGATTTTGAAAAAGCTTATGACAAAAACTTTGGCATGTTTTGGTATTTTTTTAAGTTGATACTTATTTTTTTTGCATTTACTATCTACTTTTTGTCTTTTGTCACCTATTTCATCTTTCATTTACATTTGTTTGACTATATAGTAAATGATCCGAAAAGATATTTTTCAGACTGAAGTTATTTTTTTTACTATAGAAAAACTGTGGGCTTTATTAGGGCTGAAGTTACATTTTTTTTGCATTTACCACATACTTGTTTTTACCACCTACTTATCTTGTTTCATTCAATTTCTCTGAACGTAAAGCAATAAAAATAACTGAAAAGCTACTTTTACATTTATAGATATTAAATTGATTAGGTGAACTCTTTGTCTATATTAACAATCTCTTCACTTGAAAATTTAATAGTCATTCATAGACTTCCATCATATTTCTTTAAATTTATATTCATCCTTAGTCTTTCAGCTTTTGTTAAAGAAAAAAATGTCTGGTGCAGACGGAAGTAGGAAGCCTAATATGGATGAAATTATGCAGAAGTGGGAGAGTTTGAAGTGCGAGTGGTACAATAACAAAGCGATGGCTAATCTTATGCTTTTGTGGGATCAAATAAAGGCTGATTGGGAGAGAATCATACCAAAGCTTTTTGTGAATGAATCATTCCAGAACAGGCTTAACCTGGAACGTAGTTGTGGAGGTTATTCAACCTCGTTCGACAAGGTTGTGCAGCAGTTTGATAGTTTTCAGTTTTCCAGCTGAAACGACTATTCCAAGCTGCAAAACAAC
Organism: Nicotiana sylvestris; assembly: GCF_000393655.2. Lineage (NCBI taxonomy): Eukaryota > Viridiplantae > Streptophyta > Magnoliopsida > Solanales > Solanaceae > Nicotiana > Nicotiana sylvestris. The sequence continues at coordinate 82,251,128 of NC_091067.1, forward strand.
TTGAAGACTTTTCTTACTCTTATGAACAGAGTAATCGTCGAACAAAGCCAGTTGCATGATGAATTCAACAAGTTGAAGATTGATCTTCTTGGATTCAGTGGTCTTTTGCCCGACTACCCTATAGTTATCTCCGATACTAATGATGATGAGATATATAGAGAAATTGAGGAGTACTGTGATGATGATGATGATGATGGTGATGATTGTTAGTGTTTGTAATCCTTTTTTTATGTTTTAATGCTATGCTTTTTTGTTTACTTCATCCCATAGAGCTGAGGTTTTTAGGTTCATTTTGTATAACTTCAACCCAGAGAGCTGAAGTTTTGTTTGTACTTTGTTTGTTGTTCTCATCTCTTTTTATATCAATGTAATTGTCATCCTCTTTGTTCTTAGCTTTATATTGCATTATCCTTATTATTTGTTGGTATTTGCTTTATATTTCTTAGTTGCAGTATGGTTCTTAGTTTTTATTAAGTTCTTTTTCTATAACTTCAGCTTAGAGATATTGCAGCTTTTGTTTGTACATGCATTTCTTTTTGTGTGTTGTACGTGTATGTGTGTGTGTGAGAGTGTGTGAATATGTGTGTGTGTGAGTGTGTGTGTGTTTGTGTGTGTTTGTTTAAGGATATGTATTTCACATACTGTAAGCTGATGTTTTTTTTCACAGAAGTCATTGCGTACTTTTTTAAAATGCAACCAAACCTGTAAGCATGCGCAACAAAAATGAGTGATTTGTACTTTAGCAGTATATAAAATAGTCCAAGAGCTTTGTTTTTATGCCTATGAAAAAAATCACATTTCAATTATGTCATACGATAAAGAAAGTCTAAATTCAGACCAAGGATTATTGAAAGTTGGAGTATTTTTCAGTGTGTTTCTTGGAATATGGATGAGATGCTGGAGAAGACAAGCAAGTTGTTTTGTTATGCTCAGCTTGTTTACATCAACTGCATTTGGTAGACTTGAATGGTACTGATTCAGTTGCAGGTATATGCCTCTTCTTTTGTCTTCTTCCTTGTAAAATCTCTACATCGGGAGGTTTTGTGATCTCAGATTGTACATTTTGTGGTATATCCCATGATTTTTGATCTCCCACGGTATTCACATGTCCTTCATATGTTTTCAACCATGTTTCCCTTGAATACCAATTTGAGCAGTAATCAGATTTCAGCAAATATCTCTTATTTATAGCAGCAATTGCATGTGGACAGGGCAATTCATCAAGTTGGAATTCCAGGCAGTCACAAGTTCTCTTTTTTAAGTCCATAATAAATTTGATTCCTTCACTATTTATTCTAAACAACATTGAGTCAAGGTTGAACACCTAACAAGGAATAAAAAATTAAGACAAACTATATTAGTGTATTTTTGCTTCAAAAAGAAAAAGTATGAAATTTTTTAAATGTAAGTAGTAAATCACTGCAACAGATATAAAAGCTGAAGTTAATAAATATACTCACAAATATTTTGCAAGCCAAGTCCATCTTCTTAGTCATCTCTTCTTCTGCCCATATTGATACTCTGTGAAAAGTTTCATTTGTCTTTTTTCTCCGTTCGTAAAACCACTCTCCCAACTTTTATTGGATGAAATCTAACATTCTTATAATAGGCATTTCTCTCCCTTTTAGTAAAACGGAATTCATTGATTCTACCATGTTTGTTGTTAGCATATCATAATGTCGCCGTCGGAACCACGATCGAGCCCATCTCTCGGGAGGCTCTTCCATTATGTAATTGCATGTTTTCTTGTCAATACTTTTGAGTTGGGACATTAACTGATTAAAATCTTCACGTTTGTATGACCTTGCAGCACTTTGAAACAGATTTATTACCGTGGCTTTTGCATGTCTTTGCTTTAAATTTTTCTCAAAGTGATAGAGACAGATATCATGGTGAGCTTCAGGAAGAACTTTTCTAATCCCATTTGCGATCGATTGGTTTCTATTTGACAAGAAAACCAGTTCACGACGGACTTGAATTGATTTTCTCATTTCCCCGAATAACCAAATGTATGCCTCATTGTTTTCTGAATCTGCTACACCAAAACATAGAGGAAAGATTTGATTGTTTGCATCCTTTGATACAGCAACAAATAGAACACCACGATATTTTGACTTTAAAAATATTGCATCTACTGCAATAACGGGTCTACAGTATGACCAACCAGCTATTGATGTCGCAGGAGCAAAGAACATGTAAGCAAATTTGTACAATGAAACACAAAAAAAATAAATCATAAGATGTTAAGTTTTTCAAATAGAAACATTTGAAACTTCAGGCTGATGGTTAGTATTGTTTTGCTTACCTATTCTGCGCATCTCTTTTTATGCTTGTGTATGTTCCTAGGTTTCTGTCCACCATCATGTGTAGGTATGAAGGAAGAATCTGGTAGTTCTCTTCAAGTGTTCCCCTTATGCAAGCATTAGCTTTTTGAATAGCACGACATGCCTTGTGATAACCAATGTCAATTCCAAATTTCTTTTTCATTTCATTTTCTACAAAGGCTGGTGTAACCTCTATCTTTTTGTCTCGAACATGTTCTATAATTTGTTCACTTATAAAATTTGATGTAGCATGCTTCTGATATGATTTTCTTGCATCAACCGAGCATTCATGGATGTTATGATATTTTATCACCCTGAATAGTGTGGAATTTTTTATTCTGGTAGCACGTACATTCCAACCACATTTGTACACGATGCATTTCAACTCGTATCTCTTTGAACATGATCTAACAACAGTGAATTCAACTTTCTGGTTTATCTCCAAGCTGCAGAAAAATTTAGTCATGTTTTGTTTGTTCTCAAAAATTGATCCAACTCTTACTTCCTCAGGCAACACATCGTGCCTAAGTATTTTACGTGGTGGAGATTCTTTCAGCTTTCTCCTCACTCTTTTTCTTGATTTCTGAGAAACACAAGAACTTTCAGCAATTTCTTTAATTCTATCTGATGTTATCGGTATAGCTCCATGTTTACTTCATCTTCGTTGTTGCTTATCATTGCATAAGGTATCAAAAAGCTTTGTTGGATTGTGTGTTGGTTGTCAATTTACATTATTAGTTGTCCTTCTTCTTCTTGGTCATCGACAAACTGGTATGAATTTATTGTAGTAGGGGGTAATTGTTGCAGCATTATATATTCTGAAGCAGCTGTAATGTTAGAAGGTTGTTGCTCGTTGTCTACTTCCATTATTGGTTATCCTACTTCATGTTGATAATCAGCAAAAGGTTCTGAATCTATCGCATATGCAAGCGATTGTTTAAATGCTGCAGATTCTGAAGGATGTATTTTTTCGATGATGAAATGGCAATTCTTGTAGGGTGAATCAGTTGTAAGCAAATGTATACAGGTACTGAGTTCTTCATCTGAAGTTACAAGCATTCCTTTGCTTGTATTTAGTTTGATATCAAACCATATTTTTAGTGCATATCTGGTTGAATCAATATTTGCAACTTCACTAATTTTCTTCAGGAAAGTATTGAATGATATATGCTTATTAAGTAGAATAAGTTTTGTATCATGATCCAAGTATTTGAAATCAAGAGTCCAACTCCCATTGAAAGTTATAACAACGCAAATCGAACTCATTCTGCAGATTCATGTTAGTGGCAAGTATGAGGAAAGTGAACAGAAGAATTTTTAGGTTGTTTGTGGTGAAGTTTTTACAAATGAACTAAATCACTTAGGCATCTTCTGCTGAAATTTTTTGGAAAAAGATGTATGACATAATTAATGAATGCTGCATAGAAAACTTCAGCTTATTAAGTACAGAAGTTTTTAGAAATAAGCTTAATAACTTCAGCATATCAGCTGAAGTTTTTTTGAAAAAGTTGTATGACAAGGATTCATAAATGTAGGGAAAACAACTTCAGCTCATTAGGTGCTGAAGATTTTAGAAATGAACTAAAGAACTTCAGCACATTGGGCTGAAGTTTTAGCAAATGAATTCAACAAACTTGAGCATGTTTCAGCATTAATTGCATAGTATACAAGAGTAACCTACACAATTAAAGTAGTAATTATATTGCGTTGGGGGTATGTGTTAGTATAATAATTACATTCCTATCACATTCATGCACGCTTTTCATTAGACAACGTTTAAAATTCCTCTTTGCCTTTTCATATACCATGCAGAAGTTTTTTTACCCTATATAAGCACGTTATTCCTTGTGAGTTTATTCACTCAAACACATATATTTTAGCAGACATAATAAAATACAAAAAGGTAAAAATGGATGCTATCATCAGGAAAATAATGGAAGAAATCAAGCAAGACATTATAGAGGCTTTTGAGCTGAAACTGGATGAGCTCATACACAAGTACGACAGGGAGCTGGAAGAAATTAACAACAAGCTTGATACGCTTGTGATGTATGCAAGATTTGATAATCTTGTTGATGAAGATGCTCGTCCATCTTGTAGTGACGACGATGATGATGATGATGATATGGACGATTAGTTTTTTATTTTGTTATTTATATTTATTTTGTTATTTATGTAGTTTAATTAATCTTTTTTGATGTTTAATGAAATATTCAGTTTTTGTTTTAAGTTTTTTCTGCGTTTTTTTTAATATTAATTCTATTCAAAGTCGAAAAATAGCAGAGGAAATGAACTATATAAGTTCAGCAGGAATTAACAAAAACTAATCCGAATATTAAGCATTTTTTGGTATGAAGTTTTTTCAAAAAATCATAATAAAATACACAGTGCTTGATGAAAACTTCAAGCATGAACTAAAAATTCTTTTTAAACTTAGAAAATAACAGAACAATTAACAAAAACTTATCCGAAAATTACATATTGCACGACAAAATATTAAGCATTTTTAGCAGACAAAAAAAACTTCAGCATACAAAAAATTATATGAAAAATGTTTTACATATTCCTAAAAACATAAGCATTTTTTGGTATGAAGTTTTTTCAAAAAATGATAATAAAATACATAGTGCGGGAGGAAAACTTTAGCTCCATCAGCCGAAGTTTTTACAGATTAACTAAAGAACTCAGTACATGTGCTGAAGTTTTTTGTGCAATATGAAATTTTAATTTATGTTTTATTTTCTACCCAGTGTAGGAGGAAAACTTCAGCTCCTCCTGCTGAAGTTTGTAAATATTAACTAAAAAACTTCAGCACTTATGCCGAAGTTTTTTGTGCAATATGAAATTTTAATTGATGTTTTATTTTTTTTTACAGAGTGTAATAGGAAAACTTCAGCTTCTCCTGCTGAAGTTATTAACTAAATAACTTCAGCACCTATGCCGAAGTTTTTTGTGCAATATGAAATTTTAATTGATGTTTTATTTTTTTTACCCAGTGTAATAGAAAAACTTCAGCTCCTCCTGTTGAAGTTTTTAAATATTAACTAAAAAACTTCGGCACCTATGTCGAAGTTTTTTGCGCATAGGTGTTTTAAATATTAAAATACTCATATAATTTTTTCTTCGTTGTGTTATTTGCTAGCTCGTTTTGCTGAATTTTTTAGATATGAACTAAATAACTTCAGCTTGTTTCAGTATATTTGTGGGATTAGAATGTTAGAATTCATCGTCAAATAGATTTAGAATGCAAATTCAGCATATTAGTAAAGTTCGTCAAACAACTTCAATCAATCAATCAGAAAACATATAATTCAAAAACTATTTTGAATTCTGAAGAAGAATTTGAATAATTACAATGTATTTTGTAATTTGAATTTGGAATTTGAATCTGGTTCAAATCTGGTTTGCGAGAGGCGATCTCAGGAGAGATGGACTGATGGAGGAGATACGAAGAAGATCTGGAATTTAATTCTGGGTATGCTTGATGCATCTTTTATATGTTTTGGAAGGGGTATAATGGTCATATTATTACGGATTTTTTGTTAGTTGGTTACAAAATCAATAGTTTTTAAAAATAGGGTATAGGTTAAAAGGTGGCATAAAAATAGGGTACGGCTGCAAATCGCCCATTTTTATTCGATTGAGCATCAATGTAACTGTGTAAGTACACATATGTCCAGTTCAAGAGAGAATTTTGGCCAATAACATGAATCATAGTTGGGCACTATCATGGGTTAACTTGGGCTAGTGAATTTTCATGGATTACTTTGGGCTAGCCCAAATCAGCCCATCAACAAAATTACTCTAGCCCAAACCCATCAATATTTGGGCGAAGTGGGCGGATTACCTGAGTTTGGGCTTGTTTTGCCATCCCTAGTTTTCAATGCGTCACAGTGTCTACTGTCCCCTAGTCCCTAGACAATTTAAGCCATCTTTATCTCACACGTGAATTATAGCAATTGCAGTCGAGGCATTTGTATCTATATCCGTTTTTTGGATCACGTTTTAACTTGTGCCCACTTTGCAAAAAAATGACAAGCGTACCCACTTTTTCGCGTAACTTCAGCATACGGGGCTGAAGTAGCAAAGGCAATCACGCAAAATTTCAGCATTCTAATAGACGGGCCTGAAGCAGCAGAAATTGTTGAACCAAGTGTGCTGAAGTTTTTGTTTGTAATTGTTGAACTTAAGCATAGTAGCTGAAGTTTTTGTTTGTAATTGCTGAACTTAAGCATAGTAGCTGAAGTTTTGTTCTCTATTTGTTGAAGTTTTTTTGTCCTGGATTCATTAGTTTTGTCATTAAGCTCAAAAACTCCAGCAGAAGATGCTGAAGTTATTTAGTTCATTTATAAAAACTTCAACACTAAATAAGCTAAAAAAAAATTGTCCTAGATTCATTAGTTTTGTCATAAAGCTTTTTCAAAAACTTCAACAGAAGATACTGAAATTATTTAGTTCATTTGTAAAAACTTCAACACTATATAAACTGAAGTTTTTGAAAAAACTTTCTAACATACTAGATAAATAATCAGAGTGTCAACAGTATCTAAATCATAAATTTGGAAACAATAAACGTGAAAAGAACAAAATTGTCGTGAAAAGAACAGAATTGTTATGAAAAGAATCACTAAGTGTGACATTAAACTTCCCGTACGTGTCCCATGAACTGAAGTTTCATAGTAGCACCAACAGCAACAGAAGAAAGAAGAAAACGAAGGAAGAGAAAGGGGACTGAAATTGTTTAAAAAGTGGGTACAAATTAAAAAATTTAAAGAAAAAATGGGTATAGGTTAAATGGGGGCGACCAAATAGACCAAATAGGACGCCCCGTGCAATTTTTACGTTGCAGCCCTCATTACAAAGTAAGGCACCTGTCTTCTGCATCTCTCACGCATAGTAGCGCATTATAGTATTCAGATCAGCAGTCTTACGAATAGAGAAGGCAATTCCAAATACACAATGACAAAAGGCACAAATTTTCTTGATCTAAAACACAATCCAAAAGCATACAAGAGAAAGCAGAATGCAAAGTCTAAAAAAAATGGCGATCTAGCATACATTAATTCTGACACTGGTCACAAGCTTGACCTTTTTTTGTTTGATAAGTTAAGCTACAAATTCTACGCCTTTCATTCACCATTTGACTGATGCTTGCTCTTCAGTTTGCAGTCTAAACTCTGGCCCTCTTGTTACTGCAACTAGGACACTTATACTGCTTGATGTGCTCAGCCTTTGCTGGAGTAATCTTCACACATTTGCCATGGAACCATTTCTCACACACATCACAGCAAATCCAGAATTCATCTTGGCCATAATTATCACCGCAAGCTCCACAGAGGGTTGCCCCTTGTTCATCTTCTTCTTCTACCTCCTCCCCACTCTCATCCTCCTCTTTAGGTGTTGACACCTTAACCCCCTTGTGCTGGGGCTCCGACTGACGAAACTGCAAAACATTGATAGCAGAAACAATCAAACAACATGAAAGAAAAGATGACCAAAAAGCATTAATATCAAGTTCATGTGGATTGGCAACCTTTCCACTCGATTTACTTTTGCTGCTGTTATTATGAGCAGCGTCCCTTGCCTGTTTAGCAGCTCCAGTCACAACCTCAAACACTGTAGGGAGATCATTTATCATCTGGAAAAGCCTCTTCCTGTATACATGATTTCCCAAAAAAAGTCAAATCTCTCTTCTGAAGGAACTTCAGACAAACATTAAGCAATATAACCCATGTTTCCAGAGTGATCTAGCTAGGTGAAATATTGCAAATACTTGACTAACATAAACCACATTCATGAGTCAACAAGCTAAGGTCAAACGATGTACACACAACTATCGAACCTTAGCAAGATGTACTCCAGTAGAAAATCCAGATTACAATATTTTTTTGCATAGCTTACACAACAACAACAACAACCCAGTATAATCCCACTTAATGGGGTCTGGGGAGGGTAGTGTGTACGCAGACCTTACCCCTACCCTGGGGTAGAGAGGCTGTTTCCAAATAGACCCCCGGCATCCTTTCCTCCAAGAACTTCCCACCTTGCTCTTGGGGAGACTCGAACTCACAACCTCTTGGTTGGAAATGGAGGTTGCTTACCATCAGAGCAACCCCTCTTGTCTTAAACCCATGTTAAAAGATTTGATGACCCCTTGGGAAAAGAGACAGATGGCAGTTGATGATCCAAAGGCAGGAAGAAAGGGACAACATACTGCTGCCCCAACAAATATTGCACGAAGCGCCTAGACAACATGTGACAGACATCATATCCAACTAAAGACTAATTTATCCAATGATGCAGCGGTTAATACCACTAGCAGAACCAATTCTCAGATAGGCCTTTGTCTAATGGCTAGCATAACATACCCTCTTTTCTTAGACTGTCCGCAAATAACGAGGGGTGCGTGTCGGATACTCCAAACACAGTGCACTTTTGGGGGATCGGACACGGGTGTTGTAGCATTTTGGAGAATATAGTTTTTAATAGATATAGCATAATATAACCACTTCCCATAAGACAAAATGAAAATGAGATAGTACTAGTTCTGGTAATCATAACCCAGAGGTTAAATATCTTCACACAAACTGAAAATCATTATACAAAACCACCAATGCAACCACCAAGTTAAGCAATAATTCACCTGTCATGATAATTTGGGAATGAATATAGAATAGTTCCCAAATAAAGTGTAGTTGGACATTGGAGCATGGAGCTCCTAACTGATAACAAGCAACCATATGGCTTGCAACTCTTGGTTCTATAATTCTAAAACTTAGGTAGTAATCCTACTTACAGTGTAAGACACGTCTGTAAGGACGAAGAGGAAGTTTTTGGAGAATATTGAGCTTGATTATTCCCTCAAGCCATTGCGGAATTGAATAATTTATACACATGATCCAAAATAGGAAATGGTACATAATCAGGAGTTAAATCTCTCAATTAATTCCCCTGCAGATACCAATTGATATATGTAATATTTCCTAATCCATGTCCTTAATTACAGAATATTTACTCCTTAACTACAAAATACTATTTAACTTCCCCTCAAGGGGGAGTATTAAAGCCGAGCGCTCCTAGCTTGCTGGGTATGTACTCGATCCCGAAACATCAAAGTAATTTTATTACAGAAAAGAGAAAAAGAATCCACAGAAAGGACTCTTCACCCATGTAAAATAAGCTGAGCATTCAACACAAATCCTCAAAGCAGGTGGAATAGCCATGACCTTTATAGATCCCCTTTGGATGTCCTTAAATACTTGATATAGACACCATTATACAACTCAACAAGGTCAAACACTACATGATGAGTGGGTGAGAAGACAAAAGAAAAAATAGGAAGAAATGAATTCTTGATTAAACAGAAAAAGCAACATCTTGCAAAGATAAAAGAACAATCCCACTATATCACGCAGTTTCCGAGGGAGAATATCATCTATGCTCTACAACATGTTCCAAGCAAAGAGAACTTTCAAACATGATTGCGAGACAGATTCTCTGTCATTTTCCCCTTTCACATAATAAAGTAAATTGGATAATAGTGATGAGAAAGTTAACAAAAGGTGAGCAGGCCCAGGGTGTAGGGGGCTAAAGACGTGCTGATAAAGCTTAACCTATAATGGATCAAATAAAACAACTTTCGGAATGCTTAGACAAGTCAGGTTAAGAAGCATGAATCAAGAGTAGCATGCAGAAGAAGTTGGAACAATTTCGGGGATGGTAACGAGACCTTTTTTTGGCATGACAAATGGTTGGGATACTCAACCCTCAAAGAACAATTTTCAGACCTCTACAGCTTTACTCGAGATCCTCATGCTACGCTGGCTCAATGCATTAAAAGCACTGGATGGGAAGTTTGTTTTACAAGAAACAGTAACGATTGCGAACATGCCAGCCTTTCTCAACTTTTGCAACCATTGAGAAATTTTCAAAGTTCATCAAGTCAACTTAGACTCTCTTCACTGGCTATACAAGAATGACAGGCTTTTCACTATAATTTCTAGTTACAAATGGCTGAAGCATCCCCCAGCCGCAATACAGGATAAGATTGGCCTTTGAAACAACTTTGGAGTTTGAAAGCACAACCCAAAGTGGCTTATTTCTGCTGGACAGTTAATTATGAGGCAATCCTGACCCAATATAACCTTCAACAAAGAAGCATGAACCTTTGTAACAAGTGTTACATGTGTGAGAAGGCAGAAGAAGATGCCAATCACCTTTTCATTCACTGCACAAGTAGCCTCTCGTACTTTTGGATTCAAATAGGCAATGCCAGTATCTACCAAAGAGCTTCTTTTCAACTGGACAGGGAAAGGAATGGGGAAAGGCAGGAAGAAAATCTGGGAAATCAAACCAGCTAGCATTTGGTGGGTCATATGGACAGAAAGACATCTCACACGTTCTGAAGGCAAAAGAGAGAACATTCACCAACTGAAGTTCAATGTCTTATCTTTCTTAGCCTTTTTGTGTAATATGCAAAATGTACATGATGTAGAAAGATTTTTAAATTTCTCAGCTATATGTCGAATTATACTAGGTGGAAACTGAGTTTTTGTAAGATTCTTGGATATGGATACTGATACACTTGTTAGAACCTGATGTAACCCACTATACAAATTTTTGTGCTTTTTTGTTTATATAAAATGCTCCCTTATAACAAAAAAGAGAAGTTAGAACATTTTTTCTTGAAAAGGAAGACGTTAGAAAAAATTACTAACAGATCCCTGCATAAGAGAAATAAAGGTAAAAGAGCAACCCAAAAAAAGGCACGAAAAAGAAGAGATTATAGACAGGGACGGAGCATGGCACATACAACAGGCACACCATTGGTTGTTTTTGCAGAAGGTAGACGAAACTATTATTTAAGGACCAGTAGAAGGTAGACATATCTCCCATTAGAAAAATGAAAATTACACATCCAAATAATGTACAATCTACATAATATACAACAACTTACATACCCATATATTCCCACCTGGACAATCTACATAGTTTAAGGACAGGAAATCAAAGAAAAGATGAAATCAAAAGGTAGAAATAAGGAAATGATATTACCTTTCACTCTTACCAAAACCAAACCGTGCGCCAAAGTAGAATGCAACAGAAAGCAACCAGGAATCACCGTGAACTGCAACAAGTGATAACCAGTCCTTCTCTTGCATCCCATCACGAGCAAAGTTTATGCCTAGTGCTGGTTCGGGTAGTTCAGGAGGCACCTCCTCAACTGGGAGGTTTACTTCCCATGTTTCATTAGGGAGCCCATAGAGACACAAGTTCTCCTTTTCTGCAGGTAAACACATGGGCATATGTTGAAACAGTCATCAAGAATGATAGTAAAAGCTCCTTACAGAATAAACTCCATCAGGACCTCAAACAAGAAGACAGAACTACAGTTATATTGCATCTATAAAGAAGGAACTTCCCTGAACATCAAACTACAACAAAAAAACCCAGTATAATCCCACAAGTGAGGTCTGGGGATAGTAGTGTGTACGAAGCGTTACCCCTACCTTGTGAAGGCAGAGAGGCTGTTTCCGACAGACCCTCGACTCAAGCAAGGTATAGTCATAGCAATGTTTAAAAGAAGTGCTTTAGCGAAAAAGCCATAAAGAAGGATAACCGAAGCAAAAGAAACAACACGCGGTAATAGAAATCTAGGATAAGAAAAATATGGGAATAACACTAAAACTACTGGTATGGCAAAGAGATATGCTCGACTACTAACCCTCTACCCTAATTCTCGATCTTCACACCCTCCTATCAAGGGTCATGTTATTGGTAAGCTGTAGGTATGTCATGTCCTGCCTTATCACCTCTCCCCAATACTTCTTTGTTCTACCTCTAACCATTTTCGGACCCACCATAGCCAACCTCTCACACCTTCTCATTGAGGCATCTAGGCATCTCCTCTTCACATACCCGAACCATCTCAGCTTAGCTTTCTGCATCTTGTCCACCATAGGGACCATTCTCACCTTGTCCCAAATATCTTCATTCCTAATCTTATCCCTCCTAGTATGCCCACACATCCATCTCAACATCCTCATTTTCGCTACTTTCAACTACTAGACATGAGAGCTCTTGATTGGCCCACATTCCGCCACATACAACATAGTCGGCCTAACAACCACTCTATAAAACTTACCTTTAAGTCTCTGTGGCACATTCTTATGCGAGCCTCCATTTCTTCTACCCCACTCCAATACGATGTGCGACATCATCATCAATCTCTCCATTACTTGTGTATCAAGCATCACTTCCGCCCCGCTTCATAGGTACGTCACTGAACTTGCACTCCAAGTACTCAGTCTTAGCCCTGCTCAACCTGAAACCCTTAGACTCCAGGATCTGTCTCCAAATCTCCAGATTCCAGCCTAGTGTTAACACTGACTCGCGTCTCGTCAATGCAAAGTATACCAATGCAAAAGGGCAGAATTATTAAGTACAACCAACAAATTGATAGATGTAAAAGCAAAAAGTAATCAATTTCTACCCTCCACCTCCAACCAAAAGAAAAGAGATGAGATTAATTAGGAAACTGAGATTCTAATTAGCCACCAAGAGCACAACTTCCACCAAAGGTGTGCCGATTAATAGTTTATTTGACATTCAAGAAATCTTTTCTTAGATGTTTGCTATAAGCTTAGTTATCGAGTAAAACTTTGTGTTTAAAATAAAGCAACAGCAGTACATGCACAAGCCAAGCGGAGACAAGAATCATTGAAGAACACACTTGAACTAAGTGCACTCTGTTAGATCAAACAGAGATAGTTCTTATATGGAAACTCTGCCAGTGTTTCAAATAAGCTGGTGCAAAGAGCAACTCTTATACCTTTAAGTGTTTAGAATAAAAGAAGTCCAAACATTTTAATGTGTTGATTGACCTGCATTGACAAACAGTCATTCCTCCCCACTCCCTCTGCCCCTCCCCTCAAAAGAAAAGATAGAAAAAGAAGATAATACACATAATTCATGAGAATATTGTTTCCAAACTACACACAAACTACAAATAACCAGCTAAAAATGCAGCCAAGAGCTACTAATAATCACCTAAGACATGCAACATATCGAATAACTACCATAGATAACATAAAGTTTTATTCATCCACGGCAATTTATACCTCTCTAAGCTCATGCTTATAACTAAAATCAGGATCAGATCTAACAAGTGACTTTTCATATATCGACCTAAAATATCAACATTTGACATGCTCATACAAGATTAAAGTTCAATAAGTGTGACTTGATAGAAAACAAAACTCATCCCGCCTACCCATGCAACTAAAAATCTCGCATGTGTTCTCCCTCAGACCTGATAAGCAATCAGCCAATTATCAAGATATCAAAGAAAAACTAACTAGCATTGATGCTTCTCCCTGAATTGAGTAAATATCTCATTTTTCCAGGTTATCTTTCATACATAATTAACACCATGTAAATATTATCCATTAGGACCACAACATTACTCATTTCAGAGGGCCCAGACCATTAACAACTTTAAGAAAAAACTGATTTTGCCATTTCTGCTTAACAACAAATGACAAAAAGATGCACTCGGTGAGAAAAGTTATAACAATGTGGTTTAGGCTCCAAAATTGCGAATGACAATGCAATTCAACATACACACAGAGACTACATAAAAGTGTTACTTATAAAGTTCAAAATATTAAGACACGCTTCCAGGAATTAAAACTGCGGAAAACAAGCAACATTTCACATTTCTCAATTGTACACCAAAAAAGAACCAAACAGCACATATTACAAACATAAACAATATGTATCCAAGGAAAAACTGAGCAAAAGGAAACTCACCAGGATCACACTGCTGATAGAACTTATCAACATCTACAATAACACAACGTTATAAACATCACAATTAGCAAAACCACCATGAGTCTCACACACCCACAAAGCAAAAGGTCTAACACCCGTATACTTACATGAAAAAATACATATGGAAAAAAAAGAGTACCTTATTTTTCTCAAAAGAAAAAAAACACATGCGAAAATATGCTTTAGAAGGAGAAAAAATTACATACTACCTCCATGAGGGGTTCAAAGTCAAACACTTTAGTTTTTGGTCTAAATTCGGACATCCAATTCTTTCATTAAAAATTATGACACATTCAGAAACTGTACAAAAGAAGTACTATAAAAGTAGCAATTTTTCACAGAAAAATATTCAAAAATTTGCACGAAAAATGTAGTAATAAAAGAAAATTTGTTTGACTCTCCAAATTATAATACTGTACAAAAAATATACTCCCTCCCTGAAGGGATTTAAAGTCAAAGAATCTAGTTTTTGGTCTCAATTCCAACATCAATTCTTTCAGTTTTCTCTAAATAATTATACATTTAAAAACTGTACAAAAAGGTACTACTATAAAGTAGCAATTTTTTTTACAGAAACATATTCAAAATTGCTTGAAAAATCGTAATGAACGAAATTTTGTATGACTCGAGAAATTGTAATAGCGCCCTCAAAAATAAAACAGAGGAAAGTGTAAGAAATTAAAGAACCTGCGGTAAGTGCTTTGATTAAACCAGCTCTACGGCCTTTGAAATCATTGAAAACTTCCTCTACGGTTCTCGGTATTGGATGTGGAATTCCTTCCATGTCCTCCACTACTTTCCACAATTTCAATTCAAACCTCACAAACAAAAAAAAATACAATCTTTTTCTTTGTCTCAGGACAGGTGGATGAAATTAGGGTTTTGTTCAGAGCTAGGGTTTCTTCTTCATTTTACTTCAAGTTTAAAATCGGCTAATGTTTATGAATATGAGGAAAAAAGGCCCAATTTTTCAGGAAATTGCAGAGAATAATTAGAGGCAGTGAAGAAAATGGATTGGAGAGAGAGAGAGAGCAGCGGGAAGACAAGAGAAGGGGTGTAATGGTAGGGTGGTGGGAGTGGGGGTGGGTGGATTGTAGTGTATGTAGCTGCAGTAGATCTATATGTTCGGACAAAACTGTAATTTAATTATTGCTTAATTACACATGGCAAAATATGATTGGCTAATTAAAGCAAGGGGTTAGTTCTCTTCTTTTTTAAAAAAAAAAAAAACTTTTTTAGTGAATAATCATCGGTTTTGTGGGTTTTGATTTTGACATTTGTTGTTTTCAAGAAAGGTATCTCAAAGTAGGGGATATATTGGCTTACTAGAGTTATGTTGCTCTTTTCTCCGTGTCGCCCAATTCCTTTAGGCTCTCTCATTATTGATAATTGTCATTTGTATTAGCATTAATCTTCCCTTGTATTGTTTTTCTGTATGAAGTTACAGAAGATTGAAAAAGGTTACGTGAATATACGTAAGGAATAATTTCACAAAAGTAGAACAAAATACATTTCAACCGCTTAGCCTAAAACAATATCTTCATCGGATGGCTAAATAAATATCAACAATCAATTCTTTTTATACCAATATGATATCATTCACATGATATAACAAAAAAAAAATCACTCTCTCATGGCTACAACTTTTCCCTCCCTCCCCCACATCCCCGCATTCCCCCTCAAAACTTTTGTCTATATCTTTGTTTCTTTTTCTTCCCCAACTTAAATACCAACAAATTATGTATTAAAATAAATATTTTCTCCTATTTTCTCTTTTTCTTATGGCAAAACATGATTTTTTAATGAAATATTCCAATCTTCTATTACTCTTTTAAATGGTAAATTATTTGGGTTTTCACATATCAAAATTGTTAATCAAAATTTAAATTAAAAGTGAAATTTTATGTGCAATTGCTAAAGCAATCCAACAAGATAAAAGAAAAATCAAAACTTGATTAAAAAATTGTAGAATCCCTCTAGAACATATAAAAACTTTTTCATATTTCACAAAAAGAAAAAGAAGAGAAGAAAGTATCAAACTTTCATGGAGGTCTCTTATGTAATGACACTGTATCTAGATTCTTATAAACTAAAATATATATAATTATATAGCATTAAACATAAATATACTCATTTATACACATAAGTATACAATACCATATAACTATATATGAACACTAGTTATACAATATTTTCAGTAGAAAATACATTGTGCCCAACACTACACTAACTGTAAACAATATAGCAACTTATATAAAGATGCATAATATTGTATAAGAGGTATTTATACATTTATATACATAATTATACATTATTATACAATGTCGATATAAACTGCTACATGGTTATGATTTTTTATTCCAACTTCGAGTTGTTGCAGCATGTATTACAACTTTATGCGAACGATTCTGAATTTAATACCCAAACAAGATACATTCATTTTTATCCGAGACTTCAAACTCCTAACAATCCTGATCCGAATTTCAAACTTCAATTCTTCCAAAATTAATAGTTATTTCTCAGCGCAAATCAAGCTTGAGAGCTAAAGATTTCAGATCTGCATGGGTTTTCATTTTTCTTTCAAAATCTTCAATTCTTCTTCTGCTTGTCACCATCGGACTTGGCGAGCTTGGACGACGGAGGAGGAGCCTAAGCTAAAATTGTAGAGGGTAAGGGGAGGAGGAATAATGGAGGCTAAGGTAAGAGAGGATGATGGGATCTGTTTGGGTTAGAAAGAAAGAAAAGAGACGTGGTTGCGAGAGAATTGGGAATGAAGAAAAAAAGAAAGAAAAAACCTTTTAAGTGCTTTGGCTAACTAATGAAAACTATTTTACAATATATGTACAATCTGGGTTAAATGGGGTAAGGACCTAAAATATGGGCCTAATTTTATTGATATGTTTGGTCAACTGACAATGAAGGTAATTTTCTCTATATGTAAGTGTGTAGTGAAAAAATTGTAAGGGAATGATGCAGTAATTTAATAGTACTACTTTTATAAACCTCTTAGGGGTCGTTTGGTATGAGGTATAAATAGGAATAGTGCTGGGATAAAAACTTAATACCATTTTAATACTTTGTTTGGTTAGCAAATCTGGGATAAGTTATCTCGGGATTAAAATTAGTACCGGGATAACTTATACCTTGTAAGGAGTGGATAATTAGTGCTGGGATAACTTATACCTTCTTATTATAAATTATGCAAATGTCATTTTTAATACAACATACCAAACAGTGGATAAAAAATAATCTCAGCATAACTAATCTAAGCATAACTAATCCTATCATAACTTATCTCAATATAACCTATATTCAAACCAAACGACCCCTTAATAAGCTGTTGCACACCATTGGGATAATTATATAACTCAATATGCTCTTGCACATTCCATTTTGGAGTTCGCACGTATACTTCAACAAGATTAACAATCACGGTAATGGGCTTACCGAAAGTTGGCTCGGTAAATAGGTAAAAATAGCACGGGCTGACCAGTTTTCGGATTGGTCATTCAAAAATAACCAACATTTGCAAAGTCATTGAAAAATAGCCATTATTTTGCTGCATCACGGAAAGTTCCAGCATAATATACTGGAGATCGGTGCACTTGTGTATGAACTTCCAGTATATTATGATGGAATTCCAACATGTGAAAAGTTCCAGTATAATATACTGGACATTGAAGCACCGGTGCTCCAATCTCTAGTATATTATGTTGGACCGGTATATTATGTTTGACCGATATATTATACTGGAACTCCAATATATTATACTGGAATTCTAACATAATATACTGTAATATTTTTCGAATTTTGAACAGTATTTTCGTTCAGATTTATCTTTACATGAAAAATGACTGAATTTCGATTACTTTTGAAACTGTGACTATTTTTGAATGTCCACTTGTAAATCTGGCTATTTTTTAATTTCTCTCGAGGAAAGTACACAAATTGCATATTCGGCTCAATTTCTTATTCGTTTCTACCCAACTTCATACTTATTAGGCGTAATACATAAGGATACACCTAAATCTGGCACGATCTTTTACATAGACACTTAAACTAGGCCTCTTTCCAATTACACACGTTTCTTAGGCAATTCTCATACCAATTAGACACGTTTTTTTGCTGGTGGCATATAGCGTGACTTCAAACCTATTTAGGTGCGTGAAGTATTCCAATAAGTGATTTTTCCTTTCCCAATTAGACACATAACGGTAACATCGATTGTCAATTATTATTTAAACCCTAATCCCTTTCCCAATTCTTAAAAAACCTATTTGTTCGTTTCTCAGATTTTTCCAGCAATTCTCCTTCTATTCTTGTCAATTCTTTTCTTCTCTTCTCTTCTTTCTCTCGTTTCTGTTCTCTTCTTGGTATTAATTAATTTCTTCTCTTCTCTTCTTCCTCTCATTTCTGTTGTTGTCGTGTTTATTAATGTCGAACTTCTCGGAATCGACGAACTCGTCAATGTCACCTTGCGCTGCCGCTCGAATCTGTAAGTGTGGTGTTTCTCCAAAGTTGAATACTTCTTGGACCCAATTAAACTCAGGTTGTAGGTTTTTTGCTTGCAAAATCAGAAAGGTAAATTGTTTGTTCATAATTTGTATCTATTTTATGAATTATTTTCTTTGATAAAAATTGATTAAAAGTGTTTTGTGATATTTGTAGAAAAAGGGTGGATGTGATTATTTCTGTTGGTATAACGATGAGATGCCTACTCAAGCGAAGAATATAATTTGGGGTTTATTAAAGAGAGTCAAAACTTTTGACGAGGAGAAAGTTCGAGCAAAAAGAAGACGGATCTTTTTGACGATTGTTGTTGTATTGTTGGTCATTTTATGAAAACTGTATGACTAATGTACTTTGGTTGTTTTAGGTGTTGTTGGTTGTTTTAGGTGTTGTTGATTAATATGTAATATTGGTGATGTTGCTTTAAACTTCTGTTTTGAAACTGTTGTTGTAATATTCAGCTGTTGTTGCTATAAACTTTTGTACAACTGAATTTTGTTATAAACTTCTGAATTTTGAAACTGCTGTTGTAATAAATAGCTGCTGAATTTTGAAAGTGTTGTAATATATAAGTATTGTACAAGGCATAGAACCATAAGATGCAGTTTCAAAATTCAGAACATATAGACTGAAGTTGTTGCTATATAGACTAATTATTCAGAACATAGAGTAACTATTCTGCCAAAACAAACAAAATAAGGCTGAAGTTGCTGCTACATAACATATGTCCAAAACAGAACAGTAAGATTCACGACTGAATACAACCATTAAAGTTTAGTTCTTTCAAAAACTAGATCCTAAAATATAATAGGTTGCTGCTACATAACATATAGACAAAATAAGTTCCTAAGATACTACTTCTTGCTGAAGTTTACCTTCATCTGCTGCAACTGGGAAGTTGTGACAACATCTTGACTCTTCCACCTCAAGCCTCTAGCCTTAAATCCAAGGTCAATTCATGTTGGAGCTGCACTCTTATAAGTTGAACCACTTGCAATAACTTGTTGGCTTGACGTTCCGGGCTGCAGTTTGCCAAATAATGAACCACAATTAGTAAGTTATTTCTAAGTCATATTATAGATGAAATATGTATGAATATATACATTTAGTATTTGAGTTCCACTTGCAGCTGTGTAGATGCTAAATCCAATATTTTTGGACCTTTTTTGTGCTCCTTTTTTAGCATCTTCTTTACTTGCACCCCTTCCTCTCTTTTGGCTGGTAGTTGTTTTACCCTTTAGAGAAAGTTGACTACCTAATCCTCTTCTAGCAGGCCTGCTCGAATCTGCTGAACTTGGTGTTAGTTGGCTTGAGCTTCTAGCTTCATTAACCCTTCTAACCCTTGTTGTATCAAAACACACAGAGTTTGTAGGTTGGCTTGAGCTTCCAGCTGCATCAGGTTGGCTCGCACCTTGTGAGCTTTGGCTACCATGCTGTGAAGGCATCCAATTTTCAGCCTACATAACATTGAACAACAAATTACATAATAGTGATGGAAATAGATTACTAGATTCATATGAACAACAGGAAACATATGATGGCAACAGGAAATAATTGACAAGAAACATTTACCTTACAATATCTTTTGTTATGTCCTTGTTGATGGCACTTGGAACATGTCATTTTCACTCCACACTTGGACAACTTTCCATATTTCTTTTTTGGTTCATCTTTGCCTTTTCTTCTGTTGGTTTGGGAGGCTCTATCTTAGGATTGTTGGTTTCAGGCCACATCTTCATATTTGTCATAGGCTGGATGAAATACTTGTATGCTTTTAAGAAGGTATCCCTCTTATACCAATGCTCCACTGCCTGTTCAGGTTCTTCGTTTATGTGATAGTATGCAAGAACAACATGTTGAACTATCAATAAACTGCTCACCACCACCTAATTTACCTACATATCTTGAAGTCTTGTTTCTTCCAATATCCTCGAATCCTTTGGTTCAGCATCATTCAAAGTTGGTTCAATAGGCGACTCAATAGGTGGTTCAACAACATTGTGAGTTGGTTCAGTAGACTGCTCAATAGGTTCTTCAGTATTTGTATTACTCCCAGGTATTGCCCTAGCTTTAAATTGTTCATTACCACCCCCACCTACTTCTGCCCCGCATAAAAGACTAACATTTTCTTTGACTACTTCAGGCTGACTCACCCCATGACGCAAATAAACATCCAAAATATCACCATGTTTTAAATCTTTCACAAATTCATATAATTGAAAATCAGAAAAGACTTTGATAAAATCACCATATTTTCCCTTTGACAATAAAACCCTTCAACAGCTGCATACCCAAGGTCTTTAGCATAAGCAGACAACTCGATAACACTAAAATGGTCTTTATCGATAGCAACAACAAAGACATCTAATTCCCCTTTGTATATTGGGATAGGTTACTCGATAAATGTACCCATGTGGTGAAAGCGAGTTAAAATATAGTCATCTTCCATAATATTCCTTTACATAAGACGACAAGGGACCAACACAAAGGAAAATCCCAAAAAACCCTAGCTTTATCAATAACTTACAAATAAAATGCCCTAGCTGTAGCAATAGAAAATAAGGAGAGATTGGACCTTGAAGCGTTGTAAATACGGTTGGAAATCAGTGGAAATACTAGATTCCAACACCATTGACCAAAAGAAGAAGAAGCTTAACAGTGGTAGGACCTTGCTTCGTTTTCATCGATGGTAAAAGGAACGGTGGTAATATGTTTAGATCATTAGTTTAGTGCTAGTTATTTGTATTTTAGTGGAAATAACACTATATAGCTGAGGTGGACAGTAAGGTGGACAAAAAAATGATGTGACATTTATAATGGTTACTTTTGCCACGTAGATGGAGATTGCAGAACACGCGTTTGTTAATTAATAAGCCAACAAAAAACGTGTCTAATTGGTATGAGAATTGCTAAGAAACGTGTGTAATTGGAAAGATGCCTAGTTTAAGTGTCTAAGTGAAAGATCGTGCCAACTTTAGGTGTCTCCGTATATATACGCCCACTTATTACGATTTTTACTTATTCAGCTCAAATATTATCCGGCCCACCCTATTACATTCTCCTCTTAATTTTTCTGAACACACGTGTAGTCTGATTGGCCAAGTTTTTTTTGGTCAAAAGTAATTTTTTTTAGCCAAAAGTACCTTTTTCCAAAAATTGAGGTGTTTGTCCAAGCTTTTAGAAGAAAAAAAAGTGCTTTTTTAAAGAGAAGCAGCTTTTGAGAAGCAGAAAAAAATAGCTTCTCTCCAAAAGCACTTTTGAGAAAAATACACTTAGAAGAGATTTTTAAAAACTTGGGCAAACATTAATTGCTACTCAAAAGTGTTTTTCAAATTGATTAACTAAACACAAAATGATTCTCATGAAAAGTACTTTTGGAGAAAATATTTCTCAAAATAAACAGATTTTAGAAGCATAGCCAAACAGGCTATACTAGTCCCACAGTCTAACTTTTCCTTCCCCTTTCAAAAACCCTATAGCTTTGTCGCACTGGATGATAAAAACTCAGTACAAATTAATGTATTTCCCAAAGGCTTTTTTTAGAATTTTCTACATAAATTTTAAAATACAAAGTTTTACATTATTTTACATCAGTTTTACTCCAAAATGCTTTTTTTGTATTAGTACATTTCAAAATCTTCTTTTTATATCAGTGTCATTTTTTCAAACGCCTTCTTTTTATATTTATTTGTGTTTTTGAACCCATGTATTGTTGTGGTTATATGTTGAGCTTCCTAGATCTTAATTTTTGTTTGTGATTGAAGACCTATCATTGTCGAGCTTGAAGTTCCGGAATATGAAATTTCATTTTGAAGATTTTTTAGTTTTATTTGGAGTGTATAATATGACTTATAGTACCTTCAAGAAGTTCATACTAAAATTTAATCGCATTTAGAGCTGATTTGAGTTGATTGAGATTGAATCTTTCAGCTGAAAATTGATGAAGAACACAGTTACCCAATAGTATACTGCTACAATAGACAATATACTATAAGAGCTTACAGCTATATGTAACAGTTTATTGTAACAGTATATAATATACATCAAGGATATATTATAATAATATGCAATATACTGCAATAATATATTATAATATTGTATAATATACTACAATAGTATATTTTGTCTGCTATTTGTTGAATTGTCTGGGCGCTATTGTGTAAAGCTAAAATCGTAATAGAGTCCGAAATTGGTTGCTGATAATTGAAGAAAAATAAAAATGGTCCACCATTAAAGAAGCTTAAGCTTGAGGTTTGGGAATTAAAAGCTTAATATAGTTGTTTGAATTTTTAACTTACATGGGTATTATTAAACCCCTTTGCAAATGCTTGTAGAATTAAAAGTTAAAGTTTAAACTTATTTAGAGCCGATTTGAGGTGGTCTTGGTGGCTGCTTGAGCGTGTTTCAGCTTTAGCAAGGTAGCTTAGGGCCATGTTTGGCTGTTTTAAATAGGGTGCAGCTTTTAGCCCATAAAACTTAAATAGGTAGTTATTCTGATTATTTAGTAGGTAAGATTTTTAATGGATAGAGCATGGTAATTATTTTGAATCCGATAGGTATGCCTAATTATTCCCATAAAACAACCTAAAATATCCAACTCAAATGCTTAAGTATAAGTCATTCTGTCACAAAAAAAAAAAATCATATTTCTATAATCAGGAATAATAATTTAACTTTAAAATTTTAATTTTATTTTTAATGAGATGATTTATAGATACACAGTATTTAAGTATATTCTAGATCATAAATTTTATAAGTATTTTTTTTTTCTTAAATTTCATATGCGATTAAATGATGCCACGTAAACTAAAATGGAGAAAGTATTAGCTTGAATAACCAAAGCGAAAAAAATATCTATTTTCAGTCATATAAGCTGAATAGCACAAATTGGGAATGGGGAAGAAAATAATCAAATTAAAACTTGACAAGCTGAATGAAAAAAAAGGGCCAAAATTAAAATTTTGAAAATGAACTAACCCAAAACCATGATTCGGTTTCTACATACTCTAAAGATTTTGTTTTGGGTTCGAAAACTTTTTGAAACCAAATAACTATTCCACCTGTTCAAATTTATGGACGCGACATTATTTCTAAATGTCCACGCGAAGTGCGGTCATCAAAAGACAATAAAAATATGGGTAAACAGTAATTGTTAGAATTCTTATCACATAAGATCAGTCTTTACTAATAAAAGAGTAGCCTAAAAGACATAAATATAATTTCCAAACTCATGCAGTGAAACTTTTAAATTCATCGTTAAAATTAACGAAATGTAATTCTTATTCTCGTTTTGTTCTTACAAATAATATTAAATTTTATGTAAAGTGATCAGTTTCAACAAAGTCTGTTCTATACTATCAAGAGCATACAGTGAAAAATTAGGGAAGCAGTACTCTTTGATCAGTTTTATCCTTCTGCATATTCTCCAACATAACACTATTAATATTTAATCTTTTAGTATTTTATAAACATAAAATTAAAACTAAGATATAAGTAAAAAACATGTTTAAAATATATAAAATTCAATAAAAGTAAGTGTGTGTATGTGTGTGCGTATTTTATATATATATATATATATATATATGAACATAAACATATTAATAGAAGTGTAAACATGAAAAGTAGAACCAATTAAGAAATTGAAAAAAACAAAATAATAAAAACATACCATGATGAAATAGAAAGATGAACGAATAAAAATTTAACAAAAACATACATGAATGGGCACCATCTAGTGAAACACTGTGTTGTTGCTTTTCCAAAGAGCCTCTTCTTGGGAGAAAATAGAAAAAAAATTCCCTCACTTCATATGGAAGGGATGCTTAAACTTTTGTTACTCTTAATATGCAAGGCACGAGAATTGTCCTATCTTTATGAAAAAGAAACTGGGATAGTGAAAAAATAGGATGAACAGAATTATTAATTCTTGCAACTTTTAATTGGTATCATCATTTTCATAATTGTAACATCCCATCTATAGCTGCCGTTCTATTTTTTTTAATGGTTTTACAATTACTTCTTCAATCATATAACCCTCAATAAAGAGGTGTAAGACTGTAAGTTCAATGTGTGTACTTTTTAAAAAATAAGATTAAAAGGAAAAAATGAAAGCAAAAGTAAAAAAAAAAAAAGAAGGAGAATAACGATAAATAGAATCCCTACACAATGAAAGATGCCACATCACCTTTTCCATTCCCAACTTTATATATACTAGTCTCTATGTTCGTGCGTTGCACGAATATCTTATGTCAAATATTATAAAATGTGTTCCAAAATAGTTGTTAAAATTAGCTAATCAGCTCCATAATAACCAACTCATTAATATAGTTGCAAGACAAATTAAATAGCAGAATGAAACTAAACATTTTAGAATCACATACAATGATAGAATAAATTTGTATATCAGTAGAAGAATGCAACAATATTTAATATTGGTTGTGATGCAAGTTGTTTATGGATTGACAAGTACTGAAGTACAGTGCAGATATGTATTAGAATACGATTGTTAAGGTCTTTGGACAACTTGCTTTAAGCTTTTATATTTTAAAATAAAATAATTTTTTTAGAATACTGGAATTCTTGATTCCAGATGATTTTAATTTATTATACAAGTATTTTAAGAAAGACATAATATACGATAACATAATCTTTTAGTAGAAAGGAAAATTAAACTGGATTACTGATGCCTTTTAAGCCTCAATTTGCAGAACTACACCAAATATTTATACTGATATTCTCATTGGGTTTGTTATATCGAACCGTAAGGTCACCCAAAACAAAGAAGATGTGATTTTTTCTAAAAATTATATTTAACTGCGTGCTGATACTTCATACATTCTCATTAGATAAATAGATTAGGTTAATCTTTAAGATAAAATTCATGATATTAAGAAATCACATTACCTCTAGAAAAACTTACGTCCTTTGAGTGCAACAACAGATGATAAAGCGTATTAATTATTAAAGAATGTTATCATAGATAGATTGTACAAAGTGTCCTCCTCCATATAGATACGAGGTTTCAAAGTGCTTGTGTCCATATATACGGAACTTAATTTCATATTAAGTAGAACATATATGACAAATAGAAGATGAAAAGTTGGAACTTGACTGGTATTAGAAGTTTGTCCAAATTTCAAAGTTACCACTTTTAACTTGAATTAGAAGTTCTCGATATTGGTAGAGTAGGAATTAACTATGGAGTGTAACTCGGGAAGAATTTCATCCTTGGGTAGTATTTTAGATATTACTATTCAATCCACCTTTAACCCAAATATTTAAGGGTATAAAAGTCTATCAATATTTCAACGATATTTAGTCATTCAACATTTAGTATAAATTATTCGTGCTTTTATAATAATATAGATATATAGATTTACTTCGCCGTTCCAAGAAGAGTGATATCTTTTTATATATAAAATATTTTTATTTTATTTATTTTACATTTAATAATGCAATTCACATTAATGTTATAGTATATTTAAGACCAAAAGTTAAAAAAAAAAAACTCCTTTTTTGTTAAATTCTTTTTTCTAGTCAATCAAGTTTACATGAAATATAACTTAGGGAATAAGTTTTCAATATTTAATTTATGTAGGAGTTTAGAAAGTGAACGTGTAGTTGGTAAAGTTATAATACTCAAGCTTTTAAGTGTAAATTTTATCTTTAACCCTTTAAAGTTTTAGACGAGAGAACATTTTAGAGCCCGGAGAGGAGCACCACTTCCTTTGTGTAGAGTCGGTGTCGTTATTATAAGAAGTATTAGGATTTGCATTAATTTTCTTACCATGTTTGAATTTTTTTGTTATTTGAAGGAAGGGCCAAGAAAAAAATTGTGAAGCATTATAAATTGAGAATCTCTCCTTTACACAATAACAACGATAATTATCTTTACAATGTGGCCCTTAAGAGAGTTCTCTTTAGGGGAGACTTATCTCTCAAATTTTTATTTTCTCTTTTATATTATTTGATGAATCATATATAGGTCTATTTGGCCAATATCATAATAAATTATTATATCTAGTTTAATTTATTTTTATTTGTTGTCTCATTTATCGTCACCAAAGTTTGTTTTATTAAGTTTGTATGACGTCTTGGTATTTCGATCCAAGAAAGGGGTATTACAACCAATGATTCAGAACAAGATTGAAGACAGGTTTCAAGGCGGGTTCAGATCAAGCTATGACCAATTTGGCAATAATGAACATTTTTGTCCATGTTTTCAATATTTTTGCTGCATCTTTAAAAAAAAAAAACTATGTTAAACCCATACTTATGGGTTCTGATTTTTAACTCATGCTTATTTTTTACGTATAGGTTCCACTTTTAACCCTACTCACTTTTAATGCAAGGCTTCATGTCTAACCCTGCTCACGTTTAAGTTTTAACGCAGGGCTCTAATATTTTTAATCTGTGCTCACTTTTAACGCACAAGGCTCTAATTTTTAACCAATACCGCAGCAATGATGAAAATTATGTAAAGAACGCACATTAAATATTGTTAAAAAAATTTAGGCCAAAGGAAAGAATTGTTAGGATTTTTTCTAATTTTCTTACTATATTTGATTTTTTCTATTACTTAAAGGAAGGGTAAAATATTTATCATAACTAATTTTACTTTTCTTAAAAGGAAAATATAGATCTCTTTTATATTTTACCGATCCTTTTTTGGAGGAAAAAATTGTGGACCTCTATAAATTAAGGATCTCTCTGTCATACAATAACTACAATAATAATAACCTCCACAATATAATTCTTAAGAGAGTTCTCTTTTGGGAGAAACTATTCTCTCAAAAATTATATTTTCTTTTTATATTAGTGATGAATCATATGTAGGTCTATTGACCGAATCATAATAAATTATTATATCTATTTTATTATATTTTATTTGTGGTCTCATTTATCATCGCTAAGGTTTGCTTTGCTTTGTTAGCTTTCATATGACACCTGGTTATTTAGTCCTAATAGTATTGCAACGGACTCAACGTTGGCCTATCATCTCCTTATGCACTCGTTGACTATTAAAGAGGTTTCCATTGTTGAGGAAACATCCAATTCTCACGATATCATACGATAATATAGAGACTAACTAGGATGAAGGATAACTACGTTTCACCTTGATTTTATTTTTCTTCTTTTAGTCGTGTATTCTTATTCTGAAACGATCCGATCGTCGTTTTAAGTACGAGCTTTTCTTTATGTGTTTCAAGACTTTTTATAACTCTATTTAATAATTTATGACTTGCGAGTGTGGTCCGTGTTGATTTCCGAAAAATTTAAATGTGAAATTTTAAAGAAAATGTGATTTTTGGCTTTAAAAATGGCTAGAGTTGACCACAATCAACGTTTTTCATAAACGAACTCAGATCAATATTTTGATGATTCCGGTAGGTTCGTATGATAATTTTGGACTTGTACATACACATGGTTGGGGTCCTAGGTGACCCTAGGCCGTTTTGGCGCTTTATGCGAATATTTAAAAAAAATGACTTTTAAACTTAAAAATCTTGAGTTTTCATGATCGATTCTTGATATTTGATGTTATTTTAATGATTTGAGATAGTGAGCAAGTTTGTATGATGTTATTACAATTGTGTGAATGTTCGAATTGGAGCCCGAGGGGCTCAGGTGAGTTTTGGAAGCTTAGCGGACTGATTTTTGGCTTAACAAGACTGGTAGAGTTGAAGTTCTGCAGGTCTCGTATTTGAGAGAACTTGTTCGCAAATGCGAGCCTCGTATTTGTGAAGTCAGACTTGCAATTATGACACTAGGACAGCTTCGCTCTTGCGAAGTTGAAATCACATTTGCGAAGGGTGGGGTTATCGCTTTTGCGCTGATTATGTCGCATTTGTGACTGGTATGTGTTAGGGGAAGCTTCGCATTTGCGAAGCCTTGTTCATATTTGCAGACTACCCATGTTCGCTTTTGCGATGAAACCACCAGCTTTTGCGACAACTGTAAGGCTCAGAAACTTTTCGCTTTTGCGAACATCGAAAATTGTGATATTTGCAGTTGAATAAAATATTAGAGTTTTGGGGCTTAGCTCATCATTTTCAACCCTAGACTCCATCAAGGCAATTTATGAAGGACAATTTCTTCCCAAATTCTTCAACTTGTTTTCAATCAATTTCAATTGTTTTTTCATGAATTTCATCATCAAATCTATGAATTCAAGGTAGAAATTAGGGTTTTTGGGTAGAATTTAGAAATTTTATGAATTTGAGATTTAGGCCTCAAATTGAGATCGAATTTTGAAACAAATCACATATCCGAGCTCAGGAGAATGTATAATTGGGATATGGTCTTAATTATGGATTTCAACCACGTGGCCCCGGGTTATTTTTTGTTGACTTTTGGAATTTTTGGCAAAGATTGAAACTTTATTGATTAGGAATATTTCATTTAGCATTGTTAGACTTATTTAGATGATATTTGACTAAGGTTTGTTTTGAGGAGTATTTATAAGAAAGACGGTATTGGATTGTGAAAATTGATCTGAAATGAGGTATGTATCTTGCCTAGCTTTGTTGAGGAAAATTTTCTAATAAACAATATTATTTGCTACATGCGGAGGTGATACATATACAAGGTGACAAGTGTATGTGCACGTGCCAGGGTTTCCATGCTCTAGAGAAGGGATTATATGCTTCTTTGTGTCTTATTGAACTTGGTGATATTTTGGCCCATGCTTCATTTAATTCTATGACTAATGAGTTAATTATCCATGTTAGAAATTATGTTAGAACGTGTAATATCTTAAAGGAATTTAATGCGTTGTTTTGAGATAATTTACATGAATATACATCTATACCCGTTAGTATTATATTACTTGAGCTTATTTATCTGTAATAAGAGATGATGATTATGGCCTTAGGGAAATATTTGGCACGATGGTTATTTTCGTGTGGTTGATATGATGTTAACACGAGAGTATTTCCGTGTGATTTGAAATGAGATTGGTCTGTTGGTTATTTTTGTGTGAAAAGAATGGAAGTTGGATTACTGTTATGATTACTCATTCGATAGACATATACATGCTCTCTACCTTGGTTCTCATCTATATTTTCTGTATTGTATGTTACTTTCATGCTTGTATTCCTTATGTAGCTTACCTCTATGTTTCCGTTTTAGTGCGTTACTATCTTATCTATGTTCCTACCTTGTTTGTTACCGTTACATATACGCTTTTACTTGAGTTACTACTGCTACATGTCCTTACCTGATTCACGCCTTTACTTATTACTAGCCTTTACATGTTACATGCCCTTAGTTGTAACATGATTTACTTATTAAATGCCTCAACCCGATATATGCCTTCACTTACTCCATGCCTTCCCTTACTACATGCCTTCACTTATTATATGCCTTTACTTGCCATATGCCTCTAATTGTTACATGATTTCACTTATTAAATGCCTCCATTTGATACCTATTTTTACTTGCCAAATATCTTTACTCGTGGCATGTCCTACTCTTCTTTGCTTAGCTGGATTGGGTGGATTTTAGATTGGTTGTGTGTTTATGCTTTATAGAAGCCTTGTA
Source organism: Nicotiana sylvestris (assembly GCF_000393655.2). Classification (NCBI taxonomy): domain Eukaryota; kingdom Viridiplantae; phylum Streptophyta; class Magnoliopsida; order Solanales; family Solanaceae; genus Nicotiana; species Nicotiana sylvestris. The sequence goes on from NC_091067.1 coordinate 82,281,334, forward strand.
ATTATATATGGGAGACTAGCATTTGGATACTGAGCTGCCCATCTTACTTCGTTTGAGTTTGTATTTCCTAGTTGAATACCGCATGTTCGTTTTCTTGGTATTACATTGTGAACTTTCCCATGCTTGGTTGTTGTTGCAGTTTCATGTGATCTTACATATGTGGATCGGGTTGCACGCCGTAATTATGTGTGTATGTGGATCAGGTTGCACACTACAATAATAGTGGTATTGATATGTGGATCGGGTTGTGCGTTCGCAACGAAAAGATAAATTCTGGTTATCCTTGGCTATTATATTCCACTACCGTGTTGTGTTGTAAGACTATATTTTGATTATATTCTAGGGCTCTCTGTCATTTATATTCCTGTTTAATTTATTATGTGGTTATTTGTTTCTCTATGTCATATTATTTTTTCTACTTATCATTTGTACAGGTAAAAATAATAAGTATCTTTAAACTTAAAACTCGTCATTATTTTACCGAGATTAGTCAAGATACTTACTGGGCACATAGGATCGATTATACTCATACTACACTTTTGCACCTTGCGTGCAGATCTTGGAGTTGCGTAGTTGTGAAAGACGAAGTTGTCACGACCCAAACTACCGTCGAAGCCGCGATGACGCCTAACACTGCTTGCTAGGAAAGCCAATTTCACAATAACAATAAACTCGAATAATAGAACTTAATAATCTCAACAAAGGTAATATCATAAGATATCTAAGAAAATCAACAATAGCGCAACTACAACCATCCAAAGATCTGGTGTTAACGTGTACATGAGCACTATAGAATCTAAAAATACAGAGCCCATCCTCAATACAAAATGTCTGAATGATAGAACAATGATAACAGAAATAAACAAAAGACAACTTCAAAGTCTACGAAATACATAACAACTACCTCGTAGTCTCCACAAGATGGTACCGGTGTGAACTCTAACAATCATCATGCATAGAAATACCTGGATCTCAACATAAAGTATAGAGTGTAATATGAGTACAACCGACCCCATGTACTCAATAAGTAACAAACCTAATAATCTTGGGCTGAAAGCTGTGTCGAGCTCGGAAGAAAGTTAGTGTCCAACACCAATAATCAATAATAACTCATAATATAATGAAGACATTAAATGTAAATAACTCAAAAGATATTATTCTCAGCTCATTCACAATTGCGAAAATTAGACACGCCCCAAGTATAACAGTCAAAGCCCAATATTTCACCAAAATTTCAATAATGTGAATTTATCAAGAAAACTATGATTTTCCAATTTTTCAACAACAAATAAGACATTTCATATACTAGCTAGTATGAGGAAAATACATCTCTATGCCTACATGTCAAATAAATATTTCAAGTCAATAACATCACGGTGATACTATCAAGTATACTCACACTCGGCACACTTACGGTGCCTGGCATAAATGCCCCTTAGTAAATTACATATATAATGTTGTGCCTGCGCTATTTATAATACCACACTCCAGAGAGGGGATCCTTGTCCAAGCTCTAATCAATAATCAATAATCAATATAACTATTGCAGCGTGCAACCTGATCTAAATATCACTCCATTGAGGCGTGAAACTCGATCAAATATAAATTCACAATATGGCTCTATGGTCTACATCAGTCATCAACCGCTCATGTCTCAATGGCTTACATCTCATATAACTCACCTCGAACAGAATCACATATAGAAGGCAATAACAACATGTGATATGACATACAAATAATGTTCAAAGACTATGATATATCATGCGGATGGAGAATTATGACTGAGAATATGACTACAATTAGGCAAATAGCTCAAAACAGCAAGAATAGCCCTATCATATCTCAAACAAATAAGTACATAGCCTAAACATGATTTTTAATATGAATTATAGCTCAAATAATCATACAAGTAGAGAAAACGAAATATAACGAGGCATGAAAGCAAATAAGTCTTATAGTAGCTTAAGGTTTACTTGGATCATGAATATCCCGGTGTAAGTACACACACCCGTCGCCTAGCACGTGCATCACCCCTAAGACATCTCAAGATTCATAGTTCACATGAATAATTACCCTCAAGCCAAGTTTAGATATGTAACTTACCTCAAAACATGTGAATCAATACTCTAAAAATCCCTGCCTGTCCCGACCCAAAATCCACTAAGGGTCGTGATGGCGCCGGAAACCGCTGTCAGGCAAGCCAACCATAAATACTTAATTAAATTCTCGTTTAAATAATTGTGAAAATTATGATTTTTCTTCAATTTGGCTAGTAAAAGATAATCTTTACAAAATAAATAAAAGAATGTTTAGAAGTTAATACAGAATACCCCATAATCATCCCAAAACCCGGTGTCATAAGTGCATGAACAGTTTCTAAGAAATAATATAATACAACAGCTGTTTGGAATACAAATTGGACAGAAAAAATACAGTATAATACTCTAAAGGAGACTCTGCTAGCTGCGGGTCGTCTCAAGAGGTGCAGCTCACCTAAATCTCCGTATCAACCATGCCGCTGCGCCCAACTAGGCCACTAGACATACATGTGCCTGTGCAACAAAAATGCACAACAAGTGTAGTATGATTACAAAAATAACGTGTACCCAGTAAGTATCCTGTCTAACCTCGAAGAAGTAGAGACGAGAGGTCGACTTCGACACTTACTAGTGGTATAATAATAATATATTAATAATACGAATAATTATGGATTTATTAAAAATGACAGTAAACTCAAGTAAGCCAAGAAACAAGTAAACATTCCTTTTTATATTTAGAAATCTCCAAATTCATAATCTATTATTTATCAATTTATCTCAGACCAGGGAGACAATATCAATTTGTAAATCTCAAGCAAGCATTACAAGCATGCGTAAATCATGCGAGGTCGTACGGCCCGATCCAACAAATATTTAAACTATGCACTGCCAGAGGGTCGAATGGCGCGAATCATAGATGCATCTATTACCCCGCTCGCGAATCATACGTGCGACGCGGTCAAATATAAATAATAGAGTTACCCCGCTCGCGAATCATACGTGCGACGCAGGTAGTCATAGATACACATATTCAAACAGTCAATTAAGAATTCATCAAGAAACATTTATCCAAGGAAAAGTCAATTCTCTTTTAACGATTTAAGAAAATAAGGTTTAACCCTTTTTAGAAATTCTTTTACTAATTCGATATGATTTAGGCAATTTCAGTTGTCAATAATATTATAAATATTTCAGGTATAACATGCTTTTGTGTCCTAGACTACCCGGACTTAAACATAATAGTAGCTACGCATAGACTCTCGTCACCTCATGCGTACGTAGCCCCCACAAATAGGAGAACATAACCAATTATTTCACCTATGAGGATAATTCCCTCTTACAAGGTTAGAAAGGAGACTTACCTCGCTCCGAAGTCCAATAACCGGCTTCCAAGTCCCTTCCGTCGACTCAAACCGATGCCCCAACGCGCCAAAACTAGCCAAATAATGGGCAAACCAATGAAAATACACCATAATACTCAACAATTCAATTTATATAAAACCCCAACTCCGCTCGAAAAGTTGACAAAATCGCCCTCGGGCCCACGTGCTCGGATTCCGAAATTTTTTGAAGATAAAGTTTACCCACAACCTCATGAACTCAAATATATAATTGGCTCTCAATTTTATGTCCAAAATCGCGGCCAAAATCCAAGAATACAAATTTCCTAGATTTTCTTCAAAATCTCAAAATTTCTACTAATTTACATGATTTTCCATGTTAAAATCTAGATATAATCCAAGTAACTAACTTGCAATAGGCGGAAATCACTTACCTTGACATGGATGATGAAAATGGAGCTCCAAAATCGCTCCTAGGTCGGGTCCCATGGAGGAAATGAGATGCAATGAGCCAAACTCATTTCTTTATACTTATGCACTACCCAAACGACTTTTCTTTATGTTCGTGGGACCCCCATCGCGTTCGCGAAGAAGAAATTCTCAAAAACCATTTTCCAACCTCTTCTCAGACAGCCTATAGTATAATGGCCATAAATTTTTATACAGAACTCCAAATGACAAATGGTTTAATGTTTTGGAAACTAAACACCAAGATCTACAACTGTCATGGTTTGGTTATCTCCCAATTCCTTATAGATTTTGAGATATAAGCTGCCAAATTCAGCTCTGTGCAATACAAATTTCTTCTTTATCTTCCCGGACAGCTTGTAGTATACCAGCCATAAATATTTGTACACAAATCCAAATGCTATATGGTTTACTTTTTCAAAACTAGACACAGAGGGCTACAACTTTCATTTTTAAATCATCTCCAATTTCCTTATAGATTGTGAGATATGAGCCTCCGCAGTCAGACCTGTGCAACAGAGATTTCCTTCTTTGCGAACGCGAAGAACAGAGACTCTGAAGCCAAATCCTTTTTCGCGAACGTGAGAGGATCCTCGCGAGCGCGAAGAAAAACACCAGACACCAGCATCAACTATTGCAAAAGAGCCCAAAATGATCCGAAACCACCCCGAAACACACTCGAGGCCCTCGGGGCCCCGTCCAATCACACAAACCAGTCCCATAACATAACACGAACCTGATCGAGGCCTCAAATCACATCAAACAACATCAAAATCATGAATCGCACCCCAATTCAATCTTAATGAACTTTAGAACTTCAAACTTCTACATTCGATGTCGAAACTTATTAAATCACGTCTGATTGATCTCAATTTTTTCATACAAGTCACATTCGACATTACGGAGCTATTCCAACTTCCAGAATTGGATTCCGACCTCGATATCAAAAAGTCTACTTGCGGTCAAACTCCTTAAAAACCTTCAAATTTCTATCTTTAGCCAAATGGCTCCAAAATGACCCACGGACCTCCGAATTCACTTTCGATTGCCCTCCCAACACCAGAATCATCACACGGAGCTATTCCCAGACTCGAAATACCAAACAGATATTGATAACATAGAAATGTACTTCAACCCAAACTTATGAAATTCTTCCAAAAATACTAACTTCCACAATAGGTGTTGAAACGTTCCCGGGGTCTTCCAAAACCCGATCCGGACATACGCCCAAGTCTGAAATTATCATACAAACCGACTGGAACCTTTGAATCCCGATTCTGAGGTTGTTTACTCAAAAATCCAATCTTAGTCAATTCTTTCAACTTAAAGCCCGAAATGAGAATTCTCTTTCCAAATCAACTCCGAACTTCCTGAAATTCAATTCCGACCATGCGTACAAGTCATAATACCTGAAGTGAAGCTACTCATAACCCTCAAATTGCTGAACGACATGCTAGAGCTCAAAATGACTGGTCGGGTTGTTACACTGCCCACGCAAGTCGGCCTCCGAACGATTTGAATCTAGCCAAAATAACTTAATATCATAAATAAAAATGTGACGATCACAATCATCTCATGAGTTATCACTCCGTTTTCCCCTATTTTAGCTTATTTACGCTTCGTTATCTGTATTTTATGTGATCGGGTTGATTAGTTCAAGCTCAGAGAGGATTTGGTAAGAAATGAGACACTTAGTCTCTTTTAAGAAGGCTTAAGTTGGAAAAATCAACCAGATATTGACTTATGTGTTAGAAGGCTCGGAAGTGAGTTCCGATGGTTCGGTTAGCTTCGGGAGGTGATTTGTGACTTAGGAGCGCGATGTGAATGGGTTTTGGAGTTGTAGAGAAGATTTAGGCTTAAATTGGCGAAGTTGATATTTTGGTGGTTCCGGTTGATGGGCGAGATTTTGATATAGGGGTTGGAATGGAATTACGAGAGAGATAGTAGCTTCATTGTGTCATTTGGGATGTGTGTGCAAACTTTTAGGTCATTGGGACGAGATTTGATAGACTTTTCGATCGAAAGCATAATTTAAGAGTTCTTGGAGTTCTTAGGCTTGAATCCTATGTTAAATTGGTGATTGATACTGTTGTGAGCGTTCCGAAGTTTTGAACAAGTTTGAACAATGTCATGGGATGTGTTGGTACAGTTAGCTTGAAGTTCCGGGTAGGTTCCGGGATGTTTTAGGCCGAAAATCATAGCTGTAGCAGGTCCAGAAGGGTTGCAGTCCTCGGAACTCACCCGCACAGTCCACACAAAAAGGAGTGCAGCCGCGGTATGTGCTGTGCGGACCGCACAAAATGAAGTGCGGCCGTGGTATGTGTTGTGCGGACCACACAAAATGGTGTGCAGCCGCGGTGAAGAACATTCCGCTGGTCCTACTTCGAAAGCTCATATCTTTTGATATACAAGGAATTTTAAGATGATTCAAAAAGGATAGTTGTAGTCCTTCGTGTCTAGTGTCCAGAAAGGTAAAGATATTGCAATTTAGACATCTGTAGCGAAAGTTATGGCTAAAATACTAAAGCCTGTCACTGCAAAGGAAGCCTGTGCGGCCGTGGTCGTTTTTGTGCGGACCGCACTGGTTTTGTGCGGACTGTGGTCGATTTTGTGCGGCCCGCGGAGGTGGAGATCTGTGGGGTACTCTATAAATACGAGGTTTTGGGTTTTATTTGATATTTTGACCTACAGAGCTCGGATTTTGGCAATTTTTCGAAGGTTTTTCAAGAAATTCATCGGGGTAAGTGATTCTAACTCAGATTTGGCTAGAGTACATGAATCTATCATTGAATTCATCATTTAATTCGTGATTTGGGAAAAAAATTGTGAAATCTTTCAAAAATGTAAAATGATGATTTGAAGGACCAAATGGTATCGAAATTGGATAATTTTCATATGGTTAGACTCGTGAGAGTATAAGGATTTGAGTTTTGTGCATTTTGTCAAATTTTGAGATGTGGGCCCAGGGGTCGGGTTTGACCAAATTCTAGAATTTTGTGGTAATTCGATTGCTTTTGCTTGGGCTTCGTTCCCTTAGCCTATTGTGATGTATTCGTTCTGATTTTGGATAGATTCGACGCGCGTGGAGGCCGATTCGAGGGGCAAAGGCATCGCGAGATAGAGATTTAGCCGGCTCGAGGTGAGTAATGATTGTAAATGATGCTGTGAGGGTTTGAAACCCCAGATTTGCACATCGTTGTGTTATATTGAGGTGAGACACGCGCTCGATGATGAGCGTGGGGTTTTTTACTACTAGGGATTGAGACTTGGTCCGTCCCGACTGATGAATTTATCGCGTACTTGACTGAAACGTATTTGTTATCATCATGATTTGGGGCTAATTGCCATATTTGGGCTTCGTGCCAACTATTTGAGCCCTTCAGGGATTTTGACTAATCTTCCTCACTATACTTGTTAAAAATCGTATCCTCGGTCATGTTTCTCTCTGTTTTAAACGATTCGAGCCAGTTTTGTCATACTATTCCTAAATGAGAGGAATTTGTGGGCTGAGATCCCTATCTTCTATTATTGTGCCGAGAGACTGTGAGGTTAATGACTGAGAGGGGTTGAGAACCCAATGGTGAGGATATTATATATGCTATGGATCGGGCTGCACGCCGCAACAATACTTATATGGATCGGGCTGTACGCCACATCAATATAGCGCTTGGGCTGTAGGAGCCCTTCCGGAGTCTACACACCCCCAGTGAGCGCAGTCGACTATCTTTATGGATCGGGCTGCACGCCGCAGCGATGTACGGATCGGGCTGAACGCCGCAACAATTATTCTGATTTCTGTTATTATGGGGAGATATATGGGTCGAGAGCTGAGAATGAGCACCAAGTGATGAGAGTGAGACTGAGGAGCTGATACTATTCTGAGTGATTGACACTGTGCTCGAGGGGTGGAATTTTGCTTGTTATTTACCTGCTAAATTACCGTTTTACCTGATTTAAAGAGATTTCACTTGCCGTCTTCATTGATTTACTACTTTAAGTAATTTTTACTGCTTGATATAGAATTGCATTGCACCTTTACGTGTTTTCTTACTTTCAGCCATTATTTATGATTATTACTCACTAAGTCGGAGTACTCACATTACTCCCTACACCGTGTGTGCAGATTCAGGCATCGCAGAGTCCGTCCCTGAGTGCTGATCCTCCCAGTCCAGACAGTGTTTTCGGAGACTACAAGGTAGTTGTTGGCATCCGCAGCCCTGTGCCTCCCTTATCTTACTATTTTCATGTCCTTGAACTTTTGTATCGGATTTCGTATCTAGTAGACCGGTATCCGGATTTTTTTAGTTGCTCATGACTTGTGACACCCCGGTTTGGGCTGTGTCGAGATGGTTTCTACAGTTGTTATCATTACTTCTGTAAATTATGGTTATTATATTATGTTTTAAAACTATTTATGGTATTTAGCTGTTTAAATGAGGTGTTCTGCTTTGGTCTGGCTGGCCTTGTCTTCACGAGAGGCGCCATCATGACCGGATTCGGGGTTAGGGTCGTGACAAAAAATCATAGGAAACAACCCCAAATAATAAAGATAATATCTTGATTCAAATATGTAAAGTCAACCCAAAAAGTCAACCCTGGGACCGCACCTCGAATCCCGTCAAAACTCATTGTTGCACCCTATTTTGCACGAGCCAACACATGGTTCAACTAGTGATTTCCTTGTTGATAATAAAAGAGAGTTGCCACCTAATATTCAGAGGTATATTAAGGTATCTATTTAATTATTAAGATTATTACCCTATTAGTCTGCTAACCAGTGAGATTTTGGGTAAGAGTTCCTATTCTTCCAAGGGGAAGGTGTTAGGCACCCCCTAAAATCTACCTGAGGTATCTCCATAGGACTTAGACTAGGTTTAAGGAATTAGATGTCTATATTCTACTTAGTTAGAGTTTAAAGGTTTTATAGCTTACTCTCTGTCTTGTTTTGAGCTTATCGTTTTGAAATAAAAATGTATACGTACTTTTGAAAAAAGGATGTAGGTTTCACTTATAAAAGCTGTTGAGAAAAGTGTACATAATTGAAAGGATTTTGGAAGTATATCTATAGTGTTTATTTTTGCAAGCTTTGTAAAAATATGACTAAGTTTAATATACTTTATCTTTTAAATGGTACGGCTACTTGTATAATTCTAGTAAAGTAAAGGTTGTTAAAGAAGTAGACCTTAGGTCTACCTTGAAGATTGATTCTCAAATTTTGCACTCAAATTCAAATCATTTTAAAAAAATGGTCCATAATTGCAGCAATGTTTGATTCGCAGAATTAGCCAGCTTTTGGAAATCATTTCTGGTTCATTTTGATTTTCGTCTTGTTTTTAAAAGAGAAATCTATTGACTCTTTTGCAAATTCGCCTTTACTTCAAAGATTACATGAAAGAAGATTGTTAGTAAGAGTTAAGAACTAAATTGATCAACAATTTGAATTGCTCACTGCTAGGTTGCATTGCTACTTTCATTTTCACCTATATTTTAAGGGTTTGCCTAGATTATTGATATAACTCAAAGAAATAAAAGAAAGCATTCAATCAAATATTGTTAGTGTTGGGTACTTAACAAATAGCAGCAAATTATTAAAAGCGATAGAGGAAAGAGATGGACTCTTGGTTTTGGCCTGAAGGAAATTAGGCCCAACAGCTAGCAAAGACAAACAATAACAACTCCGATGACTCCAAAGTTCAGGCAAATAATTTGGGCCTGAGTTCTTTGGGAACTCGACTAGCCCAATTTAGATACATGTACGAAAATAAAGAAAAATACATTAGATATATGGTGTAATATTCTATTTAAACATAAGTAACACCAATATAGGCACAAGATAATATGTAACAATCAACAATAATCAAGAATGCAAAATTAATATGAAGTCACATATAGTAAAGCAATTTACAATGAAAACCTTTATTTTCATTGAACAATAAACTTAAAGAAATTAGCAAATGTCAATATATTAAGGGCTTAAGGTAAAATTTCATTCATGGCCAAGATATCCTTTGGATCCCTGGCACTTCAAAGTTCACAAAGGTATCAGGCTTAGTACTCTACAGGATCAGTATAGGTGCTGGCAAGAAATGGGAGCATAACAACACATTCATATAAGAACTCAGAAAAAGTAAGTCATGCAGTTCAAATGAGCATATAAGGTATCAGGTGTATCAGCCTCAATAATCCTACTAGCAGGTTCATGCTTATGAAAATCATTAGCTGTAATCATTTACTTAGTCATTTATATACTTAGAGGAAATCTAATAACACCCCACTCCTTACTAAGTATGAGAGTTAATAGTCCACTTCAAAGTTCTTAAAGGCAGGGGCAGGCAAATACATTAACAAGTGACCTCTAAAGATTTTTGTTTTCATTTCCACCTAGGTTGGTTAAGAGTTAAATGTAGAATCCTACATTCAAACAAGGTGGATAAACATCAAAGGGGGTCTCCTAAGTCCATGAGTAACTACAGTAAACTTAGTAGGTTTCAATAGTATGGAAACACAGTCACAAACATTATACAAGCAGTAATTCTCTTCTAAGACAGGGATGAGTACAGAACTTTCAATGGATGACATTTAAATATGTACATGTTATATTCTAATAAAACTACAACATCACAGTATGAATGGCTACCAAACAACACGGGATTAGACTAACATTGTCATTATAGTGGTCCAGAATAGTAAAAGTCTATACCAGGTAAGCATATTTCAGCTATAAGTTAAGTTGATTAGTCTATCATAATAAAGTTCTGCAACACTTGATTCTATTAGATGGTATTCAACTATAGCAGGTGCAAATTTCAATCAAGTTTCTAGGCATGACTTGAACCAAGTAGATGTCAACAGACAAAGCTAAAGTGCAGAGGTTCATTAGGGCTTAAACCAGTTACTTTGAGGCATTATCTAATGCAGTGAAGTTTACAGATGTGCTAAAAAAGTTATGGGAGCTGACAGAAGGTTCTTACACTGATTTTCTAAAGTTACAGAATCATAGAAGAGCACACTAAAGAAGGAGACACTTCATGCAATGTAAACTACCATGCTTAGATTAAGTGGCATTCCTATGCTTAATATCATGTATCCATATCCATTTAGGCCAGATATCAAGTGAATCATACCAATAATACTAAGGCAAACTAATATAGCGCACATGAGAGGTATAACAGAACACAAGAGGATTAAGACAACTATTAAGGTTGTTTGAAAGTTCTTTGTTATTCTCAGAAGTTTAACAATATATACAAGTCACCCAAAGATATGTTCATTAGGATTACCAGAAATACTAATTAGTAAGTGGCTTTGATTTCATAACATTAAGGAGCTTATAATTCTAGAATTCAGTGATCAACTATGGATTAATAACAAACATATAGAGATATCAATCATAAAATATTAGAGATAAAGCCATTTAACGATAGAACAAAACATGCTTTCAATTAAACAGTTAAAAGAGAAGAAATGTTGAGGTTCACTGACCTTCTTTTGGGAAACAAACCAAACAAAATCTTATAGTTTAGCCGTTAAGAATCTGAACTCAAGCTCGAACAGTAGGCGAACTCAGAACCGGAGAAGGAAAATAAAATTAGTGAGTAATTGATAATAGGCTATATAATTATTATTTACACCATAATTGCCCATGCTTTGTTGTTGTTTTCTAATGTAAGTTGCCAATAAAATGCTTTAATTAATGCTATTTGGTTTCGTAGGGAATATAAAATGTGAGGAAGCAACATGAAGTGTTTAAAGGCAATAACGTGAAGAAAACACCCACTCAAGAAGTACCCAAACACAAAAGAGCAAAAAGAGAAGGAACGCGGAGACAAAAAGGCCCAGCATACTCACCGGGGTTGCCACCGCGGTCCACGCCACGGTTGGAGTCAGTGTTCTCCGCGGTCAGCACCGCGGTCGACGCCGCGGCTGTATGTTCACAGTCCAGAAATTTAAGGGGCCAAAGTGTCAATTCGGGAAAGCTTTTGTAAAACCCTTATAAGATGTAGGAAACTCGCCCAAGAGAAGGAGGGCTTATTGGGAGATTACTTTTGCAAGAAGAACAAGTGTGAGAGATCACCCAAAACATCATAGTTCTTATTCTCTTCTATTTTTCTTGCAATTTTCCATTATGAATATTTTCGTAGTTTATTCTTACGTTTTCATGAGTAGTTAAATACTTTAATCTAAGGTTTTGGTGAAACCCATTGGGGATGACTTGGTTGTGATAGTAATATAGTTTGAATTGGTTGTTAATCTCTATTTGTTCATCTACGTTTTGATTGTGGTTAGTTGAAAGGGCCCTCAATTATCTATTCCTATTTATTATGTATCTTCTTGAGAGAGAGTGCATATTTAGGTAGTTGTTTGAACAACATCACTTCCGGAGTATAAACGAGAGTCATAACTGAGGGTTTAGAGGTTGGATTAGAGATAACGATACCTCGGGTGCAATCTAAAAGAACGGTAATGTGAATCTAGTTAGCGTAGCTTGAGAGACTGCGTTTAGTAAATTATCATAATTGCTTGAGAGAGATTTATGATAGCTGGAGAGTTCTTGATTGATAGAGACAACTAAGGCATCGCTATAAGAAACACACAACCAAGGAAATCACCAACGGGGGAAACCATTACCTTAGACCTTATTCCAATTGTTTACACATCAAGCATAGATAATTTTCAGCTGTTAATTATTTTCAGTTTTTAGTTGTTAGAAATATCATCAATTGTGAATTACAAAGTTTGGGGAAATTGATTCTGTGAATTTAGTAAATCCGACAAAAGTAAATGATAGGTTAATTCTCTGTGGTTTGACTCTGGGAAGAATTACTCAGATTATATTTGCTACGTCCGTGTGTGTCCTTGTATAAGGCATAGTTTGGCATTATCAAATTTTGGTGCCGTTGTCAGGGAATTAGCGGTGTTATCAATTACAATTGAGAGAAGTACAAAAATTCTAAGTGTAGTCAGTTTTCTCTATACCCAATCTTTTCATTGAAATTCTAACGTTTGAACTCTTGTGGAAAGCAGGTGTATGCCTAGAAGTTCTTCGAGGACTAGAGAACTACTAGAAGGACTCTCAGACCCCGAGAAAACATTCAGGGCATTGAACCGTGCCAACAAAAGACTTCAACAATCTCAACAATCATACCAACTCGAATTTGACATGGGTGACGTAGATAACATCAACAGAAACGTCAGGAATAAGCCAGCTGACTTAAATGTTAGAGGGGTGGAACCTCTTGTGCCCGAAGCTGCACTTTAGGACTGGGCACATCCCACAGCTGATAATCTGGCCACTGCCATAGCTGTGCCCACAATTCAAGCAGAGACATTCTATATCACCAACAACATGCTGCATCTGCTGCAGAATAAGGGACTGTTCTCCGGGTCACACATTGAAGACCCACAACAACACTTGAAAAATTTTCCGTCAATTTGTATGACCCAAAGGCAGCCAAATGCGACTCCAGAAGCTATCAAGCTGCTACTGTTTCCATTCTCGGTAACCGGGAAAGCTCAGACCTGGCTAAATTCGCTCCCTATCAACTCTATTACCACTTGGGAGGAATTAGTCAAACAGTTCCTGAACAAGTTCTATCCGCCTAACAAGACTGCAAAACAGATTATTGACATATTGCAGTATAGGCAATAGCCCACTGAGTCCTTGCAGGAAACTTGGGAAAGACATAAAGGGATGTTAGTGAAGTGTCCTCACCATGGCATTCCAGACTAGATGCTCGGCCAGAGATTCTACATGGGGCTAGCTGACAATTTGGAAGCAAATGTGGATGCTTCAGCTGGAGGTGCATTTTTAAGTAAAACATTCACTGAGTGCAAAATCCTTCTTGATAAGATGTCATGAAATTCGGGGTGGATGACTAGAGGTACAACACTGGCACCCATAGTGCATTCAGTTTCTCTTGACCCAAATAATTCACATGCAGAGAACATGGCCACACTCATGACCCAGATGAGCATATTGACAAAGAAGATTGATGAGATGGGTACAAAACAGGTGCACATTGTTGATACAACAAATGGGGGACTGTGTACACCTTGTATTAATCAGTCTTATTTGTGTTCATGGAGCGGAGAAGATGAAAATCAAGGGGCAAGGGAAGATATGAATTATGTCAACAACTATGGGGGTCAGAGGCAAGGAGCATAGCAGTGGAGACCGCAGCAAAATCAACAGTACAAGCCTAATATGCAGCAGCCTGGGGGTATGCACCCTCAAAACCAATTAGTGCCAGTACCACATCAGAAACTACAGGGCTACCCACAGCAAAATTAGCAACAATTGACATACCAACCACCCCCTCAGCAGCAAGATAACAACATGGTGGAAATCAGGGGTATGCTTCAGTAACTCATTGGGACAAATAATAAAGTGCAGGAAAAATTGGCAGTGCATGATTCAGCCATAAAGAATATTGAAACGCAGCTGGGTCAGCTGTCCATGGCTTTGAACAACCGTCCTCAGGGAACTTTGCCTACAGACACAAACATAAACCCCAAGGACCAGAACCTGAATCAGCTGATGGCAGTAAGTCTCTGGAATGGAAGAGATTTAGACAAAGAGTAGGAAATTGCACAAGCCAGCAAAGATACTATACCAGCCACACCAGTTCAATTAGAGGTAGAGGAACCAACAAAACTTACTGAAGTGGTGGTTGAGCAGAGTCAGGAGGAAAAAGGCAAAGAAAAGATGAATGAGCAAGTTGCAGAACAGGTGGCACCTCTTGTGCCAGAAAATTCTAATAGAGAGAAGCCAGCAAGCAATGCACAAATGATGATACCTGCACCCTTCCCTCAGAGACTGGTCAAACAAAAGAAGGCAGACCAATACAAGAAGTCATGGAGATGCTGCGTCAAATTCAGTTGAATATTCCTTTGATGGATGCCTTGAGGGAGATGCCCGGTTATGCCAAGATGATGAAAGATCTAATGTCACGGAAGTTTGATATTCAGGATCTATCCACTGTAACTCTGACACAGACCTGCAGCGTAGTGGTGGCAAAACCGATGTCTCAAAAGATGTCGGACCCAGGTAGCTTCACTATTCCATGCACAATTGGAAGTTATGACTTTGCAAAGGTGTTGTGTGATTTGGGAGCCAGCATAAATCTGATGCCGCTGGCTGTGTACACCAAACTAGGCATTGGACGAGCTAGGCCAACTTTGATGCTGCTACAACTGGTTGACCGCATAGTGAAGAGGCCCACTAGTATTCTTGATGATGTGTTGGTGCAAGTGGGGAAGTTCGTGTTCCCTGCAGACTTTGTTATCCTGGATTGTCAGGTGGATGAGGAGATACCCCATATTTTAGGGAGACCATTTTTAGCCACTGGGAGAGCACTGATCGATTGTGAGACTGGAGAATTAAAAATGAGATTGAACGATGAAGAAGTCATATTCAATGTTCAGCAATCTATGAGGAGACCCAGTGAATATGCTAATTGCTCTCTAGTGGAGGCAGTGGATATAATCCTGCAAGAAGATGATATGACCCTAACTGTAAAAGATCCATTGGAGGCATGTCTGACGAATTTAGAAGAAATGGATGGTGAAGGGTTAGCTGAATGGGTCATGGCACTGGAAGGCTGAGGATTTTGGTCAAGGGAACCTCAGTTCGAGTCCCTTGAGCTAGAAAAAGGGCCACTCCTCCAGCAAAGCCATCAATAGAGGAACCACCCAAGTTGGAACTGAAGCCACTCCCAACTCACCTCAGGTATGTGTTCTTAGGCCCTGATTCGACCTTGCCTGTTATTATATCATCCGGTTTATTGGATGTGCAGGTAGAACGACTCTTACAAGTACTGCAGGAAAACAAGACTGCCATTGGCTGGACCATGGCAGACATAAAGGGTATTAGCCCAGCCTTCTGTATGCATAAGATTCTCCTGGAGGAGGGGCACAGACCTTCCAGGGAACACCAGCGAAGGCTGAACCCATACATGAAAGAGGTTATAAAGAAAGAAGTGATCAAATGGTTAGATGGGGGAATCATCTTCCCCATCTCTGATAGTAATTGGGTCAGCCCTGTCCAATGTGTGCCGAAAAGGGGGGAATGACTGTTGTAAAAAATGAGAACAATGAGTTGATCTCAACTTGTACAGTCACAGGGTGGCGTATCTGCATGGATTACAGGAAATTGAACACAGTCACCCGGAAGGACCATTTCCCCTTACCTTTCATTGACCAAATATTGGACAGACTGCCTGGGCGACCGCACTTCTGTTTCTTGGATAGATATTCGAGGTACAATCAAATATCAATATCCCCCGAAGATAGAGAGAAAACATCATTCACCTGTCCGTATGGCATCTTTGCCTTTCGGAGAATGCCTTTTGGGCTTTGCAATGCACCCGCAACTTTTCAACGGTGCATGTTAGCCATCTTCACAGACATGGTGGAAGATATTATAGAGGTCTTTATGGATGATTTCTCCGTGGTGGGAGATTCATTCGAAGACTGTCTTCACAACTTAGGAAGAGTGCTTAAAAGATGTGTGGAGACAAACTTAGTGCTAAACTGGGAGAAGTGCCATTTTATGGTACAACAAGGTATAGTCCTGGGGCATCGAGTGTCCAGTAAAGGAATTGAGGTCGACCATGCTAAGGTTGACGTGATTGAGAAGCTACCACCACCCACTTCAGTCAAGGCGGTGAGAAGTTTTATTGGACACGCTGGGTTCTACCGGCGTTTCATAAAAGATTTTTCCAAAATTGCTAACCCATTATGCAAACTCCTTGAAAAGGATCAGCCCTTTGTGTTTTCTAATGATTGCGGGTTGGCATTTGAGGAACTAAAAAAGAGGTTGATAACTGCACCCATCATTGTTGCACCCAATTGGGAGCAACCATTTGAGCTCATGTGTGATGCCAACGACTATGCTATAGGAGCAGTCTTGGGGCAGCGAAAAGATAAGCTGATGCACCCAATTTACTACGCAAGCAGAATGCTAAGCGGTGCACAACTCAATTACACAGTGACGGAGAAGGAGATGTTGGTAGTGGTGTTTGCTTTTGACAAGTTCCGATCATATCTGATTGGTTCCAAGGTAATTGTATATACTGACCATGCAGCTCTTAGGTACCTAATTGAGAAAAAGGAGTCTAAGCCGTGCCTGATTCGTTGGGTGCTACTGTTGCAAGAATTCGACCTCGAAATTCGTGACCGTAAGGGCACAGAAAATCAAGTCGCTGATCATCTATCGCGACTTGAAGGAGTTGAAAAATCAGTCGAGGTCAAAGAGATCCTGGAAACCTTTCCAGACAAGCAGTTGCTTGCATCCAGTCTTGAGGATACGCCATAGTATGCAGATTTTGCAAACTACCTGGCCTGCGGTATTATTCCCTATGACCTTTTATCTGTCCAAAAGAAAAAAGTTTTATCATGATTGCCGCATTTATTATTGGGACGAGCCTTATTTGTTTAGAATCTGTGTTGATAATATGATCCGGAGGTGTGTCCCCGAGATAGAACAATCTTCTGTTTTGCAGGCTTGTCACGCATCAGCATATGGAGGACATTTTGGAGGATCCAGGACAGCTAGAGGCCGGGTTCTTTTGGCCAACATTGTTTAGAGATGCACACATATGGGTGAAGCGCTGCGATGAATGTCAACGAACCGGGAACATTTCCCGTCTCCATGAGATGCCCATGAACCCGATTCAAGAGGTAGAGGTGTTTGATGTTTGGGGGATTGACTTCATGGGCCCCTTCGTCAGCTCATTTGGCAATAAGTACATACTTATTGCTGTGGATTACGTGTCTAAATGGGTGGAAGCTGCAGCGTTTCCCACTAATGATGCAAGAGTGGTGATAGGTTTTGTGAAAAAGAACATATTCACCCGATTTGGGATACCAAGAGCGATCATCAATGATGGAGGCACTCACTTCTGTAACAGAGCCTTCGAAAAATTGCTTACAAAGTATGATGTACGCCACAAGGTGGCTACCCCTTACCATCCGCAAACCAGTGGGCAGGTTGAAGTGTCCAACATGGATATAAAAAGTGTACTAACCAAGACAGTGAATGCCACACAAACTGATTGGGCAAAGAAGCTTGATGACGCACTCTAGGCCTATAGAACTGCGTTCATAACACCAATAGGTAAGTCACCATACAAGTTGGTATTTGGGAAGGTATGTCACCTGCCTGTGGATCTAGAACATCGAGCTTGGTGGGCACTGAAATAATTGAACATGGATCCCGAAGCAGCTGGACAAAATCGACTGACAGAGTTGCATAAGCCGGAAGAATTTAGATATCAAGCCTTTGAAAGCATGAGGCTCTACAAGGAAAGAATGAAGAAGATGCATGACAAGCACATTGTGGATAGAAATTTCAAACCCGGTGACAAGGTATTATTGTATAATTCAAGGCTGAGATTGTTTCCGGGTAAGTTAAAGTCCCAATGGTCAGGGCCATTTAGAGTGGTGCAAATGTTTGCAAGTGGAGCTGTTGAGATTGAGTCAGAAGATGGGACAAACAAGTTCTTAGTAAATAGGAAAAGGTTGAAACATTACCTTGGAATAACTGAAGAAAAAAGGGAATACAGTGGTGATCAATTTGAAAGAACCCCATTACGCGAATGAGGAGTGAAGGCTCAACTACTTACGTCGTGCCGCGACATTAAATCAGGCGCTGCGTGGAAGACAACCCACGAATGTGTTGTAAGTGTAGTATGTAACTTCGTGTTTAAAAGACAAAAAAAAAAATTGCCAGCCGCGACCGCGGCCAGGACCGCGGGAGACACTGCCGGGCGACGAAATTCACTGCGGCACGGTCCACGACGAGGACCGCAGAAATAACTGAAGGTTTAATATTTCACCTCGGCCGCGTCTCGGACCGCGGTGACGACCGCGGGAGACACTGTCTCAGACCGCGGCGTCGACCGCGGAAGGCGTACCAGATTTGCTGATTTTTTTTAAATTTTTTTTTCATTTTCGTTCTTTGTCTCCACTCTTCTTTTAATTTTAAAATACAACATAACCCTTCCCTAAATCAAAATAAACAATCCCTCCCCCCTAAAATCCCAAATTCCCTCTCTCTCTCTGTAAACCCTAACCCTCCCCTCCATACTCTCTTCTTCTTCTTCCTCCTTCACAACACCCCTCATCTTCTTCCCCCCAAGGTATGATTCCGACCCCTACTTCTCTTTTCCTTCTATTTTTTGTTGTATTATGCTAGTTAGTGTTCTAATGTAGTGTTAGTGATAGGATTTTGTTTTGTTTAGTTTTTCTTCTTATTTTTTAGTGTAATTTCGTTTTTAGCATATGTTTGGTGCCTATGTTTTGACTATGTGGAATGGTGTTGTTGGTGGGTGATGGTTTAAAAAAAAGTGTGGAATGTGTGGGTGTAATGAATTGGGGAAGTTTTCTTGATTCCCTTGGGCCATGAATATGAAGAAAAATGCCTTGCCTACAATGTGTTTGTGAAATTGCCTCAATGGAGATATAAGGAGATGTTGTGACATGGTTGTGGTGAAGTCTGAGTAACCACCCATAGTCACCATTTTAGGCTCCTCCTAATACGCGTTTCTCTGTTTTGACAGGCATTATGAGTTCAGCCCGTAAGAGACGAAACACCGCGTCCTCTACGAGTGGCCTAGGAAGCTCCTCACGAGCTAGGGCCCAGTACAGTGCACCACGGTTTGATAGATCTCGGTTCGTCTCTGAAGAAGCAGAGGCGAGGTACAATCAAAAACTTGCCAAAACGTTACTCCATGAGGTCCATATCGACAGGAAGGCATTGGTGAAGGAATGCCCCAATATGTTTGATGAGCTACGGAGGTGTCAACTGGACATCTTCTTTGAGGCTCCTGAGGAAGCCAATATTCATCTAGTGAGGGAGTTCTATGCAAACCTGCCAGAACATGAGGACAAGGTTGTGACTGTGCGCAACACCCCGGTTAATACTTCTATAGAGGTCATCCGCAGAGTGTATCGCCTCCCCGCATTCACGGGTGATGATCATTACAATAGGGCTAGTCGCCCGATGGTTGACTGGGACGGAATTCTGGAGGTCATTTGTATACCTGGCAGACAGCCCAAATGGGTAGCACAACCGACGACTCTACACTCTAAGTCTCTTACTTGGGAGGCCAAATGTTGGCTCACTGTCATCACCACTCGGTTGCTACCATCCAGCAATGCCACCGATGTAAATGGGCCATGGGCCGCGATGGTCTACTGCTTCATAAATCACCAAGGGTTTGATGTTGCCTGAGTCCTCTCTGAATAAATGTTCATCCGATCGCCCGAACTAAGCAAAGGCCACTACTTCCCTTCGCTTGTCACCCATCTATGCTGCCTTGATAAGGTTCATGAGAACTCCCGAGTTGATAGGAAATTACCTATAAAAACCCCTTTTCGGGCGAGAAAAATTGGGCAAGAGGGAAGAGAGCCGGTACGACGCAATGATGACTCGTCTGAGTTTGAGGATGATTTTGATACTGCTGAAGCTACTGAGATCACAACCCTTCCTAGAGGGGATGAGGCAGGATCATCACAGCCACGCCGGAGCACTCGGATGGCTGCTTTGGAGCAGGAAATGACTAGACTGCGGACCTCCGTCGCTGACTTGGGGACCCGCTTTGATGCTGTGGCTGACCGACAGGTGAAGTCGGAAAAGAAGTTCATGGGCTGGTTGAGAGCACTGGGTCGCGCCTGCAACGTGAACCCAAACATAGTTTTGGATCAAGAGTAACCCTTCAGGGAAGTTTCTTTACCTCACTGCTTTTTATATTGTCAAGCCATGGGGACATGTCTTAATTTTAAGTGTGGGGTGGGGGACTTCGTTCTATGTTGTACTTGTGAATATTATCTATTTGTTGTTCTTGGTTTTGTTTTGTGTTAGTGACTTTAGAAATAGAGTAACAGTTTTTTTTGGGAAGTTAAAATAGAAGCGACTTGTCCCGATGATGGATCTCTTTCGGCGAGGTTCTTGAGGGACCAAGTCGAGGAAAAAAAAATTGGAAATATAAAGACTCTTCCTAATGACAGATTTTTTAGACAATTTTCTTGAGGGAAGCTAGTCTATAGAAAACACCAAAAAGATTTTTTTATTTCTTAGGTAGTGTAGTAACTTCCCCTTGGTTTTTCTTTGGGCCACAGTTCTTTTCCAAGGGTTTAGCTTGAACCGGGTATAGGTAGATTTTTTTGTTTTAGGTTAGGATTAATGGGCGACGAGCTTAAAATTGAAGAAGAAAAACCCTTAGCGTTCTTACACCTGAACACGATAGACGCTAGAGTGTAGCGCTTAGCTTCAAGGGTTGAATCTTGTTTAAGTGCCTTAAAAATTGTATGTTTGTACCTAACTTGAACACTCAAAAGAGAATGTTTTGATAAACTAATTCGGAGTGAGTCATGTGCTATGTGGGTGTGAGTATCATTGTATTCCATGCTGTATATTTGATGCCTAGAACTTGCCCTGTGTGTTTGCAAAGCGAAATAGTAGCTTCATTCGGTTTTAGAAGTGATATAGGCATTTCTTTGTTGAGCCAGACATATAAAGTGAACCCACCTGAATGCATTACATCTTAGTTAACCCCGTTGAGCCTATAAGCCCGTTTCTTTGGCAACCACAATGTGAACCTTAACCACTTGTTTGAATAGCCTGCTGTTTGAACCAATTTTCCTCCCTCTCACTAAGTACTAGATTGGTGTTGAGATTATGTAAAAACAAAAGTGTGGGGTGGTGGTTTAGTTTTTGAAGTAGAACCATGGAAATAGAGAAAAGGTGCAGAATGTGAAGCATAAAAAGAAAAGCACCACAAAAAAAAAGTTCATATATTTTGTAGTGATTAATAAGTGGTAGCTTGTATAAATTGCACCTAATGTATGGGGATGGTTAAATAAATGTGGTGGAGTGTTGGTTTACAAAATGATGATTTTTAAGTTCAACGTAATTGTATTAAAAGTGCTTAGGGAGGTTAGTCACTATATCCCAATGTATCCTACCCGTCTCTTAGCCTACATTACAACCAAATAAAGTCCTATTGATCTTAGACTGAGTGGGGCTCGATTAGTCGAGTACTACACTAGGAGAAAGCTTATGGTGCATCTTTGTGGCATGTGAATGTTCTTTTTGGAGAGTGAGCGAATTCTGTCTATTTGAGTTCCTAATTGTTATCACTATCGTTATATATATGGAACTACTCTCTTGTGTGATGTGAGGGCATGTGATTCACAAAGGAAAGGTGCATCTTGACTATTGTGTAGAGTGGTTTGAGTAAGTGCAAATGTTACAGGGTACAAAAAACTTGATTCTTGAGGTAAAGGCTGCTCACTACTAGGTGTAACTCTTGTGAAATGTTCATGGCGTGAGTCGTTGAGGGAAAAACATAGGGAATGAATTTTTATGGAGTGTGGTGAATTACTCGAGGACTAGCAATAATTTAAGTGTGGGGTGTTGATAATAGGCTATATAGTTGTTATTTACACCATAATTGCCCATGCTTTGTTGTTGTTTTATAATGTAAGTTGCCAATAAAATGCTTTAATTAATGCTATTTGGTTTCGCAGGGAATATAAGATGTGAGGAAGCAACATGAAGTGTTTAGAGGCAATAACGTGAAGAAAACACCCACTCAAGAAGTACCCAAACACAAAAGAGCAAAAAGAGAAGGAACGCGGAGACAAAAAGGCCCAGCATACTCACCGCAGTTGGAGTTAGTGTTCTCCGCGGTCAGCGCCGCGATCAATGCCGCTGCCCCGGCGACATGTTCACATTCCAGAAATTTAAGGGGCCAAAGTGTCAATTCGGGAAAGCTTTTGTAAAACCCTTATAAGATGTAGGAAACTCGCCCAAGAGAGGGAGGGCTTATTGGGAGATTACTTTTGCAAGAAGAACAAGTGTGAGAGATCACCCAAAACATCATAGTTCTTATTCTCTTCTATTCTTCTTGCAATTTTCCATTATGAATATTTTCATAGTTTATTCTTACGTTGTCATGAGTAGTTAAATACTTTAATCTAAGGTTTTGGTGAAACCCGTTGGGGATGACTTGGTTGTGATAGTAATATAGTTTGAATTGGTTGTTAATCTCTATTTGTTCATCTACGTTTTGATTGTGGTTAGTTGAAAGGGCCCTCAATTATCTATTCCTATTTATTATGTATCTTCTTGAGAGAGAGTGCATATTTAGGTAGTTGTTTGAACAACATCACTTCCGGAGTATAAACGAGAGTCATAACTGAGGGTTTAGAGGTTGGATTAGAGATAACGATACCTCGGGTGCAATCTAAAAGAACGGTAATGTGAATCTAGCTAGCGTAGCTTGAGAGACTGCGTTTAGTAAATTATCATAATTGCTTGAGAGAGATTTATGATAGCTGGAGAGTTCTTGATTGATAGAGACAACTAAGGCATCGCTATAAGAAACACACAACCAAGGAAATCACCAACGGGGGAAACCATTACCTTAGACCTTATTCCAACTGTTTACACATCAAGCATAGATAATTTTCAGCTGTTAATTATTTTCAGTTTTTAGTTGTTAGAAATATCATCAATTGTGAATTACAAAGTTTGGGGAAATTGATTCTGTGAATTTAGTAAATCCGACAAAAGTAAATGATAGGTTAATTCTCTG
This sequence comes from Nicotiana sylvestris, assembly GCF_000393655.2. NCBI lineage: Eukaryota > Viridiplantae > Streptophyta > Magnoliopsida > Solanales > Solanaceae > Nicotiana > Nicotiana sylvestris. The sequence goes on from NC_091067.1 coordinate 82,304,782, forward strand.
TGGTTTGACTCTGGGAAGAATTACTCAGATTATATTTGCTACGTCCGTGTGTGTCCTTGTATAAGGCATAATTTGGCTTTATCAGTAATCTAGGGTTTTAATTCTCTTTTCTTTTTTATGTTGTATAGGAGGTAGGTCGTGTTTGGTGAGAGCATTGAAGGGTACTATTTATAGTGCCTTCAAGCCTTAAGGTTCTGATAGATTCAAAATGGTGGTACTGGAGAATGATGACCACCAGATGATGACAACAAAATGAGTGAAAACTGAAGAAGACAAAGAGAAAAATCGTTGAAAGATTTACCCGAGTGAGGAATGGCCGTTGAAGGAGAGAATACATCGGACAAAACCCCAATGTCCAGAGGTCATTACCTTTGACCTCTGGACATAAATAATGATGATGGTGCTGAAGTAGTTCAACCATGCATGCCATTCATTTGAAAACACAGAGGAAGTAACAGATGAGTTCAGTAACACAATTTGGGGTCTTAGGGTTTGATTTGGTTTTTGAATTCTGTCAGTGAAAATGGGAAGGAATAGGCATTTCAGGCTTAGGGTTTGATTCGTGGATAGTATGGGACACATAGGCATTTCGGGCTTTGATTGAGATGACATTGCACAAATTTGTGCAATGTCTTGGAGATTGATGGGTTAGGGCAGGCGGGTAAGTAAAGAGCAAAAGGGGAAATGGGCGGCACTGTTGGATAGAAATGAATTAGGGTTTGGAGTATAGGTTGGTTGTCTCTAGGGATACAAGTAGGATATGGAAAGGGAGCCGTTGGATCCTTTGATCTATAGCTCAGATCATTTTGGTAATTAGGGATTTAAAAAATAGTTTTATGGAAAAAAATTGATAGCCGTTGGATTCTTGTGATCCAACGACAGAGATAAAACACGTTAGATCTTTAAAAAATAACTAAAAATGGAATTAAATCAGGTTCATGATGATATGGATCAAAGACCATCATGGTATGTGTTTGTTTTGTGAGGGAATAGGACGGGCGACGTGGCAAGCTGTGATTGGCTTAGGGAATGGGACGCAGATCGCCACAGTGGATTAGAGGGTCATTTGAACTGGGTTGGGTGGGGTAATTAGGCTATTTTTGATTTAAGAAGTAACCACTTTGTATTTAATTGCATAATTGCAAACGTGGCCAATTGATCCTTAACCTCTTACAAATTAATTTAATTAAACTTAAATAATTTCAACAAAATATAATAGAAATTAAAATCATCAAATACACTTCTAATTACTATGAATTAGCTAATTAATTTTTAAATATCCTATTTTCTATTTGTGACATTAATTTCGGATTTTTGGAAATAGTAGGCAATTTTGCTAAAATTAAGGAACAATCTTATTAAATTAATTATAAACCTATGTAATGAATGTGAGCATGTGATTTTTTCCCTATTAGAAATACTCCTACAAAATTAAAGAAATAGATTTTTTCCTAATTGTTTTCAATTTTATAGGATTTTTATTAATTGCTTGCATTTTTGTGCACATTTAATTTTGTTAAAATCATGCAAAAAAATGCCCCAAAAATGTCAAAAATATCATGCATTGCATATTAGATTTTGTGTTCATATTTTAGGATTAATTGATTAATTAATTGCTTTATTAAAATAAAAATCACAAATTATCATTCATTTTACATTTTTAGCTTTTAATGCTAGATTAGTAATTCCCTCTTTATTAATTTAGGATTAATTAATTGGTAAATAGTACAAATATATTATTAGTTTAAATTTATAATTTAGATTAATTTGGGATTAAAATTAGATTTTATTAATTTAGTTAGGGTTCTTTAATTAAGGAAAAGAAAAAAGAAAACAAAAGAAAATACAAAAAAAGAGGAGGAATTAAAGAAAGGCTCGAAATTGGGCCAAATTTTCATGCCCAAATCCGCCCATGTCCAGCCCAATTCCCTTCAATACCCGGTCCAAATTCCCCTTCTTATCAAAATGACCCCATTTCACCCTTCCTAATCCCAGTCGTTGATCATCATGAATCCAATGGCTAGGACTGGTCGATCATTTACATAAAAATGTCCAAACCATAGCCCCCATATACCCATCTCATTTCATCTCTCGTCTCTCTAACAAGAAACCCTAGACGCCGTAGGATTCCCTCGTCGGCTCCGCCGCCCGGAAATTGCTCTATGGCGGCGGAGCATCACCAAACAACCCCAAATTCACCCTCCACACTCCTCACTACCCCTTGAATACTAATCCACTACCAGCTCTCTCTATATCACCACCCAAATCCGTCAATTTCAGAGCTGAAATTTAAACCCAAAAATCCTAAGTCGCCCAAAAAATTCCAAACTCACACCATAGGAACCTCAACCTCCCATCACCACTGTCCTACCCTTGATTTCCCAAAAATTCCCGCCTAATTCTTCGAATCCTAAATCTACGAAGAACCAGAAACCCTAGTTCTATTTTTTCCTTTCTTTTTCGAGTTTCTTCGGATTGCTTCCAGACTCGATTTAGTTTTAAACTTATGTTAATCAATCGTTCTCAACAAGAACCATTGGTTATCATATTTTGGAGCTATTTCGGAGACATCCTGAACTGCCAGCCCCCTCTTTTGGTATATTTTCTAACCTTTTCTTTGTCTTCTTTGTGTTTATTCTTGTTTTCGTAAAGTTGCATGTGTATAGCCATGGTTTAATTTAGGTTGTTTATGTATAAGTTATATTAGTTTACTGTTAGGATAGTATTAAAATGATTCGAAGCATGTTAATTGTTAGAAGAATTAGTTTATTTGTTAGTTTGCTTGATTTAATCAATTATAAATTAATTAGGTTAATTATTAGGTTTTCATTATCTCTTTGTTTTCTTTGTTTATGCCATGTTTGTTTGTTTTAATCCAGTTATTGTTTGGGGTTAATTAGATGAACACTTTTATTTACTGATTAGGTTAGTCTTTATGTTTAAATTGCACCATCTCGATTATGTTTGTCATTTTTTGATTTGGATTCTGATTCCTTTTTGGCTCTGCCTCTATTTGCCATAAGTTGCAAATAACTAGAGACTTGTATGGGTTTAATTGAACTTAAAATAAACTTAGGAGGACTTCAAAAATTTTAGAAAATAAATATCTAGGGAAAGGAAGGTTCTAGAAGGAACAATTGTCCAAAATTGGTTAAAAAAGATGCTGAAAAACTGGACAGCTGTCCAATATTGTCTGTCATAGTGTGCTGTACTACTCAGAATTTAGGTTAAGAATATTCTTTTAGATGCTATTAGGGACACTCTATAAAAGAAAAGAAAACCTGCACTCATACACACACATTCATTAGCATATCTTCACCTAAAAAAGCTCTAAAAACAAAAGAGAAAAATTTTCTGAAATTTTCTGGCTAAAACATTAGTCTTCTAGTTAGAGTTTCTGGGCTGGTTTTCTCTGAATACTCTGATTTTTGAGAAGTATAAGTGCTGGTCCCTTGGTTTCTGGGTTGATTTCCTACGGCTGCTGTTTGGGTTTTGGTTGTTGCACCATCTTTAAATTTCAATCATCTGTTCACTTGTTTTGTGCCTGGTTTTTTGTTGTTTAAGAGATCTATTTTTTTTCTGGTCCATTTTGCTGTAATCAGGTATTTACCTTAAATCTAAGATTCAGTTTTGGCATGAATAAGTTGATTGCTTTATCTGTTCTATGAAGTCTTGATCCTCTCTCCTCATATGTTGATTTCTTTACATTTAGCATGTTAATTAGCAAACCTTGGTTCATTTAAACTCATGAGTGTTTCTTCTGTTATTTGATGTTTTGACATGAAAAGAGCAAGAGTCCATGGCTCTACTATATGATTATTTGAACTGGAGTGTCTATTTTATAACTATGAGTCTATTTCTAAGTTATATTGATTCTGAACTTTGATTGCTGAAGTTGTCTTTCTTCCTTCTTCTACTCACATGATAATAACATAGTGCTCTGTTTGAGGTGACTTTGCTTATGGGCGGTAACTTGCGGATTTGGCCACTAGTTGGCCAAATCAACATGTTTTTCTAAAGCCAAAAGCTGGAATTGGGGATGTTACTACTACGCTGAAATTGGTGGCACCAGGTGGTGAATCAGGCATTGGTTGGATCAGTGATATCCAAAAAAGGGCAAAAGTTCACTAGGCTGTCTACTTTCTCAAACATTATTAGTTGATAATGTAATAGATTAGTGGTTCTTGTAGCAATTCATGTATTAGGTATTCCAATGTAAATTCTTCTGATTGTCAAAATTGCCTTTACATTATTTGTTATAGCATTGCTTCTTTATTAGTGTAAGCATAATGTTGCAATGGCTAAGGCTATGAGCCAGATCTTTAAAGTTAAAAGGCCTATTTCTGCGATTCAAGTTGGGCCATACTCGCAAATGAGCCCAATTGGGAAAAACAATCTAAAACAAGTCTGGGCCTAGGCCACTGGGCCTGGGCATTAAACCCAATAGCTTGGCTCAGTTATAAAGCTTACCTTGTGAACTATAGTGTGAACTTATTTCTTTTTATGTCTTGCAAATCACATGTAGTGTAATAAATGTTAAAAACTTAGTTTTCTGATTTTCCTTACATAAAAGTGGCTTGATTTATAATTTTGGATAAATGTGTATGTTGTGTAAGTCTTGTTAGCTTAAGACGCAAAGGTAGACAGGCGCAACTAGTAAATATTCGTGACTGGGCTAGCCTGATGTTAGCCCAAGATGAGACAGCCATGGTCAAAAATCTGACTTGGCAAGGCCTTTGAGTTTCTTTACTTCTGGGCTAAATTCTGAGCCCAAGCAGCCTCAACGATGAATTTTCCCCTGACCAAATAATCCAATGGGCTACTGCTGTCTCAATTCCCTTATCCAAAATGATTAAAGGTGTAACACATCTATCCCAAGAATGTATATAATTAGTAGCCTTATATTGAACTTCGAATTAATTTTAAATATGAACGTTCGTATTATTGCTTTAGGCGCGTAAATTAACTATTATGACCATGAGTATGATTCCCGTGGTATAGTCATGATACATTATCCCCAATTTGGATGTGCATTTCATGCGACCTGATCATAACAACTCGAACAATAATAAAATAAACATATCGCAAATCGCAGGTGCATTTCATGTAGTGTGATTTGCGGTGTGTTCCAAAATGGCAAGTGTACGACAAATGTAACTTGTTCAAGAAATAATTTCATAAATCCTAAAAGCGGTTTAAAATAATTAAAAGTAGTTATAAAGTTAAAAATGCACAATAGGTTTAAAACAAGTAATGAATCAGATAATTAAGCCAATCATTGATAGTTAAGCGACCGTGCTAGAACCACAGAACCCGAAAATGCCTAACACCTTCTCCTAGCTTAACATAATTCCTTACCTAGATTTTCTGGTTTACAAACTTTTAAATAAAGTCAAAATTCTCCTCGATTTGGGATTTTAAAATTAAACCGGTGACTTGGAAAACAATAAATATTCCAAGTGGCGACTCTAAAATTAAATTAAATAATCCCATATCGAATAATGTCACTTTAATTGGAAAAACTCCCCTATATCTTCCCTCGGGTAAAAAAGGAGGTGTGACAGCTCTGGCGACTCTGCTAGGGATTAAGAACCCCGAATTTTTGGTTTAGGGTTCAAGAATTCGAGCTTAGAATAGCTGTTATACTTGGCTTTATTATCTGATTTTTACATGTTTGAGCTTAATGTGCTAAATACCACTTTTAACCGCTTTGATATTGTTTGGACTGTATATAAATTGTTACGAAACCCTCTTCTCTCTGAGTCTTCTAAATCACCTGGGAAGTGTGCACTTCGTGTGACTTCGTTTCTATTAGAGTCATATCCCAATTTTAGAACGAGGTTCGGACAAGTTGCAAAGCCGGTGAAGCTTCTGTATTCCCGGTACGCTGCCCCCTTAGCTCGAGCTGTTCGCTCGGGTAAGCCAGGTCTTGAACCATACACCCAGGTTTTTAAACCTAGAATAACATAGCCTCATGCCGGATCCCTAGTAGGAACACTTATTTGTATCACGTGCATTTGACTTTGGGGACTCAACATAGGGGTTGGGTCCGTCTAGGACAGGTGCACCTGAAATCAAAAGACCATCCTGGTGCATTTTACTTACTACTTGTGCACTTATTTGCTTCGGATTGCATGTTGACCGACTTCTAGAATAAGGGAGAAAAATTTTAAAAAATCAAATCAAGGTATGAGAGAGATAATTACCCGCCTTTGAAAAATCTGGTGTCCAAAATATACCGAAACTCTACCGAAATTTTAAAAAAAGAGAGAAAAAAGAAAAAGAAAAAAAGAAGGGAAAATTATTTCAAAATATTTCATGTTTTTCGGTTGCGTCAAAACTTCCCGAACTACACAGGTTTGATTCTCACCAAATGTGGGATACGTAGGAAACCCTCATCGGGTGCAACCCCATTTTTGCAAAAATAACCCAAAAATATAAAATATTATCATTTTTGTCATAAATAAAGTTAGGCGATGCTATTTTTGTCTAAATAGCCAGAAATGTCTGGACAGGGCGCTGGAAGGCTGTTTTTGCAAGAATGGCCACCTATGGTCTTTTTCAAATGTTTGGCCAATTAGCAAACACAACCCTAAAATCTTCCTTCCTGAAGTGCTGAAGGGCCATATTTGCAAAGGTGGTTTGTTTGAGCAATTTGTTTGAGTCACAATTTTGCAAAAAATAATAATTTTCCTTTTTGGGTCAAAATAAATCATGGGTTTTTAGCCAATCACTTTAAATAAATGTGCAGGATGAGCAATATTGAAAATGAACCTTTCAAAGTTGTAGAGGAAATCCCGATAGGACTCCATATATGGTGGAATAACCTGTGGGAGGTCAACAGAGGTGCTGTGATAAAAGGTTTAGGTGGGCTCACCAGTCTCTTAAAGATTAAACCAAGGGTGGACATAATTGAAGCTCTGATACTGTTTTTGGACCTGGCGCACAATGTGTTTCATTTCTCTGATTTTGAGTTAACCCCTACACTTGAGGAGATAACAGGCTATGCTGGCCTTAACGGGAATCTAAGGAGTCGATAACCAGTGGAACCAAGAGCTGTAACCCCTCAAAAGTTTCTAGATCTTCTGAGTATTAGTCGGGAAGTCAAAGGTAGAAATTTGGCTGAAGGATTTTGCACTTTCTACTTCCTATACCACCGTTATGGGAACCCCTATGGTTTTGAGGCTCCGGATACCGGTTTAAGTCATCAAGGTAATAAAGGCAAATGGGAAGCACGCTGGGGATTGACCTTCGCAGTGGCATTCTTAGGTACTCTAATCTGCCCAAAGGGTGATGGACATATAGAGTTGGGGCTCGTGGGAGTGGCTAACTTCATGATAAAAAAGGCTAATGGCACTATTATACCAATGATTCTAGTAGAAATTTATCGAGCTTTAACTGTTTGTCGAGCTGGGGAAAGTTTTTTGAGGGTTGCAACTTACTTTTACAAATCTGGATGGAAGAACATCTTTGCCACCATCTGGGGTACATGAACTATGGTCTGACTGGTCTCTATTGCATTGAGGAACAAGCAAACCGGGTAAATGGTCATGAGTTTCCAGAAGGTGCAGAAGAATGGTTTGCACATTTGGGTTCTTTGACTGCAAGCAAAATTGAGTGGACATTCGGTTGGCTCCCGGTCAACAAAGTTATCTATATGTCGGCCGGAGTGTGCTTTCTTTTATTAATGGGTCTTCGGATTATTCAACCGTATGCTCCACACAGGGTTCTGCGCCAGCTAGGCAGGTACAAAACTGTCCCTTATGATGAAGATTTGAGTTGACAAGTCATTGAACTAGGTCCAAAAGCTGCATTCCCGGAAGAAAAGGTTCGCCAGATTTGGCATCAATGTAGATTTCTGGAGCTACAAACTCAAGTACGGGATTTTTCCAAGGGTGAAGTAGAGCCTAGCTACACGCCCTGGTATAGTAAAAGGGTTCAAGTCCATCAATTGCCTAAATGACCCCTCAAAAGGCCCCACGTACAATAGTTCAATGATGGGGCACACGAACAATGGAATTGGTTGGCAAAAAAGAAAAGATATAGGGCCACGATAAGCAAATTAGAAGGAAAAATCAGAGATCTTAAATTTGATAGTAGTGTGCAGGCCGCTGCTGATGAAGGAGAGAAGAAAAAGTTGGCCCGAGAAAACGAAGCCCTCCGAGCCCAGATTCAAAAGATGAAGATAGCTATTGAAAACCTGGGAAAGAGCCAACAAATGAAAGACTTATAAACAGTCTTAGGCGGAAAGTATGTGAGTATGGGACTGATTTGGAAAAGTTTGAAGGTAGACTAGCAAAAGCCCGGACAAAGTTGGCGAAGAACGCAGAAGGATAGGCAGAATTTGTTCAGCAATTAAAAGGAAAATAGGATAGAGAGGTCGCAAATCTAAAGAAAAAGCTAACTACCCTTGAGAATGAAATGGCTCAACAAACAAAGAATTTCAAGGCAGAGAGGAAACATTGTTATGCACTAATGTCCCGACTGGAAGAGGACATGCAACAGTTGCAGGAGCAAAGCCATAATGACACCCGAGTTCTGAAAGCTAGATCTCAACAAATTAGGCACCTTCTCCAAGAGAAAGGCATCATTAGAGAAAGGATTAGAGGAATTGCTGACTATATCATCATGGAATGCCATGAGTGTGAGGATATGACTAGATCCACTTTCTTCGCCGTAGTGATGACTTTTGTTCGCCATATAATGGATGACAAAGATCTCCTTGCATGTAGGCCCGCATCGAGACCGACTGATGTCCTCCGGGCCTCTGGAGTAGTATTGGAGGCACTTATGTATTCCTAATTTTTCTTTTCGAGTCTGTATTTTAGTTTTTTTAGAGTCTGTTAGTCTGCTTTGAGTATGTTTTTATTTTTCAGTCCTTAAGTCTATATGATGGAGTCATTGTAATAAAGAAAATTAGAAGTTTTTATTTTAATGAAAATTTGAAAAACCCAAAAACAGTTTCTTTCTTTTATTTCGCATTTATCCTTTGAACTATGTAATGATCTGATTCATGCGACGTCGTGATACGTTGGCAATCCCCATCAGATCCGGTCATAGCTATAGATAACTCGAATAAGAGAGAAGATGATGAAAAGAGGACACAAGAAAAAGAGAGAAAACAAGAATAAGAGAGAAAACAACGCAGAAGAGAGAGTGCAAAGAAAAGAGAGCAAATAATGAAAAGCGTAAAAGAAAAGAAAAGATTCAAAGATCTGGGAGGTCACAAAAGTTGGGATGAGACACACAACCGTTGCAAAATATGTAGAAAAACATTTAACCGTCTAGGTGAATTGCATTCCCCAACGTGCGATTTCCTATGTGTTAATTGTCTCAAACTAACTAGTTTGTTGTGTATGCTGTTGAGAACAGGTTCTATTTTTTAGGTGGTTGGTTTTGTGGTAACTTGGCTTTGCACCCTTACTTTACAAGATCCAAAGGAAGTTTCAAAATGACGTTAGAAAGTCATCTACTAATGATTACCCCCTTAGAGGATAACCTGTTATCAGTTAACCCGACGTCAGATTTAGCAACTGCTGAAGAGAATTGGGCACTACGCCTCTGCATATTTGAAATGTGGGACGCTTAGTCTAACGGTAGAGAGCCACCTAGTTTAATAGCTGGTTTTCCTGAGCTGATTCCCAGAACAAGTGGAACCTCCAACATCCCTATAAATTACCCGGTCACCCCATTTGGATACCCCCTATGTCAGCCCATTTCGCCGAAACGCCTTCTGAGGTTTGCCCCCAGGCACTGATTTTGGGAGTGTCTTCCAACATATTCACCACACTACTAACCTCGGCTACGGCACAACCAACATTGCCCAGGCCAAGTTTTGAGCTGTCATCCTTTACTTTCCAAATAACACCATTTTAATCGGACATGGCTAATGTCACCCCAAACTTTTACCCTCAACAACCTCGGTATGAGTTTATTACGAGACAAGAGAGAACTATAAAGAATCCCGAGCAATAAGAGATCACTTGGAAAAATAAAAGCATAGAACAAAGTCTCAAGAACATACAAGGCCTAAGTGGCCAAAAGAGTGTCTCCTACGCTGACTTGTGCATGTTCCCTCATGTTCATCTGCCCATCGGTTTCAAGACTCCCTAGTTTGAAAAGTATGACGGACATGGAGACCCCATAACACACCTGAAAAGGTATTACAATCAGTTAAAAGGAGCTAGCGGAAAAGAAGAACTCTTGATGGCTTACTTCAGGGAGAGTATAGCCGGAATTGCATCCGAATGGTATATGGACCAAGACATCTCCCAATGGCACGTATAGGATGACTTGGACCAAAACTTTGTCAAACAGTTCCAGTACAATGTGGACATAGCTCTGGATAGAAACTCTTTGTCCAGTTTCAAAAAGAAGTTTTTAGAGAGCTCCCGAGAGTATGCTATCAAGTGGCGTGAACAAGCTGCCAGGGTGAAACCCCTAATGGATGAGATCGAGATAGTCAGTGTCTTCTTGAATCCCAAGAGGCTGATTACTTCTAGAACATGATGGGTAAGCCGTTTGCAGAAGCCATAAAGAATAGGGAAATGGTAGAGAATGGTTTGAAAACGGGTCGTATCCTGAGCTAGTCGGCTATAAGAGCCACCTCTCAAGCAATCTAGAGCAGGTCAGGGGCTGCAGCAAATCAGAAAAAGAAACAAAAAGTGGAAATGATGGCCTCAAGTCTGAGAAACCTCTGTCAACCCCGAGGTTACTTTGGTTCCTCTTCAAGCACCCCGCAACATTACTACCCTCACCAAGATGCACCATACACCATGACTCATCAGCCTTATGCAATAATGAATGCCCAGCCATACGCTCAGCCACAACAACACTATAACCAGAACCGAGCTCCACCTCCTAGAAATAACCTACCTCACCAAGCTCCATATAATCCCCGTCTACCACAGAATAATTTTCCATATAACGCTCGTGACCGTGAACAACCCAGAAAAACCAACTTCACACCCATCAGTGAATCATATTCCAGCCTTTTCCCAAAGTTGGTCCAAATGGGTTTGTTGTAGCCCGTACCTTCAAATAGGAAAAACCTAGAGTCACCCTCCTACCGACCCGGTACCCGATGTGCTTATTATTCAGGGGCAGAAGGGCACGACACTTAAGATTGCTGGACCCTTAAGAGACCGGTCAAAAACTTGATAGAACAAACGCGGGTAGTGTTGAGGGATGAAGAGGTCCCCAATGTAACCAATAACCCATTTCCAACTCACAACAATGTGCCAGTTATTCGGATGATTTGTGAAGACAGAGAGTTCGACCCAGCTTTGAAAGCTATCATTGCTATTGCCGATGTTGAAAAGAAGCCCAAAGCAGCAGCAAAGCAAGCTAAGGATGAAAAGAAAAGTAGCTCCACTCTTCAAAGCATAGAAAAGGTTGTGGAAACTAAGACAAGGGCATTACCCCCTAAAGATGTCATTCTCTATGTTCCCAGGGTCCCTAGAAAAGAATAGTCTGTGTTGAGTCCTCCCAAAAGGTTCGAGCAAAACAAGGTTACACTAGAGGTACCAAAGATGTATATACCAAAGGGGACTTATGTGGCGCGGAGGCCGATAATTTCACACAGGTAGACTGAGCCCGTAGTTATCAGCTGCGCACCACAGAATCCTATGAAGGACCCCACTGCCGTCCTCTAAAACTACAATAAAGCAGTGGTAATGTACAAGTGAAAAAAAATCATGGGGGAAGTGAATGAAACGAACCCATCTGGAAAGTACCTCAACTTGGAAGAATTGGACAAGACCAAACAGAAGCATTTTTCGCTTAAAAAGCCAGTCAGTGCTGAAGAGGCAGAGAAATTCTTCCGAAAAATGAAAACCTCAAACTACGCCGTGATTGATAAACTCAGAAAGTCCCCTTCTCAGATCTCACTTTTTTCCCTGCTGATAAACTCGGATGAGCATCAGAAAGTGCTATTAAAGACGTTCAATGAAGCATATGTTCCAGCCGAGACCACAGTTGAGCAATTGGAAAGAATGGCAGAACAATTTTTTTGAAGTCAACCAGATCTCCTTCAGTCGAAATGACTTGCCACCAGAAGGAGCTACCCACAACAAAGCTCTTCATTTGACCATTAAGTGTGAAGGATACTACATGAAAAGAGTTATGTTGGATGGCAGATCTGGGGTTGACATCTGCCCTCTCTCGAAACCATAAAGAATGGAAATTGGGACTGAAAGGATTAGTCCCAACAATGTTTGCATACGTGCATTTGACGGCGTCAAAAGGGATACGATAGGGGAGATTGATTTGATATCATCCCGGTGGATTTTGATGTAACATTTTAGATTTTGGACATGGACACCTCCTACAATTTTCTCCTAGGAAGGCCTTGGATCCATGTAGCAGGGGCGGTACCCTATAGTCTCTACCAAATGGTTAAGTTTGAACATGAAAACCAAAAAATTGTGGTCCACGGAGAAGATTAGCAATCAATTTATAGGGACCCGTCAGTCCCATGTCTGGAGGCTAAGGAAGGTAGCGAGCACATAGTCTACCAAGCTTTTGAAATCGTGGTCGCAGACCAATGTGAGGAAGGAACCCCGTTTCCTCAACCTTTCTTGTCAAACGCGTCAATCATGGTCGCTAGTGAAATAATCAAACATGGCTACAAGCCCGGGAAAGGGCTCGAGGCATCTTTGCAAGGCATTACAGAGCCCATCACCTTGACTGCCAGTGAGAGCTTCTTTGGCATCGGTTTCCGAGCTACAGAAGCTAATGTAAAATGGGCTAATAAAAGTAAGAACAATGGGTGGGTTCTGCCTTAGCCAGTCCTGCATCTCGCCTGAACGTTTGTTAAGCCAAGGTACATAGAAGAAGAGGAAGAGGCCTTCATGGCCAAATAAATTGAAGACATCTGTGGGCAATGAGGCAAATGTTATATGAGGCTCACATGGTCTAGCCAGGTGAAGGCTCAAGCACTGCTGAGGTGCAATATATGGGGCCCAATGCCAAGCTTTAAAATTGGAAGGCTACTCCATTTCCAGTCAGGCGGGAATTTCGGTAGTTCTGTCTTGCCATCTTTTCTACATTCCGAGTTATTTCAGGGTATAACTCAAATGTTTTTGGTTTATTGTATTTTAAATTCTGATGTAAACCCTTCTATCTTCAAATTCAGTGAAATGAAATCAATATTTCATCGTCTATGAATATCTTTCTTTATTCTTTCTAATTTTTGTTATTTTTCTTATCTCTCTTTTCAGTTCTAATAATGCGGACTTAAATAATATGACATGCTTGTGGACTTCATGTCCAGATCCTAAAACGCTGTCTAACTGTGCAATAATGAATCCAGAACTAGAATATGATGAAGATGAGGCGTTTATGGAAATAAACTGAGAACTGGAACAATTTGAGAATAAACCTAAGCCAAACTTAAATAAAACTGAGCCGATTAATTTGGGTAGTTCGGAAGAGGTCCAGGAAACCATGATAAGCATTTACGATGATGAAAGAACTAGGAATGCATTGATCTAACTTTTGTTCGAATTCAAAGACGTATTTGCTTGGTCCTATGATGATATGCCAGGACTGAGTGTTGATTTAGTGGTGCACAAATTGCCAACTTACCCCGGTTATCCCCCTATCCAACAAAAATAGAGAAAGTTTAAAATAGACATCAGTGACAAGATCAAAGAAGAAGTCACCAAACAGTTGAAAGTGGGTGTGATCCGAGTTGTTCGATACACCACATGGTTGGGTAATGTGGTCCCAGTGCCAAAGAAAGATGGGAAAAACCGAGTGTGTGTTGATTATCAGGACTTGAACAAAGCAAGCCCTAAGGACAACTTTCCATTACCAAACATCCACATCCTTGTTGATAACTGTTCCAAACATGAGATACAGTCTTTTGTGGATTGTTATGCTGGGTATCATCAGGTTCTGATGGATGAAGAAGATGTAGAAAAGATGACTTTCACCACACCTTAGGGTACTTACTTCTATAGGGTCATGCCGTTTGGTTTAAAGAATGCCGGGGCAACTTAAATGAGAGCTATGACTGCCATCTTTCATGACATGATGCACCAGGAAATTGAAGTGTATGTGGATGATGTGATCATTAAATCCAGAACGCAGGATGGCCATGTGCGAGATTTGAGAAAGTTCTTTGAGTGCCTGCATAAGTATGATTTGAAGTTGAATCCATCTTAATGCGCATTTGGAGTACATCTGGGAAACTTTTGGGGTTTATAGTCAGTCGGAGAGGTATCGAGTAAGATCCAACAAAGATAAAGTCTATTCGGGATTTTCCACCTCAGAGAACCAAGAAAGAGGTTATGAGTCTATTGGGAAGGTTGAATTACATCAGTAGATTCATTGCTTAGTTGAATTCCACGTGTGAGCCCATATTTAAGTTGTTGAAGAAAGATGCGGCGATTAGATGGACATATGAGAGTCAGGAAGCTTTCGACAAAATCAAAGAATATCTGTCGAATCCGCCAGTGTTGGTTCCACCCGAGACTGGAATGCCTTTGTTATTGTACTTGACAGTGTTGGAGAATTCATTTGGATGTGTTCTCGGGCAACATGATGTGACCGGGAAGAAAGAACAAGCCATATAATATTTGACCAAGAAGTTCACTAGTTATGAAGCCAAGTACACTTTGTTGGAAAAAACTTGTTGCGCCGTAACTTGGGTCGCTCAGAAGCTTAGGCATTACTTATTAGCTTATACCATCTATCTCATAACTAGATTGGATCCTTTGAAGTATATATTCCAAAAACCGATGCCCACAGGAAGGTTAGCAAAATGGCAAATCCTGCTCACCGAGTTTGACATAGTCTATGTCACCCGCACGACGATGAAAGCTCAAGCCTTGGCGGATCACCTAGTTGAGAATCCTGTTTATGATGAATATCAACCTTTGAGTACCTACTTTCCGGACGAGGAAGTAAATTCAGTGGAGGTAATTCCAAAAGACACCAATGCTTGGAAAATGTTCTTCGACGGAGCTATGAATGCAAAAGGTATCGGGATTGGGGCAATTTTGATTTCGCCCACTGGTCAGCACTGTCCAGCCACAACCCGACTTTGGTTCTTTTGTACAAACAACACTGCTGAGTATGAAGCCTGCATTAGGGGTATAAATATGGTAGTTGACATGGATGTGGAAGAATTATTAATCATGGGAGATTCCGACTTGATTATTCGGCAAGCTCAATGTGAACAGGAAACTCGGGACATCAAGCTTATCCCATACAGGCAACATGTTGAAGATCTTAGAAAACGATTCAAGTTTGTTGAATTCAGGTACATCCCTCGATTCGACAATGAGTTAGCTGACACGTTAGCTACTTTGGCCTCGATGCTGCTATATCCGGGCAATGTCCACATTGACCCGTTGGAGATCCAAATCTGAGAAAGACATGGTTATTGCAATACAATTGAGATGGAACTAGATGTTCAGCCATGGTAACATGATATCAAAAGATTTTTGAAAACAAAGGAATATCCCGAGCAAGCCAGTGGAGACCAAAAGAGAACCATTAGAAGGCTCGCTAGTGGTTTCTTCTTGAGCGGAGAAATCTTGTATAAAAGGACTCTAGATCTGAACCTTTTAAGATGCGTGGATTCCCAAGAGGCTAGAAGAATCATGAATGAAGTGCACGCAGGAGTGTGTGGACCCCATATGAATGGATACGTCCTTGCAAAAAAATCCTTCGGGCAGGTTATTACTGGTTGACCATGGAAAAGGATTGCTTCAATTTTGTCCGAAACTGTCATCAGTGTCACGTACACGGTGACCTGATTCATGCATCGCCTTCAGAACTGCATCCTATGTCGGCACTGTGGCCGTTTGTTGCTTGGGGTATGAATGTCATTGGGCCAATCGAGATGAAAGCTTAAAATGGGCACAGATTCATTTTAGTCACCATTGACTATTTCACGAAGTGGGTTGAGACAGTCACTCTCAAAGCTGTCACCAAGAAAGCGGCGGTGGATTTTGTGCATTCCAGCATTATCTGTCATTTTGGTATTCCTACGACTATCATTACGGACAATACTGCAAATTTGAACAGTCATTTGATGAGGGAGATATGCGAACAATTTAAGATCACGCATCGGAATTCTACACCTTATCGGCCCAAAGTTAATGGTGCTATTGAAGTAACGAACAAAAATATCAAAAAGATCCTTAGAAAAATGATCCAAAGTTCTAAACAATGGCATGAAAAGTTTCCTTTTGCATTGTTGGGATATCGCACAATCATGCGCACATCAGTTGGGCAACACCCTTTCTATTGATTTATGGCAAAGAAGCCGTAATACCCGCAGAAGTTGAAATTCCATCCTTTCGAATCATCATTGTAACTGAGATTGAGGATAATTAATGTGTCAAGACCCGTCTAGAAAAATTAACCCTGATTGATGAAAAGCAGATGGCCACAGTTTCTACGGGTAGTTATATCAACAAAGAATGGCCCGCGCCTACAACAAGAAAGTGCGGCCCAGAAACTTTGAAGTGGGGCAACTCGTCTTGAGGCGTATTCTCCCGCATCATAGGGAAGCAAAAGGAAAATTCGCTCCAAATTGGAAAGGTCCGTACATTATAAGGAAATTGTTGCCGAAAGGGGCATTATACTTAGGAGACGTTGAAGGAAATGACCCTGAAACAGCTATCAATGCGGACGCGGTCAAAAAGTATTACATCTAACCCTTCTGTGGTACTAATATTCTCTTATTGGGATGATGGAGTCTTTCATTTCCACTACCCAAACACTGTTAACCCTTTGCAACCCCTTTAAGCCGGTTACCTTTCTTTGATTACCCTCTTTAGAACTCGAAAATATTGTAAAAAAAAAGAAGAAGAAAAAAAGAAGAAAGAAGAAGAAAACAAAACAACAAAAAACCAAAAAGAAAATAAAAAACAAAGTTTCGTGAACTACGTTCGACTTGATTCCGCAAGGATACGTAGAAAGCCTCTCTCTGGGGTTCAGTCACACCAAAACAAAAATCCACATTTCTCCAAAGTTGAAACTGGTGCAGAAGTTATAATGGTTCGGCGATGGTTCACCTGAAAGATTTCAAAGTTGTAATTAAATCCAAACTCTTTTTACCCCAAATCCTGTTCAAGTCCTTCCGATCAATCGGTAAAGATGTTCAAAATTGGAGGATGTAGTTACTTGAATCTGATACAAAAAAATGAGAGAAATAAAATGAGAGAGTCTTATTGGTGAAAACCCACACGGGCACCATAAGGCAATGATAAGCAGAGAAATTAAAAATGAGAGAGTCTTGTTAGTGAAAACTCGCAAAGAGCACTATAAGGCAACTGTGAGAAGAGAAATGAGAAAGATCAGTTGGTGAAAACCCGCAAAGGGTGCCACTGATAAAAAAAGAGATCCCTTACAACCATCAGTACTGATAGAGTCCTGGTAAGGTTTCTCGGTTTTGAGGTATGGGTTATGATGGGTTTTTGAGAGTTGGATGGTTTGCACAGATCAGGTATCCAGTCCAAGAAGCATGTCATGTCTATTGACATCTGCATGCACTCCAGATAAGTCCTTCTTTCCTTTCCCCAAAAGGGACACTTCTCGTTTAAATTCATTATCGTGCCCGTTGTTTACTTTTCTTTGAATCCCTTTCGGTCTAATTCTCCTCCGAAACTAATACAAAGAAAAGATGGCAAGATTGGTTTTACTAGGTTTTGTCTGATAGAAATCTAAAATTCAAGAAAAGCACCCAGCCTTAGCAGGTGCGTCAAGTCGACCTTGACTGGCCATGATGACCGATGCTCCAGAGTCAAAAACTCTTGAAAGGAAAAGAAATCAAAGTCAAGTGACCATAAAGGCAAAATAAGATGAAAAAGCCAAGCCCCACACGACCATCATGTGGAATTTTGGAAAGTCAAGATCCTTGGGTTTAGAAATGAAACCAATTTCCAGAGAGTCAGCAAGCAATGGAAGTTTTTATTGAAAGAGCTGGGCCAAGATCAAGTGATTGAAACAATCAAGGCCACAAAACCAACCACCGTTTCAAACTGACAAATTGTTCTTTGTTTGAAAAGCAAGAAAACAAGTGCAATCCAAAGCAACCTTGCAAAAAACAGGTGCAACCAAAAAGAAACCGCGCGAGGGCTAGAAACAGCTTTGCAGCAACAACCCAAAAAGGGAAGTCTCCTCCAAATTCTTTCCCGCATTTTTATTCATTTTTTCTTATATAAAAATAATGCTAAAAGTGAAATGAAAAAAAAGAAAGAAGAAAAATTTAAAACCATGGTAGCATAGGATCTCCAATCTCTAGCTACGTCTTTCCCAACGTAGTGTCCCATTCCCTAATTGATGCCAATATAACCTGGTAATCTTTCCAACATAGGGTCCCATCCCCTAGTTGATCCCAGCATAACTTGAGGACATTTTCCGGTATAACCCGATGACTTTTACGGCATAACCGGATGACTTTCCTAGCATAACCCGAGGACCTTTCCGACATAACCCGATGACTTTACCGGCATAACTCGAGGACTTTTCCAGCATAACCCGATGACTTTCCCGACATAACCTGATAACTTTTCTACCATAACCAAGGACCTTTCCGGCATAACTCGATGACTTTCCCGGCATAACCCGAAGACTTTTCCGGTATAACCCGATGACTTTCCCGGTATAACTCGATGACTTTCCCGCCATAACCCGAGGACCTTTCCGACATAACGCGATGACTTTTCTGGCATAACCCGAGGACTTTTTCGGCATAAACCCCTGATAATTTCCCGGCTAACCCGAGAACTTTTTCCACATAAACCGATGACTTTCCCGGTATAACTCGAGGACCTTTTCGATATAACCCGATGACATTCCCGGCATAACCCGAGGACCTTTCCGGCATAACCCGATGTCTTTTCTAGCATAACCCGAGGACTTTTTCGATATAACTCGATGATTTTTCCGGCATAACCTGATGATTTTTATAGCATAACCTGGTAATCTTTTCCAATATAGGGTCCTACTGTGCATCTAATGCCAGCATAACTTGGTAGTCTTTTCCAACATAGGGTCCCACTCTCTAGCTGATGCTGACATAACTGGTAATCTTTCCAATATAGGATCCCACTCCCTAGCTTTGCCAGTATAACTTGGTAATCTTTTCCGGCACAAGGTCCCATTCCCTAGTTGATGCCCGCATAACCTGGTAATCTTTCCAACTTAGGGCCTTCGATCCCCATTTGATTTTATTTTAGATATAGGGTCACCCCTCCCTAATCTCTTTTTCTCAAGGATACACAATCCTAATTTTACTACTTTCAATAAAGAAGTATTTTAGATTTTTGTTACA
Organism: Nicotiana sylvestris; assembly: GCF_000393655.2. NCBI lineage: Eukaryota > Viridiplantae > Streptophyta > Magnoliopsida > Solanales > Solanaceae > Nicotiana > Nicotiana sylvestris. The sequence continues at coordinate 82,324,076 of NC_091067.1, forward strand.
ATAACTCACGTAATTTTCTAGTGAAAACTAGGCCAAAAATATTTCGTTCTTTTGTTTGTTTTGCTGCCTGAATAGGTACCGTCAGGCATGAGGTTTGAGATGACCAAACAAAGAAGTATCGATCCAGGATTAAAGAAAAAGAACAAAAAAGAAGAAGTGAACTCTAACTGTAGAAGCGAAGAAAAGATGTGGACTGCTCAAGATATGATTGAAGTCACAAGCTTTGCATGTCCCTCCTTGATCCGAAAAGCTGAAGAAAAATGAACCAGCGGTTACAGCTAACGAGCATCAAGATACGGATCAGAGTCTGCAGGATGAACCAACCAAGACTCAAGATCAAGCTTTAGAAGGTTTATAGATAGGAATCTTGTAACTCGTAGTTGATAGGCTCAGCTTAGTTTAGTTTTTCATTTTTCATTTTGGTGTAATAAGGAGCTCAGCAAGCAGAAACAGCAGCAACAGCAGTAAAATCACAGTTTCTCGGTAGTCCCAGCTACCAAAATTTCCAAAACTACACTGACCTGATTCCTTTATTGCCAAGGATATATAGACAACCTCCGAAGCAAGGTTCGGTCAGACTTTTCCGCAAAAAAATGCTTCCCATAGAGTTTCAAACGGGAAAAAATCGCTCGTAGTTCCTCATTTTATCTTTGCCCGAAAACTCTTCGTGTTTCCGAGCAAAGAGGGGTAGCTGTGAGCATGTGATTTTTGCCCTATTAGAAATACTCCTACAAAATTAAAGAAGCAGATTTTTTCCAAATTGTTTTCAATTTTGTAGGTTTTTTATTAATTGTTTGTATTTTTGTGCACGTTTAATTTTGTTAAAATCATGAAAAATGCCCCAAAAATGTCAAAAAGAACATGCATTGCATATTGGATTTTGTGTTCATATTTTAGGAATAATTGGTTAAGTAATTGCTTTATTAAAATAAATATCACAAAAATATCATTCATTTTACATTTTTAGATTTTAATGCTAGATTAGTAATTTCCTCTTTATTAATTTAGGATTAATTAATTGGTAAATAGTATAAATAGATGATTAGTTTAAATTTATAATTTAGATTAATTTGGGATTCAAATTAGATTTTTATTAATTTAGTTAGGGTTTTAAATTAAAGAAAAGAAAAAAGAAAACAAAAGAAAACACAAAAAAGAGAGGAGGAATTAAATAAAGGCTCGAAATTGGGCCAAATTTTCATGCCCAAATCCGCCCATGTCCAGCCCAATTCCCTTCAATACCCGGTCCAAATTCCCCTTCTTATTAAAACGACCCCGTTTCACCCTTCCTAATCCCAGCCGTTGATCATCATGAATCCAATGGCTGGAAACTGGTTGATCATTGACATAAAAATGTCTAAACCAAAGCCCCCCATACACCCATCTCATTTCATCTCTCGTCTCTCTAACAAGAAACCCTAGCCGCCCTAGGATTCCCTCGCCGTCTCCGCCACCCAAAAATCGCCCTACGGCGGCGAAGCATCACCAAACAACCCCAAATTCACCCTCCACACTTCTCACTACCCCTTGAACACTAATCCACCACCAGCTCCCTCTAAATCACCACCCAAATCTGTCAATTTCAGATCTGAAATTTAAACCCAAAAACCCTAACTCACCCAAACAACTCCAAACTCACACCATAGGACCCTCAACCTCCCCTCACCACTTTCCTACCTTTGATTCCCAAAAATCCCCGCCAAGTTATTCGAATCCTAAATCTACGAAGAACCAAAAACCCTAGTTCTATCTTTTTTTCCTTTCTTTTTCGAGTTTCTTCGGATTGATTCCAGACTCGATTTAGTTTTAAACTTATGTTAATCAATCGTTCTCAACAAGAACGATTGGTTAGTATATTTTGGAGCTATTTCGAAGACATCCTGAACTATCAGCCCCCTATTTTGGTATATTTTCTGACCTTTTCTTTGTCTTCTTTGTGTTTATTCTTATTTTCGTAAAGTTGCATGTGTATAGCCATGGTTTAATTTAGGTTGTTTATGTATATGTTATTTAGTTCACTATTAGAATAGTATTAAAATGATTCGAAGCATGTTAATTGTTAGAAGAATCAGTTTATTTGTTAGTTTGCTTGATTTAATCAATTGTAAATTAATTAGGTTTTCATTATCTCTTTGTTTTCTTTGTTTATGCCATGTTTGTTTGTTTTCATCCAGTTCTTGTTTGGGGTTAATTAGATGAACACTTTTATTTACTGATTAGGTTAGTCTTTATGTTTAAATTGCACCATCTCAATTATGTTTGTCATTTTTTGATTTGGATTCTGATTCCTTTTTGGCTCTGCCTCTGTTTGCCATGAGTTGCAAATTATTAGAGATTTGTAGGGGTTTAATTGAACCTAAAAGAAACTTAGGAGGACTTCAAGAATTTTAAAAAATAAATATCTAGGGAAAGGAAGGTTCTAGAAGGAACAACTATCCAAAATTGGTTAAAAAAGATGCTGAAAAATTGGATATCTGTGCAACATTCTTTGTCACAGTGTGTTGTACTATTTAGAATTTAGGATAAAAATATTCTTTTGGATGCGATTAGGGACACTCTATAAAAGAAAAGAAAATTTGTACTCATACACACACATTCATTAGCATATCTTCACCTAAAAAAGCTCTGAAAAGAAAAGAGAAAAATTTCCTAAAATTTTCTGGCTAAAACATCAGTCTTCTAGTTAGAGTTTCTGGGCTGGTTTTCTCTGAATACTCTAATTTTTGAGAAGTATAAGTGCTGGTCCCTTGGTTTCTAGTTTGATTTCCTATGTCTGCTGTTTGGGTTTTGGTTGATGCACTATCTTTAAATTTCAATCAGTTGTTCACTTATTTTGTGGCTGGTTTTCTGTTGTTTAAGATATCTATTTTTTCTATTCTGGTCCATTTTGTTGTAATCATGTATTTACCTTAAATCTAAGATTCAGTTTTGGCATGAATAAGTTGATGGCTTTATCTGTTCTTTGAAGTCTTGATCCTCTCTCCCCATGTGTTGATTTCTTTATATTTAGATGTTAATTAGTAAACCTTGGTTCATTTCATGAGTGTTCCTTATGTTATTTGATGTTTTGACATGAAAAGAGCAAGAGTCTATGGCTCTACTATGTGATTATTTGAACTGGTGTGTCTATTTTATAACTATGAGTCTATTTCTGAGTTATACTGATTCTAAACTTTGATTGCTGACGTTGTTTTTCTTCCTTCTTCTACTCACATGATAAGAACATAGTGCTATGTTTGAGGTGACTTTGCTTATGGGCTGTAACTTGCGGATTTGGCCACTAGTTGGCCAAATCAGCATGTTTTTCTAAAGCCAAAAGCTGGAATTGGGGATGTTACTACTACGTAGAAATTGGTGGCACTAGGTGGTGAATCAGACATTGGTTGGATCAGTGATATCCAAAAAGGGCAAAAGTTCACTAGGCTGTCTACTTTCTCAAACATTGTTAGTTGATAATGTAATAGATTAGCGGTTCTTGTAGAAATTCATGTATTAGGTATTCCAATGTAAATTCTTCTGATTGTCAAAATTGCATTTACATTATTTGTTATAGCATTGCTTCTTTATTAGTGTAAGCATAATGTTGCAATGGCTAGGGCTATGGGCTAGATCTTTAAAGTTAAAAGCTTGTTTCTGCGATTCAAGTTGGGCCAGACTCGCAAATTAGCCCAATTAGGAAAAACAATCTCAAACGAGTTTGGGCCTAGGCCATTGGGCTTGGGCATTAAACCCAATAGCTTGGCTCAGTTATAAGGCTTACCTTGTGAACTATAGTTTGAATTTTTTTTATGTCTATCACATGTAGTATAATAAATGCTTAAAACTTAGTTTTCTGATTTTCCTTACATAAAAGTGGTTTGATTTATAATTTGGGACAAATGTGTATGTTGTGTAAGTCTTGTTAGCTTAAGATGCAAAGGTAGGACACGCACAACTAGTAAAATTTTTTGACTGGGTCAGCCTTATGTTAGCCCAAGATGAGACAGCCATGGTCAAAAATAGGACTTGGCAAGGCCTTTGAGTTTCTTTACTTCTGGGCTAAATTCTGAGCCCAAGCAACCTCAACGATGAATTTTCCCCTGACCAAATAACCCAATGGGCTACTGCTGGTCCAATTCCCTTATCCAAAATGATTAAAGGTGTAGCACATCTACCCCAAGCATGTATATAATTAGTAGCCTTATATTGAGCTTAGAATTAATTTTAAAAATGAACATTCGTAGTATTGCTTTAGGCGCGTAAATTAACTATTATGACCATGGGTACGATTCCCGTGGTATAGTCATGATATATTATCCCCAATTCGGATGTGCATTTCATGCGACCCGATCATAACAACTCGAACAATAATAAAATAAACATATCGCGAATCGCGAGTGCATTTCATGTAGCGTGGTTTGCGGTGTGTTCCAAAACGACAAGTGTACGACAAATGTAACTTGTTCAAGAAATAATTTCATAAATTCTAAAAGCGGTTTAAAATAATTAAAAGCATTTATAAAGTTAAAAATGCACAATAGATTAAAAACAAGTAATGAATCAGATAATTAAGCCAATCATTGATAGTTAAGCGACCGTGCTAGAACCACGGAACCCGAAAATACCTAACACCTTCTCCCGGCTTAACATAATTCCTTACCTAGATTTTCTAGTTTCACAAACTAATAAATAAAGTCAAAATTCTCCTCGATTTGGGATTTTAAAAATAAACTGGTGACTTGGGATACCATAAATATTCCAAGTGGCTACTCTGAAATTAAATAAAATAATCCCATATCGAATAATGTCAATTTAATTGGAAAAATTCCCTTATATCCACCTTCGGGTAAAAAATGAGGTGTGACAATGAATTTGAAAATTATTTTAGTATTTTTAAAAATGCTAAAATAGTGAAGACAATATTTTACTAATATATAATGATCTAATTACTAATTAACACCAATTAATTACTTAAAAGTAGGTATTATTAATTAGAAAATATCTTTAACATATATATTAGAATTAATAAGTGTGAATAAATTAATTTTTAAAAGGAGGGTCAAAATTGGTCGTCAATAGCTACCCCTCTTTGACCGGAGACGATGAAAGAGTTTTCCGGCGAAGAAATCGAACCAAGGCCAATTTTGCCCCGACCTCAGGAATACATTGTAGAGATGGCATATAGGTTTAAGGAAGATTATGTGTTTTAGAATTATAGGAGTTAAGGAATATTTCGGGAAAATTTTGGAGAGTTGGGGCTGAATTCTGGCTTTGAATTGCGTACATACATCGGGCTTAAAGAGGATCAGGCCTCATGTTGTTCTAGAGTGATGATTTGAAGGAAGTGATGCTTGTAGAAATTGCCCCAGTATCATATTATGACGATATTGTGAAATGAAAGATTTGGTACCCATGATAGCTCTGAGTTGCGGCTTGATTTGAAAGATTTGAAGAATCTAATTTCCATTGATCGTATTTGAGTTTGAGCTTTGATCCTTGGCCCACTTATGAGTTTGTTGTCCCTAATAGCATTGTCGCTTGGGTTGTTGTTTAGAAGAAGTTCCACATTGTGATGTTTGTTCATGCAAAACAAAACATACGCATACCCATATATCATAATGCAAATATGTTAAGATGTGATGTAAATGATGCAAGAATGATGATGCCTTGCATCGATGGCCTGGTTTTGAAATACTTGTAAAGGATTTCCTAGTTTCTTTTCGGCTATATGAGGAAAAATTAAGTAATGAATAAGAGAAGATAGTTTTGAGAGAGTGGCGAATCCGTCATTGCCCCAGTGTGCTCCAGAATTTCCTTGTATCCCATTGGTCCTGCATTCAAAGAAAAATTCTTAGAAGGGGGATTGTCAGTTTGTGTCGACCGTAGTCCTGACTTTGCCCGAGCTTGGTGATGTCACGCCATGAAGTTCGGTTGGTGGAACGGTAGTGTTTTTAGATAACATTTTAAATATCGTTTATCTTATGGAAAATGCCGTCGTTCTGGAAGACACTTTCCCGTGATGTCAATACTCTAAGATGCTTCTAATGATGTGTCTTCTTGCTGCTGCGATTGCATCCTAATCTGAACTAATGCATTACAAAGGTTTTCCTAGGGTTATGACCAAACCTTTTCAGGTTTCCTACGTATTCATAATGGAATCAAGTCTGAGCGTAGTTCGTGGGTAACGATAAAGAAAATATGATGATGATGATCGAGCCTGACTCAGGCAACATACATTTTCGAATGTAATAAGGTCAAAACGTAGTTTAGTTACAATATATGCAAAATGATGAGATTGAAAATGAAATGGCCGAGTCTGACTCAGACTGATAAGCATTTACGATGATGAAATAACTAGGGATGCATTGATCTAACTTTTGTTCGAATTCAAAGACGTATTTCCTTGGTCCTATGATGATATGCCAGGACTGAGTGTTGATTTAGTGGTGCACAAATTGCCAACTTACCCCGGTTATCCCCCTATCCAACAAAAAACAAAGAAAGTTTAAAATAGACATCAATGACAAGATCAAAGAAGAAGTCACCAAACAGTTGAAAGCGGGTGTGATCCGAGTTGTTCGATACACCACATGGTTGGGTAATGTGGTCCCATTGCCAAAGAAAGATGGGAAAACCCGAGTGTGTGTTGATTATCGGGACTTGAACCAAGCAAACCCTAAGGACAACTTTCCATTACCAAACATCCACATCCTTGTTGATAACTATGCCAAACATGAGATACAGTCTTTTGTGGATTGTTATGCTGGGTATCATCAGGTTCTGATTAATGAAGAAGATGCAGAAAAGACGACTTTCACCACACCTTAGGGTACTTACTTCTATAGGGTCATGCCGTTTGGTTTAAAGAATGCCGGGGCAACTTACATGAGAGCTATGACTGCCATCTTTCATGACATGATGCACCAGGAAATTGAAGTGTATGTGGATGATGTGATCATTAAATCCAGAATGCAGGATGGCCATGTGCGAGATTTGAGAAAGTTCTTTGAGCGCCTGGATAAGTATGATTTGAAGTTGAATCCATCTTAATGTGCATTTGGAGTATATCTAGGAAACTTTTGGAGTTTGTAGTTAGTCGGAGAGGCATCGAGTTAGATCCAACAAAGATAAAGTCTATTCGGGATTTTCCACCTCCGAGAACCAAGAAAGAGTTTATGAGTCTATTGGGAAGGTTGAATTACATCAGTAGATTCATTTCTTAGTTGAATTCCACGTATGAGCCCATATTTAAGTTGTTGAAGAAAGATGCGGCGATTAGACGGACATATGAGAGTCAGGAAGCTTTCGACAAAATCAAAGAATATCTGTCGAATCCGCCAGTGTTGGTTCCACCCGAGACTGGAAGGCCTTTGTTCTTGTACTTGACAGTGTTGGAGAATTCATTTGGAAGTGTTCTCGGGCAACATGATGTGACCGGGAAGAAAGAACAAGCCATATACTATTTGACCAAGAAGTTCACTAGTTATGAAGCCAAGTACACTTTGTTGGAAAAAACTTGTTGCGCCCTAACTTGGGTCGCTCAGAAGCTTAGGCATTACTTATTGGCTTATACCATCTATCTCATAACTAGATTGGATCCTTTGAATTATATATTCCAAAAACCGATGCCCACAGGAAGGTTAGCAAAATGGCAAATCCTGCTCACCGAGTTTGACATAGTCTATGTCACCCGCACGGCGATGAAAGCTCAAGCCTTGGCGGATCACCTAGTTGAGAATCCTGTTTATGATGAATATCAGCCTTTGAGTACCTACTTTCCGGATGAGGAAGTAAATTCAGTGGAGGTAATTCCAAAAGACACCAATGCTTGGAAAATGTTCTTCGACGGAGCTATGAATGCAAAAGGTATCGAGATTAGGGAAATTTTGATTTCGCCCACTGGTCAGCACTGTCCAGCCACAACCCGACTTTGGTTCTTTTGTACAAACAACACTGCTGAGTATGAAGCCTGCATTATGAGTATAAATATGGCAGTTGACATGGATGTGGAAGAATTATTAATCAAGGGAGATTCCGACCTGATTATTCGGCAAGCTCAAAGTGAACGGGAAACTTGGGACATCAAGCTTATCCCATACAGGCAACATGTTGAAGATCTTAGAAAACGATTCAAGTTTATTGAATTCAGGTACATCCCTCGATTCCACAATGAGTTAGCTGACGCGTTAGCTACTTTGGCCTCGATGCTGCTATATCCGGGCAATGTCCACATTGACCCATTGGAGATCCAAATCTGAGAAAGACATGGTTATTGCAATACAATTGAGATGGAACTAGATGTTCAGCCATGGTAACATGATATCAAAAGATTTTTGAAAACAAAGGAATATCCCGAGCAAGCCAGTGGAGACCAAAAGAGAACCATTAGAAGGCTCACTAGTGGTTTCTTCTTGAGCGGAGAAATCTTGTATAAAAGGACTCTAGATCTGAACCTTTTAAGATGCGTGGATGCCCAAGAGGCTAGAAGAATCATGAATGAAGTGCATGTAGGAGTGTGTGGACCCCATATGAATGGATACGTCCTTGCAAAAAAATCCTTCGGGCGGGTTATTACTGGCTGACCATGGAAAAGGATTGCTTCAATTTTGTCCGAAAGTGTCATCAGTGTCACGTACACGGTGACCTGATTCATGCACCGCCTTCAGAACTACATCCTATGTCGGCACCGTGGCAGTTTGTTGCTTGGGGTATGGATGTCATTGGGCCAATCGAGCTGAAAGCTTAAAATAGGCACAGATTCATTTTAGTTACCATTGACTATTTCACGAAGTGGGTTGAGACAGTCACTCTCAAAGCTGTCACCAAGAAAGCGGCGGTGGATTTTGTGCATCCCAGCATTATCTGTCATTTTGGTATTCCTACTACTATCATTACGGACAATACTGCAAATTTGAACAATCATTTGATGAGGGAGATATGCGAACAATTTAAGAACACGCATCGGAATTCTACCCCTTATCGGCCCAAAGCTAATGGTGATATTGAAGCAACGAACAAAAATATCAAAAAGATCCTTAGAAAAATGATCCAAAGTTCTAAACAATGGCATGAAAAGTTGCCTTTTGCATTGTTGGGATATCGCACAATCATGCGCACATCAGTTGAGCAACAACCTTTCTATTGATTTATGGCAAAGAAGCTGTAATACCCGCTAAAGTTGAAATTCCAACCTTTCGAATCATCATTGTAACTGAGATTGAGGATAATGAATGGGTCAAGACCTGTTTAGAAAAATTAACCCTGATTGATGAAAAGCAGATGGACTTAATTTCCACGGGTAGTTATATCAACAAAGAATAGCCCGCGCCTACAACAAGAAAGTGCGGCCCAGAAACTTTGAAGTGGGGCAACTCGTCTTGAGGCGTATTCTCCCGCATCATAGGGAAGCAAAAGGAAAATTTGCTCCAAATTGGAAAGGTCCGTACATTATAAGGAAATTGTTGCCGAAAGGGGAATTGTACTTAGGAGACGTTGAAGGAAATGACCCTGAAATAGCTATCAATGCGGACGCAGTCAAAAAGTATTACGTCTAACCCTTCTGTGGTACTAATATTCTCTGATTGGGATGATGAAGTCTTTCATTTGCACTACCCAAACACTGTTAACCCTTTGCAAACCCTTTAAGCCGGTTACCTTTCTTTGTTTACCCTCTTTAGAACTCGAAAATATTGTAAAAAAAAAGAAGAAGAAAAAAAGTAGAAAGAAGAAGAAAACAAAACAAAACAACAAAAAACCAAAAAGAAAATAAAAAACAAAGTTTCTTGAACTACGTTCGACTTGATTCCGCAAGGATACGTAGGAAGCCTCTCTCTGGGGTTCAGTCACGCCAAAACAAAAATCCACATTTCTCCAAAGTTGAAACTGGTGCAGAAGTTATAATGGTTCGACGATGGTTCACCTGAAAGATTTCAAAGTTGTAATTAAATCCAAACTCTTTTTACCCCAAATCCTGTTCAAGTCCTTCCGATCAATCGGTAAAGATGTTCGAAATTGGAGGATGTGGTTACTTGAATTTGATACAACCAAATGTGAGAAATAAAATGAGAGAGTCTTATTGGTGAAAACCCACACGGGCACCATAAGGCAATGATAAGAAGAGAAATTGAAAATGAGAGAGTCTTGTTAGTGAAAACTCGCAAAGAGCACTATAAGGCAACTGTGAGAAGAGAAATGAGAGAGATCAGTTGGTGAAAACCCGCAAAGGGTGCCACTGATCAAAAAAGAGATCCCTTACAACCATCAGTACTGATAGAGTCCTGGTAAGGTTTCTCGGTTTTGAGGTATGGGTTATGATGGGTTTATGAGAGTTGGATGGTTTGCACAGATCGGGTATCCAGTCCAAGAAGCATGTCATGTCTATTGACATCTGCATGCACTCCAGATAAGTCCTTCTTTCCTTTCCCCGAAAGGGACACTTCTCGTTTAAATTCATTATCGTGCCCGTTGTTTACTTTTCTTTGAATCCCTTTCGGTCTAATTCACCTCCGAAACTAATACAAAGAAAAGATGGCAAGATTGGTTTTACAAGGTTTTGTCTGACAGAAGGCTAAAATTCAAGAAAAGCACCCAGCCTTAGCAGGTGCGTCAAGTCGACCTCGACTGGCCATGATGACCGATGCTCCAGAGTCAAAAACTCTTGAAAGGAAAAGAAATCAAAGTCAAGTGCCCATAAAGGCAAAATAAGATGAAAAAGCCAAGCCCCACACGACCATCATGTGGAATTTTGGAAAGTCAAGATCCCTGGGTTTAGAAATGAAACCAATTTCCAGAGAGTCAGCAAGCAATGGAGGTTTTTATTGAAAGAGCTGGGCCAAGATCAAGTGATTGAAACAATCAAGGCCACAAAACTAACCACCGTTTCAAACTGACAAATTGTTCTTTGTTTGAAAAGCAAGAAAACAGGTGCAATCCAAAGCAACCTTGCAAAAAGCAGATGCAACCAAAAATAAACCGCGCGAGGGCTAGAAACAACTTTGCAGCAACAATCCAAAAAGGGAAGTCTCCTCCAAATTCATTCCCGCATTTTTATTCATTTTTTCTTATATAAAAAAATGCTAAAAGTGAAATGAAAAAAAAGAAAGAAGAAAAATTTAAAACCATGGTAGCATAGGATCTCCAATCTCTAGCTACGTCTTTCCCAACGTAGTGTCCCATTCCCTAGTTGATGCCAATATAACCTGGTAATCTTTCCAACATAGGGTCCCATCCCCTAGTTGATCCCAGCATAACCTGAGGACCTTTCCTGGTATAACCCGATGACTTTTACGGCATAACCCTATGACTTTCCCAGCATAACCCGAGGACCTTTCCGACATAACCCGATGACTTTACCGGCATAACTCGAGGACTTTTCCAGCATAACCCGATGACTTTCCCGGCATAACCTGATAACTTTTCTACCATAACCCAAGGACCTTTCCGGCATAACCCGATGACTTTCCCGGCATAACCCGATAACTTTCCCGCCATAACCCTAGGACCTTTCCGACATGACGCGATGACTTTTCTGGCATAACCCGAGGAATTTTTCGGCATAAACCCCCGATAACTTCCCGGCATAACCCGAGACCTTTTTCCGCATAAACCGATAACTTTCCCGGTATAACTCGAGGACCTTTTCGACATATCCCGATGACATTCTCGGCATAACTCGAGGACCTTTCCAGCATAACCCGATGACTTTCCCGGCATAACCCGAGGACTTTTTCGACATAACCCGATGATTTTTCAGGCATAACCTGATGATTTTTCTAGCATAACCTGGTAATCTTTTCCAATATAGGGTCCTACTCCCTAGCTGATGCCAGCATAACTTGGTAGTCTTTTCCAACATAGGGTCCCACTCTCTAGCTGATGCCGGCATAACTGGCAATCTTTTCCAACATAGGATCCCACTCCCTAGCTTTGCCAATATAACTTGGTAATCTTTTCCGGCACAAGGTCCCATTCCCTAGTTGATGCCAGCATAACCTGGTAATCTTTCCAACTTAGGGCCTTCGATCCCCATTTGATTTTATTTTAGATATAGGGTCTCCCCTCCCTAATCTCTTTTTCTCAAGGATACACAATCCTAATTTTACTACTTTCAATAAAGAAGTAGTTTAGATTTTTGTTACAATAACTCACGAAATTTTCTAGTGAAAACTAGGCCAGAAATATTTCGTTCATTTGTTTGTTTTGCTGCTTGAATAGGTTTTTACCGTCAGGCATGAGGTTTGAGATGACCAAAAGAAGAAGTCTCGATCCAGGATAAAAGAAAAAGAACAAAAAAGAAAAAGTGAACTCTAACTGTAGAAGCGAAGAAAAGATGTGGACTGCTCAAGATATGATTGAAGTCACAAGCTTTGCATGTCCCTCCTTGATCCGAAAATCTGAAGAAAAATGAACCAGCGGTTACAGCTAACGAACATCAAGATACGGATCAAAGTCTGCATGATGAACCAACCAAGACTCAATATCAAGCTTTAGAAGGTTTATAGATAGGAATCTTGTAACTCGTAGTTGATAGGCTCAGCTTAGTTTAGTTTTTCATTTTTCATTTTGGTGTAATAAGGAGCTCAGCAAGCAGAAACAGCAGCAACAACAGTAAAATCACAGTTTCTCGGTAGTCCCAGCTACCAAAACTTCCAAAACTACACTGACCCGATTCCTTTATTGCCAAGAATATGTAGGCAACCTCCGAAGCAAGGTTCGGTCAGACTTTTCCCCAAAAAATGCTTCCCATAGAGTTTCAAACGGGAAAAAATCGCTCGTAGTTGCTCATTTTATCTTTGCCCGAAAACTTTTCGTGTTTCCGAGCAAAGAGGGGTAGCTGTGAGCATGTGATTTTTGCCCTATTAGAAATACTCCTACAAAATTAAAGAAGCAGATTTTTTTCAAATTGTTTTCAATTTTAAAGAATTTTTGTAGGTTTTTTATTAATTGTTTGTATTTTTGTGCACGTTTAATTTTGTTAAAATCATGAAAAATGCCCCAAAAATGTCAAAAAGAACATGCATTGCATATTGGATTTTGTGTTCATATTTTAGGAATAATTGGTTAAGTAATTGCTTTATTAAAATAAAAATCACAAAAATATCATTCATTTTACATTTTTAGATTTTAATGCTAGATTAGTAATTCCCTCTTTATTAATTTAGGATTAATTAATTGGTAAATAGTATAAATAGATGATTAGTTTAAATTTATAATTTAGATTAATTTGGGATTCAAATTAGTTTTTTATTAATTTAGTTAGGGTTTTAAATTAAAGAAAACAAAAAAGAAAACAAAAGAAAACACAAAAAAGAGAGGAGGAATTAAATAAAGGCTCGAAATTGTTCCAAATTTTCATGCCCAAATCCGCCCATGTCCAGCCCAATTCCCTTCAATACCCGGTCCAAATTCCCCTTCTTATTAAAACGACCCCGTTTCACCCTTCCTAATCCCAACCGTTGATCATCATGAATCCAACGGCTGGAAACTGGTTGATCATTTACATAAAAATGTCCAAACCAAAGCCCCCCATACACCCATCTCATTTCATCTCTCGTCTCTCTAACAAGAAACCCTAGCCGCCCTAGGATTCCCTCGCCGTCTCCGCCACCCGAAAATTGCCCTACGGCGGCGGAGCATCACCAAACAACCCCAAATTCACCCTCCACACTTCTCACTACCCCTTGAACACTAATCCACCACCAGCTCCCTCTAAATCACCACCCAAATCTGTCAATTTCAGATCTGAAATTTAAACCCAGAAACCCTAACTCACCCAAACAACTCCAAACTCACACCATAGGACCCTCAACCTCCCCTCACCACTGTCCTACCCTTGATTTCCCAAAAATCCCCGCCAAGTTCTTCGAATCCTAAATCTACGAAGAACCAAAAACCCTAGTTCTATATTTTTTTCCTTTCTTTTTCGAGTTTATTCGGATTGATTCCAGACTCGATTTAGTTTTAAACTTATGTTAATCAATCGTTCTCAACAAGAACGATTGGTTACTATATTTTGGAGCTATTTCGAAGACATCCTGAACTGCCAGCCCCCTATTTTGGTATATTTTCTGACCTTTTCTTTGTCTTCTTTGTGTTTATTCTTATTTTCGTAAAGTTGCATGTGTATAGACATGGTTTAATTTAGGTTGTTTATGTATAAGTTATTTAGTTCACTGTTAGAATAGTATTAAAATGATTCGAAATATGTTAATTGTTAGAAGAATTAGTTTATTTGTTAGTTTGCTTGATTTAATCAATTGTAAATTAATTAGGTTAATTATTAGGTTTTCATTATCTCTTTGTTTTCTTTGTTTATGCCATGTTTGTTTGTTTTCATCCAGTTCTTGTTTGGGGTTAATTAGATGAACACTTTTATTTACTGATTAGGTTAGTCTTTATGTTTAAATTGCACCATCTCGATTATGTTTGTCATTTTTTGATTTGGATTCTGATTCCTTTTTGGCTCTTCCTCTGTTTTCCATGAGTTGCAAATTATTAGAGACTTGTAGGGGTCTAATTGAACCTAAAAGAAACTTAGGAGGAGAATTTTAGAAAATAAATATCTAGGGAAAGGAAGGTTCTAGAAGGAACAACTATCCAAAATTGGTTAAAAAAGATGCTGAAAAACTGGACATCTGTGCAATATTCTCTGTCATAGTGTGTTGTACTATTTAGAATTTAGGTTAAAAATATTCTTTTGGATGCGATTAGGGACACTCTATAAAAGAAAAGAAAATCTGCACTCATACACACACATTCATTAGCATATCTTCACCTAAAAAAGCTCTAAAAAGAAAAGAGAAAAATTTCCTTAAATTTTCTGGCTAAAACATCAGTCTTCTAGTTAGAGTTTCTGGGCTGGTTTTCTCTGAATACTCTTATTTTTGAGAAGTATAAGTGCTGGTCCCTTGGTTTCTAGGCTGATTTCCTATGGCTGCTATTTGGGTTTTGGTTGCTGCACTATCTTTAAATTTCAATCAGTTGTTCACTTATTTTGTAGCTGGTTTTCTATTGTTTAAGATATCTATTTTTTCTATTCTGGTCCATTTTGCTGTAATCAGGTATTTACCTTAAATCTAAGATTCAGTTTTGGCATGAATAAGTTGATTGCTTTATCTGTTCTTTGAAGTCTTGATCCTTACTCCTCATGTGTTGATTTCTTTACATTTAGATGTTAATTAGTAAACCTTGGTTCATTTCATGAGTGTTTCTTCTGTTATTTGATGTTTTGACATGAAAAGAGCAAGAGTCTATGGCTCTACTATGTGATTATTTGAACTGGTATGTCTATTTTATAACTATGAGTCTATTTCTGAGTTATACTGATTCTAAACTTTGATTGCTGAAGTTGTCTTTCTTCCTTATTCTACTCATATGATAAGAACATAGTGCTATGTTTGAGGTGACTTTGCTTATGGGCTGTAACATGCGGATTTGGCCACTAGTTGGCCAAATCAGCATGTTTTTCTAAAGCCAAAAGCTGGAATTGGGGATATTACTACTACGCAGAAATTGGTGGCACCAGG
This sequence comes from Nicotiana sylvestris, assembly GCF_000393655.2. Lineage (NCBI taxonomy): Eukaryota > Viridiplantae > Streptophyta > Magnoliopsida > Solanales > Solanaceae > Nicotiana > Nicotiana sylvestris. The sequence goes on from NC_091067.1 coordinate 82,339,579, forward strand.
TGGTGAATCAGGCATTGGTTGGATCAGTGATATCCAAAAAAGGGCAAAAGTTCACTAGGCTGTCTACTTTCTCAAACATTGTTAGTTGATAATGTAATAGATTAGTGGTTCTTGTAGCAATTCATGTATTAGGTATTCCAATGTAAATTCTTCTGATTGTCAAAAATTGCCTTTACATTATTTGTTATAGCATTGCTTCTTTATTAGTGTAAGCATAATGTTGCAATGGCTAGGGCTATGGGCCAGATCTTTAAAGTTAAAAAGTTTGTTTCTGCGATTCAAATTGGGCCAGACTCGCAAATTAGCCCAATTGGGAAAAATAATCTCAAACGAGTTTGGGCCTAGGCCATTGGGCTTGGGCATTAAACCCAATAGCTTGACTCAGTTATAAAGCTTACCTTGTGAACTGTAGTTTGAATTTATTTCTTTTTATGTCTATCACGTGTAGTATAATAAATGCTTAAAACTTAGTTTTCTGATTTTCCTTACATAAAAGTGGCTTGATTTATAATTTGGGACAAATGTGTATGTTGTGTAAGTCTTGTTAGCTTAAGATGCAAAGGTAGGACACGCACAACTAGTAAAATTTTTTGACTGGGCCAGCCTGATGTTAGCCCAAGATGAGACAACCATGGTAAAAAATAGGACTTGACAAGGCCTTTGAGTTTCTTTACTTCTGGGCTAAATTCTGAGCCCAAGCAACCTTAACGATGAATTTTCCCCTGACCAAATAACCCAATGGGCTACTGCTAGCCCAATTCCCTTATCCAAAATGATTAAAGGTGTAGCACATCTACCCCAAGCATGTATATAATTAGTAGCCTTATATTGAACTTAGAATTAATTTTAAAAATGAACATTCGTAGTATTGCTTTAGGCGCGTAAATTAACTATTATGACCATGGGTATGATTCCCGTGGTATAGTCATGATATATTATCCCCAATTCGGATGTGCATTTCATGCGACCCGATCATAACAACTCGAACAATAATAAATTAAACATATCGCGAATCGCGAGTGCATTTCATGTAGCGTGGTTTGCGGTGTGTTCCAAAACGACAAGTGTACGACAAATGTAACTTGTTCAAGAAATAATTTCATAAATTCTAAAAGCGGTTTAAAATAATTAAAAGCAGTTATAAAGTTAAAAATGCACAATAGGTTTAAAACAAGTAATGAATCAGATAATTAAGCCAATCATTGATAGTTAAGCGACCGTGCTAGAACCACGAAATCCGAAAATGCCTAACACCTTCTCCCGGCTTAACATAATTCCTTACCTAGATTTTCTGGTTTCACAAACTTTTAAATAAAGTCAAAATTCTCCTCGATTTGGGATTTTAAAAATAAACCGGTGACTTGGGATACCATAAATATTCCAAGTGGCGACTCTGAAATTAAATCAAATAATCCCATATCGAATAATATCACTTTAATTAGAAAAATTCCCTTATATCAACCTTCGGGTAAAAAAGGAGGTGTGACAATGAATTTAAAAATTATTTATTATTTTTAAAAATGGTAAAATAGTGAAGACAATATTTTACTAATATATAATGATCAAATTACTAATTAACACCAATTAATTACTTAAAAGTAGGTATTATTAATTAGAAAACATCTTTAACATATATATTAGAATTAATAAGTGTAAATAAATTAATTTTTAAAAGGAGGGTCAAAATTGGTCGTCAATAGCTACCCCTCTTTGACCGGAGACGATGAAAGAGTTTTCCGGCGAAGAAATCGAACCAAGGCCAATTTTGCCCCGACCTCAGGAATACATTGTAGAGATGGAATATAGGTTTAAGGAAGATTATGTGTTTTAGAATTATAGAAGTTAAGGAATATTTCTGGAGAATTGTGGAGAGTTGGGGCTGAATTCTGGCTTTGAATTGCGTACATACATCGGGCTTAAAGAGGATCAGGCCTCATGTTGTTCTAGAGTGATGATTTGAAGGAAGTGATGCTCGCAGAAATTGCCCCAGTATCATATTATGACGATATTGTGAGATGAAAGATTTGGTACCCATGATAGCTCTGAATTGCGGCTTGATTTGAAAGATTTGAAGAATCTGATTTCCATTGATCGTATTTGAGTTTGAGCTTTTATACTTGGCCCACTTATGAGTTTGTTGTCCCTAATAGCATTGTAGCTTGGGTTGTTGCTTAGAAGAAGTTCCACATTGTGATGTTTGTTCATGCAAAAAAAAACACACACATACCCATATATCATAATGCAAATATGTTAAGATATGATGTAAATGATGCAGGAATGATGGTGCCTGGCTGCCGACTAGCTGTTATTTTGGATTGGGATGATGGGATACTTGAATTTGACTTGATTGTTAGCCAGGCTGTGTACCATTTTGCAACCGTCAGAGCATTAAGTCTCCTCACGTTGGGAGTGTCTCAGCGCGATGGTAGTAGTTGACTTGTAATATAGAATTTATCTTCACGTGATGGGAGTAGTTGCATTGAATGTAAAATGTCTCCACGTGATGGGAGTTTCGTACTTGAAAATGTAGTCATGGTTGTAAGCTGCATTAGGAAAATGTCAAAACATTCGAGATAAAATAAAGAAATAAGGGGCATGCCAAAGAGATACTCTTGACTGCAAAATTATGTTATGGTTGTCAATCGGTAGAACATTGGTGAAGGGGTTTGCAACTATACTGGTAATCTCCGATGTGGCGAAGTGACAGTGCAGAAGCTCCTGTTGGAAAAGCGAACAGTTGGCTATATATAGGGATTCGATTGGTGAAGCCCATGACTCGTATTTGTATGGGGCACTCCGATTTATTGAGCTGGAGGTTTTCTATATAAATGGCTCCGATTGGCATGGCCAACAACTCTTTATATACACCATTCTCTGCTTGGTTGAGCAGACAGTTTGCTATTTACATGGATCTGCTTGCATCGATGGCCTGGTTTGAAATACTTGTAAAGGATTTCCTAGTTTGTTTTCGGCTATATGAGGAAAAATTAAGTAATGAATAAGAGAAGATAGTTATGAGAGAGTGGCGAATCCGTCATTGCCCCAGTGTGCTCCAACATTTCCTTGTATCCCATTGGTCCTGCATTCAAAGAAAAATTCTTAGAAGGGGGATTGTCAGTTTTTGTCGACCGTAATCCTGACTTTGCCCGAGCTTGGTGACGTCACGCCATGAAGTTCGGTTGGTGGAACGGTAGTGTTTTTTAGATAACATTTTAAATATCGTTTATCTTATGGAAAATGCCGTCGTTCTGGAAGACACTTTCCCGTGATGTCAATCCTCTAAGATGCTTCTAATGATGTGGCTTCTTGCTGCTGCGATTGCGTCCTAATCTAAACTAATGCATTACAAAGGTTTTCCCAGGGTTATGACCGAACCGTTTCAGGTTTCCTACGTATTCATAATAGAATCAAGTCTGAGCGTAGTTCGTGGGTAACGATAAAGAAAATATGATGATGATGATCGAGCCTGACTCAGGCAACATACATTTTCGAATGTAATAAGGTCAAAACGTAGTTCAGTTACAATATATGCAAAATGATGAGATTGAAAATGAAATGGCCGAGTCTGACTTAGACTGCCTATGTATCCAAATAAAATCAGGCTAGAACGTAGTTCAATTAGAAAGGATGACTGAATCCGATGAGCATTCCCTATGTATTCCTTCCAAAGGAAATCAAGTCGCGGTGTAGTTCCAGATACATATAAAATGGCATTGGGATTTCCTATTACAAAAGAAGAGGTGGAGGGGGACTGGACCCTAAGTGGGTTGCCTACGTATCCCTCAATGGGAAGTCAGGTCGGGTGTAGTTCTGTACTTCTGTTACAACCAAAACCTAACTTTACTGTCTTCAAATATAGTATCTCTTGATTGCATCCGAGTTGATAGGCTTTGTGATGACTTTTTCGTCTGTCTCTACCAAGATCAGTGGTCCTCTAGACAACACTCGGTGGACAACATAATGACCTTGCCAATTTGGCACAATCTTTCCTTTGGCTTCTTTTTAATGAGGGAATATTTTCTTGAAAACCAACTGCCCCGATATAAATTGGCGAGTTTTTACCCTTTTGTTAAATGCACTAGCCATCCTATTTTGATACAGCTGACCATGCCATATTGCATCCATTCTCTTCTCTTCAATGAGCATGAGTTGCTCTTGCCTGACTCGTATCCATTCTGCGTCTTCCTACTTGGCTTCCTGAATGACTCTCAAGGATGGTATCTCGACCTCTGCGGGTATCAAAGCTTCAGTGCCATAGACCAACATGTATGGTGTTGCCCAAGTGGTGTTCCTTATGGTGGTCTGATAATGCACTAAGACGAAGGATAATTTCTCGTGCTATTGCCTATGATTGTCCACTATCTTTTGTAGAATTGTTTTAATGTTTTTGTTGGTTGCTTCAACTGCTTCATTCATTTGCGGTTGTAGGTTATAGAGTTATGGTGGACAATTCTGAACTTCTCACAAATTTTCCTTATGAGATCACCATTGAGATTGGCTGCATTGTGTAACGACCTGACCGGTCGTTTTGAGCTTTTGCACTTTGCTCACCAATTCTCGGGCATGACTTGCCCCGTGTGATATATTATGACTTACATAAATTGTTGGTTTTGATTTTCAGGGTAATCAGAATGAATTTGGAAGAACAGTTCTCAGTTTGAAGCTTGAAATTAGAAAGGTTTGACCAAGATTTGCAAGTTTGTATATGATCTCAGATCGGAATTTTTATGATTTTCTTAGCTCCATTAGGTGATTTGGAACTTAGAAACGTGATCGGAATGCATTTTGGAAGTCCCTGGAAGGTTTAGGCCTGAATTGGCGAAATTGAGATTTTAGCGTTTTCCAGTTGATAGGCGAGATTTTGATATATAGGTTGGAATGGAATTACGGAAGTTGCAGTAGTTCCGTTGTGTCATGTGGGATGTATGTGCAAAATTTTAGGTCATTCGAATGTGGTTTGGTTGGGCATTTGGTCAAAAGCGGAATTCGAAAGATTTTTGAATCCTAGGCTTGAATTTGATGTGATTTTGGTGTATTAATATTGTTCTTGAGTGTTTCGAAGCTTGGGACAAGTTTGAATAAGGTTATGTGACTTGTTTGTATTTTTGGTTGAGGTCTTAGGGGCCTCAGAATGATTTCGGATGCTTTTGTCATATCCGCACTTGCGGATTGGGGACCGCAGGTGCGAGCTCCGCAGGAGCGGAAGAAAAGTGCAGGTGCGAGAAGGACCGCAGGTGCGGCTTGATAACCGCATCTGTGATACCGCAAGAGCGGTGAGGCGACCACAAATGTGAGGCCTGGTGACATAAGTGAAATCCGCAGAAGCGAATGTTTTTCTGCAGAAGCGGAAGCGCAAATGCGCTTATGGGATTGCAGGTGCGAAAGTGTTGGGCAGAATGTATAAAAAGGCCCCTTCTTGATTTTCAGTCATTTGTTCATCATTTTTTGTGCGATTTTGGAACTCCAAGCTGTGATTTCAAAAGGGAATCAAGTGTTGATAGAGAGGTAAGCTACTTGGGTTTTGTATCTTGTGTTTATGGTGATTATTTCATTGTTTAATCATGAAATTTGTGGGAAAAATTAGAGAAAGAGTTGGGGAAATTAGGGCTTGAAATTGGAAAGTTAGATAGGGGATTTGAGGGGCCATTTGAGGTCTGATTTTGATGTTCTTGATATGTATAGACTCGTGGGAGGATGAGGGTTATATTGATGTTAATTTTGTCGGATTTCGAGATGTGAGCCCGGAGGCCGGGTTTGAGCAATTTCAGGATTTTTGATGTAAATTGGATATTTTCTAGTGGGCTTTGTTCCCTTAGTATATTTTAATGATTATGTACTGATTGTGGATAGATTTGGAACATCCGAAGGTCGATTCATGAGGGAAAAGGCATCGCGGGCTAGAGTTTGGACCAGGTCGAGGTGAGTAATGATTGTAAATGATGTTCTAAGGGTATAAAACCCCGGAGTTGCACATCGTTGTGCTATATTGATGTGACAAAAATGCTAGATGACGAGCGTGGGGTCGTGTACTATTGGGGATTATGACTTAGTCTGACTCGAATGACTATTTTATCGTGTATTTGATTGAAATCTATTTGCTATCATCATTATTTGGGCCGAATGCCATATTTGGGCTTCGTGCCAACTATTTGAACCCTTAGGGGACTTTTATTGATATTTCCTCACTGTTTTGACTTTATATTTAACTCAGTCATGTTATATTTCACTGTTTTCATACTCTTCCATGTTTACTCTGTTTTAACACTTAAATGATCTTTAAATAATATTTTGGGCTGAGGATCATATTTTACTATTGCCCGAGTGGCTTGTGAGGATTTTGACTGATTAAGGCCAAGGGCCTATATTGTGAGGAAACATTTGATATTGATTATGAGGCCGAGGGCCTGAGATATGTATGCCATGAGGTGGCTTGTTGATATGAGGCCGAGGACCTAGTGATGATGCCAGAAGATGGCTTGATATTGCGCTTGGGCCATAAGGGGCCACTCTAGAGTCTGCACACCCCCAGTGAGTGCGGGTACCCATTGTGATGTGAGATGAGGGGCGGATTTTTTTGGGGCTTATCTGTTCTAATTGCTTTGCATTCAATTGCTTAACTTTTGAAAATTCATTTTAAAAAAGTTTAAACTGAGCTAAGACGCTTTAAGAGATTTCATAGCTACATCGCTTTCTTACTGGTTTTGTACCACTTCTATGCAACATGTTGATGTATTTTTCGTGATTTCCTATCACTCAATCTTTAGTTATGATTATTACTCACTGAGTTGGAGTACTCACTTTACTCCCTGCACCTCGTGTGCAGATTCAGATATTTCTGCACCCGGTAGCGAGTATTAGTTGATCAACGGCAAAGTCTTTGGAGTTCAGCAAGGTAGCTGCCCGACGTCTGCAGTACTACTTTTCTCCCTTTTATGTCATTAGATTGTATTTAGTACATTTATAGAAATTTCGTTGTATTTTAGACCTTCGTAGATGCTCGTGAATTGTGACACCCCAATGCCGAGCTGTATTCATTTTCGCACTAGTTTTATTTTGCTAAATCTGTACTTGTTGGGGATTTATCCTTATAAATGATTTAAATTGACTTATTAAACTGAATTTGGGAATTGTGTCAGTTGGCCTTATCTTCACGAGAGGCGCCATCACGACCAGGTCCGGTTTGGGGTCGTGAAAAGTTGGTATCAAAGCCTAGGTTACATAGGTCTCACGAGTCATGAGCAGGTTTAGTAGAGTCTCGCAGATCGGTACGGAGACGTCTGTACCTATCCTCGGGAGGCTGTAGAACCTTTAGGAAAAACTTCACATTCTTGAATTCTTATCGTGCGTCCTTGATTCTGTTTGAAAAGTAAATCTTTGAATTCCTTCCACGCGTTCGTATGCGCGTATGAGTGCTCAGTATCAGATGTGCATCGATGGCTTGTGAATCCCTTATCGAGGGGCGAGATGTGATCTCTATGTGTTGATGTAGGGCCAGTCTGGAGGACTTGAGGCTAGGTTTTGCCTATAGCTTGAGCACCGAGGTGCTGATTGTGTGAGCATGTATTTTTGAACTTATATGTTCGGTAGTGCCCCTACTAGTAGAAGTGACGACTGGATGGCTATGCGATGAGTATGTTATGGCTTTGAAATGTATTCATATGATTTGGAAGTGATGAGAAGGGTCTGCTGGAGGGTAGAAGAACTATTAGGTGCTTGATTTCCATCTTTATTTGAGGTATAGCCCCGAGTTATAGGTGTGTGAAGAATCCTTTCATGTTTTCTAGTTGGGAACGAAATAAAATTTCATGTTGTGGTATGGGTTCAGACTTAGGATGATTAAGTGACTGTGTAATGTTTATGACGGTGGAACGTATACAAAAATGTGAGTTGGAGGCAAAGCAAGTGGTTTATCTCCTGCGGAGTGTTCTGAGGTTGTGTGATCCTTATGTTGTCCGTTAGAAGATCTCATTTACAAGTGAAATATTTGTGTTGAAATTTAAATTTGGGTCACCTAAGAGAGTGGTTAAATTGTTGCAAGAGTGAATGCGAGGTTTGTAGAAAAGTACTGGATGGTCAGTATTTCACGAGCTTATGAAGGATTGAGTTAAATCTCACTATAATATTATGGTAGTAATAGAGTATACACGTTATGAGTTATTGTGTGTGTGTTTTGATCTATGGCTTCGAACCAAGTGGGGGGAGATTGTTATTGAGTTGTTGATTGCACGGTTATGTGCTACGTTGGTTCCAGTTTGAGTCGTGCTGGTGAATTAGTTATGGCTTGCGAAGATTGAGACCGAGGATGGCTCGAGTAAAGGAAAAATTTTCGACTAAGGTAAGGTTATATTATGCTCCATATGTGTGTGAGAATCAAGGAATGTCTCGAGTGGTTATTGGTAAAGGGCGTGCGGTGCATAGAACATGAAGTTTTTTTGGTTGCATTAATGCGAGGTTATGTTTTGCGGTGTCGGAGTGCTAATGAGGCACAAGTTGTTTGGTTCATTTGATTAGTCTAATTGCGGTTTGAGTAGAGTGGATGACTCTCGGGAATGATTCTAATTTGTTTAAGATTTTGCATGTAATAATTGGAGATTTTCAGGTTGTACTTTTGGCCAGAAATTGAGGTTTGCATTTGGGAGGTGTCAAAACTTGTGGTATTTCTATATCAATTAGGGAATACTATATATATGTCAGTATTAGGAAGGAGAAAGTAATGATGTTGGATTCACAAGAAGCCTTTTCAGAGTAAAGTATTTCGAATATGGTGTTTGGGGATATTTGAGAGAGTAGTCAGCGGATTTTGAGCCTTAGACGGTGTGGTTTTATGCTTGGGTCTAGTGTGGTGAGTCAGAGTTAAGGAATTGTGGTGTTATAGCAAGAAGAAGTATCAAGTTAAAGGTAAATAAGATGGGACTCAGATAGATGGGATAGCTTGGTAGAAGGCCAGATCGGTATGGTAAGGATACAATTAGTTCTTTGGATGCTTACGAGGTAATAGGTTTCTACATGTGTTTCGCGGTAATGCTCTTGGGATTTAGCGTCCTGCGTAGTTTGGTTGAGTTAGAGGTATTCAGTCCTGACGGATTTGGTGTTGTGCAAAAGGGAGTCAGAGAGTTCTTGATGGTTTCTACCACGGTTAGAGGGGTATATTTTCTGCTGACGTGAGGAGCATGGGATGTATAGTGATTTCCTTCTAGATAGGATCAATGGAAAGTTCTTGGCTAGTTGAGTACGTAGTTGCTTATGGCTCGGAGGGGGATACGAAGTTCTCATGGTTATCCTAGGACAATATGGTTTATGCAGTATGTGGTGTAGGCTTGAGGTTTGCATGTGTAAGGTGTTGGTTCAGTTCTGAAAGGAAGATCATAAAAGAACAAAATCCTTAAGCAGCGGGCAGCTTCAGATGATTAAGGAAATGATCTTCAGATAATTAGGGAAATGATATTACTAACTGGTATGGCTTGATGAGAGTATGTATTTTCAGAAAAAGGGCAAGTGTTTGAGTTGATGATACTTCTGTAGTGTTGCAGCACTCTCTTGTTGGATAGACTGCTGATACTTAAGTTTGTTTGGTGGCATAGAAGAATTATAAGAGTACCTCTTGTGGAATGTTTAAGCCTTAGAAGTATGGCATGTGTTCAGACGGCAGAATTGGGATCAGATATGGTAATTCGTGTGTTATATGGAGTTGGAGACTGGGAGTTCTCATATACATGTTATGTTATGGTTGTGGGTCGCGTGCATCGACACTGTATAGTGTCTATCGGGGTTTGGAGACTCGAGTGGATCTTTTGCTGCGTGGTATGTTAGATTTTGATGTAATATTGGGTATAGACTGGTTGTCTTCGTGTCAGGATATGCTGGACTATTGCGCTAAGGCGGTGATGTTGGCTATGCCGGAAATGCCATGGATTGAGTGGCGAGGTTCGACAGATTATGTTCCTAGTAGGGTGGTGTCATTTTTGAAGACCCAGCGGATGGCTGGGAAGGATTGTCTTTCTTATTTGGGCATTCGTGATGGATGTCAGTGCAAAGACTCCTACCATTGATTCAGGTCCGGTGGTGAGAGACTTTTCGGATGTGTTTCTTGTGGCCGAGCAAGGTTGTTGATTTCAGTATTGATTTGATGCCGGGCACCGATAGAGTAAAGGAGTTGAAGGAACAACTTCAGGAACTCCTTGATAAGGGGTTCATTTGTAGACCTATATGGATGTGTGTGCTGCATCGAGACGGCTTTGCTGACTTCGAGTTGCTATTAGTAAGGGATGTGTTGATTCGATTGTTATTGAGCCTATTAGTAATTTGGGGAGATCTATGAGTTGCCTTTCTATGTTGCGAGGCATTTGGGATTTGTTGGTTATAAGTACACATGGTGTGGTTCCATTGGGGTTTCATAGTGGAAGTTGAGCGGGAAGAGTATTGGGTATTGCTCGGTGGATGGCATATCGGTTATGTCCTTTCGAGTTTGTGTAGTGTTATGTATTTTCTTCACCATGGTTATGATGATTTGCTTTGGTTCTAGACATCAAATTGCGCGTGGTTGTCAATTTTGAGCAGAGTGACTGGAGGTGTGTCATGTGGACCAGTGTTTGGATAGGGTTGCGCATTGCAGCGAAGTTATCTGAAGGTATGACCTTTCGACTTAGATTCATGTGGTCTGTTTCTATGACTTATGATGGGTTCTCAGCATTGTATTGTGGTGGTACTGGTGAGCTTGCGATACAACTCTTTCATTCGAGTCATTTTTCATGATTTGAGTGTGTTCGGATTGTTGTTTATTGGTGCACGGATTGCACGAGTTACAACTTTAGTCTATATTGATGTGTCATGTCACTAGAGTGGTTGTGTTGGATTAGATGTGATCATTGGGATCTAGAATGAATACAAACGAATTCAGTTTCAGTGTGTTGGAAGGATAATATCGAGGTTCGGCTCAGAAATTTGCTATGGTCCTTGCCAAAGGAGAAGTGGCTTCATGAATGGTTGAACTAAGAAATGGTTACAGTTTATTGCGTGTTTCATTTATCATTGACAGTATATGAAAGTGTTGGAATGAGACTTTAGTTGATAAGAGGTTTTCTATCGGTATTTGGTTGTTGTGTGCAGCTATTGTGATTAGAAGTTATCGGTACAAGCGTTTGAGTTATGTGGTATATCATGTAATTGCACCTGAGGTTACGGGTATGGGTTATTACAGCTTGTTCGGGATTATTCAGAGTATAGATGTGAGATTCTGATCTTGTGGATGATTTCAAAAGTGGAAATTTGGTTCTAAGGTTTATGGGCTCGGTTGGATTGTGAAATTTCAGTTACATTGTGTTATCAAACCTATATGAGATAGGGAGACGTGGGATCACCCCCGGGTATGTGCATGGTAAGGTTACACAGTGATTTGATGGTTTTCGGAACAACTCTAGGCGCGTTCGAGGACGAACGTATGTTTAAGTGGGGGAGGATGTAATGATCCGACATGTCATTTTGAGCTTCTGCACTTTGCTCGCAAGTTCTCGGGCATGACTTGCCCCGTGTGATGTATTATGGCTTTTGTAAATCATTGGTTTTGGTTTTTAGGGTAATCAGAATGAATTTGGAAGAATAGTTATCAGTTTGAAGCTTGAAATTTGAAAGGTTTGACCAAGATTTGCAAGTTTGTATATGATCTCGGATCGGAATTTTTATGATTTTGTTAGCTACGTTAGGTGATTTGGGACTTAGGAGCATGATCGGAATGTATTTTGGATGTCCGTGGAATGTTTAGGCCTGAATTGGCAAAATTGAGATTTCGACGTTTTCCGATTGATAAAAGAGATTTTGATATAGAGGTCGGAATGGAATTACGGAAGTTGCAGTAGTTCCGTTGTGTCACTTGGGATGTGTGTGCAAAATTTCAGGTCATTTGGACGTGGTTTTGTTGGGTTTTTGATCAAAAGCGGAATTCGGAAGATTTTGGAATCCTAGGCTTGAATTTGATGTGATTTTGGTGTTTTAATGTTGTTTTGAGCGTTCCGAAGGTTGGAACGAGTTTGAATAAGGTTATGTGACTTGTTTGTATTTTTGGTTGAGGTCCCGGGGCCTCGTACTAATGTTGTTGCTTCTGTCATATCCGCACTTGCGGATTGGGGACCGCAGGTGCGAGCTCCGCAGGAGCGGAAGAAAAGTGCAGGTGCGAGAAGGACCGCATGTGCGGCTTGATAACCACATCTGCGATACCGCAGGAGCGGTGAGGCGACCGCAGATGCGAGGCCTGGTGACATAAGTGAAATCCGCAGAAGCGAATGTTTTACTGCAGAAGCGGAAACGCAGATGCGCTTATGGGATCGCAGGTGCGATAGTGCTGGGCAGATGTATAAAAAGGCTCCTTCTTGATTTTCAGTCATTTGTTCATCATTTTTTGTGAGATTTTGGAACTCTAAGCTGTGATTTCAAGAGGGAATCAAGTGTTGATAGAGAGGTAAGCTACTTGGGCTTTGTATCTTGTGTTTATGGTGATTATTTCATTTGTTTAATCATGAAATTTGTGGGAAAAATTAGAGAAAGAGTTGGGGAAATTAGGGCTTGAAATTGGAAAGTTAGATAGGGGATTTGAGGGGCCATTTGAGGTCCGATTTTGATGTTCTTGATATGTATAGACTCGTGGGATGATGAGGGTTCTATTGATGTCAATTTTGTCGGATTCTGAGACGTGGGTCCGGGGGCCGGGTTTGAGCAATTTCAGGATTTTTGATGTAAATTGGATATTTTCGAGGGGGCTTTGTTCCCATAACATTGATTATGTACTGATTGTGGCTAGATTTGGAGCATCCGAAGGTCGATTTGTAAGGGAAAAGGCATCGCGGGCTAGAGTTTGGATCGGATCAAGGTGAGTAATGATTGTAAATGATGTTCTGAGGGTATGAGACCCCAGATTTGCACATCGTTGTGCTATATTGATGTGACACACATGCTAGATGATGAGCGTGGGGTCGTGCACTATTGGGGATTGTGACTTAGTCCGTCCCGAATGACTATTTTACCGCGTATTTGACCGAAATCTATTTGCTATCATCATTATTTGGGCTAAATGTCATATTTGGGCTTCGTGCCAACTATTTGAACCCTTAGGGGACTTTTATTGATATTTCCTTACTGTTTTGACTTTATACTTGAACTCAGTCATGTCATATTTCACTATTTTCGTACTCAGCCATGTTTACTCTGTTTTAACACTTAAATGATCTTTAAATGATATTTTGGGCTGAGGATCATGTTTTACTATTGCTCGGGTGGCTTGTGAGGATTTTGACTGAGTAAGGCCAAGGGACTATGTTGTGAGAAAACATTTGATATTGATTTTGCGCCCGAGGGCCTGAGATATGTATGCCATGAGGTGGCTTGTTGATATGAGGCCGAGAGCCTAGTGATAATGCCACGAGATGGCTTGATATTACGCTTGGGCCGTACGGGGACCCTCTAGGAGTCTGCACACCCCTAGTGAGCGCGGGTACCCATTGTGATGTGAGATATAGATCGAGGGGCTGGTATTATTCTGAGATATTTCCTAAGGGGCGGATTTATTGACATTGTGCTCGAGGGACGAACCTTTATGTGTTTATCTTTCTTATTACCTGTCATTACCTATTTAATTGTGTATTTGTGCCCGAGGGGCGGATTTTTTTTAGGGCTTATCTGTTCTAATTGCTTTGCATTCAATTGCTTAACTGTTGAAAAGTCATTTTAAAGAAGTTTAAACTGAGCTAAGATGCTTTAAAAAATTTCACAGCTTCATTGTTTTCTTACTGGTTTTGTACCACTTCTATACAGCATGTTTATGTATTTTTTGTGATTTCCTATCACTCAGTCTTTAGTTATGATTATTACTCACTGAGTTGGAGTACTCACTTTACTCCCTGCACCTCGTGTGCAGATTCTGGTATTTCTGTACCTAGTAGCGGGTATTGGTTGATCAGCGGCAGAGTCTTTGGAGTTCAGCAAGGTAGCTGCCCGACGCCCGCAACACTTTTTTTCTCCCTTTGATGTCATTAGACTGTATTTAGTACATTTACAAAAATTTCATTATATTTTAGACCTTAGTAGATGCTCGGGACTTGTGACACCCCGATGTCAGGCTATATTTATTTCTGCACTTGTTTTATTTTGCTAAACCCTTACTTGTTGGGGATTTATCCTTATAAATGACTTAAATTGACTTATTAAACTGAATTTGGGAATTGTGTTGGCTGGCCTTGTCTTCACGAGAGGTGCCATCATGACCGAGTCTGATTTGGGGTCGTGACGCATTGTTAGTGATAATCGACTCGGGTATCCCAAATCGGTAGACTATGTTGTTACAGATGAAATCTACTATTACTTTCTTCGTGAAGACTTTGTATGTAGAAGCTTGGCCCATTTGGTGAAGTAATCAATTCCTACCAAGATAAAATAATGTCCATTTAATGTAGCAGGCTCTATAGGTCCGATTACGTTCATGTCTCAATTAGCAAATAGCCAAGGCAAACCTATTACATTCAACTCATTAGGTGAAACCCAGGTGAAATCCTCATAGATCTAGCACTGGTGACACTTCTGCACATAGCGGATACAATCGCTTTCCATGGTCATCCAAAAGTATCCGACTCTTAAATCTTCTTAGCTAAGGTGAAGCCATTCATGTAGGGTCCGCATGTCCCTGCATGTATTTCTTCTAGAAATCTAGTCGCTTCAGTAGTGTCTATTCATCTTAACACACCCAAGTCTGGGGTCCTCCTATACAGGACTTCCCATTGAGGAAAAAGTGATTTGCTAGCCTTCTGAGTGCTCGCTTCTAAACCTTGGTTGTGCTTTCTAGATACTCTTGTTTCAAGGAACCTTTTGATGTCATGGTACCAATGCTTACCGTCTAGCTCTTCATCTACATGGAAATAGTACGTATGTTGATCCCTGATCTCTATCTCGATAGGGTCGATGTAATTTTTATCTAGATGCTGGATCATGGATGACATGGTTGTAAGAGCGTCGACAAACTCGTTCTGAATCCTAGGAATATGCTTGAACTCTATCTTTGTGAACTTCTTTCATAGCTCCTTTACACAGTGTAGGTACGGAAGGATCTTGACGTTCTTGGTAGTCTATTCTCCTTGAACTTGATGTATCAATAGATCAGAATCTCCTATAACCAGAAGCTCCTTGATGTTCATGTCAACCGCCATCCTAATCCCGATGATGCATGCTTCGTACTCAACCATATTATTGGTGCAGGGGAACCTTATCTTTGCTGATGCCGGATAATGCTGTCCTAACTCTAAAATTAAAACTGCCCCAATTCCTACCCCTTTGAAATTTGCTGTTCCGTCGAAGAACATTATCCATCTTGGGTATGACTATGCAATGTCTTCTCCGACGAACAACACTTCTTCATCCGGAAAGTATTTAGTGAGTGGCTCATAATTCTTGTCCACTGGATTCTCTACAAGGTGGTCAACTAAGGCTTATCCTTTGATGGCCTTCTATATTATGTACACAATGTCAAATTCCCTGAGAAGAATCTTCCATTTGCCAATTTTCCCGTAGGCATCAGCTTCTGGAAGATATACTTGAGAGGGTTGTGTTGGGATATTAGATGTGTGGTGTATGCTGACATGTAATGCCTCAATTTCTGGGCGATCCAAGTCAAGGCACAACAAGTGCGTTTTATCAGAGTGTATTTGGCTATGCATGGTGTAAACTTCTTGCTTAATTAGTAAATAGCTTGCTCCTTTATCCTAGTCTCATCGTGTTGTCCCAACACGTATCCAAATGCATTGTCCAAAACTGACAGGTAAAACAATAATTGTTTCCCGGACTCGGGAGAAACCAACATTGGTGGATTTGACAAGTACTCCTTGATCTTGTTGAAGGATTTCTGGCACTCCTCTGTCCATTTTGTTGCGGCATCCTTTTCAATAGCTTGAAGATAGGCTCACGAATTACCGTAGACTGGGCTATGAATCATCTGATGTAATTTAGACTACCAAGGAACTCATTACATCCTTCTTTCTTTTAGGTGATGGCAAGTCATGAATGGCTTTGATATTTGAAGGATCCAGTTCTATCCCTTTCTTGCTTATGATGAAACCTAATAATTTTTCGGCAGGGACTCCGAATGCACATTTTGCAGGGTTCAACTTCAAACTATACCTTCGCAAGCGTTCGAAAAACTTCTTTAGATCGTCCAAATGTTCTGTAGTCTTTTGAGATTTGATAATGACGTCATCCATATATATCTCGATCGTTTTGTGAATCATGTTGTGCAAGAGGGTCTTCATGGCCCTCATGTAAGTAGCACCAGTGTTCTTGAGGTCGAATGGCATGACTCTATAGCAGTAAACTCCCCAAGGCATAGTGAACACTGTCTTCTCTGCATGTTCTTCATGAATCAAGATTTGATGGTACCGGGGAAACAATCCACGAATGACTGCAGCTCATGCTTCGCGTAATTGTCAATGAGGATATGAATGTTTGGTAAAGGGAAATAATCTTTTGAACTGGCCTTGTTAAGATATCGATAATCCACACATATCCTGATCTTCCCATCCTTCTTTGGTATCGATACGATATTTGCCAACCATGTAGGATAATTGGTGACTCTTACCACATTTGCCTCTATCTGCTTGGTCACTTCTTCTTTTATCCTCAAACTCAAGTCTAGCTTGAAGTTTCTAGGTTTTTGTTTGACTAGCGGTCTGGTAGGATCGATAGTCAATTGATGTGAATACAGCGATGTACTGTCGAAGGAGATTGACCAATTCTTCTTGTTGCTCTACTTCTCGAGATTAGGCTTTTTATGGCTTTCCAACTGTTTGATCTCTTGTGGGAGATTATCTGGCATCATGCTTTTGTCGTATTCCTCGTAATCTGGATTGCTTTGCTCGAGGGTTTCATTATAGGTCATAATCGCGGAACGCGGGTTTTTATAATTTTGATTACTAAATGAAAAACTAAGTATAAATGAAGCTATAAATAAGTTTGTAATAATTTAAAGAAAGCAATTCTTTCATTTCATCAAAAGAGGAGCATCTAAACGTTCAAGGAGGCAATTGATAAAATATTACATGCACGGTTCAAGCCTCAATTGACCATGCATTTTTTTCAAAACGTTTTACATTTCTACACTACCAAAACTCCCGGTGGACCAAAGAGGGGCTGGTGGTCCAATTTTGCAAGTCTTCTCCTAGTTCGACATTCCGAATGGTCGGTGTCTTTATATAAATTTGTCACAGCATTCCTCGATCTTGGTCACAAATAGCCTTCCCATTCCATCGATGATGTCGGCTTCTGGTGTTGAGCTCTGACTCGTACTTGAAACACGCTCTGGCACAAAAGATTTCTTCCCGAAGCCAGCAACATAAGTCTTTCTAGTTGCAGGCTGATACCCCATGCCGGCTATAGCTTTCTGCCCCTTTGGCTCAATCGACTCTGTTATCCCATCTGAATAGGCTTCTAGCCCGGTCCCTGGTCTGTACCCGTACTTCACCATTTATATCATAGCCATCTTTGATCTGATGGTGACTATATATCCAGATTTTGCTCGGTCTCTTCTATTTCTGTAGTATGCATGATCTCGACCGTATGAAAAATGACCCCGTCTAATCCTTATATGAATGGAACTGCATGTTCTAGATAAGCTAACTAGCTCCTTTCACCTTGAACTACAATCTCTTGACAACCCCACTCGAACTTCATATACTGATGGAGGGTGGACGGGACTGCCCCTACTATATGTATCCATGGCCTTCCCAACAACAGGTTGTATGAGGATGAAATGTCCATCACTTGGATTAGTATAGAAAACTCAACTGTCTGATTTATAGAGCCAAATAGATTTCCCCAATGACATCCTTTTGTGACCCATCGAAAACTCTTACCGTTACATGGATTTCTTTTACTTCCCTCAGATGAATACTCAACTCTTGTAGGGTAGAGAGCAGGAAGATATTGACTCTTGATCTGCCATCAACAAGTACTCGGGACACCACCTTATCTCCACATTTGATGGTGATGTGTAAAGATCTATTGTGACCCATGCCCTCTATGGGAAGTTCAACTCTTCGGAAGGTGATCATATTCACTTCAACCATCTTCCCGATGGTTGCTGCCAGTGCATCGCTGGTAGTATTGCTTGGCACGCTCACTCCACTTAACACTTTCATCAAGATGTCTTTGTGACTATCAGAACTCATCAGTAGATCCATGATTGATATTTGCGCAGTGGTTTTCTTTAATTATTCCTCCATGAAGTATTCTTTAGTTGACATCTTCTTCCAGAATTCTGCAGCCTCCCTATCTGTTATATTCCTTCTCTGAATCTGTTCTCTTCCTAGATTCTCTCGGTTTACCTCATTCGGAGCTTAGCATCTCCCTGACCCGGTCATTCCGTGGGCCGCTGCAAAATCTGTCATCTTGCCTTTCCCTTTCTACTGATATGTCCACGGAACTATTTTGTATTCCTGATCCTCCTCATCCCTGATAGCGGCGATGAACTATTGCTGGTATGTCTAGACCATTACAGTAGGTTTTAACTGTACGTTGATTATTGGAGTCCTTCGAGGTGGAACCCTCGCATCCTTAGTGTTATCTACTATGACGATGGTTCCTTTCAAATCATACTCTTCATTTAGTGTGATCATATTAGCTTCTTGATTTCGGTGGTTTTGTATCGAGTTACAGTTAACATTAGGCGGAGCTGGGGTGCGCTGAATGGCCCCACTCTTGATCAGCAACTCAATTTCATTCTTTAGTCTAAAGCAATCCTCGGTATCATGCCCCGATACGACTGAATAGTAGACGCACCGTTTGGTTGCATCAAAGTATTTTGAAGGATGCTCAGGAATCTTACCTTCTATTGGATGTATCAAGCCAGCTCTTCTTAGTACAAACAGTAGATCCAAAGGTTCAACAGTCGGGGTGTAGTATTTGGGACCTCTTTCTTCAAAATTTGGACGAGGTTGGGGTGCATAGATGGGTTGATTTTGACCAGTGGTAGTTTGAATTGGAGCATATGGGTGTGGTGGATTTGGATTTGTATGGGCACTAGGTGGGTTATATTGAGGTTGGGGATTGTAGTATGGTTGTGTGTTATATACTGGAGCATAAGTAGGTGGACTTGGGGAATGCATGTTTAGAGAGTAAGGGTTGTTTTCTTGGTGTGGATTGGACTGATAATAGGGAACAATTGCTGATAACTCTTCCTTTTCTTCTTTCCGCTACCTATTGAACCAGATTGAATCACATTGCTAGATGCTTACAATTCAACCATAGATTATACCTTGGCAGACTGTATGCCTTCCTCTAAATAGTCTCCCATTTTATAGCCTGTTTGGACAAGCTTCTTTTGAGGAAAAAGCACTTTTTTGGGTTAAAATGCTTTTTTTTTTCTCTAAAATTAAGGTGTTTGGCCAAGCTTTTGAAAAGAAAAAAGTGCTTTTGAGGAGAAGCAGAAGCAGTTTTGGAGAAGCAGAAAAAAGTAGCTTCTCTCCAAAAGCACTTTTCTGAAAAATACTTTTGAGAAAAACACACTTAGAAGCAGTTTTTTAAAGCTTGGCCAAACACTAATTGCTGCTCAGAAGTGTTTTTCAAATTAATTAGCCAAACACAAACTGCTTCTCACCGAAAGTACTTTTGAGAAAAAGCACTTCTCAAAATAAGCTGATTTTTGCAGCTTGGCCAAACGGGCTATTAACAAGTTCAGGGAACTTTTGCCCCATCGTGCCCGTCATTTTCTCAAAGTAGATTCCTTCCTGAGCTCTAATGAAATACTTAGTCAACTCGCTATCATATAATGGGGGTTTTGCTCTGGCGTCCTCTGACCTCCATCGACGTGCATACTTTTGAAATGATTGTGACGACTTCTTCTGCAAGTTTACCAGGGCGAACCTATTAGGGGTAATTTCTGTGTTAAATCGAAAATGGTTCAGGAAATCTTCTGCCTTTCCCTCCAATTTCTAGGATCTTGGAAACTGTACCAAGTAAGTGCCTCCCATATCATACTATGTATGAATAGATTCATTCTCAACTTCTCATTTCTTCCTACTCCAACTAGTTTATCGCAGTAGGCTGTCAAGTGTGCATGGGGATCGCTTGTCCCATCGAAGATGTTAAAATTCTATGGTTTGTACCCTTCTAGCATGTCCACATCAGGGTGTATACACAGATCCTTATAATCTAGATTTTTGCTCCCTAGAGCGACCTGAAGGTTCTTCCTTTGTTTCCTCAATGCCTGCAACTATTCGGATATCGACTCTTCCTCCTTATACTTAGCTTCCCTTTCCATTTCAACATGTTGATCAACTTCATAAGGCAGCCTGACCGTGATGGGTGCTGTGAAGGTTGGTTCTAAAATGACATATACAAGATGAATATATCGTTTGTGTGCAGCGGTATGTGTCACGGGTATGTGTTGGTTTTAACTGGTGATGAAGGTGACACTATCATGAGGATGGGTATGAATTGTATTGGTAGAGATAGGTGGGTTTTAAGGTGCTTGAACGTAATTTGGTATGTAAGGGGTGTGTATAGGAGGGTTGGTGAGTTCATAGGGGTTAATGGAGATATAATCTGGGTGGTAGGGACTAAAGTCAGGGTATTGTTTGCTTGGCGAGTAGTTGAAGGAAAATGGGTGGTTGTGGGAGCGTTGTCACGGCCAGATGTGGCAATTCTCGAATGTGTTGTACTTCTTCCCTCAATGATTCCATCTCTTGGGCCATCCTAGCAACATGTTCGTCATTCTGAGTATCATCCTTCTCCCCCGATCGCCCAGGGCTATCAGCTATTATCACAACATGTTCGGTCGGGTTATTTGTCATAGACATCTTCTCTTTTGATCTCAAGATATACAGTGGTTCCGCCAGTTTTCGGGTCAACACAAACCAACTTCTTTCTTTTAAGGAATAATAATAAAGTAATACAAAAAAGAAAAAGAAAAGAAAAGAAGTCAGTTTTAGTGTTTGCACAAATATGGTCACACAGAGCAATTAGTTCATGTAATCAAGCAAACGCATTTCCTAATGTTAGAGGGACCTCTCTTTGTCGGAGGTAAGCCTAAGTTGCGAATTTTGACAAACAATTAGATTTGACACATTCAGATCCGAAGAAAATTTGGTTTTCATTAATAATATTTGGATTGTTACGAGCGGAGCAATGAGTCTATTATTGTTTTCAACATTCATAGGATTACATGGGCTCAACAAACTTGCCTTTAGGGAAATGGAAGGGTTTGAGATAAAAGATAAAAGATGGGAAGCAAGGTGAAATCAACCAGGTCTAACAACCATCCCCATAATCATTCCCTTCTTCTTCTTCTTCTTCTTCTTCTTCTTCTTCCTCCTCCTCCTCCTCCTCCTCCTCCTCCTCCTCCTCCTCCTCCTCTTCTTCCTCTTCTTCTACTTTTTCCTCCTCTTATTCCTCCTCCTTCTCCTCCTCCTCCTCATCCTCTTCTTCTTCTTCATTTAACTCGGGCTCTTCCTCTGGGTCTTCTTCTAGTTCTGTCTCAGAATCAATTTGTATACACTCAACTATTCGATTTTCATCCTCGAGAGGTGTTCGCATATGATCAATTAACCCAGGACCATTTGCCGGTGCATTGAGGTAGTCACGAGGTAGTGCGGCAAAATCCCATAATAGATTCGCAAGGCTGCCACTGCATCTTCCAACAGGCTATTCTCTCCCTGCTTGGTTGGGCTAGCTCATCTTCTTCTTTGATCTAGACATAGTATTTTGGAATGCACCATGAATTCTGATCCATTGGCATCGTGATTAGATCGTTCCACTCATCCTGAAGCCTCCTTATCCTTAGTATCAGGATCCGCCCATTATACTCGTCTTCGTAGAGTGTCGTCCTAGTCCAGAGAGGTATACTTATAGGGAGTCCTTAGAATTGCTCTGCCGCTCCGCCATGATAGCTTCCAATTTATCCACTCTCTGCTTAGGTTAGTCAGCATCTCTCTCCATTCTTCATGTCCATACGGGGAGACTCAATTCTCCATTCTCTCACTATGATGTTGAATCATGCTGTTAACACCAACAAAGTAATCAACTGTGACATCTCGTTGAAAGAAGTGCTCCTTGGACCATATTTGGAGCAACAAGTTGCAGCCCGTGAAGAAATCGTATCCTTGGGAACATGCAGACATTGCTTTGAGGAATTTTGCTAGCACCATAGGCACCAAGGTGGTTGGAGGTTGCCTTGGAATGTTTCCAAAACCATAGGCAGCAAGTTGATATTGATTTATCCTCTTCTTTGTGGGAAGACCAACAATCCTAGTAGCGCCAAAGAGAAGGTTATGGGTCGGAGGCTTTCCCAGGTTGCCTGATCACACTGAAATTCTCCCAGGTACCATTCATAGATCTCAAGATGTCCAAATCTATCGAACAATTGGTCTAGGATTACCCATACATCTTTAATATTCCTCAAGCTTCGACTACCCGCCGAACCTAAAGCATCAAGAAGCCTGTAGCCGGGCATGGTGCCTGGTAGTATCGGCTTCCTCCCTATAATGACAGCTCTATAAAGCTACTAACTTCTTCCAACATTAGCACCAACTCACAGTCAGCAAACTTGAAAACTACTTTGGCCGGATCCCAGATTAGCAAACGAGTGAGCACCGTATTGGCCTGGATGTTCAGTAAGGTAGTCAATGCTCCCAGGTGCGTCCTAATTTCATTTTCATGCTCTTGGAGGATGTTCTTCCACCATTATTTTATCTTGTGCAGTGTTCCCATTACCATATTGATGTGGGGGATGTTCTAGTTGATTTCCATTTCTGAAGAGGGTAGATAAAAGGGTTTGATAAGTGTTACTTCAGATCATTAGTGTCTCATCATAATTAGTTTGTCTTTCCACAAAATTTATGTCGTTGAGTGCATGATCCGTTGACATTAGGGCGGCTTTCCTAATTGTGTGTCAAATCCAAGGACCGACTCACCTAAGGTTTATGCAACATGACCTATATTTTCTAGAGTTGAGTGTTTCCTAATTATGACTTGGACTGAATACTGCAAGATGTTATGTCAGTTGGCCTGACAAAGACATTCTCTGGAACTAAAGAATTTTGAAAGAAGGTTCGGAGGGGTGTAAAAGACAACCCTCGCGTGCCATTATGTCTGATAGCATATGGACAAGACTCGATAGGAAAGAGTGTAATGATAGTATATATAAAGCGGTAAAAGATAATGTGATGTTAGTAATAACATTTAAAGTAAGCAGATAAGTACATAATGAGCTAGTAAGGTAGGTAAGCATATAGTTGCAAATTAAACACAGTTAAAGCAGTGTACAAACATTCTTAAATTCCAAGTCCAGCCTAAGTCTGCTATAGTCAGAACCTAAGTGAAAATTCCCTAGCATAGTCGCTATGTTGTTGCATCCTATTTTGCGCGAGTCAAAACAAGGTTCAACTAGTGGTTTCCCTGTTGATGATAAAAGAAAGTCACCACCTTATATTTGGAGGTATATTAGGGTACCTATTTAATTATTAAGATCATTACCCTATTATAACTTACTCTATGTCTTGTTTTGAGCTTATTATTTTGAAAGAAAACAGTATACGTACTTCTAAAAAGAGGATGTAGGTTTCACTTATAAAAGCCTTTGATAAAAGTCCACATAATTTAAAGAATTTTGGAAGTATATCTATAATGTTTATTTTTTCAAGCTTTTGTAAAACTAAGGCTAGGTTTAAAATACTTTAACTTTTAAAATGGTGTGACAAATTGTATAATTCTAGTAAAGTAAAAGGCTGTTAAAGAAGTACGCCTTAGGTATATCTTCAAGATTGATCCTCAAATTTTGCACTCGAATTTAAACCATTTTTAAAAAAAGGTCCTTAATTGCAACAGTGTTTGATTCAAATAAATAGCCAGCTTTTGGAAATCATTTCTAGTTCATTTCAGTGTTCTTCTTGTTTTTAAAAGAGAAAACTATTGATTCTTCTGCAAATCTGCCTTTATTTCAAAGATTATATGAAAAAAGATTGTTAGTAAGAGTTAAGAACTAAATAGAAGTGATCGACAATTTGAATTGCTTACTACTAGGTTGCATTGCTACTTTCATTTTTACCTATATTTTAAGGACTTGCCTAAATTATTAATATAACTCAAAGAAATAAGTAAAAGCATTCAATCAAATATCGTTAGTGTTAGATACATAACAAATAGAAATAAATTATTAAAAGCAATAGAGAAAAGAAATTGACTCTTGGTTTGGGCCTGAAGGAAGTTAGGCCCAGCAGATAGCGAAGACAAACAACAGCAACTCCGATGCTCCAAAGTTTAGGCAAATAATTTGGGCCTAATTTTTTTGGGAACTCGGCAAGCCCAATTTAGACACATGTACGAAAAGAAAGAGAAAATCATTAGATATGTGGCCCAATATTCTATTTAAACATAAGTAACACCAATATAGGCACAAGATAAACTGTAACAATCAACAGTAATCAAAAATGCAAAATTAATATGAAATCACATATAGTAAAGAAATTTACAGTGAAAAGCTTTATTTTCATTGAACCTTAAACCTAAATAGATTAGAAAACGTTAATAGATTAAGGGATTAGGGTAAAATTCTGTTCATGGCCAAGATACCCTTTGTATCCCTGGCATTTCAAAGTTCACAAGAGTCTCAAGAACCCCGAACAGTGCTTGTGTCAGAGAGAGTAGCTCAACCAAGAACTAATTCTACTCCCAAATAACCCTAACTACTCACTCTTACTCTTCTCTGCAGGTTTAGGTGCTAATGAGGCACTCAATGTAAACCCCAATACCATAGTTGTAACTATACATGAGGAGAGGTATATTTCTTACAAATAACTATTAGAACACCAAAACATCTTTAGACCTATCATAGTTCGCACACAATCATACACTGTCATATACTTTTATCAGGCTTAAGAGTACTCCACAGGATCAGTATAGGTGATGGCAAGCAATGGGAGCATAACAACACATTAATATAAGAACTCAGAATAAGTAAGTCATGCAGTTCAAAGGAGCATAAAAGGTATCAGGTGCATCAACCTTAATAATCCCACTAACAGGTTCATACTTATGAAAATCATTAGTTGTAATGATGTACTCAGTCATGTATAAACTTAGAGGAAATCTGATAATACTTCACTCCTCACTAAGTATGAGCGTTAACAGTCCACTTCAAAGCTCTTAAAGGCAGGGGTAGGCAAATACATTAACAAGTGACCTCTAAAGAGATTTTGTTTCATTTCCACCTAGGTTGGTTAAGAGTTAAATGTACAGTCCTACATTCAAACATGATGGATAAACATCAAAGGGGGTCTCCTAAGTCCATGAGTAACTGCAGTAAACTTAGTAGGTTTCAATAATATGGAAACACAGTCACAAATATGATATACAAGCATCAATTCTCTTCTAAGACATGGATGAGTACAGAACTTCCAATGGATAACATTTAAATATGTACATGTTATATTCTAATAAAGCTACTACATTACAATATGTCTAGGTACCTAACAACATGGGATTAGACTAACATTGTCATTATAGTGGTCCAGAATAGTGAAAGTTTATACAAGGTAAGTATATTTCATCTATAGGGTAAGTTGATTAGTCTATCATAATGAAGTTCTGCAACACTTAATTCTATCATATCGTATTAAATTGTAGCAGGTGCAAATTTCAATCAGGTTTCTAGGCATGACTTGAACTAAGAAGATGTCAGCAGACAAAGCAAAAGTGAAGAGGTTCATTAAGGCTCATACAGTGAAGTTCATAGAAGTGATAAAACAGTTATAGGAGCCGACAGAAGGTTCTTACACGGATTTTCTAAAGTTACAGAATCACAGAAGAGCACACTAAAGAAGGATATAGTTCAAGTATTGTAAACTACCATGCTTAGATTAAGTGACAACCCTATACTTAACATCATGTATTCATATCCATTTAGGACATATATCAAGTGAATCATACCAATAATACTAAGACAAACTAATATAGCAAACATGAGAGCTACAACAGAACACTAGGGGATTAAGAAAAATATTAAGGTAGTTTGAAAGTTCTTTATTATTCTCAGAAGTTTAACAATATATACAAGTTACCCAAAGACATGTTCATTAGGATTACTAGAAATACAAATTAGTAAGCGGCTATGATTTCATAATATTAAGGAGCTTATAATTCTGGAATTCAGTGATCAACTATGGATTAATAACAAACTATTACATCTCGCGTTTTCATATGTTAAAATTTCATTTTCAGTTAACCGACGTAGACTCGGGGATGAGATTATCTTGATATTAACGTACTTACGCTATTTATAAGAAGCGACAAATAAGTGTTATGAAGGATAAAGGGGTACACAGATTAAAGAAAAATGAGTTTCGTTGAAAGTGGACAATTTGGAATAAAATATGGGTCGAGCGATAATACCCGATAATTATGAACTAGTACCATGCAAGGCACCATATGACTTCGGTAGTATAATATATAAAGTATATATGAAGTATTTTAAAAATAAATAAAATTTTAAGTAATTTGTGGTAATTTTTAAATTATGCGGGTAATTGATTAATTACTGGATAACAAGACATTACCCAGTTAATTAATTAGTGGATAAAAAATTAATATCCCAGTCCCACCCCACGTGGCAAGAATCCACAAGATTGAAAATGACTAAGTAGTCATTCTTGCCAGATGGCTAATTATGAACATGACTAAGACATGACTTACATTTAAGTCTTAGCAAATAAGACTTGTGATCATTTTTAGAGACTTAGTAAGCAATTAAATAGAAGGTCACATTCTGTCTTTGGTTTAAAACCAAAGATTTTTGAAGCAGAAGCCTTATTCCTTCCAACTCTTCAAACCAAAACGTGATTCCTTCCAAAAAGTTCAAGAAACCAAAATCAATTTCGTCCGTGAATTTCTAAGAAGCGGGGGGAAATTTCGCTCAATCAATGAAGGTTTTTCAATGGAGTATTATACGGTGTTTTTCCTACTCCAGGTACGTTAAGGCCCTCCCTTCTTTCTTTTGGCATGGTCCAAATTTTACTGAAAAAACGAGCAAATACACAATTTCCATAAATTACTCTATTCATAGAAATAGTAGGGGTGTCTATATTCTTGATTCCCTATGAAAATTATTATTATTATCTTCTGTTCATGGGTCTCAGAATAATATGCAGTTGGAAAAGTTTATCCAGAAGAAATATTGAGATTATTACGTATTTTTCATACATTTCACTCATGTGCATTGACCCATGACCAGATGGTGGTTATATATGCATATATATGTAAAGATATGTATATGAGATATGGGAAAAGGTTACGACGTTATATGCGCACCACCACCTGATCAACTAGTATATGTTGATGATATTTCTCACAATGGCCGAGACGATAAGATGGGATGCCCTCAGTGACTTGATGATATTATGTACACTCATACCTATGCATGGCACAACATTTATATGTACGTGCATGACATTATAAATGTTTCAGAATTTACAAAGTTATTCAGTTAAAGATGTGTTTCTGTATTCCATGTTTCATCTGTCTTTTCCGTACTAATTTTCATGCCTTACATACTCAGTACATTTTTCGTACTGACGCCTTATTTCACAGGGCTTGCATTTCATGCCCATAGGTGCAGGTAGGAAAGCTGACGGTCTCCCTCCTTATGATCCCTGATCAGCGAGAGTTTGTGTGCTCCACTTGATCCGGAGGTGCTTTATTTTTGGTACGATACATTTGTCTATATATATGTATATGGGTATGACATGACTCAGTCCCGTCTTTGTAAAGATATGTTTCCATTAGAGGTCTGTAGACAGTATGTCTAGTTGAGTTGTATGTGGCCTTATCGGCATTCAGTTATTGGATGTATAGTTGTCTATTGCAGCCTTGCCGGCTCGCCCACTGTATTTTGCGTGTATACGTACATATGCCTTATTGGCAGATTTTATTCATGTATGTTACCTTTGTAATTCAACAGATGTTATACAGGTTCATATCCTAGACGCATGCTTAGGGTTGTTTGACAGGTAGGACTCAGGCACCTATCGCGGCCCATCGGGTTGGGCCGTGACAAAAGTGGTATCAGAGCAGTTCTATCCTAGGGTTGTCTACAGACCATGTCTAGTAGAGTCTTGTTTATGGGTGTGTTGTACTCCACACTTATAGACAAGAGGCTACATGACATATAGGATGTTATCCTCTCTTCTTATCTTAGATCGTGCGATATAAGCATTCATGTTCCTAACGATGTGGTACGTTTTCAGTGATGCCTCTGAAGACTACAGCCACTAGCACGGGCTAGAAGGCTATGAAGGTGTTAGAAAGATAGATAAGTTATACTACGGATTCATACCCATTGGAGATCATGGGTTCTATTGAGGAGGATCCATCCGAGGATCCATATGAGTCATCCGTTCGTGCTGTTTCGACCATTCCGGTAGTAGATGGGGTGAGAGGAGTTCCGACCTCACCAAGCCCCTTAGTTTCATAGCCCGTTGATCAAGGTATGAGGGGAGTAGTGCATGGATTGGCACAACCGGGATTCCCTCAGGCTCAAAACTATGTCAAGGTATTTGAGGACACCAGCTCTTTTGAGGTTCTGGATAGTCCACAGTCTTGGGAGTCCGTCAATCAAGGTTTGTTGGTGTATGTTATGGGATACGTAGAGGAAGAAGATAATAGTCGGGCCAAGAGGAGGAAGGTAACTGATAAGGACATGAAGATTCCACTTCGAAGTGTATCCGATCGAGGTTCTTATATAGGACGAGGCAATGACCCTCTACTATAGACTTCTTCCAAGTGTCAGTTTTTGGTTGATGAGTTCCACCTCTTCTTGGAATATTACCAAGTTAGGGTTCTAAATATGTTAGGTTGTTTTATGAGGACATAGAGAGCCCCGTCCCGACTTGTATATATTATAGTTATGCATACTTAAAGGTTTTGCAAACATTATCCTCTATATAGTTTTGGGTATGACATGTCTATGGCCTAGTCGACCCCTATGTATATAAACCTTTTTGTAAATTAGTTATGCAAGTTATGTTTTAATATTGTTACTTATATATATAGATGTGACCCGAAATGGCCCGTGATAGATTTGATAATAAATAAGGATAATATACGTGGTGTTCGGTTGGGTAGGACTTTATATTATAATAGGTGTGGATTGATTGGCCTTTTGTTATGTTAACATCAAGTGTAGATCAAAGATGGTTTGATTTCAACTTCTACTAGAGCCTGTTTTAGAATGAAAAGGTAATACCGCATCGCCAAAAGGTAAATTTATCTCCTATCTCAAGGCAAGGAAGATGATCATAAAGGACTATATTTATCACTTAGTTCGGGTTTGGGATGTGGAATTAGAATTACCAACCATTCAGTCCTTTCCTATGGATAATGAGTTTCCCGATGAGCTTCCGGGTCTTCTGCCAGAGCAAGAAATTGAGTTTGTCATTGATCTACTACTAGATACTCATCCAATATATATATATTTCCCCTATAGAATGGCCCCTGTAGGGCTGTAAGAATTAAAGGAACAACTAAAGGACTTGCTTGAAAAAGGTTTTATCAGACCTAGTACGTCACCATGGGGAGCACCTGTTTTGTTTGTAAGAAAGAAAGATGGTTCCTTACGAATGTGTAATGATTATAGGTAGCTGAATAAGGTGACGATCAAGAATAAGTACCCGCTGCCGAGAATTGATGATTTATTTGATCAGTTGCAAGGTACCACGTATTTCTCAAAGATAGACTTGAGGTTCGGATACCATCAGGTAAGGGTTAAGGATGAAAATATTCCGAAGACAACATTCAGGACTAGATATGGGCACTTTGAGTTTCGGCTTATGTCATTCGGTCTGACCAATGCCCCAACAATATTCATGGATCTGATGAACCGTGTGTTCAAGCTTTTTTTAGATCTATTCGTAATTGTATTTATCGACAATATATTGGTGTATTCTCATTCAGAGGATGAGCATGCTGATCATCTGCGTACTGTGCTCAGAGTTCTACAAGAAGGGAAGTTGTATGCAAAATTTTCTACATATGAATTCTTGTTGAACTCTGTAACTTTTCTTGGGCATATCATTTCGGGTAAAGGCATCCGGGTGGATACACAAAAAGTGAGGCATTGAAGACTTGGCCTAGACCCACAACATCGATGGGGGTTCGTAGCTTCTTCGTTTGGCATGTTATTACAGGAAACTTGTAATTGTCTCGCTTAATGTTCTGGAATAACATAAGGAAATCAATGATGCAAGTAAGTTGAAGAAAGATTGCGAATAAGTATAAATAGATAAATGTAGGTCGCAAGCTAAAGTATGGTAGAGCGACAAGGTTTTAGGAAGACACAAGGAAGGATAAGAAAAGATGAGTGAAAAGGTGACGAGAATGGATAAGTCCTTGGGGTTAAGCTCATAAGAGAGTTGATGGCTTCTCTAAGTTATAGAAGGCTCAATATAGCCTGAATGAACTCAAAAGGAGCCTAAGACTAGTAACATTTGGAATAAATGAAATGTTGCCCTGGTAGTGGAATAAGGGCGTAATTGTGACAAATAGAGGATGAAGTTTGGGCCTTCAAAAAGGGGAAGTTCACGAATTATAAAAGATTATAATACCCATGTAAGTTAACTCAGAAGGGAGCTCAGTTTCAATGGACCGATGCTTGCGAATGGAGTTTCCGGGCATTGAAGGACATATTAACTTCAACACCGGTTCTAGCACTCCCAGAAGGGACTAATGATTAGGTTATCTATTGTGACGCTTCAGGGGTTGGATTGGGTTGTGTGTTGATGCAGCACGGTAAGGTTGTAGCTTATAGACAACTAAGAAAGCATGAGAAGAATTACCCGACGCACGATCTAGAGTTAGCCGCAGTGATTCATGCACTAAAGATGTGGAGGCACTACTTGTAGGGTATTCATGTTGATATCTATACGGTTCATAAGAGTTTCCAGAACTTCTTCAAGTAAAAGGAATTGAATCTACGTCAAAGGAGATGGTTGGAGCTACTTAAAGACTATGACGTTGATATTTTATACCATCCGGGGAAGGTGAACGTAGTAGCCAACGCCCTCAGTCGTACATCTATGGGTAACTTGTTGTATTTACAGCCAGAAAGAGGGGAATAGCCCATAAGGTTTATCAACTAGCTAGTCTTGAAGTTCAGTTACTGGACTCAGGTGACGTTAGAATTACTCTTCAGGATACGGCAATATCCTCTTTAGTAACTGAAGTAAAGGAATGCCAGTACGGGGATCTTGTGTTAGTTCATTATAGGGATACCACCCTTCAGAAGGAGAAGACACCGTTTGAAATTACAGAAGATGGTGTCCTCAGATATCAAGGGCAATTATGTGTGCCTAATATTGCAGGGCTACGTCGACAGGTTATGGGAGAAACTCACTATTCTCGTTATTCTATCTATCCAAGAGAAACAAAGATGTATCATGATATCAGAGAAGTATATTGGTGGGATGGAATAAAAAAGGATATAGCAGAATTTGTTGCCCAGTGTCCTAACTGTCAGCAAGTTAAGATTGAGCATAAAAAACCCGGTGGGTTATTGCAAGCTATGGAGATTCCATCTTGGAAATGGGAAGTAATCAATATAGACTTCATTGTAGGTTTACCTCGTACCCAGCATAAGTTTGATTCGATATGGCTGATTGTTGATAGGCTTACAAAGTCAGCCCATTTTCTGCCCATTAGGACTACATATTCCTCAGAGGATTATGTAAAACTTTATATTAAGAAAATAATATGATTGCATGGTGTCCTTGTATCTATTATCTCGGATAGAGGAGCTCAATTTACAGCTAACTTCTAGAGGTCCTTCCAAAAATGATTTGGGACTCAAATAAGTCTTAGTACAACATTTCATCCCCAGATAGACGGACAGGCTAAGCGTACTATTCAAACACTGGAAGATATGTTACGAGCTTGTATAATGGACTTCAAAGGTAGCTGGGATGATCATCCGCCGCTTGTTGAGTTCGCATATAATAATAGCTACTATTCCAGTATTCAGATGGCTCCATACGAAGCTCTTTACGGACGAAAGTATAAGTTGCCTATAGGGTGGTTTGATGTTGGAGAATCTGGATTACATGGGCTAGACCTGGTTCAGCAAGCCATAGAAAAAGTAAAGTTGATTTGGGATCGACTATTGATAGCTCAGAGTCGTCAGAAGTCATATTCTAACATGTGGTGTCGAGATTTAGAGTTCAGGGTCGATGACTGGGTATTCTTAAAGGTATCACCTATGAAGGATGGGATGATATTTGGCAAGAAAGGCAAACTTATCCCACGGTATATTGGGCCTTATAGGATCATTCAGAAAGTGGGCCAAGTAGCTTATGAGTTAGAATTACCCTTGGAATTAGAGTCTGTCCATTCGATTTTTCATGTATCTGGGCGATCCTACCCGAGTGGTGCCCACAAATGATGTACAGATTACAGAGGACTTGTCATACGAGGAAATTCCGGTTGCCGTCTTAGACCGACAAATCCACAAGCTGCGAAATAAGGAGGTAGCCTCCGTAAAAGTACTTTGGAGAAAAAACAATGTAGAAGAAATGACTTGGGAGGTCGAGTGTCATGACCCAAACCGATGGGCCATGATGGGTGCCTGAGTCCTACCTGTCAAACACCCCTAAGCATATGTCTAAGATATAAACCTGAATAACATCTGCTGCATTACGAAAATAACATACATGAAGGAAACCTGCCATCAAGGCATATGTACATATACATGCAGAATACAGTAGGAGAGCCAGCAAGGTTGCTATAGACAACTATACATCCAAGACTGAAAGCAGACAAGGCCACATACAATCCAACTAGACATACTGTCTACAGACCTCTAACAGAAACATAACTGTACAAAGATGGGACTGAGCCACGTCATACCCATATACATATATATATATATATATATATATATATATATATATATATATATACAAACATATCGTACCAAAATCAAAAGCAGCTCCGGATAAAATGGAGCACGCCAACTCTCGCTGATTAGGGATCCTAAGAAGAGGGACCGTCAGCTTGCTTACCTGTACATGCAGGCATGAAACGCAGGCCCCGTGAAATAGGGTGTCAGTACAAAAAATATACTGAGTATGTAAGACATGAAAATTAGTGCGTAAAAGACAAAGATGAAACATGGAATACATAAACACATCTTTAAATCTGAATAACTTGTAAATTATGAAACGTTTATAATGTCATGCACGTACGTATAAATGTCGTGCCATGCATAGGTATGGGTGTACATAATATCATCAAGCCACTGAGGGCATCCCATCATATTGTCTCGGCCACTGTGGGCAACATCATCAACATATACCAGCTGATCAGGTGGTGGTCCGTATATAACGCCGTAACCTCTTTCCATATATATATATTTACATATATACGCGTATATAATGCCATCTGGTCATGGGTTAATGCACATGAGTGAAATGCATGAAAAATACATAATAATCTCAATGTTCCTTTCGAATAAACTTTTCCAACTGCATATTATTCTGAGACCTATGAACAGAAAATAATACTCCCTCCATTCCAATTTATGTGAACCAGTTTGACTGGGCACAAAGTTTAAGAAAAAATGAAGACCTTGTGAATTTGTGATCCTAAACAAGTCAAAAAGTGACCTAGAGTATTTGTGTGGTTATAAAAGTTTTTCATTAAGGGTAAAATTGAAAGTTTAAGCTAAATTGTTTTCAAATTTAGAAAGGGGTCATTCGTTTTTGAATGGACCAAAAAGGAAATAGGTTCACATAAACTGAAATGGATGGAGTAGTAATTTTCATGGGGAATCAAGAATATAGACACCCCTAATAATTCTATGAATAGAGTAATTTATGGAAATTGTGTGTTTGCTCGTTTCTTCAGTATAATTTGGACCATGCCAAAAGAAAGAAGGGAGGGCCTTAACATACCTGGAGTAGGAACAACTCCGTATAATTTTCCCGTTGGAAACTTTCGTGGATTGAATTTAGAACCCAAAAAAATTGGATTTATGTTTCTGCGCTTTTGAACTTGAGGAGCGAAATTGGTTCTGGATTTGAACGAAATTCAACGAATGAAGCTTCTAATTTTTTCATGTTTCTTGAATCAATTGAACAATATTCAAGCTCCTTACTTTGATGAAGTGATGAAGACTGTTTCTGTTCTTGAATTTCTAAACCAAGAAAAAAGTCTTTTATTTGATCTCATCTTTTTTGACCCATAATAAATTGTAACAGACTTATGTCTTGTCTTGGATGCCAAGATTGCCAGCTAATACATAGGGTGACTAAGAGTCACCTTATGCTGCAACATCACGTTGGGTATAAATTATTAAGTTTTTATCCACTTATTAGGTAACTGGGTAATGTCCTGTTATCCGGTAATTAATTAATTACCCGCATAATTTAAAAATTACCCCAAATTACTTAAAATTTTATTTATTTCTAAAATACTTCATGTATATACATATATATACATATATATATATATATATATACTACCATGGTCATATGGTACCTTGGATGGTACTAGTTCATAATTATCGGGTATTATTGCTCGACCCGTATTTTATTCCAAATTGGCCAGTTTCAACGAAACTTGTTTTCTTTAATCTGTGTACCCCTTTATCCTTCATAACACTTATTTATCGCTTGTTATAAATAGCGTAAGTACGTTAACGTCAAGATGATCTCATCCCCGAGTCTACGGCGGTTAACTGAAAAACAAAATTTTAACTTACAAAAACGCGAGATGTAACATCCTTCCCCCCTTAGAAACATTCGTCCTCGATTGTTCAACTCCCCGTGATCCATATAACTTTGGCAGGGTCGCCTTTGTAACAACACCACTACCAATTCTCCGCGTAGAGGCTTAATAACCCAACACCATACATGACCACAATTATGAATAATGACCATGGTTTCAGACGACCAACGACAATAGCCAATAAAAGAATTTGTACATGTACCTTATGATTATGACATCTCAGTCGTACCTTTCTCCGTAGAAGGAAATGTTGATACCCAATTTTTCCATATATTTTTTATATATGCATAAATACCTTCAAAAATAGCATATATAAGTATGCACAAGGTTTTTATAATTCTTCCCATAATTTTAAGGATTTAAACTGATTTATTTTCTCCCCTTTTATTCATAAAATCCCCAATAATTATCCCTCTAATTATTGTTGTAATAATTTAGTCATTCAATTTCTATATTTATTCCAAAATATGGTTAAAATATTTTTATACATTTTTATAATTGCATTTTGTATTTTTAAAGCTAAATTGCATATAAGTGCAATATTAGCCCCATTAGTATATAATTACGTTTATATGCATAAAATTGATCTCCTATATTTTTAAAATGTTAAAAATATATATTAAATAATTTTGGTGCATAAAATTATTTTCCAAAAATTATTTATTATTTATTATAAATGATATAGGGAAAATTGGCTATTTAAAATATAGCCAGATTTACATTTCAATTGTAGCCTAAATTGAACCCAACCCCAACCCAATTTCATATTAAACTACCCGGCCCAAATCCTGAACCCGCCTACCTGACCCAACACCAATTAAATCCTGGCCGTTGATCTCCTAGATCAACGGCCCGTATCAACCCTTTTCTTTTTAAATTCCAACGAACCCCTAACCCTATCTCATTTCCAAATTCCGCTGCCTCTGTATTCTCTCATCTCTCAACCACTCAACCTAACCCTAGCTCCCCTCAACCGCTAATTCCCTTCTCCGGTCTTCTCCGGTGATCTTCCTTCAACTCCCAAGCCTCCAATGGCTCCTCTATTGCCATGCTCATCTTCTCCTAGGACTTCAAGGACCCTGGGCCACGCCGACTTGTATCTAGTGTTTGCTATTTTGCTTTTCTTGGCTACTCCAGTGTGATTTCGAGCAAAATCACACTATATTTGTTACTATCTTTGGGTTTCCAAATAGGTTCTTTCATCTCTACTAGAAACCCTAATTTTTGCTTACATCTCCTAGGTGTGTACGATTTTTAAATGATTTGAGTCTGTCCATTGATGTTTTACACCGTTCTTGAGTCTCTTCTACAAGAATCGTCAATTTCAAGTTGTTTTCACCTTCTTCTAAAGTTAGGGTTTTCGGAACATCTTCTAAAACCTTGTTTAAACCGATTCTTTATGTTCAAACTTCTATCTCTTGCATATTTCAACTGATTCTATGATTTTACTGCTTTTTCAACTTGCCTATGTTAAAAGCCCTAATTGTTTCATATTTTCTTTGTTTGGTTCTGTGTGTTAGCATGACTACTTGATTCTTGTTTAAGTTTTTGTGGTTACCTTGCCTCGAGTGTGTTCTAACTGAGTTCTTATCCTAACTTATACAACCTCTATGTGATTATGTTCATCTTGATTGTTCAAAACTTGCCTCTTTCTATCGATATTGTTTAACCTATATGTTTGCTATGTCTGGTTGCTCTTGCTCTATTTATATGCTAAGTACTAAATCATGATTTCCTCTTGATTGATTCTGGATTCCTTATTTTATGGTTTGACTGAAAGATCTTCCTTTACACCCTAAATTTGTACCTCATCTGTTCAAAATTAACTGATTCACCTACCTTGTTTGATGTGGTACTTTATGCTTACTGAACTATTTCCTTAATGGGAGTTTTCTGAACTTAGCCCTAATTGTCTACCCTATACTTACTGAATTTGAATCCTTCTTATTAGTCATACACTGATTTCTTTCCTTATTTATCACTTGTTCTTACCGTTTGAGTTAATTCCCTTAATTAAAGGGAGTAGTTACCTTGATTTCATGACTGATTGATTCTGAGTCCCCATAATTACTGCTTGACTTTGATTCATACCTTATTTTCTACCTGCTGTCAAACTATATACACACACTCTCTTATTAGCATAAACACACGAACACTCTTGGTTCAAAAAACTCTCTCTCACACACATTTAAACTTTCTGCTCTCTTTTGTGCTATTTGCTACTATTCTAAGTTAGCCGGTTGCAAGCCAAGGCTAACTATTGTGTTTTCCTGCTCTTTCACTTCACTTACTATCTTCTTTACTGGTATGTTCTAGTTTCAATTCAAGTTCCAACAAGAATATGGTTCTTTTATTGCTTCAGTTCATCCTATTTCTAGTTTGCTTCTATTTATGGTTTTGTTGTGAAACTTACAGTTAATATATTTACATAATTCGCATATTATGAATCCCCTCCTTAGGATCAGTATGAGCATGTTCCCCCTTTTATGTATTCTGTTTCCACTATCTGGTTTCTGGTAGGAATCCCCTCTATGTAGTTTGCACTCCTAACTTGTATGAATCTGGGATTAATTCTTAAATCATGTTGTCTATACTGAACCCCCTTATGGATTGCTAGTTCTATGACTATGCCTGGTTAGTTGTATCTGAGCATGTCTGTACTAATTTCTAAGACCTTTTATGTGTTTAAAATCATGTGTTCTATGTATCCCCAAATCCCCTGACCCCTCTTTGTGACTACTGAACTTGCTTTGGTTCCTGGCTGTGTATGAACCTGTTTTAAAGGTGTTGTGTTTGGACTTTTGTTCACTACTCCAATATCTCTTCAAACTGTCTCTATTGTTTTACTAAATTATTTTCAAACAAACTTCCTTCCAATACAGTTTTTTCATTAAAACCTTTCAATTTGTGTTAAGCACTCTCACTCTACTCCTAAGTCAATAAGTTGTGCCCCCTCCAGTATGTGTACTGCCTTGGGATCCTCTTGAAATTATGCCTATAGGTTTCAAATAATTCCATAATAAAATCATGTTTACAAGTCTTAAAATCAGCCTAACAAGTAGATATCATGCCTATAGGATGCAATTTGACCCAGATTCTGTTATGACTAGTATTTATGTATGTTTCCATATATCAACAAGCCTACCTGTCCTTAAATCAGTATTAAAGCTAGATATCATGCCTATAGGGAATCATACTAGAAATTCTGCCTGTTAATCTAAACTAGTCTAAATAAATCAACTTAGTCTACGTTTAGTCTACTTCTGAACTGGTTTAATTAAGTGGTATATTTCCTGAAACGAGTTGTTTCAAAACTGCCTCATTTTATCACTAGACAACATGCCTATAGGTATTAAAAGTTCGTCTTAAAACTCACCTTGTTTCACTATAAGACGTAGTTATCAGTGTTCCGCGTAGGCAAGCCTGTAGGGCATTTTTCCAA
The DNA here is from genome assembly GCF_000393655.2 of Nicotiana sylvestris. Taxonomy (NCBI): domain Eukaryota; kingdom Viridiplantae; phylum Streptophyta; class Magnoliopsida; order Solanales; family Solanaceae; genus Nicotiana; species Nicotiana sylvestris. The sequence continues at coordinate 82,377,809 of NC_091067.1, forward strand.
AACTTGAAATTTTGAAGCTATTTCTGTGACTTAGTGTCTTTCTGATCTTAATAGGCTTTAAAAAACCAATAGGCAACTGCTAGGGTCATTACTCTTGAGTTTATAAAAATAAGTTGCTTGCTTTCTGCATATTCACCTCGATATCCTGCCTTAAGATACTGTTTAATAAACGCCCTTAATTGTGCTTGAGTCGTGCTGATTATGTTCCTTGTTTGAGAAGGAAACTTTGAGCCTATATTTGCTCCCTTTTATCTTATGTGTTAAAGTCCTAGTTGTTTTGCCTATCGCCTTAGAATTTTCACCTTTAAAACCTTAGGGGTCTGTCTAGAACCACCTATAGGTAGAGGTCCAAAATCCCTCCAGGATCATTAATAAGGGACGGGTAACAACACACAATAGAGATCACTGACCAAACACTTGCTTTGCATGACCACTAAGGGGATGTGAAGGGTAGATATGAGACATGATGACTACGCGCTAATGTCACGTGTAGCCCCTCATCGAAGAGTGTTTACCGGACATTGTGTGGGGTGATCCTATAGGCTAAACAACCTAGGACCTCTCTTCTCCAAATTCCTTTTAAACTTCGTTTTATTATACAACTTGTTCAAAGTTTTTATCTTATTTGAGTTACCCAATGTACTTTACTTGCAACCTATTTGATTCAACTGCTTATTTGTAATGGACTAATTTGTGAATATAAGTTCCGTCGGGACCCATAGTTGTGGACCAAGAGTGGTTCCTAACACCTTCCTCTCGAGGTTATTTTGAGCCCTTACCCTAATCTCTAGTAATGCAAACCAATCCAAGAGCTAATCACTCTAGGTGCCCTAACCCACCATAATCCGTTAGGTGGCGACTCTTCAAACACCCAATTCCCAAAAGGAAATGAGTTATCAGACCTCATAGAATGTCGAAACCTGGACCTCTCTCCGCGAGGAGGGAGAAAAAAGGGGCGCGATAGCATGACGACTCTACTGGGGATACCTTTAGGCTCTTACCATAACGAACTTGTCTTTTTATATATTAGCCCAAGCATGCTTTATCCCGTACCCTTCTTTCTTATTTGAATTTAACTGTCCATTTGTTGAGCATTTATGATTTCTTTATTATCTTGAAACTGACTTGTCTCTTTGTTTCCTTTTTCCTGTAACTATCTTTCAATTATTTAAATGTTGTATTTATTTTTCCTACGTGAAAATACTTGACTACATGTTATTAATTGTTGCATAAATCATGCTCCGCATCATATTCCACTCGTGCATATCAAATCCTATAACAACGCTTTAATGAGTGGTTGCGCTCTTCCTATTTACTACCCTTAAATTCGGAAAGGCTTATTTGCGGTAAAACTAGTCGATCAGCGGTGCAGTCGACGGTTCCATCCCTTTCCCCTCGAGTTGTCCGCTTGAGGGTACCAGTCTAAAACCCCATAGAGACCTTACTCTGGTTACAATTGTGCATTTATCATGGTCAAACCTAGTCGGGTCAGTTATGTTGTCCACATAATGATCCTTTAAGATAACCCTTATCCAAAGTCCATCGGGTTTTCCATAATCCCAACGGACACAACCATGTTCTGTGCATTAATTTGGAGAACTGACATAGAAATAACACCACTTCTAGAGGAAATTGGAGGGCTTGCAGTCCCGGGCTATTAATACCAGAAAACTGTACGGGTAGGGGATTTTTGAAGATGATGGTGCTGAAGAAGAATGTCGACCTAGTGTGCTTAAAAGACTCCTACATACCTTTCGAATACCTGTACGAGAGGTATGGCCATAGCAAGTCTTTCCCCACTTACCATGATGAGATCTCCCTTACTTCTATGGGTCACATCCACCGCAGAGTGTTTGTATTCATAGTGTGCTTTCTAGGCCTTATAGTATTCCCAATGAAAAAGGGAAGAATCCACAGTAGGTTGGCCATGGTCGCCAAGACTTTGATGGTAGGGATTAATGGACAGACATATACCATAGTCCCCATGTTCATAGCCGACATCTACAAGGCTCTGGAGCACTGCCAAAGAGGGGTCAAGCATTTCGAGGGTTGTAATTTGTTGCGGCAGTTATGGTTGCTGGAGCATTTCCAAAAGGGTAGCTATCATCAAGAATTTTTGCGAAGGGCTTGGAACGACCACATTGCCTTCCATCACCCTAAGCAGATAACATACATTCCAGACAAATTTGCTCAACCGAAAAGCGCCAAGGAATGGGTAGAATTCTTTGATAATCTGATCGAGGAACAGGTGCAGGGATGCTCCGCACTTGCTGCTGATCAGGTTGCGAGGGATATATCCATATGTCCCTATGCGAGTTATGAGGCTAGGAGGCAGAAAAAAGGTTGTACCAAGGGTTGTCAAAATGAGTCATTTCAGGGTAGACTTCTAAGATGACGACGTCCATTACAAGTGCCAAGTTCAGCATATGTGGAACTGCAAAATCATTGTGGAGAAAAGCACTATTGAGCCAGACATGTATCATGCGGGGTGTGAGCCTCTCTACCCGGCATGGTTGGAGGACAATTTGAAAGGAATGGTGACACCAAGGGCCGGTCGTGGGAACAGAATCATAGATGAGGAAGCTGAAGCTCAAATCAAGTACAACAGGCTGTGCAAGAGGTCTACGACTCTAAGAATGAGCACCGGGAAATACATGAGAGGAATGTGAGGTTGATCGAGGAGTGGAAAGAGATGGAAATCACTTCCAACAGGAAATTGGAATATCTGGAATGAGGAATAGTGGAGCGGAGGGCAAAGTTATAAAAAGGATTTAAAATTGCTAGAATGTTGAGGGAGCTGAAGGGGGACACCTGGCCAGGGCCTACTTGCTACTGGGACTACGCGAGCTGGGAGATCTATATAATGGAGTCCGGAAGATCAAATCTGGGGAAGGTCCTTCTGGGACCAAATAGGCTAGATTTACTTGCTTTTCCTAAAATATAATAAGGCCAAGTGCCAAGTAGTGACTTATCTTATTATTATCTTAGTGTCATTTCGGGATTCGTCTATTTTTATATTATGAAATGAAGCAGTTATTGGCATTAAAAGTTCTCTAAGTTTATTTGTCGCTAGGCCTACCTTGGGCACAACGAGGTTCCCAAAATAGGACACGAGTTTACATTTCGCAATATGTGTTTAAATACTGCAAACGTTTTAGAAATCCTCGCTGACTTGTTACCTTTTATTTTTCTTTACTTTTGATTATTCCCATCCCCTTAGGTTGGTTCACTCATACTGGCCTCATCAGCATATCATACCAGATCTAGAGGCCCTCCACCTCCTCCTCCTCCAAGCAACACAAAAGGCAAAAGAAAGACAAAGATGGGCGACTTAAGTGGAATCCGAAAGGAAAATGATGAGAACGTAGAGACTTCAGATGGTCGTAGTACTCCAGCCCCAAATGACCTGGTTTTGAGACTGGAACAAAAGATACTAGAACTGCAAGGAGAACTTGAGCAGATCCGCAACTTGGCAAACCTGTCGCTTACCCTCAATGTCCCTGATATCCACCAACAAAACACAAAGAACCCAACACCTCCTCAGAATGCACAAAACCAATAGCCACAAAATCCTACCGCACCAAATCAATACGCAACCCCACCCCAAAATATCAATCTGTTGCCAATACCAACTCCACCATAACATCATCATCAACCAATTCAGTACCCGCCAACCACCACTTACCACACTCCCCAAAACACACAACCCATTCCCCATCCACAAAACTCCACCAATGACCATCACTACACCTAAGTTGCTGGCACCCATCAAAGCAACCCCATATATGTGGAAACTATACCTCATTCTACCCAACCAATATCCTATACACCGGAATCCTCCGAGAAGAACCTGCTCATTAAAAACATGGCTGAAGAACTCAAGAAGTTAATAAGCCGAGTTCAATGTGTTGAAGGTGACAGGGGGATAAAAGGTTTGAACTATGAAGATTTGTGCATACAGCGAGATATCAAACTGCCAGAGGGGTACAAACCTCCCAAGCTCGAAATATTCGATGGTACATATGATCCCAGGGTTCATCTAAGGGCCTATAAGCTTGTCGGGGTAGGGAAAGATGAAAAGATTTGGATGAAGCTCTTTATGAAGAGCCTTACGAGGGATGCTTTGTCTTGGTATATCAGCCAAAATCCCAAGAAATGGTCCAGTTGGGTAAGCATGGCATCGAATTTTATGGATCGATTCAGGTTCAACACAGAGAATGCACCGGATGTCTTCTACATTCAGTATCTTAAGAAGAAACCTACTGAGACTTTCCGTGAGTACGCTACTCATTGGAGGTCGGAAGAAACCAAGGTTAGGACCGCTTTGGACGAAGAACAGATGAATAAATCCTTCATCAAGGCACATGATCCACAATATTATGAAAGGTTGATGGTCATCGAAAATCACAAATTCTCTGACATCATCAAACTCGGGGAAAAGATCGAGGAAGGAATCAAGAGCGGGATGGTAACGAATTTTGAGGCACTGCAAGCCACAAATAAGGCACTACAATCACGTGGCATATCAAAGAAGAGAGATGTTAGGGCAGTAATGGTGGCCCAGGACCCAAAATCTCCACTCACATATCAAACACCTCCACCCACATATCAAAACCCTCCACCTCCATATCAAACACATCCACCCATATATCAAACACCTCCACCCACATACAGCATCACCGCCTACATATCAGCCTTCATCTCCTAGATATTCCCAACCAACCACTGTCCATCACACCTATAATTCCCAATCATCCCACTTCTAGTCACCACCAGCTCGCCAAAATTATCCAAGACCAAGACCCAATTTTGACCGCAAGCCACCCAGATAATACACTGCCATTGCTAAGCCCATCGACCAACTGTATGAAAGGTTGAAAGCCGCAGGCTACGTCACCCTTGTTCCCGCTGTAGCATTAGAAAATCCATCCCAATGGGTCAATTCGATCAAAACATGTGCATACCATTCTGGTATGAAAGGGGACACCACTGTTGAGTGTCGAACATTAAGGGATAAGATCCAGACACTCATTGACAACACGGTCATACAAGCAAAGGAAGTCGCGCCCAATGTCCGCAATAATCTCCTCCCTGATCATAGAGGTGATGGTGTACATGTGATAGAGGCAAATGAAGAATGGGACCCTGAGGGGTCGATCGGGATTATTTGAGAAAGCGATGCCTTTAAGGTTGCAGTCACACTTATTCCTATTATGGTTCAGACTTAGGCACCTATTAATGTTGAGGTAACTACATCAGTTCCATTCGAGGTAGAAGTAGCTCCGCCCCTAGCCACCTCCGCTCCATTTGAAGTAGAAGTGGTCACACCTTTTACTGTGACAGTATGAACTACACCCCCATTCAACTCAAAAGCAATACCCTAGAATTATGTTGCCGAGGTTCAGCAGAAGAGGAAAGCTAAGGTAGAGGAATCTGATGCTGCACAAGGGATGACTAGAACTGGAAGAGTCTATACACCTGAACACCTGGGATGTTCAAGCAAGGAGGCCACTACTAGGCAGCCAATTATTGAGACCGGGCCAGATGACTTGTGGAGGAAAGTACAAGCAAAGGAGTACTCTGTTGTTGACCATCTGAACAAAGTCCCTGCTCAGATATCTATCCTGTCACTATTACTGAATTCAAAGGCACACAAGAACACCTTGAAGAAAGTACTGAGCGAGGATTATGTGCCCAATAATATCACTGGTGGAGAAATGGCCAACATGGTTGGTCAAGTATTGGAGAGCCACAAGATTATCTTCCATGAAGATGAGCTACCGCCCGAAGGTTTGAATCACAATCGAGCATTGCATATTGCAGTGCAATTTGAAGACAAGTTCATTGCCAGGGTCCTGGTTGATGGAGGTTTGAGCCTAAATATTTGTCCATAGGATAATCTAAATAGATTGGACAAAGGTTTCCACGAGATACGAGTAGGAAGAATGAATATGAAGTCTTTCAATGGGTCCCAAGGGGCCACGATCGGGGAAATCAACCTTTTCTTGCAGATGGGGCAAATTTGGTTCGACATTGATTTCTAAGTGCTTGACATACCAGCCTCATACAATCTTCTGTTGGGCCGACCATGGATCCATGCTGCTGGAGTCGTGCCTTCCACACTACATCAAGACATGAAATTCGAATGGAACCATCAGGAGGTGATCATCCACGGAGATGGGAGTAACCCTATCTACACTAGTCAAACCATCCCGGTCGTTGGACATAGAAGAAGGCTAGGAGGGAAAACTTACACATTGAATGAGTCAATGACGTCGAGAAGAATAAGTGGTGGAGTAAGAAAATAGAAATCATACTTGCATGGTCCAGATATGAACTCGACAAAGGGTTGGGAAAGAACCTCCAAGGCATCACCAAACCAATACAGCTAAAAAATTATGGTACCACCTTTGGGCTCGAATACCAGTATACATGGCAAGAGTACAATGATTGGTCGCCTCCATGGCATGAATCGCATTACCCTCTTGACCAACCAGTGCCACATTTGGAACAAGCTTTTCATCAGGCCGACACGATATGGGGGACTGCAGAAGAAGAAGCACTAGCTGGGTTGAAGAATTTGTTCTTGGAAGATGAGGACATGGACTGCAGTGCCACAATTGAGGAGGAGGACGAAGAAGGCCTCACTATTCAGATTGTGGCAAAGGGAGTTGTTCTCAGGAACTTGACCGCCACACCATCTCGAGCCCTCCGAGTCCCTGGGTATCTTGGTAGGATTTATTTCTATAACCGTTTTAAGCATTTAAAATTTCATGTAGTTTCGTTTTAAGTTTTACTTGTTTCAAAATAAATGCTCGATTCATCGAGCCAAACTTTGTCTGAACAATTTTCTCAGTTTTAATAAAATGCATTTGTTCTTTATCATTATTCATTACTATTTCTACACTTTTCCTTTCTACAGTGTTATTATTACTTCTCCTGATGAACCGGTGACTGTGACATGTAATGAGGTAACGCAACATGAGAATAGTGATTCAGAGGAAGAAGATGAGGTACCCGAGGAAATTATCAGGGAGGTTGAAAATTTTGAGAATAAGCCTAAGTCCAATCTGAACAAGACCGAAGCAGTAAATTTGGGAGACACCGAGACCGTCAAGGAGACCCGCATCATCATTCACTTGTCACCAACAGAGAAGGAAGAGTACATTCACTTCCTAAAAGAGTAAGAGGATATTTTCGCATGGTCATATGACGACATGACCGGTTTGAGCACGTCCATAGTGGCTCAAAAGCTGCCTAATAATTGCTTTATTGGGATACCGCACTACGGTTTGGACATCAATCGGGGCAACTCCCTACATGCTAGTTTATGGTACCGAGGCTGTCATCCCAGCCGAAGTGGAAATTCCTTCTTTAAGAGTCATACAGGAAGCTGAACTCAACGATGTAGAGTGGATAAGGGCCGCTATGAGTAATTGGCCCTTATCGATGGATAGAGAATGAACACAGTGTGTCACGGCTAGCTTTATCAGAACAGAATGTCTAGAGCTTTCAACAAAAGAGTCAAATCAAGACAGTTTGCACCGGGGTAGCTGGTATTAAAGAAAATCTTCCCATATCAAGATGAAGCCAAAGGGAAATTGTCTCCCAACTGGAAAGGTCCATACATGGTTCACATAATCCTAATATGAGGAGCACTCATACTTGTAGAAATGGACGGAGAAGTCTGGCCAAAACCGATCAATTCAGACGCAGTCAAGAGATACTATGCTTAGATACTTTACATTTCCTCATTTGATATAATTGAACTATGCTTGACCTGATTCCCATTTAAGAGGGGATCTGTAGGAAGCCTTATGGGTTTGGTCATATTATAATAAAATTTTCATTTCCCCCAAGATCAGAAACTAAAGCAGAATTTTGAGGAGGGTCCTCAAAATTCTGGAGCAAGTCCAGCCAGTGCCATCACATGCCAGGAAGTCAGTAATCAGTTAAGAACTGGGGTAGAATTTTGAGAAGGATTCTCAAAATTTCGGAGAAGGTTCAGCAGGGTCCATCATCCGCAAACAGTCAAAGATCATCTACCAAACTAGGGCAGAATTTTGAGGAGGACCCTCAAAATTCCATAAAAGAGTTGTAATGTCTTTGAGATGTGTCATAGTCACTAGTTCATCAAAATTACTTGATATATCAATACGTTTCTAAAACAACTCTATTTTTCAAATATTGCATATTTTCAAAAACTCTATTTCCATAATAGTCAGGTGGCACGCAGGGAAACTCGAAAGGCTTTCAGAACAAAGGAGAGTAAGGCCGGCAGACGAAGCAAGAACCAACCTCCCCTCACAAAACTTACAATTTTTCTTTGAACGCAGACACATTTGACGTAACGATAGCAGTCGCAAAACATGTGCACCCAAAGATAATTCACTATCTATCAGGATATCAGACACCGAATACATCTCCAGCTAAGAAATATAATACTCTTACCTGCTATTTTCTCCTTGCATGAGTCTAATCCCTGACTCCCATATTTGCATGAGGCTAATCCTTGCCTCTCTATTTGCATGAGTCTAATCCTTGACTCCCCACTTGCATGAGGCTAATACTTGCCTCCCTATTTGCATGAGTCTAATCCTTGACTCCCCACTTGCATGAGGGTAATCCTTGCCTCCCTATTGCATGAGTCTAATCCCAGACTCCCACATTTGCATGAGGCTAATCCTTGCCTCCCTATTTGCATGAATCTAATCCCAGACTTCCGCATTGGCATGAGGCTAATCCTTGCCTCCCTACCAGCATGAGTCTAATCCTTGACTCCCTATTTGCATGAGGCTAATCCTTGCCTCCCCACTTGCATGAGTCTAATCCTTGACTCCCCACTTGCATGAGTCTAACCCTTGACTCCCTACCTGCATGAGGCTAATCCTTGCCTCCACACCTGCATGAGTCTAATCCTTGACTCCCTATTTGCATGAGGCTAATCCTTGCCTCCCCAGTTGCATGAGTCTAATTCTTGACTCCCCATTTGCATGAGTCTAATCATTGACTCCATATTTGCATGAGGCTCATCCTTGCCTCCACATTTGCCTGAGGCTAATCCCTGCCTCTCTACTTGCATGAGTCTAATCCTTGACTCCATGACTGCATGAGGCTAATCCTTACCTCCATACTTACATGAGGTTATCCCTACCTCCACACTTGTATGGAACTAAGCACTATCCCATTTTGCACAAATATTGCTCTATTTCTAGCACTATGTATTTGCTTTTCAATCGGTCTAAGCTCTGCCCTCCATTTCGCAGGACTAATCATTGTCTTGATGAAATCATGACTATTGCACACCATGGGCTGAAATATCGCCAATCTATCCGAAGGTGTCATAGTCTAAAGGCATTATCCTCATAGCCGGAAGACACCATGCCATGGCCTGAGGATCCCTCAAACTTGCATATCATTATTCAAAGGTGTCATGGTTCGGAGGCACCATTGTCAAGGCCCGAGAACATCATTTCATGGCATGCGAATCCCTCGCTAAACAATTCATGGCCCAGGACGTCATGGTCTATGGACGTCATCTTTAACCGTCCAAGGACAACCTTCATGGTCCAAAGGGAATTTGCATCATGTTTAAAGTTTTCGCAAGTGCATGTTTGTAGCATCTTTTATCTATAGGTAACTAGCAAGCAACCGCTATCCTAGCAGGAGCAATCTCACTCTAGTTCCCTCCAAACCATCCCAAGCTTTAACCGCTCACCGTAGCTGATTCTGCATCGTGTGTCCGTTTTTACAGTAATTTCATTAGCATACTCCGCAGATGAAACCAGAACTACACATGGCCTGATTCCTGTAAGACCAGGGATATATAGGCAACTCAAAGACCAGAGTCCGGCCCCTATCTTTCAAAACATTCCATCCGGTCAAAATTGGCCATCATTTATTTACCCGAAAACTCTTTCATCCTTCCCGAGTAAAGATGAGCAGCGGTTGATACCTAATTTTTCTCTATATTTTTTATATATGTATAAATACCTTCAAATTAGCATATATAAGCATACACAAGGTTTTATAATTTTTTCCATAATTTTAAGGATTTAAACTGATTTATTTCCTCCCCTTTTATTCATAAAATCCCCAATAATTATCTCCCAAATTATTGTTGTGATAATTTAGTCATTCAATTTCTATATTATGCCAAAATATGGTTAAAATATTTTTTATGCATTTTGATAATTGCATTTTGTATTTTTAAAGCTAAATTGCATATAATTGCAATATTAGCCCCATTAGTATATAATTATGTTTATATGAATAAAATTGATCTCCTATATTTTTAAAATGTTAAAAATCTATTTTAAATGATTTTGGTGCATAAAATTATTTTTCAGAAATTATTTATTATTTATTATAAATGATATAGGGAAAATTGGCTATTTAAAATATAGCCAGATTTACATTTCAATTGTAGCATAAATTGAACCCAACCCCAGCCCAATTTCATATTAAACTACCCGACCCAAATCTTGAATCCCCTACCTAACCCAGTACCTATTAAATCCTGGTCGTTGATCTCCCAGATCAACGACCCGTATCAACCCTTTCCTTTTTTAATTCCAACGACCCCCTAACCCTATCTCATTTCCAAATTCTGCCGCCTATGTATTCTCTAATCTCTCAACCACTTAGCCTAACCCTAGGTCCCCACAACCGCCAATTCCCTTCTCCGGTCTTCTCCGATGATCTCCCTTCAACTCCCAAGCCTCCAATGGCTCCTCTATTGCCATGCTCATCTTCTCTGAGGCCTTCAAGGGCCCTGGGCCATGCCGACTTGTATCTAGGGTTTGATATTTGGCTGTTCTTGGCTACTCCAGTGTGATTTCGAGCAAAATCACACTATATTTGTTACGATCTTTGGGTTTCCAAACAGGTTCTTTCATCTGTACTTGGGTTTCTTTTGAAACCCTAATTTTTGCTTACATCTCCTAGATCTGTACAATTGTTTAAACGATTTGAGTCTATCCTTTGATGTTTTACACTATTCTTGAATCTCTTCTACAAGAATCGTCGATTTCAAGTTGTTTTCACCTTGTTCTAAAGTTAGGGTTTTCGGAACTTCTTCTAAAACCTTGTTTAAACTGATTCTTTATGTTCAAACATCTATCTCTTGAATATTTCAACTGATTCTATGATTTTACTGCCTTTTCAACTCACCTATGTTAAAAGCCCTAATTATTTCAGATTTTCTTTGTTTGGTTTTGTGTGTTAGCATGACTACTCGATTCTTGTTTAAGTTTCTATGGTTACCTTGCCTCGAGTGTGTTCTTACTGAGTTCTTAGCCTAACTTATACCACCTCTATATGATTATGTTCATCTTGATTGTTCAAAACTTGCCTCTTTCTATCGATACTGTTTAACTTGCATGTTTGCTATGTATGGTTGCTCTTACTCTATTTATATGTTGAGTACTGAATCATGATTGATTCTGGATTCCTTATTTTATGGTTTGACTGAAAGATCTTCCTATAAACCCTAAATTTCTACCTCGTCTATTCAAAATTAACTGATTCACCTACCTTGTTTGTTGTGGTACTTTATTCTTACTGAACTATTTTCTTAATGGGAGTTTTCTGAACTTAGCCCTAATTGTCTACCCTGTACTTACTGAATTTGAATCCTTCTTTATTAGTCATACACTGATTTCTTCCCTTATTTATCATTTGTTTTTACCGTTTGAGTTAATTCCCTTAATTAAAGGGAGTACTTACCTTTATTATGACTGATTGATTTTGAGCCCCCATAATTACTGCTTGACTTTGATTCATACCTTATTTTCTACTTGCTATCAAACTATATATACACACTCTCTTATTATCACAAACACACGAACACTCTTGGTTCAAAAAACTCTCTCTCACACATTTAAACTTTTTGCTCTCTTTTGTGCTATTTGCTACTGTTCTAAGTTAGCCGGCTGCAAGCCAAGGCTAACAATTGTTTTCTCCTGCTCTTTCACTTCCCTTACTATCTTCTTTACTGGTATATTCTAGTTTTAATTCAAGTTCCAAAAATAATATGTTCTAGTTTGCTTCTATTTATGGTTTTGTTGTGAAGCTTGCAGTTAATATACTTACATAATTCGCATGTTAACCCCCTCCTTAGGATCAGTATGGGAATATTCCCCCTTTTATGTAGTTTGTTTGCACTATCTGGTTTCTGGTATGAATCCCCTCTATGTAGTTTGCACTCCTAACTTGTATGAATCTGGGATTAATTCTTAAATTATGTTGTCTATACTGAAACCCCTTAAGGATTGTTGGTTCTGTGACTATGCCTGGTTAGTTGTATCTGAGCATGTCTGTACCAATTCCTAAGACCTTTTATGTGTTTACAATCAAGTGTTCTAGGTATCCCCGAATCCCCTGACCCATGTTTGTGACTACTGAACTTGCTTTGGTTCCTGGCTTTGTATTAACCTGCTTTAAAGGTGTTGTGTTTGGACTTTTGTTTACTACTCCAATCTCTTTTCAAACTGTCTCTATTGTTTTACTAAATTATTTTCAAACAAACTTCCTTTTAATACAATTTTTCCATTAAAACCTTTCAACTTGTGTCAAGCACTCCACTCTACTCGTAAGTCAATAAGTTCTGCCCCCTCCAGTATGTGTACTACCTTGGGATCCTCTTGAGAACCCTCTGAACTCTGGCATACTGAGGTTGGCCCTTCCACACTACACTTATTCAATTTTGGTTACCAAGTCTAGGTGTAAGCACTGCCCGGGATCCTTGAGATCCTTAGGGAACTTTGATACACCTAGACTATGATTTTATCTATGGAATTGAGGCATTTGAGGCTATTGGAGGCTTTGGAAACTTGGGCCTAATTGAAGGTTCCCTATAGAATAGCTTCTTACTTTTTATTTACTTATGTATTTCATTCAGGTGGCCTGTAATAACTTGTAAACAAAAACTGGGGTAATTAGTGAAAGGGACGGGTAGCTACATGTTTATGGGGATAGTACATGTAGAAATCATGCTTATAGGACTTTACATTTTAATCTGATTGCCTTACCAAGTAAAAATCATGCTTATAGGACTCTACATCTTGTCATGTTTATCTCACCATGTTAGAAATCATGCCTATAGGTTTTAAATAATTCCGTAATAAAATCATGTTTACAAGTCTTAAAATCAGCCTAACAAGTAGATATCATGCCTATAGGATGTAATTTGACCCAGATTTTGTTATGACCAGTATTTATGTATGTTTCCATATATCATCAGGCCTGCCAGTCCTTAAAATCAGTATTAAAGCTAGATATCATGCCTATAGGGAATCATACTAAAAATTCTTCCTGTTAATCTAAACTAGTCTAAATAAATCAACTTAGTCTACGTTTAGTCTACTTCTGTACTGTTTTAATTAAGTGGTATATTTCCTGAAAGGAGTTCTTTCAAAACTGCCTCATTTTATCACTATGTAGCATGCCTAAAGGTATTAAAAGTCCGTCTTAAAACTCGCCTTGTTTCACTATAAGACGTAGTTATCAATGTTCCATGTAGGCAAGCCTGTAGGGCGTTTTTCCAAAACTTGCAATTCTGAAGTTGTTTCTGTGACTTAATGTCTTTCTGATCTTAACAGGCTTTAAAAAAACCAATAGGCAACTGCTAGGGTCATTACTCCTGAGTTTATAAAAATAAGTTGCTTGTTTTCTGCATATTCCCCTAGATATCCTGCCTTAAGATACTGTTTAATAAAAGCCCTTAATTGTGCGTGAATCGTGCTGATTATGTGCCTTGTTTGAGGAGGAAACTTTGAGCCTCTATTTGCTCCCTTTTATCTTATGTGTTAAAGTCCTAGTTGTTTTGCCTGTCGCCTTAGAAATTTCACCTTTAAAATCTTAGGGGTCTATCTAGAACCACCTATAGGTAGAACTCCTAAATCCCTCCAGGATCATTAAGAAGGGACGGGTAACAACACACAATAGAAATCGCTGACCAAACACTCGCTTTGCATGACCACTTAGGGGATGGGAAGGGTAGATATGAGACATGATGACTACGTGCTAATGTCACATATAGCCCCTCATCGAGGAGTGTTTATCGGACATTGTGTGGGTTGATCCTATAGGCTAACCAACCTAGGACCCCTCTTCTCCAAATTCCTTTTAAACTTCGTTTTATTATACAACTTGTTCAAAGTCTTTATCTTATTTGAGTTACCCAACGTGCTTTACTTGCAACCTATTTGATTCAACTGCTTATTTGTAATGGACAAATTTGTGAATATAAGTTCGGCCGGACCCACAATTGTGGACTAGGAGGGGTGCCTAACACCTTCCCCTCGAGGTTATTTCGAGCTCTTACCTTAATCTCTGGTAATGCAAACCAATCCAAGAGCTAATCACTCTAGGTGCCCTAACACACCATAATCCGTTAGGTTACGACTCTTCAAACACCCAATTCCCAAAAAGAAATGAGTTATCACACCCCATGGAATGTCGAAACCTAGACCTCTCTCTGCTAGGAGGGAGAAAAAAGGGGTGCAACAGGAAATAAGTATGGATATCTAGACTTCATGTTTTCCTCGGCCTCCCAAGTCATTTCTTCCACATTGTTGTTCCTCCAATGTACTTTCACGAAGGCTACCTCCTTATTCCGCAGCTTGTGGATTTGTCGGTCTAAGATGGCAACCAGAATTTCCTCGTATGACAAGTCCTCTATAATCTGTACATCATCTGTGGGCATCACTCGGCTAGGATCGCCAATGTACTTTCGTAACATAGATACGTGAAAAATCAGATGGACATATTACAACTCCGAGGGCAATTCTAACTCATAAGCTACTTGGACCACTTTTCGAATGATCCTATTAGGCCCAATATACCGTGGGCTAAGTTTGCCTTTCTTGCCAAACCTCATCACATCGTTCATAGGTGACACCTTTAAGAATACCCATTCATCAATCCCGAACTCTAAATCTCGACGCCGCATGTCAGAATATGACTTCTGACGACTCTGAGCTGTCAATAGCAATCCCGAATCAACTTTACTTTCTCTATGGCTTGTTGAACCAGGTCTGGCCCATGTAATCCAGATTCTCCAACGTTGAACCACCATATAGGCAACCTACACTTTCTTCCGTAAAGAGCTTCGTATAGAGCCATATGAATGCTGAAATGGTAGCTATTATTATACGTGAACTCAATAAGCGGCAGATGATCATCCCAGCTACCTTTGAAGTCTATTACACAAGCTCATAACATATCCTCCAATGTCTAAATAGTACGCTTAGTCTACCCGTCTGTCTAGGGATGAAATGTTGTACTAAGACTTACTTGAGTCCCCAATCCCTTTTGGAAGGACCTCCAGAAGTTTGTTGTAAATTGATCTCCTCTATCCGAGATAACAGATACAAGGACACCATGCGGTCGTACTATCTCCTTAATATAAAGCCTCGCATAATCCTCTAAGGAATATGTAGTCTTGACAGGCAGAAAATGGGCTGACTTTGTAAGACTATCAACAATCACCCATATCGAATCGAACTTACATTGGGTAGGAGATAAGCCTACGATGAAGTCTATATTGATTATCTCCCATTTCCAAGTCAGAATCTCCATAGCCTTCAACAATCCACTGGGTTTTTAATGTTCAATCTAAACCTGCTGACAATTAGGACACTGAGCAATAAATTCTGCTATATCTTTTTTCATTCCATCCCACCAATACACTTCCCTAATATCATGATACATCTTTGTTGCTCCTGGATGGATAGAATAACGAGAATAGTGAGTTTCTCACATAACCTACTGATGCAGCCCTGCAACATTAGGCACACATAATCGCCCTTGATATCTAAGGACCCCATCTTCTGTAATTTCAAATGGTATCTTCTCCTTCTGAAGAGTGATATCCCTATAATGAACTAGCACAAAATCCTCGTACTGGTGTTCCTTTACTTCAGTTACTAAAGAGGATGTTGACGTATCCTGAATAGTAATTCCAATATCACCTGAGTCCAGTAACTGAACTCTAGCTGATGAACCTCATGGGCTATTCCCCTCTTTTTTGGCTATAAATAAGATAGGCTACCCATAGATCTACGGCTGAGGGCATCGACTACTACGTTTGCCTTCCCAGGATGGTATAAAATATCAATGTCATAGTCTTTAAGTAGCTCCAACCATCTCTTTTGACGTAGATTCAATTCCTTTTGCTTGAAGATGTACTGGAGGATCTTATGATCCGTATAGATATCAACATGAGTGCCGTATAAGTAGTGCATCCACATATTTAGTGCATTAATCACCGCGGCTAAATCTAAATCGTAGGTCGGGTAATTCTTCCTGTGCTTTCTTAGTTGTCTAGAAGCATAAGCCACAACCTTACCATGCTGCATCAGCACACAACCCAATATAATGCCTGAAGCGTCGCGATAGATAACATAACCATCTATCCTTTCTGGGAGCGTTAGAACTGGTGCTGAAGTTAATCTATCCTTTAATGCCTGGAAACTCCGTTCACAAGCATCAGTCCATTGAAACTTTGCTCCCTTCTGAGTCAACGTTGTCAAAGGTGCTAAAAGGGAAGAAAATTCCTTTACAAATCTCCTATAATAACCTATCAAATCAAGAAAGCTATGAACCTTCGTCGGTGTTGTGGGCCTAGGCCAAGTCTTTACTACCTCAATCTTTTATGTATCCACCCGAATGCCTTCACCCAAAATGATATGTCCAAGGAAAGTTACAGAGTTCAACCATAATTCACATTTAGAAAATTTTGCATACAACTTCCCTTCTTGTAGAACTCTGAGCACAGTATGTAGATGACCAACATGCTCATCCTCTAAATGAGAATACACCAATATATCATCAATAAATACAATTACGAATAGATCTAAAATAGGCCTGAACACACGGTTCATCAAATCCATGAATACTGTTGGGGCATTGCTCAAACCGAACGACATAACCCAAAACTCAAAGTGCATATATCTAGTCCTGAATGCTGTCTTCGGGATATCTTCATTCTTAACCCTTACTTGATGGTACCTGGACCTCAATTCTATCTTTGAAAAACACTTGGCACCTTGCAACTGATCGAATAAGTCATCAATTCTCGGGAGCGGGTACTTATTTTTGATCGTCACCTTATTCAGCTACCTATAATCAATACACATTCGTAAGGAACCATCTTTCTTCCTCACAAATAACACAGGTTCTCCCCACAACGACGTACTAGTTCTGATAAAACCTTTTTCAAGAAAGTCCTTTAGTTGTTCTTTCAACTCTTTCAGCTCTGCTGGGCCATTCTATAGGGAGGAATAGATTTGGATGAGTATCTGGTAGTAGGTCAATAGAAATTTCACTTTCTCGCTCTAGTAGGAGACCTGGAAGCTCCTCGGGAAACTCATTCACTACAGGGATGGACTGAATGGTTGGTGACTCCACTTCCACATCCTGAACCAAAACTAAGTGATAAATATACCCCTTTCTGATCATCTTCCTTGCCTTGAGATAGGAAATGAATCTTCCTCTCGGCGATGCCGTATTACCTTTCCATTCCAAAACAGGCTCCCCTGGAAATTGAAATCAGACTATCTTTGATCTACAATCAAAGTTGGCATGACAAGAAGCCAACCAATCCATACCCATTATAACATCAAATTCTACCATATCTAACTCGATTAAGTCTGCTATAGTAGATCGACCATGAACTATTATTATACAAATCCTATATACCTGCTTAGCTATTACCAAGTCCCCAATAGGTGTAGACACCTCAAAAGGTTTAACCAATTCAGGTTTTATTCCAAACTTACCATCAACTAGTGGAGTAACGTATGATAAGTGGAACCTGGGCCAATCAATGCATATATATAATAGGAGGAGACTGATAATATACTTGTAATAACATCAGACGATGACTCCTGGTCATGTCGTCCTTCCAACCCATAAATGCGGTTCTGAGGGCTGCTCGAGCTAGATGCTCCGCCTCTGCCTCTACCACGACTCATTGGTGCTTGGGGACCTTGCCTAGGGGGGCGTACTGATGATGACAAACCAGCTACAGATCCCGCTAGCTGAGCTATGCTTGCATCACCTCTCATCGGACAATCCCTCATAACGTGGCCTGGATAACCTGATATGCTGGAGAATTTCAGCACATTTGATACTAATTGCTTAGATTTTAGCTTATTTTAAATGCAATTTCCTTGTGTACTTATGTTATTTTAGTGTTTTTGCAGTGTGTAAGGCTTGAAGACCTCAGAGCATGAAAAGGAGTCCAAAAAGCCACAAAAAGACAAGAAAAGAGCAAAAAGGCATCGCAATTTACACTATGCCATTGCAAAACCCATATGCGAGCCGCAGATGTCACACTGAGATCGCAAACCAAAACAGTCTTCTAGGCAAAGTTCAATGTCAACAATGTGATACAGTCTACGATCGCATAACGTGTTTGTGAGACGTATAATGGACCGCAGACTAAACATGAAGGCTGTTGAAGGAAGTAAATGCGACGCAAAATGCGGTCGCATTACCACAATGCAGACCGCAAACCATGAATGCGGTGGAGGCCAAGAAACTAGGGTTCAGAAGTGTGATGGGCTTGACGAGAATGCGGACCGCATGTCTGTTCTGCGACAGAAATGCGGTCGCATATTTGATCGGAAAGGGTATTTTTGTCCGCTCTCTGTCCCGAATTTTGGCTCTTTATAAATAGATTTATTGGAGTTTTGTGAGCAGCAGCAGGTCTGGCTTCAAAGTGACAACACAAGGCATTAATATTCCCCTCTTTTGGAAGCTTTTGGGTCAAAAATCTTTCACTTTGTAAGCTTTATGGCATTAAATCTTCTCTTCCTTTTGCATTTTAGCATGTGTAGCTAATTCTAAATACTAAGGTTGTGGACCCTAAATGGGTGTTATGCTAATGGGTGCTTAACATTGAATATATATATATATATATATATAATGGTTGGTTGATATTTATTTACTTCTCATTCTTAATTTGTTGTTGGTGGTTGCAAAAATTAACAAGTGCCATTAAATTCTTGCTTTGCTTGGGAAAGTGGGTTAGAATTTGGTAGAAGTAAATATCAAAGACTCAAGACTTTAAACCTTGTTTAATAGAACCGCTTAGGAATAAGTGGGTCTTATTTGTCATATATTGATTGTTCTTAATTGCAACTCTTCAATATTTGGAAAAATCATGAAGAGGAAATACTACCCAACTATTGAAAAATATTGGGTAGTCATTTAAGCATCATTTGCATATCAAAAGGACCTTCCACTAGAAATATATCATATTAATATCGATAGCAATACACTTCATTGAAGGGGACACAACCTTGGTTTCTTTAATCAAATTATTTACATTCTCAATATTTCAATTAGCTGTTACTTCAAATCAAACTCAACTCTTACTCTTGTTACCATTAATTCATACTCTTGTTACCATTAACTGGATAGAACTACGACTTTAGTTGAGCAACACACTAATCGAGCAACCTTTTCATACCTATTCCCTGTGGGATTCGACCCCAACCTTGTTGGGTTATTATATTTGACACCGACCGCCTTACACTATTTATTAAAGTGTAATTTGAGCGTATCAAATTTTGGCGCCGTTGCCGGGGAATACGGTTTTGAAATTACTCATTAGTGTGTGCTTTACTTTATGTCTTATCCTATTCCATCACACATTGCTTGTTTTGCTTGGTGTTGATAGGAAAACATGTCTGAGTATGGTGATGATGTAGAGGCAGAAATGGGAGAAAATCCTTTTTGCGGACATCGAGGAGTACGTTGAGGATACAAATGCTATTGTACCTCCGGCTATTGGCGCGGCAATGTTCAAGGTGGAATATGGTTTAATCCTTATGCTCATAATGGAGGGGTTTTTCAGGAATTCAACTGATGATGATCCGACACAACATCTTAGAAACTTCTTGGGTGTGTGTGCAATGCATAAGCAAAATAATGTCTCTGATGATGCCCTAAGGTTGAGATGCTTCAAGTATTCTCTAGCTGGGGACGCAAGGAAATGGCTCCAAAATCTGCCCCCAAACTCCATTCATTCTTGGGCCGAACTTGTCCAAGCCTTCTTGTCTAAATGGTTCCCGCAATGTAAGAAGTCGGAGCTCCGGGATAAAATTTTCTTTTTCAAGCAATTACCGGGAGAACATCTATATGAGGTATGGGATCATTTCAAATTATATTTGGTGAGGTCTCCCAACCATAGTTTTCTAGATTCTATTTTATTGGAGAAATTCTACGTGGGCTTGGATCCTATGAACCAATCTATAGCCAAGAATGCAGCTGCCGGATCTTTCATGAACAAATCATTCGCAAGGGTGACTCAAATACTTGACAAAATGGCAAAGCATAATCAAGCATGGCACTTCGAGGATACCACAGGTGGAATTACATATGGTTCTCCTTCCTTGAGCGACATGATCAAGGAAAATCAAGAGAGAGATCAAGTGATTGCAGGGCTTGCTACAAATGTTAATGTGCTGACAAAGATGTTCACCGAAAGCCAAACAAAGAAGGTAAATATGGTTGAGGATTTGCAACCCGTATCCAATGAGGATTTTGAAGAAGCAAATTACGTCAACAACTTTCAAGGAGGGTACCAAAGGCAACAATACCAAGGTCAAGGACAACAAAACCAATGGAGGCCAAACCCGCAAGGGCAAGGCCACCAACAATGGCGAAATGACCAAGGTGGCTCAAACCAAGAAAATTTGAACAACAACAACAACTTCTCAAACCGGAGTTCAAACCCTTATGTTCCCCCAAAGGGTCACTATTCAAATCAAGGTTCCTCAAGTGAGTCTAAGTTGGAAAGTATGCTTGAACGAGTATTGCAAATTCAAGAAAAATCCGACAATTCCATGAGGAACATGACCGAGCTTGTTGGCTCTCATACCGCTTCCATTCAGAAATTGGAGATGCAAATGAGAGACCTCTCTGGGGAGAAAAATCCAAAGCAAAAGGGAACACTCCCTAGTGACACAGTTGTGAACCCAAAGGGTGGTGGGAGTGGCCCAACTTCTCATGTCATGGCAATTACTACTAGGAGTGGGAAGGTGCTACAAGGAGAGAGTGAACAAGTGGTTGAGGTAGAAGAGTTCGAGAAAGGGGTTGAGGTTGAAGAGCCAAACGTTGTCGAAATTGAGAAAATCCCGGAAGATGTGCAAGTGCAAGCAGAGAACCGGGAAGAGGCAAAGGAAAAGGTAGAAGAGATACCAAAAACTCTTCCACCTATTCCTAGACCTCCTCCTCCATTCCCTTATAGACTTGCTAGGAAGGTTGATGATAGCAAACTCGAGAAGTTCTATGACATTCTCAAGCAATTATCGGTGAATATTCTATTTGTGGAAGCATTTCAAGAAATGTCGGGTTTTGCTAAGTATTTGAAAGATTTGATCACCAAGAAGAAAACAACCAAAAATGAAGTGGTGAATGTGACTTACTGGGTTAGTTCCATCATCACAATATCCACCGTTCAAAAGAAAGAAGACCCGGGAGCTTTAACCATTCCTTGTACCATTGGGGTACATGATTTTGCAAGAACCCTTTGTTATAATGGAGCTAGCATCAACTTGATGCATCTTGCCATTTACAAGAAAGCATGATTAGGTATGCCAAGGCCCATAAGTATGAGATTGCAAATGGTCGATCGATCCATCAAGCGCCCGGTGGGAATTGTTGATGATGCACTTGTGAAGGTGGGAAAATTCCATTTACTTGCTAACTTCGTAATCCTCGATTGTGCGGTTGACAAAGACATTCCCATCATCTTGGGGAGACCATTCCTTGCCACTAGAAGAGCACTAATGGATTCGGAAAGGAATGAGATTAAATTTCGTGTGAATGATGAAGAGGTTACATTCCAAGCAAGCAAGGGTATGAAACTACCGCATGAGTATGAGAGCATCTCGGTGATTGATGTTGTTGATGAAGTAGAGGTTGCAGTTGAAATGAAAATGGAAGAACAATGCCTCGGCGAAGCATTGGCGGTTATTTTGGTGAACTTTGATGGTGAGGATATGGAGGGATATGTGGAATTGGTAAATGCATTGGAGGGGCTTGGGTTTTATACTTATGCTCCGGCAAAGCTCTCTCTCGACTTGGAGAATAGAGCCACTCCACCCTCAAAGACTTCTATTATCGAACCTCCGCAACTAGAGCTCAAACCACTTCCACCACACTTGAGGTATAAAATTCTTGGCTCAAATGATACATTACTGGTAATTGTTTCTTCGTTGTTGAATGATGTGCAGGTGGAACAATTGTTGGAAGTCTTGAAGGAGCATAGGCAAGCCATTGGATGGACAATTGCTGACATCCGTGGGATTCCCGTGGGAATTTGCGAGCACAAAATCCAATTGGAAAGTGAAACAAAACCAAGTGTAGAACATCAACGACGGTTGAATCCGTCAATGCAAGATGTGGTAAAGAAGGAAATCATCAAATGGTTGGATGCCAAGGTAGTCTACCCTATTGCCGATAGTTCTTGGGTGAGCCCGGTGCAATGTATGCCGAAAAAGGGAGGCATGACCGTAATTGAAAATGAGAAAAATGAGCTCATCCCAACAAAAACGGTGACCGGTTGGAGGGTATGTATGGATTATCGGAAGCTCAACAGTGCCACATGCAAGGACCATTTCCCTATGCCTTTTATTGATCAAATGCTTGATCAGCTAGCGGGAAGGCCATTCTATTGTTTCCTTGATGGATATTCCGGCTACAACCAAATCAACATAGATTTGGAGGATCAAGAGAAGACGACATTCACCTGTCCCTATGGAACGTTTGCCTATAGCCGGATGCCATTTGGTTTATGCAACGATCCGGCTACTTTTCAAAGATGCATGATGTCCATTTTCTCCAACATGGTAGAAGATTTTCTAGAAGTCTTCATGGATGACTTCTCAGTGGTAGGTGATTCTTTCAAGCAATGTCTTAACAATCTTAGACAAGTGCTTAAGAGATGTGAAGAGACCAACCTTGTGCTCAATTGAGAAAAATTTCACTTCATGGTGGATGAAGGCATTGTGTTGGGGCATAAAATTTCAAAGCATGGCATAGAGGTCGACAGGGC
Source organism: Nicotiana sylvestris (assembly GCF_000393655.2). Taxonomy (NCBI): domain Eukaryota; kingdom Viridiplantae; phylum Streptophyta; class Magnoliopsida; order Solanales; family Solanaceae; genus Nicotiana; species Nicotiana sylvestris. The sequence goes on from NC_091067.1 coordinate 82,400,880, forward strand.
AAAGATCGAGATTATTTCTAAGCTTCCTCCACCTACTTCCGTGAAAGGTGTTCGAAGTTTCTTGGGGCATGCCGGGTTCTATAGGCGCTTCATCAAGGATTTTTCCAAAATTGCAAACCCTATGTGCAAACTCCTTGAGAAAGATGCCAAGTTTGTGTTTGATGAGAAATGCCTCAAAGCCTTTGAGGAATTGAAGCAAACGCTCACCACAACACCTATTATTGTCACACCCGATTGGTCTCTTCCTTTCGAGCTCATGTGTGACACCAGTGGTGTAGCTATTGGATCAATGCTTGGCCAACGTCACAATAAAGTTCTCCACCCAGTCTACTATGCAAGCAAAACACTCAATGGGGCACAAATGAATTACACGGTAACTGAGCAAGAACTTCTTGACATTGTTTATGCCTTTGAGAAGTTCCAGGCTTATTTGTTAGGATCCAAAGTGATAGTGTACACAGATCATGCAGCTCTTCGCTATCTCATGGCAAAGAAGGATGCAAAGCCTTGGCTGATTCGATGGGTCTTGTTGTTGCAAGAATTTGACTTCGAAGTCAAGGATCGCAAGGGGACTCAGAATCAAGTGGCAGATCATTTGTCAAGGCTTGAAGAGGCAGGGAGACCAAAAGGAGATCTTGAAATCAACGATGCATTCCCGGATGAACACATATTGGCACTATCTAGCACTTTTGCTCCTTGGTATGCCGATATTGCTAACTATCTAGTTAGTGACCTCATCCCGGAAGGATTGGAATCCTATCAAAAGAAGAAGTTTTTGAGAGACTGCCGGCAATACTATTGGGAGGAACCATTCTTGTTCCGTGTTTGTGCTGATAATATTATCAGAAGGTGTGTTTCGGAAGAAGAGACGATGCCAATTCTAAAGGTATGCCACGACTCACCGGTTGGGGGTCATCATGGAGGAAATCGAACGGCGGCCAAGGTTCTTGAATGTGGTTACTACTAGCCTTCAATCTATCATAATGCCAATCCAATGGTCAAGGTTTGTGACCAATGTCAAAGACAAGGTTCAATCTCCAAGAGGCTTGAAATGCCAATGCACTTTGTGATGGAGATAAAGATCTTCGACGTGTGGGGAATTGATTTTATGGGGCCCTTTGTAAGCTCTTACGAGATGAAATATATTTTGGTGGCTGTGGACTATGTGTCCAAATGGGATGAAGCGATTTCCTTGCCAAACAACGAGGCAAGGAGTGTGGCCGCATTCTTGAAGAAAAACATTTTCACTCGGTTTGGCACTCCTAGAGCCATTCTTAGTGATGGTGGGTCTCATTTCTGTAACAAGGTTTTCACGGGGCTGCTTGAGAAATATGGTGTCAAGCACAAGGTCGCCACACCCTATCATCCGCAATCAAGTGGTCAAGATGAGGTTTCCAATCGGTAAATCAAGAGCATTCTAGCAAAGACTATTAATGCAAATAGGACCGACTGGTCAAGGAAGCTAGATAATGCATTGTGGGCATATCGCACGGAATACAAGACCCCTATTAGTACTTCTCCTTATCCGTTAGTCTTCAGAAAAGCTTGTCATCTACCCATGGAACTGGAACACAAGGCCATGTGGGCGTTAAAGAGGTTGAACTTGGACTGGGCTGAGGCTGCAAATTTGAGGTTAACACAACTCAATGAAATGGAGGAATTCCGTTTCCATACTTATGAAAGCGCATCCGTGTACAAAGAAAGGATGAAATTCGTCCATGACACAAAGATCCTGAAAAGAGAGTTCAAGTCGGGTGACTTGGTTTTGCTCATTAACTCAAGACTCAAATTGTTTCCGGGCAAGCTCAAATCAAAATGGTCCGGTCCATTCAAAGTGGTCAATGTCTCTCCTTGTGGAGCTGTGGAACTAGCATCAGAAGATGGGCTCCGAACATTCAAAGTAAATGGCCAACGAATCAAGCACTACTTGGGCACAGATGGAGAAAAACATTTGGTGGAGCAGCTGGCTCTCAAATATGGTCCGTGCCCGACCAATGAATGAATCCAAAGGAACACCAACTTCGTCGTGCCGCGACGTTAAATCAAGCGCTTCATAGGAGGCAACCCATGTGTGGTAACACCCTTTTTGTTCTTTAAAGTTTCTAATTTTCGATAGATAGATATACTGGAGCATTTTAAAGTGTGTGTTAGAGTGCAGGGGATTCAAAAGATCACAACACTGGGTAGGAATGCATAAGAAAGGGAAGAAAAACCACTGTGTGAAGTTTGCTTCAAAAATGCGGCCGCATTTTCACTATGCGGACCGCATTTTGGTCGCAAACCAAAATAGTGAGTTTGGCTAAAATCGTTGATCAGAATACGACAAGGTGGTGCACTTTGCGGACTGCATTACAACTATGCGATCGCATTATGCACCGCATTATCACCCTTCAACAAGTTAATTTAATCCACTGTATAACACTTATGCGGTCGCATAGAGCGTTATGCGATGACTTTCAAACCACAAGTTGTCAGGTAAGTCATCTCATTCTCTCATCTCTCACACATTCAAAACAAAACAAAAAAATATTTTTCCACCAGAAGAAAAAAAAAGAGAGAGAAAAGAACGAAAAGAAAGGAGAGGCAAACACAGACCAAAAATAGGGAATCGAGTCTGACAAAGGACGAATACACATTCGTAATCTCCATAGGGCCTGTACTCATCTTCACTAGTATGTATGCTTGCTCTAATTCTCTAGTTCCAATTTCACGTCTGTCTCTTCTGTGTTTTTCTTTATTTTCGTCCTACATTTTTTTTGATTGTTTGTTTTTCTTAGTTGTTTGTACATATCGTGATCGATTATGGGTAGAAAATCTAATTGGGGTGCTGGGTAGCAGGAAATAGGGTCGCCATTGTTAAGGGTTAGGTTGAATTGATTGGGACGATGACTATGCAGCTCACAAAACCCAAATGCGGTTCGCATTTTTGCCGCATATCGGAACCCTAGGTTGGCTAAGGCAGATGATAAAATGCGGCGAGTTTGCGATTGCATAGTTGATATGCGGACCGCAAACTCAACGCATACTGAGTCAGTGCACCAGTTTCTCAACATGATTTTTGCGATCATTTTGCGATCGCATTTCCTACTTTGCGGTGGGATTTGCGATCGCATTTTAGGTTTTGGTTTTCTGTGGAATTAGGTTTGTGATGGCTATGCGGTCCGCATAGTGGTTATACAATCACATATCCTATTGTATAATTGAATCATTTCAGGAGCTGCAAGTTTGCGACAAGTTTGTGGTCCGCATAGTGGTTATGCGACCACATACATGTCGCATTCTTAACTTTTTCTCTGATTCTGTTTTTGCTGATGCTTACAATATCGCTCACATTTCACTTTCGTGCAGATATGGCTCCCAAGAAACATGCAGCCTCTACTCAGAAATGGTCATACACCATTCGTCATGCGTCACAAGCAAAACAATCCAGAACGGACCCTAATGCGCCGCCTCCCTCCCAGTCTGATGAGGAGGAGCTCTTGCCATCAGTTGACTTGCAAGCTGAGGCAAGAAGGAAGCAAGGAGACGATTTCCCACTCTGATTTGGGGTTGAGGGTTCCAGGGAATTGTATAGAGAAGGGATCACAAAACGAAAAATCTTGGCAGAGAAACAATTGAGCTTGAACGGGCTACAAGAACAGTACCCCAACATCTTGGAGAACATAAAAGCAAGAAAATGGGAGTGCTTCACTGATCCACCTACAGAGTATAATGAGACCCTCGTCCGGGAATTCTATGCATCATATGGGGCCTCCACAAATACAACACGATCTTTATTGACACTGTGCTTTTTTGGGGGGAGAGCATATTTTGCAGTAGTGAGACCATTAATGAGCTATATTTCCCTGGCTGGAGATCGGGCACCGCTGAATATGCTGCCAAATGGGCGAATAGGGAGAATGAACGTGGGTGGATTGCTTTGGTGATATCAAGGGGGAACCCTGCTTGGATCAACCCTGTGCATAAGATATATAAGGAGGATCTCACAAGAGAGGGTCGATTCTGGCTCAGCTTTATTACCTCTCGATTGATACCATCCGGGAACGAGACTGCCATAGGCATTGAGAAGGCTCTTCTCATTGCATGTATCATGGAGGGCATCAAGATTGATGTGGGAGCTCTAATCTTCCAAGAAATAGGGATCAGGGCAAAGCAACATGCCACTTCGCTTCCATTTCCTTGTTTGATCACAACCCTCTGTAAAGCTGTGAAGGTTCCTATCATGCCACACTCTGACAGGACATGGAAGGAGATGAGGGACATTGACATCACACGTATTAGTGATGTTGTTTCCCCACTAGAGGTTCAGGTTCAGGCTCCAATTGATGTAGAGACTTCTGACTCCCAGATTCCTGTGACTCCTTAGGTTACAGTGGCATCCACTTCTACTTCAGAGCTTGTATCTAAATCCACCACCGTTTAGCCTTCTGCTACACTGCCAGCCGTCTCGAGGCTTGGTATCATTGCTCAGCATGCCAATGCCAAGGTAGACCAACTTTTGAAGACCTTGCCCACACTCATCAAACAAGCCCTGACTCTGATACAATCCTCAGTAACAGCCCTCCAACAATAACAAACAACGTATGTGGATCGTTTGCAGTAGCTTGAATTGAGGGTTGAGAAGATCGAGCGAGGAGAGGTTGGTGACATGCCTAAGCTCCGGGAAGAGGTTGCCACTATGAAGAGCGAGCTTCATAAGTTGTAGACTTTGGAGTTCGACATATCAACCCTCCTGCCCAAGGAAGGTGACCATGGAGCAGATATATGAACACCAGATTTGGGCCTCGACTTCTCCACATTGATGACTGATATTGCCCTTCCGCTTGCCGGATCTTCCCAACCTCCAGCTCCTCCTGTACGTAGAGATGTTCCTAATGAGGAGGTTTTCAGATGCTCTACTGAGTCTGAGGGTGAGGAGGCAGATGGGGGCGAGGATGAGGAGAGTTTATGGTCCTCAGAGGATGATGGACCTCGGGAGAAGGGCAAGCAGATTGCTGCTCCTACAGTTAAGGATGAGGAGCAAGCAGATATTCAGACGGTGATAGAACATTCGCTAGCAGATTTGGCTGCCCCTGCAGATCCATCGGGCACTCAGCCATCAACGGGCGAGGCTAGCAGCTCCCAGGTCCCAGCTCTAGTTCTGGACCAGCCTGAGATCCCTCCTCCATCAGTAGAGGTCACTTCTCATGCCGAGCTCTCATCGGTCCCAGCTTCAGCATCAGAGGGTGACCCCACCATCACTCAGCTAGCTGCCGACTCCCATAGCGCTTAGTGTGCCTCAGGGAGCCCCTTTGACTCTACACTATGTTCTTATGTATTGGGGACAATGCATGCTTTTTGTTGGGGGTGGTGGTAGCATTATATATACTTTTGTGACATCGGCAACTATCGTACATATGTATATTTGTGTGTTATAAACAAACTTATGTACTCATGTATATTTTGTGTTCTGTATATGTTAGTGCTTTGTAATTTTCGTATTTAAGTTATGATATCCATGTGCATAATGTCCATCGTTAGTAATGAGCAATGAATTCCCCTCAGTTTTTCTTCGCCAGGTTCTTTTCCAAGGGTGTAATAGTAGAACCAGGATAGTAGAATGAAGCATGTTGACCGGTTTGGTGTACTTGTTTAGTTGCAAGCATGTGTGTCTGTATATAGCATATACCCTTCCATATATAAAAGAGAGATATCAACTCTGTGAACTTGAGGCTTGCTCGGTGACTCTACGTCTACCTAGAGTTATAAATGTATATATGATGAAAGCTTTATGTTGCCAAGTGTTGACTCGAGGGCTTCAAACTATGTGAGCCAAACAATTCGTGTGCCACGTGTGAGAGTTCTTCGTGTAAACAGTTCTTGTGTTTGCTTCTTCCATCTAGAACTTGACCGGTTGGTTTTTCGATACGTATAATAATTACATTTGGTTGGAGAAATGACCTTAGGCAGTCTTTGTAATTTTTGGAAAACCAGTCAGCCTTTCAAGCCACCCATTGTACATATAGTATCACTAGTCACCCCATTTGAGCTTTTAACCTTTTCTTTGGCTACTTCATTACAAACCTTCCCTTTGTTTTGTGAAATAATTCCTTCTTTTGAAACCATCCCTCTTTGAGCATTAAGAATGAAGCTAAAAGCCTAAGTCGGGGGTGTGTGTCAAACCGGAAATTGGCAAGGTGGTGCAATAGGTGTAGAAAAGTGTACCTCAAAATATGGAAATACTCAAGCTCCTAAAGCAAAGTAAAAAAAAAAGAGAAAAAAATAAGAGTATAAGAGTGTAAGTGTTTATACATAAGGAGCCTTGAAGAGAATAAAAGAGGTAGTTGAGGTGGCTAAATGGTGGAAAAGTTGATATAAATAAAAGGCTTTGTGGTTTGAAAAGAAGCAAAGAGCACAAGAAAGAAAAATGTGATTAGTGTTCAAGGAGGGTATAGTCACTTGTACCCAAATGCTAATCCGACCCTTCCCTAAACCTACACTACAAGCTTAAGAAGTCCTTATGGGATGTCCAACCGAACGTTCTTAGAATAAAACGATGAATTAAAATAAGGGCAAGCCTATGGTATGGTATGTTGTAACACTTGAAACTCTTTTTGAGAGTGATTGTATTTGTGAATTCGTCCCTTTTTGTTGTCATCGTAAATATTGTGATTGTGGGACTTTCTTTCTAGTGAGGGCACATGAACTGTCGCACTTAGCTGAAGGTAGCATTTTGTCACATTGTCTGAGGCTCAAAGTTAACAAGTTGATTAGTTTCCTTATATATATTGATGGTTCAGGAAGGGTAAAACACCCAAAGATGCATGCTTGAAATACTAACAACAAACACCGTCCATGGTCACTACTGTTTCATGTCTTGTAGATGGAGTCTAGAATAGGATAGTGTTGTCTTAGTTGCTTGAGGACAAGTAAGAGTTTAAGTTGGGGGTGTTGATGTGCTGAAGAATTTCGGCACATTTGATACTAATTGCTTAGATTTTAGCTTGTTTTAAATGCAATTTCCTTGTGTACTTATGTTATTTTAGTATTTTTGCAGTGTGTAAGGCTTGAAGACCTCAGAGCATGAAAAGGAGTCCAAAAAGCCACAAAAAGACAAGAAAAGAGCAACTAGGCATCGCAATTTACACTATGATATCGCAAAACCCATATGCGAGCCGCAGATGTCACACTGAGATCGCAAACCAAAATAGTCTTCTAGGCAAAGTTCAACGTCAACAATGCGATCCAGTCTGTGATCGCATAACGTGTTTGCGAGATGCATAATGGACCACAAACTAAACATGAAGGCTGCTGAAGGAAGCAAATGCGACGCAAAATGTGATCGCATTACCACAATGCGGACCGCAAACCATGAATGCGATGGAGGCCTGGAAACTAGGGTTCAGAAGTGCGATGGGCTTGACGAGAATGCGGCTCGCATATTTGTTATGCGACAGAAATGCGGTCGCATATTTGAACGGAAAGGGTATTTTTGTCCGCTCTCTGTCCCGAATTTTGTCCCTCTATAAATAGATTTATTGGGGTTTTGTGAGCAGCAGCAGGTCTGACTTCGAAGTGACAACACAAGGCATTAATATTCCCCTCTTTTGGAAGCTTTTGGGTCAAGAATCTTTCACTTTGTAAGCTTTATGATATTAAATCTTCTCTTCCTTTTGCATTTTAGCATGTGTAGCTAATTCTAAATACTAAGGTTGTGGACCCTAAATGGGTGTTATGCTATTGGGTGTTTAACATTGAATATATATATATATATATAATGGTTGATTGATATTTATTTACTTCTCATTCTTCATTTGTTGTTGGTGGTTGCAAACATTAACAAGTACCATTAAATTCTTGCTTTTCTTGGGAAAGTGGGTTAGAATTTGGTAGAAGTAAATATCAAAGACTCAACACCTTAAACCTTGTTTAATAGAACCACTTAGGAATAAGTTGGTCTTATTTGGCATATATTGATTGTTCTTAATTGCAACTCTTCTATATTTGGAAAAATCATGAAGAGGAAATACTACCCAACTATTGGAAAATATTGGGTAGTCATTTAAGCATCATTTGCATATCAAAAGGACCTTCCATTAGAAATATATCATATTAACACCGATAGCATTACACTTCATTGAAGGGGACACAACCTTGGTTTCTTTAATCAAATTATTTACATTCCCAATATTTCAATTAGTTGTTACTTCAAATCAAACTCAACTCTTACTCTTGTTACCATTAATTCATACTCTTGTTACTGTTAACTAGATAGAACTATGACTTTAGTTGAGCAACACACTAATCGAGTAACCTTTTCACATCTATTCCTTGTGGGATTCGACCCCAACCTTGTTGGGTTATTATATTTGACACCGACCGCCTTACACTATTTATTAAAGTGTAATTTGAGCGTATCATAACCACAAGTATAACAAACACCTAATCCCATACGGAACTGCCCGATATGCTGTTTACTACATTGAGCACATCGTGGCAAGGGCAGCCTCATCTGATTTGACTCACCCCTATACTAAGAACCTGAGGCTCTGCAATTCTGACCAGACCCTGAACATGTAGAACGATCAAATCTCTTACCACCAAACTGAGGGACGCGCTAGCCAAGGGCTGGGATGGATACCTCAAGTACTATTGCCTCTAATGACCACGAAAATCACCAGAAGGACCCGAATACCTCGCTCTCTTATTCTGGGCCCTATCATGCTCATGATCGGCCCTCTGTTTTTGTTTACGCTCCTCTACACCCTGAGCGTATGCCTAAATATGAGAAATATACATGTCTCGGTGAAGTGAGACCATCATACAATCGTTAAGCAAGTAAGGCTCTAATCCTATCACGAACCGGTGAACCCGATCCTCATTCTTAGATACAATAGTGGGAGCATACCTAGCCAACAAATCAAACGGAAGATAGTATTCCCGAACACTCATGTTACCTTGTCGAAGGGTCAAGAACCTATCAACTCTGGCTCGCCTAAGCTCTGGTGGCAGATAATGACGAAGAAAAGCTTCTGCAAACTCCTTCCATACCACTGGAGGGGCATCATCACCTCTGGACAATTCTCAAGACTCGTACTAATTAACTGCAACATCTCGGAGTCTATAGGAAGCTAGTTCAACTGACTCAACCGCAGTGGCCTTCATTACCCTTAACTTCCTCTGCACCATATCAATAAATACCTGAGGGTCCTTATTCAGGTCTGCCCCAGTGAATACTGGAGGATCTAAATTAATAAAGTCACGAACCCTCGCACTTACGGACCTATCTGCGTGACCAATACCTACTTCCTGACGCCGAGCCTGTGCGGCTACTAATAGGGTCAATAACTGAATAACATCTCTCATCTCCTAACCCAGTGCATGTGGATGAGGTGCTGAATGTACAGGTGTGGGCGTTGGAGCTGGTGCCCCTCGGAGCTCTTCTAGAAAGGGCGGGGTATGTGAAGTCTGAGATGGAACCTCACCATGAGACTCTCCGCGAGCCCTGGTAACTCGTGATGCTCGACTAGTAGTCTCACCAGCCACGAACTTTCCCTTCTAGGCAGTCATACTCTTTGGAGGCATTGCTGAAAATATAACGTATTGTTAGGAACATGAATTCTTTTATCGCACGATCTGAGATAAAAAGAGAGGATAATATCCTATATGTCCTGTAGCCTCGTGTTTATAAGTGCGGTGCATGACACACCCATAAACAAGACTCTACTAGACACGGGCTGTAGACAACCCGAGGACAGAACTGCTTTGATACCATTTTTGTCACGACCCAAACCGATGGGTTGCGACGGGTGCCTGAGTCCTACCTGTCAAACACCCCTAAGCATGCGTCTAATATATGAACCTGAATAACATCTGTTGCATTACGAAAATAACATACATGAAGGAAACCTTCCATCAAGGCATATGTATGTATACATGCAAAATATAGTGGGCGAGCCGGCAAGGCTGCTATAGACAATAATGCTGTATTTTGTCCCGGGCCCGGGCCTTAGTGGGCCTAACGGGCCGGGCCTCGCGGTCCCGGGCTTCGTGGTCCCGGGCTTTGGCGGTCCCGGGCCTGGCGGTCCCGGTCTTCGTGGGCCTAATGGGTGGAACCGGCCCGTGACGGGCCTAAGCCCACATGGTCTTGTGCTTAACGGGCCGGGCTCGTGGGCTTCGCGGGCTTCGCGGGCCTAGCGGGTTTTTTTTTTTAAGACAATTTCTTGTAGTATCATGGCTATATTAAAAATATATATGTAGTATATATGTATATCTAATTATTAAAGTGCTTGACGAAAAAGAAAATAACAAATCAATAGTAAAACACTAAATTGTCATGCATAAATATTGCTTCTTGAAGTATATTATATTGTATCTTATGTATATATATTCTCTTATATATTTTCTTTTAGTATATGTATTGTATCTTATGTATATATATTCGCATAATAATATATTTTCTTGTAGTATATATATTGTATCTTATGTATATATGTTCGCATAATATATTTTCTTGTAGTATATATATTGTATATTATGTATATATTGTAGCATAATATATTTTCTTTTAGTATATTATATTGTATCTTATGTATATATATTCTCTTATATATTTTCTTATAGTATATATATTGTATCTTATGTATATATATTCGCATAATATATTTTCTTGTAGTATATATATTGTATATTATGTATATATTGTAGCATAATATATTTTCTTGTAGTATATTATATTGTATCTTATGTATATATATTCTCTTATATATTTTCTTATAGTATATATATTGTATCTTATGTATATATATTCGCATAATATATTTTCTTGTAGTATATATATTGTATATTATGTATATATTGTAGCATAATATATTTTCTTGTAGTATATTATATTGTATCTTATGTATATATATTCTCTTATATATTTTCTTATAGTATATATATTGTATCTTATGTATATATATTCGCATAATATATTTTCTTGTAGTATATATATTGTATATTATGTATATATTGTAGCATAATATATTTTCTTGTAGTATATTATATTGTATCTTATGTATATATATTCTCTTATATATTTTCTTATAGTATATATATTGTATCTTATGTATATATATTCGCATAATATATTTTCTTGTAGTATATATATTGTATATTATGTATATATTGTAGCATAATATATTTTCTTGTAGTATATTATATTGTATCTTATGTATATATATTCTCTTATATATTTTCTTGTAGTATATATATTGTATCTTATGTATATATATTCGCATAATATATTTTCTTTTAGTATATATATTGTATATTATGTATATATATTCGCATAATATATTGTCTTGTAGTATATATATTGTATATTATGTATATATTTTCGCATAATATATTTTCTTGTAGTATATTATATTGTATCTTATGTATATATATTCTCTTATATATTTTCTTGTAGTATATATATTGTATATTATGTATATATTGTAGCTTATAAATAATTCTAAGTATAGACAAAGAAATATTGCGAAAAGAAGCTCATGGGTAGAAGCAATAAATTTTATTACCAAAAAATGACATATCTTTCTTAGTCATCCTTCCCCCAATGGAATGAGCACAACAAGGTACTAATACCACCATTAGAAGGAAAAAAAACTAAGGAAGATGTGCCAAAATACAAGTTACATATTATTCTATGTATTATCTCTAACAAATCTCATAAATCCTTCAAGGTTCGGAGGAGGTTGCGTTGGTGGTGGTGGAAAAGAAGCTTGTTCATCACCACTTCCGGGCGAAGCCGAATCCTCCGCAAGTTCCGCTATCATTTCTTCATAAGCTTCATCTATCGCCGGTTGTGCTTCTGCAATTCCAAAGTTTCTTCTTTCCGAGCGGATCCAATCTCTAAACAATACTGATTTTTCCAAGCTATCCCTCATAGACGCTCTATGATCACCTATTTGCAGTCTTGCTTGACTGAAAGCGCTCTCTGATGCAACAGTTGAAGCTTGAATTGATAAAATATCCCGAGCCATCCTTGCAAGAACAGGAAAATGTTTTTCCCTTGCCTTCCACCATTCCAAAAGATCAAAAGAGCCGTCTGGATTCTCCTTTTCAAGTCCCTGAGACAAATAAACTTGAAGCTCATTTAGATGTGAAGTTTCATCATAATTTTCACCTTGAGACCCCCTGAACTCCGTCCAAGATTTAAGAGCTTTTAAGCCCGCAACTCTTTTAGAGGATTGTGAGCTAGACGAAGTAGGGGTTGGAATAGTTGGCCTAGCATGCTCTAAGGCAAGTTGATAAGCATTATAAACTGTTTGAGCGTTAATCTTAATTGAAGCTTTTGCATCTGCAAGTGTCGCAATTTCCTCATTTGAAAGATCTAAAGCCTTATAAATATTTGAATACCAAAAATGAGGACCTCCCAATTTCATTGTAGGATTTAGCATTGCAGCAAGACCATAAATAGGAGGGATAGGAAAAAAATATTTTTTAAACTTTTGTTTCATTTCATTTATAGCAAGTTCATAAATATCCCCACCCTCACTAAATTCAACAAACAAATCAGATAGTGCTGCAATATAAACTAAACAGTTTGAAATAGTAGGATAATATTGCCCAGAAAATGCATTTGTTGCAATTTGAAAATGTTCTAAAAAATCTAAAAGAATTTTAACATTAGTCCAATCTTGAGTGGTAAGCATTTCATCATCATCTTCACCACCTACCCGAGAATTAAACGTTGCATTAATTGGGTTTCTATATTCATATGCTACTACTAAACTTTCGTACATACAATTCCATCTAGTCGGGCAAGGTTTAGGAACCTTTCTTTCTCTAAGGCCATATTCATCACATTTTTTAAAATACTCTCTAAGTCTACTTCTACGGTTTGAATAAAAAAGCCAATTAAGAGCCATTCTAACCTTTTCAATTTCTATGTTTAATATTCGCATACCATCACCGACAATTAAATGATAAATATGACAAATACATCTAACATGGAAAATATTAGTAAATGCAGGATTTAGTGTTGTTGTAAGCATGCCTATAGCACTGGTGTTACTAGAAGCATTATCCATTGAAATTGCCATTATTTTATCGCTAAAGCAAAAATATCTACAAATATCTGCAACAGTGTTAGCTATAAACTTACCTGTGTGACGCGAATTAATTATTCTATATGCAATTATGCGTTTTTGCATTATCCATTCCTCATCTATCCAATGACTTGTAACAGTTAGGTAATCACAATCATTACCACTTCTACCAATATCAGTAGTAATAGAAATCCGATTAGGTATATGAGTAAATAAATAACGCAAATATTGTTCATATTCATGTTTGAATTTATAAATATCACTCTTAACTGTTGCGCGAGGCCAACCTTTATAAGTAGGATTAAACACTCTTCTAATATAATGAACCCAATTAGGATTAGAAGCAAAAGTATAAGGTAAGCACATAACAGTAATCATCTTTGCTAATTCTTCACGATCTCTATTTGGATCGTAATATAAAATACCTCCAGTGACAGTGTTAATTCCTGGTTGAACTAGATTTGAACCTGTACTAGGGTTAACCGCAGAATCTACACTTGTCCCCTCTAGATGCGCTTTCATTTGAAAAAATCTAGCCTTATCTCTAGGGTGTGTTTTTATGTGCCTAGTCAAACTACCTGTGCCGCTACGGTCTCCTACATATTTATGCGACATTAATTTCCCACAAGTTTTACACTTAGCCTTATTTTTTTCTCTTACTTGAGTAAAAAAATTCCAAACTAATGATGTTTCTAAGCGTTTAGCAGGTTCTCTATTAAAAGTAGGAGTTTCTACAGGTGGGTCGACCGGTGCATCACTTGGGTTATTAAGAGGACTAGTAGGTGTATCATCTAAATCCGGTGCTTGAGTTTCATCATCATCCTCATTTTCCTCATTATTTTCTAAGATGGTTTCATTAGGATAAAGAGCATTCATAATTTCATCATCTAATCTATCACCTGGTGCAACATTATGATAAAATTCACTATCGGTAAATTGAAAACAAGGGTGATCACTATCAAGAATTACGGAAGGAGGAGGACGTCTAGGTTGGCGACTACTTTCAACTTGCTTATCTTTTCTAGGTCGGGGAGCCGGGGGAAGGGTAGTTGGTTGGCCACTACTTTCACCGGTTTTATCTTTTCCTTTACCAAACATTTTTTTCAAAGTAAATGCCATATTAATTATAATTATGCAAACTAAACCACACAAAAATATATTCTAAAAACGTAAGAGTTGAAACGAGTTTACCGGATTGCCGAACAACTTCTTGAAAATTGAAAATCGTTGAACACTTGAAAACTTCAATTCAACAACTTCACAATTTTTCACGAAATTTCAACAATAAATTAAGTAATTGTAGTAGAGAGATTGAGAGAGATTGAGAGATATTGAGAGATATTGATGAATTGGTGAATAAAAATGAAAGAATGAGGGGGTATTTATAGTTGAGAAATGGGGAAAAGTGTAATTATATAAAGTTTGGGGTTAAAATAAAGTTTGGGGGCCAAATGGCCATTTTGTTAACTTAAAAAACGGTCATATTTTCAGCCCAAACGGCTAGATTTTAAATATGGCCGTTGGAGATTTTTTTTTTTTTCTTTAAAATAGCCGTTGGGCCCGCCAGTCCCGCCAGGACCGACCCAGGCCCGCCTGCCGGTCCCGGGCTAAACGGTCCCGGGCTCGTGGGCTCAACCATGGAGACCAGCCCGTGACGGGCTCAGGAGGCCCACTAAGACCAGCCCACCCAGGACCGGCCCACCAGGCCCGTTAGGACCGCGGGCCCGGTCCGGTCCGGTCCGGTTCAGGCCCGGCCCACCGAGCAGCATTAATAGACAACTATACATCCAAGACTGAAAGCCGAAAAGGCCACGTACAACCCAACTATATCTACAGACCTCAAACAGAAACATAATTGTACAAAGACGGGACTGAGCCACGTCATACCCATATACATATATATATACAAATGTATTGTACCAAAATCAAAAGCAGTTCCGGATCAAATTGAGCACGCCAACTCTCGCTGATTAGGGATCCTAATAAGAGGGACCGTGAGCTTGCCTACCTGCACCTGCGGGCATGAAACGTAGGCCCCGTGAAATAGGGCGTCAGTACGAAAAATGTACTGAGTATGTAAGGCATGAAAATTAGTACGTAAAAGACATAGATGAAACATGGAATACGGAAACACATCTTTAATTCTGAATAACTTGTAAATTTTGAAACTTTTATAATGTCATACACGTACGTGTAAATATCATGTCATACATAGGTATAGGTGTACATAATATCATCAAGCTACTGAGGGCATCCCATCATATTGTCTCGGCCACTGTGGGACACATCATCAATATATACCAGCTGATCAGGTGGTGGTGCGTATATAACGTCGTAACCTTTTCCCATATCCCATATACATATATTTACATATATACGCGTATATAACGCCATCTGGTCATGGGTCAATGCACATGAGTGAAATGCATGAAAAATACGTAATAATCTCAATGTTCCTTCCGGATAAACTTTTCCAACTGCGTATTATTCTGAGACCCATGAACAGAAAATAATAGTAATTTTCATGGGGAATCAAGAATATACACACCTCTAATAATTCTGTGAATAGAGTAATTTATGGAAACTGTGTGTTTGCTCATTTCTTCAGTATAATTTGGACAATGCCAAAAGAAAGTAGGGAGGGCCTTAACATACCTGGAGTAGGAATAACCCCGTATAATTACCCCGTCAAAAACCTTCGTGGATTGAATTTAGAATCCAAAAAAATCTGATTTAAGTTTCTGCGCTTTTGAACTTGAGAAGCGAAATTAGTTCTGGATTTGAACGAAATTGAACGAATGAAGCTTCTAATTTTTTCACGTTTCTTGAATCAATTGAACAATATTCAAGGTCCTTACTTTGATGAAGTGATGAAGACTGTTTCTGTTCTTGAATTTCTAAACCAAGAAAGAAGTCTTTAATTTGATCTCATCTTTTTGACCCATAATGAATTGTAACAAGACTTATGTCTTGTCTTGGATGCCAAGGTTGCCACCTAATACATAAGGTGACTAAGAGTCACCTTATACTGCCATGTCACTTGGGTATACATTATTATGTTTTTATCCACTTATTAGTTAACTGGGTAATGTTTTATTAACCGGTAATTAATCAATTACCCGCATAATTTAAAAATTGCCCCAAATTACTTAAAATTCTATTTATTTCTAAAATACTTCATATATATATATACTACCATGGTCATATGGTACTTTGCATGGTACTAGGTCATAATTATCAGGTATTTCGACCCGTATTTTATTCCAAATTGGCCACTTTCAATGAAATTTGTTTTCTTTAATCCGTGTACCGCTTTATCCTTCATAACACTTATTTATCACTTGTTATAAATAGCGTAAGTACATTAACGTCAAAATGATCTTATCCCCGAGTCTACGTCGGTTAACTGAAAAATAAAATTTTAACGTAAGAAAATGCAATATGTAACATCCTTCCTCCCTTAGAAACATTCGTCCTCGAATGTTCAACTCCCCGTGATCCATATAACTTTAGAAGGGTCACCTTTGTAACAACACTACTACCAATTCTCCTCGTAGAGGCTTAATAACCCAACGCCACACAGGACCACCATTATGAATAATAACCATGGCCTCACACGACCAATGACAATAGCCAATAAAAGAATTTGTACACGTACCTTATGACTATGACGTCTCAGTCGGACCTTTCTCTGGAGGAGGAAATGTTGATACCTAATCTCGCGTTTTCGTACGTTAAAATTTCGTTTTCACTTAACCGACGTAGACTCGGGGATGAGATCATCTTGACATTAACATACTTACGCTATTTATAACAAGCGATAAATAAGTGTTATGAAGGATAAATGGGTACACGGATTAAAGAAAATAAGTTTCGTTGAAAGTGGACAATTTGGAATAAAATACGGGTCGAGCGATAATACCCGATAATTATGAACTAATACCATCCAAGGTACCATATGACCACGGTAGTATAATATAAAAATTATATATGAAGTATTTTAAAAATAAATAGAATTTTAAGTAATTTGTGGTAATTTTAAATTATGCGGGTAATTGATTAATTACCGGGTAACAGGACATTACCCAGTTAACTAACAAGTGGATAAAAAATTAATATCTCACCCTCACCCCACGTGGCAAGAAGCCACAAGATTGGAAATAACTAAGTAGTCACTCTTGCCAAATGGCTAATTATGAACACGACTAAGACATGACTTACATTTAAGTCTTAGCAAATAAGACTTGTGATCATTTTTAGAGACTTAGTAAGCAATTCAATAGAAGGGACACATTCTATCTTTGGTTTAACGTTAGAAGCAGAAGCCTTATTCCTTCCAACTCTTCAAACCAAAAACGTGATTCCTTCCAAAAAGTTCAAGGAACCAAAATCAATTTCGTCCGTGAATTTCTAAGAAGAAGGGGCAAATTTCGCTCAATCAACGAAGGTTTTCTAATGGAGTATTAAACGAAATTTTTCCTACTCCAGGTATATTAGTCCCTCCCTTCTTTCTTTTGGCTTGGTCCAAATTATACTGAAGAAACGAGCAAACATACAGTTTCCATAAATTACTCTATTCATAGAAATAGCAGGGGTGTCTATATTCTTGATTCCCCATGAAAATTATTATTATTATCTTCTGTTCATGGGTCTTAGAATAATACACAGTTGAAAAAGTTTATCCAGAAGAAATATTGAGATTATTACGTATATTTCATGCATTTCACTCATGTGCATTGACCCATGACCAGATGGCGTTATATACACATATATATGTAAATATATGTATATTGGATATGGAAAAAGGTTATGGCGTTATATACGCACCAACACCTAATCAGCTGGTATATGTTGATGATGTTGCCCACAGTGGCCGAGACGATATGATGGGATGCCCTTAATGGCTTCATGATATTATGTACACCCATACCTATGCATGGCACGACATTTATATGCACGTGCATGATAGTATAAACGTTTTAGAATTTACAAAGTTATTCAGTTAAAGATGTGTTTCTGTATTCCATATTTTATCTAAGTCTTTTACGTACTAATTTTCATGCCTTACATACTCAGTACATTTTTCGTACTAACGCCCTATTTAACGGGGCCTGTGTTTCATGCCCGCAGGTGCACGTAGGCAAGCTAACGGTCCCCCTCCTTAGGATCTCTGATTAGGGAGAGTTGGCGTGCTCCACTTGATTTGGAGCTGCTTTATTTTTGGTATGATACATTTGTATATATATATATATATATATATATATATATAGAGAGAGAGAGAGAGAGAGAGATAGAGAGACATGGCTCAGTCCCGTCTTTGTACAGCTATGTTTCCATTAGAGGTCTGTAGATAGTATATCTAGTTGAGTTGTATGTGGCCTTGTCAGCTTTCAATTATTGGATGTATAATTGTCTATTGTAGCCTTTCCGGTTCGCCCACTGTATTCTGCATGTATACGTACATATTCCTTTTTGGCAGGTTTTCTTCATGTATGTTACCTTCGTAATTCAACATATGTTATATAGGTTCATATCCTAGATGCATGCTTAGGGGTGTTTCACAGGTAGGACTCAGATACCCATTGTGGCCCATCGGGTTGGGTCGTGACACAAACATATAGAGATAATCAATCATAACATATTAGAGATAGAGCAATTTAACGATTGAACAAAACATGCTTTCAATTTAACGGTTAAAAGAGAAGAAAGGTTGAGGTTCACTGACCTTCTTTTGGGAAGCAAACCATACAAAAGCTTCTAGTTTAGCCATTAAGAATCTGAACTCAAGCTCGAACAACATGCATACTCAGAACCGGAGAAGGAAAAGAAAATCAGTGAGTAATCTAGGTTTTAATTCTCTTTTGTTTTTTGTGTTGTATTAGGAGGTAGGTCGTGTTAGGTGAGAGCATTAAAGTCTACTATTTATAGTGCATTCAAGCCTTAGGGTTCCGACAGATTCAAAATAGTGGTAGTGGAGAATGACAACTACTAGATGATGAAAGCAAAACGAGTGAAAACTGAAAAGACAGAGGGGAAAATCGTTGAAAGATTTACCTAAGTGAAGAATGGCTGTTGAAGGCGAGAATCCATAAGAGAAAACCCCAATGTCTAGAGGTCACTGCGTTTGACCTCTGGACATGAATAAATGATGATGATGCTAAAGAAATTAAACCATGCATGCCATGGGTTTGAAAACACAGAGGAAGGAACAAGCGAGTTCAGTAACACAATTTGGGGTCTTAGGGTTTGATTTGGTTTTTGATTCTATCGGCAAAAATGGAAAGGAATAGCAGGATTCATGGATAATAGGGGACATATAGGCGTTTCATGCTTTGATTGAGATGACCTTGTACAAATTTGTGCAATGTTTTGGAGATTGATGGGTTAGGGCAGGCGGGTGACTGGAGAGCAAAGGGAGAAAGGGGGTGGCAACGTTGGATAGAAATGAATTAAGGTTTGGGTTATGAGTTGGTTGTCTTTAGGGATAAAAGTAGGAGATGCAACAGGAGCCGTTGGATCCTTTGATCAACGACTCCAATCTTGTTGATAATTAGGGATATAAGAAATAGTTTTATTTATAAAAATCGATGGTCGTTGGATTCTTGTGATCCAATGGTGGAGATAAAACACGACATGTATTTAAAAAATAACTAAAAACTGAATAAAATCTGGTCCGTTGATGATATGGATCAACGTCCAGAATGGTATGTGTTTGTTTTGTGAGGAAATGGGACGGGCGGCGTGGAAAGCTCTGATTGGCTTAGGGAAAGGGATGTGGATCGCCACTGTGGGTTAGAGGGTCGTTTGGACTGGGTCAGATGGGTAACTGGGCTTGGTATTTGGGATGTTTTTTATTTAAGATGTAGCCACTTTGTATTTAATTACATAATTGCAAATGTAGCAAATTGATCTTTAACATCTTACAAATTAATTTAATTAAACTTAAATAATTTCAATAAAATATAATAGAAATTAGAATCATCAAAACGTTGCTAATTACTATAAATTAGCTAATTAATTGTTAAATATCTTATTTTTTATTTGTCACATTAATTTCAAATTTATATGG
Organism: Nicotiana sylvestris; assembly: GCF_000393655.2. Lineage (NCBI taxonomy): Eukaryota > Viridiplantae > Streptophyta > Magnoliopsida > Solanales > Solanaceae > Nicotiana > Nicotiana sylvestris. Next base: position 82,421,025 of record NC_091067.1, read on the forward strand.
AAATAGTAGGCTATTTTGCTAAAATTAAGGAACAACCTTGTTAAATTAGTTATAAACCTATGTAATGAATTTGAAAATATTTTAATAGTTTTAAAAATGGTAAAATAGTGAAGAAAATATTTTGTAATTATATAATGACCAAATTGCTTATTAACACCATTAATTACTTAAAAATAATTATTATTAATTAGAAAATATCTTTAACATATTTATTGGAAATTAATAAGTGTAAATAAATTAATTTTTAAAATGAGGATGAAAATTGATCGTCAATACTCATAAAATCCCGAACACCATTCATATACGAGTCCAAATATATGTGTTTTCATCCAAATACAACCGCAAATTGACTCTCAAATCATAAATTTTTACTCTCCAAAATCATAGTAAAAAATCTCAAAATTTCATCTTTTATTCACATAAACTAGGTGTAATAATCCATGGATAATCAATATCTTACATCAAAATTAAGTAAAATTCACTTACCTCTTAGCTTTTAGTGAAAAGTCTCCCAACACCAGTACTCAAAAATTCTTTAGCAATGCCAACATATTCCAAAATGATACGAAGTTAATCCGAAACACAACCGAGGCCCCCGGGACCCCATGCTACTAGATCGACCCATCCCAAAATATAACACGGACCTGCTCGAGGCATCAAATCACACCAAACAATATAAAAACTACCAATCATGCCTCAATTCAAGCCTAATGAACCAATGAACTTCCAACTTCTAAAACACATGCCGAACCATATCATATCAACTCTGATTGACATCAAATTTGGCATACAAGTCCCAAATGAAACAACGGACCTATTCCAACTTTCGGAAACATAAACTGAATCCGATACCATCAAAGCAACTCCCAGCCAAACCTATGGACCTTCCAAACCTTCAACTTTTCAACGTTCACAAAAAGGCACCAAGTCAACCTACGGACCTCCAAATCCAAATCCAGATATATTTCTAAGTCCAAATTACCATACAAACCTATTGGAACCATCAAAATACCATTCTAGGACAATCTACATAAAAGTCAAACTCCGGTCAACTCTTACAACTTAAGCACCTAACTTTGAGACTAAGTGTCCCACTTCAATCCAAAACTCCCTCGAAACCAAACCAATTGACTCTGCAAGTCACATAATCACAAAGGCACATGTGTAAGGCATCAAATGCGGAAAACAGGGCTAAAATACTTAAAATGACCAGCCGGGTCGTTACATTCTCCCTCTCTTAAACAAACGTTCATCCTCGAACGGGTCTAGAATCATACATGGGGTCTCAAAAAGGTGAGGATATCTGCTCAGTATCTCCTGCCCGGTATCCCAAGTAGCTTCCTCTAATGGCTGACCTCTCCAATGAACCTTCATCGATGCTATATTCTTCGATCTCAACTTTTAAACATGCTGGTCGAAAATGGCCACCGGCTCTGCATCATAAGTCAAATCTCGTTCCAACTGCACTGTGCAAAAGTCTAATACATGTGACGGATCCCCATAATACTTCTGGAGCATGGAAACATGAAATAGTGGGTGAACTCCTGATAGACTAGGTGGAAAGTAAAGTCTGTAGGCCAACTTTTCTACTGTATCAAGCACCTCAAAAAGACCAATATACCTAGGGTTCAACTGGCCATTCTTCCCGAATCTAATCACACCCTTCATGGGCCAAACTCTGAGTAGAACCTTCTCACCTAATATATATGTAACATCACGAGCTTCCTGTCAGCACAACACTTCTGTGTGGACTGCGTAGTACGAATCCGCTCCTGAATCAACTTCACCTTCTCTAAAGCATCACGGACCAGATCAGTACCTAACAACCTAGCCTTTCCTGGCTCAAGCCAACCAACCGGAGAACGATATCGCCTCCCATATAAGGTCTCATAAGGAGCCATGTAGATACTCGACTTATAGCTGATATTGTAGGAAAACTCTACTAATTGTAGTACTTATCCCATGATCCCCCGAAGTTAATGACGCATGCTTGCAACACGTCCTCCAATATCTGAGTAGTACGCTCGGACAACCTGTCCATCTAGGGATGAAATGACGTACTCAGCTCAACCCATGTTCCCAACTCACATTGCACTGCTATCCAAAAATGCAATGTCAAATGAGTGCCTCGATCTGAGATAATAGACACCAGCACACCATGGAGGTGAACAGTCTCATAAATATAAAATCCGAGCCAACTGCTCTGAAGAGTATGTAATCATGACTAGAATGATGTGTGCAGACTTGGTCAGTCTGTCCACAATAACCCACACTGCATCAAATCTCCTCAAGGTTTATGGAAGTCCAACTACAAAATCCATAGTGATACGCTCCCACTTCCAATCCAAAATATCTAGCCTTTGAAACAAACCACCTGGTCTCTGATGCTTGTACTTCACCTGCTGAATGTTCAAACACTAAGGAACATATTCAACAATATCCTTCTTCATCCTCCGCTACCAACAGTGCAGTCTCAAGTCCTAGTACTTCTTAGCAGCACCTGAATGAATGGAATACCATGAATTATCGGCCTTCTCAAGTATCAACTCTTGCAACCCATCCATATTAGACACACAAATACGACCCTGAAGCCTCAATACCCTATTATTACCAAAGGTAACCTCTTTTGCATCACCTTGCTGTGCCATGTCATTTAAGACAAGCAAGTGGGGATCATCATACTGATGCTCCTTGATGTTCTCAAACAAAGACGACTATGATACAACACATGCAAGAACCCTGCTAGACTCCGAAATGTCCATCCTTACAAACCTATTGGCTAAAGCCTGAACATCCAAAGCTAATGGTCTCTCCTCATCTGTAATAAAAGCAAGAATCCCCATGCTCTCAACCTTCCTACTCAATGCATCAGCCACCATATTGGCCTTCCCGGATGATAAAGAATGGTAGTATCATAGTCCTTTAGTAGATCTAACCACCTCTGTTGCCTCAAGTTCAGATCCTTTTGCTTGAATAAGTGTTGAAGACTCTTGTGATCCATCAACATCTCACAAGGAATGCCATTAAGATAGTGCCGCTAGATCTTAAGCGCGTGAACAATGGCCACTAACTCCAAATTATGCACTGAGTCATTTTTCTCATGTGGCTTCAACTGACTGATGACGTCTACAACACAACTCGATAAGAGATATGATACAGTCGTATGCAATATAAATTACCTAACTATGAGTCGGGGTCAAAGCTGCAGGGAGTTATAAAGGGTGATAGGAGTATATACTTGATGCGAGTGAGTGGACTAACTAAATTTGCACTTCCACAACAAGTTTTGATTTCTACTTCTACTATTACTGTAATGATTGCAAGCTAAGGAAAATAAACTAGGAATGAATGTTTTTGATGTTTTTCCAAATAGTTTAAAAGCCTAGGGATGTGACCATAACATAGGTGTTCACCTAATGGATAAAGGCGTTAGTACTTGTTTTGTTGATTGGAGTGTATTATAGCTCTCAACTCTACATTACCCACTCAATACCTCTTGGTCAAAGAGTAATTTTGCATAATTTGATTTTCTCAAGTCCAAATGGTTATCAAACAAAATAGTTGATATGAGCTCAAGTCGAGTTCTTACTATCTCTATTTTGAAACCTTTAATTAGGCTAATCAATCTCTCAATTAGCCCTATTCCTTGTTAGCCAAGTTATCATAGACTAGGTCCCTCTTTATCAAGTAGAGACTAAGTCAAAAAGGCATGAATCAATGTTTGCAACCATTAGTTCTAAAATTGAAATATGAACTAAGTTAAATAATCAATACCCAATCATAAACAATCATTAAATTAAATACGCATAACATTTACACATTAAGGCTGGGTCACAATCCTAGTAAAAATCTAGCAACTCATAATGGGAATTGAAGAAAATAAAGAATAAAAGCTAATTAAACTCATAATTAAAGATTAAAATGATGAAATCTAATGTTTAAACACTAAAATAGTCTAAAACTTCCTAAAATGGCAAAAAGAAACGGCTACAACAGCTTTGAACTTTCAAACATGACCTAAATTTGTGAAACTTATCTATTTATAGTGGGCCAAAATTCACTGACAAAAATGCCCCTCGGGAGGTTCTGTGGCCGCATAATTCCACGTGCGGTCCGCATATTTCTTCAACTGGCAGGGAATGGGATTCTATAGCCGCACATTTCTCGATTGCGGTTGCCAAGCAACTTCTGCAGCCTCATAATTTTTTGCGGTCCGCACTTCAGTAAGGTGTGAGGACTTGGTCTTCTGCACATTCTCTGAACTTGGAATTATTTGTCAGTACAGACCCAGTTCTGCATCCGCACAATTCATGTGCGGTCCAGACATTTGTAAAAATCATGCTGGGTTCTTTAGCTTAGGTTGCGGTCGTACATGGAATTTTGTGTCCGCAATTTCTTCTACAACCGCAGAATTCCTTCTACGGACCGCACTTCTTTGCTTTTGAGACCTTTATTGCCTTGTGCTTTGAAACACTCCTTTTTGAGTCGGATGTCATCATGGGAGACCAAACTTCCAACATTCCTGTAATTTGCACAATTTCATTAATTTCGAGAACATAATTGAATACTTTTAGACTAAATTAAAAGCAAAAAGGTGCTAATAAGCAGTCAAAATCTCCACTTATCAACTCCCCCAAACTTAAGTTTTTGCTTGTCCTCAAGCAAATAAATTAATTCCCACCTCCTAAAGGTAAGGGTCATTTCAGCGAGTCAAAGGTGAGCCATTCACACATCAGTTGGGAACAACAATTACCAATACTACTCATGTATTATCAACAAGGAGACAAGTTAAACATTCATGCACATATAGTTCTAATGTAACATTTGAGCTTCAAGAATTGACTTTACTCATCAAGGACTCTTGTTCCATCATGTAGGCCATGTTGAACTCTAAACTCTTCCTCCTCTAATTTCCATTTGCCAAGCTCACTTAAGAAATTAGCACTCAATCCAAAGATTCATGAAAGGCTCACTCATCTCTCACAAGAGAATGTCACAAGTACGGCTTCAAGTACCATAGGCTTTCCCCTCATGTAGATCGCCACTAATGTAAGCTCACTCGGTTGGAAATCAAGTAGGACTTTTTTTAGGATGTAATGAAGGCTTTTGGGTTAGGGTAGGATACCATATGGGTAAGTGGTTACACCTTTCCTTAAGCACTCCACACTTTTATATCTCAGCTCACAAATTGCCAATTCTTAGAGGCACTTTCTTTTCATTGGGGACTAAAGAGACTTAACATCACTCTTTCTTGATCATTTCATTATTTTTCTCCCTTTTGATTTCTCAATGTTTGGGATCATTACCTCTTTTTGGATCCATCAACCCTTCTATTTATTCATTTTTTCACATTTTTCTTTTTGTTCTTTTCTTTTCTTGCCTTCTCTTCTCATAGAGATAATTTCTTTTCTCTTTTGTATGCCTTTATACCTTTTTCAAAATCCTTATCTCTCCCCCAAACTTAAGTTTTAAGCCATTTGTTTCACAAGAGTATTAAGGAAAGCTCGGGTGCTAAGAGAGGATCACGACAAAATGGGTAAATGCTTGTAACATGGTTATCAACTGAGAAAGGCTGGAGGCTCAAAAGGGGTTGACTAAGGATAATGACATTGGTTGGCTATAGAAAACTCAAACGGGCCAAGGAGGGCCTACAATCAATTCTCAAACCAAGAAAAACTTAGGATTTTGCCTTAAAACACATTTGGGACAAGTTCTAGACCCTTCTAGACCATTCGCATGGATACTTGGACTAGCAACAAATCATATCACCCCTCACACAACTAGATTGTAAACGAGGATAGAGTCGAGAGCCTACAATGACCACATTCAAGTTTAAAGATCACTATGGTCCAATTAAACCACTCGATGGTTACCAAAGTTAACTCAAGGTTCACAAAGTCACTAACTAGAGCTATTTCTATTTTTTTTTTTGTTTTTGTTTTTAAAAACCTTGTCTTTAACCATAAGCACGTAGTTAAGTGTGTTGGTGCCAAATGAAGCATGGTTGACTCTTCGAGCATGGCTTAATTAGATCTTTTTATCATTACTACTACTCTTATTACCTAAACACAGAAACAAACTCATTCCCTTAAGAAGGTTGTCACGTTATCCATCATTGGGACGAGTCACCCGGTTCACACAACAACTACCTTTGGAAAGAACCATGTCGTTAAGAAAATCAAAGGCTTATTATCTACTAAAACATAAAAAGAAGCTACTTAACAAAACAAGAACTAATATGGAAACACAAATAAAGAAGCTAATAAGCAAAAACTACTAAAGATAAAGATAAAATTAATATACATAATAAGAGAGAGAGAGAGAGAGAGAGAGAGAGAAGATATATACATACAAATAAGAAAAGAGAGAATATCATCAAATTATTACAAGCCAAATGTATCAAATTACCAAATGTGTAAAATAAACTCCAACCCCCCGAATAAAAATAAGCATTGTCCACAATGCTTAACAAAATAAGAGTAAAGGAGGAGAGAGTGAAGAAAACTCCCTATGGCTCCTTGGACATCTCTGCGTCCCTAGCAATGTCATTGCCCTCTGGATTGGCCAACTAGATCTCATCATCCTCGACTCTAGGTGTGGCTGGGTTGGCAAACATCTGATGCACCGCCTCAGCAGTGTTGGCAGCAAAGTCTGGCTCTTCAGACTGGCCAGCTGGTGATACTGGTGCAGAAAATGGGCTGAAGGATCTGGGGCAGACTGGTGCGAGTTAAGCAGCATGTCAAAGGGAAGGTCTTCGGCTGTAGTAATTCCGTTCACCTCTTTCTGGAGCTTATCCACTAACTTCTTATTGGCCTAGGACTTCCTCATTTTGTTTACTTCTTTTCCCAGCTCTTGAATCACCGACCCATGCTGTAATAAGGTGTGTCGCACCTCCTTTTTGCCACGCCTGCGGGGCGCGTGGGGAGTTTTCTCCAATTAAAGGACAGTCGAAACGGGATTTGTTTGTTTGTTTCAGAGTCGCCACCTGGGAATTTTAAGGCGTCCCAAGTCACCAATTTTAATCCCTGAATCGAGGAGAATATGACTCTGTTTATTATTCTGCGAACCAGAAATCCGGATAAGGAATTCTGTTAACCCGGGAGAAGGTGTTAGGCGTTCCCGAGTTCCGTGGTTCTAGCACGGTCGCTCAACTGTTATATTTGGCTTGATTATTTTGATTTATTAAATACATTTTTATTGCATGATTTTATTGTTACCGCTTCTATTTAAATTGTTTATAATTAAAAACCCTTCTTCGAATCGAATCACGCGTACGTGTATTCGTTTTATATATTAATATTTTTTAACATGAAAATCGTGTCACGCGTACGTATACACAATATAATAATTATTATTTATTTATTTTTTTCGAAATTTTTTATTATATATAAAAAAAGACTTAAGTTCGAAATTGTGCTAAAATAAAATTATGAACGTTCGTCGCTCTTGTATAATTAAATATTGAACCGCACATCTCGAGTTATATGAAATTAATATTGATATTCTCCGAAGAGCCCCCTTTTTATTAAATGTTCGTTCGAAGTTGCGCGAACGCATAATCCGAATTGCTTTTAGAAATATAATCAGGTTACGCGAACGCATCCCTAATCACGCAAAAGATTCTTAATAGTAGTATAGATTTTCCATAAATGTTTATTGCATCTATCTATTTTTAAATGTAAGAATCGTGGAGAATTACCGATTGGGATGCCACCAAATTTCTTGACAAAGAATTCAAAATTTATTAGGCGTTGCTACAAGTCTTATTTTACGCGTATGAATTATATACCTCAAAACTATTCAAATTTTAAAGAATTAATGATATGAAAAAGAAACAAACAACATGTAACTAAAAATACTACCATTTTTATCGTGGATACAACATTAACATATCCAAAAATTGAATCGCATATAAAACTGGAAAAAGAATTAATTTGATAAACAAATTAATAGTTTCTGAAGAATTTTTATTGTTACATTTAATGCGAATTCTATTTCTACATATCCTTGACATAAAATGTTGCAATTCGTGCTTGTAAATCCCATATCCTTCTCATATACTTGTTTTTAGTCCAAAGTTATAATTGTTTGGTTAATTTGTTTACAAAGATTGAGTTTGAGATAAATAAACCAATTCTTATTCTCTGCCTATGCGACTATTTGCAAACACTTAACTCTATATTTTGTAAAAAAAATCATTGACATTATTTCATATATTAAAAGAAATGAGTTGATCGCGTTCCTAAAATAACTAAGCCATTAGTTATTAAGAAAGAGAACTAATCTACTAATTGATTTAATACTATATTAACCAACTAAAACAAAACTGAAATTTAAACTAATAAAATTTAAATGAGTAGAAGACATCCTTATAATTCCAAACTTCATTTACTTGCCATGTTGAAGCTCTTCACAACATGAGTTTAAAAGATATGTACCTGATATTGGAAGCAAAAGAAAATGAAGATGAAAATCAGCAACAGTAATAACAGTGCAATAGCAACAACTGCCCAGCAACAGTAACAACCCAGTAACAGACCGGTGGAGTAGTAATCCCAAAAACAAAAGCTTTAAGCTTTAAATGTAACAACAACCATTAATACTAATTTCAAACAAAGAAAGAAAGCAGTAGATTTTTTTTAGCTTTTATTTTTATTTTGAAAGCTTAAATATTTTTCGGAATTTTTCTCTCTTCTATTCTCTGTCCGTTTTTTTTCTCTCTATCTGTATATCTTGTTATGTCTTGTGTTCAAGACTTCACATATATATAATCCCATCCCATAAATCTTTTAATCAATTAAATCAATACTTTTTCTCTACCCAACCCATTATCTTTCCACTCATCCCCATTACATTAAATAAACATATCACACCACCCCATTATATTTTGTCCCCCATGCTTTATTTAAAATAATGCAAGATTCCCCTTTAATTTAAATCTTGTCCCCCCTTTATATTAAATAATCATATCACAACCCACCCCATTTCATTTTGTCCCCCATGCTTCAAATAAACAATTTCAAAATGTACAATTCCTAAACTACCCCTTCCGACCTTACTGAAATTACCAAACTACCCCTGAACGTACTACAAATTTACCAAATTACCCATCAGCTATAACACATCAATTAATCAAACTTAACCAAAATATAGACAATATGATCAATTTCTAACAATGTTCAAACAACAATATGAACATGGATGAACATCATAACAACAATATCACATGAACACGATTTTAACAACATTTCAACAACAAATCACATGAACACGAATTGAACAACAAAGAACAACTAAAATTTGATTGAACAATATTTTAGCAACAACAATCCTATTTTCGGATTCAACAACAACAACAAACAAAGTATGAACATTTCTAAATTCAATCATATTGAACTTAAAATCAACTCTAACAACATTACAACAAACAATTCTTATATTAAACTTAAAACAAGATTATGAGAACAATTCAAGCAATAATCATAAATGGTAAACAAGAAATCAAACTATACAAAATTCGGATTCAAGATCATCCAAACAAAGTATGAACATGAATGAATCTATTTTAAGACAACAAACATGACGGATTAAACGATTAAAACAATATATTCCTTTAATACAACTAAATTCTTTAAACAAATAACAAGATCGACGAAGAAACAATTATGAACTTAAACTTGAACTTAACAATATTAACAATTTCTAACAATACATAAACACATGAAACAAATTGAAGAAATAGTTGATTAAATTTCAATTTGAATCTAACAAACATCAAACTAACAAATACTTACTTAAACAATAATACAAACATGAAATAAACATGAAAACAACTAATTAAACTTCCATTTTAAAATCTGAAAATTAATTTAACAATCAACATGAACATGAACAAAACCAAAAAATCAAATATCTAACCATAGACATGAATAAAACAAACATTCGCCGATTTTAGATTCGAAAAATATCAAAACAAAATACGGACAAAATAAAATTCAAAAACTACTAACCGGATCGAAACGAAATATGTACGAACTATTTCGACGAGCCTCGACCTATGTAAGGACTGTTTTGACGACCCCAACCAAAACTCGACGTACTGGGCCTCGACTCAACCAAAGATCCTTGAACTTTGACGAAGAAGATGAACCAGTAGAAGCAGCACGTGAAGCAGAAGCAGTTGGGTTTCTTTGTTGCTGCTGTTCAACGCGAAGACGCAGCAACTAGGCTCGAACTGGACGATGAAGCCGCAGCTTGGAGGAAGGAGGAGAAGCAGCAACGGCTGGCAGCATCGGCGGCGATAGGCGGCAGCAGTAGCGGCTTGTTTGGACGACGCAGCAGTAGGGGAAGCCATGGACGATGAAGCAGTGGCGACGGGGAAGATGACAGCAGATATAGCAGCAACATGAAGTGAGGAAGAAGCAGCAACAACGTGGGTTACATCATAACGAAGACGATGAAACAAAGGCAACGATGGTTAGAGCTCGACGAAGATGATGAAGCCAAAACAACGATGGTGTTATGGTGGAGCTGGGGACGACAGGCGAAGCTATGGGAGGCAGCCATGGATGGGGTGTGAGGAAAGCTTGGAGAAGAAGAAGCAAAGGGAGGGGGGGCGGATGTGTTTCTTAGGTTTTTTAGGGTTTTTGGTTTTTTCTTTTGTTTTGTTTTGTTTTTGTTTTGTAAAAATGAAAAAATGAAAATGAAGAGGGGGAGTTGGGTTATGGACTGGGTCGACCCAGTTCGAAATGGACTGGGTCGTAGGGAAGATTGGGCCATTTTTTGGGCCTATAGCTTGAAATTGAAGAAGAGGCCCAATTCCGACTTTCTTTATATTTTCGCTCTCTTTTCTTCTTTTATTTTTCTAAAACTAAATTATAAAAATACTTAAACTATTATTAAGAACTAAATTAAGTTATAAAAGCGCAAATTAATTCCCAATAACAATTAACGCACAATTAAGTATTAATTAAGCATAAAATTGTATATTTGGACATTAAATGCTAAAAATGCAAACGATGCCTATTTTTGTAATTTTTAATTTTTGTAAAACAAATTTAATTACTAACAATTGTAGAATTAAATCCTATATGCAAAATGCGACATATTTTTGTATTTTTTATTAATTTAGCAAATAAACATGCACAGATAAATACAAATAATTATTCAAAATATCACAAAACATCACAAAATTGCACACCAAGAAAAATTACTTTATTTTTTGAATTTTTGAATTTTTTGGGAGTAATTCTCATATAGGGCAAAAATCACGTGCTTACAGCTGCCCCTCTTTGCCCGAAGACACGAAGGGTTTTCGTGCAAAGATAAAGCGAGCGATTTTTGCCCATCCGAGTACTCCGTGTGAAGCATTTTTTTTTTTTGAAAAAGATTTGACCGAACCTTTGCTTCAAAGGTTTCCTACATATCCTGGGCTAAACAGGAATCAGGTCAATGTAGTTCGGGAAATTTTGGTAGCTGGGACTACCGTTGGACTGCAATGTTACTGTTGTTGCATGCTATTACTACTGCTTACTGATCTCCTTGTTACACCGTGCTTAAAAGAAAACAAGAAGCTAAGCTATACTGCAATTTTTCTTGTTGCCTTGCTTTCTTGTTTGCTTGCATTTTTTCCGGTGATTTTCTTCTTTTTGACACATGCACTTGAGTTTGTGCTGTGACCTCTTGTTGCAACCTTCCGTTACCCGGTGCCGGGGAATTTTATTGTTTCCTGCTGGGGATTCCTATTGTAACCCTCTGTTTTATTGTCCTCTGACTTGATCTTGAAATGTATGCCTCTGTTCTATGGGCGGGCTCCCAACTTCAATACTTGAAATTAAAGACTGAATGTATGCCTCTGTTATCTGGGCGGGCTCCCAACTTCAATGCTTGAAATGTAAAGACTGAATGTATGTCTCTGTTATCTGGGCGGGCTCCCAACTTTAACACTTGAAAATTAAAGACTGAAATGTATGCCTCTGTTATCTGGGCGGGCTCCCAACTTCAATGCTTGAAATGTAAAGACTGAAATTTATGCCTCTGTTGTCTGGGCGGGCTCCCAACTTCGACGCTTGAAATATAAAGACTGAAATGTATGCCTCTGTTATCTGGGCGTGCTCCCAACTTCAATGCTTGAAATGTAAAGACTGAATGTATGCCTCTGTTTTATGGGCGGACTCCCAACTTCAATGCTTGAAATGTAAAGACTGAATGTATGCCTCTGTTCTATGGGCGGGCTCCCAACTTCATCAACTGAAATGTAAAGACTAAAATGTATGCCTCTGTTATCTGGGCGGGCTCCCAACATCAACAACAACTTTTAAAAATAAGCGTCATTCCTCTCTTCAGGCGGGCTCCTGACTTCAAATACACAACTTTTAAAATAAATGTCTTTCCTTTCTTCAGGCGGGCTCCTGACTTCAACAACAATTTTGAAAATAATCGTCATTCCTCTCTTCAGGCGGGCTCCTGACTTCAACCAATACATCGCCATTCCTTTCTTTAGGTTGGCAAGATTTCAACAACTTTTAAAAATGCCTTTCCTCTCTTCAGGCGGGCTCCTGACAACAACTTTGAAAATAATCGCCATTCCTCTCTTCAGGCGGGCTCCTGACTTCAAATCATACTAGGATAAAATTCATCAAACTAGGATTTGATATCTTATCTTAGGAGAAAGATTCATCAGACTACGATTTGATATCTTATCTTGGGAGAAAAATTTCATCAGACCAAGATTGTGACTTTAGGAGATAAATCGTCAAACTAGGTCCATTTTGTTGTGATCTTAGGAGAAAGATTCATCCGACTAAGATTTTATCTTGGGAGAACAATTTCATCAGACCAAGATTTTGACTCTAGGAGATAAATCGTCAGACTAGGTCCATTTTGTTGTGATCTTAGGAGAAAGATTCATCCGACTAAGATTTTATCTTGGGAGAACAATTTCATCAGACCAAGATTTTGACTCTAGGAGATAAATCGTCAGACTAGGTCCATTTTGTTGTGATCTTAGGAGAAAGATTCATCCGACTAAGATTTTATCTTGGGAGAACAATTTCATCAGACCAAGATTTTGACTCTAGGAGATAAATCGTCAGACTAGGTCCATTTTGTTGTGATCTTAGGAGAAAGATTCATCTGACTAAGATTTTATCTTGGGAGAACAATTTCATCAGACCAAGATTTTGACTCTAGGAGATAAATCGTCAGACTAGGTCCATTTGTTGTGATCTTAGGAGAAAGATTCATCCGACTAAGATTTGATATCTTATCTTGGGAGAAAAATTTCATCGGACCAAGATTGTATTGGGAGGTAAATTCATCAGACTAGGACTTTTTATCCTAGGAGAAAAATGTAAAGATCAATGATTTGAGAAACTTACCTTCGTAATTTCTTCTTTTCTTTTCTTTTTCCTTTGCGCTGCTTTGTTCTTGCTTGCTGGGGATAATACCGCTGTGGGAGTCTCCTTTCTTCCCCTCCTCCATTCTTTATATATATATATATATATATATATATATATTTAATCTTCTCTCAACACTGCTGGGGATAAAAGTGTTATCTTTTGGGATAACGTTGTTGAGGATAATGCTTCCGGGGAATTTTATCCCTTCAAATCGATGCTTCATTCTTCTGGAAGCTGCTGGGGATGATAATGGCTTTTTGCTTTTCTGAGCACAAGCGTCATCCCTTTATTCTGTCTGCTGGGGATAACTTCCTCCATTGAAACTTATTATGTTGGGGCAACACTGGTTCAAAGACCACTTCCTTGGTGCTATTTTTATTCAAAGACAGATACCCTTTATTCTGTCTAAAAAGAAAATTTTCTGCCCCAGTTTGACAATCTTTCTTGTGGCATGCATTTCCGACATCAATGTCATTTCCTTTACCTGTTTTAAACAAAATTTGTTAGTTTAAAACGCGGTGGTTGGTTGTGATACTCCTACTTGGGATGGCTTTCCCCTTTCTCCTTCCTTGCTCTGCATTCCACAAGGGACGATATTATTTGCTGAGGATAATCCTTTTCTGCTAGGGATATCCCTCTTCTTTCGTGGCATGGCTCGGAGACTTGCATTTTTCCGACCTTTTAGTCTCGCATGAATTTTCCAAGTCATGCTTATTGCTCTCCTTGTTTGTCCACGGGCCTTGGCCTTGAGGTTTTAATAACCTCTGATTTTGGCAAGGATATCCCTCTTGACACTCGTCAATCCTTTTGTCAATTCCCTTTTGCTAGGGATATCTTTCTTGACACTGGCCTTGTGCTCGTTCCTTGCTGACTATACCACTTGGATGTACTAGCCATATCTCATCTTGCATAATTGGAAAGCTGATGGCCTATTTTGAAGTCATTTCCCACTGGTTCTGACCAAACAGACTCTACTGGGGAATTTTCTATGAAAGGAGAAAGATAAAAAGGAACAGAATAAAAGACAAAGGAAAAAGATGACTCTTTAACAAAAGAAATTATAAATAAAAACCTATCAAACGCAGACACCGACTCTAATGGTCATGACATGCATATGTGGCCTATCCTCCGTCGTCAATCGTCTTTCAAGATCTTCCCTTGATTATCCTCCATCTGATTCCCAATCTTATTCGACTTGTAGTGCCCAAAAGGTTTTCACCATCAAGTCTCTCTCATTTTGGTTTTTCTCTCATCTTTCATCGCCTTATGGTGTCCGTGAAGATTTTCACCGATAAGACTCTCTCATTTATATCACTTTCCAGCTGGAGATTTGGAGTGTTGCCGGTATGACTCTCTCTTCTGGAGATTAGAGTCCTTTCTGTTGTGGAACAGAGTGTTATGTTCACCGGTAAGACTCTCATTTGTCTGATTTGTCATCTTTTGCAGACTAGTCAGAAGGTCTTTCTTTGGACCGTAATGTGGGTTTTTGGATAGGCTAGAAAGAAAGGGTAGTAAAGGCTCAAAAACAAAATAAATTTGGGGTTAAAAATTACAACATTCGGAACCAATTTTGCTTACCACGAGCGCAACCCTTGCCCCAGTTTCTTGCTTGGGGATTATTTATTTAAATTTTGTTTTTTTATTTATTTATTTATTACACCATGCATACCATGCACATTATGCACACTATGCACCCTATGACCGAGCCGTGAAGCGCCTACGTATCCTCTTTGAGGAATCAGGTCAAACGTAGTTCCCAATTCCTCTGTTTTCATTTGACTTTCTTTTGTTTTTTTTTATTGTTATCATTTTTCTTTTCTTTTCCTTTTTTCGTTTTTTTTTTTGATTTTTTTTTTACCTTCCAGGCTCGTATTTCCTAGTCGTTGCTATTGATTCCGAACGAGGGGTATGAAAGAAAATAAATAAGGCTCAAAGGGGGTAACGAAGGATAAAGTGTTTAGATAGCAGAACAAAATGCCTTCGTCATTCCAGTCTTCAAAACATGCCAAGTGCAAACAACACAATTGAACATAGATTTATAGTCTCTTCCGATGGTGCTGGACTTGACAATTATGTTAAACACTTGCTTTTTCATTTGTCATTTCTAAAGCACTGCTGGGCGACACTCTCACTCTCATGCACGACCCTCATGCCAATTTGGCGAATCTTGCATTTAACGGTTTTCTTTATGTTTTACTTGCCCCAGTTCCACATGACTCGGGCTTCAAATAATCTCAAACCGTTCTTATTTCCTTTAAATGCTTTGATCACCTTCCCAGGGTTTTATGATTAACTTTATAGACTAGGCCCAAACTGTGTGCGCATGTCATGTCCCTAGAATCGGCATTGAACGAAAATGACAAAAGGACTAAATAAAAAGATGACTGGAAATAATAAAAGACCGGCTTTTGTATTAAACTTCCGGCGAAATGGTTAGAAAAACAAACAAAACAACCAGAATAAAATCTTAACACAACATCAACGAGACTTAAACAAACTGATACGACAAAAATGGAAAGATAAGAAGGTTTGACACAAGACAATATTCGGATTACAACCCTAAGAATAATCCGGATAACAGAAATGACAACAAAATAAGCCACCACAAGCTTCTCTCTTGCTAACCAAGGAACGGAGTGTCCTCCCATTTTATCAAAGTTGGCATCTTTAGCCACTGAGCTTTGCAGTATTGTCCAGACCATTTCCAACTTCGATATCATTATCATCAGTTAGCGGCTTTCCGGGATGACTCTAAAATCCCATGTCACCAGGCATCCTCCCCATAAAGTGTGCATCATGATGTGCAGGTAAAGGATTCTGCGCGATATTCTGGGTGTCATTACCTTGGATCACAATTAGATTTTCCTGTATCATCCTTTCTATTTCTTTTTTCAAATCCCGACAACTTTCAACATTGTGCCCCTGGGCATTGGAATGGTATTCACACCTTTTAGAAGGGTCAAAGCTTCTTGCACGTGGGTCCAGATGATTTGGAGGAATAGATGCAATCATGTCGTGATGCTTTAACCTCTCAAATAAGCTTTCATAGGACTCTCCTATTGGTGTAAAATTATCTTTCAACCTTCGTTCCCCTTTATACTTCTGGCTTGGATGTGGGTTATAGGGCACCTGAAAGTTATGTGGAGGCTTCTGGAGATTTTGTGATGCTCGTGCTCGCCTTCTGGGGCGTTTTGGTGGCCGGGCAACATACTGAGGTGGAACAATAGAGTGTTGTGGGTTCTGAGGGGGATAATATTGCTCAGGGGATTCATAGATAACTTTAGGAGGCTGCTCATACCTTCGAGATGTTCTCCTAGGACCTCTTCTTGACCCTGATGTCATCATGATTTCTTCAATCTTCTCATTTGTGTCGCAAAAATTATCAGACTCAACCCGGACAGCGTGAGTTGCAGCTTTAAAAACTGCTTGACTTATAATTTTTCCTGTCTTAAGACCATTCTCTATTATTTCTCCCATTTTGATTGCTTCTGAAAAGGATTTGCCAACTGCGGACATCATGTTCTGAAAGTAATCTGGCTCTTGCGCTTGAAGGAAGACAGTTATTAGCTCGTGGTCATCCATGGGTGGCTTAACTCGAGCTGCTTGCTCTCTCCATTTAATGGCATATTCCCTGAAACTTTCACTTGGTTTCTTCTTCAGGTTTGAAAGGGAAATGCGGTCTGGGGCAATGTCGATGCTGTATTGGAACTGTTTGACAAATGCTTGTGCCATGTCGTCCCAGACATACCAGCGAGACGTGTCTTGATCCATAAACCATTCGGAAGCTACTCCCGTAAGGCTTTCCACAAAATAAGCCATCAATAATTCTTCATTTCTTCCCGCACCTCTCAGTTGATTGCAATACCTTTTCAGGTGGGCAATGGGATCTCCATGTCCATCGTACTTTTCAAATTTGGGAGTCTTGAAACCAGGCGGCAAGTGGACATCGGGGAACATACATAGATCTTTGAAGGCAACACTCTTTTGACCAGACAACCCTTGCTTGTTTTTCAACCATTGTTCTAAGTTTTTCACTCTTTGGGTCATTTCTTCTTGTACCATCTTTCGGGCAGGCTCTTCAATCTTTGCAGGAAGATCAAACGAGTACGGGTGGTACTTAGGAGAGTGGTACTGCTCTTGTTGTGTCGCAAATTGTGACTCATGACGAGGCTGTCCTTGCCCACTGGCCCATGCTTGACACACTCCGGTCATTTGCTGTTTCAGTATTCTATTTTTCCAGCACAGTAGACTCTTGTTGAACCCTCTGAACAAACCGACCAACTCAACTTTCTTCACAATTCAAAACAAAACATGTTAGAATGGACTCAGTCGGTTCTTATTACTAGCAACATCTTTTTCCCTTTTTTTTCATTTTCTTGTTGTGGTCGAATCTTATGGAGATTGCCTACGTATCATGACCCCACATGAATCAGACCTTGCGTAGTTCGGACCAATAAAAGATGAACAATACTAATCATTTTTTTCAATTAAAATTTTCATATTAACTGGGTTTAAAAGGTTTAAAGATGACCTAAAAACTTGAAAATCAAACAACCAGCATATTCTAATCAAAAGATTCAAAAACAAACGGCCAGCTTCCTTTTCCCGTTTGTCAAATGCAACCAAACGGTTATTTTTGCAAATGTGACCCCTTCCAATTCTCACATGAATTTTGAGGTCGGGGAGGATTATTTTATGACACTTTACCAACTTGTCCATTCTTTTACGAAAATAACCTTTCGACAACTGAAAGATACTCTGAGGCTATTTCGGCAAGAACGGTTTAAGACGCGGCCGAAGCTGGCTCGACTTATTTTGACCAAAAATCTAAAAGGTATACACCTGACCGTTGACTCTTTGTTTTTTTGTCTTTTTTCAAATTACAATAAAAACCAGGTGTTGCAACACGGCCCTTCAGCGCCTCGGGGACGAAGACTTTTTAAGGCTGTGTGGGTCAATTGGACCAAATTTTTAAAAAATGACCCAAAGGTGGCTGTTTATGCAAAGTCAGCCTTCCGACGTCCCTTTCGGGAACATTCGGCTATGTCTTGATAAAATAGCGTCACCCGACTTCTTTATGACAAAATTAAAATTTGACATATTTTTTTTTTGGCTATTTATTTTTTTTAGCAAAAAGTGGAGGCTGGACACTGCCCGACTTATTTACAACAAAATTAAAATTTTGACACGTTTTTATTTATTTATTGGTTTTGGCTTATTTTAGCAAAAGTGGGGTTGGACCCGATGAGGGTTGCCTACGTATCTCACATCCGGTGAGAATCAAACCCGCGTAGTTCGGGCCTCGTGAATAAGTAAATGAACTAATATTTTTTTTATTGGAACTGTGAAAGAACTGCTCAAAGGAAGTATATATATATATTTTTTTTGATTGATTTCTTTTTGAAAGAAAAACTTGTAAAAATTCCTTTTCTTTTGATTTGAACTTTGAGAATTTCAAAAGTAAAAGGAAGTTTTTTTTTTCGAATTTCCATTTGTCTTTTTTTTTATTCTAAAGAAAAAAAATATTTTTGGAATTTTACTTTTGATAAAAGAAATGCTTCTAAAAAATATTTTTTGAATTTTGAATTTTCTTTTCAATTTTGAAAGAGGAATCAAAATATTTTCGGATTTTTTTTTTAAAAGAAAACATTTTTATTATTTTTGTTTTATCAACAATGGAAAATAAAGATATTTATATTATTTTTTGCAAGACATATTTTTTTGGAATTTTATTTTGAATTTTCTTGGCAAGACAAATACTCTTTGCAACAAATAAAGATATATATATCTTTTGGAAATAAAAAAAACTTTTCGGATTTATATATATATATATATATATTTGCGACAAATAATGAAAGACCTTTTTTTTTTTTTTTATTTTTTGAAGCAAATAAAATTAAAAAAAACCATTTTAAAAATAAGACTCTTTTTTTATTTTCATTTTCTATTTTTCCTTTGCTTTTAATAAAACAAACCAATAAAACATTTTTTTTTCATTTTCTCAAAATTTCGGCAGAGTTTTGACAGTTATTTGGGCATTGGTTTTTTTTTCAAAAATAAACAGTCAATTCCCTAACCGCTATTTTTTTTCAATTTTAAAATATTATTCATGATATTCAAAAGTCAGTCAACACACAAATCCGGATCAAATAAATGCGCAAGTAGCAGCAAGTAAGATGCATCAGGATGGTCATTTTTTTTGGTACACCTGTCCTAGACAGACCCAACCCCTGTGTTGAGTCTCCAAAGTCAAATGCACGTGATGCAAACAATCGCTCCTACTAGGGATCCGGCATGAAGCTGAGTTATTCTAAGTGAAAAAACCTGAGGCATATTGATCTAGCCCTGGCTTACCCAAACGGACAGTTTGAGCCGAAGCGGGGGCAACGTACCGGGAGCACGAAAGTCTACCCGGCCTAGTTACTTGTCCCAACTTCGTCTTATTTGGTATGACTTTAACAGAAAGGTGGGCCACGCGCACGTGTGCACCATAAATTTAGAAGACTCAGAAAGAAGGGGGTTTCGTAGCAGTTGTATATATTCATAATTCAAATAATATTAAAGCGGTAAAAGTGTCATTTAGCACATTAGGCATATATCATGTAAAAAAAACAGATAATAAATAAAGCCAACTATAACAATTATTTTAAGCTCGAATTCTTGAACCCTGAACCAGTGGTTCTGGGTTTTATCCCCAGCAGAGTCGCCAGAGCTGTCGCACCTCCTTTTTTCCGCGCCTGCGGGGCGCGTGGGGAGTTTTCTCCAATTAAAGGACAGTCGAAACGGGATTTGTTTGTTTGTTTCAGAGTCGCCACCTGGGACTTTTAAGGCGTCCCAAGTCACCAATTTTAATCCCTGAATCGAGGAGAATATGACTCTGTTTATTATTCTGCGAACCAGAAATTCGGATAAGGAATTCTGTTAACCCGGGAGAAGGTGTTAGGCGTTCCCGAGTTCCGTTGTTCTAGCACGGTCGCTCAACTGTTATATTTGGCTTGATTATTTTGATTTATTAAATACATTTTTATTGCATGATTTTATTGTTACCGCTTCTATTTAAATTGTTTATAATTAAAAACCCTTCTTCGAATCGAATCACGCGTACGTGTATTCGTTTTATATATTAATATTTTTTAACGTGAAAATCGTGTCACGCGTACGTATACACAATATAATAATTATTATTTATTTATTTTTTTTCGAAATTTTTTATTATATATAAAAAAAGACTTAAGTTCGAAATTGTGCTAAAATAAAATTATGAACGTTCGTCGCTCTTGTATAATTAAATATTGAACCGCACATCTCGAGTTATATGAAATTAATATTGATATTCTCCGAAGAGCCCCCTTTTTATTAAATGTTCGTTCGAAGTTGCGCGAACGCATAATCCGAATTGCTTTTAGAAATATAATCAGGTTACGCGAACGCATCCCTAATCACGCAAAAGATTCTTAATAGTAGTATAGATTTTCCATAAATGTTTATTGCATCTATCTATTTTTAAATGTAAGAATCGTGGAGAATTACCGATTGGGATGCCACCAAATTTCTTGACAAAGAATTCAAAATTTATTAGGCGTTGCTACAAGTCTTATTTTACGCGTATGAATTATATACCTCAAAACTATTCAAATTTTAAAGAATTAATGATATGAAAAAGAAACAAACAACATGTAACTAAAAATACTACCATTTTTATCGTGGATACAACATTAACATATCCAAAAATTGAATCGCATATAAAACTGGAAAAAGAATTAATTTGATAAACAAATTAATAGTTTCTGAAGAATTTTTATTGTTACATTTAATGCGAATTCTATTTCTACATATCCTTGACATAAAATGTTGCAATTCGTGCTTGTAAATCCCATATCCTTCTCATATACTTGTTTTTAGTCCAAAGTTATAATTGTTTGGTTAATTTGTTTACAAAGATTGAGTTTGAGATAAATAAACCAATTCTTATTCTCTGCCTATGCGACTATTTGCAAACACTTAACTCTATATTTTGTAAAAAAAATCATTGACATTATTTCATATATTAAAAGAAATGAGTTGATCGCGTTCCTAAAATAACTAAGCCATTAGTTATTAAGAAAGAGAACTAATCTACTAATTGATTTAATACTATATTAACCAACTAAAACAAAACTGAAATTTAAACTAATAAAATTTAAATGAGTAGAAGACATCCTTATAATTCCAAACTTCATTTACTTGCCATGTTGAAGCTCTTCACAACATGAGTTTAAAAGATATGTACCTGATATTGGAAGCAAAAGAAAATGAAGATGAAAATCAGCAACAGTAATAACAGTGCAATAGCAACAACTGCCCAGCAACAGTAACAACCCAGTAACAGACCGGTAGAGTAGTAATCCCAAAAACAAAAGCTTTAAGCTTTAAATGTAACAACAACCATTAATACTAATTTCAAACAAAGAAAGAAAGCAGTAGATTTTTTTTAGCTTTTATTTTTATTTTGAAAGCTTAAATATTTTTCGGAATTTTTCTCTCTTCTATTCTCTGTCCGTTTTTTTTCTCTCTATCTGTATATCTTGTTATGTCTTGTGTTCAAGACTTCACATATATATAATCCCATCCCATAAATCTTTTAATCAATTAAATCAATACTTTTTCTCTACCCAACCCATTATCTTTCCACTCATCCCCATTACATTAAATAAACATATCACACCACCCCATTATATTTTGTCCCCCATGCTTTATTTAAAATAATGCAAGATTCCCCTTTAATTTAAATCTTGTCCCCCCTTTATATTAAATAATCATATCACAACCCACCCCATTTCATTTTGTCCCCCATGCTTCAAATAAACAATTTCAAAATGTACAATTCCTAAACTACCCCTTCCGACCTTACTGAAATTACCAAACTACCCCTGAACGTACTACAAATTTACCAAATTACCCATCAGCTATAACACATCAATTAATCAAACTTAACCAAAATATAGACAATATGATCAATTTCTAACAATGTTCAAACAACAATATGAACATGGATGAACATCATAACAACAATATCACATGAACACGATTTTAACAACATTTCAACAACAAATCACATGAACACGAATTGAACAACAAAGAACAACTAAAATTTGATTGAACAATATTTTAGCAACAACAATCCTATTTTCGGATTCAACAACAACAACAAACAAAGTATGAACATTTCTAAATTCAATCATATTGAACTTAAAATCAACTCTAACAACATTACAACAAACAATTCTTATATTAAACTTAAAACAAGATTATGAGAACAATTCAAGCAATAATCATAAATGGTAAACAAGAAATCAAACTATACAAAATTCGGATTCAAGATCATCCAAACAAAGTATGAACATGAATGAATCTATTTTAAGACAACAAACATGACGGATTAAACGATTAAAACAATATATTCCTTTAATACAACTAAATTCTTTAAACAAATAACAAGATCGACGAAGAAACAATTATGAACTTAAACTTGAACTTAACAATATTAACAATTTCTAACAATACATAAACACATGAAACAAATTGAAGAAATAGTTGATTAAATTTCAATTTGAATCTAACAAACATCAAACTAACAAATACTTACTTAAACAATAATACAAACATGAAATAAACATGAAAACAACTAATTAAACTTCCATTTTAAAATCTGAAAATTAATTTAACAATCAACATGAACATGAACAAAACCAAAAAATCAAATATCTAACCATAGACATGAATAAAACAAACATTCGCCGATTTTAGATTCGAAAAATATCAAAACAAAATACGGACAAAATAAAATTCAAAAACTACTAACCGGATCGAAACGAAATATGTACGAACTATTTCGACGAGCCTCGACCTATGTAAGGACTGTTTTGACGACCCCAACCAAAACTCGACGTACTGGGCCTCGACTCAACCAAAGATCCTTGAACTTTGACGAAGAAGATGAACCAGTAGAAGCAGCACGTGAAGCAGAAGCAGCTGGGTTTCTTTGTTGCTGCTGTTCAACGCGAAGACGCAGCAACTAGGCTCGAACTGGACGATGAAGCCGCAGTTTGGAGGAAGGAGGAGAAGCAGCAACGGCTGGCAGCATCGGCGGCGATAGGCGGCAGCAGTAGCGGCTTGTTTGGACGACGCAGCAGTAGGGGAAGCCATGGACGACGAAGCAGTGGCGACGGGGAAGATGACAGCAGATATAGCAGCAACATGAAGTGAGGAAGAAGCAGCAACAACGTGGGTTACATCATAACGAAGACGATGAAACAAAGGCAACGATGGTTAGAGCTCGACGAAGATGATGAAGCCAAAACAACGATGGTGTTATGGTGGAGCTGGGGACGACAGGCGAAGCTATGGGAGGCAGCCATGGATGGGGTGTGAGGAAAGCTTGGAGAAGAAGAAGCAAAGGGAGGGGGGTGGATGTGTTTCTTAGGTTTTTTAGGGTTTTTGGTTTTTTCTTTTGTTTTGTTTTGTTTTTGTTTTGTAAAAATGAAAAAATGAAAATGAAGAGGGGGAGTTGGGTTATGGACTGGGTCGACCCAGTTCGAAATGGACTGGGTCGTAGGGAAGATTGGGCCATTTTTTGGGTCTATAGCTTGAAATTGAAGAAGAGACCCAATTCCGACTTTCTTTATATTTTCGCTCTCTTTTCTTCTTTTATTTTTCTAAAACTAAATTATAAAAATACTTAAACTATTATTAAGAACTAAATTAAGTTATAAAAGCGCAAATTAATTCCCAATAACAATTAACGCACAATTAAGTATTAATTAAGCATAAAATTGTATATTTGGACATTAAATGCTAAAAATGCAAACGATGCCTATTTTTGTAATTTTTAATTTTTGTAAAACAAATTTAATTACTAACAATTGTAGAATTAAATCCTATATGCAAAATGC
This sequence comes from Nicotiana sylvestris, assembly GCF_000393655.2. Classification (NCBI taxonomy): domain Eukaryota; kingdom Viridiplantae; phylum Streptophyta; class Magnoliopsida; order Solanales; family Solanaceae; genus Nicotiana; species Nicotiana sylvestris. Next base: position 82,445,356 of record NC_091067.1, read on the forward strand.
GACATATTTTTGTATTTTTTATTAATTTAGCAAATAAACATGCACAGATAAATACAAATAATTATTCAAAATATCACAAAACATCACAAAATTGCACACCAAGAAAAATTACTTTATTTTTTGAATTTTTTTTTTTGGAGTAATTCTCATATAGGGAAAAAATCACGTGCTTACAGCTGCCCCTCTTTGCCCGAAGACACGAAGGGTTTTCGTGCAAAGATAAAGCGAGCGATTTTTGCCCATCCGAGTACTCCGTGTGAAGCATTTTTTTTTTTGAAAAAGATTTGACCGAACCTTTGCTTCAAAGGTTTCCTACATATCCTGGGCTAAACAGGAATCAGGTCAATGTAGTTCGGGAAATTTTGGTAGCTGGGACTACCGTTGGACTGCAATGTTACTGTTGTTGCATGCTATTACTACTGCTTACTGATCTCCTTGTTACACCGTGCTTAAAAGAAAACAAGAAGCTAAGCTATACTGCAATTTTTCTTGTTGCCTTGCTTTCTTGTTTGCTTGCATTTTTTCCGGTGATTTTCTTCTTTTTGACACATGCACTTGAGTTTGTGCTGTGACCTCTTGTTGCAACCTTCCGTTACCCGGTGCCGGGGAATTTTATTGTTTCCTACTGGGGATTCCTATTGTAACCCTCTGTTTTATTGTCCTCTGACTTGATCTTGAAATGTATGCCTCTGTTCTATGGGCGGGCTCCCAACTTCAATACTTGAAATTAAAGACTGAATGTATGCCTCTGTTATCTGGGCGGGCTCCCAACTTCAATGCTTGAAATGTAAAGACTGAATGTATGTCTCTGTTATCTGGGCGGGCTCCCAACTTTAACACTTGAAAATTAAAGACTGAAATGTATGCCTCTGTTATCTGGGCGGGCTCCCAACTTCAATGCTTGAAATGTAAAGACTGAAATTTATGCCTCTGTTGTCTGGGCGGGCTCCCAACTTCGACGCTTGAAATATAAAGACTGAAATGTATGCCTCTGTTATCTGGGCGTGCTCCCAACTTCAATGCTTGAAATGTAAAGACTGAATGTATGCCTCTGTTTTATGGGCGGACTCCCAACTTCAATGCTTGAAATGTAAAGACTGAATGTATGCCTCTGTTCTATGGGCGGGCTCCCAACTTCATCAACTGAAATGTAAAGACTAAAATGTATGCCTCTGTTATCTGGGCGGGCTCCCAACATCAACAACAACTTTTAAAAATAAGCGTCATTCCTCTCTTCAGGCGGGCTCCTGACTTCAAATACACAACTTTTAAAATAAATGTCTTTCCTTTCTTCAGGCGGGCTCCTGACTTCAACAACAATTTTGAAAATAATCGTCATTCCTCTCTTCAGGCGGGCTCCTGACTTCAACCAATACATCGCCATTCCTTTCTTTAGGTTGGCAAGATTTCAACAACTTTTAAAAATGCCTTTCCTCTCTTCAGGCGGGCTCCTGACAACAACTTTGAAAATAATCGCCATTCCTCTCTTCAGGCGGGCTCCTGACTTCAAATCATACATAGGAGAAAATTCATCAAACTAGGATTTGATATCTTATCTTAGGAGAAAGATTCATCAGACTACGATTTGATATCTTATCTTGGGAGAAAAATTTCATCAGACCAAGATTGTGACTTTAGGAGATAAATCGTCAAACTAGGTCCATTTTGTTGTGATCTTAGGAGAAAGATTCATCCGACTAAGATTTTATCTTGGGAGAACAATTTCATCAGACCAAGATTTTGACTCTAGGAGATAAATCGTCAGACTAGGTCCATTTTGTTGTGATCTTAGGAGAAAGATTCATCCGACTAAGATTTTATCTTGGGAGAACAATTTCATCAGACCAAGATTTTGACTCTAGGAGATAAATCGTCAGACTAGGTCCATTTTGTTGTGATCTTAGGAGAAAGATTCATCCGACTAAGATTTTATCTTGGGAGAACAATTTCATCAGACCAAGATTTTGACTCTAGGAGATAAATCGTCAGACTAGGTCCATTTTGTTGTGATCTTAGGAGAAAGATTCATCTGACTAAGATTTTATCTTGGGAGAACAATTTCATCAGACCAAGATTTTGACTCTAGGAGATAAATCGTCAGACTAGGTCCATTTGTTGTGATCTTAGGAGAAAGATTCATCCGACTAAGATTTGATATCTTATCTTGGGAGAAAAATTTCATCGGACCAAGATTGTATTGGGAGGTAAATTCATCAGACTAGGACTTTTTATCCTAGGAGAAAAATGTAAAGATCAATGATTTGAGAAACTTACCTTCGTAATTTCTTCTTTTCTTTTCTTTTTCCTTTGCGCTGCTTTGTTCTTGCTTGCTGGGGATAATACCGCTGTGGGAGTCTCCTTTCTTCCCCTCCTCCATTCTTTATATATATATATATATATATATATATATATATATATATATATATATATATATATATATTTAATCTTCTCTCAACACTGCTGGGGATAAAAGTGTTATCTTTTGGGATAACGTTGTTGAGGATAATGCTTCCGGGGAATTTTATCCCTTCAAATCGATGCTTCATTCTTCTGGAAGCTGCTGGGGATGATAATGGCTTTTTGCTTTTCTGAGCACAAGCGTCATCCCTTTATTCTGTCTGCTGGGGATAACTTCCTCCATTGAAACTTATTATGTTGGGGCAACACTGGTTCAAAGACCACTTCCTTGGTGTTATTTTTATTCTTCCCCAAATGGGTACCTGATTTTCCAGAAAATTTTCTAACTGAAAAGAAAATTTTCTGCCCCAGTTTGACAATCTTTCTTGTGGCATGCATTTCCGACATCAATGCCATTTCCTTTACCTGTTTTAAACAAAATTTGTTAGTTTAAAACGCGGTGGTTGGTTGTGATACTCCTACTTGGGATGGCTTTCCCCTTTCTCCTTCCTTGCTCTGCATTCCACAAGGGACGATATTATTTGCTGAGGATAATCCTTTTCTGCTAGGGATATCCCTCTTCTTTCGTGGCATGGCTCGGAGACTTGCATTTTTCCGACCTTTTAGTCTCGCATGAATTTTCCAAGTCATGCTTATTGCTCTCCTTGTTTGTCCACGGGCCTTGGCCTTGAGGTTTTAATAACCTCTGATTTTGGCAAGGATATCCCTCTTGACACTCGTCAATCCTTTTGTCAATTCCCTTTTGCTGGGGATATCTTTCTTGACACTGGCCTTGTGCTCGTTCCTTGCTGACTATACCACTTGGATGTACTAGCCATATCTCATCTTGCATAATTGGAAAGCTGATGGCCTATTTTGAAGTCATTTCCCACTGGTTCTGACCAAACAGACTCTACTGGGGAATTTTCTATGAAAGGAGAAAGATAAAAAGGAACAGAATAAAAGACAAAGGAAAAAGATGACTCTTTAACAAAAGAAATTATAAATAAAAACCTATCAAACGCAGACACCGACTCTAATGGTCATGACATGCATATGTGGCCTATCCTCCGTCGTCAATCGTCTTTCAAGATCTTCCCTTGATTATCCTCCATCTGATTCCCAATCTTATTCGACTTGTAGTGCCCAAAAGGTTTTCACCATCAAGTCTCTCTCATTTTGGTTTTTCTCTCATCTTTCATCGCCTTATGGTGTCCGTGAAGATTTTCACCGATAAGACTCTCTCATTTATATCACTTTCCAGCTGGAGATTTGGAGTGTTGCCGGTATGACTCTCTCTGCTGGAGATTAGAGTCCTTTCTGTTGTGGAACAGAGTGTTATGTTCACCGGTAAGACTCTTATTTGTCTGATTTGGCATCTTTTGCAGACTGGTCAGAAGGTCTTTCTTTGGACCGTAATGTGGGTTTTTGGATAGGCTAGAAAGAAAGGGTATTAAAGGCTCAAAAACAAAATAAATTTGGGGTTAAAAATTACAACATTCGGAACCAATTTTGCTTACCACGAGCGCAACCCTTGCCCCAGTTTCTTGCTTGGGGATTATTTATTTAAATTTTGTTTATTTATTTATTTATTTATTACACCATGCATACCATGCACATTATGCACACTATGCACCCTATGACCGAGCCGTGAAGCGCCTACGTATCCTCTTTGAGGAATCAGGTCAAACGTAGTTCCCAATTCCTCTGTTTTCATTTGACTTTCTTTTGTTTTTTTTTATTGTTATCATTTTTCTTTTCTTTTCCTTTTTTCGTTTTTTTTTTGATTTTTTTTTTACCTTCCAGGCTCGTATTTTCTAGTCGTTGCTATTGATTCCGAACGAGGGGTATGAAAGAAAATAAATAAGGCTCAAAGGGGGGTAACGAAGGATAAAGTGTTTAGATAGCAGAACAAAATGCCTTCGTCATTCCAGTCTTCAAAACATGCCAAGTGCAAACAACACAATTGATCATAGATTTATAGTCTCTTCCGATGGTGCTGGACTTGACAATTATGTTAAACACTTGCTTTTTCATTTGTCATTTCTAAAGCACTGCTGGGCGACACTCTCACTCTCATGCACGACCCTCATGCCAATTTGGCGAATCTTGCATTTAACGGTTTTCTTTATGTTTTACTTGCCCCAGTTCCACATGACTCGGGCTTCAAATAATCTCAAACCGTTCTTATTTCCTTTAAATGCTTTGATCACCTTCCCAGGGTTTTATGATTAACTTTATAGACTAGGCCCAAACTGTGTGCGCATGTCATGTCCCTAGAATCGGCATTGAACGAAAATGACAAAAGGACTAAATAAAAAGATGACTGGAAATAATAAAAGACCGGCTTTTGTATTAAACTTCCGGCGAAATGGTTAGAAAAACAAACAAAACAACCAGAATAAAATCTTAACACAACATCAACGAGACTTAAACAAACTGATACGACAAAAATGGAAAGATAAGAAGGTTTGACACAAGACAATATTCGGATTACAACCCTAAGAATAATCCGGATAACAGAAATGACAACAAAATAAGCCACCACAAGCTTCTCTCTTGCTAACCAAGGAACGGAGTGTCCTCCCATTTTATCAAAGTTGACATCTTTAGCCACTGAGCTTTGCAGTATTGTCCAGACCATTTCCAACTTCGATATCATTATCATCAGTTAGCGGCTTTCCGGGATGACTCTAAAATCCCATGTCACCAGGCATCCTCCCCATAAAGTGTGCATCATGATGTGCAGGTAAAGGATTCTGCGCGATATTCTGGGTGTCATTACCTTGGATCACAATCAGATTTTCCTGTATCATCCTTTCTATTTCTTTTTTCAAATCCCGACAACTTTCAACATTGTGCCCCTGGGCATTGGAATGGTATTCACACCTTTTAGAAGGGTCAAAGCTTCTTGCACGTGGGTCCAGATGATTTGGAGGAATAGATGCAATCATGTCGTGATGCTTTAACCTCTCAAATAAGCTTTCATAGGACTCTCCTATTGGTGTAAAATTATCTTTCAACCTTCGTTCCCCTTTATACTTCTGGCTTGGATGTGGGTTATAGGGCACCTGAAAGTTATGTGGAGGCTTCTGGAGATTTTGTGATGCTCGTGCTCGCCTTCTGGGGCGTTTTGGTGGCCGGGCAACATAATGAGGTGGAACAATAGAGTGTTGTGGGTTCTGAGGGGGATAATATTGCTCAGGGGATTCATAGATAACTTTAGGAGGCTGCTCATACCTTCGAGATGTTCTCCTAGGACCTCTTCTTGACCCTGATGTCATCATGATTTCTTCAATCTTCTCATTTGTGTCGCAAAAATTATCAGACTCAACCCGGACAGCGTGAGTTGCAGCTTTAAAAACTGCTTGACTTATAATTTTTCCTGTCTTAAGACCATTCTCTATTATTTCTCCCATTTTGATTGCTTCTGAAAAGGATTTGCCAACTGCGGACATCATGTTCTGAAAGTAATCTGGCTCTTGCGCTTGAAGGAAGACAGTTATTAGCTCGTGGTCATCCATGGGTGGCTTAACTCGAGCTGCTTGCTCTCTCCATTTAATGGCATATTCCCTGAAACTTTCACTTGGTTTCTTCTTCAGGTTTGAAAGGGAAATGCGGTCTGGGGCAATGTCGATGCTGTATTGGAACTGTTTGACAAATGCTTGTGCCATGTCGTCCCAGACATACCAGCGAGACGTGTCTTGATCCATAAACCATTCGGAAGCTACTCCCGTAAGGCTTTCCACAAAATAAGCCATCAATAATTCTTCATTTCTTCCCGCACCTCTCAGTTGATTGCAATACCTTTTCAGGTGGGCAATGGGATCTCCATGTCCATCGTACTTTTCAAATTTGGGAGTCTTGAAACCAGGCGGCAAGTGGACATCGGGGAACATACATAGATCTTTGAAGGCAACACTCTTTTGACCAGACAACCCTTGCTTGTTTTTCAACCATTGTTCTAAGTTTTTCACTCTTTGGGTCATTTCTTCTTGTACCATCTTTCGGGCAGGCTCTTCAATCTTTGCAGGAAGATCAAACGAGTACGGGTGGTACTTAGGAGAGTGGTACTGCTCTTGTTGTGTCGCAAATTGTGACTCATGACGAGGCTGTCCTTGCCCACTGGCCCATGCTTGACACACTCCGGTCATTTGCTGTTTCAGTATTCTATTTTTCCAGCACAGTAGACTCTTGTTGAACCCTCTGAACAAACCGACCAACTCAACTTTCTTCACAATTCAAAACAAAACATGTTAGAATGGACTCAGTCGGTTCTTATTACTAGCAACATCTTTTTCCCTTTTTTTTCATTTTCTTTTTCATTTTTTGTTGTGGTCGAATCTTATGGAGATTGCCTACGTATCATGACCCCGCATGAATCAGACCTTGCGTAGTTCGGACCAATAAAAGATGAACAATACTAATCATTTTTTTCAATTAAAATTTTCATATTAACTGGGTTTAAAAGGTTTAAAGATGACCTAAAAACTTGAAAATCAAACAACCAGCATATTCTAATCAAAAGATTCAAAAACAAACGGCCAGCTTCCTTTCCCCGTTTGTCAAATGCAACCAAACGGTTATTTTTGCAAATGTGACCCCTTCCAATTCTCACATGAATTTTGAGGTCGGGGAGGATTATTTTATGACACTTTACCAACTTGTCCATTCTTTTACGAAAATAACCTTTCGACAACTGAAAGATACTCTGAGGCTATTTCGGCAAGAACGGTTTAAGACGCGGCCGAAGCTGGCTCAGCTTATTTTGACCAAAAATCTAAAAGGTATACACCTGACCGTTGACTCTTTGTTTTTTTGTTTTTTTTCAAATTACAATAAAAACTAGGTGTTGCAACACGGCCCTTCAGCGCCTCGGGGACGAAGACTTTTTAAGGCTGTGTGGGTCAATTGGACCAAATTTTTAAAAAATGACCCAAAGGTGGCTGTTTATGCAAAGTCAGCCTTCCGACGTCCCTTTCGGGAACATTCGACTATGTCTTGATAAAATAGCGTCACCCGACTTCTTTATGACAAAATTAAAATTTGACATATTTTTTTTTTGGCTATTTATTTTTTTTAGCAAAAAGTGGAGGCTGGACACTGCCCGACTTATTTACGACAAAATTAAAATTTTGACACGTTTTTATTTATTTATTGGTTTTGGCTTATTTTAGCAAAAGTGGGGTTGGACCCGATGAGGGTTGCCTACGTATCTCACATCCGGTGAGAATCAAACCCGCGTAGTTCGGGCCTCGTGAATAAGTAAATGAACTAATATTTTTTTTATTGGAACTGTGAAAGAACTGCTCAAAGGAAGTATATATATTTTTTTTGATTGATTTCTTTTTGAAAGAAAAACTTGTAAAAATTCCTTTTCTTTTGATTTGAACTTTGAGAATTTCAAAAGTAAAAGGAAGTTTTTTTTTCGAATTTCCATTTGTCTTTTTTTTTATTCTAAAGAAAAAAAATATTTTTGGAATTTTACTTTTGATAAAAGAAATGCTTCTAAAAAATATTTTTTGAATTTTGAATTTTCTTTTCAATTTTGAAAGAGGAATCAAAATATTTTCGGATTTTTTTTTAAAAGAAAACATTTTTATTATTTTTGTTTTATAAACAATGGAAAATAAAGATATTTATATTAATTTTTGCAAGACATATTTTTTTGGAATTTTATTTTGAATTTTCTTGGCAAGACAAATACTCTTTGCAACAAATAAAGATATATATATATCTTTTGGAAATAAAAAAAACTTTTCGGATTTATATATATATATATATATATATATATTTGCGACAAATAATGAAAGACCTTTTTTTATTTTTTTTTATTTTTTGAAGCAAATAAAATTTAAAAAAACCATTTTAAAAATAAGACTCTTTTTTTTATTTTCATTTTCTATTTTTCCTTTGCTTTTAATAAAACAAACCAATAAAACATTTTTTTTTCATTTTCTCAAAATTTCGGCAGAGTTTTGACAGTTATTTGGGCATTGGTTTTTTTTTCAAAAATAAACAGTCAATTCCCTAACCGCTATTTTTTTTTCAATTTTAAAATATTATTCATGATATTCAAAAGTCAGTCAACACACAAATCCGGATCAAATAAATGCGCAAGTAGCAGCAAGTAAGATGCATCAGGATGGTCATTTTTTTGGTACACCTGTCCTAGACAGACCCAACCCCTGTGTTGAGTCTCCAAAGTCAAATGCACGTGATGCAAACAATCGCTCCTACTAGGGATCCGGCATGAAGGTGAGTTATTCTAAGTGAAAAAACCTGAGGCATATTGATCTAGCCCTGGCTTACCCAAACGGACAGTTTGAGCCGAAGCGGGGGCAACGTACCGGGAGCACGAAAGTCTACCCGGCCTAGTTACTTGTCCCAACTTCGTCTTATTTGGTATGACTTTAACAGAAAGGTGGGCCACGCGCACGTGTGCACCATAAATTTAGAAGACTCAGAAAGAAGGGGGTTTCGTAGCAGTTGTATATATTCATAATTCAAATAATATTAAGCGGTAAAAGTGTCATTTAGCACATTGGGCATATATCATGTAAAAAAACAGATAATAAATAAAGCCAACTATAACAATTATTTTAAGCTCGAATTCTTGAACCCTGAACCAGTGGTTCTGGGTTTTATCCCCAGCAGAGTCGCCAGAGCTGTCGCACCTCCTTTTTTCCGCGCCTGCGGGGCGCGTGGGGAGTTTTCTCCAATTAAAGGACAGTCGAAACGGGATTTGTTTGTTTGTTTCAGAGTCGCCACCTGGGAATTTTAAGGCGTCCCAAGTCACCAATATTAATCCCTGAATCGAGGAGAATATGACTCTGTTTATTATTCTGCGAACCAGAAATCCGGATAAGGAATTCTGTTAACCCGGGAGAAGGTGTTAGGCGTTCCCGAGTTCCGTTGTTCTAGCACGGTCGCTCAACTGTTATATTTGGCTTGATTATTTTGATTTATTAAATACATTTTTATTGCATGATTTTATTGTTACCGCTTCTATTTAAATTGTTTATAATTAAAAACCCTTCTTCGAATCGAATCACGCGTACGTGTATTCGTTTTATATATTAATATTTTTTAACGTGAAAATCGTGTCACGCGTACGTATACACAATATAATAATTATTATTTATTTATTTTTTTTCGAAATTTTTTATTATATATAAAAAAAAGACTTAAGTTCGAAATTGTGCTAAAATAAAATTATGAACGTTCGTCGCTCTTGTATAATTAAATATTGAACCGCACATCTCGAGTTATATGAAATTAATATTGATATTCTCCGAAGAGCCCCCTTTTTATTAAATGTTCGTTCGAAGTTGCGCGAACGCATAATCCGAATTGCTTTTAGAAATATAATCAGGTTACGCGAACGCATCCCTAATCACGCAAAAGATTCTTAATAGTAGTATAGATTTTCCATAAATGTTTATTGCATCTATCTATTTTTAAATGTAAGAATCGTGGAGAATTACCGATTGGGATGCCACCAAATTTCTTGACAAAGAATTCAAAATTTATTAGGCGTTGCTACAAGTCTTATTTTACGCGTATGAATTATATACCTCAAAACTATTCAAATTTTAAAGAATTAATGATATGAAAAAGAAACAAACAACATGTAACTAAAAATACTACCATTTTTATCGTGGATACAACATTAACATATCCAAAAATTGAATCGCATATAAAACTGGAAAAAGAATTAATTTGATAAACAAATTAATAGTTTCTGAAGAATTTTTATTGTTACATTTAATGCGAATTCTATTTCTACATATCCTTGACATAAAATGTTGCAATTCGTGCTTGTAAATCCCATATCCTTCTCATATACTTGTTTTTAGTCCAAAGTTATAATTGTTTGGTTAATTTGTTTACAAAGATTGAGTTTGAGATAAATAAACCAATTCTTATTCTCTGCCTATGCGACTATTTACAAACACTTAACTCTATATTTTGTAAAAAAAATCATTGACATTATTTCATATATTAAAAGAAATGAGTTGATCGCGTTCCTAAAATAACTATGCCATTAGTTATTAAGAAAGAGAACTAATCTACTAATTGATTTAATACTATATTAACCAACTAAAACAAAACTGAAATTTAAACTAATAAAATTTAAATGAGTAGAGGACATCCTTATAATTCCAAACTTCATTTACTTGCCATGTTGAAGCTCTTCACAACATGAGTTTAAAAGATATGTACCTGATATTGGAAGCAAAAGAAAATGAAGATGAAAATCAGCAACAATAATAACAGTGCAATAGCAACAACTGCCCAGCAACAGTAACAACCCAGTAACAGACCGGTAGAGTAGTAATCCCAAAAACAAAAGCTTTAAGCTTTAAATGTAACAACAACCATTAATACTAATTTCAAACAAAGAAAGAAAGCAGTAGATTTTTTTTAGCTTTTATTTTTATTTTGAAAGCTTAAATATTTTTCGGAATTTTTCTCTCTTCTATTCTCTGTCCGTTTTTTTTCTCTCTATCTGTATTTCTTGTTATGTCTTGTGTTCAAGACTTCACATATATATAATCTCATCCCATAAATCTTTTAATCAATTAAATCAATACTTTTTCTCTACCCAACCCATTATCTTTCCACTCATCCCCATTACATTAAATAAACATATCACACCACCCCATTATATTTTGTCCCCCATGCTTTATTTAAAATAATGCAAGATTCCCCTTTAATTTAAATCTTGTCCCCCCTTTATATTAAATAATCATATCACAACCCACCCCATTTCATTTTGTCCCCCATGCTTCAAATAAACAATTTCAAAATGTACAATTCCTAAACTACCCCTTCCGACCTTACTGAAATTACCAAACTACCCCTGAACGTACTACAAATTTACCAAATTACCCATCAGCTATAACACATCAATTAATCAAACTTAACCAAAATATAGACAATATGATCAATTTCTAACAATGTTCAAACAACAATATGAACATGGATGAACATCATAACAACAATATCACATGAACACGATTTTAACAACATTTCAACAACAAATCACATGAACACGAATTGAACAACAAAGAACAACTAAAATTTGATTGAACAATATTTTAGCAACAACAATCCTATTTTCGGATTCAACAACAACAACAAACAAAGTATGAACATTTCTAAATTCAATCATATTGAACTTAAAATCAACTCTAACAACATTACAACAAACAATTCTTATATTAAACTTAAAACAAGATTATGAGAACAATTCAAGCAATAATCATAAATGGTAAACAAGAAATCAAACTATACAAAATTCGGATTCAAGATCATCCAAACAAAGTATGAACATGAATGAATCTATTTTAAGACAACAAACATGACGGATTAAACGATTAAAATAATATATTCCTTTAATACAACTAAATTCTTTAAACAAATAACAAGATCGACGAAGAAACAATTATGAACTTAAACTTGAACTTAACAATATTAACAATTTCTAACAATACATAAACACATGAAACAAATTGAAGAAATAGTTGATTAAATTTCAATTTGAATCTAACAAACATCAAACTAACAAATACTTACTTAAACAATAATACAAACATGAAATAAACATGAAAACAACTAATTAAACTTCCATTTTAAAATCTGAAAATTAATTTAACAATCAACATGAACATGAACAAAACCAAAAAATCAAATATCTAACCATAGACATGAATAAAACAAACATTCGCCGATTTTAGATTCGAAAAATATCAAAACAAAATACGGACAAAATAAAATTCAAAAACTACTAACCGGATCGAAACGAAATATGTACGAACTATTTCGACGAGCCTCGACCTATGTAAGGACTGTTTTGACGACCCCAACCAAAACTCGACGTACTGGGCCTCGACTCAACCAAAGATCCTTGAACTTTGACGAAGAAGATGAACCAGTAGAAGCAGCACGTGAAGCAGAAGCAGCTGGGTTTCTTTGTTGCTGCTGTTCAACGCGAAGACGCAGCAACTAGGCTCGAACTGGACGATGAAGCCGCAGCTTGGAGGAAGGAGGAGAAGCAGCAACGGCTGGCAGCATCGGCGGCGATAGGCGGCAGCAGTAGCGGCTTGTTTGGACGACGCAGCAGTTGGGGAAGCCATGGACGACGAAGCAGTGGCGACGGGGAAGATGACAGCAGATATAGCAGCAACATGAAGTGAGGAAGAAGCAGCAACAATGTGGGTTACATCATAACGAAGACGATGAAACAAAGGCAACGATGGTTAGAGCTCGACGAAGATGATGAAGCCAAAACAACGATGGTGTTATGGTGGAGCTGGGGACGACAGGCGAAGCTATGGGAGGCAGCCATGGATGGGGTGTGAGGAAAGCTTGGAGAAGAAGAAGCAAAGGGAGGGGGGGCGGATGTGTTTCTTAGGTTTTTTAGGGTTTTTGGTTTTTTCTTTTGTTTTGTTTTGTTTTTGTTTTGTAAAAATGAAAAAATGAAAATGAAGAGGGGGAGTTGGGTTATGGACTGGGTCGACCCAGTTCGAAATGGACTGGGTCGTAGGGAAGATTGGGCCATTTTTTGGGCCTATAGCTTGAAATTGAAGAAGAGGCCCAATTCCGACTTTCTTTATATTTTCGCTCTCTTTTCTTCTTTTATTTTTCTAAAACTAAATTATAAAAATACTTAAACTATTATTAAGAACTAAATTAAGTTATAAAAGCGCAAATTAATTCCCAATAACAATTAACGCACAATTAAGTATTAATTAAGCATAAAATTGTATATTTGGACATTAAATGCTAAAAATGCAAACGATGCCTATTTTTGTAATTTTTAATTTTTGTAAAACAAATTTAATTACTAACAATTGTAGAATTAAATCCTATATGCAAAATGCGACATATTTTTGTATTTTTTATTAATTTAGCAAATAAACATGCACAGATAAATACAAATAATTATTCAAAATATCACAAAACATCACAAAATTGCACACCAAGAAAAAATTAATTTATTTTTTGAATTTTTTTTTTGGAGTAATTCTCATATAGGGCAAAATTCACGTGCTTACAAGGTGTATATGATAGTCTTCTGATTCTCCAGAATCTTCTGCACTGTCTCCTCAATGTCAGAAGGAACCTATGATGCCTCTGAGGTGGACTGCACTGTAACAATATTGGACTCAGACAGCTTAATAGTAGCTGTCTACATCCAGTTGTTGAGACTCGCCAATGTCTGGGAGACTTGCAACACAGATAGTGGGACAGTAGGCATGGGAACTAGCTTCAAAGCTGAGGTGGGAGTTGTGGCAGGAGCTACAGTAGGGACTGTAGATGACGGTGAAGGCATAGTTGCAGCACTGGAGGAAGGCTCAGCCGAAGTGGATGGAACATCATTTGTCTTGGAAACTACAACGGCTAGCTCATCAGACTGGCCTGTGGTAATAGGAGGCTGAACTTTCTTCTTTGGGTTGTTCACATCTATTAGTGAGTACCAAGTAAAAGGCTTCTTCGGATTCATCTTTGTTCTGTCACGTCCCAAACTTGGGGAGGCGTGGCTGGTACCTAATGCCGTACTGACCCGGGCGAACCACTCTGTAACTCATTTTTTTCTTCTGTAACTATCATGGGCCAATATGGCCAAAACTCATAATGTTTAACTATAAGTGGGAAAATATTGTATCAATGAACCATCTTTCTTAAAACATGAATACAATTGAGTCGTTAAGACCTCTGAAATACTATACAAAATGAACCTCTATCTACAAAGCCTCTAAAATTATTTGACATCAAATGGGACAGGGTACCAGCCTAACCATATCTCTGTAGCAAACTTCTGACAAGATGACTCATAGACTCAGCTGCACTCCGAATGAGGTGGAGTATCACCGATGCTTCGCTGAATGCTGACCTCGTCTATTATGAGGGCTCGTCAAACTGATTATCTATACCTAGAGGCATGAATACAGTATCCCCAACAAAAAGACATTATCATGAATAATGTACCGAGTATGTAAGGCGGAACTGAAACATAACAATAAGTAAACATTAATTAAATACATATAAAAATCAACTTGAATCTTTGAAGTGCCACCATATATGCACAATTATCATAATTATATATAAAATGCTTCTCTTTTGAGACTATTTATATTATCCATATCATATGATGCATGACCGCCCAATTTATCACTGGTAACTTCCCGACCGACCGTAGCGAGGTGGTAAACGCATGACTGCCCGATGGGCCGTAGCTCGATGGTAAATGTGTAACTGCCCAACCGGCCGTAGCTTGGTGGTAAATGCAGGACCGCCCGACTGTCCGTAGCTCGATGGTAAATGTATAAGTGCACAACCGGTCGTAGCAGGATTGTAAATGCATGAAGATGCATGTATAACTATATTATAAATATTAACATCTTTATCTTATACCTCAATAGATAACTAGATACATACTTAGACATGCTTGAATATCAATTTACGGGATTGAATAACATAGACATCCTTAGCTGCTAAGAGTAGAACCACTTATGGAATATCATTACATTTACGTATCATTACTTGGATCATGCCAAAATAAAGAAGGATTAGCCTTAACATACCTGATCCGATTCTCTTGACAACCCTTCCAACACACATCAGTTGTGACAACATGTAACGGCGAATCGAAGTAGGAAAAAATCCGTATGATGTTCTTAAGAAAGATTATACAGTGCTCCCTTAGAATTTGTAATTCACGTTGCATCTTGTAGGAGTTCATATGAATTCCTTTTGAGAATTCCATCCCTTACTTAAACAAGCTTAACATCAAAAGACTTGGAGTTTCAAATGAAAATTTTGGAGTTCCATCCGTAAGCTTAGCATCCAAGGACTTGGAGTTTCAAATGAATTCTTTAAAAGTGTTAGATGGTTGGCCCCACTAATTTGATGACTTAGCCACTTAGTCTTCTAAGTGTGCCATGTTGCTATATAATTCAAGAGTCATTTCCTAAGCTTCCATTCGCTGACACGTTAGGGAACTTAACTTTATTGAATAATTTTTAATTAATCTCCCACTAAAATTTATTAATTACCCAATTATTTACATAATTAAGAATTATCTCAAATTACTTAAAATACTACTCACTTTATACACCTTACTATCATGGTCATGTGGTACTTTGTACAACACTAATCCATAAATATGGGTTATTATAGTTTGAACCGTATTTTATCTCCAAATGTCAAACTTCGACCAACCTTATTTTCTTCAATCCGCTTACCGTTTCACCTTCACGAATTTACTTATCACTTGCTTGAAATAATATAATACTTATAATCTCCAAAAAATCTTGTCCTTGAACTGATGTCAATTATCTTACGATAAATTCATCGTACAATACTACATTGTGTAACATCGTCTTAATATAATACTGCGGAGCGTAACATCATCGTAATATTGCAGGGTGTAACATTGTCATAATCCCTTAGCTCTACCTTTGCATCGGTGAGATATTCTATAATAGTGCTGGGATACGGGTAGGATGATTCATCTCGCTGTGCGGTCACTGAGATGTTGGCCGACATCACAACACCCACATTTATTGGGTACCCGGCCATAATAGAAGCCACCAGAGCTGCCCGAGGAATCGACATGTGAGTCTCATTCTGGCACGGATCCAACCTGTTGTACACAAATGCCCACCTCTTTGCCTCAAAGCTCAAAGTGTTCTGGTGAATAGGAACTCAAGCGGTAATCCATGATGGTGGTGGCCCTGGTGGTGCTAAAATCTTAGCCAACCAAGGTCGGACTTCCTCTCCCAGTGAACACTTCTCCAAATATTCCTTCGGCTCAACATCCTCGAAGCCCAAGTACGTGTTGAGTGTATGCTGATCAAACCTCACCTTGAGGTTACGTACTTTGGTCACTTTCGGCCCCTTTTTTGTATGAGCTACATTGGCATAGAATTCATGAACAAGGTACTATTTGGCTCCACTACACTCTGGGTGAACCATATCTACCCCTTGCATTCCTCGAACTATCAAAACAGTTGGGTTGTACCTCTCCAAATCCGTCAACAGAAACTACCACTCAAGAGTTAGCGACCTCACTGGCCACCACGTATGGAAACTAGTAAAGTTTGCCAGGCTGACAATGTGGTCTTCCCAAACCTCTTTCTTCTTTGATCTTTCAAGGCCAGCAGCTGTAGCATCTCCCCCACTGTCATCATTGGGGATATCATGAACTGGCGTATCCTGTGACCTAGGGACTAGTGTAGCCGATGGCTAAGAAGCCAGACTACCACTTTCCAATCCATTGAAAGCTCTATGAGATGAGGACGGCTCGTCACTGAGTTGGTATCTCACTTCAAGTGCATAATTTCAAGTGCGTACCGCAAAATTTCAAGTGTGGCATCAGATTTCAAAAAACTACGTACATAACAACTTTTCTACCTAGGTTTTTCAAATTCTCGCACAATTAGACTTGGAAACATTATAACAATATGAAATTTCAGTAACCTAGTCCCCATAGAACATGTATCAAGCTAACCCAATAGAGATTTACCCCTCATGGACATACAATTGAACTCGAATAACAAATGGCCTAAAAAGAACTAAAAATCTAAAAATTAAACTAACTAAAAAAATTGACGTGAAATTGAAGCATACAAGAGAGAGCATGTGTAATGAGTGACTGATCAAAGGGGTTGTGTGTGTGGACAGATGAAATCATCAAGAAAATTCAATAGAGTACAATATTTTTTAGAGAGTGAAAAAAGTAGTAGTGGGCCTTGTTCCTTTATTTATACACTTGGTTTGCTAAGGAAAGAAGGGTGAGTGCGGCTGCACATTTTCATGTGCAGTCCTCACTCTGTTACCTGGGACCTCATCTCAACTTTTCATCTACGGTCCGCACAATTTCATGTGCGATTGTGTGGCCCCAAATTTCATATGCGGTCGCAGATCAACCTCCGCACTGACATGCTAAAACTTCAGAGAGCTGGTATTTTCATTATCTTGATTGTACGGTCCACAAGCTAAATATGCAGCTGCAATACTCTTTTGTGATAGCACCCATAATTGTGCGGTCTGCACAAATCAACTGCGGTCCGCATTCTTTAGAACACTTAGCCAAATTTTCGTCCACAATTCCTGTAAGTCACACTCAGCCCTGTAGCACACTTCAAATCAAGTTAGAACAAAAATAACACTTAACTACAAAAGAAAAAGGAAAATAAACATGGGTTGCCTCCCAAGAAGTGCCTGATTTAACATCGCGACACGACTTGGAATACTATCAAGTGAAATGAATGACCGCCACGACGTGGATGTCTTTGACCTTTGCCAAATAATGCTTCGCCCGGTGACCATTGACTCTGAATGCTTCATTGTTTTTGTTCTTCAATTCTATTTTTCCAAAAGGTTTCACACCCACAATTTCGAAAAGATCACTCCATTTAGACCTTATCTGTCACGACCCAAGTCAGAGGGCCACGACGGGCACCTGGTACCTTACTCAACTGAGTACCAACGTAACTTATCTTTCTTATCATACTATCATAGGTAAATGGGCAAAAACGGTCGTTATGAGATAACCAGAATAAAATATAAAGGAATACTATACATAGGACGACCTAATATCTTCAAGAAAATTATACATGTGACATATGGTCCTATAAGACCAAAATGAACACTCGTACATTGAACATAGGTTGATAAGGCCATACAATCTTTCATATACATGACATCTATCTACAAGCCTCTAAGAGTACATGCACATCAAAAAGGTCGGGACAGGGCCCCGCCATACCAATCAATACATGTCCAAATCATACTGACCAAATAGGCAACTCCGGAGCAAGTGAAGTGCACCAACACCTTCTGCTTAGCTGATAGCCTATTAGGAGGAATGTCAACCTATCTATCGAGACCTGCGGGCATGAAACGCAGTGTCCCCAGGCAAAAGGACGTCAGTAAGAATAAAGTACCGAGTATGTAAGGCAGGAAATTATAAACAAGAATAGTAATGCAAAGAGAGATAGATGAGATACAACCTGTAACATCTGAATGCCTCTAGGGGCTACTGACATGGAATGCATAATACATATATATACATAAACTTTTTAAAAACATACGCCTATGTAGGCATCATCATCATCATCATATCGTACCCAACGTCAAAGAGGACTCGGTAAAAATGTACCCGGCCATCATAAGGCTCGGTAGAATCGTACCCGGCCACGTGGAGCTCGGTAAAACCCAACTGATCAGTGGTTGCACAATAGGTGTCGTACCCGGCCGACTATAGCGTGGCTCGGTAGAGTAAAATAGATACTATATATAATGCATACTAGACTCATGGAATCAAATTCCAAACCTTTCGAAATGACTTAAGGTCGTCGCACCTTTGATTAACATTATGGACATCCATACTATCAATATGAACATCAGTAGGATTCAAGGTTCATACATACTTGCTTAGAATAACTTTATAAGAAAAGAACAACATGGGCAACCTTAGTTGCTAGGAGTAGATCCATTATAAAATAACTTATTCATTTCACTTTAGATCATGCCAAAAGAAAGGCGGAAGTGCCTTAACATACCTTAAACATGTCGAGACCTTAATACCTTCCAAGCAACTCTTCAAACAAGTCAACTCAATCTATCATCGTATAAGGAGATTCAAAATCAGTGCTGAGCAAAGGCTAAGTCCGCAATTTAAACTAGTAGCTCGTTTAGGTAAATTGGGGCAGCATCTCCCTTGTAACAAGGGCCCCCTCCAATACTATATACCAACAACAACAACAACCAGAGAAATCCAGCAATATATAAATATCAATACCAAGACACCATATAGCAACAACAAGTCATAACTACTTCACGACGAGTGGCAAGCTCCGATTGGAATCTGTATACCTCATATCACCCCTTATAGACTTCTTAATTCACCTTAACAGTACCATTAACATGATAATGAAGTCATTAATCAATGATTCCATCCTTATACCATATATTAATAACAAAAGAAACAATCCTCAACTCCAACTATCTTCAATTAGTAACTTTATTCACTAGTTCATGTCTACTCCATCCATTTAACTTAATGAACATCAAGATAACCTTAAGAACATGCAAGAACACAATACACATACCTCCTATAGTAGCTTCAAGTTAAAATCCAAGCTATATTTATCTTACAACATCCCTCAATGGCAATACAACACCATAGAAGTGACTTAAGCTAATCCAAGTATTATTTTGTAGTTTATCATCCTAAAAACTTGACCAACATACAAGCAAGATTAAGTACAATTAGTAGGCTGTTATACTCACCTTATCCAGTAGCAAAAACTTGGAATTTCAGCCAAACACTGCCCACAACAATCCTCAATGACAACACAACCTCAAAGAGGTGTTGTTCTTCACTAGAAGTAACTTTTGATGTTGAAATATGGTGTAATCCATTTGAAAGAATTGAAATAACCTAGGGTTGATATAAAAACAATGGGGAGTATTTTATAGAACTTAAACCACTTAATAAAACCTCCCACACGAGCTGGAACCACCCAAAAATCAGCAACAACAAGAAAAACAAGAAACTTACTAGCGCGACGGGATTCCCGACACTTGATTTGTGTTGTTTGCTCGTTGTTTGAGCCTTGGATCATGAGAGAATATTGACAGAGTGTTTTTAGGTGTATAGGGTCTGAATATACTGTAAAAGCATGAGTTAAAACGGGGTTGAGGCTTCTTTTATATATCCATATATCTAAACCGCCTATGTGGGTCCCATAGGGAGCTGCTTGGTGCAGTCTCACAAAAATGCAAAAATCTCTCTACTCCGTTATTGTATTGACAAATGGTTTAATGCGTTAGAAACTAGACTCATAGATCTTTAATTTTGTAGGTATATCACCCAATAATTCTAAGTATATTGGGATAAAAACTTAGTTACATTTGACTTAATATTCAGTACATTATGAATGTAACTTGTGATGACCTTTGCCAACTTTTGTTCCACAACTTGCTTGACTTCAAAATGTAGCACACAACTATCATACGTCTAAAATAACTCATAACATAACCTCCTTATCATGTTAAGAACCATATTATCACCCTAAGGTACATGTTATATCATTCTGAACTTGTCGACTTTCGACGAAACTTATTTTCTTCAATTGGTTTAGCTTCTATGCTTTCCAACCCTCTTGGTACTCGTTATTCATGATCTTAAATATTTTTAACCCCCAAGGTAACATTATTACCTTACTTTATATGCTTCCAAATATAATTTTATTTCTGAGCTTACATCAATTGACTTATGACGTACTCACACATACGAAAACATGGTGTGTAACATTATCTTCCCGGGAAACATCCTCAACCTTGAGTTAAACAACAATACAAGATCGCCCACCTTGAAATCTTTATTCCAAATATATTTGTCATGAAGATATTTCATCTTTTCTTTGTACAAGGACGAACTTGCATGAGCATGGTACCAGAACTCATCCAATTCATTCAAATGTGCAACCCTCAAGTTAGCGACTACATCCCAATCAAGATTCAACTTCTTTAGAGCCCACATGGCCTTGTGCTCTAGCTCCACCAGAAGATGACAAGCTTTCTCGGACACCAAATGGTATGGAGACATTCTGATAGGTGTTTTGTAAGTCATCCTATAAGCCCATAATGCATTATCAAGCTTCTTGTACTAATCTGTCCGATTAGCATTCACCGTTTTGGACAAGATACTCTTTATTTTCCAATTGGAGACTTCCACTTGCTCGCTAGCTTGTGGATGATAGGGGGTCATGACTTTGTGAGTAACACCATACTTGCCAAGTAAAGTGTCAAAAGCCTTGTTGCAAAAATGTGACCCCCATCGCTTATAATTGCCCCCGGAGTACCAAACCTTGTGAAAATATTCTTCTTCAAGAACACCACCACACTTCTCGCCTCATTGTTGGGTAGAGCAACGACCTCAACCTATTTGGACACATAATCCATCGCGACTAAGATATATGTGTTTCCACAAGAACTTACAAAAGGACATATAAAGTCAATACCCTACACATCAAAAATATCAATCTCCAAAATGGAAGTGAGAGGCATTTCATTTTTCTTAGAGATTCCACCAGTCCTTTGACATTCATCACATCTTTTCACTAACTCCTTGCATCCTTGTAAAGAGTGGGCTAATAGAAACCACAACTAAGCACTTTGGCTGCCGTTCTCACTCTACCATAATGACCACCATATGGTAACGAATGACAAGCCCCAAGAATTTCACCTTGTTCTTCCGGTACACATCTTCTAATCACCCCATCTATACAAATCCGGAAGTGGTATGGTTCATCCTAATAATAATCTTGACAATCCCGTTTGAGCTTCTTTCTTTGGTTTGAAGAGAACTCATCCGAGATGATTCCACACACAAGGAAATTTGCTAAATTTGCTAACCATGGCACCACTTTCATTGAAATTGCCAAGATTTGCTCATCGGGGAAGGAGTCATTGATTTTAAGGCCATCATGCGGTCTTCCCTCCTCCTCCAAATGAGACAAGTGGTCTGCCACTTGGTTTTTCCTACCTTTTCTATCTTGGATGCCAATATCAAACTCTTGCAACAAGAGCACCCATCTCATCAATCGAGCTTTGGAGTCATTCTTTCTCATAAGATAACAAAGCACCGCATGATCCGTGTGGACATTAATTTTTCACCCATCAAGTACGGACGGAACTTCTCAATTGCAAGAACAATGACAAGAAGCTTTTTCTCTGTAACAGTATAGTTGACTTGAGCACTATTTATGGTCTTACTTGCATAGTAGACCGGATGAAAAATCTTATTGATGTGTTTCCCCAAAACAGACCAACCGCTACGTCACTTGCATCATATATTAGTTCAAAAGGTACAGTCCAATTTGGAGTGGTGATGATAGGAGTAGTTGTCAACTTGAACTTTAGCAATTCAAAAGCTCTCATGCAATCATCATTGAAGTTAAAATTAGCATCATTCTCAAGAATCTTGCACAACGAGTTCATCATCTTAGAGAAATCTTTGATGAAATGCTGGTACAACTTTGCGTGGCCTAAGAAACTCCGCACATCTTTCACAGAAGTTGGAGGTGGAAGTTTAGAAATCACCTCAATCTTTGTCTTGTCAACTTCGATTCCATTCTTTTAGATTTTGTGGCCAAGGACGATGCCTTCCTCGACCATGAAATGACATTTCTCCCAATTGAGCACTAAATTTGTTTCTTCACATCGAGCCAATATTTTGTCCAAATTTGCAAGACATTCATCAAAAAGAATCGCCAACCACCGAGAAGTCATCCATGAAAACTTCAAGGTAGCCCTATACCATATCTGTGAAAATAGCCATCATACACCTTTGAAAAGTCGCCAGTGCATTGCATAAACCAAATGGCATCCGCTTGAATGCAAAAGTACCATAGGGACATGTAAATGTTATTTTTTCTTGATCTTTTGGAGCAATAAAAATTTGGTTGTAGCTCGAATACCCATCAAGAAAGTAATAGAAAGAATGGTCGGCCAATATATCGAGCATTTGCTCTAAGAAAGGAAGTGAAAAGTGATCCTTCCTTGTGACTTTGGTGAGCTTGCGATAGTCCATACACACCCTCCAACCTGTCGCCATTCTTGTAGGAATCAACTCATTATTGTCATTGGTGACCACCGTCATGCTCCCTTTCTTTGGGACACATTGAATCGGAGATGTCCACGAACTATCGAAGATGGGGGAGACAACCCTGCATCCAACCACTTGATAATCTTCTTTTTGACAACTTCTTGCATAGCCTCATTTGTAAGCACGTGATTTTTGCCTTATATGAAATACTCCTATAAAATCCCAAGAAAATAGATTTTTTGTTAATTATTTGACATTTTAGGAATTTTCGTAGAATTGTTTTTTTAATTATTTGCATTTTTGTGCATGTTTAAATTTTATTTAAATTATGAAAAATACCCAAAAAATATCACTCATGGCATTTAGGATTTATTTTTACATTTTTAGAATTAATCATAATCATTTGCTTTATAAAAAAAATAAAAATCACAAAAATGCTTCATTTTTATACTTTTCCTTTTATTGATTTTTTCTCTTTTAGTTTAGGATAAGTGATGTTTATAATTTTTATAATTAGTTAATTACTTCAAATTTCACACTTTGGATAATTTAGGATTTTTTAATTTGTAGGATTTTAATTAAAAGAAAAAGAAATAAAAAAAAGTCCGGTTTTGGGCCTTCCTAATTAAATCTCTCCGGCCCAATTAGATTTTCCATAACCCAATTCTAATACTACTACCCAAATTCTCATTACCCATTACTCATTACCTTAGCTCCTGCATATAAGAATACATTGAGGAAACGTAAAATACACACAAAAGAATCCCTGTACGCCGTGACCACCCAAAAGAATGGACTCCCTTTTCTCCAAGACAAATAACATCAGAAGACTTCCCCCTCCCCCCCATTGTAGACCACTCCAATACTCTCCTCTACCCATTTTCTCTCCAAATACAGACCCTTTCCACCCAAAAACCAGTAAAGAAAAACCATTAAAATCAACCCAAAATATTCACAAAAACAAAATCGATTCATATAACCTCAGCTTTGTGATTGCTTGTTGCTGCTTCTACCGAAATTGCTCTGCTGGGGTTCATCTTGAAAAATTCGGCTGGTATTTAGATTTTCCGGCGAGGTAGTCGTTGAGGTTTCGACAGTCGCCGTTGAGTTTTGCCGTGTTCACAGCTTAGAAGCTTTTGCAGACATTGTAAAAGTTCTGGAGAACATTTCTCAAAAATAAAGGTTCTTTTCTTACTTTAATAATTATGTCTTCTACCATTAATTTTATTTTGTTTGAATTGCTGCAGAGTATTTGTTGGAAATCAATGTTGCCAATTAAAAATTGATTTGTGTATGGAATTTCAAGTGATTAAGAAGCCATTTATTTGCTTAAGGATTTACGTCTCTGGTTGGCATTTAATTTGATAGTTAAATGTTGCTAATTAAATATTGGATTTGGTTTATACTGATAGTCAAGCTAGCTTTAGGTGATTTGAGTTATTGGATTGATGAGAAGTGAGAGGTGATGTTGTCCGTGTCAATTGTCTGTAGCTTATGCATCTCATAGTTTGTGTTAGAGGTGAGATTAGTACAGTTTCTTGCGATGATGACAGATGAGAATTTTATTTTGTAGCATTCCATATTGATCATGCACTGACTCTTCTGTCATGACCCACCTCGCAACTTTCATCTACTGTGTTAGTCTGATAATGCAATCCAATCTTTCTCTATAAGTCAACTTCTTATTTGGTTAGAATTATTTTGTTCTCAACTTTGCTTTCAGTGCATCTTAACAATAGTTTTATTTTGTTCTCAACTTTGCCTTCAATGATATGGATTCATGTTAAGTGATGTACTAATTCTAAATTGAATTTACGGTTTAAACTTCCTATGTGTTGAAATTATCAATTTCCATGTTATATGATGTATGAGTTTATTTGTACATTCCAAGTCTTACCTATTGTGGGCCGTTAGATAAATCTTATGGCCTAGTACATGGGTTTTGAAGAATTGAATAAAGTTTGGCTCATTTTCTTGTATCTGAATCCTTCTAGCTTAATCTTACACTCTATCCACAATAATTTCCATAAGCCAATGGCCCTCACTTAATTAATTCTAATTCTTTACAAATCAAGGTGTGCCATTAGTTAAATTTTTCATGGCCCTCGCAAACTTGAAAGTGCGTAGTTGCTTTAAGCGCTATTTTAAAAATTACCTTCCTAAACTCGGGTGTGCATTTCATGTGACCCAAATCCAAATCTCAACAACGTTAAATAAAATGTGTCTCGGATTGCGGGTGCATTTCATGTGGCGTGGTCCAAAGACGCATTTTAGATGACGTTGAAATCTTTTTAAAGTTAATTAAAAACGATTAATAAAGTTAAAATGTACCATAGGTTAAAACATGTGTTAAAATCAGATAATAGGCCGATTATAATAGTTTAAGCGATCGTGCTAGAACCACGAAATCCGAGGGTGCCTAATACCTTCCCTCGGGTTAACGGAATTCCTTATTCAGAATTTCTGGTTCGCAGACTTCAAAAGAAAAGTCCATTTTTTCTCGATTCGGGATTTAAAAATAAACCGGTGACTTGAGACACCAGAAAACAAACCATCCCAAGTGGCGACTCTGAACAAAATTGAATAAATAATCCCATTTCGAATAATGTCACTTAAAGTGGAAAAACTCCCTATATATACCTTCGAGTAGTGTAAAAAGGAGGTGTGACAGCTTTGGCGACTCTGCTGGGGACGCCAAACCCAAAACTTCGGTTCAGGGTTTAAGAATTCGAGCTTAGGATATCTGTTATGATTGGCTTTATCTGTTATCTGATTTTCCGACATGTTTGAGCCTAATATGCTAAATGCTTTTATCGCTTTGATATTCTGTGAACTGTATATAAACTGTTACAAAACCCTTCCTCTCTCTGAGTCTTCTAAATCATGGAGAAGGGTGCATTTCGTGTGACTTCTCTTCTGTCTAGATTCTTATCCCATTTTAGAACGAGGTTTGGACAAGTTGCTAAGCCGGTGAAGCTTCTGTATTCCCGGTACGCTGCCTCCCCTTGGCTCGAGTTGTCCGCTCGGGTAAGCTAGGACTAGAACAATAAACCCAGGTTTTAAACCTAGTATAACAAAGCCTTATGCCGGATCCCTAGTAGGAACGTTTGTTTGCATCATATGCATTTGACTTAGGAGGCTCAACACAGAGGTTGGGTCTGTCTAGGACAGGTGTAACAGAAATGAAAGACCATCCTGATGCATTCTACTTGACTGACTTGTGGATAATAGAAGAAATTGGGGAAAAAAAATAGCAGTGTGAGGGCTCAGAGAGATAGTTACTTGTTTTGAGAAATCAGTGTCCAAAATATGTCGAAACTCTGCCAAAATTTTGAAAAAAAAGAGAAAAGAAAAAGAAAGTTTTGTCTTTAGAATTAGTTGGTTTTCATTTTGTCAAATCTGACCGAACTACGCTGGTCTGATTCTCACCGAATGTGAGATACGTAGGCAAACATCATCGGTTCCGACCCCAATTTTCAAAAAATCCAAAAAAAAAAATTCATTAGTTCCTTCTTTAGAAATTTTTCCTTAGAAAATTCAAATAAAAAAAAGAAGTTTTTTTTAAAAAAAAAATTTAAAAAAAGTAGTGTCCTTTCTGATGTTTTTTATACGGAAAAAGAAATAAAAAGAAAATCAACAAAAATCAAAATCCAAAATACGGGTTGTCACACCTCCTTTTTCCGCGCCCGAGGGGCGCAGGGGAGTTTTTTCCAATTAAAGGACAATCGAAACGGGATTGGTTTAATTATTTCAGAGTCGCCACTTGGGAGGTTTAGGGTGTCCCAAGTCACCAATTTTAATCCCGAATCGAGGAAATGAATGACTCCATATTACAGTCTGCGTACCAGAAATCCGGATAAGGAATTCTGTTAACCCGGGAGAAGGTGTTAGGCATTCCCGAGTTCCGTGGTTCTAGCACGGTCGCTCAACTGTTATATTTGGCTTATTTATCTGATTTTAAATACAATATGAACTTATGTGCAAATTTTATCTTTCAACCGCTTTTATCATTTACTGTTATTTTTAAGAATTGCAACGTTGTGAAAATGTATCTCGAACCGCGTTACAATCAATGTACCCGTGGTCGTCGACACACTTTGACTCTGTTGAGATTTGGATTTGGGTCACATCAATGTGCACCCGAGTTTAAGGAAATTAAATTATTAAAGGCGAGCCTAAAGCGACTAGCGTATTTATTTTTGGGTAAGACCGTGGAATTTTACTAAACGGTCCATCCCGAAGTCCAAATAATTTTTAAAGCAAATATTTACTGAGGGCCCCGCAATTTGTATTTTATTTGGCAAGGCTCATCTCGTTCTTACATATATTTTTTTTTAAAATGAATTTGCAACGTCATGGGCACGCATCTCGAACCACGTCACAGTCAATGTACCCGTGATTAGAAATACATTTCGAATCCGTCGAGATTTGGATTTGGGTCACATAAATGTGCACCCGAGTTTAAGAAGGTAAGGTTTATTAAAGCGTATCCTAAAGAGACTAACGTGTTGTTATTTAGGGAGGGTTGTGAGATTTGCTAAGCAACCCATCCTGGAAACTAAATGCTCCAACAATATACATTTAACAAGGGCCCCGCATTTGCACGTTGTGTTTATTTTCATCGAGGCTCATCTCGTTCTTATTTTAAAAGGTTATCCTATAGCAACTACGTTTCTTATCGCGTTTGTCCTTATCAATTGAAAACAGTATATAGTCCTAATTAATTAAATGCTTGCAAGCTATTTGTAATGACATTCAGAAAAGCTAAAAAAATTCAGAAATGGGGCTGTATATGCAGTCAGCCGAACAAACAATTCTGGGCCCAAATCCAGCCCATGCGTGATAGGCCAGACCTGGGCCTTTGCCTGTTCTACGCGGGCCTACTTAGTTTGCTTCGATTTGGGCTCGACCTTCATGAGGTTGAGGCCCTGAACTGATTCTTTATTTTGTGAAATGAGTTTATCAGTTTATGGGACAATATGGCAGAAGGAGAAAGAACTTTAACTAAAATGGATAGCTTTCCTATTTGGCCTACATTAGAGAATATACTATACCATCAGACTAAGTTTGAAATACAACTTATTACACTGGGCGTATTCTCACTTAGCAGTATACATACAAAGCTAGCATTCGTTAACCTACATTGATATACTTAGTATGTAGGCTGCTTCTATTGTCCAAACAAAAATGAAAATCATTATACAGTACATGATGTCTAATGTAACAATTTATGTATAAAAGTCACTCTTCAGGTCTTTTCTTTTGTATTCATGCTCAACTTTCCAATTACATTTGACAGAGTATTAGTCATGTACCTGGTATAGAGAGACAAAAGAAGAAGGAAATGATCAGCTGGGCAGTATGCAGTAAATACAACAGCAGCAGACACACAGCAACAACACAGCAACAACCAACTAGACCAAGTGTTTCCCACAGCCACAGATAACCAACAATATCTCCCAGAATACAAGGACTAACAGACAGTCGAAACCAAGCCAGCAATCCCAGGAAAGAATAATGAAACAACAGCAATAACTGAGTGTTCAATGCAGCAAAACCACCAGTTCAACAACCCCAAACAACTCAGTCAATGCAAACAATAGAACCTGGCCAAGACAGCTTGACCAATATGCACTCTTGTACAACTTTCAGGCAGTGTTTGGTTACAATATTTATTGGAAACTGCCTTATACTTTTCAGTTTTCTTTAAGCTCACTAGACCTCTCTTTAGACTAAGAGTTCCAGCCTCAAGACTAAAATTCCAACCTTTCGTTTTCTCTCTTTTTTTTCTAGACTTCTGAAGACTAAAAGTCCAGCCTTTAAGTTATCAAATGGCCTATTTATAAGCCAAATGACTCAGTGCAGCTAGGCTGCCCTTTTTGCTGCAACTTGCAGCCTGCCCATACCCCTTTAAGCCTCATGCCTCAGCATTTTTGGTGTCAGCCCCCCTTTATTCCCCACGCCTGATTTTTTGTTTAATCCAGAATTATGGGCTCATTTGTTTATTCATTTTAAGCCCCATACCCTTGTGTCTTGTTCCCCATTGGTATTAGTTTAATCCCAAATTAGTACCCTACTTGTCAGCTCATTTAAACTAATTATTTCTGTTCTTTTAACACCCCAGAATACCCCTGTCAACCTTGATTATTACTGCCCCTGCCTATTGCAGCATTAGGGCATTTTTGCACTGATGAAAGCTCGAACTCAGGACTGCCTAGACTGAACCTTTTTAGTCATTTTTATAATGCCAACAGACCATTTCAAACATTACTAGGTCATCCAGCCAGTGTCCGAGTTCAATTAGTTATGTGAGAATACTAGCTCCTTCGATTCATTAGTTATAGAAAACTAATCGACGACATTTATCGAGTCGACTATACTAATTATAGCAGGTAATAATCGATCGCTCACATAAACAATACATTTAGGGACCTAAAGGGCATCGGACAATTTTTGTTCAATTACTGGGGGCCTATATGAGTCAACTTATCTGACGATTAAACTAATCGACGATCATGTTTACTCACAGAGTACATTCAGAGTCATACACAGAATACAATCGACCAAATAAAAAGGCCTTTACAGGGAAGAAAGAAATCCGGATGAAAATAACAGAAATAACAAACAAACACAACGAAACATGCTGACCACTTAATCAAAACCAAACAAAGAGAAAAGGACACTTACTGAAAAAGTTTGAAATCAAACGGACCCAAATCAAAACTCGACTTCGAACTTTTGAGGCCGAACAAACTTTAATCAGGGTGTTCTCACATGAGAACACCTTGATTAAGGTCTATTAGACCTCAAACCTATGTCCAAACCGGCCGGATTCCCCAAGTGCATGTGCTCTAAAGTCTGGATATCCAGATCTGGATTTTTGGGAGTTGTGGGTAGATTCGGACCAAACCGAGTTTGGTTTGGTCACGAGGAAGGTCAGGGGAGTGTCTGGTACAAAGATGGTGAGGTTTAGTGTAGATCGAGTTTTGTCTCGAATCTTCAAATCCAGATTCGAGACGATAGGAGATGATTCGAGGTTCGTGGTTAGTGGATTCATGTTCAGGGGAGTGAGGGGGTCTTAGGGTGTTCAGGGGGTGGTCACCGGCGTTCGTGCCGCCGGCTTTAATGGCGAAGGAGACTAGGGCGGCTGCTAGGGTTTGGGGGTTTCAGGGTTCAGGGAAGGAGACGAGTGAGGGGTGGGGTTCGGATAGGGGGCGTGGGGTGTAAGGGAAGGTTTATATATGGTGAGGTTGATCGGATCTGAGCCGTTAGATCAGATGATCTCAACGGCTTAGATCTGATGTTGAGAAATGGGACGGGGTCGTTTTGTAGTTAAACGGGGTCGTTTGGTTTAAGTGGGGGATTGGGTCAAACCGGTTATTGGGTCGGGTTTAAAAACGGGTTGCTGAAAGAGGTCCTGAGCCGTTGGATCGGCTAGGACGGACGGCTCAGATTGATTTGCCTGAAACGACGTCGTTTCAGGAGGTTCCTGGGCAGGCCTGGTCTGGACCGGGTCAGATCGTTGGTTTGGGCCTGTTTTGTCTTATTTTTTCTGGGCCCAAATTGATTTCAACTTTCTTTTGTTTTCCAACTTTAAAGAAAAATAAAAATAACTAATAAAATAAAAAAAAAATGAAATTAAAACAAATAACATTATGGCATTTCAACATAATTATCATACCAAGTAAGTTAAATCACAACCTAAGACGGACGATGCACATATATTTATATATTTTTTGAATTTTCTTTTAACGCCACATATATTTTTCGTATTTTTGTTTGATAATGACTAGATGCAAAATGGACAGACTCACAAACGACTAACAACACACGTCACGGAAAGATCGAAAATTTGTACAGCGAAGCCTTTTGCCACTGTTTTTATTTTCTTTTGGAGCGATTGTCCGTGAAGCAAAAATCACGTGCTTACAGCTGCCCCTCTTTGCACGAAGACACGAAGGGTTTTCGCGCAAAGATAAAGCGAGCGATTTTTGCCCGTCCGAATACTCCGTGTGAAGCATTTTTTGAAAAAGATTTGACCGAACCTTTGCTTCAGAGGTTTCCTACATATCCTGGGCTGAACAGGAATCAGGTCAATGTAGTTCGGGAAATTTTGGTAGCTGGGACTACCATGTGACTGTATTGCTTGCTGTTGTTGCGCTGTTGTATGCTACTGCTCAACCGATCTCCCTATTACATTGCTCTAAAAGGAAAAACAAGAAGCTAAGCTAAACTGAGGATCCTGAAGTCTCATCCATCTTCGACTTGTTCTTGTTGCCTTGCTTTCTTGTCGGCTATCGCTTTCCTCCGATGCCTTTATCTTGTGCCTTTGGGAGATGATGTTGGTCCTTTGCTGACGTTTGAATGCCAGTTTTCATCACTTTGCTTGACCCGCTGGGGATACGACTTTCTTCTTTAAATCTTTCAATGGTTTCCTCAGTGGTATGGCTTTTCATCAGAATTGTTATGTTGGGCATGCCATAGCGTTCTCAAACTGCCTCTTTTGAGACGCGTTCCTTCTTCCCTTTGAATGTGCGCTTGCTTTTGCAGTTGTCTGCTTCTTGGTGCTGGGGATTTTATTATTTCCCGTTTGGGGATCTCTGTTGTAACCTTCTGTCTTCAGGTGGGGTGACTGATTCCAAAATCTAGAGCTGAACGTATTCCCGCATTATACTGGTGGGCGACCTAGAACTTAAAATGTATTCCCGCATTATACTGGTGGGCGACCTAGAACTTAAATGTATTCCCGCATTATACTGGTGGGCGACCTAGAACTTAAATGTATTCCCGCATTATACTGGTGGGCGACCTAGAACTTACATGTATTCCCGCATTATACTGGTGGGCGACCTAGAACTTAAATGTATTCCCGCATTATACTGGTGGGCGACCTAGAACTTAAAAGTATTCCCGCATTATACTGGTGGGCGACCTAGAACTTAAATGTATTCCCGCATTATACTGGTGGGCAACCTAGAACTTAAAAGTATTCCCGCATTATACTGGTGGGCGACCTAGAACTTAAATGTATTCCCGCATTATACTGGTGGGCGACCTAGAACTTAAATGTATTCCCGCATTATACTGGTGGGCGACCTAGAACTTAAAAGTATTCCCGCATTATACTGGTGGGCGACCTAGAACTTAAATGTATTCCCGCATTATACTGGTGGGCGACCTAGAACTTAAATGTATTCCCGCATTATACTGGTGGGCGACCTAGAACTTACATGTATTCCCGCATTATACTGGTGGGCGACCTAGAACTTAAATGTATTCCCGCATTATACTGGTGGGCGACCTAGAACTTAAAAGTATTCCCGCATTATACTGGTGGGCGACCTAGAACTTAAAATGTATTCCCGCATTATACTGGTGGGCGACCTAGAACTTAAATGTATTCCCGCATTATACTGGTGGGCGACCTAGAACTTAAAAGTATTCCCGCATTATACTGGTGGGCGACCTAGAACTTAAATGTATTCCCGCATTATACTGGTGGGCGACCTAGAACTTAAAAGTATTCCCGCATTATACTGGTGGGCGACCTAGAACTTAAAAGTATTCCCGCATTATACTGGTGGGCGACCTAGAACTTAAATGTATTCCCGCATTATACTGGTGGGCGACCTAGAACTTAAAAGTATTCCCGCATTATACTGGTGGGCGACCTAGAACTTAAAAGTATTCCCGCATTATACTGGTGGGCGACCTAGAACTTAAAAGTATTCCCGCATTATACTGGTGGGCGACCTAGAACTTAAATGTATTCCCGCATTATACTGGTGGGCGACCTAGAACTTAAAAGTATTCCCGCATTATACTGGTGGGCGACCTAGAACTTAAATGTATTCCCGCATTATACTGGTGGGCGACCTAGAACTCAAAAGTATTCCCGCATTATACTGGTGGACGACCTAGAACTTAAAAGTATTCCCGCATTATACTGGTGGGCGACCTAGAACTTAAAAGTATTCCCGCATTATACTGGTGGGCGACCTAGAACTTAAATGTATTCCCGCATTATACTGGTGGGCGACCTAGAACTTAAAAGTATTGAAATTGTTTCCCCGTTCTTCCGAGAAAATTTTCGACAATCGGCAGAAAATTTTCTGCCCCGGTTTTTGGTAACTTCCATGGCATTGCATCTTGTTGCCGTCATCAATTCTTTGCTCTCCTGCAAAAGACAAAAGGATTTAGTCAGTTTTAATCGTGGTGGTATAGGGTGCCTTCCTGGCGAGCAATTTTTCTCTCTTCCCCTTTTCTTGCTCTTTGTCCCCATAATTGGTTGGCAGGCAAAGTTGCCTGTTGGGGGTCTCTAGCCTGCTGGGGATTGGTTTTCAATTTATCCCCTTTTCTGCTTTCTCTTTAAACACATGGTGTGGGAGTCTGCTTCTAACTCCCGAAACCACTCCCTTTTGGAGCTTACTTCTTCCAACATTTCCGAGCACAATCCCTGCATTGCCTGGGGCCGGTCTTTTAAGACTGTTTGTATTATCCTGCATTGGATGAATTCCCCTTTGGTTCCTGGTAGTAAGCTTTGAAAAATCCTTTCAAGACACATTTTAGGAAAAGAAATAAAGATATGGAAAAAAGAAAAACTTTCTGAACCAATATTTTGTGGGAGGAGACAATCCAAAGAACTTATCTGGAGGACACAACTGGTCCCCATGATCATGACGTGCACCATAGATTCCCGACCCAGTCTATTTGTATCAATCGATTTGTCCGACGGTCTGACTTGCTGGGGATGATAAATGGATGTTCATCTTGTTGCGAATGTGGTAGCTTTTGCTGCTCTATCTTGTCGCCTCATAGTGCCCTTCGAGGGGTTTTCACTAATGAGACTCTCTCTTTTCTCTCATCTCCCGGCGCCTTATGGTGCCTGTGAGGGTTTTCACCAATAAGACTCTCTCATTTCACATCCCTCATCTTACATCGCCTCTCGGTGCCTGTGAAGGTTTTCACCGATAAGACTCTCTCATTTCACCTTCTTCATCTTACATCGCCTCTCGATGCCTGTGAAGGTTTTCACCGATAAGACTCTCTCATTTTATTTCTTTCGAGAATCCGGTGTGTTGTAGATACGACCCTCTCTTCCGGGGATTCTTTTGACTATCAACTCATTCCTAGTCTTACGATCCTTTTCTTTGCTGGGGATCAGTGTATTATTCTCGGCCTTATTTGCCGGATTTGGCATCTCTCGAACATTGATCGGGAGGTCTTTTGGATGTCGATGTTGGTTTTGGTGTGGGATTGAAGAAAGGCTATAAAATGAAAACAACTTGAAGGGTGATGTGCTACAACTTTTGGAATCAAACCTTTGTTGGAACTTAAAACATAACCTCTGCCCCAGTTTTCTTGCTTGGGGGAATTTATTTTTTATGCTTATGCTGAGCTATGTGCGTTTACGCACATTGTGCCTATTATGCACACTATGTACATTATGCATCCTATATTTACTATGATGCATACTATGACCGAGCCGTGAGGCGCCTACGTATCCTCTTCGAGGAATCAGGTCAAACGTAGTTCCCACGGTTTTGTATTTCTTTATGATTTCATCTTCTTCTTTTTTTTTCTTTTTTTTTCGTATCTTTCCCATTAGTGATTCCAAAAGAGGGGTATTGAAAGAATTTGCTTAAGGCTCAAAGGGGGAAGCGAGGGTTAAAAGTGTTTGGATAGAAGAAAGAATTGCCTCCGTCATCTCATTATTCAACAAATGCCAAATACAAACAAATAAACCAAAATTGCCATAATTTAAAGAAATTACGCATAATATCTCTTGACTGCATCTGAATTGATAGCCATGTCGACGCATCTACCTTCGACATCTGTCAAACACAAAGCGCCGTTGGCCAAGACTCTGGTCACGATATAAGGCCCTTGCCAATTTGGGGCGAATTTGCCTTTTGCCTCGACCTGATGTGGGAGGATCTTCTTCAATACCTGCTGCCCTACTTCAAACTTCCTGGGGCGCACCTTTTTATTATACGCTCTTGCCATTCTCTTCTGGTACAGCTGACCATGGCACACTGCTGCCAATCTTTTCTCATCTATCAGGCTTAATTGTTCCAAGCGAGCTTTGATCCATTCATCATCATCAATTCCGGCTTCAGCGACAATTCGGAGGGACGGAATTTCGACCTCTGCTGGTATCACGGCCTCAGTTCCATACACCAACAAATAAGGAGTTGTGCCTATGGAAGTCCGGACGGTAGTGCGGTAACCCAACAAGGCAAAGGGCAACTTCTCGTGCCACTGTCTGGATCCTTCCACCATTTTTCGCAGTATCTTCTTGATATTCTTATTGGCTGCTTCGACTGCTCCATTTGCCTTAGGACGATATGGGGTGGAATTGCGGTGTGTAATCTTGAATTGTTGGCATACCTCTTTCATCAGGCTGCTATTAAGATTCGTACCGTTATCCGTGATGATCACCTTTGGGATCCCAAATCTGCAGATGATATGGGAGTGAACAAAGTCCACCACTGCCTTCTTAGTTACCGATTTGAAGGTTTTAGCCTCAACCCATTTGGTGAAGTAATCGATGGTCACTAGAATGAACCTATGACCGTTGGATGCTGCTGGCTCGATGGGCCCAATGACATCCATGCCCCATGCTACAAACGGCCAGGGTGCTGACATCGTATGCAATTCTGTTGGCGGAGAGTGAATCAAGTCTCCATGTATTTGGCACTGATGGCATTTCCTCACGAAAGTGATACAGTCGTGTTCCATGGTGAGCCAATAACACCCCGTTCGAAGGATTTTTCTTGCCAATACATATCCACTCATGTGGGGCCCGCAAACTCCAGCATGTACTTCTGCCATAACCGTCGTTGCCTGCCGTGCATCTATGCATCTCAACAATCCCAAATCCGGGGTTCTTTTGTACAATACCCCCCCACTGAGGAAGAAACCATTCGACAACCGCCGAAGGGCTCTTTTCTGGTCTCCAGAGGCATGTTCTGGATATATCCCCATCCTGAGGTATTCTTTGATATCATGAAACCAGGGTTCGCCATCCGCTTCTTCTTCTATGGCATTGCAGTAGGCGTGCTGATCACGGACCTGGATGTGTAGAGGATCAACATACATTTTGTCAGGGTGGTGCAGCATTGATGCCAAGGTGGCCAAGGCATCTGCAACCTCATTGTGAACTCTCGGGATGTGTTTGAACTTCACCGATCGAAATTGCTTGCTCAGATCATGCAAGCATTGTCGGTATGGTATGAGCTTTAGATCTCGTGTTTCCCATTCACCCTGAATTTGATGTACCAAGAGGTCCGAGTCTCCCAAGACCAAGACGTCTTGGACATCCATGTCAGCAGCCAAGCGCAGACCCAGAATGCAAGCCTCATATTCGGCCATATTGTTAGTGCAGTAGAAACGCAGTTGGGCCGTAACAGGATAATGCCGTCCTGTTTCAGAAATGAGTACTGCCCCTATTCCAACCCCTTTTGCGTTTGCCGCTCCATCAAAGAAAAGCTTCCAACCCGGTTCCTCGGGTAATTCCAACTCATTTGTATGCATCACCTCTTCGTCAGGAAAATACGTTCTTAAGGGCTCGTATTTTTCATCAACGGGATTCTCTGCCAAATGGTCTGCCAGTGCCTGGGCTTTCATGGCCGTCCTTGTCACGTAGATGATATCAAATTCTGTGAGCAGAATTTGCCATTTTGCCAACCTCCCGTGGGCATAGGTTTCTGAAAGATATACTTCAATGGGTCCAAGCGGGATATGAGATAAGTAGTATATGAAGACAGGTAGTGCTTCAACTTCTGAGCTACCCAAGTCAGGGCGCAGCATGTTTTCTCGAGTTGAGTGTACTTGACCTCATGCACTGTGAATTTCTTGCTAAGATAGTAGATGGCCTGCTCCTTCCTCCCTGTGTCATCATGTTGCCCCAGTACACAACCAAATGAATTTTCCAAGACCGTCAGGTAAAGGATTAGGGGTTTCCCGGGCTTAGGCGGGACCAATACGGGTGGATTAGATAGATACCCTTTGATTTGGTCGAAAGCCTCCTGACACTCTGTCGTCCAACCTACTGCAGCATCCTTTCTCAGTAGCCGAAATATGGGTTCACAAGTTGCTGTGAGTTGAGCGATGAACCTGCTGATGTAATTGAGTCTACCCAGCAAACTCATTACCTCTGTTTTGTTCCTTGGCGGTGGCAAGTCTCGGATGGATTCAATTTTGGATGGGTCTAACTCAATCCCCCGTCGACTGACGATGAATCCTAGCAACTTTCCTGATGGAACCCCGAATGCGCATTTGGCCGGGTTAAGCTTGATATCATACCTTCGGAGTCTTTGGAAAAATCTCCTTAGGTCTGCTACATGGTCCTCCTGACGCCAAGATTTGATGATCACATCATCGACGTACACTTCTATTTCTTTGTGTATCATGTCATGAAACACAGCAGTCATTGCTCGCATGTACGTTGCCCCAGCGTTCTTTAAACCGAACGGCATTACCCGATAGCAGTAGGTTCCCCATGGCGTAATAAATGCTGTCTTCTCAGCATCCTCCTCATCCATTAGGATCTGATGATAACCCGCATAGCAATCCACAAAGGATCCGATCTCGCGCCCAGCGCAATTATCGATCAGGATATGAATGTTGGGTAACGGGAAATTGTCCTTGGGACTTGCTTTGTTGAGGTTGCGGTAGTCGACGCACACCCTGATTTTTCCATCCTTCTTTGGGACTGGTACCACATTGGCCAGCCACTCGGGATACCGAGTGACCCGAATGACCTTAGATTGTAATTGCTTAATCACCTCTTCTTTGATCTTTACACTCATTTCTGTTTTAAATTTCCTTAGTTTTTGCTTGACCGGAGGGTATGCCGGGTCAGTGGGCAATTTGTGAACCACTAAATCGGTGCTCAATCCAGGCATATCATCATATGACCATGCAAAAACATCTTTGAATTCCCTGAGAGTTTCGATCAATTCTGCTTTGACATTTGGCTCAATGTGGATGCTAATTTTGGTCTCTTGGATGATATCAGCGTCTCCTAGGTTCACAGCCTCAGTGTCGTTTAGGTTAGGCTTGGGTTTCTCTTCAAATTGGCACAGTTCTCGGTTTATTTCTTCGAAGGCTTCCCCTTCGTCACATTCGGATTCATTATCACAAACGACCTCTTGCATTGTTGAGTCAGATTCAGATTGATTTATTAGACTAGGTCGAAGATCCGCTGTGCATGCCATGTCATTAGGACCAGTAAAAAGAGAACTGTTCAGAAAGAAAAAGAACAAAACAAGAAATTAAAATGGGACAAAAGAAAAGAACTTTATTAAATTTGCAGGATAAAAAGGGTTCACACTTTTACAAAACGAAAGTAAAATTGGGATTACACCCTTGAATAATCCGATCAAACAAACAAACAAACAAAACATTAATCAAAGCCTACTACCAAGACTCCCCTCGGACAGGAAGAGGAGTAACCGTCCAATTGTTGGTCTTGGCCTTAGGCCCCACGAATTGTATCTCTGCTCTGCTGGAACCCTCTCCAGCTTCCACCATACTGACATCCGCAAATAGCCTTTCAAAACTCTGATTGAGGTCTTCATTTATACCGATCAAAGGTCCTCGAATCTTTGGGATCGCTGACCCCTTGGCACTAGCTTTAACAAAAGACCTTGAGAGGCGTGGCACTGGTTTAGGCAGAAACCAGACCTTCTTCTTCATTTTTCGCGCTTGCTTCCTGTCTGCTGCGGTTGGTTTGAACCCCAACCCGAAAGTTTCCAGATTCTTAGGAAGGGAGACAGGTTGGACTATCCCTTGAAGTTCAACTCCCAGGCCTTTTCCCGGCACAAATCCGTTACCCAGCATCTCTGATACCATCATGACTGTTGCGGCAGCTACCCTAGGGTGCGGGATGATTTCTCCTTCAGAGATTTTGTTGGCCGACCCTGTATCGAGAATCTGGTAGACCCAAGGACCCTTGTCATCAGTGGTCTCTATGAAAGGCACAATGGTTCCGCCCATGGTGCATGTTGTATCCTCGCCGTGCAACACGACCTCTTGTCTTTCCCACTCGAACTTCACTGTCTGATGTAGGGTGGAAGGCACCGCTTTAGCTGCGTGAATCCAGGGTCGTCCTAACAGCAAGTTGTAAGATACCGTGGCGTCCAATACCTGGAATTCCATGGTAAACAGGACCGGGCCAATGGTTAGTTCAAGTACAACATCCCCCACAGTGGCTGTTCCGTTTCCGTCAAACCCTCGGACACAGATGCTATTCTCCCGGATTCTTCCACGGTCAATCTTTAACTGGTCCAGGGTGGATAATGGACAAATATTGGCGCTTGAGCCGTTATCCACCAATACTCGGGTTACCACCGAGTCTTCACATTTGACAGCTAGGTATAGAGCTTTGTTATGCTCCGTACCTTCCACCGGCAGGTCATCATCTGAGAATGTCACTCTGTTCACCTCGAAAATCTTGCTAGCAATGGTTTCCAGGTGGTTTACAGAAATCTCACTGGGTACATGGGCCTCGTTCAATATCTTTAACAGGGCCCGACGATGTTC
Source organism: Nicotiana sylvestris (assembly GCF_000393655.2). Lineage (NCBI taxonomy): Eukaryota > Viridiplantae > Streptophyta > Magnoliopsida > Solanales > Solanaceae > Nicotiana > Nicotiana sylvestris. The sequence goes on from NC_091067.1 coordinate 82,484,930, forward strand.
CTCGGAATGGAGGAGTAATGACAATAGTGAGATCTGGGCAGGTGTTTTTCTCAGCTGCTCAACCACAGAATAGTCTTGTACTTTCATCTTCCTCAGGAAGTCTTCAGCCTCTTCTTCTGACACTGGCTTCTTGGTTGCCACTGGGTTGGTTTTTCTTAACTCCGCCGGAGCAAAACATCGACCTGATCGAGTCAAACCTTGCGCTTCACAACTGACTTCTTCCACCTGTTTTCCTTGGTACGTTACCACTGCTTTTTCATATTTCCAGGGCACAGCCCTGCTGTCAAGCATAGGCAGTTGGACCACCGGCTTTATGGTCACCCGTTCTCTACATACCCCTTTCAACATGACTGCCGGTGTGGGCAGGATCCCTGGTATTACCAACTTGCTTGGCTCGGGTTTGCTTGCTATGGCGGACGGGTTCTTCCCCCATATTACTACCGGCTTGACGCCTTCTCCCTGCGACTGTATATTTGTTCCTCCCCTGGTTAAGACTTCTTTTGGGGCAGCTTGGATCATCATCACTGTTTGTGAGGGTTTTCTTAATTCGCCTCCCTCACACACCAACTCAATCATGTGAGCTTCGTGGTGCGCTGGCAGTGGGTTTTGGTTGATGTTAGGAGCCTCTGGTGTCTGGACCTCGATCTTATTGCTGTCAATAAGATCCTGTATGGCATGCCTTAACTTCCAGCACTTCTCGGTATCGTGCCCGAGCATCCCTGAACAGTATTCACAACTGATTGAACGATCCAAATTCTGAGGCGGGGGATTTGGTTCCCGAGTATGGACAGGACTAACCAAACCTAATTGCCGCAGCTTGTGGAACACAGCGGTGTAGGTTTCTCCCAGTTCGGTGAAGGTTCTTTGTTTCCGCAACCTGTCATTTCTAGCATCTGGATTTCCCCGGAAACTTGCCCCCGAAGGATTTCTATATGCCCTTGGTGGAGGGTAAGTGTTTTGTGGTGGTGCATATATGTTCTGGGGAGCCGGTGCGCGCCATTGTGGGCGAACCGGAGGCTGAGTGTATACCTGGGCTTGGTGTACGGAACAATGTGGTTCTCGAGGTGGATAGAAATTTTGTGGTGGGTTGTATGGGTAGTTTGACCTGTGAGGCCTGGGTTGGTTGTAGTGCGGCCTGCCAGCCCTGGACCAACTGCCTGCCTCGATCGTGGCAACCTCTTCTTTCTTTCTTCTTAGCGCACCTCCCGTGCCGCTTTGAATAGCCTGGGTTGTGGCCTTAAGTGCCGAATAGTTTAAGATCTTGTCCGACCTCAAACCTTCTTCTATCATGACCCCTATTTTGACCACCTCGTTGAAAGATTTTCCAACCGTTGTCACCAAGTGACCAAAGTAGGTTGGATCCAACGTCTGCAAAAAGTAGTCTACCATTTCTCCCTCTCTCATGGGAGGATCGACTCTAGCTGCTTGTTCTCTCCAGCGGAATCCGAACTCACGAAAACTTTCCCCGGGTTTCTTCCCAGTTCTCAATAACGTGAGACGGTCAGGGACTATCTCTAGATTGTACTGGAAATGACCTGCAAAAGCCTGTGCCAGATCATCCCACGTGTACCACCTGCTGAAATCCTGCCTGGTATACCATTCTAGTGCAGATCCGCTCAGACTTTGGCCGAAGTAAGCTATCAAAAGCTCATCCTTGCCTCCTGCCCCTCTCATTTTGCTACAGAATCCCCGCAAATGTGCCATGGGATCACCGTGCCCTTCATATAAATCAAACTTGGGCATCTTGAACCCAGCCGGGAGTTGGACATCTGGGAAAGGGCACAGATCTTTGTATGCCACGCTGACTTGATTGCCCAGCCCGTGCAAGTTTCTGAAGGATTGCTCCAGGCTTTTGAACTTTCTTAACACTTCATCCTGTTCAGGGGCCTTAACCGGCTTCTCAACCTCTGCCGGTACTTCCAAATGGGGATTGTAAACCTGTGGTTCCGGTGCGTGGAAGGTAGGCTCAGGGGGATAGTATTGTGTATCGTGAGCCTGAAACAATGGCTCACTGGTCGTTCGCTGCAAAGGGGCTGATGCAGGTCCCACAAAAATGGGAATATTGGATGTTGGGAGAGGTTGATGGGGTGGTGGAGCTTGGGAATCATGAGGGCTTCTTTCTTGATGATAGAGGGGATTTGGGCGGCTTGTGGAAGGGCCAGAGTGAGGGTACTCCGGCACCTGTCCCAGTGTCTCAGGGCTCTTTTGCGTTTTGGCCAGGGCTAGCTGCATTGCATGCATCTCTAGTCCCATCCTTTCAATCTTTTCCATTGCCTCTTTTAGCAACTGGCTCATCGGCCTTTCTTCCTCATTACTATTCTCTGAAGTAGTCATGCTTGTTGCTACCGGTCCTTTGGATCTGGTTTGGTATGAATGTGTTGCCAGAATTCTTTAACAACTAACTGTCTGGTATCAGACAACAACAAACTTTGTTAGTGTTAGAGCTTAACAGATTTGATCATAACACATAGAGGATGCAATGCACCTAGGCAGTTAACCGTTTCTACATGCTTTGCTTCAAACCACATGCGTCATCCCGGTTTGTTCATTCGTCTCTTTTTAGAGTATTATGCGAAACCCCGCGTTTTATTTTATTTACATTTTCTTTTCTTTATTTATTAAAAGCGGTCGAATCTTATGGGGATTGCCTACGTATCACGTCCCCGCGTGAATCAGACCAGGCGTAGTTCTGCCTTAAAGTAAAAACACACAATTTTTGTGAAATCATTGAATTCATTCTCAAAATTTTGCTATTACAAATTACATCAAGCAAGGAATAGCAATAGTACAAACTCGACGGTTTCAAACTCGGTTTAACGAAAAAGAAAACAACATATGGAAAAACAACCCAAGCCAAATAAACAGGACTTGACCAAAACTAATTCTCCAATTTAAGGGGCCGTGAGGCATCATCCGGCCTTTTTGCGGCTCTGGGTGTAAGGTCTCTTTGCAAGCTCTTCAATTCGTTCATAATCCGGCGGACGCAACCCATGATGGAAACAAGGAGGGTCTTCCGAGGTGTTCGCTCATATGCCAAGCATTTCATGTAGATGTAATGCCCTATTTCATCAATCCTTCCCCGGATGTTGTCCCTTTCTGCGAACAAATGCCTTATCTGTTGGTTCTTCAATCCCAGTGTTTGCGCATTGTTGGCAAGCTGATCCTGGAACAACTCCATTTGCCTTTCCATTCTGGTCATTGCATCGTAATAATGCCTTCTGTCGTCTTGGGCATTTCGTGTTTGCTTGAGGATCCTTTCTCGAAGAGATGCATTCGTTTCCCTTAATGTCCCGATGCTCAGTTCATACTCCCTTATGACTTGTTGCAGGTGCTGCCTCCGAGCCATCGCACCCTTTGCCCATTTGGTTCGCAATTTTGCTGTGTTGGCCCTGACTTTTTCCAAATCTTCCTGGCATTCCGCAACCTGATCTTTTAACCCTGCTATCAATCTTTTATCTGCCCGGCTTCCTAGCTGGCTATTAGCCTCTTTTTTCATTCTCCGGATCTGAGTTTTGAGGATCTCGCCTTCTCTGATTAACTTGTTCTTTTCTCCCTTGTGGGCAGCAGACTGTAATTGGCATTCAAACTTCATATCCTGAACTTGTTGCTTCAGTTTGCCTGCTTTGACGAGATATTCCTGCTCTTTGGCCAACCAGCCCCACTGTTCTTGTGAAGATTTGGCAAATTCTTGCAGGTGAGGTCTTTTGGTCGGTCTTCCAGATGATGTCTCCCCTTTGTACCAGGCCTGATACCCGGGCGAAACTTCCCCTTTTGCCCGATTCAATACACAAGTATTCGCTTCTAAGTATTGACATTGGCTCCAAATTTGACGAACCCTTGCTTCAGGAAACTGGCCGTCGGGACTGATCTCGATTACCTGGATGCTCAGATCCTCGTCTTTCGGCACTATCTGATACCTCCCAAGTTGCCTTAAAACCCGATGCGGCGCGTATGGTTGAATACTTTTAAGTCCCATTAAGAGAAAATGGGGCCTGGCTGCTGGCATGTATATGACTTCGCCGATCGATAACCATCCTAGCGCCCACTGTATTTGACTGGCGTTGAGGGTATGGAAATATGAGGTCCATGCTACAACTCCTTCTGGTAGGTAGGTTTCATCAACTCTGGTATAGAACTCCTCTATGCAGGTCTTTCCAGCGGATCCATGGCTCAGAAACTGGGCTCGGTGACATAGGTGTTCGATCATCCACATTTGCAACAACAAATTGCAACCCTCGAAAAAGCTTCCTCCGGCTTTGCAAGAAGTGAGTGCCCGGAATATATCAGATACTATCATGGGCGCCAACGTACTATCACTCTGTGTGAGCAACGTACTGACGACCCCTGCTATCTTTATGTCAATATTCCCATCTTTTCTTGGGAATACTAGTAGTCCTAAGAAAGTTATCATGAAAGCAATTCGTCTATGTTCTTCCCACTTCTGGCGATTACCTTTGCTGCACAACTGGTTTTCTGGCTTGTCGAATCCTCCTATGTGACCATATCTTTGATATATGAAACTCATGCTGCAAAAACCTTTTGCCAAGTCAGGGTTATGAACTGTTCTGACTATCTTTAAGGAGTCCAGGAACCGGTGTACTGCTACAGCTCTTGGAGCAATCAGATATTTGTGCCTCAAAGGAGTCTCAGTGCTGCCGATATACCCTGCTATTTCTTCTAAAGTTGGGGTAAGTTCGAAATCTGAGAAGCGGAAGACATTGTGCGCAGGATCCCAGTGGGGGACTAGTGCCCTTATGATATCTCCTCGTGGCCTGATATCCAACAAACTCGTGAGGCCTTTCAGATACTTCTTGATTTCGTCATGCCCCTCTTTGCCCAAATCATTCCACCAGAGCCGCAATTGGAGGGGAATTTTATTCATGATTGAAAAGGGTTCATTCGGAATCGTGCTCATTCTGCACATTTATTAATAAGATTTTAACAAACGACACTTATCCTGCTAAAAACAAAAATATATGCGATTTTTGTGAATTTTGAATTTTCATATATATATATAAAACTTTCTAAAGAAGTCAATAACGGAAAATATTTTGGATTTTTTTTTTTTTTTTTTTTTTTTTGAAAGACAAAATTCCTAACCGCTATTTCCTTTTTTTTTCAACAATAAACAATCAATTCCTAACCGTTATTTCCTTTTTTTTTTTTCACAATATTCCCAATATTCAAACACCGGTCAGCATGCGGGCATGAGACAAATAAATGCACGGAAAACAGTGGGATGCACCAGAATGGTCTTTTCATATCAGGTTGCTAGTCCTAGACGGACCCAACCCCTGTGTTGAGTCCCCTAAGTCATATGCAACGTGATGCAAATAAGCGTTCCTACTAGGGATCCGGCATGAAGTCACATTATTCTATGTTCAAAACCTGGGTCGGTGTTCTAGACAGTGTACCCGAGCGGACAACTCGAGTTGAGGAAGGAGCTCCTTTCCGGGAACCAAAAGGCCAGCCGGCTTAGAAACTTTCCGAACCTCTTTTATTTAGGGTATGACACTAACAGAATAAGGAGTCTCAACCAGTGAGCACATCCCCGGAGGTGAGAAGAGAAAGGTTTCGGCACAGTTTATATACAGTTCAAATAATATCAAAGCGGTAACAGCAGCATTTAGCACATTAGCCTCAAAACATGTAATAATCAGATAATAAATAAAGCCAAATAATAACAATTATTCTAAGCTCGACTTCTTAACCCTGAACCATCGGTTCTGGGTCTCCAAATCCCCAGCAGAGTCGCCAGAGCTGTCACACCTCCTTTTTCCGCGCCCGAGGGGCGCAGGGGAGTTTTTTCCAATTAAAGGACAATCGAAACGGGATTGGTTTAATTATTTCAGAGTCGCCACTTGGGAGGTTTAGGGTGTCCCAAGTCACCAATTTTAATCCCGAATCGAGGAAATGAATGACTCCATATTACAGTCTGCGTACCAGAAATCCGGATAAGGAATTCTGTTAACCCGGGAGAAGGTGTTAGGCATTCCCGAGTTCCGTGGTTCTAGCACGGTCGCTCAACTGTTATATTTGGCTTATTTATCTGATTTTAAATACAATATGAACTTATGTGCAAATTTTATCTTTCAACCGCTTTTATCATTTACTGTTATTTTTAAGAATTGCAACGTTGTGAAAATGTATCTCGAACCGCGTTACAATCAATGTACCCGTGGTCGTCGACACACTTTGACTCTGTTGAGATTTGGATTTGGGTCACATCAATGTGCACCCGAGTTTAAGGAAATTAAATTATTAAAGGCGAGCCTAAAGCGACTAGCGTATTTATTTTTGGGTAAGACCGTGGAATTTTACTAAACGGTCCATCCCGAAGTCCAAATAATTTTTAAAGCAAATATTTACTGAGGGCCCCGCAATTTGTATTTTATTTGGCAAGGCTCATCTCGTTCTTACATATATTTTTTTTTTAAATGAATTTGCAACGTCATGGGCACGCATCTCGAACCACGTCACAGTCAATGTACCCGTGATTAGAAATACATTTCGAATCCGTCGAGATTTGGATTTGGGTCACATAAATGTGCACCCGAGTTTAAGAAGGTAAGGTTTATTAAAGCGTATCCTAAAGAGACTAACGTGTTGTTATTTAGGGAGGGTTGTGAGATTTGCTAAGCAACCCATCCTGGAAACTAAATGCTCCAACAATATACATTTAACAAGGGCCCCGCATTTGCACGTTGTGTTTATTTTCATCGAGGCTCATCTCGTTCTTATTTTAAAAGGTTATCCTATAGCAACTACGTTTCTTATCGCGTTTGTCCTTATCAATTGAAAACAGTATATAGTCCTAATTAATTAAATGCTTGCAAGCTATTTGTAATGACATTCAGAAAAGCTAAAAAAATTCAGAAATGGGGCTGTATATGCAGTCAGCCGAACAAACAATTCTGGGCCCAAATCCAGCCCATGCGTGATAGGCCAGACCTGGGCCTTTGCCTGTTCTACGCGGGCCTACTTAGTTTGCTTCGATTTGGGCTCGACCTTCATGAGGTTGAGGCCCTGAACTGATTCTTTATTTTGTGAAATGAGTTTATCAGTTTATGGGACAATATGGCAGAAGGAGAAAGAACTTTAACTAAAATGGATAGCTTTCCTATTTGGCCTACATTAGAGAATATACTATACCATCAGACTAAGTCTGAAATACAACTTATTACACTGGGCATATTCTCACCTAGCAGTATACATACAAGGCTAGCATTCGTTAACCTACATTGATATACTTAGTATGTAGGCTGCTTCTATTGTCCAAACAAAAATGAAAATCATTATACAGTACATGATGTCTAATGTAACAATTTATGTATAAAAGTCACTCTTCAGGTCTTTTCTTTTGTATTCATGCTCAACTTTCCAATTACATTTGACAGAGTATTAGTCATGTACCTGGTATAGAGAGACAAAAGAAGAAGGAAATGATCAGCTGGGCAGTATGCAGTAAATACAACAGCAGCAGACACACAGCAACAACACAGCAATAACCAACTAGACCAAGTGTTTTCCACAGCCACAGATAACCAACAATATCTCCCAGAATACAAGGACTAACAGATAGTCGAAACCAAGCCAGCAATCCCAGGAAAGAATAATGAAACAACAGCAATAACTGAGTGTTCAATGCAGCAAAACCACCAGTTCAACAACCCCAAACAGCTCAGTCAATGCAAACAATAGAACTTGGCCAAGACAGCTTGACCAATATGCACTCTTGTACAACTTTCAGGCAGTGTTTGGTTACAATATTTATTGGAAACTGCCTTATACTTTTCAGTTTTCTTTAAGCTCACTAGACCTCTCTTTAGACTAAGAGTTCCAGCCTCAAGACTAAAATTCCAACCTTTCGTTTTCTCTCTTTTTTTTCTAGACTTCTGAAGACTAAAAGTCCAGCCTTTAAGTTATCAAATGGCCTATTTATAAGCCAAATGACTCAGTGCAGCTAGGCTGCCCTTTTTGCTGCAACTTGCAGCCTGCCCATACCCCTTTAAGCCTCATGCCTCAGCATTTTTTGGTGTCAGCCCCCCTTTATTCCCCACGCCTGATTTTTTGTTTAATCCAGAATTATGGGCTCATTTGTTTATTCATTTTAAGCCCCATACCCTTGTGTCTTGTTCCCCATTGGTATTAGTTTAATCCCAAATTAGTACCCTACTTGTCAGCTCATTTAAACTAATTATTTCTGTTCTTTTAACACCCCAGAATACCCCTGTCAACCTTGATTATTACTGCCCCTGCCTATTGCAGCATTAGGGCATTTTTGCACTGATGAAAGCTCGAACTCAGGACTGCCTAGACTGAACCTTTTTAGTCATTTTTATAATGCCAACAGACCATTTCAAACATTACTAGGTCATCCAGCCAGTGTCCGAGTTCAATTAGTTATGTGAGAATACTAGCTCCTTCGATTCATTAGTTATAGAAAACTAATCGACGACATTTATCGAGTCGACTATACTAATTATAGCAGGTAATAATCGATCGCTCACATAAACAATACATTTAGGGACCTAAAGGGCATCGGACAATTTTTGTTCAATTACTGGGGGCCTATATGAGTCAACTTATCTGACGATTAAACTAATCGACGATCATGTTTACTCACAGAGTACATTCAGAGTCATACACAGAATACAATCGACCAAATAAAAAGGCCTTTACAGGGAAGAAAGAAATCCGGATGAAAATAACAGAAATAACAAACAAACACAACGAAACATGCTGACCACTTAATCAAAACCAAACAAAGAGAAAAGGACACTTACTGAAAAAGTTTGAAATCAAACGGACCCAAATCAAAACTCGACTTCGAACTTTTGAGGCCGAACAAACTTTAATCAGGGTGTTCTCACATGAGAACACCTTGATTAAGGTCTATTAGACCTCAAACCTATGTCCAAACCGGCCGGATTCCCCAAGTGCATGTGCTCTAAAGTCTGGATATCCAGATCTGGATTTTTGGGAGTTGTGGGTAGATTCGGACCAAACCGAGTTTGGTTTGGTCACGAGGAAGGTCAGGGGAGTGTCTGGTACAAAGATGGTGAGGTTTAGTGTAGATCGAGTTTTGTCTCGAATCTTCAAATCCAGATTCGAGACGATAGGAGATGATTCGAGGTTCGTGGTTAGTGGATTCATGTTCAGGGGAGTGAGGGGGTCTTAGGGTGTTCAGGGGGTGGTCACCGGCGTTCGTGCCGCCGGCTTTAATGGCGAAGGAGACTAGGGCGGCTGCTAGGGTTTGGGGGTTTCAGGGTTCAGGGAAGGAGACGAGTGAGGGGTGGGGTTCGGATAGGGGGCGTGGGGTGTAAGGGAAGGTTTATATATGGTGAGGTTGATCGGATCTGAGCCGTTAGATCAGATGATCTCAACGGCTTAGATCTGATGTTGAGAAATGGGACGGGGTCGTTTTGTAGTTAAACGGGGTCGTTTGGTTTAAGTGGGGGATTGGGTCAAACCGGTTATTGGGTCGGGTTTAAAAACGGGTTGCTGAAAGAGGTCCTGAGCCGTTGGATCGGCTAGGACGGACGGCTCAGATTGATTTGCCTGAAACGACGTCGTTTCAGGAGGTTCCTGGGCAGGCCTGGTCTGGACCGGGTCAGATCGTTGGTTTGGGCCTGTTTTGTCTTATTTTTTCTGGGCCCAAATTGATTTCAACTTTCTTTTGTTTTCCAACTTTAAAGAAAAATAAAAATAACTAATAAAATAAAAAAAAAAAAAAATGAAATTAAAACAAATAACATTATGGCATTTCAACATAATTATCATACCAAGTAAGTTAAATCACAACCTAAGACGGACGATGCACATATATTTATATATTTTTTGAATTTTCTTTTAACGCCACATATATTTTTCGTATTTTTGTTTGATAATGACTAGATGCAAAATGGACAGACTCACAAACGACTAACAACACACGTCACGGAAAGATCGAAAATTTGTACAGCGAAGCCTTTTGCCACTGTTTTTATTTTCTTTTGGAGCGATTGTCCGTGAAGCAAAAATCACGTGCTTACACGGGTTTCCTTCATTTTTAAGTATATTTCCCAAAAATTAAAAAACAAATCAAAATCAAAAAGAAAATCCAAAAAAATACTCTTTAGATGTCTTTCTTTTGTAAATGTCCATAAAACATTTTTGAAAAAATTAAGTCTAAAAATATTTTCGCCTTTCTTTAGAAGTGCATTTGTAAATAAAAAAAAACTCAGAAATCCAAAATATTTTCTTAAAAGTCTCTCTTTCGAAAATTAAGAGGTAATATCAAAAATCCAAAAATATTTTTCTTTCTTCTTTAGAAAAAGAGAAAACAAATGAAAATTCAAACAAAAGTATTTTCATTTTACTTTTAAAATTCCGAAAGTTCAAGTCAAAAGCAAATGAATTTTTTTAGAAGTCTTTCTTTCAAAAACAAAACAAAAATCAAATTTCAAAATCAAAAAAATCAAAAATATTTCCTTTCTTCGTTTAAATCATTTCTTTCAAAATTCCAACAAAAAAAAAGTTAGTTTATTTACTCCATTTTCGATCTTCCCGAATTACGGAAGATCTGATTCATGCGGGGTCATGATACGTAGGTAATCCCCATCGGATTCGATCATAGCTATAAAATAAATTGAGTGAAAAAATAAACTGAAAAAAAAGATAAAGAAAATTGAGTGAAAAAGAGAAAAAGAAAAAATAGTGAAAAGAAAAAAGAAAAAAAAGAGAGATTGACCCAAAATAAAAGAGTAAAAAAAAGAGAAAAAAAGAGTGCAAAAAATAAAGTAGCGACAAAAACAAGAGTGATTAAAGAGATGCAGAAATGAAGAAAAGAGGTACAGAGTGAAAAGGGCTAGTTAAGGCCGGGATGAAACATGCACCCGTTCAAACACACGGTAGAAGCGTTTAACTATTAGGTGCATTGCATCCCAACATGCGATTTTCTATGTGTTAAATGTTTCAAAATTAACAAGGTTGTTGGATGTGCAAGCATTTAGCCAGGTTTTGGTGGTTGGTTTTGTTGGTAGTCTAGTCTCCCCTCCTCACAAAGGCACATATGGCCTCCGCAGGCAATCTACCAATCATCGGTCCTGAGGATAGCCCAGCATCGGCTATTCTACATCTAGAATCAGCAGCTGCTGAAGAGAACAAGATGTTGCGTCTCCGCATATTGGAAATGTGGGACGCCTGGTCTAATGGTAGGGAACCGCCAAGTGCAATCTCTGGGTTCCCTGAATTGATCCCCAGGTCAGGTGAGGTTACCAATGCCCGTGTGGCCAACCCACTCATCCCATGCGGGCACCCTCCAATGCCTTCCGATGATCCTGGTATGCCTTCTGTGGTTCGCCCCCAGGCATCGGCTTCAAAGGCACCGCCTCCAATGTTCATCATTCAGGGTCCACAACTTCAACCAGAAATGACATATGTGACCCCATACTCTTTCACTCAACCTCCGCAATATGACCTCTCGACGGAGCAAGAAAAGGTTGTTGAGAATCCTGAGCAAGAGGAAATGGCTCAGAAGATGAAGAGCCTAGAACAAAGCCTGAAAAAACATGCAAGGTCTGAGTAGCCAAAAGAGTGTGTCATACTCTGACCTCTGTATGTTTCCCTATGTCCACGTGCCAGTTGGCTTCAAGATGCCAAAATTTGAAAAATACGATGGGCACGGAGACTCGGTCGCTCATCTGAAACAATATTGTAACCAGTTGAGGGGTTTTGGTGGGAAAGAGGAGCTGCTAATGGCCTATTTCAGGGAAAGCCTCACCGGAATCGCTTCTGAGTGGTATACAGATCAAGAAACTACTTATTGGCACGTGTGGGACGATATGGCCCGAGATTTTGTTCGCCAGTTCCAGTATAATATGGACATCACTCCCAACAAAAACACTTTATCCAATTTGAAAAAGAATATCATGGAAAGCTTCCGCGAATATGTTGTCAAATGGCCTGAGCAAGCTGCGAGGGTAAAGCCTTTGATGGACAAAGTTGAAATGGTCACGGTCTTTCTGCAGGCCCAAGAGGCTGACTACTTCCATAACATGATGGCCGCTATGGGTAGGTCGTTCGCTGAGGCTATCAAAATTGGGGAAATGGTTGAAAACGGTTTAAAAACGGGCCGAATCTTGAGTCATGCTGCCTTTAAGGCCACATCACAGGCTACTCAGAATGGTTTGATGGAGGGTTTGATGAACATAAATGGGTTCGAAGAGGGAGCCATGATGGTGTCAAGCTCGAGGGGGTCCGCATGTCATTCAGCCAATCATATGTGCCTCCTATCGTCCCACCACATTATTATCCCCTTCAAGATGATGCTTATGCCGTGGCACCTCCTCCCTATGAGGTGATGAGTGCACAATCTTACACGTAGCCAAAACATTATACACAAAATCGAGCTCCAACTCCCATAAATGCCCATCCTTACCAAGCTTCATATAATCCCCAACCAGATCTTCCCCAGTACAATCCTCGCCCAAGAGAGCCTTTCAGAAAGAATCAGTTCACCCCTATTGGTGAATCATATTCAAGCTTGTTCCAAAAGCTAATCAGGCTAAATCTATTGCAGCCAGTGGCCCCGAACCGGCCGAACCCCGAATCCCCCTCGCACCGAGCTGATGCTATATGTGAATACCATTCTGGAGCAGTGGGACACAGTACAGAGGACTGTTGGACCCTTAAAAGGGCAGTTGAGGGTTTGATTGAAGTTGAAAGAATTATTTTTCGGGATGAAGAAGCTCCTGATGTGATGAACAATCTGTGGCCTACCTACAACATCGGGCCAATAGTCGGAATGATTTGTGAAGCTGAGGAATTTGATCCAGCATTGAAGGCCATTGCAGCCATTGCTGAGGCAGGAAAAAAGCCAGAAAAAGATCGCCAAGCATGAAAGTTCCCCATTAGACGGGAGTCTCGGTAGCCAGTCTTGCTATCCTTTCTGCGTCCGGATTATCTCAGGGTGTGATCCGGATGTTTTACTTTATTGTCTTACTTTCTGATGTAAGCCCTTCTATCTTCAAAAATTAAAACAAAAAATCAAAATCAATACAATCAAACAAAAAAATCAAAAATCAAATGAAATTAATATTTCATTGTCTATGAATGTTTCTTTTTTTAATCTTGTCATTTTCTTTCTTATTCTCTTTTTAGTTCTGTTAAATGCAGATTTCAAAAATATGACATGCTTGCGGACTTCATGCCCATATCCTGAAAGCTGTCAAACCTCGAAATAATGAATCAATGATTAGAGCGCAATGAAGATAAAGTTTAAGGAAATAAGACAAAGAGTTGGAACATCTGAAGGAAAATTTGTTCTAGATTGGAAAAGTCCATACATTGTAACAAGAGTACTGCCAAAAGAGTGCGTTGTACTTGGGACACGTCAAAGGAAATGTTCCTAAAATAACTATCAATGCAAATGCAGTCAAAAGGTACTCTGTTTGATCCTCCATATAACATTAATATTCTCCGGTTGGGATGAAGAAGACTTTTATTCTCGCTACCCAAACACTATCAACCCTTTGCAAACCCTTTGAGCCGGTTACCATTCTTTGACTACCCTCATTGGAACCTAAAAGTGTCATTGAAAGAAAAAAGAAAAAAAAAGAAGAGAAAAAAGAAAGAATTGGAAAAATGAAAAATGAAATAGAAGGAAAAGAAAAAAAGGAAGAAAAGACAAAGAAAATGAAATGAAAAAAAATGAAAAAGGAAAGGAAAAAGAAAAAGAAAACAAAATAGAAAAAAAACACAAAAATCCAAAAACAAAAGTTTCCTGAACTACGTTCGACTTGATTCCAAAAGGATACGTAGGCAGCCTCTCTCTAGGGTTCAGTCACACCAAAATAAAAATTCAAAGTCCCCCAAAAAGTGAAACTGGGGCAGAAGTTATAATGGTTCGGCAATGATCCCGCCCAAAAGGTTCTAAAGTTGTAATTCAATCCAAATTCTTTTTACCCTAAACCTTGTTCAAGTCCTTCTGATCAATCGGCAAAGAGGTTCAAAATGGGAGGATGTAGCTATTTGGATCTGATACAACAAAATGAGAGGAATAAATGAGAGTCTTATTGGTGAAAACCCACACGGGCACCGTAAGACGATGGTAATCAGAGAAAATCAAAATGAGAGAGTCTTATTAGTGAAAACCCACACGGGCACTATAAGGCGCTGGTGAGAAGAGAAATGAGAGAGGTCAGCTAGTGAAAACCTGTAAAGGGCCCCACTGATCGAAAAGAAGATCCTCACAGCCATTGGCATCGACAAAATCCTGGCAAGGTTTCTCGAATTTTGAGGCAAAGTTGTGATGAATTTCTGAGAGTCGGACGGTTTACACAGATCAGGCATCCAGTCCAAAAGACATGTCATGTTCATTGAAGTCCGCATATACTCCAGATAAGTCCTTCTTTCCTTTCCCCGAAAGGGATACCTCTTGTCTAAATTCGTTTATCAATTCCTTTGTCTATTTTCTTTGAATCCCTTTCGGTCTAACCCTGTTCCGAAACTAAGACAAAGAAAGGATGACAAGACTGATTTACAGGGCTTTCGTTTGATACAAGCTAGTGTCCAAAAGGCACCCAGCCTCGTCAGTGGCATCAAGTCGCCCTCGACTGGCCATGACGGCCGATGCTCCGAAATTGAAAACTCTTGGAAGGAGAAAATCAAATCGAAGTGCCTATAAAGGCAAATGGAGTTGAAAATGTTGAGTTCTACGTGGCCATCCACCTCGGCAAAAGTTTGAAAAGCCAAGGTACCAAAATGACCTGAAATTAAAGTTGGAAGAAAGAAGCCAAAATGAAAGGCCTACGAAGGCGAAATAAAGTTGGAAAGGTTAAGTCCCACACGACTAGCCGTTGCAGCAAAGTTTGAGGAGCCAAAAGTTCCCCAATGTTCTGAAGAAAAAAAATGACAAAAAGTAGAGAAAAAAAAGAAAAGGAAGTCAGAAAGGAAAGGCCTACGAAGGCAAAATAAAGTCGAAAAAGTTGAGTTCCACCGACCAACCGTCAAGGCGAAATTTGAAAAAAAAAAACCCAGAGTTTCTCAAGGCCTGAAATGAAATTGGTCCCCAGGAAACAAGCAGTTGCAATTGAGATCTTCATCAAAGAAGCTGGGCCGAGATCAAGCGATTGAGACAATCAAGGCCACAAAACCAACCACCATTTCAAACTAACAATTGTTCTTTGTTTGAAAATTTGAAACAGGTGCAATCCAAAGCAACTGTGCAAGAAGCAGGTGCAACCAAAAGGAAAAAAAAGAAGTGCGCAAGTGCTAGAAACAACTTTGCAACAACAATCCATAAAAAGGGAAATCTCCTCCAATTTTTCTTTCCCGCATATACTCATTTCAAAAAAAGAAGAAGAAGATAACAAGAAAATTCAAAAAATGGTAGCTTAGGATCCCCAACCTCAATCTTTTGCGCTTTTACCAACATTAGGGCTCCAATCCCAGAGTTGAGCCTTTTCAGTCATAGGGCCTCCATTTCCTAGTCGCCTTTCGCCAACATTAGGGCTCCAATCCCTAAGTTGAGCCTTTTTAGACATAGGACCTCCATTCCCAAGTCGCCTTTTGCCAACATTAAGGCTCCAATCCCTAAGTTCAGCCTTTTTAGACATAGGGCCTCCATTCCCTAGTCGCCTTTTGCCAACAATAGGGCTCCAATTCCTGAGTTGAGCCTTTTAGACATAGGGCCTCCATTCCCTAGTCGCTTTTTGCCAACATTAGGGCTCCAATCCCTGAGTTGAGCCTTTTTTGACATAAGGCCTCCATTCCCTAGTCGCCTTTTTGCCAACATTAGGGCTCCAATCCCTGAGTTGAGCCTCTTTAGACATAGGGTCTCCATTTCCTAGTCATCTTTTTGCCAACATTAGGGCTCCAATCTCTGAGTTGAGCTTTTAGATATAGGACCTCTATTCCCTAGTCGCCTTTTGCCAATATTAGGGCTCCAATCCCTGAGTTGAGCCTTTTTAGACATAGGGCCTTCATTCCCGAGTCGCCTTTTTTGCCAACATTAGGGTTCCAATCCCTGAGTTAAGCCTTTTTAGACATAGGACCCCCATTCCCTAGTTGCCTTTTGCCAACATTAGGGCTCCAATCCCTAAGTTGAGCCTTTTTAGACATAGAGCCTCCATTCCCTAGTTGCCTTTTTGCCAACATTAGGGCTCCAATCCCTGATTTGAGCCTTTTAGACATAGGGCCTCCATTCCCTAGTCGCCTTTTTTGCCAACATAAGGGCTCCAATCCCTGAGTTGAACCTTTTTATACATAGGGTCTCCATTCCCTAGTCGCCTTTTTGCCATCATTAGGGCTCCAATCCCTGAGTTGAGCCTTTTAGACATAGGTCCTCTTTTCCCTAGTCGCCTTTTTTGCCAACATTAGGGCTCCAATCCCTGAGTTGAGCCTTTCTAGACATAGGGCCTCCATTCCCTAGTCGCCCTTTTACCAACATTAGGGCTCCGATCCCTGAGTTAATCCTCTTAGATATAGGGCCTCCATTCCCTAGTAACCTTTTTTGCCAATATTAGGGCTCCAATCCCTGAGTTGGGCTCCAATCTGCAGATGGTAGACAACATTGCGACTGATTTTAAATTCGTAGATGAAATAAATGAATCAGATTCAACTGGTTACTCCTATAAGCATGATTTCTAGGCGTTGTTGGTTTTAAAACGATTATAAAAGTGCAGGAGTCCTATAGACAATGTATCTAGAATGAAATTTATTATTGCTTAACCTATAACTGTTTGCCTAATGATAGATGTAAAATGCAGAAGTGCTGAAGACCTATAGTCCTGATTTATGTATGCAGAAATGCCGAAACTTATAGGCAGAATTTCTATATGATATGCGAAAGTGCAGAAAACCTATGGACATGATCTCTATATATGCAGAGGTGCAGAAAAACCTACAGACAGGATTTCTATATGATATGCAGAAGTGCAGAAACTTATAGGCAAGATTTCTATATGATATGCGAAAGTGCCGAACACCTGTGAATAGTAATACCTATGAGCATGTTGCCTACCCTTTGCATACATAAATGACCCTCCCCTTTTTCACTAGAACCCCATAAGTTATTACAACATATTACAGACCAGAATGAATTAAGAAAAGTAAAATTACATCAAAAATTAAGCTACAACCAAGGAGCCTAATTCAGACTCAAGGTCTAACAATATGAGATGAACCAACTTCCAGGATCAGGTTTCCAAAGCCTTTCTCTTATTTGGGATGTATCAAAGTTCCCAAAAGTCTCAAAGGGCTCTGGGCAATGCTTACACCCCAAACATATTGCAGCATTAAGAGCATAGTGTAGTGTGGAAATTCCAGCCCTCAGATGTCCATGTTCAGAGGGAACTCAAGTTCCCAAAGCAAGGCTCATAAGAGAGGGGCAAAACTTAGAATCTAAGAGTAAGTGTAAGTGCATAGAGGGGAATTAGAGAGAGCCATGGCAGGCTGGTGGTCATGCCCAGCAATTAGGAGTGCTGGCACACCCCTAACTAGCCTGTTAGCCACATTTATTGGGAGTTAGGATTCATTAAGGATTAGGTCCAGACATGAGCAGGAATTTGGATATTACCATGCCTGAACCTTAACTCAAACACATAGAAGGGAGTAGGGATATGGGGAATTCACAACAAACATGTACAACAAATGCAAAGAGAGAGTAGCATATTCAGTACAAAATATGAATAGCATAGTAGACAGGAGTGTAACAACTCTAAAAGTAAACACATAGGGATGGTGCTGAAATCAAAATTAAGACATACCAGTTTCAGGGAAACAAATAAGTGAAAGCTGAAGTCTTGTAAACCAAATTACAAGCAAACAGTACAAAAGATCTCAGAAGAGAGTAGAGTATTGAAAGACTATTGTAATTAAGAGGTGTGTGTGTATAGTATTGAATTCGAAGTGTGTCCAAGTGCAGAAGGGTAGTCCCCTTTTATAGTGCAGAAGGCAAGTAAGAAAAAATAAGGAAATAGGTCTGCAATCAATCACACAAAATCTCCCTTTAGTTAAGGATTCTGATTTCAAACGGGTAGAAGACAGTTAAGCAAAAAATTGGATTAAAATCTTTTCCAAAGTAACACAAGAAGGGTAAATACACAGGGTTTATTTAAGGCAAAAGTCCAATGGTACACAGTTTGTGAAAAAATAAGGAAAGGGAATAAATTACACAGCTAGTTAAAAAATCGAAATTGCAGGCTTTGTTCGAGTTAACCAAGTTAGGAAAAGGTACAGAAGGTTCAATTAGAGAAAATCAGTAACAATCAATCAAACCCTTTTAAAAGAAATTCGGAATCAATCAATAGTTGGCAAAACCCTTTTGAAAGAAGAATTTCTCATATATAAAGCACACAAATATGTGAATCAAGAAGGAACTGTCATGCTACTTAGAAAAGAGTCTAACATAGAAAGGTTTAGAATCATAAGCAAAGGGATACAAGTCTAGTTTGCAGGCTCACAACGAGTCTGAGAGTCCAGGGTCCCAAAGTGGAACCCTAACTCACACACAAAAGATCAAAATTGCCAAGAAATCCCCAAATCTTAGGGTTCCGAATTGAGTCAGACGATAGAGATGAGAAGGCAAGCCACTCGATAGAGGCTCAGGAGTCTTTTCCAAAGACTTATGGGAAACAAACAGATGTGATACACAGTCAAGAGCATGGAGAACACGTTTTGAGAAAAACTCAGAACTTAAACAAGTTCTTAGGTAAAAACAGATGAATCATGATTAGTAAGAACATAAACATAGTCCAGTAAAGCAAACAACATCAAAGAACTCACAGTAAACACATATAGTAGAAGAGTAAGGAAAACACAACACGGATTAACATATGAGTACAGGAAAAAAGAAAGTAGAAGGATATTACATGCGTAGTAAAAGAAGTTATACGAGCATAACATAGACGAACAAAGATAAAGAAAGAACAGAAAGAATCGGAAAGATATTTTGAAGAAACCTTTTAGAAACCCTAAATCGAAATTAAACGATTTTGAAAAGAGAATTTGGGGAAAAAGTTCAGTGGACCATAGACATATTCCAGATCTAAGAAAATAAGCAAGTAAAGAACCTCGGTCAGCTTAGGGTTTTAGAGAAAAGCCTAGAAATGAGAAAGGTCTTGAGGAAAGTCAGATCCTGAGTCGAAAAGATTCATATTGCTTGAACACGCCGGAATAATGGTCGGAGAAGCTATAGATCTACAGATCTGAGAAGGATCTGAACAGAGCCATCAGAGTCGTGCCTTAAAACATTGAACATCCAAGGTTGAGTGGTGGAGGGGAGTGAGTACAGGCCATCCATGGCTTCCGGGGGAAACATGGTAGAATAAGGTGGGAGATAGCTAGGGTTTCAAAGAGCTTGAGAGTGTTTTGAGAGATGAAGGGTTTCAAGGCGGTGGGTCAGGTGAGAATGAGGGAGATTAGGGTAGTCGTTTAGGTTTAATTATGGAAGGGTAAATAATGGTTGTTGATCTGAATGATCAACGACCTAGATTTAAGAGGGTAGGTGGGAAACCGGGTAGGGTCATTTGAATTGGGTTATGGGTTGGGTCAAATTTAAAATTGGGCCAGTTCAGTTGGGGATAGGATTGGGTCAATTAAGGGTTAAAATTGAAAGGGTGTAATTGAAATGAAGTGGGGCTAAATGTTAAATAGCCAGATTTTCCTTTTTATTTATAAAAATAGTAATAATGATTTTAAAAGTGAATTAAAGGTACTGAGCCAAAAAAAATATATAATTATCAATTTAAAAATACTGGAACAAATTTTACAATTATAAAATGCTATTAATCTTAAAATAGGCTATAATTGCAATTATATGCAATTTAGTTTTAAAAAATACTAAATAAATTTATAAAAATATGCAAAAATCATCTTAATTATATTTGTATAAATATGGGAATAAAATAAATTACTCGGCAAAATTGATGATTTTGGGAATAATTACGGATTTTGTACTGCTAAAATGGATAGTAAATTGATTTAAAAACTCTTCAAAAGATTGGGAAAAATACTAAAACAATTGGGTATGCTTATGTATGCATATATATGTTATTTTGAAAGTATTTTGTATATAAAAATACATAGGGAAAAAATTGGGTATCAACAACTGCCCCTCTTTACCCGGGAAGTATGATAGAGTTGCCGGGTAAGGATATGATGGCCAATTTTGACCGAATGAAACGATTTGAAGAATTTTGACCAAGCTCTGGTTCCTGAGCTGCCTACATATCCCTAGTCTTACAGGAATCAGGCCATATGTTGTTCAGGATCCATTGGCGGAATATACCGATGAAGATTTCGAAAAGCGGACGCGATGTTCGGGTTGAGAAGGATGGTCGGAGTCTGATAAGCTGCGGGAACTGGAACAAGATCACCCCTGCTGAGACAGCCGTTGCTAGCCGGTTTACCTGCAAATGAGCATATATTGTGCATAAATTTAAACGTGATGCAAGTTCCCATTGGACCATGAATGTTGTCTTCGGACGGTTAGGATGACGTCCTCGGACTATGACGTCCTAGGCCATGAAGCGTATGATAAAGGATTCGCAGGCTATGAAATGATGTTCTCGGACTATGAGAATGATGCCTCCGAACTATGATGCCTTTGAATAATGATATGCACAAGATAAAATGGGGTCCTCAGGCCATGACATGGCGTTCTCGGGCTATGCAAATGGTGCCTCCGAATAATGACGCCTTTGGACAATTTGGCGATCTTTCATCCCATGAAATGCAGAAGGTGGCGATATTTCAGCCGATACAAGACATTCTCCAACCATCATAGGGTTCTGCAATATCTTCCCCTATGAAAGATACCTCTTCATCAGGAAAATACGTCTTTAGAGGCTTGTATTCTCCATCCACGGGATTTTCAGCAAGATGATCGGCCAGTGCTTGTCCTTTGATTGCCTTCTGAGTTACGTAAACAATGTCGAATTCACTCATCAGGATCTGCCACTTGGCTATCTTGCCTGTGGGCATGGGCTTCTGAAAAATGTACTTCAAAGGATCCATTCTTGATATAAGGTAAATGGTATAGGCACAAAAATAGTGTCTCAACTTCTGAGCTACCCAAGTCAGAGCACAACAGGTGCGTCCCAATAGAGAATATCGGGCCTCGTACGGGGTGAACTTCTTGCTGAGATAATAGATGGCCTGCTCCTTTCTTCCCGTTTCATCATGCTGCCCCAGAATACAACCGAAAGCTCCATCCAATACTGCGAGGTAGAGTAATAGAGGTCTACCAGGCTCGGGCGGGACCAAATCTGACAGCGTTGATAGGTATTCCTTGATTCTGTCGAAGGCTTTCTGACAATCATCAGTCCATTTGGTAGCGGCATCCTTCTTCAACATCTTAAAGATTGGCTCACAATTGACAGTGGACTGAGCTATGAACCGGCTGATGTAGTTAAGTCTTCCCAAGAAACTCATAACCTCTTTCTTGTTCTTCGGTGGTGGCAATTCTTGGATGGCTTCGACCTTTGACGGATCCAGTTCTATTCCTCGATGAATCACAATGAACCCAAGTAGTTTTCCGGCAGGAACCCCGAATGCACATTTGGCGGGATTCAGCTTCAAGTTGTACCTTCTTAGTCTGTTGAAGAACTTCCTCAGATCTTCCATGTGGTCATTGCCTCTAATGGATTTGATGATGACGTCGTATACATATACCTCAATCTCTTTGTGAATGATGTCATGGAAAATAGCAGTCATGGCCCTCATGTAGGTGGCCCCAGCATTCTTTAACCCGAACGACATCATCTTGTAACAATACATCCCCCATGGCGTAATGAAAGCCGTTTTCTTCGCGTCTTCCTCATCCATCCATATCTGATGATACCCAGCAAAACAATCAACGAATGACTGCAGTTCATGCTTGGCGCAATTGTCAATTAGAATGTGTATGTTCGGCAAAGGGAAGTCATCTTTCGGACTGGCCCGGTTGAGATCCCGGTAGTCGACATAGACTCTAACCTTCCCGTACTTCTTCGGCACTGTCACAATATTGGTTAACCATGTTGGATACTCTACTACCCTGAAAGCCTTGGCTTCGACTTGCTTGGTGACTTCTTCTTTGATTTTCAAACTCATGTCAGGCTCGAACTTCCTGAGCTTCTGTTTTACTGGTGGACATGTCGGATTAGTTGGCAGTTTGTGAGCTACAATAGATGTACTGAGACTAGTCATGTCATCATAAGACCAGGAGAATATGTCCTCATATTCCCTTAGAAATTCCGTGTACTCTTTCTTTTCTGATGGTGATAGATGACGCTGATTCGTGTTTCTTTGACATTTTCTGCATCTCCCAGGTTGACAATCTCAGTTTCGTCCAGATTAGACTTAGGTCTGTTCTCAAAATCCTCAACCTCTTTAACAACCTCTTCTGATATACCATCTTCTTCTGAGTCTATATTCGTTTGTTGCGTTGTCTCGTTGCATGTCACAATCGTCGGTTCATCAAGATAAGTAATAGTAATGCTGTGTAAATAAAGTAAACGATAAAAAGTAATAAGTACAAGATTTATAAGAGACTAAAATGCTTTGATAAATTTCATAATTGTTTTGAACATTGGAGCTCTTATTTCAATATTAAAAATGCGGAAAGAAAGTCAATTAGCGAAAAAATAAAGATAATGCATGGTGCTTTATTCAGCCTTGCTACCCCGAAGCTTTCCAGGCCCTGGTGGTTCTGATGGACCAATTTTTTAGGCGTGCTCCTCGGCTCACAGCTTGTATAGAAGGGCCTTCCTCCCACTCCTCCCTGAAAATGACACAACAGTCCATATTATCATTTTCCAAAAACAAATTCCTCATCGCCGCCAATGCTTCCTCTTCTCCTGACCCATATGTGACATTGGTTGGCTGGAAAGTCTACTCCAAGTGAGGTATCAGATGCTCCAGTGGGTAGTAGGGACTGCGCCATGGTGGCGACCAGTGGTTGAATTCCTTCCAAGTGTATTCATATCCCAAACCGAAAGCGATTCCTTGGAGATTCTTGCCAAGTCCCTTGCCAAGTTCGTATCCACACCAATTCAGTATACTTTCAATTATTTTATCCTACCATTTGTCCTTGTGCACGGCGTTGACTCGCTCAATGTGATGGTAGGTTTCTCCGCCTATCTTCCTTCTTCCTCCAATTGCTGGGATGGTCTGGCGACTGTATTTGGGATTGCTACCGTCGCCGTGAATAATTATCTCTTGGTGATTACACTCGAATTTCACTACTTGATGTAGGGTTGATGCTACAGCCCCAGCGGCATGGATCCAGGGCCATCCCAATAGCAAGTTGTAAGATGCTGGGACGCCTATCACTTGAAAATCAACGTCGAACCAAGTCGGTCCCATTTGTAGACACAAACTGATTTCCCCAATAGTGGACCTTTGGGATCCATCGAAAGCTTTGACATTGATGGCTCCATCCTTGATCTCATGCAGGCTCTTTCCCAATGTTTTGAGAGTCACCAATGGACAAATATTGATGTTGGACCCTCCGTCAATCAGGATTCTAGTGATGAAATGATCTTCGCACTACACAGTGATGTGCAAGGACTTGTTGTGGCTTAGCCCTTCAGGTGGCAGCTCATCTTCGTGGAAAGTGATTTTGTGACTCTCCAATACTTGCCCCACCATGTTTGTCATTTCTCCTCCAATTATGTTGCTGGGTACATATGCCTCGCTCAACACCTTCAATAAGGCGTTCTTATGTGCGTCAGAACTTTGTAGCAGAGCCAAGATAGAGATCTGGGCCGGCGTTTTGTTCAACTGACTAATGACCGAATACTCTTTGGCTTGTATCTTCCTCCAGAGATCATCAGGTCCAGTTTCAGTGATGGTTGATCGTCTAGAGGCCTGCTTACTGGACTCGGCTAGATGTTCTGGGGTATAAACCCTGCCGGTTCTTGTCATACCCTGTGCTGCGATTGCTTCTCCAGATTTGGTTTTCCCTTTCCTTCTCGCCTCGGCGGTGTAATCCCATGGTATGGCCTTCGTATGGAACAGTGTTACGGCTGTCATGGCCACCGGAATGGGCACCTTTGCCTTAGATGGTAACACAGCCACTTCGAATGGTACAGGTGTCTTTGGAGACCCAAACTCGACCTCAATTGGTCCTGGCGTCTTTGCAGAAGAAGGTGCTTCGAACTCAAGTGGTATGGACATATCTACTTCAGCATTTTCAGAAGGCTGGATCTGGACCACAATCAAATTAAGTGTGACCATTGGTTCCTTTTGCTCGTCACCTTCAGTGATCAATCCGATCGACCCTTTGGGGTCCCAATCGTCCTCTATCTCAATCATGTGAACGCCCCCACCCTTGTGGTCAGGTAGAGGGTTGTTGCGGACATTCAGAGTTGGCTCCTTTGCTATGATGATCTTGTTGTCAATCAAAGCTTGGATCTTATCCTTCAGAGAGCGGCACTCATCAATGGTATGCCCCTTCATGCTGGAATGGTATGTGCATGTTTTATTTGGGTTGACCCATTGGGAGGGGTTTTCGGGGTTTACGGCAGGGATATGGGTGATGTAACCAGCAACTTTGAGCCTTTCATACAGCTGGTCGATAGGTTCGGCAAAACCGACGATTTACATAAGTCATAATACATCACACGGGGCTAGTCATACCCGAGAACTGGCGAGAGAAGTGCAAAAGCTCAAAACAACCGGTCGGGTCGTTACATCCTCCCTCACTTAAACATACGTTCGTCCTCGAACGTGCCCAGTGTTGTTCCAAAAACCATCAAATCGCTGTGTAACCTTACCATGCACATACCCGGGGGTGATCCCACGTCACCCTATCTCATATAGGTCCGATAACACAATGCAACTGAAATTTCACAATCCAACCTAGCCCATAACCCTTAGAACCACATAACTCAAACACTTGTAGCGATAACTTCTAATCACAGCAGCTCCACATAACAACCAAATACCGATAGAAAACCTCTTATCAACTAAAGTCTCATTCCAACACTTTCATATACGGCCAATGATAAATAAAACACGCAGTAAGCCATAAC
This sequence comes from Nicotiana sylvestris, assembly GCF_000393655.2. Taxonomy (NCBI): domain Eukaryota; kingdom Viridiplantae; phylum Streptophyta; class Magnoliopsida; order Solanales; family Solanaceae; genus Nicotiana; species Nicotiana sylvestris. The sequence goes on from NC_091067.1 coordinate 82,509,931, forward strand.
CATTTCTCATGTCAACCATTCATGAAGCCACTTCTCCTTTGACAAAGACCATAACAATTTCTGAGCCGAACCTCGACATTATCCTTCCAATGTGCTGAAACCGAATCCGTTTGTATACATCAAAGAACCCAACGATCTCATCTAATCCAACACGACTACTCTGGTGACATAACATATCAATACAGGCTAAAGCCACAACTTGTTCAATCCATGCACCAATAAGCAAAAACCTGAACATACTCAAATTATGAAAATGAGTCAAATGAAAGAGCAGTACCGCAAGCTCACCAGTACCACCTCACCATGCTGAGAACCCGTCACACCTCGTAAAAACAGAACATATGAATTCAACTCGAAGGATCATACCTCCACATAACTTCGCTGCAATGCGCAACCCTATCCAAACATTGGTCCATATGAAACACCTCAAGTTACTATGCTCAAAATCGACCGCCACGCAATTCGATGTCTAGAACCAAAGCAAATCATCATAACCATGGTGAAACAATTGACATAACATTACACAACTCGAAAGGACACAATCGATGCGCCATCCCCCAAGCAATATTCGATACTCCTCCCGCTCGAATTCCACTGAGAGACCCCCAATAACACCGCACCATATGTGCCTATAACCAACGAATCCTAATGCCTTGCAACACGGAAAGGTAACTCATAGATCTTCCCAGATTACTAATAAGCTCAATAACAATCGAATCAACACATCCTTCTACAAACAACCCGGAGCCAACCAGGCCGACTCAAGTTAGAACACACATCCACATTGGCCTGCCAACGAATCAAGGAACCCTGAAGCTTCTCCTTCAACTCCTTTAACTCTGCTGGTGCCATACAATACAGTACTCAACACCAAATCAATACCGAAATCAACAACTTTGCCCGGCGACATGCTCGGCAGTAGGAAACATATCCGGAAAAGTTCCTCATCACTAGAACTGAATCAATATGAGGAGCCTCTACATTGACATCCATCACAAGAGCCCAAATAAGGAAGACAATCCTTCCCAGCCATCTGCTGGGTCTTCGAAATATAAAACCACCCTACTAGAACATGAAATCCGTCGAATCTCGCCACTCAATCTGTGGCATTCTCGTCATAGCCAACATCGCGGCCTTAGCGCAATCGCCCAGAATGACACAATACTGAGACAACCAGTCTATACCCGATATCACATCCAAAATCTAACATACCAAGCAACAAAATATCCACTCGGGTCTCCTAACCCCGATAGTCACTAAATAGTGTCGATACACACGACCCACAACCACAACATAGCTTGAATATGAGAACTTCCCATCTCCAAATCCATATGGCACATGAACCACCAAATCCGATCCCAATTCTGTCGTCCGAATACATACCACACCTACAATACCCAATCATTCCACGAGAGATACTCTAAAATTCTTCTGTGCCACCAAGAAAACTCGAATATTAGCAGTCAATCTAACAAGAAGTGCCGCAATACTCCCGAAGTACCAACAACTTATTCACATTGCCTTTTCTGAAACATGTACCCTCGCCAAATCACTCCAATTAGCAGTACCATTTCCTTAATCATCTAAAGATCATTTGCCTAATCATCTGAAGCTGCCCACTGCCTAAGAGTTTTATGACCTTCCTTTCAGAACTGAACCGTAACCTTACACGCGCAATCTCAATCCTCTACAACGTACCGCATATACCATATCATCCTAGGATAACATGAGAACTTCATATCCCTTCCGAGCCATAAGCAATTATGTACTCCACCAACCAAGAACTTTCCATTGAGCCCATCTAGAAGAAAATCACTATACATCCCATGCTCCTCACGCTCATGGAAAATATACATCTCTATCGGTGGTAGAATCATCAAAACTCCTCGACTCCCTTTTGCACAAAACCCAACCGGTCAGGACTAAATCCTTCTAACTCAACCAAACTACGCATGCCACTAAACCCAAGATCATTGCCGTGAAACACCTGTAGAAACTCATTCCCTCGTAAACACCTAAGGAACTAATCATATCCTTACCATATCGATCTGGCCTACTACCAAGCTATCCCATCTATCTAGGTTCCTTCTAATTTACCTTCAACTTGATGCTTCTTTTTACTATAACACTACAATCCTCAACCCAGACTCGCTACACGAGACCCAAGCATAAAGCCACACCATCTAAGGTTCATAACCCGCTGAATACTCTTTTAAATATCCCCAACAACACCACATTCGAAACACTTTACTCTGAAGAGACTTCCTGTGCATCTAAATCCATGGCCTTCACCTTTCTGATGCTGATGTATATAGAATTCCCTAATTGATATCGAAATACCACAAGCCTTGACACCCTCCCAATGCAAACCTTAGTTTCTAGCCAAAAGTACAACTTGAAAGTCCCCCAATCGTTGAATGTAAAATCTTGAACACATTAGAACTATTCTCTAGAGTCATCCACTCTACTCAAACTGCAATTAGCCTGATCCAATGAACCGAACAACCTGTGCCTCATTTGCACTCCGACACTGCAAAATGTAACCTCACCTTGATGCAACCAAGCCACTTTCTTTTCTATGCACCGAGCATTCTTTATCAACAACAACTCAAGACATTTTGTGAATTTCATACACCTAAGAAGCATAATATAACCTTTGCCAAAAGTGTTTCCTTTACTCGAGCCATCCTAGATCTTAATCTTCATAAGCCATAACTGATTCACCAGCATGCCTCAAACTGGAACCAACATAGCACATAATCGTGCAACCAACCAATCAATATCAAACTCCCCCACTTGGCTCGAAGCCATAGATCAAAACACACACAATAACTCATAACGCGTATACTCTATTATTGCCATAATTCCATAGTGAGATTAAACTCAATCCTTCATCAACTAGTGAAAGACAGACCATCTAGTACTTTAAATCTTCTGCAAATCTCGCATTCACCCTCGTAACTGTTAAACCCACTCTCTTAAGCGACCCAAATTTAAATTGCAATACATATTTTTCACTTGTAACAGAGATCTTCCAATAAACGACATAAAGGATCACGCAAACTTCAGAACAATCCGCAAGAGATAACCTGCCTGCTTCGCCTCAAACTAACATCTCTTTATACCCTTCCACCGTTATAGACATTACGTAGTCACTTAGTCTTCCTGAGTTTGAACTTGTCACGCAACATGAAATTACTTCTCTCCCAACTAGGAAACATGAAAAGATTCTTCACACACCCATAACTCAGGGATATACCTCAATTCAAGCACCTAATAGTTCTTCATCCTCTAGTAGACCCTTCTCGTTGCTTCCAAATCATATGAACACATCCCGCAGTCACATCACACTCATCATGTAACTATCCAGTCATCACCTCCCTTAATAGGGGCACAATAGCACATATAGATCTAGAAACACGTGCTCACGCACTCAACAGCTCAAGTCTCAAGCTAAAGGCAAATATTCGGCCTCGAGTCCTCCAGGCTGGCCCAACATCAGCACACAGAGATCACATCTCGCCTCTCGATCAGGGAATCACAAGCCATCGATGTACATCTGATACTGAGCGCTCATGTGCATATACGAACGCGTGGAAGGAATTCAAAGACTTACATTTCAAGCTAAATCAAGGACACACGATAAGAATTTCAAGAATATGAAGCTTTTCCTAAAGGTTCTACAGCCTCTCGAGGATAAATATAGACGTCTCCGTACCGATCCGCGAGACTCTACTAAACCTGCTCATGACTCGTGAGACCTATGTAACCTAGGGTTTGATACCAACTTGTCACGACCCTAAACCCAACCTGGTCGTGATGGCGCCTCTCGCGAAGACAAGGCTGGCCGACTCACTTCCAATTCACTTTAAGCAATTAAAATAATAACTACTAAGTCTTTAATCAGAAATAAAATCCCAAAATAAGCATTTAACAGTATAATTTAAGAAGATAAAAGCCAACACAGTCCGACATCGAGGTGTCACCAGTCATGAGCATCTAAAATAATACTACCAGTCTGAAAGTCTACTCCACTACTAAATAACTAAATCAGAAAAGAATTAAGATAGAGGGAGGTTGCACTGGGCTGCGAATCGCCAAGCAGCTACCTAGTAAACCTCCGAAGATCTGCTGGAACTGTCAACCCTCAGTAGCAGGACCTGTAGCGCCCGAATCTGCACATAGAGGTGCAGGGAGTGAAATGAGTACTTCCAACTCAGTGAGTAATAAGAATAAATGAAGACTGGACGATATAAAATCATGTTAAACACAACATTTAGCTATTAGAGGCATAACAAAATCAGTAACACAATTTAACAATGAAATCTCATAAAAACACCTTTTTAAGTAGTCAACAATAGATAGGAAAAACAACTAGGAATGGTAAACACATAAGAACTGCCCCTCGGGCACAATAACATTAAATCAGCCCCTTGGGCAATATCACAGAACAATACGAGCCCCTCGGGCTATATCTCATGTCACAATGGGTACCCGCGCTCACTAGGGGTGTGCAGACTCCTGGAGGGGCCCTTTACGGCCCAAGCACAACATCAAGCCATCTCGTGGCATCATAAACAGGCTCTCGGCCTCATATCAATATCAAGCCACCTCGTGGCGTACAATCTCAGGCCCTCAGCCTCATTATCATAATTAGTGTATCACTGTTGTGGCGTGCAGCCTGACCCAAAAGTATCCTCACAATACAGGCCCTCAGCCTTACTCAGTCAGAATCTCATAAGCCCTTCGGGTAATAGTAAAAATATGCAGCTCAGCTCAAAATATCTTTAAAACATCATTTAAGGTTTCTAAAACAGAATAACGTAGCTGAGTTTTGAAAACATTGAAAGATCTGGCATGACTGAGCCCAAGTACGAAATCAAACAGTGAGGAAAATATCATTAACAATCCCCTAAGGGTTCAAACAGTTGGCACGAAGCCCAAATATGACATTTAGCCCAAAGTATAATAATATCAAACAATTAGCTACCAAATATATAGAAAAATAGTCATTCGGGATGGACTAAGTCACAATCCCCAATGGTACACGACCCCACGCCCGTCATCTAGGATGTGCGTCACCTCAACACAGCCGAACGTTGTATAATCCGGGGTTTCATACCCTCAGAACATCATTTAAAATCATTACTCACCTCGAACTAGCACAAAAAGCTACTCTGCAACACGCTTGCCTCTCGAACCAACTTCCGAGTGCTCTAAATCTACCAAGTTAAGATTTTTATCATCAAATTATGCTAAACGAAGGAATTCCAATTGAACAATATCAATTTTAAGCATAAACCCCGAAATCAGTCAAAACCCGACCCCCAGGCCCGCGCCCCGGAACTAGACAAACTTTATACCAAAATGTTCTTCATCATCTCAAGAATCCGTACATATAAAGAACTCGAAAATCAGAGTTCGTTTGACCCCTCAAATAATCCCTAGAAGGCCTTATAATCTCAAGCACTAACTCCACATTTTTCTACTGATTTTCATGAATTAAACACTAATATTTTGTTCCTTAATCACAAATAATCGATTTTTAGGGTCCAAAATCCTTACCTCAATGAAGAACAATGATTTCCTCTTTCAAAAATCGCCTCAAAACTCTTTTCCCGTTCAAAAATGGTGTAAAAGGGTTTAATGATCGCGGAGGATTTATTTAAATACTGCTCACGCGTTTTACTATTCACCCGAGTACTGTTCACCTGAGTTACTTTTCACCCGAGTTACAGTTCATGCTGCTGTGAAAAATGCAGCAACTTTTCTTCTAGTCTAAATTGATCCGTTAATCTTTCGAGATCCACCCGAGGCCCTCTGAAATAACATGCCCCATAACATCATTCGAACTTAGTCGAGCATTCAAAACACCAAAAATAACATCAAAACACCAAAATCACATCAAATTCAAGCCTATGAACTTTGAAATTCCTAAATTCCACTAACGACGCCGAAACTATCCAAAACAACTCCGATTGACCTGAAATTTTGCAGACATATCCAAAATGACATTACAAACCTGTTCCAACTGTCAAATTCCATTCCGACCCCGATAACCTATTTTCCACTGCCGACCAGAAATCACCAAAAGCTAACTTTCACCAATTCAAGCCTAATTCTATACCGGACATCACAAAAATATTTCGGACACACTCCTATGTCCCAAATCACCTTAACGAAGCTATCCGACCATAAAATCTGCATTCTGAGGTTGTTTACCAATAAGTCAACTCTGGCTGGTCAAACCTTTCAAATTTTAATCTTCAAACTAAGAACTGTTTCATCAAAATTCATTCCGGTTACCCTGAAAATCAAAACCGACGATTTACATAAGTCATAATATATCACACGGGGCTAGTCATGCCTGAGAATTGGAGAGCAAAGTGCAAAAGCTCAAAACAACCGGTCGGGTCGTTACACCTACTAGCTCAGCCGAAATAGGGATCTCCTCCTCCTACTCAATTTGAGGCTCAATATTAGTTGTCGCTGCATGTACTCTAGGCTGAGCTTTGCCTCTACCTCTAGCTGTGCCTCAGCACTGGCTTCTACCCCTAGTAGTAGCTGCAGTAAGGGGATCTGACTCTTGATCAGTTGAACGTTCCCACATCATCTATGAGAGAATATAAGAGTAAAGGTTTAGACTTCGGAATTAAAAAATTCGCATGATAAGAATGCAAGAAAATGAAGTTTCCTAATAGTTTGGTAGCCTCTCGAAGATAAGTACAGACGTATCTGTACCAATCTGCAAGAATCTACTAAACTTGCTTATGACTTATGGGACCTAGGAAACTTAGTGCTCTGATACAATCTTCTCATGACCCAAACTCCCACCGGAGTCGTGACGGTGCCTAACAGTGCTTGCTGGGAAAGCCAACAATTTCACAATAACAATAAACTCGAATAACAGAACTTAATAATCTCAATAACGGTAATATCATAAAATATCTGAGAAAATCAATAATAACTCAACTACAACCATCCCAAAGATATGGTGTCAACGAGTACATGAGCACTACAAAATCTCAAAGTAAATAGCCAATCCTTAATACAAACTATCTGAACGATAGAATACTGATCATAGAAATAAACAAAAGAGAACTTCAAGGTATGCGAATGACATATCAACTACCTAGTAGTATCCACAAGCTGGTATCAGTGCAAACTTTAACAATCACCACGCCTGAAAGTACCTGGAGCTGCATATAAAGTGCAGAGTATAGTATGAGTACAACTGGCCCCATGTATTCAATAAGTAACACACCTAACCTTGGGCTGAAAACAATGATGAGCTCGGAAGAAAGTCAGTGTCCAACACCAATAATCAATAATAAGTCATAATATAATGAAGATAGTAAAAGTAGATAACTCAAAAGATATCATATTCAGCTTGTTCACAATTACGGAAATTAGAAACTCTGTCCAAGTATAACAGCCAAAGACCAATCTTTCACTAAAATTTCAAAAATGTGAATTTTATCAAGTAAACTGTGATTTTCCAAAATTTCAACAATAGATAAGACATTTTATTTAACAGTTAGCATGAAGAAAATACATCTCTATACCTACATACCAAATATACATGTCAAGTCAATAACATCATGGTGAAACCATCAAGTACACTCACACTCAGCACACTCACGATGCCTAGCACAAATGCCCCTCACCATCACACACACAACCACACTCAGCACTGTACAGGTGCCTGGCACAAATACCCCACGCCAAAGAACATATATAACGTCGTGCCTGTGCTCATTGTATTATTAGACTCTAGACGGGCGGATCCTTGCCCAAGCCTAATCAATAATAAATATAACTGTTATGGCGTGCAACCCAATCCAACTATCACTCAGTTGCAACGTGCAACCCGATCCAATATAAATTCATAATACGACTATATGGCCCACATCAATCATCAACCGCTCAAAGTCTTAATGGCTTACATCTTATAAAACTCAGCTCGAACAGTATTACAAAAATAAGACAATAACAACATGTGTTTTAACATACAAATAATGTACATAGACTGAGATATATCATACAGATGGAGAATTATGACTAAGAATGTGACTAAAATTAGGCAAATAACTCAAAACAGCAAGAATAGCCCTATCATGTCTCAAACAAATAAGTACATAGCCAAGACATGATATTTAACATAAATCATAGCTCAAATAATCATAAGTAGAGAAAATACAGATATAATGAGGCATGAAAGCAAAAAAGTCTTATAGTAGCTTAAAGTCTACTCGGGTCATGAATATCCCGGTGTACGCACACATGCCCACCACCTAGCACATGTGTCACCCCCAACACATCTCAAGATTCATAGGAATAATTACCATCAAACCAAGTTTAGATTTGTTACTTACCTTAAAACACGTGAATCAATACTCTAAAAAGCATTTCTGATGTGAATCGACCTTCGAGCAACTCGAATCTAGCCAAAATAACTTAATATCATCAATCAAAATCATATGAAACAACCCCAAATCATAAAACTAAACTCTTTATTCAAATATGCAAAGTCAATCCAAAAAGTCAACCCCAGGACCGCACCCCGGAACCCGTCAAAACTCATAAATCCCGAATACCATTCAGATACGAGTCCATATATATGTGTTTTCATCCAAATCCAACCTCAAATCGACCCTCAAATTATAAATTTTTACTCTCCAAAACCATAGCCAAAAAACCCTAAATTTCATCTTTAATTCACATAAACTAAGTGTAAGAAGCCATGGTTAAGCAATATCTAACATCAAAATTAAGTAAACTTTACTAACCTCTTAACTTGTGAAAAGTTTCCTAACACCAGAACTCAAAAATTCTTTAGCAATGCCAACATATTCTAAAATGATCCGAAATCAATCTGAAACACACCCGAGGCTCCCGGGACATAGTCCAACTAGACCGACCAATCCCAAAACATAACACGGACCTACTTCAGGCCTCAAATCACACCACGCAATATCAAAACTATGAATCGCATCTTAATTTAAGCCTAATAAACTAATGAACTAATGAACTTCCAACTTCTAAAACTCATGTCGAACCATATCAAATCAACTCAGATTGAAATCAAAATTTGCATACAAGTTCCAAATGGCATAATGAAACTATTCCAACTTCCCGAGACCACAATACGAACCCCATATCATCAAAGTCAACTCCCGACCAAACCTATGAACCTTCCAAATCTTCAACTTTCCAACTTTCGCAAAAAGGCACCAAGTCAACCTACAGACCTCCAAATCCAAATATGGATATATGTCTAAGTCCAAAAATCACCATACAAACCTATTGGAACCATCTAAATATCATTCCGGCATAGTCTTCACAAAAGTCAAACTCCGGTTAACTTTTACCAGTTAAGCACCCAACCTTGAGACTAAGTATTCCAATTCAATCCAAAACTCCCCTGAAACCAAATCAAGTGACCCTGCAAGCCACATAATCACAAATGCACATGTGTAAAGAATCAAATAGGGAAAATGGGCTAAAATACTCAAAATGACCAGCCAGATCGTTACATGCTCCCCTCTTGAACAAACGTTCATCCTCGAACAGGTCTAAAATTATATCTGGGATCTCAAAAAGGTGAGGATATATGCTCTGCATGCTTGGTCTCCCAAGTAGCCTCCTCAAACGGCTGACCTCTCAAATGAGCCTCCATCAATGCTATATTCTTCGATCTCAACTTTCAAACCTATTGGTCAAAAATGGCCACCGGCTCCACATCATAAGTGAATCCCCGTCCAACTACACCATGAAGAAGTCTAATACATGTGACAGATCTCCATAATACTTCCGGAGTATGGGAATATGAAACACTGGGTGAACTCCCGATAGACTATGTGGAAAAGCAAGTCTGTAGGCCACCTCTCCAACTCTCTCAAGCACCTCAAAATGACCAATATACTTAGCGTTCAACTTGCCCTTTTTCCCGAATCTCATCACATCTTTCATGGGCGAAAATCTGAGTAGAACCTACTCACCCACTATATATGCAACATCACAAATACCCCAGTGTACGCACACACACTTGCTACCTAGCACGTGCGTCACCCCCAACTAACACATCTCAAGATTCATAGTTCACAAGAATAATTACCCTCAAATCAAGTTTAGATTTGTTACTTACCTCAAAACGTATGAATCAATACCCAAAATGAATTTCCAACACGAATCGGTCTTCGAGCAACTCGAATATAGCGAAAACAACTTAATATCATCAATAAACGCCATAGGAAACAACCCCAAACCATTAAGCTAAGATCTTGATTCAAATATGAAAAGTCAACTTTGGGCTTGCACCCCGGAGCTCGTCCAAACTCATAAATCCTGAATACGCATTCTAATATGACTCCAAATATATGTGTTTCTTCCAAATCCAACATCAAAATTAACCCTCAAAACGTAAATTTTCTCTCTCCAAAACCATAGTAAAAATCTCCAAATTTCACCTTTAATTCACGTAAAATTGGTGTAATAATCCATGGGTAATCAATATCTAACATCAAAATTAAGTAAACATCACTTAACTTTTAACTTGTCGTGAAAATTCTACCAAAATTTGCCTCTAGCTGAGCCCCACAACTCCAAGTAATTAAAAATGATCAAACCTTTAAAATATATAGTCTGCATAGCGATTCCACATTTGCGGTCCAAATCATCGCACTTGCGATACTGCATTTGTGGAAATTCCATCGCACATGCAGAAGATACTAATCTTCCGACCATCTACATTTGCGGACCCTTCCCTCGCACTTGCGAGTCTGCTTCTTTGGAATCCTATCACTCCTATGCAAGCGCATTTGCTCTGCATTGTTCGCATCTGCCGACTCAGCCTACCCAGCAAGCACCACATCTGCGGCCAACCTGATCGCTTCTGCGATCTCGCACCTATGGCTCAACCATCGAAGGTGTGAAAGCACCAGAGCTCAGAAATTCTTTAGCAAAATGGTTCCAATTACACCAGAGCTCCAACGTATTCCAAAATGGTTCGTAAGTAATCCGATACACACCCGAGGCCCCCAGGACCCCATTTAACCATACCAACAAATCCTAAAACATAACACAAACCTACTCGAGGTCTCAATTACACAAAAAAATATCAAAACTATGAATCGCAACTCAAATCCAAGCCTAATGAACTAATGAACTTCCAAATTGTAAAACTCATGCCGAACCATATCAAATCAGCTCGAATTGACATCAAATTTTGCATACAAGTACCAAATAGAACAACATGGCTATTACAACTCTCAAAAACACAATTTGAACCAGATATCAAAAAAGTCAACCTCGGTCAGACCTATGAACCTTCCAAACCTTCAACTTTCGCCAAAGAGCACCAAGTCAACCTACAAACCTCCAAATCCAAATTCGAATATATGTCTAAGGTCAATATCACCATACAAACATATTGGAACCATGAAAACACCATTATGGGATCATCTATATAAAATTCAAACTCCGATCAACTCTTACAACTTAAGCACCCAACCTTGAGACTAAGTATCCCAATTCAATACAAAATTCCCCCAAAACCAGTCCAACCGACCCCGCAAGTCATATAATCACAAATGTGCATGTGTAAAGCATCAAATAGGAGAAACAAGGCAGAAATACTCAAAACAACTGATCAGGTCATCACAAAAGCCTTGCATTGAAGACGTACCAACGTTTCAGTTTCATGCTACCTCTTATTTATGGTAGTTTAGGACTTCAATTCTTTTATGTAAACTTCAAATAAATATTTTATTTATTCTTCATATAGGTTTTGTAAATCTTAATCATAGTAGTTCATGACTTGTACTACTATTCCTTAGGATATTGTATAGAATTCAATTATTTTCATTCTTGTTGTTAATGATCTTTTATTTGATTCACCTTGTTCTATGTTTGGATTATATAACACTGGATTAGGTGTCATCACAACTAAGTGGATTTTGGTCGTGACAAGTTTGTATCAGAGCACTAGATTCATAGATTCTATGAGTCATGCGTAAGCGTCTAGCAAAGTCTTGCAGATCAGTATAATGACATCCATACCTATCTCCGAGAGGCTATAGGGAATTTAGGAAACTTGCCTTCTTTATTTCCTTATCGTGCGACCTTGTTTCATCTTGAATCATGCAACCTTAGTTTCTTCCCATTCGTACGTATGTGATGTTTATCACTAAGTACCAATGCACTCCAACGGCTTGTGATGTTTTGGATGGGCTGCGAAGGGCTGTGGATGCTTGATTACCACCGCAACGTGTTGTCCATGCTTATATGTGGATGTGTTTGTAGATCTTCTAGTTTGTCATTTGTGGGATGAAGCGAATTCTTGTATTTGGTTGACGATTGCAGACTGGAGAGGATTAATTACATAGTGGTTGTGGCTGTAGTTGTGAGCACGTGATTTTTTGCTTCACGAAAACTACTCCAAATAAAATCAAAAATAAAACAAATTTCATCTGTGTACAATTTTGAGCATTTGCGTGACATTTTGATAATTATTTTATCCGTAAATGTTTACCCTTGTTGTGATTAATTAAAAAAATACAAAAATACATGTTGCATGCACTCAAGATTTAATTGTGCATTTTGGAATTAATTAAACCATGTTTTATTTTAAAAGAAAGAAAATCACAAAAATATGTATTTGTTGCATTTTGTCATTTATGTGTGTCGTTGTGTAATTTTATTTTTTAATTAAATGTTTGACCTTGTGTGTTAATTGTTGTTAAGGTTTAATTAACATTTTTATAGGCTAATTTTGGTTTTACAAATTATTTTTAGAATTTTATTGATTGTTAATTAAAAGTAGAAAAAGAAAAAGAGTTGAAAAAAATAAAGAAAACTCGGTTTGGGCCAAAAAATTAAAATGAAAGCAGGCCCAAACGAGCTGGCCCAAGGCGTAAACCGGTCCGTCTCCTCAGAGATGCCCGAACGGCACCGTTTTTGTCACAATTGAGTCACATCTTTCATACCCGTCCCCTGTACCCGACCCATTACCCGGTCAAACCGGACCCCTTGTTAGACCAAACGACGGCGTTTTCTCCTGTTAAAATGATCCAGGCCGTTGATCATGATTGATCCAACGACCAGGATTCCTTAGCCACTCCACTATATAAACCTAAAATCACTACCCGCCCCCCATAGCCATTACTCCTTCCGTCTCTAACCTCTCGGAGACCAACCAAACTCCTCCCTCGATAACCCTAGCCGCCACCAAATCCTCCCACCTGAAACCCGGTGGCAACAACGCCGCCAGCCGCCATAGCCACACCACTGAACCTCCACACTACCCTGAACACGAATCCCTGGTCACTTAACTTCGAATCAACCCCAGTGTTCTCGAATCTTCAATCGAAGATTCGAGCCAAAACCCTAGATCACCTAATGAGTCCTAAAATCACACCAACCACCCACCTGACCTCCCTCATGCTTAAACCACCATTAATCCCGTTCGAATCTCATGAGAACCGCTCGAATCCCAAATCGAACAAAGAAGAACCCTAGATGCCAAGAAGTCGGAGCTCGTCTAGATTGGGGGAAAAACTTGAGGTCTCGACTGACCTTAGTCGAGTGTTCTCAGTCGAGAACACTCGATTAAGGTCTGTTTGACCCCAAAAACTCGAAGTCAAGGTTGACGGAGCAGGGTCCGTGTGGTTTAATTCCGGGTATCTTTTCTATTTTTATTTTCCATTCATTTTTGTTGTTGTTCTTGACCTGTTTTATCTGGTTGTAATTCACGTTGGGTCAATTAGTTTCTTCATCCTCTGTTCTTAGTTGTTGCTACCTGTTTTAGGTTCAGTGTTGTTTTGCTTAATTAATCTTTTGATTGCTTGGTTACTTTGTTTTTCTCCTTCTCATCAGACCGTTTATTTGGTCCACTTTCAGTAGAATTTTTGTTTGTTGTTGTCGATTATCACTACTGACTGTGTGAATCATTCGAAATAACTTCATCAGTTAGTTCGTCTTGTATGTTTAAGCCTGTTTGGGATTCTGCTTTCTTCTGCTTAGTTTAGAAAATTCGAAGTTATTTCAATATCAGTAATTCTCGTATGAGTTGTTCTGATAGTAGTAATACAAAGGCTTTCAATATGTGTGTATTTGTTTCCCTGAATCACTGAATCTCTCATTTTTTGATCTTGCTTAAGTTTAGTGTTTGTTGGAATTGGCTGGGTTGCATAACAGGTTAGGATCTGATGTGAATTGAACCTAGGATCACTTTTGAACCTTAAATTCATTAGGTTAGATTGCAGTAATTTCAGGACTTTAGGGGGTAATCTGGGAATTGAAAACAGGAAGAAATGGGTGGTTTGAGTGCTCTGTCTACTAATTATTAAAAAACCATTAAACTAATGAATTGATTAGTATTAGTGGGAAACAAAACATAGAAGCATGGGGGATTAATTGATTATTGTAAGCTGCCCATACCATTTGGGCACAAAACACTTGATAATGGGCTGTAAAGGAAAATGATGGGCAGGATCTGATAAGGTAAGGGGGGCAGGGCCAGTGTTGGGATATAGATAGAGTCAGTTATAGACAGAGAATGAGCGGAATATTAGGAGAAGAATTCGGAAATATTGAAAGATTTTTGAGGATTCGAATTTGAAAAGAGTTTAAAAGAAAGAATTTTCTGAACATTAAGAGAGAATTAAGGGTTAAACATTAACTGGTCTTTCAATCTAAAAAAAGGGTTCACTTTGTTTTTGCCCGTTGATTATTGTTGGTGTTTCTGGATTTTCATGTGGTCTGTTTTTTGAGTTTGGTTGGTTATTTGCTACTACTTCACTGGTTATTGCTGGATTTTTATTTTCGTTTTCAAATCTGTCACTGAGTGTTCCGTTTGTTGGTTGTTGCTGGTTATTATTGCTGTTGTCTGCTACTGATCTATTAATCCTCACCTTCTTCTTCTGTTCTATTATCAGGTACACTACTTTGAATCACCTCGACGTTTGATTATTAAAGTTGAAATAAAATGGACAGAAGATTTATGTATTTAATTATAGAATAATTGTATTTTAGTTAGATATTAGTTATGTATTTCCAATAATATGAAGGGTAGAGGCATGTTGTATTAAGACTATTTTTGTAAGATTGTTGATTAGCTGCTAGATAGGGCATAACGTTAGATTACGGACCTAAGATCCTTAAAATGACGTGAATATATGTCAACACAGTATGCCTGTTTAATTTGAGCAGATTTGTTAGATTGTTGAACTATTGGACGTATTTCCGTAGGAATTGCATAGTTATCAGTTTCAGTTTGGTTAATTCATATGTTTAAAATAATGTAGCTTCGGAATCACATCCAATTCTAAATTGGTAATTAGTTAATGTGGTGCATCGATTTAATTGGTTGGTAAAATCTAGCTTTGAACTCGCGAATATAGGAATAGAAGTAACTTGAAGTTTGTGATTTTTGAATCTTGTTAGTAATAAATATCCGTAAGTATTAGGCAAATATAATTGGTTAGTAATTTCGTATAATCCGTAGGCTTAATATATTTGAAGCGCGATTCAATATAGTAAGGCTAAGAACACTAATCCCATAGGTTATTTAAATTAATGATCAGGCTTAAACAAACTTTCGTAATCATTAGTAATTAAAGTTGGTTTAGTTTCAAGTATTTAAAAACAATTAGTTCCATCGGTTCATTTCATCTAACAAGGTGGGTTTAAATTAGTTATAGGATGATTAGTTTTTTTTGAAAATATATTGTTTGTCAATTCCGTCTTTATTTATAATTTCAATTTCAGTAGTATTGTATAGAATAGGGTATGAAATAATCTCCTTTTACACAAGTTTGATTGCAATTTTCCGATCGCGTTTTGCTTTAATCCGATAAATAAGTGATGGCCTTTTCAAGCATGTAATTAACTAGGATTTTTCTGCTTTTATTTTAGAGACAAACTAAAAATAGAAAATGTAGTCACTTTAGGATTGTCCTTAAAATAAAGGAGGTGTGCCTCGCCATAGTAAATCACAAATTGCGGGGCTCTCAATAAAAAGACTCAATAACCGGATGGACTTTGGAGTTGGCCGTCTAGTGAATTTTCACGGCCTTTTCCCAAAAAAAAGCGATACGATAGTATCTTTAGGATGCGCCTTAATTAATCTTACCTTCCTAAACTCGGGTGTGCATTTATGCAACCCAAATCCAAATCTCGACAGAGTCGAAATGTGTCGACGACCACGTGTACACTGGTTGTGATGTGGTTCGAGATGCATTTTCATAACGTTGCAATTCTCCGTAAGATAATAATAAAATTGATAAAAGCGGTTCAAAGTTAAAATTTGCATATAAGTTCTTAATTGTTATAAATCAGATAAATAAGCCGAATATAATAGTTGAGCGACTGTGCTAGAACCACGGAACTCGGGAATGCCTAACACCTTCTCCCGGGTTAACAAAATTCCTTATCCGGATTTCTGGCGCGCAGACTGTTAAAGAGAGTCATTCTTTTCCTCGATTCGGGATTCAACCGGTGACTTGAGACACCATAAATCTCCCAAGTGGCGACTCTGAATAAAATAAACAAATCCTGTTTCAATTGTTCTTTAATTGGAAAAACTCTCTTGTACCCCCGCGGGTGCTGAAAAAAGGAGGTGTGACAGTAGTAATGCCATCTAGAGATATCGGTCGAAGGCTAAGCATGTGAGTTATCCCCTACGAAAATATATGGAGTTGTATGATTCGTATGATGCTTCTATTAAGCATGATGCATATACTACCATTTTGGAAGTCTTGAAGAAGTTGACTTGACAGCCACAAGGATAAGCGCATACTTGGCAGATGAGTGGAGTGGTTATGACTAGTGCTATGTGAGCATATGAGAAGATTTAGTTGGATGACAATTCAAGGTCATGGCAAGTTAAGAAGGAAGGGTAGTGTGGGTTATTAGAGGACGTGTTTTGTAGTTTTGAGTTAAGTGTTTGTCATCAATGATTAGGTCATATGGGCCTGTGTTGTAATAATTTTTGGACAAGGATTTACTTATGGCTTAGCTATGATTTGATAAAGGTGTCATCGAATTTCGATCAAGGGATCCATCGGGTACATGATGTAATATGCTTTATGGGTTTATAGAGATCTTGGACTGACTCAGGTTTCATATTTGTTGAGGATGTGGTGCGCAAGAAAAAGGAACCATTTGGTTATTTCTTTTTGGATATTCATGTGTTGTTGGTGCACAGGTTACTCAGTGCGTATAAACTGTGCATCAAAGATTTGATCATAGTGGATGGCTGTCGAGAAGGTTCTGATGAGTTCAAGATTATTATGTAGTATTTAAGGATTTTTTGATTGGTGTATGGCTAAGGCTGGAGATTTGTAGTATGGTATCTAGACTTGTAGTACTTTTTATCAACATTGACTCTACATGGAAATATTAGAGAGATGCAAGAAACATCTTCGGATTCGCAGAAGGTCCCTTTAGAGCGAGCATTTCAGTTTGAGTTACTTTTGGGTTTGGCAGTTTACATGACTCGGTTAAGTTAGAGGGAAATCCTTTCTGGTGATTCGATTATGTGCAAATGGGTTCTGAAGAATTTGTGATAGTTTGACCATGACTTAATGTTGATATTTTCTACGGGTATAGAATTGGTGATGTCCTCCTAGATTCATTTAAATGGAAGGTTCTTGGTTGATGATGTGTTCATCATGCTTGTGATTCAAAGAGAGTATGATATTTTCGTATTTTCACAAGTTAGCATGATAGTTGCGGTGTGTAGTGTGGGATTGAAACTTTTGAGTACAAGGTTTTGGTTTAAGAGAATGATGGCACTATTTGGTATCGCATTAGCAGGGTGTGCATTTTTGGAGACACATTGTGTTTTGACTAGCGGTTGATTGACTAGTGTTATAGTGATCGCTTGGTTTTGGGTTACTAAGCTTCAGGTTTTACTACGTGGCGTAGAAGATCTATGTGAGTATTTGACGCAAGATGATTATGTATGAGTGGTGTATTAGACATTTGAGTAGTAGAGTTGGGATCAGATATAGAGATTCTGATATTCATGAGGTTTAGAGACTGGATGTTTTCGTAGGTAGAATCTTCCTTACTTGTGGACTGTGATGAGATGTTAAGTGTTAGACAACTGATGGTATGTGTTATAGATAGGTTGCTATGGACTTTTGGAAGGTTACTTACTTGTTTGGGGATGATTAGAATTGGTTTGAGGGCTACTTGTAGGCCTAAGGAGAATGTGTATTTTATAACGGATCGGGTTTGCTTACTCTTATGCAATTGTTACCGTAGGTATATCATCGGGCATGATGGATTTTATTCGTTTCCTGGTCTATGTTATGTGTTATCTCTCATTCTATGATAGGTTGTGAGGCTACTTGATAATTCACATGCATGTTGTAATCCTCTTTAGGCCTTTTGGCGATATATAGGCGAGATGGCTCTTGTGATGTTGCTTTGCTTATTGTACCTTAGTGTGCTTACCTTTTTCCGTATTGTATTATGCTTATTCATCTCCCCACAGTTATATTTGTCCAATTTATCGTGCTTGATGTTGACACACATGTGCTTAGTGATCACAGGCATTATGGTTCGATGGTATCCCTATATGTTTTGATATGTTTGAGATTAGGTTGCGGCCGTAATAGAGTTATATGGGATACCCTTCCTTGTGTTTATTTTGTGTTTTGTTTTCCCTTTATGGGATGAGCTCATGAAATTATGATTTTTGTTGTTACATCAGTTGCACTTGTTGGAGAGTCCTCTTATCTTGTTTTCTTTCTATTTTTGGATATATCTAAGTTATTGTTTTCTTGGTGTACGGACCGCGTTGTGTGAGGTTCCATCTAGCCTTTAGTGAGACTTGCTAGTTGAACAACTTGTACTGGGTGAAACAATGTTATTGGACCTGGAAATTTTGCAGTCGGGTTGGGATAAGGAATAGCTGGAAGAAGAATGTCACTGGTTAGCTTAGAAGTTGGTGATGGTCCTTGTCGGCTGAGAGAACTCCATGACTTATTGAGTTCAAGGGTGGTTATGAGTTCTTCATAGTTCTTTTATCATTTGTAGTGTTGGGAGGGCTCGAAATGATGTTTTATTTGATGTGCGAATATTACCGGTACCAGGTTTGGTAATGAGCAACTATTATAATCGGAAGAAGTTGTTGTAAGTACATGAGTTATGTAGCACATAGTGTGGTTTGATCTTGGCAGTGTATAGACGGCTTGATGTAGGTTGTTGAGACTGATGCAATGTATACATACAAGGATCAGATCTTATAGGGGATTCTGGATATTAGAATTTTGTTTCGCGCCCTGTGGACAAATGTTGAAGAAAGAATCTTCAGTTAGAGTGGTGTTCATGGACTTATATAGACCGAGGTGGCATGGGATCACTCATGGGTATATGTATGTTTAGTTTATTAAGCTAATTGTTGGATTTGGAATGACTCTTGACATGTTCAAAGACGAACACATGTTTAAATGGGGAGAATGTAATGACCCGACTGGTTATTTTGTGTAATAACACGATCGGTCGTTTTGAGTTCTAGTGTGTCGTTCGGCGGTTTGAGGTCTTGTGTAGCTTCACTTTATGTATTATGACCTACACATGTGGTTGGTTTCGATTTTCAGGAAGTTCGGAGTTTATTTTGAAGGACAATTCTCATTTCGAGAACTTTAAGTTAAAGAAGTTGACTAAGGTTTGACTTTTGAGTAAACAACCTCGGAATCAGGATTTGAAGGTTCCAATAGGTTGTTATGATGATTTTGGACTTGGACGTATGTTCGTGTTGAGTATCGGATGGTCCAGGAGCGTTTCAGTGCGTATTGTGAAAAGTTGGCATTTTGAAGATTTTAGAATTTTCTAAGTTTGATATGAAGTGGACTTTGGTCTTATTGATGTCTATTTGGGATTCCAAGCTTTGGAATATGTGTTCATCCCCAATTTTTCCCTGTAATTTTTTATAAATATAAAATACTTTCAAAATAGCATATGTATGCATATATAAGTGTGTCCAAATATTGTAGTATTTTTCCTAATTTTTTAAAGATTTTTAAATTAATTTATTACCCTATTTTAGCAGTACAAAAACCAATAATTATTCCTCAAATTATCATTTTGGTGATTAACTTATTTTATTCTCATATTTATACCAAATAATAGTTAAGGTAATGTTTACACATTTTTACAAATTTATTTAGTATTTTTAAAGTTAAATTGCATATAATTGCAATTTCAGCCTATTGTAAGATTTAATTGCGTTTATAATTACAAAATTGATTCCAATATTTTTTATTTAATATTTATACATTATTAATTAGTTTGGTACCTTTAATTTATTTCCAAAAATCATTTACTATTTTTTATAAAATGAAAAGGGGAAAAGTGGCTATTTAAATACTAGCCTTATTTCATTTCAATTGTAGCCCAAATCAACCCCCCAATTAAACCCAATTGCAATTTTAAATTATCTGACCCCTGACCCGTTTATCCAACCCGCCCGACTCCCCTTTTTATCCAGGCCGTTGATCAAAATGATCAACGGCCACGATTCTACCTTTCCTTTTTAATTCACAAACACCCCAACCCTAAAATCATTTTCATTCACCTGCCACCTCTGAAACCCCTCTCCTATCTCAAACTCTGTCAAACCTTCCCTAACCCTAGCCGCCTCTCATCATCTTCCACCTCGAAACCCACTGGAAACCATGGCTTACCAAGTTGTAAGGGCCCTATACTCACCTCCCCTTGCTCTTACACACCTGATACCTGAAGATTCGAGGCCAGGCCTCGAAGGTTTGCACCCAGACCTTTGCCGATTCAAGGTTCCAGAGTCATCGCCGGCCTTGCTCCGGCGTACCATGGTTTTTTGAGCCTGGTTTTGACCTCTCCGACTCAGATCGGTGACCTTTTCAAAGCCTTTCTCATTTCTAGGGTTCTTCTGAAACCCTAACCGTCGAGGTTTTCTCCGATCTCTTTAGATCCGTTGTGTATCTGTGCTCTCTTTGAGTTTTCAAACGATCTCCCTAACTTTTCTTTCAAATTATACTTTTCAAAGTCTTTCTTTTACGATTTAGGGTTTTCTGAAAATGCTTAAGTGTTTCTCTGACTTACTTTTCCTTTTCTTTTGTGTGTATTTACCTCTACTGTGTTCTATGTTTTCCTTCTACCATGTATGTTCTTCTACTATGCTTTCTATATTCCGTTCTTGTATGTTCTTCTACTGTGCTTTCTATATTATGTTTTCGTATGCTTTTCTACTATGTCCTGCTATTTTCTTCTACTATGTTCTGGTATGTTTCTCCTACTGTATTCTTCTACCATGTTCTTAAGTGTTCTTACTATTTTTCTTCTATTGAACTTTGCTTAAGTTTCTTTTCAAAGGATCTTCTTAAGCATGCTTTCTTCCACTGTTCTTATCAGTCTTTTCTCATCATGTTTCGAATTAGTTTCTTTACTTTGTTTGCCTTGAACCCCTCTACTGTATTTACATGCTATTCGTGAGTTCTATTGCTGGAAGAAGCATGTTAGAAGTTTCAGTTCTTTTCTGAAACCTCTAAACATGTTTCGATTCGACTACTTGCCTCCTCATCTCTGTACTTTATTCAAGGTGGAAACCCTAGAATTTGGGGGTTCTGCCGAGGTTTGATTGAACTAGGGTTTTATATTAGAACCCTTAGCTCTTTCAGACTGACTTTGAATCTCTAAACTGAGTTTGGACATCTTTGTTTTCATACAATGCTGAACTTTTTGCTAAACTCTTCTACACTGGATTTTTTCTACTGATTTATACGACAGTCTTCTTTCATGCTCACATGCTCCTTATATATGATGAATTTTCCTCTAAATGGTTTTCAAATTTGCAATTAGTGCAAACTTCCTTTTGAATATAGCTTGATTGATTGATTTCCATCTTTTAATGATTTCCTTTGTTACTCGACTTAAGTAAAACCCTTCTTCATCTTTTCTTACTTGGTTCATTCATACCAAATCTCAGACCTTGTGATTTACTGGCTGTTAATTGACTCACTTACCTTATTTGCACAAACTGTGTGCTGTCAAAACCCTATCCTTAAATAACCTTTATGTATTTGCTCTCAATTGCATGTTTTACACAAAGTGTTTATTCAATTCCTTTCCTTAAATGGTTTTACTCATTTTGAATCTGAATCCCTTAATTAAGGGAAGCCTTGTGTAATTGATTGACAATCAGTTTTCAAACTATTTTCTTACCTTATTTCTGCCTGCTTTCTACACTATAAAAGGCACGACCCTTTTCACAAAACACACACTTCAGACTTCACAATTTCACAATCTCTTCTGAACTCACACTTATAGTATTCTATCTTCCTATTTGCACTTTGGCTTTTACAAGACTACTGCTTTTTCTACTTATTTCTTCAAAACTGGTATGTCCTGATTTAAGTTTCAGCATCACCCCAATGCATTTACTTACAGTCTTTGTATCTATGTCTACTTTATTGTTTTCTATAGAGTTCGACATTTAGTTTAGTATGCCTATGTTCTATTGCCTGTTTTTGTTGTGAATCTTTACTCCCTATCCCATTACCCCTATGTGTTTGTAAATGGTGGCTTAGGGCATGGCAATATGAGTTGTTGTCCATGAACTGAGCTTTGAACCAATGGGGTCTTAACCTCTAAATAGGCTGTAGGGTGTGCCAGCACATCCCATTGTTGGGTATGCCCATCAGTCTACTCTTCTTGTGCTCTCGCAATCCCTCATTCCCTATATCCCCATGTGTATTGTTTCCCTTCCCTTTTCCCCTTTTAGAATTCTGCACTTGCACTCTCTCCTAGTCTCTAAGTTCTGCCCCCCTCTTGTGAGCCTTGCCTAAGGACCTTGAGTTCCCTCTGAACTTGGATACCTGAGGGCTGGCCCTTCCATACTGCACGTTGTCTTAATATGGCAATATATTTGGATGTAAGCACGACCCGGAGTTCTTATGTAACTCTTAGGGAACTCTGACACACCCAAGTGGTAGAAAGACTTTGAAACATGATCTTTGGAGCTGGTTTACTTCATACTTCAGACAGGAAGTTTGAATCAGGCTCTCCTTGGTTGCAATTTTCAACTTCTGATGTATTTTCTTTACTTTATTTTTTCTGGACTATAATAACTTTTTAATAAAATATTAGGATGGCGAGTGAAAAAGGGGGGAATAACTGTGTATGTAAAAGGGGTAGATTCCTGCTCATAGGGAATTTCTGATCTCTGCATATCACATATATATCCTGCCTATAGGAATTCTGCACTTTCATATGTAGATACTATGCCTATAAGAAATTCTGCACCCATATAGATATCCTGCCTATAGTTTTCTAAAATTCTGCATTCATATGGATATCCTGCCTATAGTTTAATTTCTGCATCTCTCATATAGATACCAGGCTCATAGTTAACTGGAAATCTGAACCCTGCATATGCATCTGTCACTAGGCAAACCTGTTTATAGGGCTTAAATAACTAACTGCATCTAGATATCATGTTTATAAGTTTAGACGAAGTACACCATTTAGATGCCATGCCTATAGGATTTCTGCACTCTTGCTATATCTGTAAAAGTGTCCAAAATCGACAACACGTAGAAAGCATGCCTATAGGAGCTTTACTCGAATATGAACCACTTTATTTGCTTATAAGTTTAAAACCAGTCATAAATGACTTGTGCTCTTTTGCTAAAACTCGCCTTTCTTTAATAACAAATGATTTTTTTTCTTAAATCAGTATGTATTCATGTTTACTTCATTGTTTCTGGAATCAGTAGATATCAGGCCTATAGGGTCTTCGTCTAACACTTAGGCAAGTCATAGGGTGAAAGTTTATAAACTGAATCAGATTTTATATGCTACAACCAACAGGCAGGCCTGATTCGAGCTTCTTATCTGAACTATGTAATAAATCAGTCTGCCTCGACCCTTTAAGTTTTAATCAGACCTTAAACAGTACATGCAAGTCATGCTACATTATGTGCTTTCTTTGGTTTAAAGGAGGTCTGTTTGAGCCCTATTATTTGTTTATATGCTTTCCCCAAACTTGCTATATGTGTTTTGTTTGTTACCTTAGTATTTTACCTTTTGAAACCACAAATAATCCCAATACCTCCTCCCTCTAAGATTAGTAGTCCCAAGTGCCTCTAAGGCTGATAGGATTGGGGCGGGTAATAGCATACAATAAGTAAACAAGACCATTCCGTGCTTTAATACCTTAACAGGGTGGGAAAGGGTAGATATGGATATGATGACCACGCAATAACATCACGTGTAGCCCCTCACTGAGGAGTGATTACCGGATATTGTGTGGGGTGATCCATATTATTAATAAACCTAGGACCCCCCCCCCTTTCCTTTGTTTTCTTTGTTTCTTTTAAGAAAATCAACTCTTTTAGTTCCTTTTTCTTACCTTTGTTTATTATGTGAAAAACCCCCTATTATTTGAATCCTTTATTTGCCTCTGTATTGTTCGTACTTAAAGTCACAATAATAGCTTGGCCGGGAACCACTCTAGTGGATCTTGAGGGGTGACGAACATCTTCCCCTTGAGATAATTTTAAGCCCTTACCCAATCTCTGGTTGTTCAAATCAAACCTTCCTTAGTGTCCTAATGCACTCAAATCATTAGGTGGTGACTCTTCACTTCAAACCCAATTCCCGAAAGGGAACGAGTTGTCCTCCCAAATGTCATAAACTAGATTTCGCGAGAAAAAGGGGGCGCGACAGCGTGGCGACTCTGCTGGGGATGACTTTTAGGCTTTTACTATTTCAGGCTATTATTGTGACTTTGCACTTCTCTATATGTCTTTATTTTCTTAATGCCTTTAATCATTTAATTCCATCTTCTACTGCAAAAACTAACTTGTCTCTTGTTTCTTTCACTGCTTTCCTTTACCGCACTCCTTTATTACTATTTTAAATTATTGTAATTATTACTTTATGAACGTGCAAATACGTGACAACTTGTTTTAATTGCATATGCATGTTTCTAACATCATATTCCACTCGTTCCAAACACATACCATATTAACGCTTATAATGAGTGGTTGCGCTCTTCCGATATTATCACTTTTTAAATCTGGCAAACACATATTTGCGGTAAAACCAGTCGATCAACGGTGTAGTCGATGGTTTCGTGCCTATCTCTCTTGAGTTGTCCGCTCAAGGTACCAGTCTAAAACCTCCATAGAAACCTTATTCTGTTTAATTGTGCATGCATCATGGTCAAGCCTAGCCGAGTCAGTTATGTTGTCCGCATAATGACTCTTTAAGATAACCTTATGCAAAGTCCACTAGGTTTCCCAAAAACCCAAACGAACACTATCACGTTTTGTGCATTTATTTGGAGAACTAAATGCTTTTATGCCAATTATTGGTATTTAATAGTCGAGTCTGGTGCGGGAAAGGGCCTAACCCTTTTGTCTTGCAGAAATATGAGGCACGAAGTCCCCAGATTCGGCATGGTCACAAACATCCACCCAAGGTTGCTAAGCTGGTCGGAGGATCTTCATTCCAGTGATCAGACTCTTGTTCGGAAATACTAGGAAATCTACCTTCCCTCTTGGAGGTCAAAACTAACAACAAAATCATAAAAGCTGCTACTCTATTCTGGGATTGTGATAGGTCTATGTTTCGCTTTGGAGAGATTGAGATGAAACCCCTGCTAGAGGAAATTAGAGGATTGGCTGGTATACCATGGGAGACCCCGTGTTTGTTAATGCTGGAAAATCGCAAGTTTAGAGGTTTTCTCAAAATGATGGGCCTAAAGAAGAATCCAGACTTGACACGTTTGAAGGAGTCCTACATTCCCTTTGATTATTTGTACGAGAGGTACGGTCACAGCTAATCCTACCGTACTTATCCGGATGAGTTCGCCCATACATTGTTGGGGCATATTCGCCGAAGGGTCTTTGTCTTCATGTTCTGCTTCTTGGGGATGATAGTATTTCCAATGAAGAAATCAAGGATCCACACCAGGCTAGCCATGGTCACCAAAACTTTGATGGAGGGAATTGGTGGACAACCATTAAGCATAGTGCCCATGATTATCGCAAAGATATACCGAGCCTTGGAAAAGTGTCAACAAGGAGTCCAACACTTCGAGGGCTGCAACTTGCTACTCCAGCTCTGGCTCATGGAGAATCTTCAAAGGGGTGAATATAGGCAAGAGATTCAGCGTAGAGATTAGGACGATCATATAGCCTTCCATCAACCAAGGCGAATAAACTACATACCCAACTTGTTTGCTCAGCTAGAAGATGCCAAGGAGTGGGTGGAGCTATTTGAAAATCTAACTGAGGATCAAATACAATGGATGTTCGAGTGGTTCCCTACTGAAGAGTTCATCGCCTGGTCCAGGGATGCACCATTTCTGATATTGATCGGTTTGAGAGGAACCTACCCTTATGTCCCTCTCCGAGTTATGAGATAGGCTGGTAGGAAGCAGGTTATACCAAGGGTCGACAAGATGAGTCACTTCCGAGCTAACTTCCAAGCAGATGACAGTCTTTATAAGTACCAAGCTTAGCATATGCGGCATTGCAAGATCATCATGGGAAGAGATACTATCGAAACAGACAGATACCATGCTGGCTGCACCCCATACTATTCAGGCTGGCTGGAGGATAATCACAATGGTCTGGGCTAACCCGGGTTTGTTTGAGGTCACAGAATCATCGATGAAAGGGCTGAAGCACAGATCAAATACAACCAACTGCGCAAGAAGATTCGGGAATGTGAAAGCGAGCACCGTGAGATTCAAGAAGCCCACAAAAAACTGATTGAATAGTGGAAAGACATGGTTGTCAGTGCCAACAAGCGATTAGGATACCTGGAATGAGGTTTAGTGGAGCTGGAAAGGAAGTTTCTCAAGAGGATCGAGGACTGCCAGAATGCTGAAGGAAACGAGAGTGGACACCTGGCCAGAGCCTACCTACTGTTGGGACTTAGCGAGCTGGTGAAGCTGTTCGATGGAGCCAAAGATGCCGAGTCTGGGGAAGGTCCTTCTGGGACCAAATAGATAGGAGTTTTCTTTTACATCATGAAATGTAATAAGGCTAATGGTCACTAGTGACATTTTATTCCTTGTTATTTAGTGTCGTTTTGGGATTCGTCTGCTTTTTATCAATAAAATGAGGCATTTAGCATTCTAAGTTCTCCAAATAAATTTGTCGCTATGCCTACCTCGGGCACAATGATGCTCCCAAATTAGGACACGATTTACATTCTTGCACTATGTGTTTAAATATCGCAACGTCTTTTCCTTATAATCCTCACTAATTTGTTCCCTTTTTTTTTAACTTTTTGTTCATTTACTCCCTTCCCCAAAGGTTAGTTCGTGCACTCTAGCATCGTCATCATATTCCACAAGATCAAAGGGCCCTCCACCCACTCCTCCTCCTAGTCCTATCAAAAGCAGGAACAAAGGAAAGATGGAAGATTTGAACAACACCAGAAAGAAAAACTCAACTAATCGGGTAGAGGTCACTCATGGTGCTCAGGTCTCCAAAGAAAGTGCATCCCAACTCGAGCAGAAACTGTTGAAATTTCAGGAGGAACTTGAGCAGGTTCAGAATCTGGCAAACTTGTCATTTTCCCTCACCACTCCAGATATCAATTTTCCAAATGCTCAGAACCCCACGCCTCCACAAAACATCCCAAACTACAAAACCATCCCGCTCCTCACCACCACTGCAATACATGCCACACATCCAGCAATACTCTACTGCTCATCCCAGAACCTCTAAATTCCACAAATGACCATTTCCACCATAACACCCTCATCTATGTGGAAACCATGCCACACTCCACCCAACCTATCTCAAGCACACCCAAGTCTGATGATAAAGACTCACTCATCAGAAACCTGGCTGCGGAACTCAAGAAATTAACTAGTTGAATTCAGGGTGTCAAAGGAAGTAAGGGGATTGAAGGGTTGAACTACGAATATCTTTGCATACAATCGGATGTCAAACTGCCCGAGGGGTACAAACCTCCTAAGTTCGAAATTTTTGATGGTACAGGGGATCCAAGAGTCCACTTGAGAACATACTGTGACAAGCTGGTCATAGTAGGGAAAGACGAATGGATTCACATGAAGCTTTTCATGAGGAGTCTGAAGGGATATGCTCTGTCTTAGTACATTAGCCAAGACCCGAAGAAATGGCCGAACTGGGTGAGTATGGCATCCGACATTATGGACAGGTTCAGATTAAACACAGAAAATGCACCAGATGTGTTCTACATTCAGAACTTAAAGAAGAAGCCCACGGAAACATTCCGCGAGTATGCCACTCGCTGGAGATCAGAAGCTGCTAAGGTCAGACCTACTTTAGAAGAAGAACAAATGAACAAGTTTTTCGTCCGGGCTCAAGACCCGCAGTATTATGAAAGGCTGATGTTGATTGAGAGCCAGGAATTTTTCGACATTATTAAGCTGGGTGAAAGGATTGAAGAAGGCCTCAAAAGTGGTATGGTTACGAAATTTTAAGCCTTGCAAGCTACCAATAAGGTTTTACAGTCTGGTGGTACGTCCAAGAAAAGGGAAGTAGGTGCCATAATGGTTGCACAAAGAGCCAAATCCCCTATCAAACACCAAGCCTATCCGATACCTACACTCACATATCAACCTACCCCGAATTACCAAACACCCTCACCCTCTTACCAAACTCCACCACCTACTTACCAATCATTCCCACGTCCTACATATCAACCTACCTCACCCAGATATTCCCAACCCGCACATGTTTACCAGGCCTACAATGCTCAGCCATCCCACTATCAATCACCTCCCGCACGTCAACACCTTCCTAGTCCTCGACCAAATTTCAATCGCAGACCCCTCAAACAATATACTACCATTGCTGAATCGATTAACCAGCTGTACGAAAGGCTCAAAGCTGCTGGTTATGTCACCCCTATCCCTGTTATAACCCTTGAAAACCCTTCTCAGTGGGTTAATACAAATAAATCATGTGCATACCATTCCGACATGAAGGTACATACCATTGATGAATGCCGCTCTCTAAAAGATAAGCTCCAGACTCTGATCGATAACAAGATTATTGTAGCAAAAGAGCCTACTCTGAATGTCCGCAACAACCTTCTGCCAGACCATAAGGGTGGAGGTGTTAACATGATTGAAATAGAGGATGATTGGGATCCCAAAGAATTAATCGGTTTAATCACAGAAGGTGACGAACCAAAGAAGCCAATAGTCACCCTCAATCCGATTGTAGTCTAGACTCGGCCTTCTGGGGATACTGAGGTAAACATGTCTGTACCACTTGAGTTTGAAGCACCACCTCCTACAAAGACACCAACACCAATTGAGGTCGAGTTTAGGTCTCTAGAAAATGCACCCGCACCGTTTGGAGTTGCGATTTTACCCTCCAAAACACGTGTTCCATTCGGAGTAAAGGTTCCCATTCCAGTAGCAATATCGGTCGTAACACCGTTCCATACAAATGCCATACCTTGGGATTACACAGCCGAGGTGAGAAGGAAAGGGAAAGCCATATTCGGGGAAACATTTTGGTATTGAGTCATGACAGCTTGGTCTCAAAGCTCTAGGTTCATTTAGGTCTCACAAGTCATGAGCAAGTCTAGTAGAGTCTTGTAGATTGGTATAGAGACGTCTTTACTTATCTACTGTATACGGCTAAAATCGGAGAGTCCCATTTTGGGATCATCTTTGCATTCCATAGCTCGTTGCCAGAAGGCTTGAGGCACAACTCGGGGTTTGATGAATCAGAAGGCTTGAGACACGGCTCGACCTCGGGGCAGTACAAACCGGTAGCTATGATGAACGAGTGGGAGATTCCCAAGGCAAGTGGTTAGAACTGACCAAGTCTATAAGAATAGTACAAGTCTGTACCGTGACATTAAATGGCTGTACCAGCCGTTTATCTTTGTAATAAATGCATATATACTATATTGGGATTCCCCCTCCTATATAAAGTGGACTCTTGTTATTTTTTGCACATATGATATTCAATACAAGAACAAGAACATTCTCTGCTATCTAACTTCGGAAGATCATCTTGAAGGCTCGAGGTTGTGAGGCTATAATCGAGTTTCCTCCCTCGAGGTTCGTCGACGCTCGACCCAATAACAATGTTGGCTACGGCTGTGATAGAAATGGGGAGTTCCCAAGGTACATGGCTAGGACTGACAGAGCCTAGTGGTACCCTAGCCCTGAATCAGGATGTCATCTAGCCGTCCCATCCCCATTTCTTTATCATTAATGTATTTTGTACTATGTTGGGATTATTCTCCTATATAAAGGTGATCCTTATCATTTTGTTACTCTCTGTTGCTTCAGCTTCTCCACACGAAATATACAAGAAACATTCTCTTTGCCCTCTAACATATTCCTTTGATATTATTGCTTTCATTTATTATCTTCGTATTTGTTCATCATTTATTGCTTATCATTGCCCATACAGAGCCTCTATTAATTTTACTACAACTATTAATCATACTTTAACCCCCCTCGATGGCTCCTTGGCGAGCTCCGGAATCGACCTCGAGGCTCCGAATCGACGAGCTCGAGGCCCCGATAATTGGCCTATCGGTTTGATTATTCCCCTATCTTTAACTCTCATTTCGTTTCTAAGTTTCACATACATAGCATCCACTACTTAACAACTAGCATAAAAATAGATCACGTATTTTTAGAATCTCATAATAAATTTTAATTGTTATTACCATTTTCACGGTAAACAGTTTGGCGCCCACCGTGTGACTAAAAATAATAGTAATTATTTTCTTGCTGGTTTCATCACACAAGGCAAGTTATCTTTCACACTTTTTCTTGCCCAAGATCTTCGATTTCAGGTCAAAATGTCTAACTCAGTGAATGGAGGTGAAAAAAACAATCTTGAGGACCACAGAGAAAACGGTGTGGGTGTTCCAGGTGTTGGTGTGCCACCACAAAATCCCAGGAATGTGCTAGAACCAATCCCCGTGGATGTGGTCTAACGCGACACCCAACACATCGCCATAAGATCCCGCACTGACACGAGCGTGTGCCAAGGGGATCCACATGAAGTTCAGAAAACCTCGACCAGGGAAGAACGTGAGGTTAGCCTTCATGTTATTTTTAAAATGTTGTAGGCACAACAACTGGATATTGCTCAGCTGCAAAGTCACCAGAAAACTCCCAGCACGGTAGCACCGGGGATAGTTCCCCCAGCCGAACAGGTACCATAGAGATCGAGCAATAACGGGATGATAACCGATCCCGTCATCATAAAAATGCTCGAGGACCTCACCAAAAGGATCGAATCGGATGAGAAAATGATAGAAGCTAGTGATAAGAAGGTTGAGACCTACAACTCCAAGGTCGACCAAATTCCGGGTGCACCCCCGGTCCTGAAAGGTGTGGATTCGAAGAGGTTCGTGCAAAGGCCGTTCCCCGAGGAAGCGGCTTTGAAACCCATTCCAAAGAAGTTCCGAATGCTAAACCTCACAAATACAACAAAACCTCAAACCCAAACAAGCACGTACCGTTTACACTTGTGCAGTAAACGACAATGACATAAATGATGACGAGATCGAGTCCGACTTATTGAAGAAATTTGGGGAAACACTCTCGAAGGTGGCCATGATATGGTATCACAACCTAGATCCTAACTCCATAGATTCATTTGCCATGCTGGTAGACTCCTTCAAAGAGGCACATGCCGGTGCCATCAAAGTGGCAACACGGAAATCTGACGTGTTCAAGATCAAGTAGAGAGAGAACGAAATGCTGTGAGAGTTCGTATCTCACTTCCAAACGAAACGAATGAAACTACCCATGGTATCTGATGATTGGGCAGTGCAGGCCCTCACTCAAGGTCTGAATATACGAAGCTCGATGGCTTCAAAGTAGTTGAAACAAAATTTGGTCGCGTAACCCGCTGTGACCTGGTCAGACGTCCACAACCGATACCACTCAAAGATCAGGTTCGAAGATGACCAGCTAGGAGCCCCCTCGGTATTAGTATGCCCAAGCAGGCTTCTAGCGAAGGAGCCAAAGCCAAACAAAGAAAGATACCAGTCGTACACCGAAGATAGGAGGAATGCCCCGAGGTGCAATCCACCTCGAAATGATTGAAGGATAGACCGAGGACAGAATCCTCGGGGACTCATAAATAGAGACGGATTCGATAGAAACGTGGGGCCAATGGAGGTACCTCGCTTATCAGAGTACAACTTCAATGTCGATGTGTTAGACATCGTGTTTGCCATCAACAAAATCAGATACACTAGGTGGACCAGGCCTATGCAATCAAATCCCTCGCAAAGAAATCATAACTTAGTGTGTGAATTTCACAACACACAAGGCCACAGGACCGAGGATTGCCACCAATTCCAGGAAGAGGTAGCCCGACTATTTAAAAAAGGTCACCTCCGGGAATTCCTCGGTGACCGAGCCAAAAATTAGTTCTGAGAAAGAGAGGCGGCCAAGAAGAATGGAACGAATGAGCCACAACATGTCATCCACATGATCTTGGGAGGCATCGATGCCCCACAGGAGCCCGTGATGAGAAAAACAAAAATATATATCATCAGGGAAAAGCGAACTCGGGGTTACATACCCGAGGATTCTCTCACCTTCAGCGATGAGGACATCGAGACCTTGTCTCAACCTCACAACGATGTACTGGTAATCTCTTTCCTTGTAAATACATTTCAAATTAAATGTGCACTTGTGGATCCAGGTAGATCGGCCAACATTATTAGGTCGAGGGTGGTAGAGCAGCTCGGACTACTTGACCAAATCGTGCCCGCCACTTGAGTCCTCAATGGATTCAACATGGCAAGTGAAATAAAAGAAGAAATCACCCTCCCTATCAACATGGCCGGCACAACCCAGAATGCTAAATTCCATGTCATCGATGGATACATGAGATACAACGCCTTGCTCGTAAGACCATGGATACACTGCATGAGAGTAGTACCATCCACCCTCCATCAAATGATGAAATTCCCAACAAAGGATGGGATAAAAACCATCTACGGGGAGCAGCATGCGGCAAAGGAAATGTTCGCGGTGCATGACATAGCACAGGCGCCAATACCTCCACAATTGAAGGAGCCAAAGGATAAGCAAACGATAGAATAGCGATGACAAGCTACATTCTCGGCTACGACCGACTTAACAAAATGAAGGACCATACCGAGTCATCATAATAAATGATTGAGTCGCACCGAGATCCAAAGGGCCATTTGCACTAAAGTATGATCGTCACCCTTTTTCAGTTGCATTTTATACGAACTGGAATGCAGGTATCCGATCGAAACAACCGAAGCTCTTCCCAGCCCGAAGGCCTTAGGTTTCAATAGCATGCATTGTACTCTTTTCTTTTGGCAGGGTTTTCATCCCAAGAACGGTTTTACCGGCAAGTTTTTAATGAGGCAACATCTATATGCTCTCTAAGGAAGATCCAACAAGTATTCAAGGCTTCTTTTGCAATCAACCTCGAACACTGGGGGGCATCCACCCGGAAGGTCATCAACTAGGAAGAGCCAAAAAATGCCAAATGGGGTCCCAATAGTAAAATAATGTACCGAGCCAAACGATCGAACGAACCATGTCCATATAGTCGGGCCCCCGACGGTGAAAACATGTACACTTCTAACAAATAATTGAATAATATCTTTATCAAAGCATCTCACACTCCAAAAGAAGCTCGGCACCTCCACAAACTCCATCGAAAATGCCCCGAACACTAGGGGACTAGCGTCATCAATTCAACACCTAAACGACCTCCCGGTCGGGACTCCAAGCTCGTAAGTCCTTAATGAGGCAACATGAAAATCAAGAAACCTCTCCAAGGACGAAAGTGCCCCGAATACTCGGGGACTAGCGTCAAAATCTCAAAAAGGGCATGACCTCAGGGTCAGAATCTCCGAAATCGTAAGCCCTTAATGAGGCAATACAAAGTTTACAAGTAATGGCTTCCAAGCCAAGAAACCCTCGATGACTGTCGCCAAATGCCATTCGTTAAAAACCCTGAGGCCATAAGACCCCGAGCGGGTAGACTTGATCTCGTAATACCTACATAAGGCAACAACAATATCTGTAAGACCTCAAGCAAGGCATGAACAATACTTGTACTAAGTATCCACAACTGTAAGACCTCAAAGGCATGCATAACTGTAAGTCCTCAAAGGCATGCAAAACTTGTAAGATCTTATTAAAGGCATAAACCTGATCTTAAAGTTTCAACTATATATCGAACTTGTAAGACCCCTAAAAAGGCATACCCTCAATATAGATGCCGAAACTACTTCACTCGGGATTCAACGGCTCCGGCCGAACACAAATGACTCTAGTCACATGGCTGTACCAGCCGAACTAACGCGACTCGGGGATGCCCGACCATCGCTACAAAATCACAGGCCTTCAATTACTTCGAATCTACTTCGAAAGAATCGGTTAAATAGGCTACCCTCGATACAGGCAAAAGAGCTTCGACCATGTAAGCTCCTAAACATCGGCTTTGAGATACTCAGACTTCGAGCCAAACTTCCCGAGGTGCTCGATCATCGCCATATAACGATTCACAATTGTGGTTTTTTTATTAAGCTGTCGAAGAGTCGGGCAAACAGTCTTTCAAAAAATCCTTATCGAGGGAAAAATAAAGCCTACATAAAAGATCGCTTCAACCCAAAGCGTAAGAGCCATTATCGCCAGCCTAATGAGCCTTAGGGCCACACATATATAAAAGATCATGTCAGCCTAAGGCATAAGAGCTATTGTCGCCAGCCCGCACAAATACAAAACTTAAGGGTCGAATGAGCTCGAGTCGTAACCGATTTGGAGATTGAACCCAAAATAGTTAACTAAGTATGCCTAATAGCAAGGAGTAAGACACATTGTCGTCAACCCACAGTAAAAGGCTGCATCAGCCTGACACATAAGAGCCATTGTCGCCAACCTACCGTAATAGGCCGCATCAGCCTGAGGTGTATTAGCCATTATCGCCAGCCCACATAAAAGGTCGCATCGACCAAGCGCGTAAGAGCCAACGAGCCAACCTAATGAGACCTAGGGCCATATAATGAATCCAAGGATTCTTACCAACTCAAAGACCAGTTCACCTGGCCGAATTCGAGACAGAAAGAGATATAGAAGAAATAAATCTAGAAGGTTTTCTTTTATACACATATACGGAAAAATGCAATCTCCATATGCAAACGTGATTTAAAAATGCTATGTACAAATGGTGAAATGTACGCCCCCTGGGGGCTATGGCCTACCGGCCTCATCTTCGCTTTATTCGGGGTTGGACAGAAGTAACCGAGCATCACGCTCATCCACCCTCGCTAGCGCCAACTCTTTCGAGAGAACAAAACCCCTGGCACGGATTTCCTTGAGAGTCTTCCTCCGAGACTTGCAACGAGCATATTCTCCAACCCTCTCTTCGCGGTCGAGAATCCTTCTAAGCTCTTGAGCATCGGCAACATCCTTTGAATAGATCGCCATCTCTTGGTTAGCCCTAGGTCGGTGCATTACGGCTTCAGCCCGAGCATCAATGATCTCAGCCCTGACCTTTGAAAGCTCAGACTCGAGCTTTGTAATCATTTCTGTCTTAACTGAAGCGTTATCACGAGCTACGCTAAGTTGAGCCTCAAAAGTGGGAACTTTAGCCAGAGCATCCTTCCCCCCTAAAGCCTAAGCCTACGCCCGAGCTTTTAGCTCATCATGATCAAGCTTGGACAGGCCAACTTCATCGTGAAGGCGCTCCAGGGCCTCTATCGTTTTCTCTGCAACTGAAATAAACAAAGCGTTAGCCTCAGAAGCTAGAAGGCGAAATGCACGCTCACTCGGGACAGAAAATCACCTGCTCCTTCAAATGGTTCTTGTAATTCAAGCTCCGGCCCACCTCATACCACGAGTATACCAACTCGACTTCCTTTTCATCACAAAGGAGCCTAAAGGATCTGTCCTCATCCAGAGCTTTCCGCATCCTGGCTTCACAACGAAGCAGCTTGTACTTAAGCTTGTCGAATGCCTGCAAAAGAAAACCCAATAAGGAAGGGAAGGAGCGAAGCTCGAAAGACCTGTGCCGAAACTCACCACAAAGTGAAGCCGCTGGGTTTCCTCGAAGGCCGAATGCACATCTACCAACCCAGTTCTCCCAGCTCTGGAAGGGTCGACTCCAGTCGAGGTAGGGTCGCTTGGTATATGCGACCCCGAATTTCTAGTATACCTAGAAGTACTATCAACAGAAAAAGAAGGTGACGACAGTAGAGAAACCACCTTTCCAGAATCAGGAACTGTGGATGCAGCGGGCTCGGACGATGCTTCCGCTCCGAAGCCCCAGTCCTGTTTCACCTTGCTTTGAGTACCATCGCCCTGTAAAAGCATCTATCTCTTATCGTTGTCATTCTTTAGCCCGGAAGCCAACAACCTTTTCCCCTCTCCAGAGGAGCGCAACCTCGCCTCAGCAGGTTTTTCGATGCCTACAACAGCAAGATTAATACGTATAAAGGGAAAATGCCTCTCCAGATGAGGGAAGGGGAAGGAAAAAATAGCACAACATGCACCATAGTGTTTTGCTTCCCATCTGCCCTAGGACAAAGCTCGCCACAGGTCAAGCGGGTTACCAACTTTCGAAACCAATCCGACAAATCAGGAATATCGCCTGGCGCCCACAAAACCGCTGTAGTAAAAGAAAAAAAAGGCACGGTTACTAAATCAGCTTGCGCCATAGATAAAATAGAGAGGGCACAAAATGCTTTGCTTACGTGTATAATTCCATTCCTCAGGGAATGGCATGATCTCCATGGGGATAATGTTAGTGGTCCGCACTCGGAAAAAACGACTCATCCACTCCCAGTCTCCATCTTCCTCATCATCAACAACAAAGGGCGTGGTCGATCGACATCGCAGGGTTAGCAGACCTCGATGGTGAAAGGGCCGGTACAGCCTTACCAGATGACTGAGCATAAATACCATCCCCGCCTTCTCCGTGGAAAATCTCATCATCAACACCATTGGCCAAAACGACGGATGGATATGTACCAAGGTAACCCGATACTTTAAACAAAAATCGAGCACAACCCTATTAAGGGGGACCAATGTGAAAGGATACGTGTACACATTCAAAAATCCATCGGCACGATCTGTGATGCCTTCATCTGGGGAAAATATCTGTAACACTACTTTCTCCCCCCATCCGTAGTCTTTTCTCACTAACTCAAGGTGCTCTTCTCCTATCAAAGAAGTGGTCTGCAAGTTATGCTCTCGTTGGTCCTGAATGCCAGAGGCGGAACTCGGTCTTCTCTGCCGAACATACCCCGATGTAGCGGTCATGGCTATGGCAAAATTAGAGAACTAAAGCAGGAATCTGTGCAAGTATGTTGGTGCTGAAGTAATGAAAGACTTGACGCCAAAAAAGTAGGGTAACTACTCAAAGTGGCGGGATGTCCAAAAGAGCAGAAACATCCCATATATATATATATATATATATATATATATATATATATATATATATATGTATGTATATGTATATATATATATGTATAAAAAAAATGGCGACGATCAGCCTACCTCAAAACCGATTAAAAACACTGGCCGATATCATCAAATTGCCCCAACAACTTGGCAACCGTATCGTGCATTAGGTAGTGCCATGTAATGTTTTGAGAATGGAAATCCCTGTATCATCGCCAGTCATGAGGTGATACCTGACCTTAAGGACCTCCATCAAAAAGAATTTAGGCTCCAGGAAGCCAATAACACCTTCACCAGTCCCGAGGTGGTACCCAACCTCGAGGACCTCTATCAGAAAATGGTTAGGATCTAGGAAGCCAATAATACCTTTGCTAGTCCTAAGGTGGTACCTGACCTCGAGGACCTCCATCAGAAAAAGGTTAGGCTCCAGGAAGCCAATAACACCTTCGCCAGTCCCGAGGTGGTACCCGACCTCGAGGACCTCCATTAGAAAAAAGTTAGACTCCAGGAAGCCAATAACACCTTTGCCAGTCCTGAGGTGGTACTCGACCTCGAAGACCTCCATCAGAAAAAGGTTAGGCTCTAGGAAGCCAATAACACCTTCGCCAGTCCCGTGGTGGTACCCGACCTCGAGGACCTCCATCAGGAAAAGGTTGGGCTCCAGAAAGCCAATGACATCATTACAAGGCCCAAGGTGGTACCCAACGTCGGGGACTTTCGCCAAAAAGGAGTTATGCCCCAAAGAAACAAACATTTGAGCTCCACCTACATGGGCTTGACCCCGGGGTAGCGTCTGATTTCGGACAAACCCCCTTCCAGGATATATCTAAGCGCCTTAAGGCTACCTACACTAAGTTCAAAGGCAGTTCCTTCCCACGGGCCTCCGAGCAAATTTCTCCTCAAAGCATTACATTCATTCCACTCGAAGTAAGGGACCCGAAGACCCGAGTTTATCGGCCCAATCCAGGTTCGACCCAAGGAACGGCGAAGGGTTCCACAAGAAGCCATGTTAATCAATCAGAATTCAGGAAAAAGCACTCATATTTGGGCTCAATGTTAGCACCAACTGGTATAATCATACATTCAGAATCTCCATGAACATAAATAAAGGCAAATACAACATGCATTGAAGACAAAATTGAAGAAACTTCTTTGTACTCAGAAAACACTTTATTACAAAAGCCCTTGAAGGGTCATAACGTATGATTACAAAATCCCACAAGGGGTCCTTACATCCCCTCGGGTATGCATCCTATGCGGCAATATCTTCTACCACCACCGCCTCGGGGGGCTCGTCCCGGTATTCCAATGCAGTGCCTT
This sequence comes from Nicotiana sylvestris, assembly GCF_000393655.2. Classification (NCBI taxonomy): domain Eukaryota; kingdom Viridiplantae; phylum Streptophyta; class Magnoliopsida; order Solanales; family Solanaceae; genus Nicotiana; species Nicotiana sylvestris. The sequence continues at coordinate 82,548,695 of NC_091067.1, forward strand.
CAATGGAGAAGATGAAGAGGAGGAAAGTGGAGAAGCAAGAGGGGATGAAACAATGCTATAGACCGCCAAAGGACGAGTACGCTCATCGGCCAAGAGAACCTTGGACCGCTAAGAGACTTAGCGAGCGTCGGCCTTACTTGCATGGCTACTTCGAGTCCACTTCTTGGTACATTGAGCCGTGCAAACTACCAGTCAGGGGCGAAGTGTCATACCGGACCGGGGTATGAAGGTGAGTAGCAGTGTATAATCTGAACACCCTCATGAGCAGTGGTGTATAGTCCAAATACCTTCCCAAGATGGAAGAGATCAACCTCCCTATCTCATCATCTCGAGCCAACGGTTACAACAATAGAAACAACAACAACAACGACAAGACAATATGATCTCGCTTGACAGAGGAAAGCCCAGGCAAAAGGCCATGGCGTGGCTGGTAAGAACGCCACCATAAGACCTTGAGGCCATGAACCCCAAACATGGTGGTTAGAAATGGAGGAAGATAATGGGAAGAAGGGGATGGAAAGGTGTTGAAAGGCACTTGGATAGAAAGATATTATCGGAAGGCCCCATTTATATGTGGAGATAGTAAGGCCAAAAGCACCATCAATGCCTTTGAAAGATGGATCGGCAGGTGCAATCAGTGCATCATTAGAAATTGGATCGATGGCGATACAGTCACTTTGATAAATGTGAATCGGCAGCGCAATTGAATGACGTTGAAAAGCTGAGTCCATGGGATGTCCCGGTTATCGTGAAGGCTTACATCATGAGTATGATATCCTCAGCGTGACATCATTGCAGGAAGTCCGATGAGTTGGATGTCAAAATTGTTTTTTATCGCTCCTCTCCAAAAAACGCAAGGACTATCTATATGCGGTGAAATCGGACGGTCCAATTTCTCGCCATTAAGGCACTTCAAAAGATCATCTCGAAAGCTCGAGGCTGTGAGGCTATAATCGAGTTTCCTCCCTCGAGGTTCGTCGACACTCGACCCAAGGACAACATTGGCCATGATTGTGAAAGAAATGGGGAGTTACCAAGGTACACGGCCAGGACTGACAGAAGCCTAGTGGTACCCTAGCCCTGAATCTGGATGTCATCTAGCTGTCCCATCCCCATTTCTTTATCATTAATGTATTTTGTACTATGTTGGGATTACTCTCCTATATAAAGGTGATCCTTATCATTTTGTAACTCTCTGTTGCTTCAGCTTCTCCACACGAAATATACAAGAAACATTCTCTTTTCTCTCTAACATATTCCTTTGATATTATTGCTTTCATTTATTATCTTCATATTTGTTCATCATTTATTGCTTATCATTGGCCATAAAGAGCCTCTGTTAATTTTACTCCAACTGTTAATCATACTTCGACCCCCTTCGATAGCTCCCTGCCGAGCTCCGAAATCGACCTCGAGTCCTTGAATCGACAAGCTCGAGGCCCTGATAATTGGCCTATCGGTTTGATTATCCCCTATCTTAAACTCTCATTTCGTTTCTATGTCTCACATATATAACATCCATTTCTTAACAACTCGCATAAAAATAGATCACGTATTTTTAGAATCCCATAATCAAATTTAATTATTATTACCATTTTCACGGTAAACAACATTATCTATTGTCTTTCTTTGATTTATTGCTTACATTTATTGTGCTTCATTGATTGTTCTTCATTTATTACTAATTATTGATCATAAAGAGCCATCATCAAGGCTCCCAGAACTATTAATTCTTCATCAGTCGGCCCCAGTCCAGTGGTTTAACTCGACCTCGAGGCCCAGCGCAGGCTAGATCGAGGCCCCGATTCTAACCATTCGGTTTGCATAACATATTAACTTCAAAGCTCTTATCTCTTTTTCTTAGCTCACACTTAGCATCTATTGCCTAACAATTGGTACCAAAATAGATCATATATTATTAGAACCACAAAATCAAATCTAATTATTGTAAGCACGTGATTTTTTCCCTATGAAAGAATTACTCCCAAAAAATTCAAAATAAAATAATTTTCCTTTGTGTGCAATTTTAGAATTTTTGTGGCATTTTTGATAATTATTTGTATTTCTGTCTGTGCGTGTTTATTTGTTAAAACTAATAAAAAATACAAAAATATGTCACATTTGCATTTAGGATTTAATTCTACAATTAGGACTAATTAAGTTTGTTTTACAAGAATGAAAATTACAAAAATATGCATCGTTTGCATTTTTAGCATTCAATGTCAAATTGTGCAATTTTGTTTTAATGAGTGTTTAATTATATATGATAAATGTTGCTAGGAATTAGTTAGTATTTTTGACAAGTTAATTTAGTTTATAACTTAATTTAGAATTTTAGTTTTATTAATTAGAAAGTAAAAGAAAATAGAGCAAAAAATATAAAAAAATCGGAATTGGGCCTCTTCTTCAATTTCAGGCCCAAAGATACCCAACCTTCCCCATGACCCGGTCCATTTCAACCCGGGTCGATCCGGTTCGCCCCATAACTAAACCACCCGCCCAACCCCTTTTCTTCATTTTCATTTTTGTATCCCCAAAAGCCTAAAACCTATCCGCCCCCCTCCCCTCTCTTTCCTTCTCCTTCATGTCCAAACCACCCCAAGCTCCCCTCCCATGGCTGCTGCCCTTCTCCCTCACACGACCTCCCCCTCCCCATCGACAACACACACACACACACATCACAAATACACAACAAAACATACACACACACAGACGCAACAGCCCGTCCATGGTTGTTGCTTCTTCTTCTCCTTCCAGCTTCACCATAACCATGGTTGCTGCGTTGGTCCGTCTTCTGCCTCTTCTTCATCATTGTCCTCACGACATCCCAACAACCCCACACTCAACCACGAACAGCTCCAGCCACCGCCATTTTTCTCCTCCATCGAGCTCCAGTCATGAGCTTCACCATGAGCGACCTCATGGCACGAAGTTCCGCCATGAACGACTACCCTCGAGGTCCAGCTCCCATGGCTGCCCCTTGCTGCTTCATCTTCTTCGTCTCCGTCGAGCTCGAGCTCGAGCTCCCATGGCTGCCTCCGCTCACCACTGCCATCTCCGAGCTCCAGCCATGGATGTTGGGTTTTGCTTCATTTTTTCTCCATCCACGGATTTTAGTTGTTTCTTTGTTGTTCATCATTTAGTTTGAATTTGTTGTTGAAAATTATTTAGAAATTGGTCATATTTGCTGTATTTTGGTTGAAATTGATTAGGTGAATTGGTTATAGCTGATGGGGATAGTTTGGTAATTTGCAGTACGTTCAGGGGTAAATTGGTAATTTCAGTAAGGTCGGAGGGGTATTTTTGGAATTAAACATTTGAACAATTGTTTAATATAATGGGGGACAAGACATAAATTAGTGGGGGAATAATGTAATTTTTTATGTTAAGCATGGGGGACAAGATGTAATGGGGTGGGGTTGATATATTTGTTTAATGTAGTGGGGGACAAAACATTAGGTAGTGGGATTAAAAGGGGATGAGTGAGAAGACAGTGGGTTTTATGTTTAAAAATGCTGAAATATGGTAATAAATAGGGGACTTGATCAGATTTTTGAGGGACAGAGAAAAAACAGACAGAAAAAAGAAAGATAGAGAAGAAAGATAAAAAACGAAGATAGAGAGAGAGAAAAAAAATGAGCTGAATATTGAAGAGAGAGAAAATTTCCGAAAATACTAAGACTCCAAAAATAAAAAGAAAAATATTCTGGAAATTCAAAAGAAGAATAGTATATACCTGATATACAATTTAAATATTCTGATATACGGATTCAGAAATTAAGGGTTGAACATTAATTAGTCTTTCAACTCTGAAAAGATTCCCTTGGCTTCTGTCCGTTGATTGTTGTTGGTGTTTCTGGATTTCTATCTTGAGTTTTAAAATCCGTCACTGGTTTCTCATTGCTGGTTGCTGGGTGTTGCTGTTGTTGTATGCTACTGAATTTCCGCTGATCTCCCTTTTCTTTTGCTTCCAATATCAGGTACACGACTGTAATACTAGCTATCGCAAGCTAATAATGTGGAAGCATGAATACATATGAAGAACGAAATTTTGAAGTTTTAATTTCGCTTTTTCTTTGGTCCTTTTATTGATTGTATTTAGGCTATTTCAGGTATTACTAAATAATAATTGGAATAAGAGAAAATAACATAAGTTAGTCTTTAATGAATCGATTTGGCAAAACGGGTTAATTCACTAGTTATGAAGGTTTCAAGATTATCAACAGTAGGTTAATCATGAACAAGTAGCTAAATTTAGCTAAGGCATGAATTTAAATTAAATTTCGTAAATTAGGCATTAAGGCATGATTTGAGTTCAAGCAAGATTAGAAGAACGTTTAAGTCTAATAAACTTTCTAATAAGCTTTAGTAATTATGGTTAAATCTAGTTTCAAATGGTTGTGAATAATCAATCTCAATAGTTTTTTTTATATAACAATGCGAGTTTTAATCTAGCTATATTTGATTCTTTTGAATATTAGTTGTCGAATTTATATTTTTATTTATAATTTCGAATTTTTAGTAAAATTCCTTTTCATCAATATTTGTATTAATCTAGCAATTAGTATGCCATGCTTTCTTAAATAAATAAATAAATAAATAAAGCTCGTAATTAATTAGGATTTTCTTTCTTTATTTTAGAGACTAATTTTAATAGAAAAATGTAGTCGCTTTAAGATTTGTCCATTTAAAAATAAATGAGATGAGCCTCGCCTAGTAAAATATATAGATTGTGGGGCCCTCACAAATGTATGTATTAATTATTTAGAACATCGGAGTTGGCCGTCTAGTGAAATTTTACGGCTTTTCCCAAATCAACAATACGCTAGTCGCTCTAGGCGCGTCTTTAACAAATTATTTTCTTAAATATGGGTGTGCATTTATGTAACCCAAATTCAAATCTCAACGGAGTCAAAAGGTGTCAATAACCACGGGTATATTGACTGTGACGTGGTTTGAAATACGTTTTCACAATGTTGCAATTCTCCGTAAAATAATAACAATAAATAAAAATAATAAAAGCGACTAAAGGATAAAAATTGCACATGAGCTCATAATTGTATAAAATCAAATAATCAAGCCGAATATAACAGTTGAGCGACCGTGCTAGAACCACGGAACTCGGGAATGCCTAACACCTTCTCCCGGGTTAACAGAATTCCTTATCCGGATTTCTGGTTCGCGGACTGTAATACAGAGTCATTCTTTTCCTTCGATTCGGGATTAAAATTGGTGACTTGGGACACCCTAAATCTACCAAGTGGCGACTCTGAAATAAACAAACAAATCCCGTTTCGATTTTCCTTTAATTGAAAAAAACTCCTTCACCCCTCGCGGGGGCGGAAAAAGTAGGTGTGACAGCTCTGGCGACTCCGCTGGGGAACGGCTCACCCAGAACCATTGGTTCAGGGTTCAGAATTCGAGCTTAGATGAATTGTTATATTTGGCTTTATTTATTATTTGATCTTGGTACTAATATATCGGCTTCTGTTGCTTTTTTGAGCCGAGGGTCTCCTGGAAACAGCCTCTTTACCCTTCGAGGTAGGGGTAAGGTCTGCGTACATATTACCCTCCCCAGAATTCGAGCTTAGAATAATTGTTATTATTTGGCTTTATTTATTATCTGATTATTACATGTTTTGAGCCTAATGTGCTAAATGCTGCTTTTACCGCTTTGATATTATTTGAACTGTATATAAACTGTGCCGAAACCTTTCTCTTCTTACCTCCGGGGATGTGCTTACTGGTTGAGACTCCCTATTCTGTTAGTGTCATACCCTAAATAAAAGAGGCTCGGAAAGTTTCTAAGCCGGCTGGCCTTTTGGTTCCCGGAAAGGAGCTCCTTCCTCAACTCGAGTTGTCCGCTCGGGTACACTGTCTAGAACACCGACCCAGGTTTTGAACATAGAATAACGTGACTTCATGCCGGATCCCTAGTAGGAACGCTTATTTGCATCACGTTGCATTTGACTTAGGGGACTCAACACAGGGGTTGGGTCCGTCTAGGACTAGCAACCTGATATGAAAAGACCATCCTGATGCATCCTATTTGTTTTCGGTGCATTTATTTGTCTCGCGCCCGTATGTTGACCGGTGTTTGAATATTAGGAATATTGTGAAATTGAAAAAAAAGGAAATAGCGGTTAGGGAGTTAATTGTTTATTTTTGGAAAACCCAATGCCCAAATACCGTCGAACTCTGCCGAAATTTTGTGAAAATAATAATAAAAAAAATGTTGTATTAATTTTTTTTACTAAAAGCAAAGGAAAAATAGAAAAACAAAATGTTGTTCTGTCTCGTTTTCAAAAAATAGAAAAAGAAAAATAGTTTGTCTTGCCATGGAAAATGAAAATGAAAAAAAAAGGGTCTTATTTTTAAAATAGTTTTTTTTTATTTTTATGAAAATGGCCAAAATCGAAAAGGAAAAGAGTCGTGCTTTGAAAGTGGTTTTGATATTTGCTGCAAAAAATGAATGAAAAAAAAGAGTTTAAAATAGTTCAGTTAATTGCCCGAACTACGCGGGTCTGGTTCTCACCAGATGTGAGATACGTAGGCAAACCTCTTCGGTTCCGGCCCACCATAATCCAAAAAATCAAAGAAAAAATTGATTACTCAGTCTTTTAGACCTCAATTAAAAAAAAATAATACAAAAATATTTCTTTTTAATCTCTCTCAAAATTCAAAATATTTGTTTAAAAGTTCAAAAGAAAATTCAAAATTCAAAAATATTTTTTTCTTTTATTTTGTAGTATTTCTTTCAGAAATCCACAGTAATAGTCCAAAAAATATTTCCTTTTTTCTTTAGAAGATTTTTTGAACTTTCCAAAAAAAAAAGGAAAAGAAGTTAAAAAATATATATTTTTTAGCCGTCGTTTCTTTTCAAAAACAAAAAAAATATATATATAAAAAAAACAACAACAAAAATCAAAATCCAGAAATATTTACTCTCTTCTTTGTAAGTATTTTTTTCGAAAAAAAGGAGTTAGCTTATTTGCTTTATTTCTGAGGGGCGAACTACGCTGGTTTGATTCTCACCGGATGTGAGATACGTAGGCAGCCCTATTCGGTTCCAACCTCCCCTTTTGCTAAAATAGCCACAAAAAAAAATACGTAAATCTTAATTTCATCATAAAGAAGTCAGGTGACGCTGTTTTGTCAAAACATAGCCGAATGTTCCCGAAAGGAATGCCGGAAGGCTGACTTTGCATAAACAACCACCTTTGGGTCATTTTTTTTTAGATTTGGTCCAGTTGACCCACACGACCTTAAAAATCTTCGTCCTAGAGGCGTTGAAAGGTCGTGTTTGCAATATTGAGTTTTCTATTTTTGATAAAATGATAAAAAGAGTCATAAATAAGTCGGGTGATGCTGTTTTTGTCAAAAATAGCCGAATGTTCCCGAAATTGATGCCGGAAGGCTGACTTTGTATAAACAACCACATTGGGTCATTTTTTTAGGATTTTGGTCCAGTTGACCCACACAGCCTTAAACATCTTCGTCCCCGAGGCGCTAAAGGGCCGTGTTTGCAACACCACGTTTTCATTGTAATTTGAAAAAAAAAGAGTCAGCAGTCAGGTGAACACCGTTTGGATTTTTAGTCAAAAATAAGCCAAGCCAGCTTCGGCCGCGTCTTAAACCGTTCTTGTCGAAATAGCCTCAGAGTATCTTTCAGGTGTCGAAAGGCTATTTTCGTAAAAGAATGGGCAAGTTTGTAAAGTGTCATAAAATAATCCTCCCCGGCCTCAAAATTCATATGAAATTGGGAAGGGGCCACATTTGAAAAATAACCGTTTGGTTGCCTTTGTCAAACGGGGAAAGAAACTGACCGTTTGTAAATCTTTTGATTAGAATATGTGGTTGTTTGATTTTCGAGTTTGTAGGTCATCTTCAAACCTTTGAAACCCAGTTTGTTTTAATATGAAAATTGAAAATTCCAAAAAAAAAATATATTTTATTATTATTTATCTTTTATTGGTCCGAACTACGCAATGTCTGATTCATGCGGGGTCATGATACGTAGGCAATCTCCATAAGATTCGACCACACAAAATAAAAATGAAAAATGAAAAAAGATGAAAAAAAATTGAAAAAAAAAGAGAGAAAAAAAAGAAGGGGAAAAAATATTGTTAATAATGAGGACCGACTGAGTCCACTCTAACCTGCTTTGCTTTGAATCACAAAGAAAGTTAAGGTGGTTGGTTTGTGGTAAGCCGGAAATACAAGACCCAGAAGCACACTTTGCGGGGATCAGGCCTGGTAACAGAAACACTCGAATCCTATTGGGACTTGTTGACTAAGGTTGATGATATTGAAGTTGGCAATGGTCTGGGCAATACTGATGCAAAGCTCAGTGGTTGAGATGCCAGTTTTGATAAAATGGGAGGACGCAACGTTCCTTGGTTAGCAAGAGAGAAGCTTTTGGTGGCTTATTTTGTTGTCATTTTTGTTGTCCGGATTATTCTTAGGGTTGTAATCCGGATATTGTCTTGTGTCAAACTTTCTTATCTTTCCATTTTGTCATAGCGGTTTGTTTAAGTTTTGTCCAGTTTGTTTTAGGATTTTATTCTGGTTTGTTTTGTTTGTCTTGTTATTCAAACCATTCCACCAGTAGTCTAAAGCAAATCCGGTCTTTTATTATTTCCAGTCATCTTTTTGTTTAGTCCTTTTATCATTTTTATTCAACGCCGATTCTAGTGACATGACATGCGCACACAGTTTGGGCATAACCTTAAAAGTTAATCATAAAACCCCAGAAAGGTGATCAGAACATTTAAAGGAAATAAGGACGGCTGAGATTATTCGGAGCTCGAGTCATGTGGAACTAGGGCAAGTAAAACACAAAGAAAACCTTTTAAAAGCAAGATTCGCCAAATTGGCATGAGGGTCGTTCATGATAATGAGAGTGAGAGTGTCGCCCAACGGTGCTTTAGAAATGACAAATGAAAAGCAAATGTTGAATATAATTGTCAAGTCCAGCACCATCAGAAGAGACTATAAATCTATGTTCAATTGTATTGTTTGCACTTGGCATGTTTTGAAGACTGGAATGATGAAGGCATTTCGTTCTACTACCTAAACAATTTATCCTTTGTTACCCCTTTTGAGCCTTGTTTATTTTTTCCTTTCATACCCCTCTTTCGGAATCAGTAGCAAAAAGTAGAAACACAAACATAAAAAGATAAGAAAAGAAAAAGAAAAAGAAAAAAAAATCAACAAAACGACAAAAGAAAAATGAAAAAAATAAGAAACGAAAAATGATAACAAAAAAAATACAAAAGAAAGTCAGAAGAAAACAGAGGAATTGGGAACTATGTTCGACCTGATTCCTCAAAGAGGATACGTATGCGCCTCACGGCTCGGTCATGGTGTTAAAAAATTAAAAAATTAAAAATAAATAATCCCCAAGCAAGAAACTAGGGCAAGGGTTGCGTTTGTTGTAAACAAATATGGTTCCGGAGGTTGTAATTTTGAACCTCAAATTGATTTGTTTTTGAGCCTTTAATACCCTTTCTTTCTAGCCTATCCAAAAACCCACATTACGGTCCAAAGAAAGACCTTCTGATCAGTCTGCAAAAGACGCCAAGTCAGACAAATGAGAGTCTTACCGGTGAACATAACACTCTGTTCCACAACAGAAGGGACTCTAATCCCCAGCAGAGAGAATCATACCGGCAACACTCCAAATCCCCAGCTGGAAAGTGATACAAATGAGAGAGTCTTATCGGTGAAAATCTTCACGGACACCATAAGGCGATGAAAGCTGAGAGAAAACCAAAATGAGAGAGGCTTGATAGTGAAAACCCTTCGGGCACTACAAGTTGAATAAGATTGAGAATCTGATGGGGAATCGCCAAGCGAAGATCTTGAAAGACGATTGACGGCAGAGGAAAGGCCACATGCGCATGTCATGACCATTAGAGTCGGTATCTGCGTTTGATAAGTTTTTATTCATAGATTCGCTTGTTAAAGAGTCATTTTTTCCCCTTTGTCTTTTATTCGGTTCCCTTTTTGTTTATCTTTCTCCTTTCATAGAAAAATTCCCCAGTAGAGTCTGTTTGGTCAGAACCAATGAGAAATGACTTCAAAATCTGCCATCAGCTTTCCAATTATGCAAGATGAGATCTGACTAATATATCCAAGTGGTATAGTCATCAAGGAACAAGCGCGAGTCCAGTGTCAAGAAAGATATCCCCAGCAAAAGGGAATTGACAAAAGGATTGACGAATGTCATCCTTGCCGAAATCAAAGGTTATAAACCTCAAGGCCAAGGCCCGTGGACAAATCAAAGAGAGCAATGAGCATGATTTGGGAAATTCATGCGAGACTAAAAGGTCAGGAAAATGACAGTTTCTGAACTATGCCACAAAAGAAGAGGGATATCCCCAGCAGAAAGGGATCATTCCCAGCAAATAATATCGTCCCCAATAAGTTTTTGGAACGCAGAGCAGGGAAGGAGAAAGGGAAAAGCCATCCCTAGTAGGAGTATCACAACCAACCACCACAGTCGAATCTTAAAAGGAAATGGCATTGATGGCGAAAAGGCATGCCATAAGGGAGATTATCAAACTGGGGCAGAAAATTTTCCTTTCATTTAGAAAATTTTCTGAAAGTCAGATACCCATTTGGGGAAGAATAAAGATAGCACCAGTCTCAAGGGAAGTGGTCTTTGAACCAGTTTTACCCCCAGCATAACAAGTTTTAATAAAGGAAGTTGTTCCCCAGCGGACAGAACAAAAGGATGAAACTTGTGCTCGGAAAAAGCAAAAATCCAGTATCATTCCCAGTAACCTTCAGAAGAGTGAAGCACTAGTTTTAAAGGAATCAAAATCTCCCAGCAGTGTTATCCTCAACAGCGTTATCCCCGACTGATAACATTTTATCCCCAGCAATGTTGAGAGAGAAAAGTTTTGAAAGAGGTAGTTTTGGAGAAAAAGGGGAAGAAAGGAGATTCCCCAATAATATTATTCCCCAACAAGTAAGTAAATAATTCCCCATCAGTGTTATCCCCAACAGTCTCAGGGAAAAACAACACGAGCTTTTAAAGGAGAAAATCATCCCCAGCAAGGCCACAAATCGACCACCTTTTTAAAAACTGATAAAATTTTCTTTGCTTGAGAGTTGAAACAGGAACAAAGCAGCGCAAGGGAAAAAGAAAAGAAAAAAAAGAGGAATCACCAAGGTAAGTTTCTCAAACCTTTGATCTTTACATTTTCCTCCTAGGATAAAAGTCCTAGTCTGATGTAATTTTCTCCTGAGATATCAAATCTTAGTCCGATGAATCTTTCTCCAAAGCTCGAAAGGAGCTTGATTTATTTTTAAAAATATTAGAGTTGAAGTCAGGAGCCCTCCTGGAGAATGGAGGTGTTAAAATTTAAGAAATTGTTGAAGTCAGGAGCCCACCTGTAGAATGGCAATTTAAATTTCAAGTTTTGAATTTTGAATACATTTCAGTCTTTACATTTAAGTTGAAGAAATTGGGTTCATCCGCCCTCGAATAGGATATTTTGGGTTCATCTGCCCTCAAATAGGATATTTTGGGTTCATCCGCCCACGAATAGGATATTTTGGGTTCATCCGCCCTCAAATAGGATTTTATTTTCAAGTTGTTTAAATCTCGCTAGCCTAAAGAAAGGAATGACATTTTATTTTCAAAGTATTGTTGAAGTCAGGTGCCCGCCTGAAGAAAGGAAAGACGTTTTATTTATAAAAGTTGTTGAAATCTCGCCAGCCTAAAGAAAGGAATGGCATTTTATTTTCAAAGTTGTTGTTGAAGTCAGGAGCCCGCCTGAAGAGAGGAAAGGCATTTTATTTTTTGAAATCTCTCCAGCCTAAAGAAAGGAATGGCATTTTATTGTTGTTGAGGTCAGGAGCCCGCCTGAAGAGAGAAAAGACGTTTTATTTGTTGAAATCTCGCCAGCCTAAAGAAAGGAATGACATTTTTTTTTCAAAGTTGTTGTTGAAGTCAGGAGCCCGCTTGAAGAGAGGAAAGGCGTTTTATTTTTGAAATCTTCTAAAGAAAGGAAAGGCGCTTTATTTTTCAAAGTTGTTGAAATCAGGAGCCCCCCTTGAAGAACAGAATGTCGTTTTATTTTTTTAAAAGTTGTTGAAATCTCGCCAGCCTAAAGAAAGGAATGGCATTTTATTTTCAAAGTATTGTTGAAGTCAGGTGCCCGCCTGAAGAAAGGAAATACGTTTTATTTATAAAAGTTGTTGAAATCTCGCCAGCCTAAAGAAAGGAATGACATTTTATTTTCAAAGTTGTTGTTGAAGTCAGGAGCCCTCCTGAAGAGAGGAAAGGCGTTTTATTTTTTTGAAATCTTGCCAGCCTAAAGAAAGGAATGACATTTTATTGTTGTTGAGGTCAGGAGCCCGCCTGAAGAGAGGAATGACATTTTATTTTCAAAGTTGTTGTTGAGGTCAGGAGCCCGCCTGAAGAAAGGAAAGGCGTTTTATTTTTAAAAGTTGTTGAAATCTCGCCAGCCTAAAGAAAGGAATGACATTTTATTTTCAAAGTTGTTGTTGAGGTCAGGAGCCCTCCTGAAGAGAGGAAAGGCGTTTCATTTTTTAAAAGTTGTTGAAATCACGCCAGCCTAAAGAAAGGAATGACATTTTATTTTCAAAGTTGTTGTTGAAGTCAGGAGCCCGCCTGAAGAAAGGAATGACGCTTTATTTTCAAAGTTGTTGTTGAGGTCAGGAGCCCGCCTAAAGAAAGGAAAGGCATTTTATTTTTCAAAGTTGTTAATGAAGTTGAGGAATAGTGAATTTATTTTCGAAGTTGTTGGTTGAAGTTGGGAGCCCACCCATATAATAGAGGAAAACATTGCAAGTTAGAAAAGCAGAAGAATCCAACAGGAATCCCCAGCGGGAAACAATAAAAATCCCCAGCACCGGAAAACGGAAGGTTGCAACAAGAGATCCCAGCGCAAAATCAAGCGCATAAGTCAAAAGGGAGAAAAGACGCATCTTGAAAGAAGCGACCTATGAACACTGTATTATGCCCAGCATAACAAAGCTTAAATGAAGAAAGCCATATCTCCAGCGGACCGAACCAGACAGTGAGAATTGGTATTCAGAGTAGCAAAAGGTCGGTGTCACCCTCGTCAGTCCTCGGAAGAAAGAAGCACCGGAATCGACGCACGCCGACAAGAAAGCAAGGCATCAAGAACAAATGGAAAATAGATGAGATCTTGTAATCCGTAGTCTAGCCTAACTTTTTTATTTTTCTTTTAAGCATGGTGTAATAAGGAGGCCAGCAAACAGTAAAAGTAGCATGCAACAGCAGCAACATTGCAGTCCCATGGTAGTCCCAGCTACCAAAACTTCCCGAACTACATTAACCTGATTCCCTTTTAGCCAGGGATATGTAGGAAACCCTTGAAGCAAAGGTTCGGTTAAACTGTTTTTCAAAAAATGCTTCACACGGAGTACTCGGATGGGCAAAAATCGCTCACTTTATCTTTGCACGAAAACCCTTCGTGTCTTAGGGCAAAGAGGGGCAGCTGTAAGCACATGATTTTTGCCCTATGAAAGAATTACTCCCAAAAAATTCAAAATAAAACAATTTTCCTTTGTGTGCCATTTTAGAATTTTTGTGGCATTTTTGATAATTATTTGCATTTCTGTCTGTGCGTGTTTATTTGTTAAAACTAATAGAAAATACAAAAATATGTCACATTTGCATTTAGGATTTAATTCTACAATTAGGACTAATTAAGTTTGTTTTACAAGAATGAAAATTACAAAAATATGCATCGTTTGCATTTTTAGCATTCAATGTCAAATTGTGCAATTTTGTTTTAATGAGTGTTTAATTATATATGATAAATGTTGCTAGGAATTAGTTAGTATTTTTGACAAGTTAATTTAGTTTATAACTTAATTTAGAATTTTAGTTTTATTAATTAGAAAGTAAAAGAAAATAGAGCAAAAAATATAAAACAATCGGAATTGGGCCTCTTCTTCAATTTCAAACCACAGGCCCAAAGATACCCAACCTTCCCCATGACCCGATCCATTTCAACCCGGGTCGACCCAGTACGCCCCATAACTAAACTACCCGCCCAACCCCTTTTCTTCATTTTCATTTTTGTATCCCTCAAACCCTAAAACCTATCCACCCCCCTCCCCTCTCTTTCCTTCTCCTTCACGTCCAAACCACCCCAAGCTCCCCTCCCATGGCTGCTGCCCTTCTCTCTCACACGACCTCCCCCTTTCCATTGACAACACACACACGCACACAGCACAAATACACAACAAAACACACACACACACATGCAGCAGCCCGTCCATGGCTGCTGCTTCTTCTTCTCCTTCCAGCTTCACCATAACCATGGTTGCTGCGTTGATCCGTCTTCTGCTTGTTCTACTTCATTGTCCTCACAACATCCCAACGACCCCACACTCAACCACGAACATCTCCATCCACCGCCATTTTTATCCTCCATCGAGCTCCAGTCGCGAGCTTCACCATGAGCGACCTCATGGCACGAAGTTCCGCCATGAACGACTACCCTCGAGGTCCAGCTCCCATGGCTGCCCCTTGCTGCTTCATCTTCTTCGTCTCCGTCGAGCTCGAGCTCGAGCTCCCATGGCTGCCTCCGCTCACCACTGCCATCTCCGAGCTCCAGCCATGGATGTTGGGTTTTGCTTCATTTTTTCTCCATCCAAGCGACCAGCTCGCTTCTGCTGCTCTTGCTGCATCCAGCCTCTTGAGCATCTGGCTCAAGACCAAACTCCATCGCTGCTGCTTCACTTTTTGGGTCGTCGCTGCTGCTGCTCTGTCCAACCAGTGGCATGCGACTGCCACGATCAGTTGTTTCTTATTCGGATCGTCTTCGTCGTCGAGTTATTTTGGTGCGATATTTGTTTCTGGGCAGATTTGTTTTCATTTGAGTTCATCGTCGTTCCGATCCGGTTAGTGGGTTTATGTTTCGTTTCTGTCCGTAATTTGTTTGATATTTTTTCGGATTTGAAATCAAATATGTTTGATATTAACTTCATGTTCAACGTTTTTTTTTATTTCATTTTTTCTTGTTTATTTTTTGGTAGAAATTGAATAGCTTAATTATAATGTTGCTAGATTTAAGTTGAAGATTCAATTAATTATTTTTCAATTTGTTTTATTAATTTAAAATGATTTAATTTAATATAGAAGAGTGTTAGTTTAAATCGCTTGAATCCGTTGTTTGTTGTTTAATATAGATTTAATTCGTGTTCATTTTGTTTGAAGTTCGTTTTTAATTCAGTGATTTAATGTGAAGTTATGTTTTGGTTTTTAGTTTTTTGATTCAATGTATCTTTGTTATAATTTTGTTGGATTTAATTTAAAAAGATCAATTGATTATTTGAAGTTTAGTGATTTGAATATGTTTATTTGTTTTGTTTAAGCTTAATTCGAGTTTAATTCGAATTTGAATAAAACTTGCTTGTTATTGTTGTTGAATCTTTTCATTTATGTCCATACTTTGTTTGATTGTTCTTGAATCCGAAATTAGTATAAGTTTGATCTTCTTGTTGTTGATTATCATTTTTGATTATTTCTTCAGTTTGTTTCATGATCTTGTTTAGTTTAATATAGAAATTATTGGTTGTAATGTTGTTAGATTTAATTTTAAGTTCAAATGATTATTGAATTTAGAAATCTGAATATACTTATTTGTTGTTGTTGTTGTTGAATCTGAAAGTAGGTTTGTTTGTTGTTAAAAAATATTGTTCAATCAAAATAATTTTAGTTGTTTCTTTGTTGTTCATCATTTAGTTTGAGTTTGTTGTTGAAAATTGTTTAGAAATTGGTCATATTTGCTGTATTTTGGTTGAAATTGATTAGGTGAATTGGTTATAACTGAGGTAGTTTGGTAATTTGCAGTACGTTCAGGGGTAAATTGGTAATTTCAGTAAGGTCGGAGGGGTATTTTTGGAATTAAACATTTGAACAATTGTTTAATAGAATGGGGGACAAGACATAAATTAGTGGGGGAATAATGTAATTTTTATGTTAAGCATGGGGGCCAAGATGTAATGGGGTGGGGTTGATATATTTGTTTAATGTAGTGGGGGACAAAACATTAGGTAGTGAGATTAAAAGGAGATGAGTGGGAAGATAGTGAGTTTTATGTTTAAAAATGCTGAAATATGGTAATAAATAGGGGACTTAATCAGATTTTTGAGGGACAGAGAAAAAACAGACAGAAAAAAGAAAGATAGAGAAGAAAGATAAAAAAAGAAGATAGAGAGAGAAAAAAAAGGAGCTGAATATTGAAGAGAGAGAAAAATTCCGAAAATACTAAGACTCCAAAAATAAAAAGAAAAATATTCTGGAAATTCAAAAGAAGAATAGTATACACCTGATATACAATTTAAATATTCTGATATACGGATTCAGAAATTAAGTGTTGAACATTAATTAGTCTTTCAACTCTGAAAAGATTCCCTTGGCTTCTGTCCGTTGATTGTTGTTGGTGTTTCTGATACGTTTTCATAATGTTGCAATTCTCCGTAAAATAATACCAGTAAATAAAAATAATCAAAGCGACTAAAGAATAAAATTTGCACATGAGCTCATAATTGTATAAAATCAAATAATCAAGCCGAATATAACAGTTGAGCGACCGTGCTAGAACCACGGAACTCGGGAATGCCTAACACCTTCTCCCGAGTTAACAGAATTCCTTATCCGGATTTCTGGTTCGCGGACTGTAATACAGAGTCATTCTTTTCCTCGATTCGGGATTAAAATTGGTGACTTGAGACACCCTAAATCTCCCAAGTGGCGACTCTGAAATAAACAAACAAATCCCGTTTCGATTGTCCTTTAATTGGAAAAAACTCCTTCACCCCTCGCGGGGGCGGATAAAGGAGGTGTGACAATTATAATTACCATTTTCAAGGTAAACAATTTGGCGCCCACCGTTGGGATAGAAATAATAGTGATTGTTTTCGTGATTGTTTACTAAAAAACACTAGTTATTCTTTACACTTTTTCTTGCCCAAGAATCTTTGATTTCAGGTCAAAATGTCTAACTCAATGAATGCACATGAAAACAACGGTCTTGAAGACCATGGAGAGAATGGTGTAGCTGTTTCAGGCATCGGTGTACCACCACGAAACCTTGAGGATGCACCGGAACCAATTCCTGTGGACGTGGTCTCACGCAACGCCCAACACGTCGATATAAGCTACCACACTAACAGGAGTGTACGCCAAGAAAACCAACAAGAAGCTCAAAAACCCCTAGCTCGAGAGGAACAAGAGGTTAGCCTTCACGTTATATTTGAGATGTTACAGGCACAACAACTGGTGATTTATCAACTGCAAAGCCACCAAAAAACTCCAAGCACAATAGCACCGAAAACGGCTCCTCGGTACGAGCATGTACCAGAAAGATCAAGCAACAATGGGTCTGCAACCGACCTCGCTATTATGAAGATGCTCGAGGACCTCACAAAGAGGATTGAATCGGGTGAGAAGAAAATAAAAGCCAATGATGAAAAGGTAGAGATCTACAATTCAAGGGTCGATCAGATTTCGGTTGCACCCCTGATCCTGAAGGGTGTTGATTCAAAAAAATTCATATAAAAGCCATTCCCATCAAGTGCAGTTCCGAATCCCATCCCGAAGAAATTCAGAATGCCTGATCTCCCAAAGTACAACAGAACCTCGGATCCCAACGAGCACGTCACTGCTTAAACTTGTGTAGTAAAGGGAAATGACCTGAAGGACGACGAGATTGAATCCGTCCTGTTGAAGAAATTTGGGGAAACACTATCAAAAGGGGCAATAATGTGGTATCACAACCTATTCCCGAATTTGATAGACTCATTCTTCATGCTGGCGGATTCTTTTATAAAGGCACATGCTGGTGCCATCAAGGTTGCTACAAGGAAGTTCGACGTCTTAAAAATCAAATAGAGAGAAAACGATATGTTGCGGGAATTTGTATCTTCCTTTCAAATGGAGCGATTGGAATTACCGCCAGTCTACGATGATTGGGCAGTACAAGCCCTTCACCCAAGGTTTGAACGAACGAACCGCGGTGGCTTCGAAGCAGCTGAAGCAGAACTTGGTTGAATATCCCGCCGTGATATGGTCGAATGTCCACAACCGGTATCAATCAAAGATTAGGGTCGAAGACGACCAATTGGGAGCCCCATCGGGCTCAGTATATCCTAGCAGGCTCCTAGCAAAGGAGCCAAAGCCAAACAAGGAAAAGAACCAACCATACACTGAAGATCAAAGAAACGGCCCAAGTCGTAACATACTCCGAAACGACCGAAGGGTAGATCGAGGTCAGAATCCTCGGGGACTTGAGAGCAGAGCCAGATTCGATAAATACACAGGGCCGAAGGAGTAACCCTGGTTATCTGAGTACAAATTCAACATCGATGTTCCGAACATCGTATCAGCCATAGGCAAAATTAAAGACACCAGGTGGCCAAAACCTGTACTATTAGATCCGTTGCAAAGGAACTCTAACCTGACGTGCAAATTTCACGGCACACACGGTCATAGGACAAAAGATTGCAAACAACTCCAAGAAGAAGTAGACCAACTAATCAACAAAGGGTACCTCCGAGAGTTCCTCAGGGACCGAGCCAAGAATCAATTTCGGGAAAGCGAAGTGAACAGGAAAAATTAAATAGAATAACCACAACATGTCATCGACATGATTGTTGGAGGAATCGACATCCCGCAGGAACCTATTGTCAAAAGAACAAAAATATCCATCACCAGAGATAAGCAAACTCGAGGTTACATACCCGAGGACGCTCACACATTTAGCGATGAGGACATCGAGACCCTGTCTTAGCCTCATAACGACGCATTGGTAATTTCTTTTCTTGTGAATACATTTCAAATTAAGCGTGTACTTATGGATCTAGGTAGCTCGGCCAATATTATCAGGTCGAGGGTGGTGGGGCAGCTCGGACTGCTCCACCAGATCGTGCCCGCCTCTCAATTCCTCAACACATTCAACATGGCGAGCGAGACAACTAAAGGGGAAATCATCCTCCCGTTCAACATGGCCGGAACAACCTAAAATGCCAAGTTTCATGTCATCGAAGGAGACATAAGATACAATGCCTTGCTCGGAAGGCCATGGATACACTACATGAGAGCAGTGCCATATACCCTTCATCAAATGATGAAGTTTTCAACAAAAGACGGAATAAAAATGGTATACACGGAGCGGCATGCTACAAGAAAGATGTTCGTAGTGCACCATGTGGCACCGACATCGACACCTTCAATATCGAAGGAGCCAAAGGATAAGCAATCAGCGAAGTAGCAATCAAAAGCTGCATCCTCGACTACACCCGAGTGAACGAACAAAGGACCATATCATATCCCCGGAGCAAGCAGTTGAAGCATATCGAGACTTGAAATGCCATCACAACTAAGGTATAACCGCCTCCCTTTTTATTTACGTCATACACTAACCTGTGTGCAGGCGTCCAGTTGGAAGCATTGAAGTACCTTCCAGCTTGAAGACCTTAGGTTTTAAAAGCATGCATTGCGCTCTAGTCCTTCGATTGGATTTATCCCAATAAGGGTTTTACTGGCAAGGTTTTTAACGAGGCAACATCTATATGCTATCTAAGGAGAACTTAACAAGTATTCAAGACTTATCTTCAATCAACCTCGAATACTGTGGGTATCCCCCCGGGAGATCACCTTCTCGAAAAAGTCAAGATGAGCCAAAAAAGGTCTCGATAGGAAAATGATGTATCGGGCCAAACAATCAAATAAACCATGTCCGCTTAGAATAATTGAACCCTTGATGACGAAAACATGTATACTTGTACCAAGTAATCAAAGGAGTATCTTTTACCACCAAAAATGCTTTGCGCATCAAAGAAATCTCCTATTTTTACAAGAAACGACTCCAGGGCTAGAAATTTCCTGAGCACTCGGGGACTGACATCAAAAGCTCGAAGTGGTAGGACCTCTGGGGTAGAAACTTCGAACTCGTAAGCCCTCAACGAGGCAACATTAAAGTTTACAAAGAACAACTCCAGAGCCAAAAAAGCACTAGATGTCTCGGGGACTGTCGCCAACTGTCACCCATCGAGCTGTAAAAAACTCGAGGCCATAAGGCCCTGTGCGGGCAACCTCGAGCTTATAAGACCTCCATAAGGAAATACCCAATCTGTAAGACCTCAATCAAGCCATGAATTGTACTTATACCAAGAATTTGTAAGACCTCAAGCAAGGCATGAATTATACTTATACCAAGACAATAAAAAGGCTTCAAAACAATTCAGCCATTGAGCGAAATCTCCCGAGGTGCTCATTTATCATGACATAATGACTCACAATCGAGGTTATCATCGAACTGTCGAAGGGTCTAGCAAACAAAAACTTCAAAAAGTCTTTAATGAGGGAAAATTAAAGCCTATATTAAAGGTCGTACCGACCCAATGCGCAAGAGCCTAAGCACCAGCCTATATTAGAGGTCATACTGACCCAATGCGTAGGCACCACTGTCACTAGCTTAAATTAAAAGGTCGTACTAACCCAGTACGTAAGAGCCACTATCGCCAGCTTAAATCAAAAGGTCATACCGACACAAAGTGTAAGACCCATTGTTGCTAGTTTAGATTAAAGGTCGTACTGACCAATTGTACAAAAACCCACAGGCTAGCCTAACAAGCCTCAAGACCGATTTATAAACCTAAGGGTTTTTCCTCGAAGACCAATTCATTTGGATAATCATCGATAAATGTCTAAAATTCAAAATAAAGAAAGACATACACAAGCAAATAGAAGTTCATGGAAGGAGAAAACCGAAAGGTTTCTTTATATATGTATATATGAAATAATTCAAGGCTACATTTGCAATGCTCTATGAGAGCCATATACACAGAATCAGAAAAGAATAGACTATTCTACTTTCCCCTCGGGGACTGCGGCCCTGTCGGACTCTCCTTCATTATCTTCGGCATCAGATACGAGGAACCTAGTGTCGTATTCATCCGCCTTGGCCTGCTCTATCTCTTCTGAGAGATCAAAGCCCCTAGCGTGGATCTCCTCGAGGGTTTCCATCCGGCATTTGCACCGAGCATATTCATTGCTTCTGCTCTCCCGATCGGAAGCCCCGCTCAACTCATCCCGAGCGTTAGCGACATCTTTTAAATAGGCGGCCACTCTTTTATCAACCTTAGCTCAAATCTCTTCAGCTTCAGCTCAGGCATCCGTGACCTCGACCTTCATCTTCAAAAGGTCAGACTCAAGCCTTGCAATCCTGCTTTTTTGGACAGAGCTATTTTCACAAGTATTCCGGAGCTGCACGTCAAGGGCAGAAGCCTTGGCCAAAGCATTCTTCTTGGCTGTAACTAGGGCATCTATCTGAGCCTTTAGGTTATTACACTCGTACTTGGCTTGTCCAACTTCTCCCCAAAGGCATTCCAGGTCCTCCGTCTTACTCTACAACTGAAGTTTCGAAATATTAAGCTCCGAGGGTAGAAGAAAAAATATGCATCCTCTCAAGACAAAGGTTACCTGTCTCTAGAGGCGGCCTTCGTAGTTCAGACTTCAATTTATCTTGTACCGAAGGTGTATCAAATCCTTTTCCCTTTTATCGCAAAGAAGCCTGAGGAATTTCTCCCCCTCCGAGGCCTTCCGCAACCTGGCTTCACAGTGGAGCAGCTCGGACTTTAGCTTGTCAAAGGCCTATGAAAAGAAGCTCAGTGAGAAGATGAAAATGCAAAATCAAAAAACCAACAAAGTCAAACAAAACTCACCACAAAGCAGAGCAAGTGAGCCTCCTTAAAGGTTGAGTGCACGTCTACTGGCCTGGTCTCATCGGCCCCAGTCGAACCGCTCTCGGTAGGGATATGATCGCTCGAGACCCCACTTAATTTAGGCAGCCCCTGGCCTCGAACATCCCTGGAAGTACCTTCGATGGGAGAAGAAGATGGCAACAGAAAATTTGTATCCCTCAAAGAACCTTCGACGGGAGAAGAAGATGGCAGTAGAAAATCTTTATCCCTCGAAGTACCTTTAATGGGAAAAGAAGACGGCGAAGGAGGAACCATTTTTTTGAGGCTAGAAGCCTTGGGTGTTGAAGGCTCAGCATATACATCTTCTTTGAGCCTCCGGGAAGGGCTTGCCTCTCTATGAGCACCTTCACCCCTCAAGGATTCCTTCCATTCATTATTTTTCCTCGGCCTCGAAGCTGACGATCCTTCCTCCTCTCCGAGGGGGCATGGTCTCACCTTAGGAAATTCTCCAATGCCTGCGGTGATGGAGTTAATATGCATAAAAGAAAGTACCTTTCAAAATGAATAAACCACATAACACGTACCATGGTGTTTTGCCTCCCATCTACCCTTCGATAAGTCTCGCCACTTATGCCCATTGTAGGTCGAGCAAGCTGCCAGCTTCTAAGTCCAATCTGCCAGGTCGGGGACCTCGTATGGCATCTGCAAGATTGCTATAAAAAAGAAAAGGAAAACATCTTGGTGGAGTCCGCCTCCACCATAAACAAAATGATAAAAACGCAAGTGTACCACTTACGGGTGAAATTCCATTTCTCAGGAAATGGTAGGAACCCCACGTGGATAATGTCGACAGTCCATACCTAGAAAAATTGACTCATCCACCCTTATTCCCCATCTTCTTCATCATCGGCAATAGTTCCTAGTGGATCGACATTGTAAAGAAGGAGAACTCTATAAAAAGGATAGCTGCTCTAAGTAGCGGAATCCTCAAAAAAGGGGAGAGCAAACCCATATATAAAGCAAGCGGTGATTGTCCGCCTACTCTAAAGGCCAATTAATTCTAACTAGTCCGTTATCACTTTCAAGGAAGTGTATCGGCAGGACCACCTCCGTTACTTCATGACCGTGTAATAACGAATGACGATGTCGTACAACGTTTTAGGGGTCAAAGATTCCCATATTAACCTAGCCTCGAGATGGTACCCAATCTCGAGGATCTCTGTTACCATAACGATGAGCTCTAAGGAGCCATCAATACCAATCTAGCCTCGAGATGGTGCTCGATCTCGAGGATCTCTATCAAAACAAAATTGGGCTCTAAAGAGCTATCAACATCAATCTAGCCTCGATACGGTGCCCGATCTCGAAGATGTCTATTACTATAACTATGAGCTTTAAGGAGCTATCCATAAAAACCTAGCCTCGAGATGGTACCCAATCTCGAGGATCTCTACTATTACAAATGCAGGTCATTCACTCGATCCTTTGGTCTCTGGGCTACCTGAGCCCGAGTCAATTCTCACTCAAGGGTTACTAATAAAGCCTTAGGGCTATCTTCACCTTCAGATCAATTTAAGCCCTCTCTCTATTACTTTAGCCTAGGGGCCATCCGATTTGAGTGTATCCTCACTCAGGGTCCATCCATAACGCCTTAAGGCTATATTCATTTCATGTTCAAAGCAAGTTTTTGAGGCTGCCTAAGGCCAAGAAAACTCTCACTCGGGGACTATTTGTGAACGCCTTAGGGCTATCTTCATTTCAAGTTCAAAGCATGTTTTTGAGGCCGCCCGAGTTCAAGCAAACTCTCACTCGGGGACTATTTGCGAAAGTCTAAGGGATATCTTTATTTTTAGATGATCAAGCAAACTCTCACTCAAGGACTAATGACAAGGCCTAAAAGGGCTAACCTTTATTTCAAAGAAAATCGGGACACTGCTCTCGCTCAACTTGAACTTAGAAGTCCCGACGGCCTAAGTTTGTACCACATCAACCCGGACTTAGTCTGAGGGATGACGAAGAATCTCGAGAAATATCGTATTAACAAATCGAGAACCAGAGGGATTACGATATCCGGTTCCAGTGTTCGAACCAATCAAAAATAAAATAGAAGTTCAGCACAAGCCAAAGGCAAATTGAAGCAACTTTTATATTGATAAAAAACGATTACAAAAGCCCATGAGGGGTCCTTACACAGAAATAAAGAAGCAAAAAATAACAGTCTAAGAGCCTAATCTACTTTCGGAGGTATATCGTCGGGAGCGACATCTACAAGAACCATTTCCTCAGGAACCCAATTTCGAACTTCCGAACGACGTCTTCAAAAATATCCTCCAAAGTAGCAATTGATGAGAGAGAGGTTGTAGCGTATCAAAGAGCAAAAACATTTAATAAGAAGGGAAAATTGTGGCTTGGTGAAAATTTTGGCGAGCATTGGTCTCGTCAGCACTACTATTGTGAAGCCACTTCTTGAGACATTGCACTAGTATAGGATGCAAAAGTTAGTAGATGACACCACCTCACTCCATGGAAAGCAGAGGGAGTGAAGCGCCACACTAGGTTGAAGTTAAGAGAGATGAGCAGCAGTTTAAGGTCCACATATCCTCTGATACGGGGATAATTTGAGGTCCCTCTCTCATTTTTTCAGGCTAACAACAACAACAACAACAACAACAACTCAGTATAGTTCCACTTAGTAGGGAAAAGCTCTGAAAACGAGCCATGGCATAATTGGGAAAACTAATGTCGTGCGACCTTACGATCACGAGTTTGAACCATGGAAATCAGAATTTGGATGAGGATGAAGAGATGAAAATGGTTAAAGGTTGTTGAAGAATGATTGGGTGAAATCTTGGTTCAAGTAACTTTCCATTTATAGAAAGACGATAGCATAACTGAAGGCGCAATCAATATCTTCGGAAAACGTAGTAACGACACAGTCAATGCTTTTTGGGGAAACAGATCGGCAGCACGATCACCACTTTTGGGAAAGCAAACCGGTGGTACATTTAATGCTTCTAGGGAGATGGACCGATGGGACGTTCGAGTCTTCAAATGCTTACGTCACAAGCATGATGTCGTCACGTGATGTTTCAGAAAGTCGTGGTCAAGATCGTTCCTTATCATTTTATTCAAAGAAATGTAGGGACTATCTATATATGGCTAAAATTGGAGAGTCCGATTTTGGGATCATCCTGGTATTCTATAGCTCGTTTCCAGAAGGCTTGAGGCACAGCTCGGGGTTTGATGAACCATAAAGCTCGAGACACGGATCGACCTTAGGGCAGTACAAATCGGTAGCTATGATGAATGTGTGGGAGATTCCCAAGGCAAGCAGTTAGAACTGACCAAGTCTATAAGAATAGTACAAGTCTGTATCGTGGCATTAAATGGATGTACCAACCGTTTATCTTTGTAATAAAATCATATGGACTATATTGGGATTTCCCCTCCTATATAAAGGGGACCATTGTTATTTTTTGCACACATGATATTCAATACAAGAACAAGAACATTCTCTGCTCTCTAACTTAAACATTCTCTATTGTCTTTCCTTTGATTTATTGCTTACATTTATTGTGCTTCATTGATTGTTCTTCATTTATTACTCATTATTGATCATAAAGAGCCATCATCAAGGCTCCCAACACTATTAATTCCTCATTAATCGGCCCTAGTCTAGCAATTTAGCTCGACCTCGAGGCCCGACACAGGCTAGCTCGAGGCCCCGATTCCAGCCATTCGGTTTGCATAACATATTAACTTCGAAGCTCTTATCTTTTTTTCTTAGCTCACACTTAGTATATATTGCCTAGTAACTGGTACTAAAATAGATCACGTATTTTTAACCACAAAATTAAATCTAGTTGTAATTACCATTTTCAAGGTAAATATCTACAAGAAGCTACAAGACTGTTAGGAGAATTTTCCTTTCCTAATTCCTCGTCGTGCGATTTGATTTCAATAAAGCTTATGTCTTTTTACTCATTCTTATACGATGTCAACCATTCTGTGCAGAAAAATTATTATCATAGACTAGTGGAAGGGTGTTCTATCATTTCAGTCCAGTGTTAGTATTGCCTATGGTTTCGAGGATATGCACGGTGTATTGTGATGTTCATGCATTGTTATCACACAGTGCTGGTGTAAATGGTAGGGTGCTTAATTATGTGCCGCTGTAGTGAATGACTCGAGAGGAGTATTTTTCGGTTCATGGTTTAGATGTTTGGTTAAATCCCAGCAGAGGAGAGGCAACTGGACCATGGATGTTTAGTCTTTGGTTGACGGAGTAGCAAGATCGAATATTTTTGAACTTGGTAGAATTCTTGTTTGTGATGTGGTGTCTTCATCCTTGTTTGAATTTATTAAGGCTTTCCGGTGTGATGGTCTTCTTTGATTTACCTTTGGGGCAGGGTGTTGTAAAATTGTGTTTAAGAAGCGGTTATCAAAGATGGTGGTGTGCGGCGGCTTCAGGGTCGAATCAATGTTTCTAATGTTGATGGCTCGAGAAAGATGATCTTTGTGGAGGCTTAGAGTAAGTGGCAACTTATTAGTTCAGATACTACATGATGGATTATGATTTGAGATAATATTTTAGTAGCGAAGCATGAGGAGGGACATGGAGGGTTATGTCTCGCGGTAGTTAAATTGTTAGCAGGCTAAGTAGGAGCAAAATCAATCGAGTAACTTTCTTACGAAGTTTGAATGTGACGCAAAGAGTTTGTTTGGAATATAGAGGGATGGGAAAGCTTGATTATTGTTTTGGGATGCTACATGACTTCAAGTTTTGGAACGTATTGTTTGGCCTCCAGTTGATGCTAATGGGAAATGAATGGACTATTACAGCTGGTGGATGAGTATGGGCTTAGGAGGATTTACCAATTTTGTGTTGGTTGTAACCACAACAATGTCGTTGTAAAATGTTGATATGGGATTACATGGGTGGGCTATCTACTGTGAGCAGGTTAGCGGCTGCATGATTTCTAATATAGTTCCTACAAAGATATCTACTTTCTTCCCAACGGGAAGCATGTGCTATGATGTGGGCTTGGATCGCGTGGAGAGGATATTACTACTCATAGGAGGTTAAGTGTGCGATTATGGATGATAATTCGTGATGTGTTATGATTAGTGCAATAATAATTTATGAGAAATTTGGCTGAGTAATGGTGTGAGATCATGGTAGCAGAGAAGGAGGAGTCATTGTGGGTTCTGGATTTATGTGATTATAGCATAAAACTAAGTGGGGGATCCTACTGCCTACGATTGGGTCACGTGGCTATGTGCCTTGGCAGTATCGGGTTATCAGTACATTGGTGGAGTAGTTATGACTAAGGGGAGAAAATATCAATGGTAATTCTGGCAAGGAATTTGATGAGTGTGTGCTACATTTTGCCTTATCAATTCATGTGTAAAATTTGGGATGGCTCAGAGTTTATGCTTCTTGTGGATGTGATGTACAAGAGAAGGGATTTATCTGGTTGCTTCTTTGGAGTGTTCATGTGCTAACGGAGCACTAGTTATTTGGTTACATAATCGGGACTGGATTAGAGTGGGCCAATCTCAATAATGGTTCTAGTGGGTTCAAGAATTGTAGTACGGTGCCTAAGGATTTTCGGGTTCGTCGTATGGCTAAGGAATTAGTTTTGCAACAGTGTGTGAAAGAGGCTTGGAGTATTTCTATGGATGTCATCGGGTCTGTGGTGTGGTATTACAGATATGGAAGAAACAACCTTGGATTTGCAGAAGATCTTTTAAGAATGGGTGTATTAGTTGGAGTTACCATTGTGAGAACGTGATTTCGCCCTATATGAATTACTCCTACAAATTCAAAATAATTTTATTTTCCATTGTTTGCAATTTTGTGAATTTTTGTGGCATTTTCTGTCAATTGTTTGCATTTATCTGTGCATGTTTATTCTATTTAATTAATGAAAATATAAAAATATGTTGCATTTGCATTTAGGATTTAACTTTGCACTTTTGAATTAAGTAGTAAATTAGTTATTTTATAAAAAGGAAAATCACAAAAATGGTCATTTTGCACCTTTTAATTCTAATTTGGAACTTAAGTAGTTTTTCTTTAATTTACTAATTGTGGTAATTAATTTGCTAAGATATTTTAGTAGGAATTAATTTAGGTTTATTCTTAGTTTTAATTTAAAAGAAATTAAAAGAGTTAATTTGAATTAGAAAAAAAAGAAAGAATAGAAGAAGGAGTTGGAAAATTGACTTGTCGTGTGAAATTGGGCCAAAATCATTGTCATAAGCCTATACAATCCCATTAAAACCCGTCCAGACCATGCCCATACCCGGCCCAAAGCCTTCATTCCCCAAGACCAGGGAAACGACGTAGTACAGGAGTGAAACTGCATCGTTTTGAGTTCAATAAGCTTCAACAAATCATGGTCGTTCATCTCGTTTCATCCAATGACCTAGATCACTTCTCCATCTTCATTTAACACTGTCCAGGCATCCTCAGAGACCAGTTCAATCCAAACAGCCCCCCTTCGTTCATCTCCCTCATCTCACTCCCGATGAACCCTAACGCCGCCCTTCAAATACCGCCATTTTTACCGGCAGCGTTATCTCTGGCCGGCCCTAAATCAACACTCCAAAAGCCTCACACTCTCATCTTCCCCAAATCTCTAATTATTTCCCTCCGAACCACCCTAGGTTCGTTCGAATCTTGAATCTGAATCCAAGCTTTCGCAGCCCAAAACCAAGTCTGGTGATGGAGAGTAACTTCCTGGATTGTTAATGGGTCAAGACCCATGCTAATCAACTATTCTCTGAGAGGATGAGCGATTAGCATGGATTTTGACTTATTTCGAAGTTCATCAGCCTCATGCAAGACCCAAAACCAGCAAGTCTATTCGAAAGATGCCTGCCTCCGATTAGTCAGTATGTATTTTTCTTCTTCTGTGTCGTTTTTATTTCTTTCCAGAACTCGTTTGGAGTAGGTCATTAGGAATAATTGGGGCCGATACTGTTAAGTCGTTTGTTTGTTTTTTTTGTTTAGCTTATTTTCTTGGTTCATAATTGCTGATAGGTTAATTGAGTTTTTGTTTTGTTGAAATCGTTTAAGTTAGTTGGACTCAGTTCTCGGCCTCCCTTGTTTCTTTTTCTTTTCTTTCTTTGGCCTGGACAGCCTTGGTCATCTAGCCTCAATGCTCGATGGTTAATGGCCTGAAGGTGATAGAACTGGGCTATAGTATTCAGGCCCATAGTCTGGATGAGGCCCTATTTAAATGGACCTATGAGCTGAAGGTTAGATAGTCGAGACTAAAGTAAAAACGAGGGAATTGGAGGGGAATTTGGGGAAATAATGGTAGGGAATCAGTTGGTAACTGCCTAAGAAGCTTCTGAGAAGCTGGTTTTTGGACTGTTTGTGAAAATCTGTTAATTACCTGAGGCTATCTAAGCAAAAACAAAAATTGGAAAAGGGACTATTTGCAAAACTAAACCTTCCTAGGCTGCCCTACTTCCCTTGCCTATAAAGGCACACTTTCTTGCCTTTCAAAGGGGAAAACAACACAAAAATTGAGAAAAAATCACAAACGGCTGCAAATTTGGATGAAAATACTGTTCCATTGAATTTCTGCTTTGAATGCTGAGGTTTTTCAATTTTTGAAGCAGTTTCCTGATTCGTCTGGGTTTGAAATGGGTTGAATCTGGGTTGTGAAAGTTTGGTTTAAAGTTTGCTGGATTACAGCTTGATTGAAACTAGTTTTGGTTTACTGTGCATCATTTCGATTTAAAATTGGTTTACCTTGTTACACTGCTGCTGTGAGATGAAGTTCTGGCCCTTAATCATCTCTCTTCCTTTTATTTTGACTGCTGTATCCAGGTATTCCCTTCACACCATGAATGAGAAATGAAGTTTTGGCTAAACTGTGATGTTGTTTACGAATTCAAGTTGGGGAAGTTGATCAATGCTAACACTCTGTTACCTATCGGCTTTGTGACCTTATCTTATTTTGGTTTGATGTCCCTTTTTATTTTAGCTTTCTTAAGGGTAGTCATTCATGTCACCTGTTTTGTTTTAAGTATCGGATTTGAGTTTGTTTGAGCATAATTGCTTCAGGGATTGTTTTAAACCTTTAAATGATATTGTGTAAGGCTGCCAAGCCTACTGTATTGTGTATCTTGAAATGGACTCATGTGTGTTGAAGTTGTCAATGAACAATATGCCTGAAATAGCATCTCTTAACTTCAGATTAATTGTGCGTTCAACTAGTAGTGATCTTCCTTTTTTTTGTTTTCTATTTTTGCTTCTTAAGCTTTAGTGTTGGTGCATTCAACTAGTGGTTGAATTTGCTGGTTTAATGCAAGTTTTTTTTAGACTAGAAGACTGTTAGGGCTAACGACATCCGTTGTTTTTTACTCTCAGCTTGTCATTTTGATTTTAAACTTGAATTGGTGCAAACATGTGGATACTTAGTATAACTGAGCATGTGCATTTGTTTAAAAATAAAGTTTGGCTTGGTTAAACATGCCAAGATCTAATTATAAGCACGAATCAAAAGTATAGGGATCCTTGTGATAGAAGTCATAGATTAAACCAAGTTTGCTTTCTTGCTTGCTTAGTTTGTCAAATCATGTTTACATTATCAGTTTGGTTTTGTGTCAGGCAGAACCCATTGTTTGTTTTAGATTAACTTGAGGTTATTTTTGGTTGGATTCAGCGTTGTTTCTTTTGGGGTAATTGTAAATTAAGTCATATAGTCAAACATCGTTTGAACCAAACGGATCGTTGGTTGAGAAAAGGCAGTGGGCTTCGAATTGGCTCATAAGGCTTAGGAATTGGACCCGTTCTGTTTGTTCTGAATAATCTGACTGTTGCAAGCTCAGGGACTCGATTTGACCCTCCCTCTCTTTCCGCTGACGCCCAGCTTCCCCAAAGACTTGGGCTCACACTTGGGCCCAATTGTACGGCCCTTTGTTTATCAAGCCTTCAGCTCACGTGGAGTTGGATTAAGCCCTTTTGTTTAAATAACCGACCCTATCTTGTAAGCCTTTTAGAGAAACCTTTGATTACACTTGGCATTTTAATTAGTTAGGCTCTTATCAATAACATTTGGAGCAAGCCATATATTATAACACAAGTAATATATGGCCCTCATGGGTTAGTTTAAACCATTTAGCTAGAATAATTCGAAGTGTGCCGCACCGAACAAAAATGACAATTGCATGGCCCTCGTATTAATTTTATAATTTAGATATAACAAATAACCAATGATCGTAGTTTGCTTTAAGCACGTCTAATATATTATCGTGGTCATGGACACGTTCGCTTGACATGATTATGATCTTAAAAACAAAACCAGAGTATGCGTTCGTGCAACTTTAGCCAAACTTTTCTCAATAAAGTGTTATTAATTGTGGACACGTTTGCGTGACATGATTTTTGACGCGCTAAACAAACAAGTACGCGTACGCATGACCCGTTTCAAGATAACTTTCTTAATTAAAAGCGGTAAAAGGTAAATGCACATAGGTTCTAAAATCAGTAATTAAATAATTTTAATAAGCCAAGTATGATCAAAGCGACCGTGCTAAAACTACGGAACTCGGGAATGCCTAACACCTTCTCCCGAGTTAACAAAATTCCTTAGCCAGATTTCTGTGTTCGCAGACCGTAAATAAGAGTCAATTTCCTCGATTCGGGATTTTAAACCGCTGACTTGGGACACATAATTATCTCAAGTGGCGACTCTGAATCATAAATAAATAATCCCATTTCGATTGTCACTTAAATTGGAAAAACTCCCTTATACCCATCCCTGGGTGTTAAAAAGGAGGTGTGACAGCTCTGGCGACTCTGCTGGGGATCGAACCCAGAATATCTAGTTCAGGGTTCAAGAATTAGAGCTTGTTAAATGATTTTTTTACTTGGCTTCATTTATTGTTGATATTACTATCTTCTATGAATCTTTTATGCTAAATGCTATCTGTTTACCGCTTTAATATTGTTTGAATTGTATATAACTGTCTTCCTACGCAACATTTCTGAGTTTTCCAAAAATGGTGCATACGTTCGCGTGGCCTGCTTCTTCTGTAGAAATTATACCAAATAGAACGAGGCTAGGCAAGGGACAATGCTGGGTACACTTCAGTGCTCCCGGTACGTTGCCCCCTCCTCGGCCCCAGTTGTCTGCTCGGGTACCCCAAGTCTAGACCACAACCCCAGGATTTAAACCTAGCAAAACACAGCTTCATGCAGGATCCCTAGTAGGAACGTTTGTTTGCATTATGTGCATTTGACTTAGGGGACTCAACACAGGGGTTGGGTCCGTCTAGGACAGATGTGCCCGAAATAACAGACCATCCTGATGCATTCTATGTGCTATGTGAACATTTATTTGTTTTGGCTCGCATGCTGACCGACTAGGGAAAATAAAGCAAAGAGAAAAACCAAGAGTGATATAGGGAAGAAATAAAGCCCGGTTCTAAAGAAAACCTCGGTATTTGAAAACATCCCGAAACTCTGCCAAAATCTCCAAAAAGAGTTATTCCAAAAAAGTCAAACACTATGTTCTTCCAAATGTGTCAAAACTGACCGAACTACGCAAGTCTGATTCTCACCGGATATGGGATATGTAGGCAATCTACATAAGGTTTGGCCTTATTTTTGAAAAAAAAAAAAAGAGTCAGTGGTTAAGTGAATATAGTTTACAGTTTGGAGTTTTGGTCAAAATAAGTCGATCCAGCTTCGGCAATGTCTTAAACCGCTCTTGTCGAGATAGCCTTAGAGTATTTTTCAGTTGTCGAAAGGCTAGTTTCGTAAAAGAACGAACAAGTTTGTGAAGTGTCATAAAGTAACCCTCCCCGACCTCAAAATTCATGTGAAATTGGGAAGGGGCCACATTTGCAAAAATAGTCATTTGGCTAAAATTGGCATATAGAGGAAGAAATCATGGTCCTTTGATTTGTTTTTTTTCTTCGGAAACCTGTTTACAAAAAAGGTCCACTAGAGTCAACCCTAACCTTAACCTTCCATAGGAACAAATGAATACCATCCAGGATCCGCCGGAAGTGGTTAGGGAAAAGGCTCAGTTGCACTTGCGTATGTGGTGGAATGATCTAGATGATGATGGTCATAAATGGGTGAAAAAGCAATTGGGTGCCCTTATAAACATTTTTGAGATTAAACCACGGGAAGATCTGATCAAGGCTCTGGTAACTTTCTGGGATCCTGTCCACAATGTCTTTCATTTCTCGGACTTTGAGATCACCCCTACTTTGGAGGAAATGGCCGGGTACATTGAGTTTGGACGGGATTTGAGGAAGCAACAACTTATATTTCCAAGGGCTCCGTCGGTGCACAAGTTCTTTGACCTCCTAAATATTAGTAAACAGACGAATAAAGACCGTGTGAGCAATGGCTGTTGTGCTTTCCATTTCTTATACTTCAGGTTCGGGAACTCTGCTAGTTTCGAAATGCATGAAAAGGGTTTGAGCAACAAACAAGATAAAGGTTGTTGGCAAATTCATCGGCGGTTTGCATTTATTATGGCATTCTTGGGGATCATGGTTTTTCAAAATGAGAAAGGGACAGTGGATATTCGTATGGCTAGAATTGCACAAATCCTCACTACCAAGGAAGATCATACACTTACCCCGTTGGTGCTGGCGGATATTTATCGAGCACTGACTTTATGCAAATCAGGAGCTCAATATTTTAAGGTTGCAACATCCTTCTGCAAATGTGGTTGATCGAGCACCTTCGTCATCATCCCAGATTCATGAGTTATGGTTCGAGCCCGGGTAACTTCATCACCAGCTACGAGGAGAGGGTAAAGGATTACAACTCACCAGAAGGGTTTGAAGCATGGGTCTCCCACTTGAAAGTTCTTAACGCAGGTCAGGTCGAGTGGACTATAGGATGGCTCCCGAGGACAGAAGCCATATATATGACTGCTACCAAGGGCTACCTGAGGTTAATAGGTGTAAGGAGTATTCAGCCATATGCACCGCAGAGGGATTTGAGGCAATTGGGAAGGTATCAGATTGTGCCCGAAGATGAAGATCTAAGTACCCAGGTCATAAAGTTACATCCAGAAGCTGCATTGCCCGAGGCTGTAGTTCAGCAGGATTGGAATAGCTGCCGGTATGTAAAAAATGGCACTCGGGTACCAGATGTGAGCACGTGATTTTTGCCCTATATGAATTACTCCCATAAATTCAAAAACAAAATAATTTCTTTCAGTGTTTGCAATCTTGTGGATTTTTTGTGGCATTTTCTGTTAATTGTTTGCATTTTGTTTGTGCGTCTTAATTAAAAAAAATACAAAAAATTTGTTGCATGTGCATTTAGGATTTAATTTTATTATTTTAGGTTCATTAGTAATTAAGGTTTTACAAAAATAGAAAAATCACAAAA
Organism: Nicotiana sylvestris; assembly: GCF_000393655.2. Taxonomy (NCBI): domain Eukaryota; kingdom Viridiplantae; phylum Streptophyta; class Magnoliopsida; order Solanales; family Solanaceae; genus Nicotiana; species Nicotiana sylvestris. The sequence goes on from NC_091067.1 coordinate 82,582,797, forward strand.
AATGACTTATTTTTGCATTGCTTAAATTTTAGCTTTGAATTTTGTTAGTTTTCTTTTAATTTTGTATTTAACTAATTGTGTTAATTATTAATAAGAGTTTAATTAATTGGGTAGGATAATTTGGGTTTAAAATTTGATTTAGGTGTTAATTTTTAATTGTTGAATAAAAAAAGAAATTGAAGAGAAAATGAAAAGAATTGGTCTTTTTAATTAAAAACCTAATTTAGGCTGACCAAAACCAAATCCCCTCCCTTATACCCGTCCAAAGTCCCCTGAACCGGCCCAAACTCGCACCCCAATCCGGTCCATTTCCCCCAGTCACAAAAACGACCCCGTTTTCCCTTGCTCAATCCTGGTCGTCGAGGTTTCATGATCCAACGGCCAGGAACTTGGGGTCTTCAGGTATAAAAGTGTCTGAACCTCCCCTCCTACCCCCTAATCGTCTCTTTCACAGAGACTAACCTTCAAAGAAACCCTAGAAGCCGACGTGAATTCCCACCGCCATTAGTGGCAGAGCCACCTCCAATCCACACCAGATTCACACATGACACCCTCTTCCTCCCCTCATGGTAAATCCGTTATCGGTTTTCATCGAATCACCGGGAAACTCGTTAAATCTTCAATCAAAGATTAGACCAAAAACCCAAACCTTTCCCAAATCACCCCAAAATCACACCCCTTCTCTCCCTCATCCCAAATCCACATCTGGTTTCCCTCGAATCCCTTTCAAACGACCCGAATCTTGAATCAAAGAAAAGCCCTAACTTCCAAATTCAAAACCGACGGGCTTTTTGAAGTTTTTAGGCTATAATGGCCTTCGATTGTGTATTTTCACATGAAAACACGCAATTTAAGTCTATTCTTGTCAAGGAATCGAAAGGAATTTTTCAAGTAGTCAAGTCCTTTCCGGGCCACTTTGGGTATTTCTCTTCTCTTTTGTTAAGTTTTCTTTATTTTTCCTTTCATTTATTGTCGTTTGTCTCTTCCTTCTTCTCCTGATTTCTTTGCTTTCATAGTATTCTCAAGTTGTTTTTTGTAAATACATGATTAGCTTTAGGAAGCTTTTAATTAATTTTGATATGCAGTAATATTTAGTTCAGTAATTGAATAATAAAAAAGGGAAAAGAAGATATAATTGCTTGAATGTTCTCTGCCTCTGTTATGCTGATTTCATTTTTCAATTTAGAATTTGAAATTGTTTGTGTTTTGGGCTTGGGGTGTTTGCTTTTAGATCCAGTTTGGGCTTAGTTGCCTAAGAGTTTCCAACTCAGGGTCAATCTGACCTATATCCCATTGAGTGTAATGTAAAAACAGGGCATTAAAGGGGTATTTTGGGCAAGGTACCAAGGGAATCTTTCAAATAACTGTTAGGAAGTTGCCTAGAAGCTGCATAGTACACTTACTTGTTTAACAAGTCAAAAAATCAGGACTAAAAAGCAAAAAAAAGAAGTTGAAAAGGTCTAAAAATGAAAAAACCAAACTCTTAAAAGTTGCCCTAGTGATTTGCCTATAAAGGCAGAGTTACTTGCAGCTGAATGGATTTTTTTTTTGGGGGAGGGGGGGGGAGCGCTAAACAATCCAGAAAAGAGAGGCGACTGAAAACTTGAATAAAATACTGTTCCATTGGTCTTTTATGTGGTCTTTGGGAGCTTTAATTTCCTAAACAAATCCCTGATTCTCCTTGATGTTCAAGATGGAGTGAAATTGAGTGTTTTTAGTTGGTTTTCGAAGCTGCTTTGGTGCTAGTTTAAGAGAAATTGTTCTGTTGCTTCCCTACTCCTTGGTTTGAGCTGATTTTGTTGACCCTGTGTTACTGTTGCTGCCTCTTGATTTCTCATTTTCCCGTGGTTTTGTTTGTCAAATCAGGTACACATTCCTGAAACTTGCAATGTGATGTTAAATTTGGAGAATGAAGATATAAAAATGGAGTTCCAAGTGTTTGAGTTGTAGATATTTGGCTTCTAGTTAGTTATATATCTGTTTTTATGTATCTTGCCTTTTATATAATACATGTTCAGTTGAATGTTTTTGTGATTTGATTCTATGAGAGTTGGAATAATTTTGAATTTGCTAGGCACCATGTTAAAGTCTGTAAAAGTATTCAGCATTTAGACCAGCTTTTTATTGTGTAAATTAACTACAAAGGGACTGTGTAAATGCCATTCTTGTTGGGTTAGAGTTCCTCTTCTTCATGAAGTAATTCTGGCGTGTGAATGAGTTTAGATAAAAATGGTAGAAAGTTGAAGGGTTTACACAGTATTTTCAGATATTGAAAGTTAAGGGATGAACATAACTATTTGAGCTTTATAGTTTTTGATACTTGTAAATTTATGGTTTCTTCATTTGGCATCTGAATATGTTTTTAAAATAAAAGGGCTTGGAGAAATGCTCAATTGGTTTTAGTCAGTTTTTGATACCCAACAGTTTTGATCAATTAATTCGATGGTTTTGTCATTTACAAAGGTAATGATGCCTAGAACCGTTTGTTGCCATTTCTCAAATTTGATGATTTCTGCTGCTACACGTGTTCGACATGACACCCATAAATCTTTAGCTTATGGGGCTCGATTCAGGTCTATTGGGCCTGAACGCAAAGAGCCGGCCTGGAATGGGGATAAGGCATTAAGATCTTGAATCTCCACTTTGCCGCTCCATTGTGTACCAATTGGGTCTGTTTTCGAGTTTGGCCCAAATTATTTAAACTCGTGAGTTCTATAATTGCAGTACGTCATGGGGGAAATGGATCATGGTTTATTTATTTCATTTTAAGTCTTAAATGTCAACATAAAATGTGTGTTGAGTTTTTTTGAGTTCCACTTTATTTAAGTTAGACTATTTCAAATAATTGCGGAGTGCCATCCTAGATAAGACGTAGTCTATGGCCCTTCGAGCTTTTAGTTTAAATACCCTTCAAAATGGAATTGAGGTGTGCCGTGTCAACTAAAACCTCAAAATGCATGGCCCTTATTCGATTAATGTTCAAATCTTTAGAAATTGAGGCGTGCCATTTAGTTGAATTTCCATGGCCCTTACAAAGTCGAAAATACGTAGTTGATGTAGGCGCGCTATTAAATAATTTACCTTCCTAAACTCGGGTGCGCATTTATGTGACCCAAATCCAAATCTCAACGATGTTAAAATATGTCGAAGACCGCGGGTGCATTTATGTGACGTGGTTCAAGACGTGTTTTAACAACGTTGCAATATTCTTAAAATGATTAAAAGTGGTTAAAGTTTTAAAAATCACATAGGTTTAAAATGTTTAAAATCAGATAATTAGGCCAATAATAACAGTTGAGCGACCGTGCTAGAATCACGGAACTCGGGAATGCCTAACACCTTCTCCCGAGTTAACAGAATTTCGTACCCAGATTTGTGGCTCGCGGACTGTTAAACAGAGTCAAATTTCCTCGATTCGAGATTTAATACCGATGACTTGGGACACCATAAATTATCCCACTTGGAGACTCTGAATTTTTAATAAAATAATCCCATTTTGATTGTCACTTTAAGTTAAAAAAACTTCCTTATATACTCCCATCCGGGGTGTAGGTAAAAAGGAGGTGTGACAGCTCTAGCGACTCTGCTGGGGACGAACCCAGAATCTCTGGTTCAGGGTTCAGAATTCGAGCTTAGATGAATTGTTATATTTGGCTTTATTTATTATCTGATTTTATTACATGTTGGGCCTAATGTGCTAAATGTTGCTTTTTACCTCTTTGATATTATCTGAACTATATATATAAACTACTACGAAACCCCTCTCTTCTCTCTCCCGAGGAGTGCATGCTGGTCGTGACTTCTTTCTGTTAGTGTCATATCCCAAATAGAACGAGGTTCAGACAAGTTGCAAAGCCGGATAATCTTTTGGTTACCGGTACGCAGCCCCCCCTGGCTCGAGTTGTCCGCTCGGGTAAGCCATGTCTAGAACAAATAAACCTAGATTTTTAAACCTAATATGACAATACCTCAAGCCGGATCCCTAGTAGGAACGTTTGTTTGCATCATGTACATTTTTACTTTGGAGACTCAACGCAAGGGTTGGGTCTATCTAGGGTAGGTGTACCTGAAATGAAAAGACCATCCCGATGCATCTTACTTGCTACTTGTGCATTTATTTGCTTCGGAGTCGCATGCTGACCGGCTTTTGAATAATAGGAGAAAGTTGAAAAAAAAAGAATAGCAGTGTGAGGGCTAAGTGAGATAATCACCTGTTTTGAGAAACCAATGTCCAAATGGTACTGAAACTCTATCGAAATTTTAAAAGGAAAAAATGTTTTATTTTGAAAAAAAAAAGAGAGAAAAGTAAACAAAATGTTGGTTTTTGTTTTAAAATTGCTCGAACTATGCCAGTTTGATTATCACAGGGTGTGGGATACGTAGACAACCCTCATCGGGTCCAATTTCCCTTTTGCAAAAATAGCCCAAAAGAACAAAAAATTTTACTTTTATTTGAAAATAATTAGGGTGATGCCATTCTTGTCAAAAATAGCCGAATGTCCTAAAAGGGCGTCGGAAGGCTGCTTTTGCAAGAACAGCCGCCTGTGGTCATTTTTTAAGGATTTCGCCGGTTAGCCAACACAGCCTTAAAATCTTCGTCTTCGAGGTGCTGAAAGGCCGTATTTGCAAAACTGGATTTTATTTTTAATTTAAAAAAAGAAAAGAAAAAGTGTCAACTTTGTATTTGAGTCAAATGAGTCTTGATTGTTTACTTAATAACCCTAATAAATGTGCAGAATGAGCACAAGTTAAAGTTTGCCAATAACAGTTAGGAACAAGATCCATTTGGAGTTGCATATGTGGTGGGAGGATCTGGGAAAATTGGAGCAATATAAGGTCAGTCTACATTTGGGAGGTCTCACCGGGTTGTTAATGATCAGACCTAGAGGAGATATCATAAAGGTTTTGGTTACGTTTTGGGACCCGGCCCATAACGTATTTCACTTCTCGGATTTTGAACTCACCCTAACCTTGGAAGAGATAGCAGGTTACATGGAAAGTATTGAAGGGCTGAGGCATAAGTATCTGATCGTGCCAAGAGCCGTTAACTCTCACAAATTCATTAATTTGATAAAGATAAGCAAGGGAGTCCCGTACTCTGAGTTGGAGGGTGGTTTTTCCACTCTACATTTTATATACCAGAGGTACGGCATATAGGAAGGTTCAACGATCCGGAAAGCAGGGTTTGTAGCAAAGGGAACCGAACAAAATGGGATGAGCATAGGCGTTTCGCCTTCAAGGTAGATTTCTTAGGCCTTGTAGTATTTCCCCGAAAAGACGGGAATATCGATTTGTGGGTGGCTGGAGTCGTCAAGGTCCTGATTACCAACGCCAAGAGCACTCTTGCCCCTATGATAGTGTTTGAGATATACCGAGCTCTCACAGCTTGTAAAGCTGGGGCAGATTTCTTCAAGGGATGCAATTTGCTATTGCAGATGTGGATGATCGAGCACCTATGTCATCGCCCTCAGTATATTATTTACGGATCCACAGAGAAAAGTTGTATTGAAAAGTTTGACACGAGGATTTCGGGGTTCAAGCTGCCAGAGGGTTTTGGAGATTGGGTATCCCGCCTTCGTTCCATCATTGCGGGACAAATAGAATGGACACTGGGTTGGCTTCCTATTGAAGAAATTGTGTATATGCCTGCCACTGGTCCTTACTTCCTCCTAATGGGTTTGCGAGGTATTCAGCCCTACGCTCCTTACCGGGTGATGAGACAGTTGGGAAGGTGTCAGGTGATGCACCCAGGTGATGATCTTAGTGTTTATACGGTTGAGATCAGTTCCAACGGCCAATTTCATGAAGAAACAGTTCATTCTATTTGGAACAAATGCTAGTATTTGACGGTGAACACTCGAGTGCGTGACCTATCTAGAGGAAAAGTTTCACCCGCCTATCTTGCCGGGTATAGAAAGAAGAACACTGCAAGGGCCGAACCAGAAAGACCAGCCAAAAAGCCTCACATTCAGGAATTCATTGATGCGTCGCAAGAACAGTGGGCTTGGTTGGCCAAGGAGAATGAGTACAGGTCCACAATCGGAAAGTTGGAAAGACAAGTCAAAGAACTTTGATTCGAGAATAGCTTGCAAGCCGCTGCAGACGAAGGTGAAAAGAAAAAGCTAGCCAAAGAAAACGAGGCCCTTCGAGCCCAAATTCAGAAAATGAAAATAGCGGCAGAAAACTTCAGGAGCAGAATCATGTGGCCGAGCAAACTTTGGAATCCAGGGCCCAGCAGATCGGGCGTTTGTTGTAGGAAAAGGGTTTCATAAGAGAGATAATTAGAACCATCGCCGACTACATTGTTGTGAAGTGCCAAGCTTGTGAGGATATGACTCGCACCACCTTCTTCATGGCAGTGATGACATTTGTTAAACAGATAATGAGTGACTTAGATAGACTTTAAAGGGATCTCGCATATAGGCCCGCGGCGAGACCGAATGATGTCCCGCAGCCACCAGGAGAATTAATGTATTCGTGATTTTCATTTGAGTCTGTATTTCCTTTTCCGCTAGAGTCTGTCAGTTGTTTTGAGTGTGTATTTTCTTTCTGGTGGAGTTTGTCAGTTATTTTCGAGTCTGTATTTTGTTTTGTTGGATTATGATAGTTTATATTTGGAGTCTGTATTGCGTCTTTTCATCAGAGTCTGTTAGTTGCTTTTGGAGTCTATTAGTTTTGAGTCTTTGTAATCAAAACATTTGCTTTTTATGAAAATTGAAAATCCCAAAATATTTTGTTATTTATTTCTCCAGAATTGCGCTCGGTCTAATTTATGCGGGGTCATGATACGTAGGAAATCTCCATAGGATTCGATCATAACCCAGAAGAAAGAAAGAGTGATAAGTAAAAAATGAAGAAAAGAAAAGGAGAGAAAAAATAAGTGCGAAAAGAAAAGGAAGAGAGAGAAAGAAACCGTAAGAAGGAAACAATGACAAAACAAGAGAGAGAAACGAGAGGATAAAAACAAAGAGAAATCAAGCATAGAAAGGCATGAGTAAAAAGAAAGGAGAAGAAGTTGCAAATGGAAATAAGGAAAAGCCGGAATGACGCAAGAAACCGATTAAATGCATAATAGAAACGGTTAAGTGCTTAGGTGCATTCACTCCTCAAATGTGTGGTTAAATCGCTAACAAGTTTGTTATTGATGAACAATCAGGCAGGCAGGTGGTTCGTCTGATTGGCATTCTGGCAACTCACTCCTACAACACCCGGTCCAAAAACAAGCTGAACATGGCCAACCAGGAACTTGAGGCAAGTATTGTCGATCCGTCAAAAGAGGTGGAAGAATCAGAGGTTAATCTGAAAGATGAGTTGTATAAGCTGAAGCAGCAGATGGCTGAAATGTACCAAGCTTGGGCAAAAGGGCACCCACCGCCAGTTTACCCCTCACCCTTCTTTTATCCGGCCATTGGCTCAAACTCAGGAACCTCCCACTGTGATCTAATCTCCAGCCTTTCACCTCTACCAACAGTGCTATGGCACCACTTCCCATACATCACAAGATCCACCACCCAAACAAGTCCTGCACCTTCATCCTCCAGTAACTCCTATTTTTGTGGCACCTCCACCTCCTACATTACACTGATCCTCTAGTGAGCCTCTGTTCCAGACTCACAATAACCAGTATTACCCCCCGGAGCCCACTTTCTAGGTTCCCGAACCCTATTCCTACACTCCTCATTTTGACCTCCCTACAGAAACTCAAAAACCATCTAAAAATCCCAAACAGGAGGAGATGTTCGGGAATGTTAAAAGCCTGGAACAGTCATTCAGGGACATGCGGGGATTGGGATGTCAAGTAAGTGTGGCTTACAAAGATCTATGTCTATTTCCAGATGTGCAATTGCCGGCAGGGTTTAAGATGCCCAAGTTTGATTTGTATGATGGGCACGGTGATCCAGTGGCGCATTTGAGAGGTTTCTGTAGCAAAATGAGGGGAGCTAGCGGAAAAGACGAGTTGCTAATGACATATTTCAGTCAATGTCTGAGCGGATCATTGTTAGAATAGTATACTCGGCAGGATCGTGGGAGATGGTACACATGGGATGATCTAGCCCAGGCATTTGCTTGCCACTTCCAATACAATCTCGAGATTATTACGGACCATCTATCTTTGACAAAACTTGAGAAAAAGCACAATGAAAGTTTCAGGAAATATGGTTTTAGGTGTAGAGAGCAGGCAGCAAGGGTTGACCCTCCAATAAAAGAAAGTGAAATGGTGGATTATTTTCTGCAGGCCTTAGAACCTACTTATTACGGGCATCTGGTATCAGTTGTAGGCAAGTCTTTCAATGAAGTGGTAAAGATGGGCAGTATGGTAGAATAAGGGCTCAAGACAAACAAAATCATGAGTTACTCGGCTATAAAGGCAACCACTCAGTCCATTCAAAGCGAAACTTGGGGAGTAATTGGAAAGAAGAAAAAAGAGGATGTAGCAACGATTGATTCAGGAGCTTAGTTCAGACCTAGGGGTCCATCACATTACTATAACCAACCTCGACCCCACCACCAAACCCATCTCATATCCCATATAGCCCACCACAACACTACTACCCACCACTAATCCCCCATTTTTCTGTCCACAATGCCCAAACATATAGCAAACCTCCGGCCCACGCACAATGGCGTGTGCCAGTCCCATAAAATACATACCCAGCTCCACAAAATGCCTATCCACCCCAAGAGCATACCGAAACCCTCTTGGAACAGGTTTTCGTCCCAACAAAGCATTTAAGAATGAGAGGTTGTAGAAGAAGAAAACATTCACTCCATTGGGAGAATCCTATACCAGTACTCTAGGAGTTGCAAATATTGTTCTGGTGCTCCAGGGCACGACACAGAGAAATACTGGCAATTGAAAACAGCTATTCAAGAGCTCATTGATACTGATCGGATTGAGGTCCAAGCTCCGGAGGCACCTAATATTAACCAGAACCCATTGGCGTCCCATCATGAGACAAATATGATTGAGATAGTGCATAAGGAAGGGAAGCCTAAGAAGCCTTCGCAAACTGTCATGATGATTCAGTCCAGTGAAGCTAGGCAGTTTGAAAAGTCAACAAGTGAGAAGTCTATGATCAAGTTGAATGGGGCAAATAGGGAACCATCTGTGGTGGTCAAGAAGGGGTCCTAAAGTGACGTTGCAGGGAAACATAAAAGAGCAAAAGTGGTTGTGCCAGGAGTGGCGAACAAGCCTATTGTAATTATGGAATGTGCCCGCATAGACCCTGTCATTATCAAACCGGTAACTCAATTACCAATAGTCAACAACAGGGCGGTCCCATGGAATTATGAATGAGCGACAATGACTTACAAGGGGAAAGATGTTAAAGAAGAAGTTTGTGAGACCCATGGTTTGACTCGATCGGGGAGATGCTTTGCCCCCGAAGAATTGAGGAAGGCTAAAAGCTCCAAAGACAACCCAGTGCTAGTGAAGAAAGTTGTGACCGAAGAAAAAGCAGGGGAATTCTTGAGAAAGATGAAAGTGCAGGACTATTCCATTGTGGAGCAGTTGAGGAAGACACCGCTCAGATCTCACTATTGATCCATTCAGACGTGCACCATCGGGCTTTGATGAAGATCCTGAATGAGGCCCACGTTCCTGACAAAATCTCAGTAAACCACCTGGAAAAGATAGCTAACAAGATATTTGAGGTAAACAGAGTCACTTTTTCTAATGATGAGTTGCCCATGGAGGGCACTGAGCACAATAGAGCCCTCTATCTCACAGTGAAATGCGAAGATTCCGTGGTTACCCGAGTACTAGTCGACAATGGTTCCAGTGCGAACATTTGCCCTCTCTCCACTTTGAACAAATTGAAGGTGGATGATGAAAGAATTCATAAGAACAATATTTGCGTTCGGGGATTCGACAGTGGAGGGAAAGATTCAGTCGGGGACACAGTGCTTGAGCTTACAATAGGGCCTGTTGAATTTACCATGGAGTTCCAAGTGCTCGATGTGGCTGTTTCTTACAATCTGCTATTGGGTCGGCCCTGGATTCATACTACAAAAGCGGTCCCGTCTACTCTGCATCAAATGGTCATGTTTGAATGGGATAGACAGGAAATTGTTGTGCACGGTGAGGATAATTTGTGTGCCCACAGTGATGCTATTGTTCCGTTCATAGAATTTGAAGACGACAAGGGGCCATGGGTTTATCAGGTTTTTGACACGGTATCGGTAGAGAAAATTCCAGAAGGGAAGTGCGTTCCAGCATCGTGGGTAGCCGCTGCAGCAGTCATGGTAGTCGTTGAAATGTTAAAAAATGGTTTTGTACCAGGTAAGGGTTTGGGTGCATCTCTGCAAGGTATAGTACAGCCGGTGTCTCCCCCCAAAAACTTGAATACATTTGGTTTGGGGTTCAAGCCCACAGTTGCGGACATAAAAAGAGCTAGAAAGTTGAAACAGAGGGCATGGGTCCTCCTAAAGCCCATCCCACATCTCTCCAGATCATTTGTCAAGCTCGGCGCCAAGAAACACCAAGCAACAACAGTTCCCAGTCCTGTGGTTGGTCCTGATAAGGATTTGCTTGAAAGGTTTGAGAAATTATTCGACGAGGTGAACATGGTGGCAGTTGGAGAGGGTTCTAGCTAGGCAGATGTGCAATTTGTTGGGCCCAGTGAAAATATTAACAATTGGGAAGCTACTCCTCTCCCCACCAGGAAGGAGTTTTGGTTGTTTGCTTTGATTTTCTTTCAATTTATCTGGATTATTCAAGGGTTGTAATTCAGATTTTATGTTATGTCCGTTTGGATGTATAAACCTTCTTATCTTTTAATTTCAACGAAATGCAATTTCCCTTTTCCTCATTCCTGACAGTTTTATTTTTGTCTTCTTTCCTTCCTTGTATAGCTCTTTTTATGCTGGTTTCAATAACATGACATGCATGAGGAATCTTCGGCCCAGTCTTAAAAGCCAATCTAATTCGGAAATAGTAACTAAAAATAGAGTGTGATAATGAATCAGAATACGATGAGGATGAGGCCTTTGAAGAGATTAGTAAAGAACTAAGCCATTTTGAAGAAAAACCCAAGCCTAACCTGAGTGATACAGAAACAATCAATTTAGGGGACCCATACAATATCAGAGAAACTAAGATAAGTGTCCATCTTGAACGTCAACTCAGGGAGGAGATAATTAAAGCATTGGTTGAATACAAGATATTTTTGCATGGTCATATGACGACATGCCAGGTTTAAGCACTGATTTGGTGGTTCATAAATTGCCCACTAACCCGGCATTCCCTCTTGTCAAGAAGAAGCTGAGGAAATTTAAAACTGATATAAGTGTGAAGATCAAAGAAGAGGTCACCAAATAGTTCGATGCAAAAGTCATTCGGGTCACTCGGTATCCCACTTGGTTAGCTAACGTAGTGCCTGTTCCAAAGAAGGATGGCAAGATCAGGGTGTGTGTTGATTACCGTGATCTGAACAAGGCAAGCCCCAAGGACAACTTTCCACTGCCAAATATCCACATTCTTATTGACAATTGCGCCAAACACGAGATTGGGTCTTTTTTGTATTGCTATGCGGGATATCATCAGATCTTAATGGATGAGGAAGATGCAGAAAAGACGGCATTTATCATGCCATGGAGAACATACTGCAACAGGGTCATGCCTTTCGGTTTGAAAAATGCTTGGGCAACTTACATGAGGGCAATGACAACCATATTCCATGACTTGTTACATAGAGAGATTGAGGTCTATGTGGATGATGTGATCATAAAGTCTAGAAAGCAGTCTGACCATGTCAGAGATTTGAGAAAGTTCTTCCAAAGGCTTCGCAGGTACAATCTTAAGCCCAATCCTGCAAAGTATGCATTCGGTGTGCCGTCTAGAAAATTGCTGGGATTTATAGTCAGTCTCCAAGGTATTGAATTGGACCCATCAAAGATTAAAGCTATCCAAGAATTTCCACCTCCAAGGAACAAGACTGAAGTGATGAGTCTATTAAGGAGGTTGAACTACATCAGCAGGTTCATTGCTCAGCTTACGACAACCTGTGAGACTATCTTCAAGCTGTTGAAGAAAGATGTCGCGGTCAAGTGGACAGATGAGTGTCAAGAAGCATTTGATAAGATAAAAGGGTATTTTTCAAACCTGCCTGTATTGGTGCCACCAGAAGCAGGGAGACCTTTGATTCTGTATTTGACGGTCTTGGACAATTCCTTTGGCTGTGTATTGGGTCAGGATGACATCACCGGTAGGAAAGAGCAAGCCATCTATTATCTCAGCAAGAAGTTCACGTCTTATGAGGTTAAGTATACTCACCTTGAGAGGACATGTTACGCCCTAACTTGGGTAGCACAGAAGTTGAAGCACTATTTGTCCTCTTACACTACTTACCTCATCTTTCTTTTGGATCCGTTAAAGTATATCTTTCAAAAGCCTATGCCTACAGGGAGGCTCGCAAATTGGAAAATCTTGCTCACAGAATTATCGTCTATGTGACTAGGACTGCAATGAAAGCACATGCATTGGCCAATCATTTGGCTGAGAACCTAGTGGATGAAGAATTTGAGCCTTTGAAGACTTACTTCCCTGATGAAGAGGTAATGCATATTGATGAGTTGGAACTAATTGAAAAGCCAGGGTGGAAACTTTTCTTTGAAGGAGCTGCTAAGATGAAGGGCGTTGGGATAGGAGTCGTACTTATTTCTAAAACGGGGCATCACTACCCTGTTACCGCTCAACTTCGTTTCTACTATACTAACAACATGGCTGAATACGAGGCATGCATTTTAGGTTTGAGGTTGGCTGCAGACATGGGTTTCCAGGAAGTCTTGGTCTTGGGAGACTCAGAACTTTTGGTGCACCAGATCCAAGGGGAATGGGAAACAAGGGATTTAAAATTCATACTGTACCGGTAATGTTTGCATGATCTTTGTCAGCGGTTTCAATCAGTAGAGTTCAAGCATATTCCAAGGATCCATAATGAGGTTGCCGATGCTTTGGATACTCTGGCGTCAATGTTACATCACCTAGATAAGGCATATGTTGACCCTTTGCATATTCAGGTCCATGATCAACATGCTTACTGTAATGTGGTGGAAGAAGAACTTGACGGTGAGCCTTGGTTTCATGATATCAAGGAATATATCAGGATGGGGGTGTATCCAGTACAAGCCACAGGTGATCAAAAGAGAACAATTAGGCGGTTGGCAAGCGGCTTTTTCTTCAGCGGAGGGGTTTTGTACAAAAGGACTCCAGATCTTGGACTTCTGAGATGCATAGATGCTAAGCAGGCCGCATCTATTATGACCGAAGTACATTCTGGAGTATGTGGACCGCACATGAGTGGGTACGTGCTGGCAAAGAAGATTATCCAAGCAGGTTATTATTGGCTCACTATGGAGCGAGATTGTATCAGTTTCCTGCGTAAATGTCATCAGTGCCAAGTGCATGGAGATTTGATTCATTCTCCACCATCTGAATTACACACGATGTCTGCACCGTGGCCTTTTGTTGCATGGGGCATGGATGTCATTGGCCAATTAAGCCATCAACATCAAATGGGCACAGGTTCATTCTGGTAGCCATAGACTATTTCACCAAGTGGGTAGAGGCTAAAACATTCAAGTATGTAACCAAGAAGGCGGTGGTTGATTTTGTGCACTCAGATATCATTTGTCGGTTTGGGATACCAAAGGTGATCATTACAGACAATGGGGCTAATCTCAATAGTCATTTTATGAAAAAGGTATGTCAGCAAATCAAGATTACACATCGCAATTCTACCCCATACCGCCCTAAGGCAAATGGAGCAGTCGAGGCAGCCAACAAGAACATAAAGAAGATACTCTGAAGAATGGTGGAAGGTTCCAGGCAATGGCATGAGAAGCTGCCTTTTGCGTTATTGTGTTATCGTACTACTATTCGTACTTCGGTAGGGGCAACTACTTATTTGTTGGTGTATGGCACCGAAGCAGTAATACCCGCGAAAGTTGAAATCTCGTCCCTTCGTATTGTCGCTGAGGCCAGAATTGATGATGACGAATGGGTCAAAACCCGCATGGAGCAACTGAGTTTGATTGATGAGAAAAGATTAGCAGTAGTGTGTCATGGCCAGTTGTATCAAAAGAGAATGGCAAGAGCATATAATAAGAATGTGCGTCCACGGAAGTTTGAAGTGGGTCAGTTAGTATTGAAACACATCCTTCCTCATCAGGCTGAAGCAAAAGGCAAGTTCGCCCCAAACTGGCAGGGGCCTTTCGTCGTAACAAGAGTATTGTCCAATGGTGCTTTATATTTAACAGATATAGAAGGCAAATGTGTAGAAATGTCTATCAATTCTGATGCAGTCAAAAGTTATTATGTATTATTTCTTTGGTTAAATTATATTTATTTGTACTTAGCATATTTTGAAGATTAAAATGACGAAGGCATTTTGTTCTGCTATCTAAACACTTTATCCTTCTTTACCCTTTTTGAGCCTCATTTATTTCCTTTCATACCCCTCTTTTGGAATCAGTAGCAAAGTTCAGAAACACACGTGCAAAAAAAACAACAACATCAACAACAAAGCAACAAAACAACAAAAAGAGAAAAAGAAGAAAGAAAAGAGGAGAAAAGAGAAGAAAAGGAAAGAAAAATCACAACAACAAAGTAATTCCTATGACATGAACTACGTTCGATCTGATTCCTTTTAAGGATATGTAGGCAGCTTTACGGTTCAGTCCCATCAAACGAAACCCCAAAAGCCCCAAGAAAAGAAACTGGGGCAAACGTTGTTACCCTTTCTTTTTAACCCTATCCAAAAGCCCACATTACGGTCCATAGGAAGACCTTTCGATCAGTCTTCCAGAAATGCCAAGTCAAGCAAGTGGAAGTGATTCATATCAAGGGCAACACTCTGGTCCAAGCAGAAAATATTGAAAATGAGAGATTCTTATTGGTGAAAACCCTCACGGGCACCATATGGCGAAAGTGAGTTGAGAGATGAACAAATGAGAGAGGCTTATTGGTGAAAAACCTTCAAGGCACCGCAGGCCGAACAAGGTCAAGGTTTTGGTGAAGAAGTCAGGTTATGGAAATTATGGGGCAACAAATTATGGCAACTGAAAGTTGATTGGTTGGACAGATTTGGCTGATTAATCCGAAATGCCTGTCATGATCATTGGTACCAGCTGTTCCACTTAGATAAGTTTCTTTTCTTTCTCCCTTTTAGCAGTCATCAAGTTTTGGATTCTTCTTATCCTTAACTCGCAAAGTCATTGCATTTCATTTTCTTTTGGGTTTTATTTCTCTAAGATGTTTGAATGTCGATTTTGTTTGAGCAATAAAGAAAGGGTTTCAAAGCTCACTACCAACTTCCAAAATTGCGAAGCACAGTTTGGCCAGAACATACCAAAGACATCATGATGTAAAGCGGGATATAAGAGGTCACCAGAAGTTTCATCGATGAAATAATTTGGCAATTTTAGGGGAGATGCAAAGGTTCAGATAAAGCAGTCAGAGGTGTAAAACAACAGTATAGGCATAGAACACTCGGGTCGTCAAAGGTCACGGGGTTTGAAAGTCAGACAGAAAGTCAAGCTGTTCTTAGCCAGTTCAGAGGAAGCCAATCAAAACAAAGCACGACAGTGGAGAGACTTTCAGCAAAGAATGCCATCAACTAACCACCACATTTTAAACTGACAAGATTTTTCTTTGATTGAAACAGGGGCAGAAAATTTCGGTTGTTCCCGGGAAATCCTCCGCAAGGGAAAGGCAAGCACTAGGCAGGTTTGATTTTGATTCTCAGGTCCCGCCTGGATAATGGGATTCAATTAGGAGTTTTCAAGACCCTCATGGAAAATGGGACCTAGTTTAAAATTCAAAACAATCATGAGTAGCATAATCTAGCATAAATGTACCCCAAAGGAATATAAGTTGGCTTCAAAGCTTGCATGTTTAAGATAGGATTCAATTAGGAGTTTTCAGGACCCTCCTGGATAATCGGATGTAGTTTTAAAATTTGCTTGGATAACAAGACTTACCATAAGATATACCTTCAAAAGACATAATTTAGCTTTAAAATTGTCGTTTAAATAGGAGTTGTGAGGACCCTCCTGGATAATAGGATTTAGCTTTAAGACTTCCATTAGATAACAAGATTTAGCGTAAGCTCTGTTGTAGGGTAGCATAATTCAGCCGTAAAGGATAATACTTGATTTTTGACTGTCAGGACCCTCCTAGATAATGGGATGTGGCTTTAATACTTTCTTAGATAACAAGATGTAGCGGGAGTAATACCTTTAGAAGATATAACTTAGATTTAAAATTGTCGTTTAATTAAGAGTTGTCAAGACCCTCCTGGATAATGCGGTGTAGTTTTAAGATTGGCTTAGACAGCAAGATGTAGCGAAAGTAATACCTTTAGGAGATATAATTTAGATCTAAAACTGTCGTTTAATTAGAAGCTATCAGGACCATCCTGGATAACGGGATTAAGCTTTCAAAATTCTTACGAATATTTTGTAACATTGTTCAGTTTAACATTCACAGATGTGCCCAGCTACCAAATTGGGGTAGAAATTTTTCTTTGTTGTGTCTATTTTGTGGAAATCAGGCGCCCACCTGGAGAAGAAGGGAGTACATTCAAGTTTCAGCAATCAGGAGCCCACTTGGAGAACAAGAGAATACATGCAAGTTTCAGCAATTAGGATCCCACCTGGAGAACAAGGGAATACATTTCAAGTTCAACGATCAGGCGCCCACCTGGAGAACAAGGGAGTATAGTTCAAGTTTCAGTTTTCAAGTTCTTACTGATATTTGGTAACATGCCAAATTGGGGCAGAAAATTTTTCTTTATTTTTGTCTATTTTGTTAAAGTCAGGAGCCCGCCTGGAGATCAGGGAATACATTCAAGTTCAGCAATCAGGCGGCCACCTTGAGAAAGGGAAAACATCTCAAGTGTAGTTGGCAGTCAGGCATCCACCTGGAGAAAGGGAAAACATCTCAGATTACAATTCAAGGCGGCAACAAAGGGATCTCACCGAGAGAATACAAGTCAACAAGGCAACAAGAACCACAAGAAGCAAGTTTGAAGATATAGATAGGATCTCTTGTAACTCATAGATCATGGTCTAGTCTAGCTTCTTTTAATTTGACATGGTGTAATAAGGGGGTTCAGTAAGCAGTAGTAGCAGCAACAACAACAGTGAAATCACAGCTTTATGGTAGTCCCAGCTACCAAACATTCATGCACTACACTGACCTGATTCCTTTATAGCCAAGGATATGTAGGCAACCTCGGAAGCACGGTGCGGTCAAATCTTTCAAAAATGCTTCCCACAGAGTATTCAAATGGGAAAAAATTGCTCGTATACGCTCACTTTATTTTTGCACAAAAACTCTTCGTGTTTTTGCGCAAAGAGGGGCAGCTGTGAGCACGTGATGTTTGCCCTATATGAATTACTCCCATAAATTCAAAAATAAAATAATTTCTTTCAGTGTTTGCAATCTTGTGGATTTTTTGTGGCATTTTCTGTTAATTGTTTGCATTTTGTTTGTGCATCTTAATTAAAAAAATATATAAAAATGTGTTGCATGTGCATTTAGGATTTAATTTTATTATTTTAGATTCATTAGTAATTATGGTTTTACAAAAATAGAAAAATCACAAAAAATGATTTATTTTTGCATTGCTTAATTTTTAGCTTTGAATTTTGTTAGTTTTCTTTTAATTTGGTATTTAACTAATTGTGTTAATTATTAATTAGAGTTTAATTAATTAGGTAGGATAATTTGGGTTTAAAATTTGATTTTGGTGTTTATTTTTAATTGTTGAATAAAAAAAGAAATTGAAGAGAAAATAAAAAGAATTGGTCTTCTTAATTAAAAACCTAATTTGGGCAGACCCAAACCAAATCCCCTCCCTTATACCCTTCCAAAGTCCCCTGAACCAGCCCAAACTCGTACCCCAATCCGTTCCATTTCCCCCAGTCACAAAAATGACCTTGTTTTCCCTTGCTCAATCCTGGCCGTCGAGGGTTCATGATCCAACGGCCAGGAACTTAGGGTCTTCAGGTATAAGAGTGTCCGAACCTCCCCTCCTACCCCCTCATCGTCTCTTTCACAGAGACTAACCTTCTAAGTAACCCTAGAAGACGCCGTGAATTCCCACCGCCATTATTGGCGGCCCCATCTCCAATCCACACCAGATTCACACCATAACACCCTCTTCCTCCCCTCATGACGAATCTGTCATCGGTTTTCCTCGAATAACCGGGAAACTTGTCAAATCTTCAATCGAAGACTAGACCAAAAACCCAAACCTTTCCCAAATCACCCCAAAATCATACCCCCGAACCCCCTTCTCTCCCTCATCCCAAATCCCCATCTGGTTTCCCTCGAATCCCTTTCAAACGGCCCTAATCTTGAATCAAAGAAAAGCCCTAACTTCCAAATTCAAAACCGACGGCCTTTATGAAGTTCTTAGGCTATAATGGCCTTTGATTGTGTGTTTTCACATGAAAACATGAAATTTAAGGCTATTCTTGTCGAGGAATCGAAAAGAATTTTTCAAGTAGTCAAGTCCTTTCTGGGCCACTTTGGGTATTACTCTTCTCTTTTGTTAAGTTTTCTTTATTTTTCCTTTCATTTATTGTCATTTGTCTCTTCCTTCTTCTCCTGATTTCTTTGTTTTCATAGTATTCTCAAGTTGTTTTTGTATATACATGATTAGCTTTAGGAAGTTTTTAATTAATTTCGATATGCAGTAATGTTTAGTTCAGTAATTGAATAATAAAAAGGGGAAAAGAAGATATAATTGCTTGAATGTTATCTGCCTCTGTTCTGCTGATTTCATTTTTCAATTTAGAATTTGAAATTGTTTGTGTTTTGGGCTTGGGGTGTTTGCTTTTAGATCTAGTTTGGGCTTGGTTGCCTAAGAGTTTCCAACTCAGGGTCAATCTGACCCATAGCCCATTGAGTGTAATGTAAAAACAGGGCATTAAAGGGGTATTTTGGGCAAGGTACCAAGGGAATCTTTCAAATAACTGTTAGGAAGTTGCCTAGAAGCTGCATAGTACACTTACTTGGTTAACAAGTCAAAAAATCAGGAGTAAAAAGCAAAACAAAAAAAGCTGAAAAGGTCTAAAAATGAAAAAAAACAAACTCTTAAAAGCTGCCCTAGTGACTTGCCTATAAAGGCAGAGTTACTTGCAGCTGAATGGATTTTTTTTCGAGGGGGGGGGGAAGGGCTAAAAATACAGAAAAGAGAGACAGTTGAAAACTTGAATAAAATACTGTTCCATTGGTCTTTTATGTGGTCTTTGGGAGCTTTAATTTCCTAAACAAATCCCTGATTCTCTTTGATGTTGAAGATGGAGTGAAATTGAATGCTTTTAGTTGGTTTTCAAAGCTGTTTTGGTGCTAGTTTAAGCAAAATTGTTCTGTTGCTTCCCTACTCCTTGGTTTGAGCTGATTCTGTTGACCTTGCGTTACTGCTGCTGCCTCTTGATTTCTCATTTTCTCGTGGTTTTCTTTGTCGAATCAGGTACACATTCATGAAACTTGCAATGTGATGTTAAATTTGGAGAATGAAGATATAAAAATGGAGTTCCAAGTGTTTGAGTTGTAGATATTTGGCTTCTAGTTAGTTATATATCTGTTTTTATGTATCTTGCCTTTTATATAACACATGTTCAATTGAATGTTTTTGTGAGTTGATTCTATGAGAGTTGGAATAATTTTGAATTTGCTAGGCACCATGTTAAAGTGTGTAAAGGTATTCAGCATTTAGACCAGCTTTTCATTGTGTAAATTAACTACAAAGGGACTGTGTAAATGTCATTCTTGCTGGATAGAGTTCCTCTTCTTCATGAAGTAATTCTGGCGTGTGAATGAGTTTAGCTAAAAATGGTAGAAGTTGAAGGGTTTACACAGTATTTTCAGATGTTAAAAGCCAAGGGCTGAACATAACTATTTGAGCTTCATAGTTTTCGATAGTTATAAATTTATGGTTTCTTCATTTGGCATCTGAATATGTTTTCTGAATAAAAGGGCTTGGAGAAATGCTCAATTGGTTTTAGTCAGTTTTTGATACCCAACAATTTTGATCAATTAATTCGATGGTTTTGTCATTTACAAAGGTAATGATGCCTAGAACTGTTTGTTGCCATTTCTCAAAATTGATGATTTCTGCTGCTACACGGGTTCGACATGGCACCCAGAAATCTTTAGCTAATGCGTTGTGTGGCTCGATTCAGGTTTATTGGGCCTGAACGCAAAGAGCCGGCCTAGAATATGGATAAGGCATTAAGATCTTGAATCTCCACTTTGCCGCTCCATTGTGTTCCAATTGGGCCTATTTTCGAGTTTGGCCCAAATTATTTAAACTCTGAGTTCTATAATTGCACTACATCATGGGGGAAACGGATCGTGGTTTATTTATTTCATTTTAAGCCTTAAATGTCAACATAAAATGTGTGTTGAGTTTTTTTGAGCTTCCACTTTATTTAAGTTAAACTATTTCAAATAATTGAGGAGTGCTATCCTAGATAAGACGTAGTCTATGGCCCTCCAAGCTTTTAGTTTAAATACCCTTCAAAATGGAATTGAGGTGTGCCGTGTCAAACAAAACCTCAAAATTCATGGCCCTTATTCGATTAATGTTCAAATCTTTAGAAATCGAGGCGTTCCATTTAGTTGAATTTCCATGGCCTTTACAAAGTTGAAAATGCATAGTTGATGTGGGCGAGCTATTAAATAATTTACCTTCATAAACTCGGGTGCGCATTTATGTGACCCAAATCCAAATCTGAACGATGTTAAAATATGTCGAAGACCGCGGGTGCATTTATGTGACGTGGTTCAAGACGTGTTTTGACAACGTTGCAATATTCCTAAAATGATTAAAAGTGGTTAAAGTTTTAAAAATGCACATAGGTTTAAAATGTTTAAAATCGGATAATTAGGTCAATAATAATAGTTGAGCGATCGTGCTAGAACCACGGAACTCGGGAATGCCTAACACCTACTCCCGGGTTAACAGAATTCCGTACCCGGATTTCTGGCTCACGGACTGTTAAATAGAGTCAAATTTCCTCGATTCAGAATTTAAAACTGGTGACTTGGGACACCATAAATTATCCTAAGTGGAAACTCTGAATTTTTAATAAAATAATCCCGTTTCGATTGTCACTTTAAGTTGGAAAAAAAATCCCTTATATACTCTCTTCCGGGGTGTAGGTAAAAAGGAGGTGTGACACCAGACATCGCCAAGGGGGAAGTAGATACAAACTATGCTGCTTGGTTTGAGAAAATGTCTTGTGTAAATAACGAGCCAGAGCCCGAGAGGCTCGCCAAAAGGCCTCATGTTCAATTTTTTGATGATAAAATTTAGGAGAGGTTAGCGTGGGGGTAGAAGGAAAAGGAATATAAGGCCTCCATCCATGACCTACAAGAAGAGTTTAGAAAAGTCACCTTCAACAATGATTTATGGGCATAAGAGCCCGAGGGTGAGAGGAGAAGATTGGTGCGAGAAAATGAAGCTCTCAGAGCCCAGGTTCGACGGTTGAAAATTGAAGCCGAGAACCCAGGCCGAAGCAGGAAAGATGAAAGGCTCATTTATAACCTTACTCAAAATGTACGTGACTATGAAGATGACCTACAGAAAGTTGAGTCTGAACTAGCAAAAACACAAGCAAGGTTGGCTAAAAGTGTCGAAAGGCGTGCAACTTTCGTTCAACAAATGAAAGAAATATATGAAAGAGGGGTCACAGGTTGGGAAAAGGCAATTGGTAATCTCGAGGATGAAATAGCTAAACAAGCCAAAAAATTTTAAGGCTGAAAGAGAACATTGTTACACCTTAATGGAATGGTTGGAAGAGGACTTGCGACACTTACAGGAACAAAACCACGCTGCCACTCAGGTCTTAGAGGCTAGATCCCATCAGATTGGTCGTCTGTTGCAAGAGAAGGGCATTATGAGAGAGAGAGAGTTCGAAGGATTGCTGACTACATTACCATGAAGTGCAGTGTGTGTGAGGACATGACGAGGTCCATGTTTTTCACCACTGTAATGATCTTCGTCCGTCCGATAATGGAGGAACTCTATCGGCTCCAAGATGACATGGCAAGTAGGCCCGTTGCAAGACCGGTTGGTGTTCCTAGGGCAGGGTTGGAGGCACTGATGTATTCGTGATTTTCACTTGAGTCTGTGTTTTCTTTCTTCTGGAGTCTGTCATTTGTTTTCGAGTCTGTATTTTCTTTTGTTGGAGTATTATAGCTTATTCTGGAGTCTGTATCTCGTTCTTTATCAGAGTCTGTTAGTTTCTTTTGAGTCTGTTAGTTTTGAGTCTTTGTAATCAAAGTGTTTGCTTTTTATGAAAATTGAAAATCCCAAAATATTTTGTTATTTATTTTTATCTCTCCCAGAACTACGCTTGGTCTGATTCATGCGGGGTCGAGATACGTAGTCAATCTCCATAGGATTCGACCGTAACCCTAAGATAAAGAAAGGAAAGGAAAAACAAAAGAAAAAGAGAGAAAAATAAGAAAACCAAGATAATGAAACAATGGCAAAACAAGAGGGAAATGAGAGGATAAAAACAAAGAGAAATCAAGGGCAAGAGTGAAAAGACGAAAAGAAAAAGAAGAAAAAGGGAAAAGAAAAACCGGGATGACGCAAACAGCTGATCAAATGCATAATAGAAACGGTTAACTGCTTAGGTGCATTCATTCCCCAAAATGTGCGGTTACCAATTTGTTAAAGCCCTAATCATTAACAAGGTTGTTGTTGATATACTAAGTCCAGGTAGGTGGTTAGTTGATTGGCATTCTGGCAAGTCACTCCTACAACACCAGGTTAAAAGGTAAACTGAACATAGCCAATCAAGAACTGGAGGCAAGTGTCACACCTCCTTTTTTCCTATACCCCGGAAGGGGAATAAAGAAGTTTTTTCCAACTTAAAGTGACAATCGAAACAGGATTATTTATTATTAAATTCAGAGTCGCCACTTGGGATAATTTTATGGTGTCCCAAATCACAGGTTCAAATCCTGAATCGAGAAAAAGATTGACTCTGTTTTACAGTTCGGGAATACAGAAATTCAGGTAAGGAATTTCGTTAACCCGAGAGAAGGTGTAAGGCATTTTCGGGTTCCGTGGTTCTAGCACGATCGCTCAACTGTTATAATTGGCCTATTATCTGATTTTAGTACATGTTTTAACCTGTGGTACAATTTTCATTTTATAACCATTTTTACGTAACTATTTTTTATGAGAAAGATTCAACGTCATCTAAAACATGTCTTGAACTACGTCACATAAATGTACCCGCGGTCTATGACACATTTTATCTAACATTGTTTGAGATTTGGATTTAGGTCACATAAATGCACACCCGAATTGAGATTCACGTATCGTAACCATACCACGGGAACCGTATCCATGGCCACGATAATTTATTAAGAATTTGTCTAAGGCATGCTTATAAATTTGGAATCAGTAATTATTTATTATGAACTACATGAACAAAATGGGCTAGCTACATATATTTACAATGATCAGATTAACTACAACTATTGTTAAGTTAGGCTAAAGGATCAATTAACTCATTACTGTTCTTATATAAATCGATATATCCATCTTAGCTCTAATCCTTAAGGTTTCTTATTTTCACCTTATAACCAAGCTTAAACAAAATTTCCAAACCACAAATTAATAAAGATAAGAACAGAAAAACTAATTCCATCAGCAACATGATCTCCATTTTAATCTATTGTCAAGCAAACATTTTAAACATGCTTTAACTACATTTTAAACCAATCATTTTAAGCTATTGTCAATCAAACATAACATTCATCCAAAAATCAAGATAGGCAAATCAAAAAAAAACCGTGGACACAAATAAATCACTTAACAGAGGATAAGAATTTGGCCTCGATAATATTAACACGAAATCAGTTAGTGCAAATTTCGATGAACTAAATTTGACCCAGAATGCAACAGTAGCAGGAGCTCGGACCGCAAACCCCGTCGGCAACCTCAAACTCAAACTTGCACTCTACGATTTGAACACTAAAATTGCGAAATTCAAATTATTCGGAAGTGAAGGCAGAAGAAAAGAATTCTTCATTGCCATGGACTATTGGTTGGATTATGAAGTCCATTCCTTAGGTACATATAGGCGAC
This sequence comes from Nicotiana sylvestris, assembly GCF_000393655.2. Taxonomy (NCBI): domain Eukaryota; kingdom Viridiplantae; phylum Streptophyta; class Magnoliopsida; order Solanales; family Solanaceae; genus Nicotiana; species Nicotiana sylvestris. Next base: position 82,606,922 of record NC_091067.1, read on the forward strand.
AATTATATATGACCCCATTTGAGCTGCTTGCTTCAAGACAGTAGGGACACATGAATTGAAATGCTGACTAGGGATTTTTTAAAGGAAGGAGCATAACTTGTATCATATCTACTTTGATTAAGATTTCACAATTGAGCACTTTCAGTAAAAACTGTAGAAATTTCCCTTTATCCCAAAACCAAATGAAACTGTTTCCACAAATTATCATTCTCCTCTACCGTCTCCGTGCTTGTGTGTGTTGAGTGACTTTTCTTAATTCTTGAGAGGAAAAGACGATGAAGATCTGAAGTGGGAGAGAGTTCTTTTGTGTGTTGCGACCGATTTTTTTTGTGTAGTCTAGGTCTAGAGTCTATGGTGTATTTAGGTTAAGGGGGTATGGACTTGGTATTATTAGGCCTTAAAACTGGTCCAAAGAAAGAAACAAAATGGACTACTAGATTAAAATAAGACAAATTAACCCAAGGCTAACTCTTCCTTCCTAATATAATTTATAATATAAAAATTTAAAACTAGTCTTAATCAATTGAACTAAACTATATTAAAACAAGAAACTATTTTTGTGTTTTCATGATTATATATAAAAATAAAGATAAAGTACTATTTTTGTATATTTTTATATTTAATTTTATTAAGGATACACATACTAAAATATTTTTTTAATTTTTATTTTTTTGTGACAAAATAAAGTAAAAAAAAAGTCAAAATTAGCTGAAATAGCGATATTAGGCCTAAACTAAATATTTACATGCTAAAATGGGGGAAATTTCGGGGAGGGTCAAAAATCACATGTCTACAGCTGCCCCTCTTTGACTGGAAACGCAAAGCATTTTCGGACAAAGAACGGCTAGACAGGTTTTTTGACCCGACCCTTATATAGGGAGATCAAAACTAAGAAAAAATAGGGATGTGACCGAGCCCTGGTATCTGAGCTGCCTACATATCCTTGGCTATAAAGGAATCAGGCCACGTGTAGTTCAGAGGTGAGTGAGATGATGGAGTGTGTAGAGGTGGAGAGCTGGTCGAGGTGCCGTTCCGCAGTTCTGATGTTACATCAAAAACCAAAACATGAAAAAGACTAGCTAAGCCTATCAACTATGAGTTACAAGATTCCTATCTATAAGTCTTTTGAAGCTTGATCTTGAGTCTTGAATGGTTCTTCATGCAGATTTTGGATTTGAACCTTGACGCTTGCTAGTTGCAGGTGCTAGCTCGTTCTTCTTCAGATTTTCGGATCAAGACCGGACATGTTGAGCTTGTGACCTCGGACATATCTTGAGCAACCCACATCTTTCATCAACTTCTGCATTTGGATTAACTTCCTGCCTTTCTCTTTATTGTTTTTTTCTATATTGTGACTAACTTCTGTTGATCACCTTGGACTGTTGACTCGCATTCTTGTTGCGAGCTTCTTTTGTTGCTGACTTGAATTGCATTATAAGGTGTTTTCCCTTTTCTCCGGGTGGACACCTGATTGACAAAACTTGAGCTGTATTCCCGTGCTCTCCAGGTGGGTGCCTGACAGCTGAACTTGAATTGTATTCCCGTGCTCTCCAGGTGGGCTCCTGACTGCTGAACTTGAACTATTTTCCCGTGCTCTCCAGGTGGGTGCCTGACTTCTGAACTTGAATTGTATTCCCGTGCTCTCCAGGTGGGCGCCTGACTGCTGAACTTGAATTGTATTCCCTTGCTCTCCAGGTGGGCGCCTGATTGCTGAACTTGAATTGTATTCCCTTGCTCTCCAAGTGGGCGCCTGACTTCTGAACTTGAATTGTATTCCCGTGCTCTCCAGGTGGGCGCCTGACTGCTGCCCTTGAATTGCTTTTCCCTGTTCTCCAAGTGGGTACCTGATTTCAACAAAAATAGACAAAACAAAGAAAATTTTCTGCCCCATTTTTTTATCTGGGCACATATGTGAGTGTTAAATTGAATCATATTACTAAATATTACTAAGAATTTGAAAGCTAGGTCCCATTATCCAGGGGGTCTTGACAACTCTTGACTAAATGACAATTTTAAATCTAAGCTATATCTTTTAAAGGTATGACTTTCACTAAATCTTGTTATCTATGAGGGTCTTAAACTACTCCCCATTATCCAGGAGGGTCCTGACAACTCTTAACTAAATGCCAATTTTAAATTTAAGTTATATCTTCTAAAGGTGTTACTTCCGCTAAATCTTGTTATCTAAGAGGGTCTTAAACTATTACCCATTATCCAGGAGGGTCCTGACAACTCTTAACTAAACGACAATTTTAAATCTAAGTTATATCTACTGAAGGTATGTCTTATGCTAAATCTTGTTATCCAAGCTAGTTTTAAACTACGTCCCATTATCCAGGAGGGTCCTGACAATCAAAAATCAAGTCTTATCTTAAGAGTGCCAATTTTACGGCTAAATTATATTACCCTATAACAGAACTTATGCTAAACCTTGTTATCTAATGGAAATCTTAAAGCTAGGTCTCATTATTCAGGAGGGCCCTGAAAACTCCTAATTGAATCCTATCTCAAACATGCAAACTTCTAAACCAACTTATAATCCTTTGGGATACATTTATGCTAGATTATGCTATTTCTGAATTTTAAACTAGGTCCCATTTTTCAGGAGGGTCCTGAAAATTTCAAAATAAATCTCAGCTAAGTGACAACTTCAAAGCTAAATCCTATTTCCTAAAGGTAAAACTTAGTTAAATGTTATTTTCTATGAAGATCTTAGAACTAAATCTCATTGTCCAGGAGGGTCCCGAACACTTAAAACTAAATCCCATTATCCAGGAGGGACCTAAAAGTTTATGATCAAGCCTATCTGGTGATTGCCTTTCCTTATGGAGGGTTTCTCCGAAACGAGCGAAATTTTCTGCCCCTGTTTCAAATCAAAGAAAAATCTTGTCAGTTTAAAAATGTGGTGGTTGGTTTGTGTCCTTGACTTTGAGGGCGATTGCTCCTCCACTTCCCATGATAACTTTGACTTCCACTCGAAGACCTTGCTAACCTCTTTCTCTGTCATCCTTATCACAGAAAATACATCTTCTTCGTTCAAACCCGATACCCTCTATCTGTTGCATTGCTCATGAACTGACATTTACCAAACCTTTGTGTTTCTCATGAATCCCAAAGCACGTCAATTTCCACCCACTAAGTGCGTATGTTGTTCTTTCTTGACTTAAACCACTGTCCTTGGCCTTGAGGTCTATTGCTCCTTCACTTGCCATGATAACTTTGATTTCTGCTTGGAAGACCCTGCTTGACACTGGTTAACCACTTTCCTTGTTAATCTTATCACATAAAATAACTTTTGATCCGTTCACCCTACACCATCCATCTATTGCAATGTTTATGAATTGATATATACCAAACCTTTGTATTTCACATGAATCCCAAAGCATGTTGATTGTTACCAACTCAGTGCGCACGTTGTTCTTTCCAAACTTATGCCACTTTGATGTGCTGCCAGATCCCATTTTGTGCAATTGGAAAGTTGGTGGCAAATTTTGAAGTCATTTCTCACTTATTTTGACCAAACAGATTCAGGAAGAGGAAGTAAACAAGACAAAAGGAATAAAGTAAAGGACAAAGGAAAAAGGTGATTTCTAACAAGAAAACTACAAAGTAGAAACCTATCAGATGTGAATACCAGCTCTAATGACTATGACATGCACCTGTGGCCTATTCTTTCGAGCAAGTCTGATGTTTAACTCCTGTTATAACCCTAAACCGTGAAACTGGGCTTCAATGCTCTGATTATCCAATCTGATTCACAACCCTTATTCGACTTGTAGTGCCTAAAGGGTTTTCACCATCAAGCCTCTCTCATTTTGTTCTTTCTCTCAACCTACCGTTGCCTTACGGTGCCCGTGAGGGTTTTCACTAATAAGTCTTTCTCATTTTTTATTTCTCTTAGGTCCCTCGCCTTACGGTGCCCGTGAGTGTTTTCACCAATAATACTCTCTCATTTTCATTATTTTTTCTGCTTGGACTAGAGTGTTGCCCCTGATATGAACTACCTCTCCTTTCTTGACTTGGCATCTCTCGAAGACTGATCGGAAGGTCTTTCTTTGGACCGTAACGTGGGCTTTTGGATAGGGTTAAAAACAAGAAAAGATGTTAAAGGCTCAAAACAATTCACATGGGTTCAAATTTACAACTTTCGAAATCAGATTTCTTACAACAACCACAACTTTTGCCCCAGTTTCTTTGCTTGGGGGACTTTTGGATTTTATTTTGATGGGACCGAACCGTGAGGCTACCTATGTATCCTTAAAAGGAATCAGGTCGAACGTAGTTCATGTCATAGGAATTACTTTATTTTTGTACTTTTCTCTCTCTCTCTTTTTCTTTTTCTCTTTTTCCTTTTCTTTTCTTTTTTTTCATTTCTTTCTCTTTTTCTTCTTTTTTTTTCTTTCTTTTTCTTTCCTTCTCTTTTTTTTCTTCTCTCTCTTTTCATTCTTTTCTTTCTCTTTTCTCTTTTCTTTTTCTTTTTTCTCATCTTCCCTTACTTATCTTTGCATTTCTGAACTTTGCTAGAAAATAAATAAGGCTCAAAGGGGTAACGAAGGATGAAGTGTTTAGATAGCAGAACAAAATGCCTTCGTCATTCCAATCTTCAAAATAGGCCAAGTACAAACAAATACAATTTAACCAAAGAAATCATACATAATATCTTTTGACTGCATCCGAATTGATAGCTATTTCTACGCATTTGCCTTCTATATCTGTTAAATACAAAGCACCATTGGACAACACTCTCACTCTCATTACCACGAATGGTTCCTATCAATTTGGGCAAACTTGCCTTTAGCTTCGACCCGATGCGGCATGATACATTTCAATAGGGTTTCTTTATGTTCTATCTGCCCCAGTTTCACATAATTCGGGCTTGAAATTATCTCAAAATGCCTTTGCTTACTTCCCCTCTCATGTCCCTACATCTTTAAAATTTATTCATTGCTTCATGACTAAATTGACTTTTAAAACCAGGCTAAGAATTATGCGTGCATGTCATGTCACTAGAGTCAACATGAAAAGAACTATAAAAGAAAAGAGAACTAAACGAAAATGACTCGAAATCACAGAAAACAGAAAATTGCATTAGACAGATGGTGAAAGGGGTTGAACAACACAACAAACAAACTAAACTGGGGTTACAAACCTAGAACAAACCTAGACAACACTAAACAGGCTACTATGACTAAACAAACTAGGCCAAATAAAAGGATAGGAGGGTTTGAGTCACAAGACAATATTCGGATTACAGCCCTAAAATAACCCGGACAACAAAAATGACAACAAAATAAACCACCAAAACTCCTCCCTGGCTAACCAAGAAAAGAGCGTCTTTCCAATCATCAAACTCAACATCTTAGCCACTAACTTCTGCATCAACAATACTAGGACCTTCACAAGTATCCATCATATTGTTCTTAACAGGTTGCCTTTGGGTTCCCTTTGCCTGCTTGTTCTTTGGATCAACCTCTGATAGCGCTGAAAGCTTCGTAGCACGTGGACCTCCGAGGATCCCAGAAGAATTCTAACATTCCTTTTCAAAATAAATCATACCCACCATATGCATCTCATTATGCACAGGTGACGGACTTTGGATAGTGTCTGCTGCATCAGGATTTTGCACGACAATATCACCTGCATCAATAAGCTTCTGAATCGTGTTCTTCAGATTCCAACACTTATCTATGTCATGCCCCGGGGCATCTGAGTAATATGCGCACCTCTGAGAAAAATCAAACTTCTTTGGAAAAGAGTTTGGCATTTTTATCTGGATCGGCTTCAACATGTCCAATTTCCTTAGCCTATGGAACAGACTGGCATATGACTCTCCCAATGGAGTGAAGGTATTCTTCTTCCGCAACCTCTCATTCCTAAATGCTTGATTGGTCCGGAAACCAGATCTAGGGGGTTTCGGTAGGCTCATGGGGGTGGACAGGCATTTTGTGCAGCTGGGTACTAGGAAAATGATGTACGGCTTTGGGAGCTCTGTAGAGAGAAGTAGCATTGGGGAGGGTCATCTGGTGCACAAGGATATCCACGGGGACGATATCGAGGCTGGAAGTATTGAGCAGGAAGGCCCATCAGATCATCTTTTCTGCTTCTCTTTCTTCCACCCAAGCTTACTGGGATGTTCTGAATGTCTTTCGAACAACTCATGATTTTGCCTGACTGGATTCCCTCTTCTACTAGCTCCCCTATTTTTAACATATCATTGAAAGGCTTTTCCAAGGTCGGGATTAAATGACTGAAGTGGGTGGGCCCCTGGGCTTGTAGGAAAAACTCAACCATTTCTTCTTCACCAATCGGGGTATTGACTCGAGTAACTTGCTCCCTCCATCTGAGCCCAAACTCCCTAAAGCTTCCCTCCGGCTTCTTTTCCATTTTAAATAGGGAGGAGCAGTCTGGGGTAACACCTGATCTGTATTGAAAGCACCGAACAAAATCTTGATCCATATCACCCAATGTAGGCCACTTACCAACATCTTGACGATTTTGCCATTCCAAAGCTTCCCCAGTCAGGCTCTCACTGAAATACTCCATCATCAAATCATCTTTCTCGCCAACACTTCTCATTTCACTGCAATAATCCCTCAAATGGGCTACCATATCTCCACGCCCATTATACACGTTAAACTTTGGTACTTTAAACCCCGCAGGCAGACGAACATTGGGGGACAATTCTTTGTATGACATGTTACCCTAGTCTCCCATTTGCTTGTTCTTTAAGGACTGTGCTATGCCTTTCAGCCTCTTGGGTATCTCGTCTCGCCCTTCTCTTCCTGTGAACTTTTCATTTTCAACATGAGGATCATCCCGCGGGCCCTGCTTGTATGAGTTGGGAACATTGTGGGCAATCTCTGAGAGGTAATATCGGGCATCATGAGCTTTGAGAAGGTGTTCATTATCGGGGATAGTGGATATGACAGGAGGGCGATTTTGGGGAGAGGTAATTGGAGGATGAGTGATGGAGCAACTAGGACGATTGGGAAAGTTGTGATAGACGGGTGGATCTGGAGAGTATGGGGGATCATCCAGCACTATGACCGGAGTTTGGGTAAAGGCAGCATCTAAGAGGCTAGGTGGTGGCGGGGGTGGTGCCTTCCCAGTCATCCAGGCCTGATACATGTTCGTCATGTGTTGTCTTAACATCCTTACCTCATCAACCAAACTAGTGTTCTGTTCAACCAACTGCTTTCGGGTACCGGTATCAACCAACCCAATTTTGTTGTTGTCCATCATTGCCTTTTTACCTTATGTTGTGGAGAGGAGTTACTACTTCAAGAACCACAAACCAACCACTTTTCTGCTATGAAGATATCAAAAGGAACAAAATGGAGTCATCCCGTTAGCGTTAGGGCATTTAACAGCAAAAATATCACATTGCGTGCAATGCACCTAGCAGCAATTAATAGTTCTAGAATGACTTCGAGGGTCATAAGGTCACTTGACATCATCCCAATTTTGTTCATTTCAATCTTCTCTTTTCTTTCTTTCCTGACACTTGTTTGATCATTTTCCTTCCTCTTCTTCTAATTTCACTCTTTTCTTTCCTCTCATTTCTCACATCCCACAATTTCATTTTTTCTCTTTTTTTTTTTCCTTTTCCTTTCTTTTTTTTTCTTTTCTTTTAATAGTAAAAAAATAATTCGATCGAACCCTATGTAGGTTGCCTACGTACCATGACGCCGCATGAATCAGATCTTTGCGTAGTTCTGGCAGAACGGGAGTAAAATAAACAAACTAACGTTCTCATTTTTTCTTCTACCTTAATGACTACTCTGATGAGAAAAGAGAAATAAAAGAAGCAAAACCTTTTTTTCTAGACTTAATGTTCTATAACCTATTTTAAACTCAAGTTTAACGGATTTTTTTCTTTTTCTTTTCTTTTTGGAAACAAATACTCTATTGAGGAAAAATCCTAGAAATGAAAGATATTTTTTTTGACTCCTTTTTTTCTGAATTTTCATTTGATATCCCTGAAGAAAAACTTCGTAACGAGAAATGAAAAAGATAAAAACTGTTTTTGGATTTCAATTTTTAATTACCTAAAGGAGAAATTTTAAAAATAAACAGAAGATAAGGTATGTTATTTCTTCTATGTACAATGTCCTAAAGTTATTGTAAAATAAAAAGATTTTTTTTTTATTTTTTCACTAACTTGCCAAAGAAGCACCTCAAAAGAAAATCTTTTTGGATTTTGGAATTAACACCTTAAAGAAAGCTTTTAAAGAAGTACTAAAATAAAATTCTCTCTTTTTTTTTTGAATTTTGGTCCTAATATACTAAAGGAAACATAAAAACAATTCATTTTAAGTCATAGATATTAATTGCCTCAAGGAAAAACAACCTTAAATTTTTTTTTTCATTTCTAGAATTAGTATTCTAAAGAAAATTTATACCGAAAATATAAAATGCAACATCTCTTTTTTTTTTTGGATTTTTGAGTTACAACACATTTTTTCAAATATAAAGCAGAATAACAAAAGACTTGACATTACTGTACAAAACTAGAAAGTAAAAGATGACATAAAATGAAGAATAAAACAAATCTCCTTAAGCAACTCCTGACTGGATGGTCACTGGGTGTCTGTCATGCTCAAACTCCGGTAAATAAATCCACACTTATATGAGAAAACTTTAAACCAACACTATGTGAGACAATAATACTCCCTACTGGACACATGCAAGACATTATTGAGGCTATTTTTGTAAATTGGCTTATTTGGCCAAAAGGTGGCTAGAAGTACAAAATTTGGCTAAGACCCCGCAAAGTTAAGAACCTAAGATTTACTAGGGAGACCGGACCCTATGTGTGTTGCCTACGTATCACGCCCCGAAAGACGAGAATCAGGTATGCGTAGTTCGGACAATTTGGATACGGGCAAGAATTAAAACAAAAACAACTAATTTAGAGAAAATATATTTTTATTGTCTTTTCCTTGAAAATGATGAAACATGCAACATCTTTTTTTTTTTGGATTTTCTTTTTCCCTTTTTTTTTGATTTTTTATTTTCGAAAACGATGATAAAGTGCAATTTTTTTTTTAATTTTCAAGCTCTTTTTCCTTAACAAAAAATGTGACAGAAAACATAATTGGGCCCCACTCTATTCACACTTCACCCTCTCTTTTTTTTCTTTTTCTTTTTTTCATTTTTTTTCATTTGCCTCAACTATCATTAGTCCGCCAAATGACCATTTTACCCTCGAAGAAATGCAACATGTAGCACATAAGATGCATCAAGATGGTCTGTTATTTTGGGTACACCTGTCCTAGACGGACCCAACCCCTGTGTTGAGTCCCTAAAGTCAAAATGCACATGATGCAAACAAGTGTTCCTACTAGAAATCCGGTATGAGGCTATGTTATACTAGGTTTGAAAACCTGGGTTTATTGTTCTTGACCTGGCTTAGCCGAACGGACAGCTCAAGCCGGGGGGGGGGGCTGCGTACCAGTAACCAAAAGATCATCCGGCTTTGCAACTTGTCCGAACCTCATTCTATTTGGGATATGATACTAACAGAAAGAAGTCAGGACCAGCATGCACTCCTCGGGAGAGAGAAGAGAGGGGTTTCGTGGCAGTTTATATATACAGTTCAGACAATATCAAAGTTGTAAAAGCAACATTTAGAACATTAGGCTCAAACATGAAATAAAATCAGATAATAAATAAAGCCAAATATAACAATTCATCCAAGCTCGAATTCTGAACCCTGAACCAGAGATTCTGCGTTCTTGTCCCCAGCAGAGTCGCCAGAGCTGTCACACCTCCTTTTTTCCTACACCCCGGAAAGGGCATAAGGGAGTTTTTTCCAACTTAAAGTGACAATCAAAACAGGATTATTTATTTATTAAATTCAGAATCGCCACTTGGGATAATTTTATGGTGTCCCAATTCACCGGTTCAAATCCCGAATCGAGGAAAAGATTGACTCTGTTTTACAGTTTGCGAACATAGAAATCCAGGTAAGGAATTCCGTTAACCCGAAAGAAGGTGTTAGGCATTCCCGGGTTCCGTGGTACTAGCACGGTCGCTAAACTGTTATAATTGGCCTATTATCTGATTTTAGTACATGTTTTAACCTATGGTACAATTTTAATTTTATAACTGCTTTTACTTAACTATTTTTTAGGAGAAAGATTCAACGTCATCTAAAACATGTCTTGAACTACGTCACATAAATGCACCCGCGGTCTATGACACATTTTATCTAACATTGTTTGAGATTTGGATTTGGGTCACATAAATGCACACCCGAATTGAGATTCACGTATCGTAACCATGCCTCGGGAACCGTATCCATGGCCACGATAATTTATTAAGAATTTGCCTAAGGCATGCTAACAATTTTGGAATCAGTAATTATTTATTATGAACTACATGAACAAAATGGGCTAGCTACATATATTTACAATGATTAGATTAACTACAACTATTGTTAAGTTAGGTTAAAGGATCAATTAACTCATTACTGATCTTATATAAATCGCTATATCCATCTTAGCTCTAATCCTTAAGGTTTCTTATTTTCACCTTCATAACAAAGCTTAAACAAAATTTCCAAACCACAAATTAATAAAGATAAGAACAGAAAAACTAATTCCATCAGCAACATGATCTCCATTTTAAGTTATTGTCAAGCAAACATTTTAAACATGCTTTAACTACATTTTAAAAAAATCATTTTAAGCTACTGTCAAGCAAACATAACATTCATCCAAAAATCAAGATAGACAAATAAAAAAAAGCATGGACACAAATAGATCACTTAACAGAGGATAAGAATTTGGCCTCTATAATATTAACACGAAATCAGTTGCAGCAAATTTTGATGAACTAATTATGACCCGAAAATGCAACAATAGCAGGAGCTAGGACCGCAAACCCCGTCAGCAACCTCAAACTCGAACTCGCACTCTACGATTTGAACACTGAAATTCCGAATTTCAAATTATTCGGAAGTTTAGGCAGTAGAAAAGAATTCTTCATTGTCATGGACTATTGGTTAGATTATCAAGTCCATTCCTTGGGTACATATAGGCGACAATTATATATGACCCCATTTGAGCTGCTTGCTTCCAGACAGTAGGGACACATGAATTGAAATGCTGACTAGGTATTTTTTTAAGGAATGAGCATAACTTGTATCAAATCTACTTTGATTAAGATTTCACTATTGAGCACATTCAGTAAAAATTGTAGAAATTTCCCTTTATCCCACAACCAAATGAAACTGTTTCCTCAAATTTTTGTTCTCCTCTACCGTCTCCGTGCTTGTGTGTGTGGAGTGACTTTTCTTAATTCTTGAGAGGAAAGGACGATGAAGATCTGAAGTGGGAGAGAGTTTTTTTGTGTGTTGCGGCCGATTGTTTTTGTGTAGTCTAGGTCAAGAGTCTAGGGTGTATTTAGGTTAAGGGGGTATGGACTTGGTATTATTGGGCCTTAAAACTGGGCCAAAGAAAGAAATAAAATGGACTACTAGATTAAAATAGGACAAATTAACCCAAGGCTAACTCTTCCTTCTAAATATAATTTATAATATAAAAATTTAAAACTAGTCTTAATCAATTGAACTAAACTATATTAAAACATGAAACTATTTTTTGTGTTTTAAAGATTATATATAAAAATAAAGATAAGGTACTATTTTTATATTTAATTTTATGAAGGATATGCAAACTAAAATATTTTTGTAATTTTTATTTTTTTTGTGACGAAATAAAGTAAAAAAAAGTCAAAATTAGCTGAAATAGCGATATTAGGCCTAAACTAAATATTTACATGCTAAAATGGGGGAAATTCGGGGAGGGTCAAAAATTACATGTCTACAGCAAGCATTGTCGATCCGTCTAAAGAGGTGGATGAATCATATGTTAATTTGAAAGATGAGTTATATAAGCTGAAGCAGCAAATGGCTGAAATGTACCAGGCATGGGCAAAAGGGCATCCATCACCGGTTTATCCCGCCAATCCTGCTTATATCCCACCATTGGCTCAAGGAACCTCCCATTGTGAACTCATCTCCAGCCTTTCCCCTCTACCAACAATGCTACGGCACCACTTCCCATACTTCTCAAGCTCCACCACCCAAACAAGTCTCATACCCTCCTCCACCAGTCACTCCCGTCTTTGTGGCACCTCCACCTGCTGCATTACAACCATCTTCCAGTGAGCCTCTATTCCAGACTCATGACAACTAGTACTACCCCCCCCCTCGAGCCCACCTTCAAAGTTCCAGAACTATATTCTTACACCCCTCATCTTGATCTCTCGGCAGAGACCAAGAAGCCACCCAAAAATCTCGAACATGAGGAGATGATCAGAAAGGTCAAAAGCTTAGAACAATCGTTCAGAAATATGAGGGGATTGGGATGTCCAGTAAGCATGGCTTACAAGGACTTATGTTTGTTCCCAGATGTTCAGTTACCAGCAGGGTTTAAGATGCCCAAGTTTGATCTATACGACGGGCATGGTGATCCAGTAGCACACTTGAGAGGGTTTTGTAGCAAGATTAGAGGAGCAGGCGGAAGAGATGAGTTACTGATGGCATATTTCACCCAAAGTCTGAGTGGATCGGCATTGGAATGGTATATCAGACAAGATCACAGCAGGTGGTATACATGGGATGATTTGGCCCATGCCTTCGCTTTCCATTTTCAGTACAATCTTGAAACTATCCCAGACCATCTGTCATTGATGAAGATTGAGAAAAAGCCCAGCGAGAGTTTCAGAAAATATGGATTCCGTTGGAGGGAGCAAGCAGCGAGGGTTGACCCTCCGATGAAAGAAAGTGAGATGGTTGATTATTTCTTGCAGGCCTTGGAGCCCACTTATTTTGGTCATTTGGTGTCAGCAGTGGGAAAGTCCTTTAATGAGGTTGTAAAAATGGGAGGCATGGTTGAGGAGGGACTCAAGTCCAACAAGATCATGAGCTATTCAGCAATCAAAGTGACCACCCAGGCCATTCAAAACGGTACTGGAGGTGTACTTGGGAAAAAGAAGAAAGAAGATGTTGTGACAGTCGAGTCAGGAGCTTGGGTCGGATCCAAGGACACTTCATGTTACTACAACCAGCCTTGACCCTATCACCAATCTACCCCCACACTCCATATAGCCCACCACAACACTATTACCCACCACTAGATCCCTATTTTTCCGTCCATCACGCACAAACATACCCTCAACATCCTGCCCACGCGCAATGGCATGTGCCAACTCCACATAATTCCTACCCAGCTCCACAAAATGCCTATCCACCCCCAAGATCCTACCGAAATCCCCTAGAACAGGTTTTAAGCCCAATCAGGCCACCAAGAATGAGGGGTTGCAGAAGAAGAAAACTTTCACTCCATTGGGAGAATCCTATACCAGTTTGTTCCACAGGTTGAGACAATTGAGTATGCTGAGTCCGATTGAGCCAAAATTGTCAAATCCTCCCCTGAGGAATCTTGATCACTCTGTGAGTTGCGAATATTGTTCTGGTGCTCCGGGTCACGACATAAAGAAGTGTTGGCAACTGAAAATAGCTATTCAAGAGCTCATTGATACTAATCGGATTGAGGTCCAACCTCTGGAGGCACCTAATATCAACTAGAACCCACTGCCAGCCCATCATGAGACAAATATGATTGATATAGTGCATAAGGGAGGGGAGCCTAAGAAGCCTTCGCAAACTGTCATGATGATTCGGTCAAGTGAAGAGGCCATTTGAAAAGTCAACAAGTGAGAAGTCTGTGATCAAGTTGAGCGGGACAAATAGAGAACCATCTGTAGTGGTCAAGAAAGGGTCTTCAAGTGACATTGCAGGGAAACAGGAAAGAGCGAAAGTGATTGTGGAGGGTGCCCGCACAGATCCTTTCATTATCAAGCCGGTAACTCAATTACCGATAGTCAACAGCAAGGCGGTCCCGTGGAATTATGAGCGAGCGATAGTGACTTATAAGGGGAAAGAGGTGAAAGAAGAAGTTTGTGATACCCACGATTTGACTCGATCGGGGAGATGCTTTGCCCCCGAAGAGTTGAGAAAAGCCAAGATCTCCAAAGATAACCCAGTATTGGCGAAGAAAGTTGTGATCAAGGAAGAAGCAGAGGAATTCTTGAGAAAGATGAAAGTGCAAGACTACTCCATTATGGAGAAGTTGAGGAAGACACCAGCTCAGATTTCACTATTGTCATTATTAATCCATTCAGACAAGCACCGTCGGGCTTTGATGAAGATCCTGAATGAGGCCCACATTCCTGACAAAATCTCAGTAAACTACCTGGAAAAGATAGCTAACAAGATATTTGAGGTAAACAGAGTCACTTTTTCTGATGATGAGTTGCCCATGGCGTGTACTAAGCACAATATATCCCTCTATCTCATGGTGAAATGCGAATATTCCGAGGTCACCCGAGTACTGGTCGACAATGGTTCCAGTGCTAACATTTTCCCTCTCTCCACTTTGAACAAATTGAAGGTGGATGATGAAAGAATTCACAAGAACAATATCTGCATTTGGGGATTCGACGGTGGAGGGAAAGATTCAGTCGGGGACATAGTGCTTGAGCTTACAATAAGGCCAGTTGAATTTACCATGGAGTTCCAGGTGCTCGATGTGGCTGTTTCTTACAATCTGCTATTAGGTCGACCCTGGATTCATGTTGCCAAAGCGGTCCCGTCTACTCTGCATCAAATGGTCAAGTTTGAATGGGACAGACAGAAAATTGTTATGCACAGCGAAGATAATTGGTGTGTTCTCAGTGATGCCATTGTTCCGTTCATAGAGTTTGAGGATGACAAGGGGCCATGGGTTTATCAGGTTTTTGACACGGTATCGGTTGAGAAAATTCCAGAAGGGAAGTACGTTCCAACCCCGAGGGTAACTACCGCATCAGTCATGGTAGCTGCTGAAATGTTGAAAAATGGTTTAGTACCGGGCAAAGGATTGGGTGCATCTCTGCAAGGTATCGTACAGCCGGTGTCTCTCCCAAAAAACATGGATACATTTGGTTTGGGGTTCAATCCCACAGTTGCGAACGTGAAAAGGGCTAGAAAGTCAAAATAGAGGGCATGGGTCCTCCCAAAGCCCATCCCACGGCTCTCCGGATCATTTGTCAGGCCTGGTACCAGAAAGCGCCCAGTGACGACGGTTCCCAGTTCAAGGGTTGAGGTGGATAGAGATTTGATTGAAAAGTTCGAGAGGTTATTTGCCGATGTGAACATGTTGTAAGCTAGAGAGGGTTAGAGTAAAGTGGATGTGCAGTTTGTTGGGCTCAGTGCAAAGATTAACAATTGGGAAGCTACTCCTCTCCCCACCAGGAAGGAGTTTTGGTAGTTTGCTTTGATTTTCTTTCAGTTTATCCCGATTATTCGAGGGTTGTAATTCATATTCTATGTTCCGCCTGTTTGGATGTATAAACCTTGTTATCTTTAATTTCAATGAAATGCAATTTCCCTTTTTTTCTTCCTTCCTGATAGTTTTACTTTTGTTTTCTTCCTTGTACACTTCATTTTATGTTGGCTTCAATAATATGACATGCATGAGGAATCTCCGGCCCAGTCTTAAAAGCCAATCTACTTCTGAAATAGTAATTCAAGAAATAGAGTGTGATGATGAATCGTAATATGACGAGGATGAGGACTTTTAGGAGATTAGTAAAGAATTAAGCCATTTTGAAGAAAAACTCAAGCCTAACCTAAGTGATACAGAAGAAATCAATTTAGGGGACCCAGATAATATCCGAGAAACTAAGATAAGTGTCCATCTTGAACCACCAATGAGGGAAGAGATAATCAAAGCATTGTTTGAATTCAAAGATATTTTTGCATGGTCCTATGACGACATGCCAAGCTTAAGCACTGACTTGGTGGTTCACAAATTACCCACTGACCTGGCATTCTCTCCTGTCAAGCAGAAGCTGAGGAAATTTAAAACTGATATGAGTGTGAAGATCAAAGAAGAGGTCACCAAGCAGTTTGATGCAAAAGTCATTCGGGTCACTCGATATCCCACTTGGTTAGCCAATGTAGTGCCTGTGCCAAAGAAGGATGGAAATACCAAGGTGTGTGTTGATTACCATGATTTGAACAAGGCGAGTCCCAAGGACAACTTCCTACTGTCAAATATCCACATTCTGATTGACAATTGCGCCAAACATGAGATTGGGTCTTTCGTGGACAGCTATGCGGGCTATCATCAAATCTTAATGGATGAAGAAGATGCAGAAAAGACGTCATTCATCACGCCATGGGGAACATACTGCAACAGGGTCATGCCTTTCGGTTTGAAAAATGCTGGGGCAACTTACATGAGGGCAATGACAACCATATTCCACGGCATGATACACAAGGAAATCGAGGTCTATGTGGATGATGTAATCATAAAGTCAAGAAAGCAGTCTGATCATGTCAGAGATTTGAGAAAATTCTTCCAAAGGCTTCGCAGGTACAATCTTAAGCTCAATCCTGCAAAGTGCGCATTTGGTGTGCCATCTGGAAAATTGTTGGGGTTCATAGTCAGCCGTCGAGGTATTGAATTGGACCCATCAAAGATCAAAGCTATCCAAGAATTGCCACTCCCAAGGAACAAAACTGAGGTGATGAGTTTATTAGGGAGGTTGAATTACATCAGCAGGTTTATTGCTCAGCTTATGACAACTTGTGAACCTATCTTCAAACTATTAAAGAAGGATGTTGTGTTCAAATGGACAGATGAGTGTAAGGAAGCATTCGATAAGATAAAGGGGTACTTGTCAAACCCACTTGTGTTGGTGCCACCAGAACCAGGGAGACCTTTGATTCTATATTTGACGGTCCTAGATAATTCATTTGGTTGTGTGTTGGGTCAGCATGACATCACTGGCAGGAAGGAGCAGGCCATCTATTATCTCAACAGGAAGTTCACATCTTACGAGATTAAGTACACCCACCTTGAGAGGACATGTTACGCCCTAACTTTGGTGGCACAGAAGTTGAAGCACTATTTGTCATCCTACACTACGTACCTCATCTCTCGTTTGGATCCATTAAAGTACATCTTTCAGAAACCTATGCCTACAGAAAGGCTCGCAAAGTGGCAGATCTTGCTCACAGAATTTGACATCGTCTATATGACTAGGACTGCAATGAAAGCCTAGGCATTGGCCGATCACCTGGCTGAGAACCTAGTAGACGAAGAATATGAGCCTTTGAAGACTTACTTACCCTGATGAAGAGGTAATGCATATTGATGAGTTGGAACAAGATGAAAAGCCAGGAGGGAAACTATTCTTTTATGGGGCTGCTAACATGAAAGGCGTTGGGATAAGAGCGGTACTTATTTCCGAAACAGGGCATCACTACCCTGTTACAGCTCAGCTTCGTTTCTACTGTACTAACAACATAGTTGAGTACGAGGCATGCATTCTGGGTATGAGGTTAGCTATAGATATGGGTGTCCAAGAAGTCTTGGTCTTAGGTTACTCAAACCTTCTGGTGCACCAGATTCAAGGAGAAGGGGAAACACGAGATTTAAAACTCATACCGTACCGACAATGCTTGTAGGATCTTTGTCAACAGTTCCAATCAATAGAGTTCTGGCACATTCCAAGGATTCACAATGAGGTTGCTGATGCTTTGGCTACTCTGGCGTTAATGTTGCACCATCCCGATAAGGCTTATGTGGACCCTTTGCAGATTCAGATCCACGATCAGCATGCTTATTGTAATGTGGCTTAGGATGGAGGTGTAGCTAGTACAAGCCACAGGTGATCAAAAGAGAACAATTAGGCGGTTGGCAAGCGGCTTTTTCTTCAGCGGAGGGGTTTTGTAAAAAATGACTCCAAATCTTGGACTACTGAGATGCATAGATGCTATACAGGCCACAACTATTATGACCGAAGTACATTCTGGAGTTTGTGGACCGCACATGAGTGGGTACATGCTGGCAAAGAAGATTCTCCGAGCAGGTTATTATTGGCTCACTATGGAGCGAGATTGTATCAGTTTCGTGCATAAATGTCATCAGTACCAAGTGCATAGAGATTTGATTCATTCTCCACCATCTGAATTATACACAATGTCTGCACAGTGGCCTTTTGTTGCGTGGGGCATGGATGTCATTGGGCCAATTGAGCCATCGGCATCAAATGGTCATAGGTTCATTCTGGTGGCCATTGACTATTTCACCAGGTGGGTAGAGGCTAAAACATTCAAGTTTGTAACCAAGAAGGCGGTGGTTGATTTTGTGCACTCAAATATTATTTGCTAGTTTGGGATACCAAAGGTGATCATTACATACACTGGGGCTAAACTTAATAGTCATCTGATGAAAGAGGTATGTCAGCAGTTAAAGATTACACATTGAAATTCTACCCCATATTGCCCTAAGGAAAATGGAGCAGTTGAGGCGGCCAACAAGAATATAAAGAAGATACTTCAAAAAATGGTGGAGGGTTCTAGGCAGTGGCATGAAAAGCTGTCGTTTGCATTGTTGGGTTATCGCACTACTGTCCGTACTTCAGTAGGGGCGACTCCTTATTTGTTGGTGTATGGCACTGAAGCAGTGATACCCGCAGAAGTGGAAATCCCATCCCTTCGAATTGTCGCGGAGGCAGAGATCGATGATGATGAATGGGTCAAAACCCGCTTGGAACAATTGAGTTTAATCGATGAGAAAAGATTAGCAGCAGTGTGTCATGGCCAGTTGTATCAACAGAGAATGGCGAGAGCTTATAATAAAAAGGTGCGTCCACGGAAGTTTGAAGTGGGTCAGCTAGTATTGAGACGTATCCTTCCACATCAGGCGGAAGCGAAAGGCAAGTTCGCCCCAAATTGGCAGGGGCCGTTCATCGTGAGAAGAGTGTTGTCCAATGGTGCTTTGTATTTAACAGATATAGAAGGCAAATGTGTAGAAATGACCATCAATTCTGATGCAGTTAAAAGATACTATGTATGATTTCTTTGGTTAAATTGGGTTTATTTGTACTTGGCATATTTTGGAGATTGGAATAACGAAGGCATTTTGTTCTGCTATCTAAACACTTTATCCTTTGTTACCCCTTTTGAGCCTTGTTTATTTCCTTTCATACCCCTCTTTTGGAATCAATGGCAAAATTCAGAAACGCGAGAACAAACGATAAGTTAAAGAAAGAAATGAAAAGAGAAGGAGAAGAATGAAAAAGAAAAAGGAAAAAAGAAAAAGAAAACAAAACTACAAAAGAAAAAGGAAGAGAAAAGAAAAGAAAAGAAAAATCGCAACAACGAAGCAATTTCTATGACATGAACTACGTTCAACCTGATTCCTTTTAAGGATACGTAGGCAGCCTCACGGTTCGGTCCCATCAAAATAAAAATCCCAAAAGTACCCACGCAAAGAAATTGGGGCAGAAGTTGTGGTTATTGCAAGAAATATGATTCCAAAAGTTGTAATTTTGAACCCATTTGAATTGTTTTGAGTCTTTGATACCTTTTCTTTCTAACCCTATCAAAAACCCACATTACGGTCCAAAGAAAGACCTTCTAATCAGTCTTTGAGAGATGTCAAGTCGAGCAAGTAGAGGTGATTCGTATCAGGGGCAGAACTCTAGTCCAGGTAGGAAAAATAATAAAAATGAGAGAGTCTTATTGGTGAAAACCCTCACGGGCACCGTAAGGTGATGGGAGCTGAGAGAAATAATAAAAATGATAGAGTCTTATTGGTGAAAACCCTCACGGGTACCTTGAGGCGAAAGTGAGTTGAGAGATGAACAAATGAGAGAGGCTTGTTGTTGAAAACCCTTCAGGGCACCGCAGGCCGAACAAGGTCAAGGTTTTGATGAAGAAGTCAGGTTATGGAAATTACGGGGCAACAAAGTATGGCAATTGAAAGTTGTTTGGTTGGATAGATTGAGCCGATTAATCCGAAATGCATTTCATGATCATTGGTGCCAGCTGCTCCACTCAGATAAGTCTTTTTTCTTTTTTCCCTTCAGATAGTCTTCCCGTTTTGGATTTTACTTATCCTTAACTCTAAAAGTCATTGCATTTCATTTCTTTTGGGTTTATTTCTCTAAGATGTTCCCAATGTCAGTTCTGTTTAAGCAAATAAGAAGGAATTTCAAAACCTACTACCAACTCCCAAAGTTGCACAAGGCGTAGGGCAGCCAAGGCATTGCTAGAGGTAGTATGATGTGAAATGGGATATAAAGTGCCAGCGAAAGTTCCATCGGCGAAATGATTCAGCAATTTCATAGGAGATGCAGAAGTTCAGTAAAAGGGGTCAGAGGTGAAACAACGGTTCGGGTATAGAACACTCGGATCATCCGAGGTCACGTGGGTTG
Organism: Nicotiana sylvestris; assembly: GCF_000393655.2. Taxonomy (NCBI): domain Eukaryota; kingdom Viridiplantae; phylum Streptophyta; class Magnoliopsida; order Solanales; family Solanaceae; genus Nicotiana; species Nicotiana sylvestris. Next base: position 82,627,205 of record NC_091067.1, read on the forward strand.
AAAATCAGTCAGAAAGCCAAGCGGTTCTTGGCCAGTCCAGGGGAAGTCAGTCAAAACGAAGCACGACAACAGGGAGGCCGCTTTCAGCAAGAATGCCATCAGCTAACCACCACATTTTAAGCTAAGAAGATTTTTCTTTTACTGAAACAGGGGCAGAAAGTTTCGTGTGTTTCGGGGAAACCCTACGTAAAGAAAGGCGAGCACCAAACAGGTTTGACTGTAAACTCTCAGGTCTCGCCTGGATAATGAGATTTAATTCGAAGTTCTCAGGACCCTCCTGAAAAATGGGACCTATTTTAAAGTTCAAAACAATCATGAGTAGTAAAATCTAGCATAAATGTACCCCAAGGAATATAAGATGGTTTTAAAGTTTGCATGTTTAAGATAGGATTCAATTAGGAGTTTTCAGGGCCCTACTAAATAATGGGACCTAGCTTTAGGATTTCCATCAGATAACAAGATGTAGCGTAAGTTCTGTTGTAGGGTAATACAATTTAGCCGTAAAACAGTCACTCTTAAGATAAAACTTAATTTTTGATTATCAAGACCCTCCTGGATAATGGGATGTAGCTTTAATACTTTCTTAGATAAACAAGATATATCAGAAGTAATACTTTTAGAAGATATAATTTAGATTTAAAACTGTCGTTTAACTAGGAGCTGTCAGGACCCTCCTGGATAACGGGGCCTAGCTTTCAAATTCTTGGTAATATTTGGTAATATGATTCAGTTTAACACTCACATATGTGCCCAACTACCAAACTGGGGAAGAAGTTTTCTTTGTTTTTGTCTATTTTGTTGAAATCAGACGCCCACCTAGAGAATAAGGGGATACATTTCAAGTTTCAGCAATCAGGCGCCCACCTGGAGAACAAGGAAATATATTTCAAGTTCAGCAATCAGGCGCCTCCCTGAAGAACAAGGGAATACATTTCAAGTTTTAGCAATCAGGCGCCCACCTGGACAACAAGGGAATACATTTTCATGTTCAGCAATCAGGCACCCACCTGGAGATCAAGGAAATACATTTCAGGTTCAGCAATCAGGCGCCCACCTGGAGAACAAGGGAATATATTTCAAGTACAACAATCAGTATCCCACCTAGAGAACAAGGGAATACATTCAAGATTCAGCAATCAGGAGCCCACCTGGAGAACAAGGGAATACATTTCAAGTTCAGCAATCAGGAGCCCACCTGGAGAATAAGGGAATACATTCAAGCTTCAGCAATTAGGAGTCCACCTGGAGAACAAGGGAATACATTCAAGTTTCAGCAAGCAGGCGTCCACTTGGAGAAAGGGAAAACATCTCAGATTATAATTCAAGGCGGCAAAAAGGGAATTCCACCGGGAGAATACAAGTTAACAAAGCAACAAGAACAACAATAGCAAATTTGAAGATATAGATAGGATTTTGTAACGCATAGATCATAGTCTAGTCTAGCTTCTTTTATTTTATCATGATGTAATAAGGGGTTCAGTAAGCAGCAGCAGCAGCAATAGCAACAGTGAAATCACAGCTGCATGGTAGTCCCAGTTACCAAGCATTACCGAACTACACTGACCTGATTCCTTTATAGCCAAGGATATGTAGGCAACCTCTGAAGCAGTATGCGGTCAAATCTTTCAAAAATGCTTCCCACGGAGTATTCGAACAGGCAAAAATTGCTCGTATATGCTCAGTTTATCTTTTTCCGAAAACTCTGCGTGTTTTCGAGCAAAGAGGGGCAGCTGTGAGCACGTGATTTTTGCCCTATATGAATTACTCCTACAAATTCAAAACAAAATAATTTTTTTTCCATTGTTTGCAATTTTGTGAATTTTTGTGGAATTTTCTGTCAATTGTTTGCATTTATCTGTGCATGTTTATTCTATTTAATTAATGAAAATATAAAAATATGTTGCATTTGCATTTAGGATTTAACTTTGCACTTTTGAATTAAGTAGTAAATTAGTTATTTTATAAAAAGCAAAATCACAAAAATGGTCATTTTTCACCTTTTAATTTTAATTTGGATCTTAAGTAGTTTTTCTTTAATTTACTAATTGTGGTAATTAATTTTCTAACATATTTGAGTAGGAATTAATTTAGGTTTATTCTTAGTTTTAACTTAAAGGAAATTAAAAGACTGAATTTGAAATAGAAAAAAAGAAAGAATAGAAGAAGGAGTTGGAAAATTGACTTGTCTTGTGAAATTGGACCAAATCATTGTCGTAAGCCTATACAATCCCATTAAAACCCGTCCAGACCATGCCCATACCTGGCCCAAAGCCTTCATTCCCCAAGACCAGGGAAACGACGTAGTACAGGAGTGAAACTGCGTCGTTTTGAGTTCAATAAGCTTCAACAAATCATGGTCGTTCATCTCGTTTCATCCAGCGTCCCAGAGCACTTCTCCATCTTCATTTAAGACTATCCAGGTATCCTCAGAGACCAGTTCAATCCAAATAGCCCCCCTTCGTTCATCTCCCTCATCTCTCTCCTGGTGAACCCTAACGCCGCCCTTCAAATACCGCCATTTTTACCGGCGGCATTATCTCTGACCGGCCCCAAATCAACACTCCAAAAGCCTCACACTCTCATCTTCCCCAAATCTCTAATTATTTCCCTACGAACCACCCTAGGTTCGTTCGAATCTTGAATCTGAATCCAAGCTTTCGCAGCCCAAAACCATGTCTGGTGCCGGAGAGTCACTTCTTGGACTGTTAATGGGTCAAGACCCATGCAAATCAACTATTCTCTGAGAGGATGAGCGATTAGAATGGATTTTGACTTATTTCAAAGTTCATCAGCCTCATGGAAGACCCAAAACCAGCAAGTCTATTCGAAAGATGCCTGCCTCCAATTAGTCAGTATGTATTTTTCTTCTTCTGTGTCATTTTTCTTTCTTTCCAGAACTCGTTTGGAGTAGGTCATTAGGAATAATTGGGGCCGATACTGTTAAGTCGTTTGTTTATTTGTTTTGTTTAGCTTATTTGCTTGGTTCATAATTGTTGATAGGTTAATTGAGTTTGTTTTTGTTTTGTTGAAATCGTTTAAGTTATTTGGACTCAATTCTTGGCTTCCCTTGTTTCTTTTTCTTTTCTTTCTTTGGCCCAGACAACCTTGGTCATCTAGCCTCAATGCTCGATGGATAATGGCATGAAGCTGGTGGAACTGGGCTATAGTATTCAAGCCCATAGTCTTGATGGGGCCCTATTTAAATGGACCCATGAGCTGAAGGTTAGATAGTTGAAACTAAAGTAAAAACGAGGGAATTAGAGGGTAATTTGGGGAACTAGGGGTAGGAAATTTGTTGGTAACTGCCTAAGAAGCTTCTGAGAAGCTGGTTTTTGGACTGTTTATGAAAATCTATTAATTACCTGAGGCTATCTAGGCAAAAATAAAAATTGAAAAAGGGCCTAATTGCAAAACTGAACCTTCCTAGGCTGCCCTACTTCCCTTGCCTATAAAGGCACACTTTCTTGCCTTTCAAAGGGGAAAAAAACACAAAAATTGAGAAAAATCACAAACAACTGGAAATTTGGATGAAAACACTATTCCATTGAATTTCTGCTTTGAATGCTGAGGTTTTTCAATTTCTGAAGCAATTTCCTGATTCGTCAGGTTTTGAAATGGGTTGAATCTGGGTTGTGAAAGTTTGGTTTGAAGTTTGCTGGATTACAGCTTGATTTAAACTAGTTTTGGTTTGTTGTGCATCATTTCGGTTTAAAACTGGTTTACCTTGTTACACTGCTACTGTGAGATGAAGTTCTGACCCTTAATCATCTCTCTTCTTTTTGTTTTGACTGTTGTATCCAGGTATTCCCTTCACACCATGAATGAGAAATGATGTTTTGGCTAAATTGTGATGTTGTTTACGAATTCAAGTTGGGGAAGTTGATCAATGCTACCACTCTGTTACCTATCGGCTAATGTGACCTTATCTTATTTTGGTTTGATGTCCCTTTTTATTTTAGCTTTCTTAAGGGTAGTCATTCATGTCACCTATTTTGTTTTAAGTATCAGATTTGAGTTTGTTTGAGCATAATTGCTTCAGGGACTGTTTTAAACCTTTAAATGATATTGTGTAAGGCTGTCAAGCCTACTGTATTGTGGATCTTGAAATATACTCATGTGTGTTGAAGTTGTCAATGAACAATATGCCTGAAATAGCATCTCTTAACTTCAGATTGATTGTGCGTTCAACTAGTAGTGATCTTCCTTTTTTTCTATTTTTGCTTCTTAAGCTTTAGTGTTGGTGAGTTCAACTAGTGGTTGAATTTGTTGGTTCAATGCAAGTTTGTTTTAGACTAGAAGACTGTTAGGGCTAACGACATCCGTTGTTTTTTACTCTCAGCTTGTCATTTTGATTCTGAACATGAATTGGTGCAAACATGTGGATACTTAGTATAACTGAGCATGTGCATTTTTTTAAAAATGAAGTTTGGCTTGGTTAAACATGTTAAGGTCTAATTATAAGCGCGAATCAAAAGTATAGGGATCCTTGTGATAGAAGTCATAGATTAAACCAAGTTTGCTTTCTTGCTAGCTTAGTTTGTCAATTCATGTTTACATTATCAGTTTGGTTTCGTGTCAGGCAGAACCCATCGTTTGTTTTAGATTAACTTGAGGTTATTTTTGGTTGGATTCAACATTGTTTCTTTTGGGGTAATTGCAAATTAAGTCATATAGTCAAACATCGTTTGAACCAAACGGATCGTTGGTTGAGAAAAGGCAGTGGGCTTCGAATTGGCTCATAAAGCTTAGGAATTGGACTCGTTCTGTTTGTTCTGAATAATCTGACTATTGCAAGCTTAGGGACTCGATTTGGCCCTCTCTTTCTTTCCGATGATGCCCAGCTTCCCCAAAGACTTGGGCTAACGCTTGGACCCAATTGTGCGGCCCTTGTTTATCAAGCCTTCAGCTCACGTGGAGTTGGATTAAGCCCTTTTATTTAAATAACGGACCCTATCTTGTAAGCCTTTTAGAGAAACCTTTGATTACACTTGGCATTTTAATTAGCTAGGCTTTTATCAATAATAATTGGAGTGAGCCATATATTATAACACAAGTAATATATGGCCCTCATGGGTTAGTTTAAACCATTTAGCTAGAATAATTCGAAGTGTGCCGCACCAAACAAAAATGACAATTGCATGGCCCTCGTATTAATTTCATGATTTAGATATAACAAATAACCAATGATCGTAGTTTGCTTTAAGCACGTCTAATATATTATCGTGGTCATGGACACGTTCGCATGACATGATTATGATCTTAAAAACAAAATCAGAGTATGCGTTCGCGCAACTTTGGCAAAACTTTTCTCAATAAAGTGTTATTAATTGTGGACACGTTCGCGTGACATGATTTTTGACGCACTAAACAAACAGGTACACGTACGCGTGACCCGTTTCAAGATAACTTTCTTAATTAAAAGCGGTAAAAGGTAAATGCACATAGGTTCTAAAATTAGTAATTAAATAATTTTAATAAGCCAAGTATGATCAAATCGACCGTGCTGAAACCACAGAACTTGGGAATGCCTAACACCTTCTCTTGGGTTAACAAAATTCCTTACCCAGATTTCTGTGTTCGCAGACCGTAAATAAGAGTCAACTTCCTCGATTCGGGATTTTAAACCGGTGACTTGGGAAACCATAATTATCTCAAGTGGCGACTCTGAATCTTAAAGAAATAATCCTGTTTCGATTGTCACTTAAATTGGAAAAACTCTCTTATACCCGCCCCGGGTGTTAAAAAGAAGGTGTGACAACCATTGATTGCATGAGGGGAGTATAACATGGCTTATGGGTATTGAGATGATGTGGTCTCGTGATTTTTATCACCCAGGATGAGTGTTGATTGAGGTACGTTATATGTTTAAATAGGGGTATTGATTCTAGAGGCAAGTCAAGAAGAAATTGGAAGTAGCTGAGTCCGTCCAGTAGTGGTTTCGATCGCCATTGTTAATGAGATGACCGGTTCCTTCGGTGTGGTAAGACTATAAAGGTGATTTTTGATTGTATGTGTGGGCTTGACAGATACCGTAATTTGATTGATTTAGAGGTATTTGACTCTGATGGTTTTGTTATATATAAATGGGTCCCGGAAGAGTTATGGCGATTTAGAACACGACTTGAGTTCTGTATCTTTTGTGGTTAGGGGGATTTGGTTGTGTGTTGCAATTCCTCTTTTGCAATGAGTCAGGTAAAAAGGTTCTGGCCGATGGAGTGGCTATTCCACTGGTGGTTCAGTATTCATGATGGGATCCTTGCACTCTTGCGTAATGGCATAATGGGTGTAGTAGGCGGTATAGAAATTGGAATGTGAGGATCAATGTTGCGATCTAGATTTGAAAGGAATGTCATGAGCTCGTAAGCGAGGGGAGAAATTTTAGAACCCTAGAGTATGTTGGCGCTATTTTAGTATCACTTGTGAAGGGTGTCTTTCGGAAGAGGCATTGTGTGTTGATTTGTGGATTCTTGATTGGCATTACAGAAATAGTACTATTGGTGGACATGGATGTGCAGACTTTGGTACCTGGTGCGGAAGGTTTTAGGAGTATCTCCTACGGGATGATCGTATATGTGTGGCGTGTCAGTCATTTAAGGGGGAGAGATTGAAATCAGGTATGGAGATTCTGGTACTGTCACTGATGTGAGAGTTTGTCTTTGAGGGACGCTCTATTTCTTTGGTTGTGGACTCTGGGAGTTTGTTTCATATTGGACAATAGATCGTATGTGTCATAAATAGTGTCATTGTGGATCTTTGGAAGGTTATTGGCCTATTTTGGGATGATCAAAATTGTCTTGAGGTTCGTTTATAGGCCTAACGCGAATGTGTATTTCATACCAAATCAGATATGCTTATTCGACATATCACTTATGGATGGGTCTTCGCGCGTGGTGGATGATATTCCTACCTTCTTTTATTTTGGATGTTACTCTTTTATGCCATGTGGGGTTGAGAGGCAACTTGATTATTAAAACATGTGTCATGACCTTGTGTAGTTGTGGTGTTATATCAACGAGATGGCTCTTGAGATGTTGGTTGTTTAATGCACCTTAGTTTTGCTTGGCATTTTGTAGCGCATAGCGCTATTTGTCTCCCCCAGTATTATGTTTATGCACTTGGTGTGCTTGTGGTCGATATTTGGGATTTCGTGGGTATAAGAATTTTGGCTCGATGAACATTTCTTTATTGATTGTTATGAGTAGATCAGGTGGCACACCGCCAGGGGTATGATATGTAGATTGGGTCGCACGCTGCAATAGTGAGATGTTGAGTACGGATCATTATACCTATTTTATGTGTTTTGTTTCTTATCTCAGAGTTAGGTTCGTATCATCTGTTTGGTCGTTTTATTTGTTACACAGGTTGGATAGTTTTGTATTCAAGTTCACTTTTCCTTATTAGACGTATTTGAGTTGTCGCTTGTTGGCGCATTGATGGCATCACTTCAAATCTTAAATGGCATTTGAGGTTGCTTATTTCCCGAGCAGCTTGTACTAGGTGAGACAAGGTTGTTGGACCAGAAATCAGTGCAATCGGATTTATATAATTTTTGTTGGAGGAAAAATGTCACTAATCAGTTCAAAATGTGGCAATGGTTCATGTCGAGCAGAGATACTTCATGAGTTATTAGTTTGGCAGGTGGTTTTGAGTTTTTACACATCTCTTTTATCATTGCAGTATTGCGAGAGTTGCAACATGGCTTATATATGTTATGAGGTATATTACGGGCATCAAATTTGTGAATTTGCAGCTATTGCGGTTGGAGGAAGTTACTATGGGCAAATGAGTTATGCGGCGCATGTTGTGATTATGCCATGGGTGTATGATCGTGTTTTGGGTCAACGTGCTAAGATTGATACGGCGTATGTATGTTAGAATCAGACCTTGTTAAGAATTTTGGATGTTGGAATTTGGTTCTACGGCTTGTTGGCGAAGGTAGCAGGAAGGATCTTTAGTCTGCCTTGAGCTAATGTGCTTATATGGGTTGTGTTTGCATGAGTAGGTACACGAGGTGTTAAACAGTGGTTTTGGGCAACTCCGAAATGGTTCTTGACATGTTCGAGGACGAACGTATGTTTAAGTGGGGGAGAATGTAACGACCCGACTGGTTGTTTTGAATTCCAGTGTGTCATTCTGTGGTGAGCCCTTAAGTAGCTTCACTTTATGTATTATGACCTGCACGTGTGGTTTGTTTTGGTTTTCGGGAAGTTCGGAGTTGATTTGGAAGGACAATTCTCAATTCGAGAGCTTTAAGTTGAAGTAGTTGACCAAGGTTTGACTTTTGTGTAAATGCCCTTAGAATCGGGATTTGAAGGTTCCAATAGGTTCATAAGATGATTTTGGACGTGGTAGTACATTCGGGTTGGGTATTGATAGTTCGAGAGAATTTTGACGCTTATTGTGGAAAGTTGGCATTTTGAAGATTTTAGAATTTTCTAAGTTTGATATGAAGTGGACTTTGGTGTTATTGATGTTGTTTAGGATTCTGACCCTTGGAATAGGTTTGTATTGCTATTTGGGACTTGTACGTAAAATTTAGTGTCATTTCAAAATGTTTAAGTATGATTCGGGCGCATTCGGTGAAATTTGAAGTTAAAAGAAGGATTTCGATCGTCGATTCATTATTTTGATATTATTCGTGGCGTTTCAATCCTTTGGATAAATTTTAATAAGGTATTGGGACTTGTTGGTGTGATTCGATGGGGTTCCGGGAGCCTCGGGTGTATTTCGGGATAGTTTTAACCAAGTTTGGTGATTTGCTGTTGATGGCTTGCTGGTTTTTGTTTTGTTCTTCGCGAACATGAGGGAAGATCGCATTCGCGAAGAAGGATTTAGAGTTGGTGGATATCTTTTCTTCACATTCGCGATTGTGGTCTCACATTCGAAAAGTTATGGTCAGCAATGCTTCACGTTCGTGATGCCAGGTTTGCGTTCCCGATGAAGTAACTGGGCCTGGGGGACTTGGCCTTCGCGTTCACTAGGTTGTTGTCGTGCTCACGATGGGTAGCCTGGAAAAGCTTTGCGTTTGCATGTCTTATCTCGTGTTCTGTTGAGGAATTGGGGAGCAAAAGATGAATGTGTGTTGATACCCAATTTTTTCCTCATACATTTTAAATATGCATATATATTTTTAAAAATACTGCACATGCATTTACAAACATGCACAAGTATTTCTATAATTTTTAAAGCTTTATATCAAGTTATTTCAGCATTTTTTATATACAAATATCCAATAATCCCTTATATCATTTTTATGATGATTTAATCATCTAAATTTATTATTTATGCCCATATAATGTTCAAATATTTTAATTACATTTTTTATAATTACATTTGCATTTTAAGGCTAGAATTGCATATTTTGCAATAATAGCCAATATATATGCATAATTATATTATCTATACAGAAAATGACTTTCTATATTTTTATAATATTAAGTAATTATTTTAAATTATATTCATGCACAAATAATATTTTATCATTTATAAATTATTTTATTAAATTAAATGGGTATTTAAAATATAGCCCCTCTTTAATTAAATTTTCGGACCCCAGCCCAATAACTAGTCAGCCCAACTATCCCAACCCATAACACAATACCCAAACCAAACTACCCTACCCGTCCAATAACCTGCCCCAGCCTAAAATTAATCCTGGTCGTTGATCTCAGAAGATCAACGGTCCAGAATCGACCTTCCTTTTTAATTATACTAATCCTAAACCCTACCTTCATTTCCCCCAACCCATGCCACCTCTGGATCCCTTATCTCATCTCTTCACTCCCTCAACCCCCTCTAACTCTAGCCTTTCGTCACAAATCCCCCTTGATTCATGGGGTTTTCCTTCGATTTCATGCCTTATCCGGCCCCATCTCTCTGCTGGTTGTATGATTTTCATATTGCTTGATATGAATCTCAAAGACACAAACCAAATTTGGTTTAAAGTCTCTCTTTTCTCGACTGTTCCGTCTATGTTCACTCCGAAATCTGTAAGCACAAATGTTTTGGTATTTTTATGGTTCCAAATCTCTTGTTCAAACCAGATTTGATTTGCTTCTGTCTATTTTCATGAACCTAGCTATTTCTGGTTGAATCCGTTTAGATCTCTTTAGATCTGGAGCGATTTTATGTTTGTTTGGTATTTTTCCCTTAAAATTTCCTTCTTTTACTATTGGCCGATTTCATTTACCCTAAAAAGCTAGGGTTTTGGTTCTAATGCATTTCTACAAAAAATGTTTTAAACATTTAAGTGTTTTCATCTCTAATTTTATGTACTTCATCGAATGATTTTTTTGGTTCCTATTGTTTCGCTTATTTGGCCATTTATTCTATTGTTCTTGCCTGTTTACCTTAGCTCTGTTAATTAAAGTGTTAATTGATTTACTTGCCTAAATTAGTGTTTAAATTTAGTACCCGTATTTCCTTATTAAGTTCTTACTTATTCTTACCTTATTTGTGTATTGGTACTACTGGCTGATTTTGTGTTACTAACTCCTAATTGATTTCGGAATTAGTTATTAGTTTATTTAACGTCATTCTTAGTTACTAATTGATTCTGTGTGAGATATTCCTTAAATTAAGTGGCAATTACTCATTTCTGCTCTGTTAATTGATTCACGACAGACCTTAATTGATTGATTCATTGATTTTTATACCTTATTTGTGTGTAATTGATTTTTATACCATATTTGTTTTACTCTATTGTATACTATAAAAGCCTTTCCCTTGTCCTGATTTTAGACACTGAGACACTTACACGCTTTAGAACCCATTGAGAAATAACTTCTTCACGGAACAACTTCACAACTTTTAAAGTTTCTGTTTCTTAAAAACTTAAGTTCTCTGTTTGTTTTACTGTTCTGATTTTTGCACTATTTGGCCGGCTGAAAGCCAAGGCCTAACTCTCTGGATTTTATCTACTGTTGCATCCCTATTTGCTTTCTTCTCGACTAGTATGCCTTAACTCCTAGTATCCCATTTTGTTCTATATACTTCATTCAATTAGTCTATTTCAAATTGCAGCGTGATTCTGTTTGCTATGTGACTGCCTGATTCTACTTAATGATGTTGTTAAGCTAAGGTATCTTCAATAATATGAAACTCTTCCTAATTCAGTTCCTATTATGAACTTTGCTAGAAACATGTGATCTATGTGTGGCTAATTCATGTGTCCTGTTTGTTTATTAATTGTTTGTGTGCTTAAGCCATGGTTTTTTAATATTAGCATCTGGCCTAATCAAAAATGCAAACTTGTTCAAACTATATGCTGAACATGAATTTTGTTTGTTCCTTAGTGCAGTTCTGTTGTAATTCTGTATGTACTGGTTTCTAAACATGTCCCCCATTTACCCTCTATGTACTGGTTTTCAAACTTCTACTCTTAGTTATTTAGTTTCCTACCACCCCCAGTGTGAGCACTGCCTAGGGTCCTTGAGACTTCTCCGAACTTTGACACATTGGGGCTAGTCTTCTAATCTTTTATGAACTGTTTCTTTAAGTGTGGTCCTGGTGTGAGCATTGCCCGGAGTCCCTGAGGCCCTTGGGAACTTTGACATACTAGGAACCTAATCCTATGTGCCATGTATGGATCCTCCTTTATGCTTCAAAGTTACTATGTTTGAAGGCCTGGTTCCCAAGTTTATATTGGGCCCGCTAAGGCTCCCTATAGTGTAATGGATATTTTTTATGTAATTTATTCATTTTGGGCTGTAATAATCTCTATAATAAATAGATTTGGGACTTATTAGTAAAATCAGGGGGTTTTACTTATATCTTTGTTAAACTCGGGTAGAAATCTTGCCTATAGGTTTATTATGTTAATTTATTATGTGAATGCCACACTTGTAGAGATCCTGCCTATAGGATTTTTTTTTTGATTGTTTGTGACTCTGTATTTCCACATTTTGGCATACTAGAGATACCGCCTAAAGGTCTTCTGTTAACTCTGCATTAGAAATCCTGTGCATATGATCTACACATATTTCCAATCCCAACGTGCATTAGTGATCATGTATATAGGATTCAATTTCTGTGAATTAACAAACTTTCCTGGCAATTTGCTTAAAAAAAGTCTGCCCACGTATGATTAATAGATATCATGCCTATAGGAAACAAAAATCAATTTCAACTTTGATACCATGCCTATAGGAATAAAAGGAATAAGTTTCAAAACCTAGAAATCATGTCTATAGGATTTAAACTAATACATATCATGCCTATAGGGTGAAATCAATTTGTGAACTTAGAAACCATGCTTATAGAGGTTTAAATCAAGTCAACACTTAGAGATCATGTCTGTAGGAGTTAAATCAACTCTGCAAATTAGAAAGCAAGCCTATAGGACTCTATTAACCAGTTTTGAGTTCGACCAATTTTGGGTTATCACTTAGGCAAAAATTTGTAGGGATTGCTAATGATTCTGGGCCTAAAAACTGTGATATCTTACTGCCTGAAAATGCTCAGATTCAAAGCTTCATAAAATCAATATGCAAACCAATAGGTTCCGATGCTCTCCTTAATAAACTACTTCTTTATATTATGTTCTGCTCATCTAGATATCCTACCTATAGGATCCTAAATTAACAAAGTTTGTTGATTTAATTGCGTGCATTTGTTGTCTACTTGTGGAGGTCATGTGAGCCCCTATTTGTTTTTTACATGAAGTCCTATCTGAATTTTTGTTTGTCGCCTAGCTTTTCTCATTTTAAGAAACATAGGTCAGTCTAGAACTACCCTAAATAGAGGTCCTAAATACCTCCAGGACCATAAGTAAAGGACGGGTAGTGCACGCATAGGGTACAGTTTAGAATCAATTAGGGCGCTTAAGTAACAACTTGAAGATAGTAAATGGGTAGTAAAGGAAATGATAGCCCATGCGCTAATGCTATGAGTAAAACCCCGACTTGAGGTAGTTGCAAAGCATTGCATGGAATGATCCTATAGGCTAAAAACATAGGGCCACCCCATACTCCGGTGTAAAAATAAATTGAATATTGTATATGTCCAAATTGTTTTCCTCCCTTTTAAAACCAATTCGCTTAATTTAAGTTCGGCTGAGACCCACCGTTGTGGACCTCGAGGGGTGCCTAACACCTTCCCCTCAAGGTACTTTCGAGCGCTTACCTGATCTTCGGTGATGTAGACCGGTTATTTGAGTTAATTGCTCTAGGTGTCCTATTGCACCTTAAATTCGTTAGATGGTGACTCTTTCTAATCCAATTCCCTACCCTCACGGAAAGGAGTTGTCTTAGAAAAAGTTGAAACCCAATTTTGCGAGAAAAAGGGGCACGATAGCATGGCGACTCTGCTGGGACATCTTTAGGCTCTTACCATAACGAAATTGTCTGTGAATTAGTCTTTAAGCATATCTTTATTATTTCGTTAATACTTGCACACCCCTTCCCATTCTATGTGAATTTATTTGCTTATCCTTATTTATTTATGATTTCCCTCCCCTGCTTTATCACTTTTACTATGGAAACTGACTTATCTCCTTGTTTTTTTTTTCTTTTCTTAAATGTCTTTACAATTATTGAATATCATATTTTATCATTATTCATCATGCAAATACTTGACAACGTGTTATTTTCTTTTGCATAACTCCATGCTCAACAACATATTCCACTCGTGCGTACTAATACCATAGCAGCACTTGATGAGTGTCCGCGCTCTTCCTAAAATTACCCTTCAAATTCGGAAAGGCTTATTTACGGTAAAACTAGTCGACAGTTCCGTGCCTTTCCCCCTCAATTTGTCCGCTTGAGAGTACCAGTCTAGACTTCTATAGAAACCTTGCTCTGATAATAATTGTACATGTATCATGGTCAAACCTAGCTGAGGTTAATATGTTATCCACATAATAACCCCTTAAGAAAGCCTTGTCCAATGTCCATCGGGATTTCCATAATCCCAATGGACGCAATCACGATATGTGTATTATTTGGAGATATAAATGCTGACATGCTAATCGTTAATGTGTAAGTAGTCGAATCCGGAGGGGGAAAGGGTCTAACTCTATTTATTTTGCAGAAAATGAGGCACGAAGTCCCCACGTTCGGCATCTGAAGTATACCACCGTTGTTGTTGGACTGGTGGGAAAATCATTCGTCAAGCGATAAAAATCACGTGAAAAGGGTTCTTGGAAATTTACCTTCTTTATTGGACATCCAACCAAACAACATGTTGATCGAAGTTGCTAATATGTTTTGGGATGGAGAAAAAGCTGTATTCCATTTTGGTGACATAGAAATGACTCCCCTCTTGGAGGAAATCGGAGGATTCGCTGGATTATCGTGGGATAGTCCCGGTTTATTAGTGTTAGAAAACCGCAATACTAGGGGGTTTCTAAAAATGATGGGTCTGAGAAAGAATGAGGACTTGGAGTGCTTGAAGAAGTCCTACATACCCTTTGACTTCCTCTATGAACGATACTGACACAGCAAATCTTACCGTATCTTTCATAACGAATTCTCCATAACTTCCCTGGGTTGGACTCATCGCAGGTTTTTGTATTCATCGTCTGCTTTATGGGTATGATAGTGTTCCAAGTCAAGGGGACAAAATCCACACCAGGTTGGCCATGATAACCAAAGCTTTAATAGAGGGAATTGAGGGATAAACCTTCACTATTGTCCCGATGATTGTAGTAGACATATACCGGGCTCTAGATCATTGCAAGAAAGGGTTCAAACACTTTGAGGGTTGTAACTTGCTACTACAAATTTGGTTGTTAGAACATCTTCAGAGGGGTCAATTCGACAAGAGTTTCCATGGAGACAATGGAACGATCACATAGCTTTCCACCATCCTAAAAGAATGACCTTTATCCCAGATAGATTTGCACAACCAGAGAATGCTACAGAATGGGCGTAGTTTTTCAACAATTTGACCGAGGACCAGGTTCACTGGATGTTTGAGTGGTTCCCTAATTCATTATCAGATCCAGGGATGTTCCACATTTGGAGTTGATTGGGTTAAGGGAAATACATCCCTATGTTCCTATCAGGGTCATGAGGCAAGCTGGTAGAAAATAAGTCATGCCACGAGTCTCTAAAATAAGTCATTACAGATAGAATTTCTAGGGTGATGCCATTCCATATAAATGTGAGGCCCAACATATGTGGCACTTGAAGATTATCATGGAAAAGGATACCATCAAGCCAGATCGATATCACGCCGGTCATGTGCACTTCTACCCCTCATGGTTAGAAGATAACATAGCAGGAATATTCGAGCCAAGGGTTGGTCAAGGAAACAGGGTCATAGATGAAGTCGCTGAAGCGCAAGTGAAGTATGAGAGTCTACGCAAGAGGGTTCTTGAATACGAATCCAAGCATCTGGAGCAACATAAGTTCGACATGGAATCAATCAACAAGTGGAAAGAAATGTCTACAAGGTGGGTAGAAAGGTTGGAGTACTTGGAGCAGGATCTGATGAAACTAGAAGGAAAGATGAGGAAAAGGGTCATAGATTGTCAGAATGCAGAGGGTAACGAAGGAGGACATATAGGGCATACCTGCTTCTGTACATGCACAACCTGGGGAATCGAATTGATGGAGCGAAGAGGACCAAATATAGGGAAGGTCCCTCCGGTACCAAGTAGATTAGGTTTATCTATTTTGAGTCATTTTGGAATCCGAATGTAATAAGGCAAATGCCATTAGTAACTCATTTATTTATCATCATTTTTAGGTTCGTCCTATTTATTACATTAATGAAATGAGGCATTTATCATCATTAAATCTCTCCAAATCTACTTCTCGCTAGGCCTACCTTGGGCACAACAAGGTTCCCCAAATTAGGACGTGAATTTATGTTTTTTGCAATACATGTTTAAATCCTGCAAATGCTTTTTTGAATCCTTACTGACTTGCCTACCTTTTGTTTTTTCTTTATTTTTATTATTCCTATCCCCTAAGGTTGGTTTGCAAATGCTGGCATCGTCAGTTTATCACATTAGATCTAAAGGCCCTCCACCTCCTCCTCCTCCTCCAAGTAATCTGAAAAGCAAAGGAAAAGCTAAGATGGATTATCTGAGTGGTATCCGAAAAGAAAATGATGAGAATATTGAAACTTCACACTGTCGAACTACTCCAGCCCAGAATGATTTTTTCCTATGATAGGAACAGAAAATACTGGAGTGTCAAGGAGAACTTGAGCAGGTCTGCAATTTGACAAACCTCTCCCTCACCCTAAACGTCTCAGACGTTAACCAATAAAATGCTGAAAACCCAGCACCTCCTCAAAACACACCAAACCAACTTCCACAAAATCCTCCTACACCCCATCAATATGCAACTCCTCCCCAAAATCCTAATCCTCCACCAATACCCATTCCCCCTCAGCACCAACATCTTCCTACTCAATACCCACAAACAACTTACAATACTCCTCAGAATATCTCGCAGCCTATCCCTAATCCGCAAAACTCAACTAACGATCACCACTACACTCCAACCCCTAGCATCCACCAAAACAATCCCATATACGTGGAAACCTTACCTCACTCTACTCAACCAACCTCATACATTCCAGAATTTACCGAGAAGAACCTGCTCATTAAGAACATGGCCGAATAGCTCAAGAATCTTACGAGCCGAGTCCAGGGTGTTGAAGGAGGCAAAGAAATTAAAGGTCAGAATTAAGAGGATCTGTGCATTCAGCCAAATGTGGAAATGCCAGAGGGTTACAAACCTCCTAAGTTCAAAATGTTTGACGGAATGGGTGACCCGAAGGTACATTTGAGAACATATTGTGATAAGCTCGTGGGTGTTGGGAAAGATGAAAGGATTCGCATGAAGATGTTCATGAGGAGTCTCACTAGAGATGCCCTATCTTGGTATATCAGTTAGAATCCCAAGAAGTGGGTTAATTGGGTAAGTATTGCGTCAGACTTCATGGATCGATTCAGGTTTAACAGAGAAAATGCACTGGATGCCTTCTACATACAGAATCTTATGAAGAAACCAATAGAGACTTTCCATGAGTATGCTACTCGATGGAGGTCAGAAGCTACAAAAGTCAGGCCGGCATTAGAGGAAGAGTAGATGAACAAATTCTTCGGCAAGGCCCGGGATCCATAATACTATGAAAGGTTAATGGTAATCGAAAATCACAAGTTCTCCGACATCATAAAACTCGGGGAAAGGATTAAAAAGGGATCAAGAGTGGGATAGTAACCAATTTCGAGGAATTGCGGCCACGAACAAAGCATTGCAGTCAAGGGGTATATCAAAGAAGAAAGAAGTAGAGGTAGTAATGGTAGCCCAAGGTCCAAAATCTCCACTCACATACCAAATACCTCCACCTACATACAAACCCTCACCTC
Source organism: Nicotiana sylvestris (assembly GCF_000393655.2). Lineage (NCBI taxonomy): Eukaryota > Viridiplantae > Streptophyta > Magnoliopsida > Solanales > Solanaceae > Nicotiana > Nicotiana sylvestris. Next base: position 82,644,531 of record NC_091067.1, read on the forward strand.
CTAGATATTCTCAACCTGCTACCACCTATCACACTTATAACAACCATCCAGCCTATTACCATAGAGCCAATTTTGATCGTAGGCCGCCCAGACAATACACCCCTATTGCTAAACCCATTGACCAGCTATATGAAAGACTGAAGGTTGCCAGATATGTCACCCCTATTCCTGCTGTTGCCATGAAAAACTCCTCCTAGTGGTTCAACCCAAACAAAATATGTGCATACCATTCCGACATAAATGGGCATATTATTGATGAATGTCGCACTCTAAAATAAATATTAAAACCCTGATTGATACCAAAGTAATACAAGCGAAGGAAGCCACGCCAAATGTCCGCAACAATCCCCTCCCAGATCATAGGGGTGAAGGAGTAAATGTGATAGAAACTGATGAAGAATGTGATCATGAGGGGTCAATTGGGCTTATTCGGGAAGGTGTTGACCCTAAACCTGCAGTCACACTTACTGCTATCATGGTAGAGATACAACCGCCAGTCAAAGTTGAAGTAGTCGCATCAGTCCCATTTGAAATTGAAATAATAGCACCTGCGACTACACCAGCTCCATTTGAAGTAGAAGTACCCACACCCTTCACTGTGACAGTAGCACACACACCTCTTTTCAAGTTCAATGACATACCCTGGGATTACGTTGCTCAAGCTAGGAGAAAAGGAAAAGCAAAGATGGAAGAATCTAGTGCCGCACAGGGGATGAATAGAACTGGAAAGATTTATACACCTGAAAATTTTGGGAGGAACAAGCAAGGAAGCTACTACCAAAAAACCCATCATTAAAGCTAGTCCAGACGATCTTTGGAGGAAAGTACAGGCAAGAGAATACTCTGCGTTGATCATTTGAACAAGACTCCCTCCCAGATATCCATCCTGTCGCTATTTCAAAATTCTCAGGCGCATAGGAATGCTCTGATGAAGGTGTTGAATGAAGCTTACGTACCCAACAACATCACTAGTGGAGAGATGGCCAACATGGTACGGCAAGTACTGGAGAGGCACAAGATCACCTTCCACAAAGATGAACTACCACCTGAAGGATTAAGTCACAATAGGGAACTGCATATCACAGTACAGTTTAAGGACAAATTCATTGCTAGAGTTTTAATAGATGAAGGTTAAAGCCTCAACCTTTGTCCATTGAATACTCTAAAAAGGTTGGGCAAAGATTTCCATGAGATACGAGCAGGGAGTATGAACGTGAAGGCATTTTATAGGTCTCAAAGGGCCACAATTTGGGAGATTAACCTTTGTCTGCAGATGGGCCCGTCTTGGTTCGATGTTGAGTTCCAAGTATTAGACATATCTGCTACATACAATCTTCTATTGGGATGACCTTTGATACATGCCGTTGGGGTTGTGGCTTCCACGCTACACCAGGCCGTAATGTTCGAATGGAACCATAAAGAGGTAATCATTCACGGAGATGGAAGTAACCCCATTTACACCAGTCAAACTGTCCCGGTTGTCGAGAATAGAAGAAGGCTGGGTGGAGAAACATATCACCGCATCGAGCATGTCAATGCAATTGAGAAAGATAAGTGGTGGAGTAACAAAATAGAAAGCATACTCGCATGGTCTGGGTATGAACCCGGCAAAAGGGCTTGGGAAGAAACTCCAAGGCATTATCAAACCGATACAGTTGAAACGTCACGGCACAACGTTTGGACTTGGATATCCATACACCTGACAAAAATATAATGATTTGTCTCCACCATGGCGTGGTCCTTATTACCCTCTCGAGCCGCTAGTGCCACATCTGAGTCAGACTTTTCACCAGGCCAACACAATATGGGGATATGCAGAGGAGGAAGCTTTGGCTGGGTTAAGGAATTTGTGTCTAGAAGACGAGAATATGGATTGCAATGTGATAGTTGAGAAGGAGAAGGAAGAAGAAGGCCTCACCATTTAGACAGTGGAGAAGGGAGTTGTTCTCAAGAATTGGAGTACCACACCATCCTGGGCCCGTCGAGTTCTTGGGTAGCTTGGCAATTAGCCTGACCTGTTTTAATAGCCATTTTAGGCATTTAAGATATTTTCAGTATTTTGTATTAAAGACGCATTTTTTTCGAAATAATTGCTCAAGTCATCGAGCCATACCTATTTTGGATATTTTCAAAGTTTAATTAATGCATTGTTATTTAGTATTCATTATTATCTTTTACATTTTTCTTCTACAACATTATTATTACTTTTCCTAATGAACCAATGACTGTACATGTAATGAGACAATGCAATATAAGGATAGTGACTTAGAAGAAGAGGATGAAATATCTAAGGAAGTTGTCATAGAAGTTTAGAATTTTGAGAACAAACCTAATTCCAATCTGGACGAAACCAAGGCACTCAATTTGGGAGATTCCAAAACCGTCAAAGAGACTCGCATAAGCATGTACCTATCACCATCAGAAAAGAGGAATACACTTGTTTCTTGAAAGAATATGAGGATATTTTTTCATGGTCATATGATGACATGACGGGCATGAGCACATCCATAGTAGCTCATAAGTTGCCCACCAATCCAATGTGTCTGCCGATCAAGCAGAAACTCAGAAAGTTCAAACCATACATGAGCCTAAAAATCAAGGAAGAACTCACTAAGCAAATCAAAGCCAAAGTCCTCCGGGTAGTTGAGTACCCAACTTGGTTAGCCAATATTGTACCGGTTCTGAAGAAAGATGAGAAAGTCAAGGTATGTGTCGACTATCGGTATTTAAACAGAGCAAGTCCCAAGGACGATTTTCCACTGCCAAATATACACATCCTGATCGACAATTGCGCCAAGCATGAACTCCAATCCTTTGTAGATTGCTTCGCGGGTTATCATCAAATTTGGATGGACGAAGAAGACGCAGAGAAAACAACCTTCATTACACCGTGGGGAGTGTACTGCTAGAAAATGATGCCATTCGTTCTAAAGAATGCTGGGGCAACCTACATGAAAGCCATGAAGACCATCTTCCATGATATGATACACAATGAAATAGAGGTGTATGTTGACGAAATCATCATCAAATCCAAGAGGGCCACATATCACATAGCAAACTTGAGGAAGTTCTTTGACATGCTACGAAGGTACAATTTAAAACTGAACCCCGCAAAATGTGCATTCGGGGTTCCTGCAGGAAAATTATAGGGATTCATCGTCAGCCGTCGAGGAATCAAGTTGGACCCGTCAAAGGTAAAAGCTATCCATGAATTACCACCACCAAAGAGCAAAAAGGACGTGATGAGCTTCCTGGGGCGCCTCAACTATATCAGCAGCTTCATAGCACATTCCATGATAATATGTGAACCCATCTTCAAAATATTGAGGAAAGATGCTGAAACCAGTTAGACTAAAGATTGTCAAAGGGATTTTGACAAAATTAAGGAATACCTGTCCAAGCCACCAGTCCTAGTCCTGCCGGAACTTGGAAGACCTTTGCTACTCTATTTGTCTGTACTAGATGGGGCTTTCGGCTGTGTTTTGGGACAACATGACGAGACAGGAGAAAGGAGCAAGCCATATATTACTTGAGTAAGAAGTTCACACCTTACGAAGCATGGTATTCTCTGCTAGAACGCACTTGCTGTGCTTTGACATGGACAACTCAGAAATTGAGGCATTACTTCTGTGCCTACACCATATACCTCATATCCAGAATGGACCCTCTGAAGCACATCTTTCAGAAGCCTATGACTACCGAGAAATTAGCTAAATGGCAAATATTGTTAAGTGAGTTTGATATTATCTATATAACTTAGAAGGCAGTCAAAGGACAAGCATTGGCAGACCATCTTGATTATCATGTGGGAGGAGAATACGAACCACTAAAAACGTATTTTGCTGACGAAGAAGTGTCATTCGTAGGAGAGGAAATTCCTGAAGCCTATGACGGTTGGAAAATGTTCTTCGACGAAGCTGTCAATTTCAAAGGAGTGGGTATTGGAGCGGTTTTGGTATCAGAGACAGGTCAACATGATCCGATATCCGCCAAGCTTAGGTTTTCATGCACTAACAATATGGTAGAATATGAGGCTTGCATCATGGGGCTCAATTTGGCCATCCATATTAGTATACTAGAGTTGCTAGTAATTGGCGATTCGTATCTTCTAGTACACCAAGTTCAAAGAGAATGGTCTACAAAAAATACCAAGATACTACCATACTTGTATCATGTGCAAGAATTGCTGAAGGGGTTCACAAAGATAGAATTCAAACATGTGCCCAGAATTCAAAATGAATTTGCAGACGCGCTGGCCACCTTGTCATCAATGATACAACATCTAGACAAGAATTTCATCGATCCCATCCCGGTGAGGATCCATAATCAACCGGCTTACTGTGCTCATGTTGAAGAAGAAACGGATGGAAAACCTTGGTTCCATGACATTAAAGAATATTTGACAAAGGGAGAATACCCAGAACAGGCAAACCATACTTAGAAACCCACAATACGGAGCCTGTCCAATCACTTCTTCCAAGGCGAAGGAACCTTGTATAGAAGAACTCCTGATCTTGGATTGTTGAGGTGTATTGACGCAAAATAGGCTTCCAAATTGCTCGAGGAGATACAAGCCGAAACTTGCGGACCACATATGAACGGTTTTGTTCTAGCCAAAAAGATACTCAGAACGGGATATTTTTGGATGACTATGGAAACAGATTGCATCTGATACATCCAGAAATGCCACCAATGCCAGATACATGCAGACATGATAAAGGTACCACCAAATGAACTCAATACAACAAGTGCACCTTGGCCTTTTGTTGCCTAGGGAATGGATGTCATCGGTTCGATCGAGCCCACTGCTTCAAACAGACACCAGTTCATTTTAGTGGCCATCGATTACTTCACAAAATAGGTAGAGGCTGCATCCTACAAAGTTGTAACCAAGAAAGTCGTCGTAGATTTTGTCAGAGATCGTATTATTTGTCAATTTGAAGTTCCCGAGTTCATTATCACTGATAATGCCGCCAATATCAATAGTGATTTGATGAAAGCCATGTGTGAAACCTTCAGAATCAAGCACAAAAAGTCTATAGCATACAGGCCTCAAATGAATGGAGTTGTGGAAGCCGCCAATAAAAATATCAAGAAGATACTAAGGAAGATGGTAGAAAAATCACAAACAATTGCATGAGAAGTTACCCTTTGCCCTATTGGGATACCACACCACAGTCTGCACATCAATTGGGGCAACTCCTTATTTAATAGTTTATGGTACCGAAGTTGTCATTCCCGCCGAGGTAGAAATTCCTTCTTTAAGGATCATACAAGAAACCGAACTCAGTGATGCAGAATGGATAAGGAGCCGCTATGAGAAACTAGCCCTCATAGATGGAAAAAGAATGAATGTAGTATGTCACGGTCAGCTTTATCAGAATAGAATGTCTAGAGCTTTTAACAAAAGGGTCAAACCAAGACAATTCGCACCGGGGTAGCTGGTGCTGAAGCGGATCTTCCCACATCAGGATGAAGCCAAAGAAAAATTTTCACCCAACTAGCAAGGTCCCTACGTGGTTCATAGGGTACTAACCGGAGGAGCACTCATACTTGCAGAAATGGACGGAGAAGTTTGGCCAAAACCTATCAATTCAGATGTAGTCAAGAGATACTATGTTTAATTGTTTGTATTCCTTCATCTGATGTAACTGAACTATGTTTGACCTGATTCCTATTTAAGAAGGGATACGTAGGCAGCCCTGTGGGTTTATTCACATCTTAATAAAATCTTCATTTTCCCAGAACAAAAACTACGCTAGAATTTTGAGGCCAGCCAACGCCATCATATGCAAGACTGTCAAAAATTGGTTAAGTCACTGGGGCAGAATTTTGAGGTGGACCATCAAATTCTAATACAAGGAAGCCTTGATGTCTCTAAAAGTGTTACAGTCATCAGTTCACTTAATTTACCTAATAATATATACCACTATATTTCATAAAATGATTCTATTTCATCAATAAATGCACATTTTCGAAAAATTTATTTCTGTGACAGCCAGGTGTTACCTAGGGCAACTAGAATAGGGCCTTCAGAGCAAAGCAAAGCAAAACAAGAAGACAAAGGCACGAACCAACCTCCCTGCAAAACTTACGATCTTTGTTTGAATGCAGGGACAAGGTATAACCACAAGTACTTACGCCTTAAAAATATTACCTTCATAACAATTGGACCGCCAAGCACAAATATATCTCCAGCTAAGAAATATTCTACTCATATTTGCTATTTGTTCACTGCATAAGGCTATGCATTGCCTTCTCTTTGCATGAGACTAAGCCCTATCTCAAATCTTGCATGAGGCTAAGCCATGCCTCCATATTTGCATAAGGCTAAGCGTTGCCTTCTCTCTACATGAGACTAAGCCCTATCTCAAATCTTGCATGAGGCTAAGTCCTGCCTCCATATTTGCATAAGGCTAAGCATTTCCTTCTCTTTGCATGAGACTAAGCCTTGTCTGAAATCTCACATGAGGCTAAGACCTGCCTCCATATTTGCATAAGGCTAAGTGTTGCCTTCTTTTTGCATGAGACTAAGTCTTGTCTCAAATCTTGCATGAGGATAAGCTCTGCCTTCATATTTGCATAAGGATAAGTGCTTCCTTCTCTTTGCATAAGACTAAGACATGACTCAAATCTTGCATGAGGCTAAGCCCTGCCTCCATATTTGCATAAGGCTAAGCGTTGCCTTCTCTCTGCATGAGACTAAGCCATGTCTCAAATCTTGCATGAGGCTAAGCCCTTCCTCCATATTTTCATAAGGATAAACGTTGCCTTCTCTTTGCATGAGACTAATCCATGTCTTAAATCTTGTATGAGGCTAAGCCCTGCCTCCATATTTGCATAAGGCTAAGTGTTGCCTTCTCTCTGTATGAGACTAAGCCCTGACTCAAATCTTGCATGAGGCTAAGCCCTACCTCCATATTTTCATAAGGCTAAGCGTTGCCTTCTCTTTGCATGAGACTAAGACTTGTCTCAAATCTTGCATGAGGCTAAGCCCTGCCTCCATATTATCAAAAGGCTATATGTTTCCTTATCTCTACATGTTTCTAAGCCCTATCTCGAATCTTACATGAGGCTAAGCAAATTTGCATAAGGACAAGCATTGCCTTCTCTTTGCATGAGACTAAGCCATGTCTCAAATCCTGCATGAGGCTAAGCCCTGCCTCCCTATTTGCATAAGGCTAAGCACTGCCTTCCCATGAGACTAAGCATTGTCTCCCTTCTGCATTAAATGTTACCTTATTCTAAACTTTACATTATATTCTTCTCTCGGGGTTAAGCTCCGCTCCCAAGCAAGAACAGGCTTTGTTTTTTTATCACCTCCGATATCATGTCTCGGCACTTCATGGGCTGATATATAGCCAACTTGTCCAAAGGAATCATAGTCCGAATGCATCATCTGCATAGCCTAAAGACACCATGTCATGGCCTAAATATCTGTAAACACTGCACATCATTATTAAAAGGTGTCATGGTTCAGAGGCACTATTTTCATGGCCCGAGAACATCATTTCATGGATGCGAATCCCTTATCTCATGATTCATGGCCCAGGACGTCATCCTCTCCGTCCAAAGACAACCTTCATGGTCCAAGGGAACTTGCATCATGTTTAAATCCTACAGTAATATATACACTTGGATGCATCGTGTTTTAAGTTTTGCAGGAAATCCAGGAGGTAACCATTCTTCAAACATGAGCAACTTTCACTCTGATTTCCACTCATACCATTTTTATCTTGCTGTTATCTCAAACATAACTGATTCTCATCAATTACTCGCCTTTACCCCATGATCGTTAAGATACCTGCCCTGTGATACATCCGTTATGCTTCAGACTCATATTTATAACTATGCATAAACCCATCTGATACTATCCTTCCCAAAAGGAACCCTTTCCAAAACATACGGCCATTCCTATAGCAATTCCATCATTTTCATTCACCATTGGGTCCAGAACTACACATGGCCTGATTCCTGTAAAACCAGGGATATATAGGCAGCTTAGAGACAGGTTGCGGCTTATATTTTTCAAACATCCCATTCGGCCAAAATCGGTCATCATTTCTTTACCCGACAACTCTCATCCTTTCCGGTAAAGCGGGGCAACTGTTGATACCCAAATTTTTCCTTATACATTTTAAATATGCATATATATTTTTAAAAATGGTGTAGATTCATTTACAAACATGCACAAGTATTTCTATAGTTTTTCTATAATTTTTAAAGCTTTATATCAAGTTATTTCTGCATTTTTTATATACAAATATCGAATAATTATCCATTATATCATTTTTATGATGATTTAATCATCTAAATTTTTCATTTATGCCCATATAGTGCTCATTACATTTTTATAATTATATTTGCATTTTAAGGCTAGAATTGCATATTTTGCAATAATAGCCCATATATATGCATAATTATATTATCTATACAGAAAATGACTTTCTATATTTTTATAATATTAAGAAATTATTTTAAATCATCTCCATACACAAATGACATTTTATCATTTATAAATTATTTTGTTAAATTAAATGGGTATTTAAAACATAGCCCCTCTTCAATTAAATTTTCGGACTACGGCCCAATAATTAGTCAACCCAATTATCCTAACCCAAAACCCAATACCCAAACTCAACTACCCTACCTGTCCAATAACCCGACCCAGCCTAAAATTAATCATGGCCGTTGATCTCAGAAGATCAACGGTCTAAGATCGACCTTCCTTTTTTAATTATACTAATCCTAAACCCTACCCTCATTTCCCCCAACCCACCGCCTCTGGATCCCTTCTCTCATATCTTCTCTCTCTCACCCCCCCCTCTAACATTAGCCCACTGTCACAAATCACCCTTGATTCATGGAGTTTTCCTTCGGTTTCATGCCTTATCCAGCCTCATCTCTCTATTGGTTGTATGATTTTCATGTTGCTTGATATGAATCTCAAAGACTCAAACCAAATTTGGTTCAAAGTCTCTCTTTTCTTGACTATTTCGTATATGTTCACTCCGAAATCTGTAAGCACAAATATTTTGGTATTTTTATGGTTCTAAATCTCTGGTTCAAACCAAATTTGATTCGCTTCTGTCTATTTTCATGAACTTAGCTATTTCTAGTTGAATTCATTTAGATCTCTTTAGATCTGGAGCAATTTTGTGTTTGTTTGGTATTTTTCCCATAAAATTTTCTGCTTTTACTATTATTATTGACTGATTTCATTTACCCTAAAAAAGCTAGGGTTTTGGTTCTAATGCATTTCTACAAAAAATGTTTTAAACACTTAAGTGTTTTCATCTCTAATTTTATTTACTTCTTCGAATGATATTTTTTTATTTAATTTAATTAAGCTCTATATATTTGTCTTGTAGTTCCTAGGGTTTCGATTATTTGGCCATTTATTACTATTCTTGCCCGTTTACCTTAACTCTGTCAATTAAAGTTTTAATTGATTTACTTGCCTAAATTAGGGTTTGAATTTAGTACTCGTATTTTCTTATTAAGTTCTTACTTGTTCTTACCTTATTTGTGTACCCGTACTACTGGCTGATTTTGTGTTACTGGCTCCTAATTGATTTTGGAATTAGTTATTACTTTATTTAACCTCGTTCTTAGTTACTAATTAATTCCGTGTGAGATCTTCCTTAAATTAAGTGGTAATTACTCATTTCTATCCTGTTAGTTGATTCAGGACTGCCCTTAATTGATTGATTAATTTATGTTCATACCTTATTTGTGTGTAATTGATTTTTATACCGTATTTGTTTTACTCTATTGTATGATATAAAAGGCTTTCCCTTGTCCTGATTTTAGATACTAAGACACTTACACGCTTTAGAACCCATTGAGAAATAACTTCTTCACTGAACAACTTCACAACTTTAAAACTTTCTGTTTCTTAAAAGCTTAAGTTCTCTTTTTGCTCTACTATTCTGGTTTCTGCACTATTTGGCCGGCTGAAAGCCAAGGCCTAACTCTCTTAAATTTGGCTACTGTTGCATCCCTATTTACCTTCTTCTCGACTTGTGTGCCTTAACTCCTAGTATTCCATTCGGTTCTGTATGCTTCATTCAAATATTCTATTTCAAATTGCAGCATGATTCTATTTGCTATGTGACTGACCGATTCCACTTAGTGATGTTGTTAAGCTATGCTATCTTCAATAATATGAAACTCTTCCTAATTCAATTCATGTTCTGAACTTTGCTAGAAACATGTGATCAATGTGTGGCTAATTCATATGTCCTGTTTGTTTACTAATTGTTTCTATGCTTAAGCCATTGTTGTTTAATATTAGCATCTAGCCTAATCAAAAATGCAAACTTATTCAAACTATATGCTAAACATGAATTTTGTTAGTTCATTGGTGCAGTTTTGTTGCTATTATGTATGAACTGGTTTCTAAACATGTCCCCCCTTACCCTCTATGTACTGGTTTTCAAATTTCTACTCTTAGTTATTTAGGTTCCTACCACCCTAGTGTGAGCACTGCCTAGGGTCCTTGAGACTCCTCCAAACTCTGACATATTGGGGCTGGTCTTCCAATCTTTTATGAACTATTTCTTTAAGTATGGTCCTGATGTGAGAATTGTCCGGGGTACCTGAGGCCATTGGGATCTTTGACACACTAGGAACCTAATCTTATGTTCCACGGATGGATCCTCCTTTATGCTTCAAAGTAGCTATGTATAAAGGCCTAGTTCCCAGGTTTATATTGGGCCTGCTAAGGCTTCCCATAGTGTAATGGATACTATTATGTAATTTATTCATTCTTGGTTGTAATAATCTCTGTAATTAACATATTTGGGACTTATTAGTAACATAAGGGGGGTTTCCTTATATCTTTATTAAACTCAGGTAGAAATCCTGCCTGTAGGTTTATTGTTTTAATTTATTATGTTAATGCCATACTTGTAGAGATCCTACCTATGAGATTTTTTTCTGATTGTTTGTGACTCTGTATTTCCATATTTTGGCATACTAGAGATATTGCCTATAGGTCTTCTATTAACTCTGCATTAGAAATCATGTTCATAAGATCTACACATATCTCCAATCCCAATGTGCATTAGTGATCATGTATATAGGATTAAATATGTGTGAATTAACAAACTTTCCTGGCAATTTGCTTAAAAAAAATCCGTCACGTATGTTTAATAGATACCATGCCTATAGAAAATAAAAATCAGCTTCAACTTAGATACCATGCCTATAGGAATAATAGGAATCAGTTTTAAAACCTAGAAATCATGTTTATAGGATTTAAACTAATAGATGCCATGCCTATAGGGTGAAATCAGTTTGTGAACTTAGAAACCATGCTTATATAGGTTTAAATCAAGTCAACAGTTAGAGATCATGTCTGTAGGACTCTTTAACCAGTTCTGAATTTGACCAATTTTGGGTTATCACTTAGGCAAAAATCTGTAGTGATTTCTAATGAATTTGGGCCTAAAAACCGTGATATCTTACTAGCTGAAAATGCCCAGATTCAAAGCTTCATAAAATCAGTAGGCAAACTAGTAGGTCCCGATGCTTGCCTTAATAAACTACTTCTTTATATTTTGTTCTGCTCATCTAGATATCCTGCCTATTTGATCTTAAATTAACAAAGTTTGCTTATTTAATTGCATGAATTTGTTGTCTACTTGTGGAGGTCAATGTGAGCCCCTATTTGTTCTTTAAATGAAGTCCTATCTGAATTTTTGTTTGCCGCCTAGATTTTCTCATTTTAAGCAATATAGGTCAGTCTAGAACTACCCTAAATAGAGGTCCTAAATACCTCAAGGACCATAAGTAAGGGACGGGTAGTGCACGCATAAGGTACGATTTAGAATCAATTACTGCGCTTAAGTAACAACTTGAATATAGTAAATTGGTAGTAAAGGAAATGGTAGCCCATGCGCTAATGCTATGAGTAAAACCCCGACTTGAGGGAGTTGCAAAGCATTGCAGGGAATGATCCTATAGGCTAAAAACTATGGCCACCCCCATACTCCTGTGTAAAAATAAATTGAATATTGTATTTGTCCAAATTATTTTCTTCCCTTTTAAGAATAATTCGCTTAATTTAAGTTCGGTCGGGGCCCACCGTTGTGGACCTCGAGGGGTGCCAACACCTTCCCCTCAAGGTAATTTCGAGCCCTTACTCAATCTTTGGTGATGTAGACCGATTATTTGAGTTAATTTCTCTAGGTGCCCTAAGGCACCTTAATTCCATTAGGTGGAGACTCTTTCAAATCCAATTCCCTACCCTCACAGAAAGGAGTTGTCCCATAAAATATCGAAACCCGATTTTACGAGAAAAGGGGGCGCGAAAATGTACTTCGTGAATGCAAGGATCTTGCCGCATTCACGAAGAAGGGTCGACTAGGCAGTGTATAAGTTTGCAATATGGGTTTTGGTTCATTTTATCTCAATTCTTGCATGGGAGCCGAGCTTGGGCAATTTTGAAGTGTCATTTTCATCATCCATCATGTGGTAAGTGAATTCCCACACATCATGAGCTAAATACATGAGTTATATATGGATTTAAATATGAAAATTTGTAGAAATTGTGGGTTATTGAAAGAAAAATCTAGAAATAGTAAATTTAGATTTTGACCACGAAATTGAACATGAAATTAGGAATAAATTATATATTTGAGTTTGTGGTGCTATGGAAAATGTTTATCTTCAAAAATCTTCAGAATCCGGGCATGTGGGACTGGGAGTTGACTTTTCGAGCAGAGTTGAGAATTGTTAAATTATGAGCATTGGAGTATATTTTTATTGGTTTGCACATTTTTCGACTAGTTTTGGATCGATGGGCATCGATTTGAGGTGTTAGAGAGGCGTTGGAGATGGTTATGGAACTTCGGAGCGAGGTAAGTCTCATATCTAACCTTGCGAGGGGGAATCTACCCCATAGGCGTTATAATTGCTATGCGGTACATGTTGTGGGGGCTACACACGTATGAGGTGACTAGTGTCCGTCCTTATGCTAGAATTCATGATTAGGTCTGGGTAGACTTAGACTCACGCCATATCTTAAATGTAATATTTGAGTTATCATTTCCTATTTAATTGCTTTAATTTATGTTCATATCTCATACTAGACTTGCTTAAAGTATCGAACATACGATTTGTGATATACTGTTAGCCACTTGAGTAATAGTAGAGATTACACTTCCTTTTACGAATTTCTCTCGTGTGGTACGTATTTGTTTGAAAATTTCTTGAATTTCACAACTCACATATATATTCGTGAGTGGGGCCAGTGACCTATCAAGGCTTCACAATTTTCTATGGGATCGGGCTGATTGCCTTAGCACTATCATTATGGGATCGGGTCGTTCGCCTCGGCAATGTTATGGGATGCATCCGTGGATCAGGCCATACAACATTGGCAGTATATATTCACGACTATTATGTGATCGGGCCGTACAGCACGACAGAAATTTATTCCTTTACTCTTATGGGATCAGGTCGCTCGCCTCGGCAGAATCGTGCGAAATATTGGATAAGGAGTTGTTTGTTTATGAGTTTTCCTTACTTGTGATGTGACCGTTCATTTGGTGTTGACCAATACGTATTCCATTTGAAGAAGTTGTCGATATTTGAGGACCTTGTGTTATTGTTCAGTTGAGGATTTCATTATGTACTTATATCTGTTTCCACTATCTTACCTGCCATGCCTCTTTTCTGTTTACTTTTATTATGTATGATCTATTGGACCATTAGTAAGTATTGATATCGACCCCTCGTCACTACTTCTCTGGTTTAGGCTAGATACTTACTGGGTACACGTTGATTTATGTACTCATGCTACACTTCTGTACTTATTGTGCAGTTATATTTCTTATGGTTATTTAGGTACGTAGGCGCAGTTGCCGAGGGGACTTTATGGTGAGCTGTATTCCAAGTTACGATCTGCAACGCACAGAGTCTCTAACATATTTATATATTTTATCATGTATATCTTATATTCCAGACATATGTTGTATTATTATACTTTATAGTAGATGCTTATACACTTGTAACACCGGATTTTGAGAGTTTTTAGTGGATGTTTATACCTTTTATCTAATATCGTTAATCTTTTCTTTTATGTATTTTTAATGCTTTATATTTTCATAATTTTCTACGCCTAATTTTTTTTACTTAATGAAACCCAACATTTTTCAAAAGAAATAAAATGAGTAATTAAGTTGATAGTTCGTCGTTCGCTTGCTAAACGGCGTTGTTGGGCGTCATCATGACCTATAACGGATATTGGGTCGTGATATTTGGTGTACTAGCTACCCTTCTGTATTTCAAGACTTTTCATAGCTCTATTTAGTGATTTATGACTTGCATGTTTAGTCTGTGTTGATTTCCAAAAAATTTAAATGTGAAATTTTGAAGAAAATGAGATATTTGACTTCAAAAATAGTGAGAGTTGGTCACAGTCAACGTATTTGGTAAATGATCTCAGATAAGTGTTTTGGCAATTTCGGTAGGTTCATATAATAATTTTAGACTTTACGTATACTTGGTTGCGGTCCTGGGTGACCCGAGGCCGTTTTTGCGCTTTATGTGAAAAATTAAAAAATGTGTTTTAAACTTGAAAATCTTGAGTTTTAATGATCAATTCTTGATATTTGATGTTATTTTGATGATGTGAGATAACGAGCGAATTTGTATGATGTCATTACACTTGTGTGAATATCGAATTGGATCCCGACGGACTCGATTGAGTTTTGGATGCTTTGCAGACTGATTTTTGGCCTAACATGATTGTTGTTGTTGAAAGTCTGCAGGTCTCGCATTTACAGGAACCTGTTTGCAAATGCGAGCCTTGCATTTGAGAGGTCAGGATCGCAATTGCAACACTTGAGAGAGCTGGGACAGCTTCACTTTTGTGAGGTTGTGATTGCATTTGCGAAGGGTGGGTCTTCGCTTTTGAGATAATAATGTTGCATTTGAGCCGGGATATGTGTTAGGGCCAGCTTCGCATTTGCGAAGACTTGTTCGCATTTACGGACTGACCATGTTCACTTTTGTAGTGAAACCATCACTTTTTCGATAACTGTATGGCTCAGAAACTGTTCTCTTTTGAGAGCAATGATTCGGTTTTGGAAAGAATTCGCAATTGCGATATCTGCAGCTTGGTAAAATATTGGGATTTCGGGAATTAGATCATTTTACATCATTTTTCAACCCAAGACTCCAGACAATTATTGAAGGGAAATTTCTTCCCAAATTTAAGCTTAGTAACTTCAACTTGTTTTCAATCAATTTCAATTAACTTTTTCATGAATTTCATGACCAAATCGATGAATTTCAAGGTAGAAATTAGGGGTTTTAGGTAGAATTTCGAAATTTCGTAAGATTGAGATTTAGATCTCAATTGAGGTCGGATTTCAAAACAAATTACATATCCGGGTTTGGGAGTAAATGGGTAATCGAGATATGGTTTTAATTCTGAATTTTTGACCACGTGGGCCCGGATTAAGTTTTGTTGACTTTTGAGATTTTTGCAAAGACTGAACCTTTATTGATTTAAGATGTTTCCTTTAGCATTATTTGACTTCCTTAGATAATATTTGACTATGTTTTGATCGTTTTTAGGAGTGTTTATAAGAAAGACAGTATTGGATTGTGGAAATTATTTCGGAATGAGGTAAGTGTTTTGCCTAGCTTTGTTGAGGAAATGTTCCTAATAAATGATATTGGTTGCTACATGCAGGGGTGATGCATATATAAGGTGACAGGCATATTTGCACGTGCCAGGGTTTCCACACTGGGAGATGAGATTATATGCCTCTTTGTTTCTTATTGAACTTGGTGATCTTTTAGCTTGTGCTTCATTTAATTCTATGGCTAATGAGTTAATTATCCATGTCAAGAATCATATTAGAACGTGAAATATCTTAAAGAGATTTAGTGCGTTGTTTTGAGATTGCTTACATACTCAACTTAATCGTAGTATCATGAACAAAGATCTATACTTGTTATTATCATGTTATTTGGGCTTCTTTATCCGTAATAAGAGATGATGATTGGGGCCTTAGGGAAATGTTGGACACGATGGGTATTTTTGTGCGGTTGATATGATATTGGCATGGAGAGTAGTCCATATGGTTTGAAATGAGATTGGCATGTTGTTTGTTTCTGTGCAAAAAGAAATGAACTTGGATTTCTGTTATGATTACTCGTTCGATAGACATATACATGCTCTCTATCTTGGTTTTCATCTATGTTTTCTATTTTGTATGTTATTTTCACGCTTGTGTTCCTTATGTATCTTACCTTTATGTTTCCTATTTGGTCTGTTACTATCTTATCTATGTTCCTACCTCATTTGTTACCGTTATATCTACGTTTTTTCTTGAGTTACTATTGCTACATGTCCTTACCTAATTCATGCTTTACTTATTACTATCCTTTACATGTTACATGCCCTTAATTGTTACATGATTTACTTATTAGATTGCTCAAACCGTTACATGCCTTCAATTATCACATGCCTTAACTTATTACATGCATTCACTTACTATATGCTTTTGCTTGATATATGCCTCTACTTGTTACATGATTTTACTTATTAAACGCCTCCATTTGATACTTGTTTTATTTGCCAAATATCTTTACTCATTTCTTGTCCTACTTTTCGTTTCTTAGCTGAATTGAGTGGCTTTAAGCTTGGTTGTGCATTTTATGCTTTGTGGAAGCTGTTGATACCCAATTTTTTCCTGTATTTTTTATATACAAAATGCCTTTCAAATAGCATGTATATGCATATATAAGCATACCATTTTTTTAAAGATTTTTAAATTAATTTACTGCCTTATTTTATCAAGAAAAACCCAATAATTATCCCCAAAATTATCATTTTGATAATTCATTTACTGGACTCTCATATTTATACTAAAATATAGCTAGTATAATTTTTGCACATTTTTACAAATTTATTTAGTAGTTTTAAAGCCAAATTGCGTATAATTGCAAGATTAGCCTATTTTAAGATTTAATTACGTTTATAATTACAAAATTGATTCCAGTATTTTTAATATAATATTTATATATTACTAATTAATTTAGTACCTTTAATTTGTTTCCAGAAATTATATTACTATTTTTAAAATAAATAAGGGAAAAAGTGGGTATTTAAATTCTAGCCCCAACTATTTCGATTATAGCCTTAGATCAGCCCCAATTGAACCCAATTCCCAATCTCAATTCCCCAACCCAATTTTAATTTAAATCCGCCCCTGACCCAATTAAATCCTACTCGACCCAGACCCCTCTTGTCTTGGTCGTTGATCTCTGAGATCAACGGCTCCTATTCACTCTTACCCTTTTTAACCCAAACGACCACCCTAACCTTCTCATTTCTCACCTATCAGCCACCTCTGAACCCTCCACTCTCTTAAACACTCTCGAACCTTCTCGAACCCTAGCCGCCTCATACCATTTCCGCCCTGAAAGCCACCGGAATCTATGGCTTCCAAGGCTATGAGAGTCCTACACTGGCCTCCTATGACTCCCACGTGCTTGATTTCTAAAGATTCAAGTCCTGGCCTTGAAGGATTGTACCCAGACCTCTATCGATTCGAGGTTCCACGGCCATCTCCGGCCTTATTCCAGTGTACCATGGTTATTCGAGCCTGATTTTGACATCTCCGACTTAGATCTGTGACTCTTCAAAGTCTTTCTAACTACTGGGGTTCCTCTGAAACTCTAACCCTTCGAGGTTTTCTTCGATTCTTTTAGATCTTTTGTGTATCTATGCTTTCCCTAAGTTTTCAAACGATATCTCTGGTTTTTCTTCCAAAATTACTTTCAGAACCTTTTCTTTTCCGATCTAGGGTTTTCTAGAAAAATGTTTAAGTGTTTCTCTGACTTCCTTTCTTTTTTCTTTTGTGTGCATCTTTCTCTATTATGTTCTTATATTTTTTCTTCTACCACGTTCTTGTATGCTTCTACTACTGTGTTTTCTATATCCTGTTCTTGTATGCTTCTTCTACTGTATTTTCTATACCTTTTTCTTGTATGCTTGTTCTACTGTGTTTTCTATATCTTGTTCTTGTATGCATCTCCTACTGTGTTTTCCTATACTATGTTCTCGTATGCTTTTCTGCTGTGTTCTGGTACATTCTTCTATCATGTTCTGATATGTTTCTCCTACTATGTTTTTCTACTGTGTTCTTAAGTGTTTACTATTTTCCTTCTACTAAGTTCTGTTTAAGTTTCTTCTAAAAACTTCTCAGCATGTTTCTGCTACTGATTTTATCAGTTTTTTCCATTACGTTTTGTGTTAGCTTCTTCTACTCTATTTTCTTTGAATTCTTCCACTATGCTCTGCATGTTACTTTTCTATCATGTTTCTCACGAGTTTCAGTTGCTGAGAGGAACATGGTAGAGGTTTAAGTTCTTTCTGAGACCTCTGAACCTATTTTGAATCTCTGAAATGAGTTTCAAAACATTTGTTCTTCATATGATTCCAGCTCTTGCTAAACTCTTCTGCACTGGATCTTCTATTGATTTTACAATGACACCACAATCTTTTTCATGCTTAACATGTTCGTATGCTCCTTATATATGATGAAGTTCCCTATAAAATGGTTTTCAAATTTGCAATTAGTTCAAACTTCCTTTTGAATATGGCTTGATTGATTTCTTTCCATTGTTTGCTGATTTTCTCTGTGACTCAGCCTAAGTTAAACCCTTCTTCATCTTTTCTGACTCGGTCCATTCATGCAAAATCTCAGACCCTTTTGGTTTACTGCTTGTTAATTGATTTGCTTACCTTATTTGCACAAACCATGTATTTCAAAACCTTATCCTTAAATAACCTTTTATGTACTTGCCCCTAATTGCATGCTTTGCACAAAGTGTTTATTCAATTTCTTTTCTTAAACGGTTTTTACCCATTTTGAATCTGAATCCCTTAATTAAAGGGAGTCTTGTGTAATTATTTGACAATCAGTTCCTCAATTATTTTCTTACCTTATTTCTGCCTAATTTTACACTATAAAAGGCACGACCCTCTTCACAAACAACAACACACTTTCACAATCCTTCTGAACTCTTACTTACACATAATAGTATTCTCTCTTCTTGTCTACACTATGGCTTTTATAAGACTACTGCATTTTCTCTATTTGTTTCTTTGAAACTGATATGTCCTAATTTATGCTTCAGCATCATCACAATATATTCATTTACAACTTTTATATCCATGTCCACTTTATTGTTTCTGTAAAATTCAATATTTAAGTTAGTATGCTCATATCTTTCTGCCTGTTTCTGTTGTGAATCCTTGGTCCCTATCCCCATTACCCCTATGTGTTTGAGAGTTGTGACTTAAGGCATGGCAATGTGAGTTGTTGCCCATGAATTAAGTTTGAACCAATGGGGTCTTAACCTCTAAGCAAACAAGCTGGAGAGTGTGCCAGCATCTCCCATTGTTGGGTGTGCCCATCAGCCTGCTTTTCTTTTGCTCTTGCAAATTCCCCCATTCCCCTACACCCTTATGTGTACTGATTTTAAGTTATTCCCCTTTTCCCTTTCCCCTTTCAGAATTCTACTTTTGCACATGCACTCCCTCTTAGTTCCTAAGTTTTGCCCCTCTCTTGTGAGCCTTGCCTTGGGACCATGAGTTCCTTCTGAACTTGGACACCTGAGGGCTGGCACACTGCACTATGGCTTAATCTGGTGATACATTTGGGTGTAAGCACTGCCCGGAGCTCTTATGAAACTCTTAGGGAACTTTGACACACCCCAAATAGAAGAAAGGCTTTGAAATATGATCTCTTGGAGTTGGTTTACTTCATACTTCAGACAGGAAGTCTGAATCAGGCTCTCCTTGGTTGTATTTTTAATTTCTGATGTATTTTCCTTTACTTTATTTTTTTGGGCGGTAATAACTTTGTAATAAAACTCTCGGGGATGGCTAGTGAAAAGTGAGGGGTAACTATGTATGCAAAAGGGGTAGATAACTTGCCTATAGGAGTTTCTGAATTTCTGCACTTCCATATAGATACCATGTCTATAGGAATCTCTGATTTCTGCACTTCCATATAGATACCATGTCTATAGGATTTTTGCATTCTCATACTAGATAACCTGCCTATAGGAATTCATGCACTCTCATGTAGATACCATGTCTATAATTATTCGAAATCTGAATTCTGCATATGCATGTAGAAAATATGCGTATAGGATTTTTTGAATCTTGCATATCCACTTCTCATTAGGAAAACATGTTTATAGGTCTTAATAACCAACTACAAGTAGATATCATGTTCATATAATACACAGTACCTAGACATCATGTTTATAGGATTTCTGCATTTCACTATGTCTATAAAGGTGTTCTAAAGTGGACAAACACATAGAAAGCATGCCTATAGAAGCTTTAATCAAAATCTGAATCGCCTCACTCGTTTATAAGCCTAAAATCAGCAATAATAATGCATTAACAGTTGTAGAACTGGCGATCTTTTGCTAAAAACTCGCCTTGCTTTATTCAATATGTAATCAGTGCACTTCACTGTTTCTGAAATCAGTAGACATCATGCCTATAGGTCTTCGTCCAACACTTAGGCAAGCCATAGGATAACTTACAAACTGAATCAGATTTTATAAGCTACAACTAGCAGGTAGGCGTGATTCGGGTTTCTTATCTGAACTATGTAATAAATCAGTCTGCCTCGACCCTTTAAGTTTTAATCACACCCTAAACAGTATGTGTAAGTCATGCTAACTACTTGCTTTCTTTATTTAAAGGAGGTCTGTTTGAGCCTTTTCATTTGTTTATATGCTTCCCCATACTTGCTATATGTGTTTTGTTTGTCGACCTAGTATTTTTACCTTTTTAAACCACAAAAAAGCGCAATTTCTCCACCCTTTTAGGATTAGTAGTCCCAAGAATCTCCGGGGCTAATAGGACTAGGGCGGGTAATAGCATGCAATAAGTAAACGAGACCATTTTGCACTTTAATACCTTAACGGGTGGGAAGGGTAGATATGGATATGATGACCATGCAATAATGTCACGTGTAACCCCTTTCGAGGAGCGATTACCGGGCATTGTGTGGGATGATCCATATTATTAATAAATCTAGGACCCCCCCCCCCCTTCTCTCCTTTTGTTTCTTTCTCTTTTAAACTATTTCTTTAAAGAAAATCAACATCTTTTTTACTTTGCTTATTTGTAACCCTTATGTGAAAAATCCCCTCTTATATGAAGTCTTACTTGCCTACGTGTTATTTGTACCTAAAGGCACAACAATAGTCTGGCCGGGAACCACACTAGTGGATCCTGAGGGGTGCCTAACACCTTCCCCTTGGGATAATTTCAAGCCCTTACCCTATCTCTGGTTGCTCAAATCAAACCCTTCTTAGTGTCCTAATTCACTTAAATCATTAGGTGGCGACTCTTCAATCTAAAACCCAAATTTCCGAAAGGGAACGAGTTGTCCTCCCAAATATCATAAACCCGATTCGCGAGAAAAAAGGGGCGCGACAGAAGCCATATCATTATATATGGAAGTCTAACTCTTGGATACTAGGCTCCCCGTCTTACTTTTTATGTGTTTATATTTCATCATTGAATACATCATGTTCGTTTTCTTGGTGTTATGTTGTGAACTTTCCCGTGCTTGGTTGTTGTTATAGTTTCATGTAATCTTATATATATGTGGATCGGGTTGCACACCGCAACAATATTATTACTATATATGTGGATCGGGTTGCATGTCGTAACATTATATATGTATATATATATATATATATATATATATATATATATATATATATATATATATGTGTGTGTGTGTGTGTGTGTGCGCGCGCGCATGATGGGTGGGTAGGGATCGAATTAGATGTAGTAGTAGTAGTAATATTATATATGTGGATCAGGTTGCACGCTGAAACGTAAAAGATAAATCGTGGTTATATTTGGTTATTATATTCCACCATCGTGTTGTATTGTAAGACTATATTTTGATAATATTCATGGGCCCTCTATCCTTTATATTCTTGTTTTGTTTATTATGTGGTTATTCATTTCTCTATCTCATATTGCTTTTTCTGCTTATCATATGCGCATGTAAAAATAATAAGTGACTATCTTTAAACTTAAATCTCGTCACTATTTCACCAAGATTAGTCAAAATACTTACTGAGTACATGTGGTCGATTGTACTCATACTATATTTCTGCACTTTGCGTGCAGATCTTGGAGTTGCATAGCAGTGGAAAACGAAGTCTTGCATTGAAGATGTACTAGCGTTCCAAATTCAAGCTACCTCTTGTTCATTATTGTTTAGGACTTCAATTCTATTTATGTAAACTTCAAACTGATATTACATTTACTCTTCATATTGGTTTATAAATCTAAATCATAATGGCTCATGACTTGTACTACTATCCTTAGGGATGTTGTGTAGAATTCAGTTATTTTCATGCTTGTTGTTAAAGATCTTTCATTTTAGTTACCTTATTTTATGTTTGGCATACCTAACACTTGGGTTAGGTGCCATCACAACTAGATGAATTTTAGATCGTGACATATTCGAATGAAAAAAAGCGTCCACACTTAGTCATTACGATAAAAATATCTTGAATTAAAGTTTAGACTTAGCCCTTTCATTAAATATCTATGAAGCATAGCAAGAAACTACAATTCTCCTCGGTTCACTCAATTATACAACAAAAACTACAATCTAGGGACAACATATTTCTCTCAACTTTTGATTGAGACAAACTCCTCCGGCCAAGAATATTTTGACGAAAGATGAATATATATATATATATATGAATAATGAAAGTAGTCAAATTGGAAAGATAATAGCCAAAACTAATTTAACAATAGGGAAAATGCAATAACAAGAATGCCCTCAATGCTTTGAATAACCTCTGCGAGGTGGACTATGTTATTTAAGAAAAGAGAAAAGATGTTTGTGTATATGGGTGAAACCAAGCCCATAGGATTCCTCGGTTATTGATAAAGTAAACGGAGCAAGAGATGTGATGGTAAGGAACTGGAATCGAGGCAAGGAGTCCCTCGAAGCGGTGTCCAGGCAAAATGCCTACCCTCGGGAGTATCAGGGTCATGACCCCCCATATTTGGTTCGAATCCCAAAGAACTCGGAGGGAATTACCAGATAACCGATCAGGACCAACAAAAGGTCGTGATATCCATGACCAGCCAGATGTCATGGCGTGAATCTCGGCACGTATCGACAGAAAATCGGAGATTAGTTAAACAGAAGATTTTTACCTTTTATGAAATTGTATTTAGGGTAAAACTCCTCTACTATATAAAGGGGGTATGATTATTCATTAGACACACTATAACACGTATATCAAGGCAATATATTCTTATTTTCTCTGTTATTCAATTCGTCAATTTATCACTAACGTGAGCCTGGGATCGAAGGTAGGCATTTCACTAAGCGATTACTGAGTCCATGATCACTTCCCTTGGTTGGTTTGACAATGTATTACATCATCTATCCGTTTAATCTAACAAAATTTATCATTTCTATTGAATTAACCCGCATATCCTTGAAACCATTTACAAATTTAATTGTTACCTATTTTTTTAGGGTAAACAGTTTGGCGCCCACCATGGGGCTAAGGATAATAGTGGAAATTTGATACAAATTTCCATAACACACTCTATTGTACACTTAATCCTTGAGCTTATAATTTCAGGTAAAAATTAAAAATGTCGAACTTCCAATCTACCCATTTGAACGTGGATGCCGAGTTCGACCAACATGGCGAGAACAACAACGTGGTACCTAGCAACGAGGTACCCCTCATTGACCCCAATGGAGTCCCAGTTGCTGATCCGATCGATGCTAACTCACGCGTGGCTATCAAAGCAAACTTGCCTACTGACCCCGAAAACATCATTCGTGGGGGAGCCCGGTCGATAGCCTGGAGTACACACGATGGCGAAGGTGATGGGATCAACTTGCAAGTGATCTTCGAAATGTTACGGGCTCAACAAGCAGCGATAGCCCAGTTGAAGAACCAATGTCGTGCCCAACAGAGTTGAGCCCGAATCATCCCGGGAAAATGCCCGCAAAAATGAATCGGCCACAGAAAGGCCGGGTGAAGCAGAACCTAGGACCAACCCCGAGATAATAAAGATGCTTGAAGAACTAACAAAACGAGTGGAATCGGGAGAAAAGAAAATCAAAGCTAACGACAAAAAAATGAAGACCTATAACTCTAGGGTCGATCAAATCCCAGGAGATTCCAAGAAATTTGTCCAAAAGAATACTAAGTGGCCTCGGCCATTGCAATCCCATCTTAACCAAAGAGATCCCAACCTAATGAGTAAATATCATGGAACTCACGACCACAGAACCGAAGATTACTGACAATTGAGAGAGGAAGTAGCCCGGTTATTCAACAATGGACAGCTCCGAGAGTTTTTGAGTGATCTAGCTAAAAATCACTTCAGGAATAGGGACTCCAACAAGCAGATCGAGCAAGAGGAACCTCAGCACGTCATTAACATGATCATTAGTGGGATTGACGTCCCCTAGGGTCCTATGTTAAAATGTACTAAAGTGTCCATTACAAGGGACAAACGGACTCGAGATTATGTACCGGAGGGAACCGTATCTTTCAATGACGAGGATGCTGAAGGCATCATGCAACAACACAATAATGCGCTGGTAATATCTATACTTATAAATAAATTCAAGTTAAGCATATGCTGATTGATCCAGGTAGCTCGGCCAATATCATCAATTTGAGGGTCATGGAACAGCTAGGTCCACAAGACCAAATTGTGCTTGCAGTCCGAGTTTTAAATGTGTTTAACATGGCATGTGAGACGACCAAAGGGGAGATAACCCTGCCGGTAAACACTGTTGGAACCATTCAGGAAACAAAGTTCTACGTGATCGAAGGAGATATGAGATACAAAGCTCTATTTGGGAGGCCATGGATTCACAATATGAGGGAAATAGCTGTGATGCTACATCAGGCGTTGAATTTCCCTACACCGGGAGGGATCAATACGGCTTACGGAGAGCAACTGACCGTAAAAGAAATATTCGCGGTCAATGAGGTTGTCCCAATATCTGCACTCTCGACATCGAAGAACCCAAGCACGGTAACCAAGGAATAAACAAAATAGTAATCACCAACACCGGCCCCGACCGAACCAAAAAAGCAGGGGATGAGCGAGAATGACGATTGCGGAGTCCCCGGGTGTTTCATAGCCTCTGACAATTCCGATGCCACCAAGTCAACGGTTAAGGAGCTAGAGCAACTCATATTGATCGAGAACTTGCCCGATCGAAAAGTATACCTGGGCATAGAGCTTACTCCCAAGATCAGAAAAAAAACTTATAAAATTTCTTATAGCTAAAATAGATTGTTTTGCTTGGTCTCATCTTGACATGACAGGGATCTCGCCAGAAATAACTACTCAAAAGTTGATCTTATATATAAAGTTTCACCCGGTTAAATAGAAGAGAAGGCCTCCAAGCGTATTCAAGCACGCATTTATCAAAGACGAGGTATCCAAACTCCTTAAAATAGGTTTCATTCGGGAAGTTAAATACCTGGACTGGTAGCAAACGTAGTGGTAGTCCCTAAAAAGGGAAATAAATTAAGAATGTGTGTAGACTACAAAGACTTGAACAAGGCATACCCTAAGGACTCTTTTACTTTGCCTAACATCGATCGCATGATCGATGCGACGACCGACCACGAGATTCTCAACTTTCTCGACACCTATTCTGGGTACAACCAGATTCGGATGGATCCGGGTGACCAGGAAAAGACATCCTTCATCACTAAATACGGCACCTATTGTTATAACGTAATGTCATTCGGACTAAAAAATGTTGGTGCCACTTACCAAAGCCTAGTAAATTAGATGTTCGAAGAACAAATAGGAAAATCAATAGAGGTTTACATTGATGACATGTTAGTTTAAGTCCCTACGAGTAGAGGACCATTTGAAATATTTGCAGGAAACCTTCAACATACTGAAGAAATATAATATGAAGCTAAACCCAAAGAAATGCGCATTCAGAGTCGGGTCCAGGAAGTTCCTTTGATTCATGGTGTCCAACCAGGGAATCGAGATCAGTCCCGGCAAGATCAAGGCCATAAAAGACATCACCATGGTGGACAATGTCAAGGTCGTTCAAAGACTAACCGAGCGCATAGCCGCCTTGGGTCGATTCATTCAAGGTCCTCCGATAAGAGCCATCGATTTTTCTCGTTATTGAAGAAGAAAAATAACTTCTCACCTCGGAGTACCAGCAAGCTTTGGAAGAACTCAAATGGTACGTTTCGAGTCCGCCTTTACTTTATACTCCAAAGGCAGATGAGCAGTTGTACCTGTACTTAGCGGTATCCATGATAGTGGTAAGTGGACTCTTAGTTCGGGAAGAAGAAGGTACGCAATTCCCCATATATTATGTTAGCAGGACTCTAGGCGAGGCCGAAACGAGATATCCTTACCTGGAGAAATTGGCGCTCTCTTTGCTAAGAGCCTCTAGGAAGTTAAGGCCATAGTTTCAATGCCATCCCATATGTGTCGTAACTACTTACCCGTTGAGGAACACAATTCACAAACCTGAGCTCTCGGGACGATTGACCAAATGGGTCGTGGAAATTAATGGGTACGATATTGAATATCAACCTCGAACCTCAATCAAATCACAAATTTTGGCAGATGTCGTGGCCAATTTCACGTCGGCCTTAATACCGAAGTCAAAAAGGAATTGTTGTTAACCTCGAGGACCTCCTCGGGGATTTGGACCCTCTTTACGGATGGAGCTTCGAACGCAAAGGGGTCAGGATTTGGCATCGTGTTGAAGCCACCCATGGTAACGTAGTTAGGAAATCTATTAGAACTGTTAAATTGACTAACAATGAGGCCGAGTATGAGACAATGATTGCAGGTCTCGAACTAGATAAAAGCCTGGGGTCCGAGGTGATCGAAGCTAAATGTGATTCCCTCCTTGTGGTGAATCAATTCAATAATGTGTTCGAAGTGAAAGAGGAATGGATGCTAGATACTTTGATAAACTACAGGGAACACTACATCGATTCAAGGAGTGGACCCTACAACATATACCTCGGGATCAATATAGTGAAGCTGATACTCTAGCTAACTTGGGGTCGTCAGTTGATGACGATGAATTCAGCTCAGGAACGGTGGTCCAACTCATGAAATTGATAGTAGAAGAAGGCTACGCTGACATAAACTCGATAAGCTTAACCTAGGACGTGACAAACAAGTATATAGATTATCTAAAGGCCGGGAAGCTACCCTCGGATCCTAAAGAATGGAGAGCTCTGCGCACAAAGGCGGCCAGGTTCAGCCTGTCTGGGACCAGGAGACAATGAATATGTCTTGAGGGAAGTTCATGAAGGCACCTGCGTGAACCATTCGGGGCCAAATTGTTGGTTCGTAAGATAATCAGAGCCGGCTATTATTGGATTGACATGGAGAAAGATGTGAAGGAGCTCGTATGGAAATGCGACAAGTTTCAGAGGCACATACCGATGATCTATTAGCCCAAGAAGCTACTGCATTCGATCTTGTCACCTTGGTCATTCATGAAATGGGGAATGAAAATCATCGGTCCCCTGCCATGGGAACCTGGTAAGGCTCAATTTATATTATTTATAACTGACTATTTTTCTAAATGGGTTGAAGCTCAGGCATTCGAGAAACTCAGAGAAAAATAAGTTATTGATTTTATTTGGGACCACATAATATGTTAGTTCGGAATGCCGGCTAAGATCGTATGTGACAACAGGAAGCACTTCATCGGCAGTAAGGTACGCAAATTTTTCTAGAACCATAAGATCAAATGGATCCTGTCAAACCCTACCACCCTAGTGGGAATGAGCAGGTGGAATCTATAAACAAACCATACTCCAAAACCTTAAGAAGATATGGACTGATGCCAAAGGAAAATGGAAGGAAATTTTGCCCGAAGTCCTATGGGCATACCGTACAACCTCAAAGTCTAGCATTTGGGCCACCCATTTTCGCTAGTCTATGGTGCCGAAGCACTAATATGGATCGAGGTAGGAGAACCGATTTTCAGGTTCCTATACGATCGAAGAGTCAAATGGTGAGGCCATGAGCATGAGCCCGAAACTATTGGATGACAGGCGCGAGGCCGCCCTCGTCTGGTTTGATGCCTAGAAACAGTAAATCAAAAGGTATTACGAATCGAAAGGTATTACAGCCAAGCCCAATTGAGACTAGAGGTCTTCGATTTGTCGAACCCATGCTTCGGCCTTCTATTTTGCTACTTCGAGTTGGACCTCTACCGATGCCAACTGCTCCCGGGCAGTCGCCTTCTGGAAAGCCAGCCGGTCCATTTTTTCCTTCCAGACATCGGTCATGGCCTGGACCTCATTCATTTCAGCGCGAAGTTGGTCGATCTGGTCAATTTTCTGCCGAACCTGCGAGGTTTGGTCGTTAGTTGCCATGGCTAAGTCGTCCCCACTAACTTCAAAAACTTTTACCTATTCTACCAAGTCGGCATGCTCATTGAGGTACATCCAACTTGGCATGGAGGCCCTTGACGACACCTTCATATTACTCTCTGAGAAGCTTATACATGTATCTCTTCTCGATGAGATCCCTAGCCTCAGCCTCGAGCTGGCTAACCTCAGCCCGATATCGAAGAAAGCTTTCATGATAGAGTACCAAGGCCTGCAAAAATATAAAAGAAAGAAGTCTTGAGTCCCGAAAAAAGTCATGACTTACCGTTTTAGTGCCTGCTACACCTCATTGAGAAGACACGACACATCCACCTCGTTCATTTTTGACTGGTCTTCTTCAGTTACTAGGCACCATAGGTAGCTCGTTAATCCAACGGGAGTAGAAAGAACTCGGGCATCTTCCAGGACGGTGATGATTATTGACCTTCTATAGTCGGGATCCATGCTCGGGGCGGGGAACTGGTTGATTAATTTAGGGCTCAAGTTCTGCCCATTGGCCTCTGAAGACGGGTCTTTCCTTGGCACCTCCAAGTTGACCAACCTGGAGAAGTCTTCCAGAGCGGTAAAGTCCACACCTTCAAAAAACAAATGTAGGGGATCGTCCGTACTGTGGGATCCTTCATTGGATCGCTCCTTCACCATTCGGGCTACGTCAAGCATGGACTCGGTGAATGAAGGTGACCCTGAAATTTCGATGACACCGTGCAGAGCAGAGCCGATGTCGTTAGAGGCCTCAACCCTCATCTATATATCGGCCTCTCGAACCTGAGGAGGATTGACCTCCGTTATTTTTCCATCGGCTGCTACCCGCTCTTCAAGGGAGGTTAGTTCACGAGCCATAAGAATATCATCCTCCTTAGGCTCGTCCTTGAGCCAAAAAGCAAGTCCAAGTTGGGTGCTCAAGAGCCAGAACTCTCCTTTGGTTTACGGGCCAACCTTCTCCTTGTCTTCTTCTTCTCTGAGCTCGGGGAACCCAGAGCATTTTTTTTTTCTTCTCTCCTGTTGTATCCCTAAGTTGTCCTGAAGCGGAGGGATTAATGGACAAGTCCTCGTCCCCTAGTGGAGGCCTAAGCTCAATGGTCTTAGGAAAGCATGCGAAAAGAAAAGAAAGAAAATGAGAATGTGATACTAAAAGGGGAGCCTAATGTTACTTACTCCGTGGCCGCACTCCTAAGATTTGAGACTTGCACTTTTCTGCAACTATTCAACACCAGGTCTTTCTCTAAGTCTAGACATCCCGTTGCCTATCCGAAACTCACCCGAGCCCTCAAGGCTCCAAACCAAACATGCACACAAGTCTTAACAAATCATATGAACTTGCTCGTGCAATCAAATCGCAAAAATAACACCTAGAACTACGAATTTAACACCAAATTACATGAAATCCTCAGGAGAGTTTTAAAACTTCTATTTCCTCAACCAAAGGTCTGAATCATGCCAAATCAGTTTCGTTTTTCACCAAATTTCACAGACATGATTTAAATGTTATATTGAACCTGAAATGAGCTCCAAAACAAAAATACGAGCCCGATACCAACGAGATCAAACATTAACCACTTTCTCAAAACCATTATAATTTGAGTCTTACAATTTTCATCAAAAATTCATTTCTCAGGCTAGGAACCTCAGAATTTGATTTCGGGCATATGCCCAGATCCCATATTTTACTACGGACCTACCGAGACCGTTAAAATACGGGTCCGAGTCTGTTTACCCAAAGCATTGACCGAAGCCAACAAAAATCAACTTTGTTTTAGGCCAAAAATCATTATTTCATCAATTTTCCATTTAAAGGCTTTCCGGAAATACGCTCGGACTGCACATGCAAATAAAGGAGAGATAAAATGAGGTCTTTAAGGTCTCAAAACACGGAATTAGGTTCTAAAATAGAAGATGACCTTTTGAGTCATCACATCCTCCACCTCTAAAATAATCGTTCGTCCTTGAACGAACATAGAAAAGTACCTGAGCCAGTGAAAAGATGGGGATATCTTTTTCGCATATCGGACTCGGACTCCCAGGTAGCTGCCTCAACAGGCTGACCTCTCCACTGCACACGAACCGAAGGATAGCTCTTCAATATTAACTGACGAACCTGCAGTCTAGAATAGCTACCGGCTCCTCCTGGCAGGTCAAATCATTGTCTAACTGGACAGTGCTGAAGTCTAACACGTGGGATGGATCGCCGTGATACTTGCGGAGCATGGACAGATTGAATACCGGATGGACTGCTGATAAACTGGGTGGCAATGCCAGCTCGTAAGCCACCTCACACACTCTCCAAAGAATCTCAAAAGGACCAATAAACCTAGGGCTTAACTTGCCCTTCTTCCCAAACCGCATCACACCCTTCATAGGTGAGACCCGAAGCAACACTCTTTCTCTCCGACCATGAATGCCACATCACGAACCTTACGGTCGGCATAACTCCTTTGCCTGGACTGAGTTGAACTAAATCTCTCCTGAATGATCTTAACCTTATCCAAGGCATCCTGCACTAAGTCTATACCCAATAACCGAGCCTCCCCGGCTCAAACCATCCAACCGACGATCGACACCGTCTACCATACAATGCCTCATAGGGAGCCATCTGGATGCTCGATTGATAACTTTTGTGTAGGCAAACTCTGCTAATAGCAAAAACTGATCCTATGTACCTCCAAAGTCAATAACACAGGCGCGAAGCATATCCTTCAAGATTTGAATAGTACGCTCAGACTGTCCGTCCATCTGAGGATGAAATGTTGTGCTCAACTCAACTTGAGTACCCAACTCACGTTGTACTGCCCTCCAGAAATGCGAGATAAATTGCGTACCTTGATCAGAAATGGTAGACACGGGCACACCGTAAAGACAAACGATCTCATGGATATAAATCTCTATCAACCGCTCCGAAGAATAGGAAACTGCCACAGGAATGAAATGCGCTGATTTAGTCAGCATATCCACAATAACCAATACTGCATCGAACTTCCTCTAAGTCCGTGGGAGTCCAACAACAAAATCCATAGTGATACGCTCCTACTTCCACTAAGGAATCTCAATCTTCTGAAGCAAACCACAAGGTCTCTAATGCTCGTACTTTACTTGTTGGCAATTTAAACACAGAGCTACATATGCAACAATATTCTTCTTCATCCTCCTCTACCAATAATGTTGCCGCAAGTCATGATATATCTTAGCGGCCCCCGGATGAATAGAATACCGGGAACTGTGGGCCTCCTCTAGGATCAACTCATGAAGCCCATCCACATTAGGTACACAAACACGACCTTGCATCCTCAAAACTCCATCATCTCCAACTGTAACCTGCTTGGCATCTCCGTATCGCATTGTGTCCCTAAGGACAAGAAAATGAGGATCATCATATTGTCGCTCCCTGATAAGCTCGAACAAGGAAGACCAAGCGATTGTGCAAGCTAAACCTCGACTGGGCTCAGAAACATCCAACCTCACGAAATGATGGCCAAAGCCTAAACATCTAATGCAAGCAACCTCTCACCGACTGGGATATATGCAAGGCTGCCCATACTAGTTGACTTCCTACTCAAAGCATCGGCCACCACATTTCCCTTCTCGGGATGATACAAGATGGTGATGTCATAGTCTTTCAATAGCTCCAACCACCTTCTATGCCTCAAATTGAGCTCCTTTTGATTGAATAAATACTGCAAACTCTTATGATCCGTGAACACCTCACATGACACGCCATATAAATAATGCCTTCAAAACTTCAACGCGTGAACAATGGATGCTAGTTCCAAGTCATGAACTGGATAATTCTTCTCGTGAGTCTTCAACTGCCGCGAAGCATAAGCAATAACCTTGCCACCCTGCATCAATACCGTACCAAGTCTAATACGAGATGCATCACAATATACTGTATAGGGCCCTGAACCTATGGGCAACACCAACACTGGCGCCGTAGTCAAAGTTGTCTTGAGCTTCAGTAAGCTCGCCTCACACTCGTACGACTATCTGAACGGGGCACCCTTTTGGGTCAACCTGGTCATCGGGGCTACAATAGATGAAAACCCCTCCACAAATCGGCGATAATAACCCGCCAAACCCGAGAAACTCAGGATCTATGTAGCTGATATGGGTCTAGGCTAGTCCTTGACTGCCTCAACCTTCTTAGGATCCACCTGAATACCCTTTGCTAATACAACGTGACCCAAGAAAGCAACTAAACTCAACCAAAACTCATATTTCGAAAACTTAGCATATAACTTGCTGTCTCTCAGAGTCTGAAGAATGATCCGAAGATGCTGCTCATGCTCCTCTCGGCTGCGGGAGTAGATCAAGATATCATCAATGAAAACAATCATGAAGGAATCTAGATAGAGCTTGAACACCCAATTCATCAAATCCATAAATGTTGTTGGGGAATTTGTCAAGCCAAATGACATCACTAGAAACTCATAATGCCCATATCGAATCCGAAAAGTTGTCTTAGGGACATCGGATGCCCTAATCCTCAACTTATGGTAGCCAGACCTCAAATCAATCTTTGAAAACACCTTGGCACCCTAAAGCTGATCAAGTAAGTCGTTAATCCTAGGCAATGGATACTTGTTCTTGATGGTGACTTTGTTCAACTGCCAATAGTCTACGCACATCCTCATCAATCCATCCTTCTTCTTAACAAACAACACCGGCGCACCCTAGGGTGAGACACTAGGTCTAATAAAGACCTTATCAAGCAAATCTTGCAACTGCTCCTTCAACTCTGGCGGGGCCATATGGTATGGCGGAATAGAAATGAGCTGAGTGCCCGGAGCCAAATCAATGCAAAAGTTGATATCCTTGTCGGCTGGCATCTCCGGCAGGTCTGTAGGAAAACCTCTGGGAACTCTCGAACGACTAGTACAGAATCCATGGAAGGAACCTCTACACTAGAATCATGAACATAAGCCAAATAAGCAAAACACCAATTCTCGACCATACATCAAGCCTTCATATAAGAGATAACCCTGCTGGTAGAATGCCTTGGAGTCCCTCTCCACTCCAATTGAGGCAACCCCGGAAATGCTAAGGTCACAGTATTGGCGTGACCATCCAATATAGCATGATAGGGTTACAGCTAATCCATCCCCAAAATGACATCGAAATCAACCATATCAAGAAGTAGTAGATCTAGGTTAGTCTCAAAACCTCCAATAATAACCACACACGAATGATAGACTCAATCTACAACAATAGAATCCCCCACCGGTGTGGACACATATACGGGAGCACTCATAGAATCACGTGGCGCAACCAAATATGAAGCAAAATAAGAAGACACATAGGAGTATATAGACCCTGGATCAAATAGAACTGAAGCATCTCTATTGCAAACCGAAACAACACCTGTGATGACAACATCGGAGGACTCAGCCTCAGGCCTGGATGGGAAAGCATAACATCGGGGTTGGGCCCTACCACTCTGAACCATATCCCTTGGACGGCCTCCTGCTAGTTAGCCTCCACCTCTAGCGGCCTGGCCTCGACTTCTAGCGGCCTGGCCTCCACCTCTAACGGTCTGACCTCCACCTCTACCGGGATGACCCCTACCTCTATCTCCCTAACCCCTACCTCTAGCTAGCTGAGTGGTGTCACACCTCCTTTTTACCTACATCCCATAAGGGAGTATATAAGGGAGTTTTTTTTCAAATTTAAAGTGACAATCGAAATGGGATTATTTACTTAATAAACTCAGAGTCGCCACTTGGGATAATTTTATGGTGTCCCAAGTCACCGGCTCAAATCCCGAATAGAGGAAAGGATTGACTCTGTATTACAGTCCGCGAACACAGAAATCCGGGTAAGAAATTTTGTTAATCGGGGAGAAGGTGTTAGGCATTCCCGGATTCCGTTGTTCTAGCACGGTCGCTCAACTATTATAATTGGCCTATTATCTAATTTTAATACATGTTTTAACCTATGGTTCAATTTTAGCTTTATAACCGCTTTTATTTAATTTTATTTTTTAGGAAGATTTCAACGTCACGTAAAACACGTCTTGAACCACGTCACATAAATTCACCCGCAGTCCGCAACACATTTTATCTAATGTTGTTGAGATTTGGATTTGGGTCACGTAAATGCGCACCCGAGCTTAGGAAAGTAGTTTTTAGAATAGCGTGCCTAAAGCAATTACGCACTTTCAACTTTGCGAGGGCCATGGGAATTTGCTAAATGGTGTGCCTCGAATTCTAAGAATTTTAAAGAAATAGTTAAATGAGGGCCACGCATTTGAGATTTTATTTGGCGCGGCGCACCTCAATTCCGTTTTAAAAGGTTATTCAAACTAAAGTTCGGAGGGCCATACACTATTTGTGTTGTCTAATATGGCACACCTCCATTTATCTAAGACTAAAATCTAACTATGATCAGGAGGGCCATGATTGATTTTACTAGTTAATAAAGCACAACTCACATGACTACAAGGATCTTGCCAAAACAGTGAGACCAAAGTGGAAATTAACGGAATCTGAAATTGCGACTAAATGAGGTCTAGGATATATCAGGTCCAGAATTTGGCTGGGCTTAGAGGAAGGCCCAACGGTTCAATGGGATCACCATGCGCAAGGTGATGGGCTCTGCAGCGAATTTCATTTGAGCCCAATCGGAGAGCCTAGCTCCCATGAAGCACGCTCAAGTCAAGTGTCACATGGGTCACGGATCGAACCCATGTAACGGCAAAAACCAACAAGATTCAGAATGTGGTCAACAAGATGATATTACTAATTAACTGAATACAACGAGGAGGAAAGTATTAACCAACGAAGCGGACAAAACTGAGATGGGCGTAGAAATGAGAGTGCAAACAAAAGAGAAAGGGGAATTTCATATTTGCAAATCATAAACTACTAGGAGTACTCAATACAATAAATTAAGGCAGTCATTTGATTGAACATTTTCAAAAATTGTTACATGGTTACTACACTCACAGATTAAGCTGGTTCAACTAAACTCAACAGACACATATTAGCAAATGTTTCTTTTCAACTCATTTTTCATGCTTTGAATTTTTGTTCCAAATGATCCTAAATTGAAAACTAACTTATAAAGCAATGACAAATTTAGAATATCATGTTCATGACAACATTCTACATATAGGATTCAACTAAAAGTCATTTGACAAACTCCTACTTCTTATTATTGCAAGGTTGTTTCGTCATAATCAACAACCACAAATCTGACAATTGCAACCATTTTGAACCAGGTACTAAAAGAGTTAATAGCCTAACTTACTGCTGTAGACATGTGATTTTTTACCCACCCCAAGATTTTTCATATTTTAGCACGTAAATATTTATTTAGGCACATTATAGATATTTTAAGTAATTTTGACTCTTTTACTTTATTTTATTACAAGAAAACAAAAAATCACAAAAATAGGTTCATCAATGTTTTGTAGTCATTTTTAATCTTAAAAAAATCTTCAAAAAAATACAAAAATAGTATCGTATTTTTATTTTAATATGATATTTGAAAATATCAAAAATAGGTTTGCTTTAATGGTTAGTTTTATTTTAGTAATTATTTGAATAGTAGGATTAATTAATAAATGGGACCGTATTTTTAATCTCGTTCGCAGGGAAAGAATAAAGTTTGGGCTCTAGCAACCCATTTTTAGGCCTAATTTTGGACCAAGCCCATAATTCCCAAGCCCATAATTCCTAGGCCCATACCCTTTAACCTAAAAACCCTACAACTATCTAGACCTAGACTCTACAATATAAGAAGAAGATAACGAAAATCTGGAAAAAAAAGGAGAACGCTGAAAGGAAGAAAAGTTGCGCAGCTTTTTCACAACGAAGGACCCTTTCACTACTTGTCTTCTCCATCGGAACCACAACGATATCTTCAGCCATTTTTGAACCAAGGAAATCCAGGCGCCATTTTTCGAAAAAGGAAAGGCTGAAGATCTTCATCTTCCTCATGAAGACATAAGACCAATCCTAGAACCTTAAGACAAAAGAGATCCAGCCACACCACGTAAAAATGCCGGAACTTCTCCACTCTTTCACGTCGTCGCAATCGCCGGCGAACCAGTCGTTCCCTCATCACAGAACTCATCGAAAAACCAGCAAACCCCATCAGATTGAGCGCACATATAGTCACGCACACGAACAGAGTGAGGGAACGAGCGTAAGTCAGGTTTGAGATTTTAGAAAGTCAAAAAATAGTACAAAAAATGCTTCGTCTTCCTCGTCCTTGATTTGATTCTTAGTTTCCGAAACATGGATGTTTAACTGAAGTCTGGAGTCGTTTGTGAGTTTGAGTCGTGTGGAGGTTGTCGTATGATTGGTTCCGGTCTATGGTTATCGCTGTCCATTTTTTCCGTCGAGTTCGAGCTGCTGAAACTCGATGTTGCTGTAAACAAATCAGAGTTTGTTCTTAATAGCCGAAGAGCAACTCGTGACATATTTTCTTTGGGGTTCATCTGTGAGTATGCTCGATACATTTTCGTTGCATTAGTTTTGTTTTCTCGCTTTAACTTCTTTCCGTGTAAGTAGTAGTAATATATTTGTTATCTTTTTTTAAGTTTATATCGTCAAGTCTTGTTTTCTTATCACTAGATTATTAGTTGTTTTGCCATTTATTATTAGATTATTAGATTAAGGAGCTGCTCAGATTCTTGTTGATAAATCAATTTGTTGTATACATGTGATGACCAATTATGAATGTTGAATGTTGGATGCTTTGTCGAATTAAGTGATAGAAGCTGGTGTATAAGAAAATCGGGGGTGCATTTCATGTGACCAGATTATAACAACTCCGAATAATAAAACCCTTTAAAACAATTTGAGGTGTGTCATGCCAAACAAAACCTAAAAATGCACGTCCCTCATGTCATTGATTTTGCATATTTAAATCCTTATAAATCGAGGCGTGCCATTTAGTTGAATTTCCATGGCCCTCGCGAACTTGAAAAGGCATAGTTGCTTTGGGCGCGTAATTTAAATTACTTTCCTAAACTCGGGTGTGCACTTCATGTGACCCAAATCCAAATCTTAGCAACGTTAAATAAAATGTGTCTCGGACTGCAGGTGCATTTCATGTGGCGTGGTCCAAAGACGTATTTTTAGATGACGTTGAAATCTTTATTAAAATAATTAAAAGCGGTTTAAAGCTAAAATGCACATAGGTCTAAAAGTATTTTTAAAATCAATTAATTGAGCCAAAAATAACAGTTGAGAGACCGTGCTAGAACCACGGAATTCGGGAATGCCTGACACCTTCTCCCGGGTTAACAGATTTCCTTACCCGGATTTCTGGTTCGCGGATTGTAACAAAGAGTCAACCTTTTCCTTGACTCGAGATTTGAATCGGTGACTTAGGACACCATAAATCTCCCAAGTGGCGACTCTGAAGCTTTTAATAATAAATCCCGTTTCGATTGTCACTTTAAGTTGGAAAAAAACTCCCTTTATACGCCCTTCCGGGGGTGTAGTGAAAAAGGAGGTGAGACAGCTCTAGCGACTCTGCTGAGGAACGAACCTAGAATCTCCGGTTCAGGATTCAAGAATTCAAGCTTAGAATAATTGTTATAGTTGGTTTTATCCATTATTTGATTTTATTTCATGATTTGGGCCTAATATGCTAACTGATTGCTTTTATCGCTTTGATATTCCATAAAGTGTATATAAACTATTGCGAAATCCCTCTTCTCTCTGAGTCTTCTAAATCATGAAGAAGTGTGCACTTCGTGTGACTTCTTTTCTGTTAGAGTCATAATCCAAATTTAGAACGAGGTTCGGACAAGTTGCAAAGCCGGTGAAGCTTCTGTATTCCCGGTACGCTACCCCCCCTCGGCTTGAGTTGTTCGCTCGGGTAAGCTAGGTCTAGAACAAATAAACCCAGGTTTTGAAACATAGAAAAATACTGCCTCATGCCGGATCCCTAGTAGGAACGTTTGTCTGCATCACGTGCACTTGACTTAGGGGACTCAACACAGGGGTTGGGTCCATCTAGGATAGGTGTACCCAAAATAACAAACCATCTTGATGCATCCTATGTGCTAAATGTTGCATTTCTTCAAGGATAAAATGTTCATTTGGCGGACCAATGATAATTGAGGGCAAATGAAAAAAAAGGTAAAAAAAAGGAGAGAAAAAAAAGAGACTGTAGTGTTGGTTTCAGTTTTCTCATACAGGTATGGATCTACTTACCAGAGTTTGGGCATGACAGACGCCTTTGGACCGTCCGGTCAAGATCGCTCAATCATGAGCTTGCTTAAAGACTTTTCTTTTTTTTGTTTTGAGTCTGTTTTCTTTGTATGTCGTCTTTTACCTTCTAGTTTTGTATAGTAATGTCGAGTCTTTTTTTATTGTGTTTTCTAGTTTGTTTTTAAAAAAAAAGATGTATCATAAATCAAAAATCCAAAAAAGAGAGATTTTGCATTTTTATATTTTTGTTAGGTGTTTTCTTTAGAATCTAACTCCAGAAGTTCAAAAAAAATATCTTTTGAGGTTTTCCTTAGGAAATTAATTATTTGTATGTCGACTCAAATGAGGAGGGACAACCTTCAAGTGTTCATCTTTGGGATTTGATTGGCATGATAAGAAATGCAGAAAAGAATATTCATCTACTCAATGAAGCTCGTATTCGTGCATTATAAGATCTTCAAAGATTCTTGGAGAGAAAGAGGATTTGCATGGAGAGATCAACATTTTAGGAATGAAGCTGGCAGAAACTGAATCACGGCCCAGAGTTGCTGCCCAAGAAAAATACATGGGGAATTTCTTGAAGACCAGTTGGAAGAGTTGAAAAATGAATTGTCTAGTAGCAGAAGCAGTGAAGAAAATGTGCTTCATGTGAATAATTCCGTTCCTCCTTCAGATAATGATTCTGTTAAGTCACTGAGTGAGGAACTTGATTCCTTAAGGAAAGAAAATATGTTATTGAAGGAGGATTTTCAAGCGTTGAAGTCAGAGCTTACTAATGTCAAGGAAACAGATGAACGCATTTTAATGCTAGAGAAAGAACGATCAGTTCTTGAATCTTCTTTAAGTAAGTTGGGATCTAAACTAGCTGCATCTCAGGAAGATATTTCAGAGCTCCCTACCTTGAAATATGAGTGCAAGAATTTATATGAAAAGGTGGAGCAATTACAAACATTGCTATCTTAGGCAACTAAACAAGCAGATCAAGCAATATCAGTGCTACAGCAAAACCAAGAGCTACGAGAAAAGGTTGATAGGCTTGAAGAATCTCTTGAAGAGGCTAGTATCTATAAGCTTTCATCTGAAAAGTTGCAGCAGTATAATGAACTAATGCAGCAAAAGATGAAACTTCTTGATGAACGTCTTCAGAGGTCTGATGAAGAGATACAATCTTATGTCCAGCTCTATCAGGATTCTGTCAAGGAGTTTCAAGATACACTCGATAATTTGAAAGAAGAAACTGAAAATAAAGTTCTAGATGAACCTGTAGATGATATGCCTTGGGAACTTTGGAGTCAGTTGTTGTTGATGATTGACAGTTGGTCTATGGAAAAGAAAATCACAAAGGATGACGCAAAGTTGTTAAGAGAACTGGTCTGGAAGAAAGATGGACGTATCTGTGATGCATATATGTCACGCAAGGAAAAGAATGGACGTGAAATTATAGCGACATTTCTTAAATTTACGTCATCGTCAACGTGTCTGGGACTGCATATCATCCATATTGCAATAGAGGTGGCGCCAGTTGCAAAGGTAGATTGTCTAGGGGATGTGGTGACAGGCCTTGGCAAGGCTCTGCAGAAGAAAGGACACCTTGTGGAAACTGTTCTTCCTAAGTATGATTGTATGCAGTATGAGTCAATTAAAGACATGAAGGACTTAGATGTGGTTGTTGAGTCATACTTTGATGGTCGGTTATACAAAAATAGGATCTGGACGGGCCCTGTTGAAAGCCTTCCTATTTATTTCATTGAGCCTCAGCATCCTGGTAAATTCTTTGGGAGAGGACAACTTTATGGGGAGCACGATGATTTCAAACGATTTTCATCCTTTAGCAGGGTAGCACTTGAGTTAATACTTCATGATGAAAAGAAACCATATATAATTCATTGTCATGATTGGTAAACAGCTTTCGTTGCACCATTTTATTGGGATCTGTATGTGCCAAAAGGATTGGACTCAGCAAGGATTTGCTTTACATGCCACAATATTGAGTATCAAGGGACTGCACCAGCATCAGAATTAACATCTTGCGGTATTGATGCTTATCACTTGAACAGACCAGACAGGATGCGGGACATTTAGCTCGCCAGGCGAATCAGAGGCGAGCGTGCTTAATTTGATCAAAGAAGAGAATTTTCTTTTAGTACCTCTTTAAAGGTATTCTTTTATTAATTTCAAAAATCCAAAAAGATTTTCTTTTGAGGTCCTTCTTTGGTAAATTAATGAATAAAAAAATGTATTCTTTTTATTTTTACTAGAACTTTAATACACTGTACATAGAAAAAAAACATACTTTTTGTTTTGATTATCTTTAAAGTTTCTTCCTTAGGTAATCAAAAATTGAAATCTAAAAATATTTTTTTATCTTGTTCATTTCTCGTTTCGAAATATTTCTTCAGGAATATCAAATGAAAATTCTAAATATTTTCTTGTGGTTCACTCTTTAGATTTTCTTCCTAAAATGGGGGAATCAAAAAATATATTTATCTTCTAGAGTTTTTTCTTAATAGAGTATTTGTGTCAAAGAAAGGAAAAAAAATCTGTTAAGCTTGAGCTTAAAGTATGTTATAGAACATTAAGTTTAGAAAATTCAAAAAAAAAAGATTTGCTTCATTTATTTCTCTTTTCTCAGTAGAGTAGTCATTAATGTAAAAAGAAAAGAAAAGAAAAGGAAACAGAGAACGTCAGTTAGTTTCCTTTATTCCTGATCTTCCCGAACTACGCAAAGATCTGATTCATGCGGCGTCATGATACGTAGGCAACCTACATAGGGTTTGATCGAATCATTTTTTTTATTTTTTAAAAGAAAAGAAAAAAAAGAGAGAAAAAGATGGTGAAATTATGGGAGGTGAGAATTGAGAAGGAAGAAAAGAGCGACAATCAGAAAGGAAAGGGGAAAGAAAATGAGCGAGCTAAGAAGTGCAAGGAAAGAAAAGAAAAGAAAAGATTCAAATGGACAGATTGAGATGATGTCAAGTGACCTTATGACCCTCGAAGTAATTCTAGAACCATTAATTGTTGCTAGGTGCATTGCACGCAATGTGATATTTCTGGTGTTAAATGCCCTAATGCTAACGGGATGACCCCATTTTGTTCCTCTTGATATCTTCATAGCAGAAAGGTGGTTGGTTTGTGGTCCTCGAAGTAGTAACTCCTCTCCACAATATAAAGTTAAAAGGCAATGGCAGACAATAACAAAACTGAGTTGGTTGAAACAGGCGCCCAAAAGCAATTGGTTGAACAGGACAACGGGTTGGTTGAAGAGGTGAGGATGTTAAGACAACACATGGCGGGCATGTATTAGGCCTGGATGACTGGGAAGGCACCATCCCTGCCACCACCTAGCTTCCTAAATGCTACCCTTACCCAAACACCGGTCACAGTGCTAGATAATCCCCCATACTCTCCAGATCCACCCGCTTATCATGGCTTTCCCAACTACCCTAGTAGCTTAATCACTCATCATCCAATTACCTTTCCCAAAAATTGCCCTCCTGTCTTATTCACCATTCCCAACAATGAACACCCACTCAAAGCTCACGATACCCAATATTACCTCTCAGAGG
Source organism: Nicotiana sylvestris (assembly GCF_000393655.2). NCBI lineage: Eukaryota > Viridiplantae > Streptophyta > Magnoliopsida > Solanales > Solanaceae > Nicotiana > Nicotiana sylvestris. Next base: position 82,686,736 of record NC_091067.1, read on the forward strand.
TTGCCCACAAGGTTCTCTACTCATACAAATAGGGCCCGCGGGATGAGCCTCATGTTGAAAATAAAAGGGTCACAAGAAGAGAAGGGAAAGATGGGATACCCAGGAGGCTGAAAGGCATAGAACAGTCCCTAAAGAACAAACAAGAAAGGGGAGGCCAGGGTAGCATGGCTTACAAAGAACTGTCTGTGTCCCCTAAAGTTCGCCTGCCCGTGGGATTCAAAGTGCCAAGATTTAACTTGTATGACGGGTGTGGAGATCCGGTAGCCCCTTTGAGGGATTATTGCGGTGAAATGAGAAGCGTTGGTCAGAAAGATGATTTGTTGATGGCGTACTTCAGTGAGAGCCTGACAGGGGCAACTTTGGAATGGCATAATTGTCAAGATATTGGTAAGTGGCCTACAATGGGTGACATGGCTCAAGCTTTTGTTCGATACTTTCAATACAGATCAGGTGTTACTCCAGACCGCTCCTCCCTATCTAAAATGGAAAAGAAGCCGGAGGAAAGCTTTAGGGAGTTTAGTCTTAGATGGAGGGAGCAAGCTGCTTGAGTCAATACCCCTATTGGTGAAAAAGAAATGGTTGAGCTTTTCCTACAAGCCCAGGGGCCCACCTACTTCAGTCATTTGATCCCAGCCTTGGGAAAGCCTTTCAAAGATGTGTTAAAAATGGGGGAGCTAGTAGAAGAGGGAATCAAGTCAGGCAAAATCATGAGTTGTTCGAAAAACATTCAGAACATCCCAGTAAGATTGGGTGGAAGAAAGAGAAACAGAAAAGATGATCCAATGGGCTTTCTTGATCAACACTTCCAGCCTCGACATCGTCCCCATGGATATCCTTATGCACCAGATGATCCTCCCCAATGCCACTTCTCTCCACAGAACTCCCAAAGTCGTACATCACTTTCGCAGTGCCCAGCTCCACAAAATGCCTATCTACCCTCACGAGCCTATCGAAAACCCCCTGGATCAGGTTTCCGTCCCAGTCAAGCCTTTAAGAACGAGAGGTTACAGAAGAAGAAAACATTCACTCCATTGGGAGTGTCATATGTCAGTCTGTTCCAGAGGCTAAGGAAATTGGACATGTTGAAGCCGACCTAGATAAAAATGCCAAACCCTCTTCCAAAGAGGTTTAATTTTTCTCAAAGGTGCACCTATTGCTCAGATGCCCCGGGGCATGACATAGAGAAGTGTTGGAATCTGAAGAATGCGATTCAGAAGCTTATTGATGCAGGCGACATTGTCGTGCAAAATCTAGATGCAGCAGACACTTGCCAAAGTCCATCGCCTGTGCATAATGAGACGCATATGGTGGGTATGGTTTATTTTGAAAAGGAATGTGAGAATTCTTCTGGGAGCCTCGGAGGTCCACGTGCTCCTAAGCTTTCAACGCTATCAGGGGTTGATCTTAAGAATGAGCCGGTAAAAGGAACCCAAAAGCAATTTGTTAAGAACAATGTGATGAAGACATGTGAAGTTCCTAGTATTGTTGATGCAGAAGTCAGTGGCTAAGATGTTGAGTTGGAGGATTGGAAAGATGCTCTTTTCTTAGTTATCCAGGGAGTATCTTTGGTGTCTTAGTTTGTTGTCATTTCTGTTATCCGGGTTATTTCAGGGTTGTAATCCGGATATTGTCTTGTGACTCAAACCCTTCTATCCTTTTATTTTATCTAGTTCCTTTAGTCATAGTATCTCATTTAGTGCTGTCTAGGTTTGTTCCAGGGTTGTATCCCAATTTGTTTTACTTGTTTTGTTATTCGAACCATTTCACCATCTGTCTAATGCAATGTCCTGTCTTTTGTTATTTCTAGTCATTTTCTTTGTTTAGTTCTTTTCTATCCTTTCATTTTGTCTTTTGTCTAATGCTGGTTCTAGCGACATGACATACATACAAAATGCTAGGCCTGGTCTTAAAGTCAGTTTAGTTATGAAGCAATGGAACAATTTTGAAGATGATAGGGACATTTGAGGGAAATAAGTAAAGGCATTTTGAGATCGCTTGAAGCCCGAACCATGTGAAACTGGGGCATATAGAACATAAAGAAACCTTATTGAAATTTATCATGCCGCATCGTATTGAAGCTAAAGGCAAGTTTGCCCAAATTGACAGGAACCATTTGTGGTAATGAGAGTGAGAGTGTTGTCCAATGATGCATTGTATTTGACAGATGTAGAAGGCAAATGTGTAGAAATGGATATCAATGTTGATGCAGTCAAGAGATACTATGTATGATTTCTTTGTTTGATTGCACTTGTTTGTATTTGGCATGTTTTGAATATTGAAATGACGAAGGCATTTTGTTCTGCTATCTAAACACTTTATCCCTTGTTACCCCCTTTGAGTCTTAATTATTTTCTTTCATACCTCTCTTTAGGGATCATTAGCAAATATCAGAAACACAAGCAGAAAGATAAGTAAAGGAAGAAGAGAAAAAGATAAAGAAAAGAATGACAAGAGGAAGAGAAAAACGAAAAAAAAAAGAAGAAAAACAACAAAAAGAGAAAAGAAAGCAAAAGGAGAAAAGAAAAGAAAGAGAAAAGAGAAAATCACAAACAACAAAGTAATTTCTATGACATGAACTACGTTCGACTTGATTCCTTTTAAGGATATGTAGGCAGCCTCACGGTTTGGTCCCATCAAAATAAAAATCCAAAGGTCCCCAAGCAAGAAACTGGGGCAGAAGTTGTGGTTGGTATAAGAAATCTGATTCTGAATGTTGTAATTTTGAACCCATGTGAATTGTTTTGAGCCTTTGATATCCTTTCTTTTTAACCCTATTCAAAATCCCATATTACGGTCCAAAAAAAGACCTTCCGATCAGTCTTCAAGAGATGCCAAGTCAAGCAAGGAGAGGTAATTCATATCAAGGGCAACACTCTGGTCCAAGTAGAAAAATAATGAAAATGAGAGAGTCTTATTGGTGAAAACCCTCACGGGCACTGTAAGGCAACGGGAGCTGAGAGAAATCCAAAAATGAGAGTCTTATTGGTGAAAACCCCTCGCGGGCACCGTAAGGCGACGGTAAGTGGAGAGAAAGAATCAAAATGAGAGAGGCTTGATGGTGAAAACCCTTCGGGCAACACAAGTCGAATAAGGATTGTGAATCAGATTGGATAACCGGAGCATTGAAGCCCAGTTTCACGGTTTAAAGGTACAACAAGAGTTGAACATTAGGCTTACTTGACAGAATAGGCCACAGGTGCATGTCATGGTCATTAGAGTTGGTATCCACAACTGATAGGTTTCTACTTTGTAGTTTTCTCGTTAGGAATCATCTTTTCTATTGTCCTTCACTCTGTTCTTTTTGTCTTGTTCACTTCCTCTTCCTGAGTCTGTGCGGTTAGAACAAGTGAGAAATGACTTCAAAATTTACCACCAGTTGTCCAATTGCACAAAACGAGGTCTGGCTAATACATCAAAATTTTATAAGTCATAAAAGAACAACAAGGGCATTGAGCTGGTAATAATCAACATGCTTTGGGATCCTTGTGAAATACAAAGGCTTAGTACATATCAATTCATGAACAATGCAACAAGATGGAGGGTGTTAGGTGAGCGAATCAAAGGTATTTTTGGTGAAACACAAAGGTTTGGTACATATCAATTCATGGACAATGCAACAGATGGAGTGTGTTAGGCGAATAGATTATGGGTATTTTATGTGATAAGATTGACAGAGAAAGTGGTTAACCAATAACAAGCAAGGTCTTCCAAGTGGAAATCAAAGTTATCACGGCAAGTGAAGGAGCAATAGACCTCAAGGCCAATGCCAGTGGGTTAAGTCAGGAAAGAACAACATGCACATTGATTGGACGGTAATTGACGTGCTTTGGGATTCATGGGAGACACTAAGGTTGGTAAATGTCAGTTCATGAGTAATGAAACAAATAGAGGGTATTGGGTCTAAACGGAGAAGAGGTATTTTCTGTGATAAGGATGATAGAGAAAGTGATTAGTCAAGGAACAAGCAAGGTCTTCGAGTGGAAATCGGTTATCATGAGAAGTGAAGGAGCAATCGCCCTCAAAGTCAAGGCCACAAACCAACCACCATATTTTTAAACTGACAAGATTTTTCTTTGATTTGAAACAGGGGCAGGAAATCTCGTTTGTTTCAGAGAAACCCACCGCAAGGAAAGGCAAGCACCAGACAGGTTTGACCGTAAACTCTCGGGACTCGCCTGGATAATGGGATTTAATTTTTCAAGACCCTCCTGGAAAATAGGATTTAGTTTAAAATTCAAAACAATTGTGAGTAGCAAGATCTAGCATAAGTGCGCCCCAAAGGAACATAAGTAGTCTTCAAAGTTTACATGTTTGAGATAGGATTCAATTAGGAGTTTTCAGGACCCTCCTGAATAACGGGACCTAGCTTTAGGATTTCCATTGGATAACAAGGTTTAGAGTAAGTTCTGTTGTAGGGTAATAAAATTTAGTCGTGAAATTGTCACTCTTAAGATAAAACTTGACTTTTGATTTTCAGGACCCTCCTGGATAATGGAACGTAGTTTAAAACTGGCTTGCATAACAAGATTTAATGGAAGTAACACCATTAGAAGATATAACTTAGATTTAAAATTGTCGTTTAGTTAAGAGTTTTCAGGACTCTCCTGGATAATGGGGAGTAGTTTAAGACCATCTTAGATAATAAGATGTAGCGGAAGTCATGCCTTTAAAAGATATAGCTTAGATTTAAAATTGTTGTTTAGTTAAGAGTTGTCGGGACCCCCCTGGATAATGGGACCTAGCTTTCAAATTCTTAGTAATATGATTCAGTTTAACACTCACATATGTGCCTAGATACCCAAACTGGGGCAGAAAATCTTCTTTGTTTTTGTCTATTTTGTTGAAGTCAGGAGCCCGCCTGGAGAGCAGGGAATGCATTCAAGTTCAACAGTCAGGAGCCCGCCTAGAGAGCAGGGAATACATTCAAGTCAGCAGTTAGGATCCCTCCTGGAGAGCAGGGAATACATTCAAGTTTAGCAGTCAGGATCCCGCATGGAGAGCAGGGAATACATTCAAGTTCAGCAGTCAGGAGCCCGCCTGGAAAGCAGGGAATACATTTCAAGTTAGCAATCAGGAGCCCGCCTGGAGAACAAGGGAGTACAATTCAAGTTTTAGCTTTCAAGTTCTTATTGATATTTGGTAATGTGATCCGTCTTACACTTACATATGTGCCCAGATACCCAATCGGGGGCAGGAAATTTTCTTTGTTTTTGTCTATTTCATTGAACTCAGGAGCCTGCCTGGAGAGCAGGGAATACATTTCAAGTTCAGTAATCAGGAGCCCGCCTAGAGAGCGGGGAATACATTTAAAGTTCAGCAACCAGGAGCCCGCTTGGAGAGAAGGGAATACTTTCAAGTTAAGCAGTCAGGAGCCCGCCTGGAGAGCAGGGAATACATTCAAGTCAGCAATCAGGAGCCCGCCTGTAGAGCAGGGAATACATTCAAGTTCAGCAGTCAGGAGCCCGCCTGGAGAGCAGGGAATACATTCAAGTCAGCAGTCAGGAGCCCTCCTGTAGAGCAGGGAATACATTTCAAGTTTAGCAGTCAGGAGCCCGCCTGGAGAGCAGAGAATACATTCAAGTTTAGCAGTCAGGAGCCCACCTAGAGAGCAGGGAATGCCTTTCAAGTTCAGCAATTAGGAGCCCACCTGGAGAACAAGGGAATACATTTCAAGTTCAGCAATCAGGCGCCCACCTGGAGAGCAAGGGAGTATAGTTCAAGTTTCAGCTTTCAAGTTCTTACCGATATTTGGTAACATGATTCAGTTTACACTCACATATGTGCCCAGCTACCAAACTGGGGCAGAAGTTTTTCTTTGTTTTCGTCTATTTTGTTGAATTCAGGAGCCCGCCTGGAGAGCAGAGAATACCTTTCAAGTTCAGTAGTCAGGAGCCCGCTTGGAGAGCATGGGAATACATTTCAAGCTCAGCAATCAGGAGCCCGCCTAGAGAGCATGGGAATACATTCAAGTTTAGCAGTCAGGAACCCGCCTAGAGAGCATGGTAATAAATTTCAAGTTTAGCAATCAGGAGCCCACCTGGAGAGCACGAAAATACAGTTCGAGTTTTGGCAATCAGGCATCCACCTAAAGAAAAGGGAAAGTATCTCAGATTACAATTCAAGTCAGCAACAAAAGAAGCTCGCAGCAAGAATGCGAGTCAGCAGTCCGAGGTGATAAACAGAAGTTAGTCAAAATAAAGAAAAAAAGAGAAAGGCAAGAAGTTAATCCAAATGCAGAAGTTGATGAAAGATATGAGCTTCTCAAGACATGGTTGAGGTCACAAGCACTGTATGCCCGGTTTTGATCCGAAAAGCTGAAGAAGAAGAACGAGCTAGCACCTGCAACTAGCAAGCGTCAAGGTTCAAATCCAAAGTCTGCATGAAGAACCACTCAAGACTCAAGATCAAGCTTCAGAAGAGTTCTAGATAGGAATCTTGTAACTCGTAGTTGGCAGGCTTAGTTAGTCTTTTTCATTCCTTTTGATTTTGACGTAATAACAGGACCGCGGACCGGAACCTCGGTGGAACGGCACCTCGACCGGCTCTCCACCTCGACATACTCCATCATCTCACTCACCTTTGAACTACACGTAGCCTGATTCCTTTATAGCCAAGGATATGTAGGCAGCTCAGATACTAGGGCTCGGTCACATTCCCCTCTCTTTTAGTTTTAGTCTCTCCAAATAAGGGTCGGGTCAAAAAACCTGTCTAGTCAGTCTTTGTCTGAAAACTCTTCGCGTTTCCAGTCAAAGAGGGGCAGCTGTAGACATGTAATTTTTTACCCTCCCCAAGATTTTTCATATTTTAGCACGTAAATATTTAATTTAGGCATAATATAGATATTTTAAGTAATTTTGACTCTTTAAATTTATTTTATTATAAAAAAAAATAAAAAATCACAAAAATAGGTTCATTAATATTTTGTAGTCATTTTTAATCTTAAAAAATCTTTAAAAAATACAAAAATAGTATCATAGTTTTATTTTAAGATGATATTTGAAAATACCAAAAATAGGTTTGCTTTAATGGATAGTTTTATTTTAGTAATTATTTGAATAGTAGGATTAATTAATAAATGGGACCGTATTTTTAATCTCGTTCGCAGGGAAAGAATAAAGCTTGGGCTCTAGCAACCCATTTTTAGGCCTAATTTTGGACCTAGCCCATAATTCCCAAGCCCAGAATTCCTAGGCCCATACCTCTTAACCTAAAAACCGTACAACTATCTAGACCTAGACTCTACAAAATAAGAAGAAGATAACGAAAATCTGAAAAGAAAAAAAAGGAGAACGCTGAAAGGAAGAAAAGCTGCACAGCTTTTTCACAACGGAGGACCCTTCCACTGGTCGTCTTCACCATCGGAACCCCAACGATATCTTCAGCCATTTTTGAACCCAGGAAATCCAGCGCCATTTTTCGAAAAAGGAAAGGCTGAAGATCTTCATCTTCCTCATGAAGACATAAGACCAACCCTAGCACCTTAAGACCAAAGAGATCCAGCCACACCACGTAAAAATGCCGGAACTCCTTCACTCTTTCACGTCGTCGCAATCGCCGACGAACCAGTCATTCTCTCATCACAGAACTCGTTGGAAAACCAGCAAACCCCATCAGATCGAGCACACATACAGTCACGCACATGAACAGAGTGAAGGAACGAGCGTAAGTCAGGTTTGAGATTTTAGAAAGTTGAAAAACAGTACAAAAAATGTTTCGTCTTCCTCGTTCTTGATTTGATTCTTAGTTTCCGAAACATGGATGTTTAACTGAAGTCTGGAGTTGTTTGTGAGTTTGAGTCGTGTGGAGGTTGCCGTACGATTGGTTTCGGTCTATGGTTATCGCTATCCATTTTTTACGTCGAGTTCGAGCTGCTGAAACTTGACGTTGTTGTAAACAAATCAGAGTTTGTTCTTATTAGCCGAAGAGCAACTCGTTACATATTTTCTTTGTGGTTCATCTGTGAGTATTCTCGATACATTTTCGTTGCATCAGTTTTGTTTTCTAGCTTTAACTTCTTGCCGTGTAAGTAGTAGTAATATATTTGTTATTTTTTTTTAAGTTTATATCGTCAAGTCTTGTTTGCTTATCACTAGATTATTAGTTGTTTTGCCATTTATTATTAGATTATTAGATTAAGGAGTTGCTTAGATTCTTGTTGATAAATCAATTTGTTGTATACATGTGATGACCAATTACGAATGTTGAATGTTGGATGCTTTGTCGAATTAAGTGATAGAAGCTGGTGGATAAGAAATTTGGGGGTGTATTTCATGTTACCTAATTATAACAACTCCGAAAAATAAAACCCTTTGAAACAATTTGAGGCGTGTCATGCCAAACAAAACCTAAAAATGCACGGCCGTCATGTCATTGATTTTGCATATTTTAATCCTTAGAAATTGAGGCGTGCCATTTAGTTGAATTTACATGGCCCTCGCGAACTTGAAAAGGCATAGTTGCTTTGGGCGCGTAATTTAAATTACTTTCCTAAACTCGGGTGTGCATTTCATGTGACCCAAATCCAAATCTTAGCAACGTTAAATAAAATGTGTCTCGGACTGCGGGTGTATTTCATGTGGCGTGATCCAAAGAAATGTTTTAGATGACGTTGAAATATTCCTTAAAAATTAAAAGCGGTTTAAAGCTAAAATGCACAAAGGTATAAAAGTGTTTTTAAAATCAATTAATTGAGCCAAAAATAACAGTTGAGCGACCGTGCTAGAACTACGGAACTCGGGAATGCCTGACACCTTCTCCCGAGTTAACAGAATTCCTTACCCGGATTTCTGGTTCGCGGACTGTAACACAGAGTCAACCTTTTCCTCGAATCGGGATTTGAACCAGTGACTTGGGACACCATAAATCTTCCAAGTGGCGACTCTGAAGCTTTTAATAATAAATCCCGTTTCGATTTCCACTTTAAGTTGGAAAAAAAACTTTCTTTATACGCCCTTCTAGGGTGTAGTGAAAAAAGAGGTGTGACAACTGCATTAATACAAGCTAGACTCAGAGATAAGAACTAGATGAACACACAGAGGGAAATCCAACACTAGTTACAGAATCTGATAATCAAGATTAGAAGGAAACTAACATGATCTAATTCTCAATTACAAACCATTCTTCGACAAATACACTAATCAGAACTTCAAAGCTACATGGTGATTATAAAACTGAAAGAAGAAGAGGTGAAGTCCACAAACAATATTACATTTATCTCATTCTCAACTCATACTTCAAGTTACACATCAAGTGACACCCATAAGGATCAAAATATACCTGGGAAGAGAGAAGAAACAAAGAAGAAGTGAGAGTCAGTAAGCTCAGCAACAGCAGTAGCAAAAAATTAGTCTCAGATTCACACGACCCAGTATTGAAGTTAACCCAGAAACCAGTGAAACATTACTTGATTATCAAACTTCACACCCAAATTAAAACCAAATTCAATCCACCTCAAACACTCAAATGAACCAAAGATTGCTTCAGCAGGTTGAAAACATTAAAATCTAAGAAGGAGAAATCCATGAAACAGTAAACTGCAGCCGTTTTTTTTTTATATTTTTTTTTAGATTTCCCCCCCCCCTCTCTAGAATGATCAAAAGGTCTTTATATAGGCCATCTTTAAGGTAGTATTGTCAGGCCTTTCTCTTTTCGTTTTCCCTTTTTACCCCTGGTTTTTCTTAGCTATTTTACCCTTTTACCCATTAAAAATATCTAAACTCTCTTTTATCTCTTCAAATATGAACCTTCCCTTATCCTCTAGAAGCTTTCCCCATAACAGAAAATATTCCCAATACTAAAATAACCAAAACACCCCTTCATACCCCTATATTTACCTTCCCACAATTCCAAAACTTGGGCCAATAGACAAGGCTTAGGCCCAAACAGATATGACTTCTACTGTCCAAACAAGTAACCCACAGAAACCATACAACCCAAGAAAGAAAAAAAATCATATAATGCTGAAAGTTTAAGCCTGAGTGAACTAATTAAGATTACTGACTTATCGACTAACAAGGACAAGAAATTAAGCGGAATTAACAGAAGAAGTAAATAAAAACTAAGCGAGACAGTGATGATTCTAGAGCAAATTAACGCAAACTAAAAACTATGGACTCGATTCATGAATGAAACAATGGTGAAATTTTACCTTATTTAACTTAGAAAAGGTAATGAGAAAGCCTTGAAACGAATCGATGGATGGCTAGAATCTGGCGGGCCTTTTCGAATCTGACGTTCTTGTAATAACTAAAAACTATCGTCAATCGATTGCTCTCATTGAGAACAATCTATTAACGTAAGATTTAAGTTAGAACGAGTCAAGATTTTGAACAAAAAATAAAGAAGGCAAAGGAAATTAGGTATTGCATTTTTCGTTTCTATATCCGAAACTGGGTAAACTTGTCTGGGTTTTAGGGAAAGATGCTGATGGATTTGGATGCAGGAAGGGGTGGTGATTGCATGGTGGATATCTGGGGGTGATTGGGTCACGCCGCCGGCCGGTGGGGATTAGGGAATTCTGGGGCGGCGGAGTCTCATTAGGGTTTCGCTTTGAGAGATAGGAATGGAATTGGAGGGGAGGGTTAATTTCGGACAATAATATACCTAAGAGTCCTAAGTTCTGGTCCGTTTGATCAAGAAACATCGACGGCTCAGATCTGTTCTAACCTAAACGTGGTCGTTTGTCTTGAGTGGGGAGATTGGGTCGAGTTTAGGACGGGTTGGGTTTGGCTTAACTGGTTAAAAGGGAGAACAGACTAGGCCTAGCTTAAATGATATGAGACTGGTCGAGAATATGGTTCTAATTCTTTTCCCTTTTCCAATTTCCTCCTAATTTATCTTTAATTCCTTTTCTTCTCTTTTTTTTTCTTTTTTTTTGAAATTAAACTAAAATTCTAAATTAAGTTATAAAACCAAATTAACCTAAATAATTACCACAATTAACAAATTAAAGAAAAACTATTCAAAAATCAAAATTAAAATTAAAAGGTGCAAAATACCTTTTTTGTGACTTTCTTCTTTTTTATAAAACAACTAATTTGCTGATTAATCCAAAAATATAGAATTAAATCCTAAATGCAAATGCCACATATTTTTGTATTTTTCATTAATTAAATAAAAATGCACAGACAAATGCAAACAATTAACAGAAAATGCCACAAAAATCCATAAAATTGCAAATGATGGAAAAATATTTTGTTTTGAATTTGTGGGAGTAATTCATATTGGTTAAAAATCACGTGCTCACAGCTGCCCCTCTTTGCTCGGAAACACGAAGAGTTTTCGTGCAAAGATAAAGTGAGCAGATACGAGTGATTTTTGCCCGTTCGAATACTCCGTGGGAAGCATTTTTGAAAGATTTGACCGCACCCTGCTTCCGAGGTTGCCTACATATCCTTGGCTATAAAGGAACCAGGTCAGTGTAATTCGGGAAGTTTTGGTAGCTGGGACTACCATGAAGCTATGATTTCACTATTGTTGCTGCTGCTGTTTACTGACCTCCTTATTACACCATGACAAAATAAAAGAAGCTAGACTAGACTATGATCTATGAGTTTACAAGGGATCCTATCTATATCTTCAAACTTGCTTCTTGTGGTTCTTGTTACCTTGTTGACTTGTATTCTCTCGGTGAAATCTTTTTGTTGCCGCCTTGAATTGTAATCTGAGATGTTTTCCCTTTCTCCAGGTGGATGCCTGACTGCCAACTACACTTTAAGATGTTTTTCCTTTCTCCAGGTGGACGCCTGACTGCTGAACTTGAATGTATTCCCTACTCTCCAGGCGGGCTCCTAATTGCTGAACTTGAAATGTATTCCCATGCTCTCCAGGCGGGCTCCTGACTGCTTAACTTGACATGTATTCCCATGCTCTCCAGGCGGGCTCCTGATTGCTAACTTGAAATGTATTCCCTGCTCTCTAGGCGGGCTCCTAACTGCTGAACTTGAAATGTATTCCCATGCTCTCCAGGCGGGCTCCTGACAGCTAATTTGAAATGTATTTCCTGCTCTCCAGGCGGGCTCCTGACTTCAACAAAATAGACAAAAACAAAGAAAATTTTCTACCCCAGTTTGGGTAACTGGGAACATATGTAAGTGTAAAATGAACCACATTACCAAATATCAATAAGAACTTGAAAGCTAAAACTTGAGTTATACTCCCTTTTTCTCCAGGTGGGCTCCTGATTGCTGACTTGAAATGTATTCCCTGCTCTTCAGGTGGGCTCCTGACTGATGAACTTGAATGTATTCCCTGCTCTCCAAGCGGGCTCCTGATTGCTGAACTTGAAATGTATTCCCTGCTCTCCAGGTGGGCTCTTGACTGCTGAAATTGAAATGTATTCTCCCTGTTCTCCAAGCGGGTACCTAATTTCAACAAAAATAGACAAAACCATGAAAGTTTTCTGCCCCAGTTTGATAGTTAGGCACATATGTGAGTGTTTAACTAAATCATGTTACCAAAATTACTAAGAATTTGAAAGCTAGGTCCCATTATCCAGGAGGGTCCTTACAACTCCTATTTAAATGACAATTTGAAAGCTAAATTATGTCTTCTGAAGGTATATCTTATGCTAAGTCTTGTTATCCAAGGAAGTTTTAAAACTACATCCCATTATCCAAGAGGGTCCTGATAACTCTTAATTGAATCCTATCTTAAATATGCAAACTTTGAAACCAACTTACCTTCCTCTATGCTATTCATGATTGTTTTGAATTTTAACTAAGCCACATTTTCCAGGAATGTCCTGAGAGTTTACTCTCAAACCTGATTAGTGCTTGCTCTTCCCTTACGGAGAGTTCCTCCGAAACAAACAAAATTTGCTGCCCCTGTTTCAATCAAAGGAAAATCTTGTCAGTTTAAATTGTGGTTAGTTGATGGCAATCTTGCTGAAGGTCACTTCGCTGCCATGTTTCATTTCGACCTGCTTTCCCAAACTGGCCCTGAACCGATTGACTTTCTGTCTGACTTTCAAACCCCATGACCTTTGACGACCCGAGTGTTCTATACCTATACTGTTGTTTTACACCTCTCACCCCTTTATCTGAACCTTTGCATCTCCCCTGAAATTGCCAAATTATTTCACCGATGAAATTTCTGGTGATTTCTTATATCCCGCTTTACATCATGTTGTCTTTGGTATGTTCTGGCCAAACAAAATCGACATTTTGGAAGTTTGTAGTGAGCTTTGAAACCTTTTCTTTCTTGCTCAAACAAAATCGACATTGAAACATCTTAGAGAAATAAAACCCAAAAGAAAATGAAACGCAATGACTTTGCAAGTTAAGGATAACAAGAATCCAAAACTGGATGACTACTAAAAGGGAGAAAGAAAAGAAACTTATCTGAGTGGAACAGTTGGTACCAATTATTATGACATGCATTTTGGATTAATCAGCCTAATTTGTCCAACCAATCAACTTTCAGTTGCCATACTTTGTTGCCCCGGAATTTCCATAACCTGACTTCTTCACCCAAACCTTGACCTTGTTCATCCTACGGTGCCTTGAAAGGTTTTCCACCAACAGACCTTCCTCATTTGTTCATCTCTCAACTTACTTTTGTCTCAAGGTGCCCGTGAAGGTTTTCACCAATAAGACTCTCTCATTTTTTATTTCTCTCAGCTCTCGTCACCTTATGGTTCCCGTGAGGATTTTCACCTATAAGACTCTCTCATTTTTTATTTCTCTCACATCTCATCGCCTTACGGTGCCCGTGAGGGTTTTCACCAATAAGACTCTCTCATTTTTTATTTCTCTCAGCTCTCGTCGCCTTACGGTACCCGTGAGGGTTTTCACCTATAAGACTCTCTCATTTTTTATTTCTCTCACATCTCGTCGCCTTACGGTGCCCGTGAGGGTTTTCACCAATAAGACTCTCTCATTTTTTATTTCTCTCAGCTCCCGTCGCCTTACGGTACCCGTGAGAGTTTTCACCAATAAGACTCTCTCCTTTTTACTTTTTCCTGTTTGGCCCAGAGTGTTGCCCCTGATATGAATCACCTCTGCCTGCTTGACTTGGCATTTCTCGAAGACTGATCAGAAGGTATTTCTTTGGACTGTAGCGTGGGCTTTTGGACAGGGTTAGAAAGAAAGGGTATAAAAGGCTCAAAACAATTCAAATGGGTTAAAAATTACAACTTTCAGAATCAGATTTCTCACAACAACTATAACTCCTGCCCCAGTTTCTTGCTCGGGGCCTTTTGGATTTTTGTTTTGATGAGATCGAACTGTGAGGCTGCCTACGTATCAGGTCGAACGTAGTTCATGTCATAGGAATTACTTTGTTGTTGTGATTTTCTTTCCTTTCTTCCTCTTTCTCCTCTTTTCTTTTCCTTCTTCTTTTCTCTTTTGTTGTTTTGTTGTTTTGTTGTGTGTTTTTTTTTCTTCTTTCTTTCTTTCTTTTTCTTTTTCTTCTCTTTTTCTTCTTTTTTTCTATTTTCTTTTTTTTTACCTGTCTCTCACGCTTGTGTTTCTGATCTTTGCTACTGATTCCGAAAGAGGGGTATAAAAGAAAATAAATAAGGCTCAAAGGGGTAACAAAGGATAAAGTGTTTAGATAGCGGAACAAAATGCCTTCGTCATTCCAATCTTCAAAATAAGCCAATTACAAACAAACACAATTTAACCAAAGAGAACATACATAATATCTTTTGACCGCATCAAAATTGATGGTCATTTCTACACATTTGCCTTCTACATCTGTTAAATATAAAGCACCATTGGACAACACTCTCGTCACGATGAACGGCCCCTGCCAGTTTGGGGAAAACTTGCCTCTTGCTTCAACCTGATGAGGAAGGATACGTTTCAATACTAATTGACCCACTTCAAACCTCCGTGGACGCACCTTCTTATTATATGCTCTTGCCATTCTCTGTTGATACAACTGGCCATGACACACTGCTACTAATCTTTTCTCATCAATTAAACTCAACTGTTCCAAGCGAGTTTTGACCCACTCATCATCATCAATTTCGGCCTCAGCGACAATCCGAAGGGACGGGATTTCAATATCCACAGGTATCACCGCCTATGTGCCATATACCAACAAATAAGGAGTTGCCCCTACTGAAGTGCGAACAGTAGTGCAATAACCCACCAATGCAAAAGGTAGCTTCTCATGCCATTGCCTGGAACCTTCCATCATTTTCCGAAGTATCTTCTTTATATTCTTGTTGGCCACCTCAACTTCTCTGTTTGCCTTGGGGCAGTAAGGGGTGGAATTGCGATGCGTAATCTTGAATTGTTGACATACCTCTTTCATCAGGTGACTATTGAGATTAGCCCCATTGTCTGTAATGATCACCTTTGGTATCCCAAACCGACAAATGATATTTGAGTGCACAAAATCAACCACTGCTTTCTTGGTTACGGACTTGAACATTTTAGTCTCTACCCACTTGGTGAAATAGTCGATGGCCACTAGAATGAACCTGTGCCCATTTGATGTTGACGGCTCAATTGGCCCAATGACATCCATGCCCCACGCGACAAAAGGCCATGGTGCAGACATTGTGTGCAATTCAGATGGTGGCGAACGGATCAAATCTTCGTGCACTTGGCACTGATGACACTTGCGCACGAAACTGATACAATCTCGCTTCATAGTGAGCCAATAATAACCTGCTCGGAGAATCTTCTATGCCAGCACATACCCACTCATGTGCGGTCCACAAACTCCAGAATGTACTTTGGTTATGATAGTTGTAGCCTGTCTAGCATCTATGCATCTCAGCAGTCCAAGATCCGGAGTCCTTTTGTACAGAACCCCTCCACTGAAGAAAAATTCACTTGCCAAACGCCGAATTGTTCTCTTTTGATCACCTGTGGCTTGTACTGGATACACCCCCATCCTGATATACTCCTTGATATCATGAAACCAAGGCTCACCGTCAAGTTCTTCTTCTACCACATTACCGTAAGCATGCTGATCATGGACCTTAATATGCAAAGGGTCAACATAAGCCTTATCTGTGTGATGTAACATTGACGCTAGAGTAGCCAAAGCATCGGCAGCCTCATTATAGATCCTTCGAATATGCCTGAACTCTACTGATCGAAACCGCTGACAAAGATCATGCAAACATTGCTGGTACAGTATGAGTTTTAAATCCCGTGTTTCCCATTCCCCTTGGATCTGGTGCACCAGAAGGTTCGAGTCTCCCAAGACCAAGACTTCCTGGACACCCATGTTTGCAGCCAACCTCAAACCCAAAATGCACGCCTCGTACTCAGCCATGTTGTTAGTACAGTAGAAACGAAGTTGAGCGGTAACAGGGCAGTGATGCCCCGTTTCAGAAATAAGTACGGCTCCTATCCTAACGCCCTTCATATTAGCAGCTCCGTCAAAGAAAATTTTCCACCATGGCTCCCCAACTAGTCCTCACTCATCAATGTGCATTACCTCTTCATCAGGGAAGTAAGTCTTCAAAGGCTCATATTCCTCATCCACTGGGTTCTCAGCCAAATGATTGGCTAATGCCTGGGCTTTCATCGCAGTCCTAGTCACATAAATGATGTCAAATTTTGTGAGCAAGATTTTCCATTTTGCGAGCCTCCCCGTAGGCATAGGCTTCTAAAATATATACTTTAACGGATCCAAACGAGAGATAGGTAAGTAGTGTAAGAGGACAAATAGTGCTTCAACTTCTGTGCTACCCAAGTTAGGGCGCAACATGTCCTCTCAAGGTGAGTGTACTTAACCTCGTAAGACGTGAACTTCTTGCTAAGATAATAGATGGCTTGCTCCTTCCTATCGGTGATGTCATGCTGACCCAATACCTAGCCAAAGGAATTGTCCAGGACCGTCAAATACAGAATCAACGGTCTCCCCGGTTCTGGTGGCACCAACACAAGTGGGTTTGACAAGTACCCTTTTATCTTACCAAATGCTTCCTAACACTCATCTGTCCACTTGATCGCGGCATCTTTCTTCAGCAGTTTGAAGATAGGCTCACAAGTTGTCGTAAGCTGAGCAATAAACCTGCTGATGTAATTCAATCTCCCCAATAGACTCATCACCTCAGTCTTGTTCCTTGGGGGTGGAAACTCTTGGATAGCTTTGATCTTTGATGGGTCTATTTCAATACCTCGATAGCTGACTATGAATCCCAACAATTTTACAGATGGCACACCAAATGCACATTTTGTAGGATTGAGCTTAAGATTGTACCTGCGAAGCCTTTGGAAGAATTTTCTCAAATCTCTGACATGATCAGATTGCTTTCTAGACATTATGATTACATCATCCACATAAACCTCGATATCTCTGTGTATCATATCGTGGAATATGGTTTTCATTGCCCTCATGTAAGTTTCCCCAGCATTTTTCAAACCAAATGGCATGACCCTATAGCAGTATGTTCCCCATGGCGTGATGAATGTCGTCTTCTATGCATCTTTCTCATCCATTAGGATTTGATGATAGCCCGCATAGCAATCCACAAAAGACCCAATCTCATATTTGGCACAATTATCAATCAGAATGTGGATATTTGGCAGTGGAAATTTGTCTTTGGGACTCGCCTTATTGAGATCACGGTAATCAACACATACCCTAGTCTTGTCATCCTTCTTTGGAACAGGTACTACATTGGCTAACCAAGTGGGATACCGAGTGACCCGAATAACTTTTGCATCGAACTGCTTGGTAACCTCTTCTTTGATCTTCACACTCATATCAGTTTTAAATTTCCTCAGCTTCTACTTGATAGGAGGGAATGTCGGGTCAGTAGGCAATTTGTGAACCACCAAATCAGTGCTTAAACCTGGCATGTCGTCATATGACCATGCAAAAATATCTTTGTATTCAACCAATGCTTTAATTATATCCTCTCTGAGTTGAGGTTCAAGATGGGCACTTATCTTAGTTTCTCTGATATTGTCTGGGTCCCTTAAATTGATTGCTTCTGTATCACTCAGGTTAGGCTTGGGTTTTTCTTCAAAATGGCTTAGTTCTTTACTAATCTCTTCAACGGCCTCATCCTCGTCGTATTCTGATTCATTATCACACTCTATTTCTTTAATTACTATTTCTGAATTAGATTGGCTTTTAAGACTGGGCCGAAGATTCCTCATGTATGTCATGTTATTGAAACCAGCGTAAAAAAAGCTGTACAGGGAAGAAAAGAAAATAAAACTGTCAGGAATGAGGAAAGGGAAATTGTATTTCATTGAATTTAAAAGATAACAAGGTTTATACATCCAAATGGATGAAACATAGAATCTGAATTACAACCCTGGAATAATCCAGATAAACTGGAAGAAAATCAAAGCAAACTACCAAAACTCCTTCTTGGCGGGGAGAGGAGTAGCTTCCCAATTGTTAATATTTGCACCGGGCCCAACAAATTGCACATATGCCTTGCTAGAACCCTCTCCAACTACCACAATGTTCACCTCGTCGAATAATTTCTCAAACCTTTCAAGCAACTCCTTATCAGGACTAACCACAGGATTAGGAACTGTTGTTGCTGGGCGTTTCTTGGCGCCGGGCCTGACAAATGATCTGGAGAGACGTGGGATGGGCTTTTGGAGGACCCATGCCCTCTGTTTCAGCTTTTTGGCTCTTTTTATGTCCGCAACTGTGGGCTTGAACCCCAACCAAATGTATCCAAGTTTTTGGGGAGAGACACCGGCTGTACGATACATTGCAGAGATGCACCCAAACCCTTGCCTGGTACAAAATCATTTTTCAACATTTCAACGGCTACCATGATTGCTGTTGCGGCTACCCTTGGCGCTGGAACGCACTTCCCTTCTGGAATTTTCTCTACCGATACCGTGTCAAAAACCTGATAAACCCATGGCCCCTTGTAGTCTTCAAACTCTATGAACGGAATAATGGCATCATTGTGGGCACACAAATTATCCTTGTCATGCACAACAATTTCCGGTCAATCCCATTCAAACTTGACCATTTGATACAGAGTAGACGGGACCGCTTTTGCAGCATGAATCCAGGGCTGACCCAATAGCATATTGTAAGAAACAGCCACATCGAGCACCTGGAACTCCATGGTAAATTCAACAGGCCTTGTTGTAAGCTCAAGCACTATGTCCCCGACTGAATCTTTCCCTCCACCGTCGAATCCTCGAACGCAGATACTATTCTTGTGAATTCTTTCATCATCCACCTTCAATTTGTTCAAAGTGGAGAGAGGGCAAATGTTCGCACTGGAACCATTGTCGACTAGTACTCGGGTAACCACGGAATCTTTGCATTTCACCATGAGATAGAGGGCTCTATTGCACTCAGTGCCCTCCATGGGCAACTCATTATCAGAAAAGTGACTCTGTTTACCTCAAATATCTTGTTGGCTATCTTTTCCAGGTGGTTTACTGAGATTTTGTCAGGAACATGGGCCTCATTCAGGATCTTCATCAAAGTCCGACGGTGCTCGTCCGAATGGATCAATAATGACAATAGTGAGATCTGAGCTGGTATCTTCCTCAACTGCTCCACAATGGAGTAGTCCTGCACTTTCATCTTTCTCAAGAATTCCTCTGCTTCTTCTTCGGTCACAACTTTCTTCACTAGCATTGGGTTGTCTTTGGAGCTTTTAGCTTTTCTCAATTCTTCGGGGGAAAAGCATCTCCCCGATCGAGTCAAACCATGGGTCTCACAAACTTCTTCTTTAACTTCTTTCCCCTTGTAAGTCATTATCACTCATTCATAATTCCACGAGACCGCCCTGCTGTTGACTATCGGTAATTGAGTTACCGGCTTGATAATGACAAGGTCTATGCAGGCACCTTCCACAATTACAACAGGCTTGTTTTCCACTCCTGGCACAACCACTTTGGCTACTTCTGGTTTTATTGCCACATCACTTGGGGTCCCCTTTTTGGCTACTGCAGATGGTTCACTGTTTGCCTCGCTCAACCGGATCACTGATTTCTCACTTGTTGGCTTTTCAACTGGCCTGACTTCACTGGCCCGGATCATCATGACGGTCTGTGAAGGCTTCTTGGGTTCCCCTCCCCTATGCACTATCTCAATCATATTTGTCTCAGGATGGGCTGGAAATGGATTCTGGTTGATATTGGGTGCCTCCGGAGCTTGGACCTCAATCCGATTAGTATCAATGAGCTCTTGAATAGTTGTTTTCAATTGCCATCACTTCTCTGTATCGTGCCCCGGAGTGCCATAACAATATTCGCAACTCAAAGAATGATCAAGGTTCCTCGGGGAAGGATTTGGTAGTTTTGGCTTGATCGGACTCAACATACCCAATTGGCGCAACCTGTGGAACAAACTGGTATAGGATTCTCCCAATGGAGTGAAAGTTTTCTTCTTTTGCAACCTCTCATTCTTAAACGCTTGGTTGGGCCGGAAACCTAATCCCGGAAGGTTCCGGTAGGCTCTTAGGGGTGGACAGGCATTTTGTGGAGCTGGGTATGTATTTTGTGGGACTGGCGCATGCTATTGTGCGTGGGCCGGAGGTTGGTTGTATGTTTGGGCATGGTGGACAGAAAAATGGGGGTCTGATGGTGGGTAGTAGTGTTGTGGCGTGCTATATGGGGTATGAGGGTAGGTTTGGTGGTGGGGTCGAGGCTGGTTATAGTAATGTGATAGACCCCTAGGTCTGAACCAAGCTCCTGAATCAATCGCTCCACCCTCTTTCTTCTTCTTTCCAATTACTCCCCCAGTTCCGTTTTGAATGGCCTAGGTGGTTGCCTTAATAGCCTAGTAACTCATGATTTTGATTGTCTTGAGCCCTTCTTCTACCATACTACCCATCATTACCACTTCATTGAAGGACTTGCCTACAGCTGATACCAGATGACCATAATAAGTAGGTTCTATGGCCTGCAGAAAATAATCCACCATTTCACTTTCTTTCATTGGAGGGTCAACCCTTGTTGCATGCTCTCTCCACCTAAAACCATATTCCCTGAAACTTTCATTGTGCTTTTTCTCAAGTTTTGTCAAAGATAGACGATCCGGAATAATCTCGAAATTGTACTGGAAGTGGCAAGCAAATGCCTGGGCTAGATTATCCCATATGTACCATCTTCTGTGATCCTACCGAGTATACCATTCTAGCGCTGATCCACTCAGACTCTGACTGAAATACGCCATTAGCAGCTCATCTTTCCCGCCAACTCCCCTCATTTTGCTACAAAAACCTCTCAAATACGCCAATGGATCACCGTGCCCATCATACAAATCAAACTTGGGTATCTTAAACCCTGCCGGCAATTGCACATCTGGAAATAGACATATATCTTTGTAAGCCACACTTACTTGACCTCCCAACCCCCGTATGTCCCTGAATGACTATTCCAGGCTTTTAAATTTTCTGAACATCTCCTTCTGTTCGAAATTTTTAGATGGTTTTTTAGTTTCCGCAGTGAGGTCAAAATGAGGAGTGTAGGAATAGGGTTCGGGAACCTTGAAAGTGAGCTCCGGGGGGTAATACTGGTTGTCCTAAGTCTAGAACAGAGGCTCACTGGAGGATCGGTGTAATGCAGCAGGTGGAAGTGCCATAAAAATAGGAGTGACTGGTGGAGGAGGGTACGGGACTTGTTTGGTTGGTGGAGCCTGTGATGTATGGGAAGTGGTGCCATAGCACTATTGGTAAAGGGGAAAGGCCGGAGATGAGTTCACAGTCGGAGATTCCTGGGTTTGAGCCAATAGTGGGATAAAAGCAGGGTTGGCGGGGTAAACTGGCGGTGGGTGCCCTTTCGCCCATGCTTGGTACATTTCAGCCATCTGCTACTTCAGCTTATACAACTCATCTTTCAGATTAACCTCCGATTCTTCCATCTCTTTTGACGGATTGACAATACTTGCCTCAAGTTGCTGGTTGGCCATGTTCAGTTTGTTTTTTGACGGGGTGTTGTACGAATGAGCTGCCAGAATGCTAATCAAACTAACCACCTGCTTGAATTGAAATTTCATCAGTAACAAACTTGTTAGCGATTAGGGCTTTAATAGATAGGCAACCACACATTTGAGAAGTGAATGCACCTAAGCAGTTAACCATTTTTATTGATCGGTTGCTTGCGTCATCCCGGCTTTTCCTTATTTCCATTTGCAACTTCTCTTTTCTCTCTTTTTTTTCTCTTTGTTTTTCTTGCTTGATCTCTCTTTGTTTTTATTCTCTCATGTCTCTTTCTTGTTTTACCATTGTTTCATTCTCACGGTTTCTTATTTTCTTTCTTTTTTCCTTTTCTTTTCCAATCTTGTTTCTTTCCTTTTCTTTCCTTTTTTTTCTTTTTTTTCTTTTGGTTATGGTCGAATCCTATGGAGATTGCCTACGTATCATGACCCCGCATGAATCAGACCAAACGTAGGAGAAATAAATAACAAAATAGTTTGGGATTTTCAATTTTCATAAAAAGCAAATGCTTTGATTACAAAGACTCAAAACTAACAGACTCTAATGAAAAGACGAAATACAGACTCCAAAAATAAACTATCATACTCCAACAAAAGAAAATACAGACTCGAAAACAACTGACAGACTCCAACAGAAAGAAAATACAAACTCAAAATAACTGACACACTCTAGCGGAAAAGGAAATACAGACTCAAATGAAAATCATGAATACATTAATGCTCCTGGTGCCCGCGGGACATCATTCGGTCTCGCCTCGGACCTATATGCATGATCCCTTTGAAGTCTATCCAAGTCACTCATTATCTGTTTAACAAATGTCATCACTGCCGCGAAGAAGGTGGTACGAGTCATATCCTCACAGGCTTGGCACTTCACAGCAATATAATTGGCGATGGTTCTAATTCTCTCTCTTATGACACCTTTTTCTTACAACAAATGCCCGATATGCTGGGCCCTAGCTTCCAAAGTTTGCTCGGCGACACGATTCTACTCCTGAAGTTGTTGCAAATCTATTTCTAATTGTGCCAATGCTGTATAACAATGTTCTCTTTCAGCCTTGAAATCTTTCACATGTTTGATCATTTTGTTCTCCGCGGTAATGACCTTCATTTTTAACCTCGCAACCTCATTGTCGTACTTTTCTTTAATTGCTTAATCAGGTGCGCTCGTTCATCCACGTTCTTAGCCAATTGCTTTCGAGCCCTGGCTAGTTCATTTTTTGCTTTGTTCAGATCAAAACTATATTCGCCCACTTTCTGCCTCAGGTTATCTATAAGTTTTCCATCTTTGGAACTTCGGGCGGGGTTTTCTGCCGCCATTTTCATTTTCTGAATTTGGGCTCGAAGAGCCTCGTTTTCTTTGGCTAGCTTTTTCTTTTCACCTTCGTCCGCCGCGGCTTGCAAGCTATTCTCGAATTGAAGTTCTTTAACTTGTCTTTCCAACTTTTTGATTGTGGCCCTGTACTCATTCTCCTTGGACAACCAAGCCCACTGTTCTTGCGACGCCTCAACGAATTCCTGATTATGAGGCTTTTTGGCTGGTCTTTCTTGTTCGGCCCTTGCAGTGTTCTTCTTTCTATACCAGGCAAGATAGGCGGGTTAGACTTCGCCTCTAGATAGGACACGCACTCGAGTGTTCACCATCAAATACTGGCATTCGCTCCAAATAGAACAAACTGTTTCTTCATGAAATTGGCCGTCGGAACTAACCTCGACCGCATAAACACTAAGATCTTCATCTGGGTACATCACCTGACACCTTCCCAACTCTCTCATCACTCGGTAAGGAGCGTAGGTCTGAATACCTCGCAGACCCATTAGGAGGAAGTAAGGACCAGTGGCGGGCTTATACACAATTTCTTCAACATAAAGCCAACCTAGTGTCCATTCTATTTGTCCCACAGTGATGGAACGAAGGCGGGATACCCAATCTCCAAACCCCTCTAGCAGCTTGAACCCTGAAATCCTTGTGTCAAATTCTTCAATGCAGCTTTTCTCTGTGGATCCGTAACTCATATACTGAGGGCGATGACACAGGTGCTCAATCATCCACATCTGTAATAGCAAATTGCATCCCTCGAAGAAATGTGCCCCAGCTTTACAAGTTGTGAGAGCTCGGTATATCTCAGACACTATCATAGGGGCAAGAGTGCTCTTGGCGTTGGTAATCAGGACCTTGATGACTCCAGCCACCCGCAAATCAATATTCCCATCTTTTCGGGGAAATATCACAAGGCCTAAGAGAGCTACCATGAAGGCAAAACGCCTATGCTCATCCCATTTTGTTTAGTTCCCTTAGCTATAAACCCTGCTTTCCAGATCGTTGAACCCTTCTACATGCCCGTACCTCTGGTATATAAAACGTAGAGTGGAAAAACCACCCTCTAACTCGAAGTACGGGACTCCCTTGCTTATCTTTAGCAAATTCATGAATTTGTGAGAGTTAACGGCTCTTGGAGCGATCAGATACTTATGCCTCAGCCCTTCAGTACTTTCTATATAACCTGTTATCTCTTCCAAGGTTGGGGTGAGTTCAAAATCCGAGAAGTGAAATACGTTATGGGTCGGGTCCCAGAACGTAACCAAAGCCTTTATGATATCTTCTATAGGTCTGATCTTTAACAACCCGGTGAGACCTCCCAAATGTAGATTGACCTTATCTTGCTCCAATTTTCCCAGATTTTCCCACCACATATGCAACTCCAAAGGGATATTGTTCCTGACTATTATCGGCAAACTTGGACTCGTGCTCATTCTGCACATTTATTAGGGTGATTAAGCAAAAATCAAGACTTATTTGACTCAAAGACAAAGTTGACACTTTTTCTTCTCCTTTTTTTTCAAATTAAAAATAAAATCCGGTTTTGCAAATACGGCCTTTCAGCACCTCGAAGACGAAGATTTTAAGGCTGTGTTGGCTAACCGGTGAAAACCTTGAAAAATGACCACAGGCGGCTGTTCTTGCAAAAGCAGCCTTCCAGTGCCTTTTTAGGGACATTCGGCTATTTTTGACAAGAATGGCATCACCCTAATTATTTTCAAATAAAAGTAAAATTTTTGTTCTTTTGGGCTAATTTTGCAAAGGGAAGTTGGACCCGATGAGGGTTGCATACGTATCCCACACCTTGTGAGAATCAAACTGGCGTAGTTCGGGCAATTTTGACAAAAACCAACTTTTCTTTTTCCTTGAAAACAATAAAAAAATTCTCTTTTGTTGTTTTTTTTTCAAAATCTCAACAGAGTTTCAGTATATTTTGGGACATTGGTTTTAAAAACATGTAATTACCTCTCTTAGCCCTTACACGGCTATTTTCTTTTCCAAACTCTCTCCTTTTATTCAAAAGACGGTCAACATGCAAATCCGAAGCAAATAAATGCACCAGTAGCAAGTAAGATGCATCAGGACGGTCTTTTCCATTTTTGGTACCCCTGTCCTAGACAGACCCAACCCTTGTGTTGAGTCTCCAAAGTCAAAATGCACATGATGCAAACAAACGTTCCTACTAGGGATCTGGCATGAGGTATTGTTATACTAGGTTTAAAAACCTGGGTTTATTTGTTCTAGACCTGGCTTACCCGAGCGGACAATTCGAGCTGGGGGGAGGGGGGTTGCGTACCGGTAACCAAAAGATCATCCGGCTTTGCAACTTGTCTGAACCTCGTCCTATTTGGGATATGACACTAACAGAAAGAAGTCATGACCAGCGTGCACTTCACAAGAGAGAGAAGAGAGGGGTTTCGTAGCAGTTTATGTACAGTTCAAATAGTATCAAAGCGGTAAAAGGCAGCATTTAGCACATTAGGCGCAAACATGTAATAAGATCAAATAATAAACATAGCCAAATATAATAATTTTTCTAAGCTCGAATTCTTGAACCCTGAACCAGAGATTCTAGGTTCGGTCCCCAACAGAGTCGCCAGAGCTGTCACACCTCCTTTTTACCTATACCCCGTAAGGGAGTATATAAGGTAGTTTTTTTTCAATTTAAAGTGACAAATCAAAACGGGATTATTTACTTAATAAACTCAGAGTCGCCACTTGGGATAATTTTATGGTGTCTTAAGTCACCGGTTCAAATCCCGAATCGAGGAAAGGATTGACTCTGTATTACAGTCCGCGAACACAGAAATCCGGGTAAGGAATTTTGTTAACCCGGAAGAAGGTGTTAAGCATTCCTGGATTCCGTGGTTCTAGCACGGTCACTCAACTGTTATAATTGACCTATTATCTGATTTTAATACACGTTTTAACCTATGGTTCAATTTAGTTTTATAACCGCTTTTATTTAATTATATTTTTTAGGAAGATTTTAACGTCACGTAAAAGCGTCTTGAACCACGTCACATAAATGCACCCGCTGTCCGCAACACATTTTATTTAATGTTGTTGAGATTTGGATTTGTGTCACATAAATGCGCACCCGAGTTTAGGAAAGTAGTTTTTAGAATAGCGCGCCTAAAGCAATTACGCACTTTCAACTTTGCGAGGGTCATGGAAATTTGCTAAATGGCGCGCCTCGAATTGTAAGGATTTTATAGAAATAGTTAAATGAGGGTCACACATTTGAGATTTTATTTGGTGCGGCACACCTCAATTCCGTTTTAAAAGGTTATTCAAACTAAAGTTCAGAGGGCCATACACTATTTGTGTTGTCTAATATGGCACACCTCCATTTTTCTAAGACTAAAATCTAACTATGATCAGGAGGGTCATGATTGATTTTAGTAGTTAACAAAGCGTAACTCACATAACTACAAGGATCTTGCCAAAACAATGAGACCAAAGTGGAAATTAACGAAATCTGAAATTGCGACTAAATGAGGTCTAGGATATATCAGGTCCAGAATTTGGCTGGGCTTAGAGGAAGGCCCAACGGTTCAATGGGATCACCATGCGCAAGGTGATGGGCTCCGCAGCGAATTTCATTTGAGCCCAATTTGAGAGCCTAGCTCCCATGAAGCATGCTCAAGTCAAGTGTCACATGGGTCACAGATCGAACCCATGTAACGGAAAAAACCAACAAGATTCAGAATGTGGTCAACAAGATTATATTACTAATTAACTGAATACAACGAGGAGGAAAGTATTAACCAACAAAGCGGACAAAACTGAGATGGGCGTAGAAATGAGAGTGCAAACAAAAGAGAAAGGGGAATTTCATATTTGCAAATCATATACTACTGGGAGTACTCAATACAATAAATTAAGGCAGTCATTTGATTGAACATTTTCAGAAATTGTTACATGGTTACTTCACTCACAAATTAAGCTGGTTCAACCAAACTCAGCAGACACGTATTAGCAAATGTTTCTTTTCAACTCATTTTTCATGTTTTGAATTGTTGTTCCAAATGATCCTAAATTGAAAACTAACTTATAAAGCAAAGATTTAGAATATCATGTTCATGCCTACATTCTACATACAGGATTCAACTAAAAGTCATTTGACAAACTCCTACTTCTTATTATTGCAAGGTTGTTTCGTCATAATCAACAACCACAAATCTGACAATTGCAACCATTTTGAACTAGATAATAAAAGAGTTAATAGTCTAACTTACTGCATTAATACAGGCTAGAATCAGAGATAAGAACCAGATGAACAGACAGAGGGAAATCCAACACTAGTTACGAAATCTGATAATCAAGATTAGAAGGAAACTAACATGATCTAATTCTCAATTACAAACCATTCTTTGAGAAATACACTAATCAGAACTTCAAAGCTACATGGTGATTATAAAACTGAAAGAAGAAGAGGTGAAGTTCATAAACAACATCACATTTATCTCATTGTCAACTCATACTTCAAGTTACACATCAAGTGACACCCATAAGGATCAAAATATACCTGGGAAGAGAGAAGAAACAAAGAAGAAGTGAGAGTCAGTAACAGCAGTAGCAGAATATTACCTCAGATTCACACGACCCAGTATTGAAGTTAACCCAGAAACCAGTGAAACATTACTTGATTATCAAACTTCACACCCAAATTAAAACCAAATTCAATCCACCTCAAACACTCAAATGAACCAAAGATTGCTTCAGCATGTTGAAAACTTTAAAATCTAAGAAGGAGAAATTCATGAAACAGTAAACTGCAGCCGTTTTTTTATATATATATATATATATTTTTAGATTCTCCCCCCCCTAGAATGATCAAAAGGTCTTTATATAGGCCAACTTTAGGGCAGCATTGTCAGGCCTTTCTCTTTTTTGTTTTCCCTTTTTACCCCTTGTTTTTCTTAGCTATTTTACCATTTTATCCCTTAAAAATATCTAAACTCTCTCTTATCTCTTCACATGTGAACCTGTCCTTATCCTCTAGACGCTTCCTCCATAACAAAAAATATTCTCAATCCTCAGATAACCAAAACACCCCTTGATACCCCTGTATTTACCTTCCCACAATTCCAAAATTTGGGCCAACGGACAAGGCTTAAGCCCAAACAGATATGGCTTCTACTGTCCAAACAAGTAACCCACAGAAACCATACAACCCAAGAAAGAAAAAAAATCATATAATGCTGAAAGTTTAAGCCTGAGTGAACTAATTAAGATTACTGACTTATCGACTAACAAGGACAAGAAATTAAGCGGAATTAACAGAAGAAGTAAATAAAAACTAAGCGAGACAGTGATGATTCTAGAGCAAATTAACGCAAACTAAAAACTATGGACTCGATTCATGAAGGAAACAATGGTGAAAATTTACCTTATTTAACTCAGAAAAGGTAATGAGAAAGCCTTGAAACGAACCGATGGATTATGGCTAGAATCCGGCGGGCCTGTCCGAATCCGACGTTCTCGTAATAAATAAAAACTATCGTCAATCGATTTCTCTCGTTGAGAACAATCTATTAACGCAAGATTTAAGTTAGAACGAGTCAAGATTTTGAACAAAAATCAAAGAAGGCAAAGGAAATTAGGTATTGCATTTTTCGTTTCCAGATCCGAAACTGGGTAAACTTGTCTGGGTTTTAGGGAAAGATGCTGATGGATTTGGATGTAGGAAGGGGTGATGATTTCATGGTGGTAATTTGGGGGTGATTGGGTCATGCCGCCGGCCAGTGGGGATTAGAGAATTCTGGGGTGGCGGAGTCTCATTAGGGCTTCGCTCTGAGAGACAGGAATGCAATTGAAGAGGGGGTTAGTTTTGGACAATAATATACCTAAGAGTCCTAAGTTCTAGTCCGTTTGATCAAGAAACATCGACGGCTCAGATCTGTTCTAACCTAAACGTGGTTGTTTGGCTTGAGTGGGGAGATTGGGTCGGGTTTAGGATGGGTTGGGCTTGGCTTAACAGGTTAAAAGGGAGAACGGACTGGGCCTAGCTTAAATGATATGAGACTGGCCCAGAATATGGTTCTAATTCTTTTCCCTTTTCCAATTTCCTCCTATTTTATCTTTAATTCTTTTTTTTTTTGAAATTAAACTGAAATTCTAAATTAAGATATAAAACCAAATTAACCTAAATAATTACCACAATTAACAAATTAAAGAAAAACTATTCAAAAATCAAAATTAAAATTAAAAGGTGCAAAATAACTATTTTTGTGACTTTCTTCTTTTTTTATAAAACAACTAATTTGCTGATTAATCCAAAAATGTAAAATTAAATCCTAAATGCAAATGCCAAGTATTTTTGTATTTTTCATTAATTAAATAAAAATGCACAGACAAATGCAAACAATTAACAGAAAATGCCACAAAAATCCATAAAATTGCAAATGATGAAAAAATATTTTGTTTTGAATTTGTGGGAGTAATTCATATAGGGTAAAAATCACGTGCTCACAAGCGAGCGGTTCCGGTATCATGGCATGAGAACCCTGCTGCTATGGCTGAACACTCACCAATCTCCGACAGGTCCTCCAGATATGCCCATACTCACTACACTCGAAACATCCATCTTGATAATGCGGCTGAGAAAGCTGAGACTAACCCTGACAAGCTGACTGACCATGATATTAACTCTGAAGAGGAGGTGCTCTGATAGGAGCTGGCGGTGTACTATAAGTTGGCTGCCCTGGAGGAGGTACATAAGTACCATGACCCCTTGAAGCTCCATGGGATGTCTAAAGTGCTGAATGAAGCGGCCTAGAAGGATGGCCCCTACCAAAAGTGCCACGGCCTCCAGATGAGTCCCCACTGAATCCACCGGTGTGATGAGACCTCTTGTTAGATCCCTGACTACTCCCCCGAGCTAAAACCATCTCAAATCGTCTGGCCACATTGGCTACATCCTGGAAAGAAATCTCACTCCTTGATTCCTTAGCCATCTACCATCTAATAGGCTGAGCGAGTCCCTCCTTAAACCTCCTCACTTTCTCCCTCTCGGTAGGAAGTATAAGAAGAGCATGATGGGCCAAATTAACAAATCTAGTCTCGTACTAAGTGACTCAGTCATAGACCCCTGCCGAACGCACTCGAACTGCCTCCAGTAGTCCTCTCTTTGAGTGATAGGAAGATACTTCTCCAGAAATAGCTGAGAGAACTGATCCAAAGTCAAAACAGGAGACCCAGTTGGTCTAGCCAAACAAAAATACCTCCACCATTTCTTGGCAGAACCTGACAAACGAAAAGCAGCAAAGTCGACCCCATTGGTCTCCACTATTCCCATGTTCTGTAACACCTCGTGACAACTATCCAAATAGGCCCGGGGATCCTCTAAAGATGTACCATCATAGGTAGTGGTGAAATCTTCATAAACCTATCCAACCTCCACAAAGCCTCAGTAGACATAGTTGATCCATCGCCGGTTTGTGCTACAACACCCGGCAGAACTACCTCAACTGGCTGAGCTGCTGGAGTCTGAAACTAGGGATCCATCTGCTCCGGAGTGGAGTAACGGGAGTTTGTGATCCTCCCCCAGCCTGAGAGACGGCTGGTGCTACAAGGAATGTACCGACCTGAATAACACTCCCCACAAGGCCCACTAGACAAACCAAGACATCCTGAAGTACTAGGGTAACGATAAACCTCTCTAGAACCTAAGTTGGCCCTGCTGGAACGGTCTGGGCCGGAGCCTCCTCATCAAACTCTACCTGAGGCTTCGCCACAGATACTGCTGCTCGAGCTCTAGGCTGAGCCCTGCCCCTGCCTCGGCCTTTAGCACAGCCTCTGCCCCTCGTAGGAGCTGCCACTGGGGCTCGGGCTGCTGATTAGCTGATAAAGCGGTACACGTTCTCTCCATCTGCGAAGGAACAGAGTAGAGAGTCCAATTAGCATTGAGAGGTCAAATCGCACGATAGAGAAGAATAGAAGTGAAATTATTCCTAACTCTGTAGCCTCTGGGGGATAAGCACAGACGTCTCTGTACCGATCCCTCAGACTCTACTAAGCTTGTTTGTGAATTGTGATACCTAGGAAACCTAGTGCTCTGATACCAACTTATCTCGATCGGGATTTTCTACCATTAGGACCGTGATGGCGCCTAACATCGCACTCGCTAGGCAATCCAACGTTAGAGTTATAATCACTTTTTTCCTTTACCTTTTATAACTAAAATTTAACAAAACTAAATCAACGGAAATAAAAAGTGGAAGTACATAATTAACTGATTAACCTTATACTATTAACAAAGCGATATTGTTACCACCCAGAAACTGGTGTCACAACCCACGAGCATTCTATGAATATCTACAAATATTGGTCTGAAAGAAAAGTATATCTTTCTCGAAAGAAAATAAAACAGAAATGTAGAATATAGGAGGGAATGCCAGGGCCTGCGGATGCCCGCAGGACTACCTTGGGTCTCCTAGATGAATGCTTGCAACCGACCCCTCGATCAGCCACAACCAACTCTAAAATCTGCACAGAAGGTGCAGAGTGCAGTATCAATACATCTGACCCATGTACTGGTAAGTTTCGAGCCTAACCTCGATGAGGTAGTGATGAGGCTACGGTGAGACATTTATAATATAACTTGCATACAGTTTATAATAAAGCAAAAAGGAAGTACGGAATGAAATGAAACAGTAACTTGCAGTAAATAAATACGGAACCCAGTTATCATGACAGTACTCAGCTATAACCAATCCTTAAGAGAGTTTCAATGCTATAGAATAAAATCACAGCAGAAGCTAAATACATAAACAACAAAATGATGCAGCGCGCATCTCGATCCCACCATATAATCAGTAACAATATGAACATTCACCCTTGTTACTCCTTGTTGCAGCGTGCAACCTGGTCCCACCAGTCCACCCTTATTACTCCTCAATATATCACTTTTATTCCTCCTGTTGCGGCGTGCAACCCGATCCCACCTCTCCATCCTTATTTCTTCTTGTTGCGGTGCGCAACCCGATCCTACCAAACAATCACATTTCACCCTTATTCCTCTTGTTGAGGCATGCAACCCGATCTCACCATATCAGTATCAATCACAAAATGAGAATAGAAATTTCACAATTTCAAAAACCCTCCACAATATTTAAACCACGAACCAAGCCAAACAAAAGACTATACAATTATGAAACCTCACTCTGTTATTACTACACAACGAGACCAACCAAAATATACTATGAAACACCGGTGAACCAGTTTAAACCAATATTGTAACACATTGAAACTACGGATAACTAATACCTTCAATAAAAAAAAAACATCTAATAGGAAGTAATTAGATATGGAAGTATCAATAAGCATGGAACAGTTAAAACAAGAAGATAATATATAGGGAACGGGGAAGGGAACAGGCTAAACAAATAATTTGGCGGCGCATAGGTGCTCGTCACCGCACCTATACGCCACGCACATGGAATTTCACATAGCAATTAAGTCGGAGATCCCTAATCCCTCGAGTCAAAGCTAGACCAAACACTTACCTCAATCTAACAGCCAATTCAAAGCCCAATTACCGCTTTACCTCTCGATTCCACCTCCAATCCACTCATATCTAGTCATAACTTAATAACATCAATTATTTCTAAATAAATCAGTTCTAATGCACAATAATAGGTTTCCCAATATTTTCAAAAAGTCAAAAAATTGACCCCGGGTCTGCTTGGTCATAACTCGAGGTTCGGACCAAAACTCATTCACCCATGAGCCCAAGTATGTAATTGATTTTGGAATCCGACCTCAATTTGAGATCTAAATTCCCAAATTTGAAACTCCTAAGTTCTACCCAAAAATCCCCAATTCCACCATGAAAACCCTAGATTCTAGGATGAAATCTTGTAAAAAGAAGTAAAAGATTGAAAGAAATGAATTGAGATCACTTACTTATGATTTGGGGAAGAAAAAGTATTTGAAAATCGCCTCTTAAATTTTAGGGTTTTGAAAAAGTGAAAAATGAATGAAATGCCTCGTTTATATAGCACCCTGTGATCCTCATTATGCGGTCCGCTAATTTTCGGGTACGGCTGCGAACCTCCACCGTGGTCGGCGAAATTATGGTTGCGGTCGTGAAACCTGGGCCTTACCCTACCGCATCTGCGAAGCCCCCACCACGGCTGCGTTCTTCTACCGCGGTCCATGAATTTCACTCTGCGGCCGCACTCCTAAGATCTGAGACTTGCAATTTTCTGCAATTATTCAACACACGGTCTTTCTCTAAGTCTCGACATCTCGTAGTCTATCTGAAACTCACCCGAGCCCTAGGAGTGCTAAACCAAACATGCACACAGGTCTTAACATATCATATGAACTTGCTCGTGCGATCAAATCGCCAAAATAACACCTAGAACTACGAATTTAACACCAAATTGCATGAAATCCTCAAGAGAGTTTTAAAACTTCTATTTCCTCAACCAAAGGTCAGAATCACGCCAAATCAGTTTCGTTTTTCACCAAATTTCACATACATGACTTAAATGTTATATTAAACATGTAACGGGCTCCGAAACCAAAATACGGGCCCGATACCAACGAGATCAAACATTAACCACTTTCTCAAAACCATTATAATTTCAGTCTTACGATTTTCATCAAAAATTCATTTCTTAGGTTAGGGACCTCGGAATTTGATTCCGGGCATACATCCAGGTCTCATATTTTACTACGGACCTACAGGGACCGTCAAAATATGGTTTTGGGTTCGTTTACCCAAAACGTTGACCAAAGTCAACAAAAATCAACTTTTTTAGGCCAAAAATTATTATTTCATCAATTTTCCATATAAAGGCTTTCCGAAAATACACCCGAACTGCACATGCAAATCAAAAAGAGATAAAATCATGTCTTTAAGACCTTAGAACATGGAATTAGGTTCTAAAATAGAATATGAACTTCTGGGTCATCACATATCGGTTATTTCACTAACTTCAACAATCTAAATCAGATAACTTTTTATATTAAAGCTCGCTTGACTTCGAAAATTTGATTTTCCGAAATTAGATTATGTTTCGAGTGGGTATTTGTTGGAATAGATTACTTCATTTGGAGTTAATTTTGTGTATAGAACACTATTTGGTTGCTTGGAAAGTAAAAAAGATAGGCTAATCTATGTTGGAAGTTGTTAAAGCTCGGTTAAGCTTGAGTTTGAAAATTTAAGTTTCTGAATTTGGAATTTCTATCGAGTAGGTGTTATTGAAATTGATTAGGTATATCTTAAGGAGCTTGAATCTTAATTTTGGAATAATTTGAAAAATATTTTAGTTGGTTTGAATTAAACATTCGAAGTAGAAGATAAACATAAAAGAAGATAAGATGCATATCCCTCGTGTATCACTTGTGTATCCTATATATATCTATTGTGTTAGTCATGTGTATCCCATGTATATTCATGTATACTTGTGTGTGAGGTACATGTATAACAAAAAAAAATTTAACTCAATTTTAACTATAAATTTTAACTTCAGACCAATTCAAATCACATTTAATCTTCTCAAATATTATACTGCCTCATCTATATATTTCAACGAATTCTAACCATATCTATTGAACATTTTTTTCCTTATGTTTTTTTATATCGTATATTATTGGTTACTTTTTGTAGCCATAATGATTAAGAGTGACCAAGCTTTTGGGAGGTTAAAAGTAGTTTTATTTCTCAAAAAATCACTTATTTGGAAAACTGAGGTGTTTGGACAAAACAAAGAAGTATTTTTTAGCAGCAGCAGAAGCAGTTTTTTTGCTTTTGGGAAGAAGCTACAAATTCTAACTTCTTCCAAGAAGTAAAAGCAGAAGCAAAAGCAAAAAAATTATATTTTCAAGACAAAATATCCTTATCATATATTTATACTTTCTAAATTATCCCTCATTAGTTTAATCTTTACCTTTTCTTATCTTTACCATCCTTTACTTCTCTTTTTTATTTTTAACGTATTTTTATTCTTTTTCTCTTATTCCTCTTTGGAATAATATCTCTACTATAAAACAGATCTATTCTTTTCTCTTTCGTCATTTTTTCTCTTCGTGTCCTATTACTCTTTGAAATAACAAGGTTAATCACCAAATTCAAGCACTTTTTTACATGTACAAATTTTTTGTAGCATACCAATATTATATAATCTCCAGTTTGTCGTTTTATTTATGTGTTTTAACATGCGTGCATGCATATAATATGGTTGACAAAATGCAATACTACATAGTTTGTTGTTTTCTCAAGAGTAGATAATATTTTTCGTACATGTAACTTGTAAACACATATATCCCTACCAATGTTGCTGCTTTGGTATATTTTATTTTATATTGATTAAATCTTTTTAATATATATATATATATATATATATATATATATATATATATTACTTTATCTTTTACACTTTAGTTAAATAAAAAATTAATTAAATTTATTTATAATAAATATTTAAATTTATTTATAATAAATATTTAAATTTATTTCTCCTTTTTAAATAATATCAATCATACATTAAATTTTTACTGTCCTTAATCATAATTTGATACTCAAATGTATTTTTTGGAAAAATCGGCCAAACACAATTTGTTCATCAAATATCATAAAAAGCACTCCTCAAATGAATCGGCCAAACACAAACAGCCAACCACCAAAAGTCCTTTTTCGAAAAGCACTTTTGAACAAAAGCACTTTTCAAAATAAGTAATTTTTGGCAAATTGGCCAAACAGACTCTAAATGTTAAAATGGACTAAGTGGCAAAAAACTTAAGTTTTTTGGGTTGTTTATGTAGTTCACCCAAAATAATACTCCCTCCGTTTCAATTTATGTGAACTCATTTGACTGGGGATAGAATTTAAGAAAAGAGAGAAGACTTTTGAACTTGTGGTGTAAAATAAAGCACATATATTTTGTGTGGCTATAAATCATTGCATAAAGGTAAATTGTTTCCAAATAGGGAAAGAGGTCATTCTTTTTGGCACGGACTAAAAAGGAAATAGGTTCACATAAATTGAAATGGAGGGAGTATCTTTTTTGTAGTATGTAAAAGAATAACTTCCTGTTTGATCTAGTAATTATCAAAACAAACGAATAAATTAAAAAAAATAGCTGGGTTGTTGTTGCTCTAGTCACGATGGCACCTAGTCTCCAAGACTAGGTAAGCCTAGTACATGATGAGATTTTAACAGAAATAAACAACTTAGCTATTAACTTAAACTGATAAATGACATAATAAAAGCTGAAACTGATCAATAGTAATACATCCCCAAAACCGGTAGTACGGAGCCATAGGCTCTACTGAAATACACTAGAAATCTCTAAATACAATATTATTTTTGAATGAAGATAAACAGTAGTAGAGGTAATATCAAAAGGTGATTCCTAGGCCTCCGAGCGGGATGACAGGTATACCTTGAAGTCTCCTCAGCAACTCAAAAGCAATAAGCTAATGTCTGTACGACTCGACCAATCGTTTTGAGTATTTGCATTTCGTTCAATGGTTCGAGGGAATGAGAAGCTTCGTATTATGTATTATGACTTGTGGGTATCGTCAGTTTTGGTTTTCAGGTGATTTGGAAGAATAATTCTCATTTTAGAAGCTTTAACTTGGAAGAGTTTACCAAGTTGGACTTTTGTGTATTTGATCCCGAATCGGGGTTTTGATGGTTTTGTTAGGTCCGGATGATGATTTTGGACTTGGGCGCATGTCTGGATTTGCATTTGGATGTTCCTAGAAGGTTTTGACACTATTTGGCGAAAGTTGGCAATTTAAAACTTTGAAATGTTCATAGATTTTACCGGGAGTTGACATTGATGTTATCGGGTTCAGATTGTTGTTCCGGGAGTTGGAATATGTTTGATATGTCATTTGGAACTTGTACGCAAAATTTGGATTTATTTCGGATTGGTTAGGCTTGAATCAGACGCTTTGTTC
Source organism: Nicotiana sylvestris (assembly GCF_000393655.2). Lineage (NCBI taxonomy): Eukaryota > Viridiplantae > Streptophyta > Magnoliopsida > Solanales > Solanaceae > Nicotiana > Nicotiana sylvestris. The sequence continues at coordinate 82,723,823 of NC_091067.1, forward strand.
GAAGTTTGAAATTTATGAACTTAAGAGATTGATCTTGATCGACGATTTGTGTTTTTCATGTTATTATGTGTGATTTGAGGCCTCGAATAGGTCTGTAATATGTTTTGGGACGTGTTGGTATATTCGGACGGGATTCCGAGGGATTTAGGTGAGTTTCAGGGTGGTTTCAGAGCATTTCTAGGCTATTTTTAGCTGTTGGTTTTTGGCTATAGGGATGTTATCGCGATTGCGGACTTTTGGGTCGTGTTCGTGAAGAGCAAAATGGAAAAATTAGACCTGTGAGTCGTGTTCCCGAATAAGAAATTCTACTATCAATGAGCTGACTTTGGAAGCTTATATTTTGCAATCTATAAGGAATTTGGAGATAATCCAAAAATAAAAGTTGTAGCCCTTTATGTCTAGTTTTTAGAAAATCAAACCGCTTGCCATTTAGAATTTTTATACTATAGGTTGTCTGGAAGAGTTGGGCAAGCTTGTTGGAATTTGTTCATCGCGATCGCGAGGCCATGACCGTGATCGCGAAGGGTAAAAACTGAGCTGGGATTTTTTTGAATCGTGATCGCGATGTAAGAGTTGCGGAGCTCGGATTTGGGTGATTTTGGAGGCGATTCTCACCACATGAATTAAGGTAAGTATTTTCTACTCGGTTTTAATTATATTCCATAATTTCATATGTAATTTTGGCATTTGATTGGTGATTGTGTCACAACCCAAAAAACCACCACAGGCATCGTGATAGCACCTAGTTTCTAAGACTAGGTAAGCCAATTACTAACAACGATTAAGCCAGTTTTAACAAAGATAATTTGACACATAGTTTAATATAATACCGAAACAAAAGAGGAATAAGCCTACGCGACAATAATCATAACAGCCTCCCAAGATTGGAAATATAGAGTCACGAACTCTAGCTAAATACATGGAAAGATCTCAAAGATCGAGATACAATATTGTTCAAATACAAACTATCAGTACAATAAAGGGAAAGGACTCCAAGGGACTGCGATGACCAAGTAGCTCTACCTTGAATCGTCGCGATCAACAAGCTAACTCTGACCGAGTCCGATATCTCCAATACCTGGCTCTGCACAAAGATGTGTAAAAATATAGTATGAGTACACCACGGTCGATACCTAGTAAGTATCAAGGTTAACCTTGGTGGAGTAGTGACGAGGTACAAGTCAAGACACTCACTAGACAAAATAACATGTACAGTATGGAAGCATAAAGCTAATAACGTAACGCAGGAATCAGTAAATAGCAATAAGAATCAACAAGTGGTATAAACAGTAAAGCAATAAGAACACTATGAAATATCGTTAAAACCAAATAAGGAACACAAAGGACAACCAATTAATCAAGTCAATGTAACACAAGTTTTACAATGAAATCACTTTGTGATACTTCATCTCATAGTCACAAGCTACGGGTCTCACCCACTATCATATACTCATGGCACCTCGTGCCTACATCTCGAATCACAACCGCACGGATAACTCACGTGCCAATATCTCAATCTGCGTGACACTCACAATGCGCCTGGCGTGGTCACATGCTCACAATCACAATTTGCCCGGCATTATCACAGGCTCACAATCACAATCCGTCCGGCATGATCACAGGCTCACAATCCGCTCGGCATGGTCACATGCTCAATAGCAACATGAAAACGAATAATACAAGAACATATGGACATGATTAATAAATGTCAAGTTTTGTACTCCTGAGCTAGTATAAGTGGCATGCTACGGTGTATACTTGTACGAGTGTACTGTTGCAACCCAAGTCAACAGGTAATATCAAAGACATCTAGTAGCTCATCGAAGCAACAAAACAAGTCGCGTAAAGTGTATGACATATATAAGGAAAATCATACCATCATACGAAAATCACCAACACAATGTCCCCAAGCCATCACACCTCATCTCTAACATTGCCACCCTTATCTCTCCGATAGCCACCCGTATCACTCTGCCCACAATATTGTTAGCCACCCTTATCTCTCCGATAGACACCCGTATCACTCTGTATAATAGCCACGCTTATCATTTCGTCTGAAAAATAATACAGTAGTCAACAACAGTGAGATGTCACCCTTATGCCCCGTTAACAACAGTGAAATGCCATTCTTATCCTCCGCATAACATAATCAAACCACTCAACAATTCACAAATGCTAACATTACAACAACAGGACGTATCAACTCGTAACACAAGTGCCCATAGGCCACAACCATTCCAAGGATCCAACAGTATCAATATTTCCACAACAAATAGCTCATGGCCCAAACATAATGTGTATAAAATCTCAATAACAACAAAATGAACGGGAAAGTAACTCATAAGGAACAATATCCCCTTCAAGCACAACTTTAAGTTAAAAGTAGATTAATGACTTTCGATAACCTGAATTCCAATTAATTGTTAAAAGATAAACTCAATAATGATAGTATTTCTATGAGATGGTAAACTCCGGATTCTAGTGTATGAATTAGGCTAACAATGAAATAGAGATGGTACGAACTAGTACTCTGTCTAAATATTGATACGGATCTTCCGAAATCGTCAAAATTCAGATCAGAGGTCGTTTTCACAAAATGTTGACCTTAGTCAACTCAAATTATTTTTAAAGCCAGAAATAATGTTTTCTTCAAATTTTATTTAAAAGCTTTTCAAAAAGCGACACGGACCACATACGCAAACCAAGAAACTTCAAAACAAAACTAAAGAAGGTCTCGAAACACAGAATAAGAGCTAGTGCTCAAATCGACCTATCGGGGGTCGTCAGAGGATGGGATAGAGGACAGTGCAAAGACAATATGACTCAGCATTTTCCGCAAGTTTCTTACTCTTAGTTTTGAAGCCTAGTTTAGTTTAATTGCTAATTTATTTTTCTTGGATATTTTTGGAGGATACTAAAAACATAAAATGTACGATATGAATACATGTACCAAATATTCGTTTTAAATTCCTTTATATCATTCTATTTTCATAAAATCCCATGTTTTTGAGTATATTTTCATTTCTAACCAACTATTTTCTCATCAAAGAAATTCAAAAATCATTGCTCCACTTATGTTCGGTTTTGATTTCTTCCATTTGCTTATGTTTCCTCAACATGCCATATACTTAACGTATAAAGCAGATACGAATCTATCACATGATTTGTCCTGATTTGATGACCGATTGCAATTACAATGAATAATATTCCATTACTGAAACATGTGAATCTGGCTAATTATAACTTCTTGAAGTCAGTCTTTTACATTGAAAGTACGAATGAGAAATGAATGAAGAGTGAGCTCGAGCTTTTGTTCTATGTGAAGCATATTCCGGGATTACCAAAAAACAAATATATTAGAGATAAATTAGTAAAAGTTTTGGTTAAATCAAGCGTCCGTGTAAGCTTAGAAATCATAAACTTATGCAATGGTGGACCTACATAGAGTGTACTGGGTGCTCAAGCACCCATTGTTTGACCCAGACACTATATGCAGTCTAGGAAACTAGTATTAACATACTATTAATTGAGCAACTTTCTATGTTTAGTAGCAACTATAGATTATAGGCAATTGAGCACTCATCACTTAAAAGTCCTAGATCTGCCAATAAACTTATGGCTTTTGACGGATTTTGATTTATAACAAAATACTCTTGGTTTACCACATGTATCCATAAACCGAGAGATACTTATAAGCTGGTTTGAGTTGCTTACAAAACATATGCAACTACCCTAAGGATGGTCATTTTCCACGCACCAAGTACCACATTAATTACAAATTAAGTTAATTAGTTACCTAATTCTCAACTAATACTGTAGCTAGTTTGACAACCAAATCTTGAGTGACTAGCTCTCTTTTCCTCTAAAATAACAAATTTCATATATATATATATATATATATATATTAGTCTTAGGGTACGCGCTCCGCGCATGTACCTATATTAATGAATACATAAATTTTAAAAATTACATACATGTTATTAGATAATCTGTTTGAATTATAAAATATAATTTAAGATTTTTTTTAAAATAATAAATATTATTCCCATTTAGTTAGCTTAACAAATGAATGAATTTTATTTAGATGCCTTATTGTTATTTTGTCTGGACTTATGTCCAAACTTATCAATTGTTAATATTTACAATTCTTTAAAGATTTATCAAATAACAGAAATTTAAAATTAAAACTTTTGGTCTCTTAAAACTTTGCGAATGAAAAAAGTTGGCATTATACCTCTTAAGAATTTGATAGTAACAATGTAAAGTTTAAAGAATGAGTAATATTGAACTAATATTTTATAAAAAAAAAACTTAGTATAAAAATTGTAACGAGACGTTTTCATTTGTTAGACTGAATGCAAGAAACAAACAAATGATAACTTATTTATACTCTGGTTGCCTTCTACAATTTTACCTTATTGCTTAAAATTTATTTTTTCACCGATTTGAATCTTTATTTTTACTATAATTAATTTTGCTATATTTTATGATTTCTTTCACTGTTGATATTCTTCTTACAAAAATAAAATTTATGTACTGTAAGTGTTTTGTCAATTTAACAAAAACAAAATCTTATATGATAAATTTGTAAAATAATTGAATTGGATTCGTTTACTAATTAATTATTTCAATGACTTAATTATTTGTTCTCAACATTAAAAGAAATAAATAGATTTTTCTTAATTCGTAATTTGAATATTTGCTCATTCTAATTTTTAAATATTTTAGAATAATTATAATTTTTCCAATAAGAATTCGATTTACAAATAGTAAGAAAAAACATATGTTTTGAATCTTTATGTTTTCAGAATTCGTTGTGTGCTTGACTCCTACGTAATTTTGCTAACTCACGTTTTGCATAATAAAGAATTTTATAGGAATAGTCCAATACAACTCTAATATTAATGGGCTTTACATAAGGAAAATTTTAATGATAAAATTTTAGTTGATTTTAAAGTCCTAAAATTAGAAAAATAATTAAATGACTATTTTATCTAGTATAAAATCTATTTTTAAAGAGCAAAATTAATGAATGATATTTCGCTAAGGACTTTTATGTTAATATGTAGATAAAGATTTTAATGCTCTAATAAGATGTACAATTGCTCCAACTATACCAAATAGTTAATATTTTGGGACAGTTCTAATTAAATTTGTCAATATGTTAACGTAACATTTCAATAAATGGAGAGGGAAGAAACCAAAATTAAAAAAGAACAATTTGTTAAAAAACTTATTTTGCCTATTTTTTCGCTTTTGATTATCAAATTAGCCGATAAGTAACAGAAATAGACTAAAAAGTATAAAACTTATTTACGTATAAGTTGGATTTGCCCAAAGATAAAATTTTATTATATTTAACTATTTAAGTTCAAGCATAATTTATATTATTTATAATAAAACAAAAAGGGTAAAGACTTGAAAAATGCATATGCCTCACGGGGATTTGGCTAAAGATGGAATTTTATTATATTTAACTATCTAAGTTTGATACTAAATATGATTAAATTATTTTTTATCAAAATAAAATGGCCAAAGACTTGGAAAAATATTGCCTAACGTACGGGTCTTAACATGGTTAAGAAGAAAAACTTGGAAACTTTGAAGGATTTAAGAAGAGTCCTAATATTTAGGATCTTGTACATAGTTAAAATATGGAAGTATTTAATAAATAAATTTTAGTTCATTTCAAAGTCCAAATTTTTAGGAAAATAATTAAATGATTATTTTATCTACTATGAACTCTATTTTAGAGGGTAAAAAAGGCGAACGACATGTCGCTAAGGGACTTCGTACTTTTAATATAACTAGGTTCCCCGAAGTGTTCGGGAACAAGACCCCCCCCCCCAAATAGAAGGAGCAACAACAGCCTCGTATATTGCTCCATATCCACCTCCGCTGAGTCGTCGGTGATAGTATCGTGGATCTGCACCAAGTGGTCTCTAATGGGGACCAACTGCATACGACTACCCCCAATTGCTACATCTGGGTCCTCGGACCTGAAGCCCGTGAGCCTGTGCAGCATATCCATATATGAATCCCGATTAAAATATCTCATATTCCCAGGCAGTAAAACTGGCAAGCCATCAGTGGACAGGCCATATAAAATCTCGACGTCCTGGAGTGTGATGGTGGCTTCGCCGATGGGCAGATGGAAAGTGTGCGTCTCCGGTCGCCACCGCTCAATCAACGCCGTGATCAAAGCATAGTCGAGTTGTATCCGGCCAATGCTAATGATCTTATATAATCCAATCTCCTCCAGGTGATGGACCACATGGGGATGTAGAACGCGGGGAGGAGTCAAAAACTCCCACAATAAATCCACTCTCCTGTCCCGAAAAGTCTGCGTAAGCAACTCCCCCCCCCCATATATGCTTGGATCTATGCTGGGGCTATAGGGGTAGTAGCTCCGATGTCCGAGGGCCGGGATGTATAGGTGCATCCATGTCGTCAACTGTAAATTCATAATTTTTAATAACTATCATTAATAATTATGTGTTTTTTTATAATTTAAATTCATATTTTTTAACAACTTAATTATAAAAATTATATATATACTTATGGGTTTCGTGCTAGATTTTCTGAGGCCTAGTGGTACCAAACTATCATTAATAATTTTATGTTTTTTTAATAATTTTTATTCATATTTTTTAATAACTTAATTGTAAAAATTATATATATATATATATATATATAATTATGGGTTTCGTGCTAGATTTTCTAAAGCCTAGTGGTACCAAACTATCATTAATATTTTTATGTTTTTTTAATAATTTTTATTCATATTTATTTAATAACTTAATTGTAAAAATTATATATATATATATATATAATTTTTGTAATTATGGGTTTCGTGCTAGATTTTCTGAGGCCCAGTGGTACCAAACTATCATTAATAATTTTATGTTTTTTTTTATAATTTTTATTCATATTTTTTAATAAATTAATTGTAAAAATTACATATATATATATATATATATATATATATATATATATATATATATATATATATATATATATATATATATATATATATATATATATAATTTTTATAATTATGGGTTTCGTGCTAGAATATAAGGTAATTAAACAAAATGAATTCTAAGCTAAAATACTACACAATACTACGCTACAAGACTCTAAATTTTACTACGCTAAAAGGGTCTACGTTTTACTACGCTAAAAAGGTCTACATTTTACTACGCTAAAAAATAATCTAAACAAAACGGCATAAAAACACATAAATATACATGAGGATATTAACAAACACATTTTTTAGACTAATTTACATATTTTTATACAACACTAAAATTAAATCCGGATAAAATTTAACATGCTAGTTTCGGAAAAAATAAACACAAACCGAAATAGAACACATACAAATCAAGTAATATGCATTGTTATAAAAGTTTCAACTTAAAATAAATCGAAATACCTCGATTTAGAATTTTCGGAATGTAAATAGATCGAAATTTTGACTCCGGAAGAGTGAATCCACAATAACACGAAGCTCTACTCGACAGTGGGACCACCAATCTTCAACTTTTATGTGCCGGGGGACCCAAATTTTTTTTTTAAAAATGAAGGGCAGAATCGGGGGGGACCAAAAGGGGGTAAAATAATGGAGATGAAACGAAGAAGAAGAAGACGGAAGGATTTTTAATAAGGGGTATAGCGCCATTAATAGTGGCGCTATGTAAGATGAGATTTTGGGGTATAGCGCCATTAATAGTGGCGCTATGTAAGATGTGTCAGTTTTACTATATATAACGCCACAAAAAGTGGCCCTATACAGTAACGGTGCAGTTACCATTACTGTATAGCGCCACTTTTTGTGGCGTTATATATAGTTTGGTAACTTTTTTTTTAACACTTATTTGCGTATTTTGAGTAAAAAAAAAATACATTTTGGTTCCGGACTCTATATATAGTTGAACTGCAACAAAGGCAATACCATTCAAGACTTACGAAAATTAGACACCGCATAAAAGAGATTACATAAAATAAAATTTATGAGATAAGAAAAATTATTTACCTGAATCAATAAAATTGTCATAATTTCGTATACAAGGATGCTAATTACCAAAGGTTACTCTTGAAGAACAGAAATTTTAAATTATAATATAGTAAAGTAAAAAAGGTAATCAAATTAACTTTTCGTACCAAATACGAGCAGCTTGAGCTGGCATAACAATTAGTAATTTTAACTATAGAACATAGAAAAAAAGATGGCATAAAAATTATAGTAATTTTAACTATAAACATAGAACAAAAATAATCTTGAATTGATAAAATCTTCAATTGTTATGACTTAGAATGCCCAACCAATTTTATGTTACGAATGCAATGATCGAAACAAAATGTACAATATGTGTAAATAAGTCAATTTTAAACTAATGATCATATATCAAATATTATAAACAAAAATTACAATTGATAACTTTTCAATTTGCAGTTATTTGCTTAATCTTGAGAACATGTTATAGGTTAGAAAATTTACCTCAAAATCACACGTAAATTTATCTATATAGATGTCGATACTATGAAGAGCTTATGATAAAAAATATAAAAATTGTGGTTTCTCTTATAGATGTGGTCAGCTCCTTATTGACCACCTTATTCTAAACTATTTTGGTCCTAAAATTCTAAAATCCTAAAGAGAAGACGTAAAACCTACTATTGATAATCTAAACCTAATTAAACAAAGAAAAGATACAATGTAAGTAAAGCATTACTATAAAGTAAGAAAAATCTATTCTAGTCTAGATCCTAAACCTAAACGAAACAAAAAATATACAAAAAAATACGGAAAGAATCTTAAACAAAGTAAAATCTAAAGAATCATGAACCAAAAGGAAATCACACGCTATTATATTTTTTCCTAAAATAAAAAAATTAATTACTACAATTACAATTTTATCCAATATAGAATTCACTTATGAAGGGTAAAAAAGACGATCAACATTTCGATAGGCCTTCGCTTTTAATATAATATAGATATGATATATATACACTTCTTTTTGAAATTGATACATAGGCAAGCTAGGCAAAGCAATGTCGGGCTAAATCCAGAATGGAACGAAAGTTGCACAAAAAGTGACATAACAGGCATGGCATGGACCTCTCTAAACGCATGCCGTCAAGTTGTAAAATCATCTTTCTGGCTCCTTCAATCTATATATATATATATATATATATATATATATATATACCCTTAACTGAAAAGTTGAATTACTAATATACCCTTCTTAAAAGTAGGAAACCCTTAACTTAAAAATTGAATTACTAATATACCCTTCTTAAAAATTTAACTTCCTTACATGTAAAATAAGAAATTCAACGTTCCCAATAGCAACGTTTTGTGCTCTATTACGAATAGTCACAACCTTTCAAATCTATCTTCCTTGTAAGTTAGATTAATATTATTTTCTACATTATAATGTCCTTCCATTCACTTTTGAAGTTGTCAATTATACCGGATGTAAAATGACATTTTCATGCAGTTTTTTATTTTACTGGACAAACAAGTGAATTGCCGCGTCCAATAAGTTGATTGTAAAGCAATAAGGTGCATTTAATATTTGCCCCAACAAAGATACTCTTCTTTTCATTGAGAAAATATAAAAAAATGAAGAAATATTATATGTTGATTGTGGCTATAAAGTTGAACTTAGTGGTTAATGGTATTCCAGTAATTTGAATACATGGCTCTTGTAACCACGGCTATGGTTATAACAGCTATGGACAAAAGTAAATTCTAGATCTTGGCTTCATAGTCGTCCGCAATAGCACAGAAACAGTAGTAACAATGAGATTCCTCAAATTTTGCAATAAGTAATTAGAAGGTATGATAGCTCTAAATTCCTAAATCCCTCATCTTACTCGCTGTTTATAAGAAGAGTCGATTAATATAGGAAAAATCAATAAGCTAGTGTTTCATATATATATTAGTTTTGTTATATTATTTATACAATAAACTATGTTGTTTTGTTAAGAGGATTATTGAAAATCATCAAGAGTTTGGCAGGTTTCTCCTGCATCTTCCGACGTGTTTAAAAAATTCATCTTATATTATTGATTTTGTAGATTTAGAAAAAAAAAATTAACTATTGGGGTAGACTAAGTTATATATGGGGTTAAACTAATAATTGATGGTTGAGATTTTGGACGACTAGGATTTCATGATTATGAATATTAAATTTTACACTTTAAGGTACATGAATCACTTAAAATCATTAAGCTTAAATTAACCAAAATCGCTGACAACTTTGAAAATTTTATGAAATGTACAACTATCCTGTTCTCATCTTAGTCTTGGTGAGCATAAAGACACTTCAGAATGACCGATTTGATTATTTATATTATTTAATTGGAGCCGTTAGTTAAGGACAAATGTTTTATGATAATTTTAGCAAGTATTCAAGTTAACAAATGAGTAATAGAAATGTTTTTTCGGTCGACTATGTTTTACAAGTTTGCTATATTTATTCTCTTCTTTGTCACCAACAAACTATTGTTTAGCACTAAGTTAATATTTATCTGCGCACTACTATTGTCTCTCTTCTTTTTAAAATATTCAATGTTTTCTCTTTAGTGTCGATTCTATTGAAAAGAATACCCCTAACGCATAGTTTATTTATTACTTGACATTGTATAGAAATATAAGAGTAGTATATGACTTATTTGCTAAGCCGGTAGTTTCGTATTGTTTTTCATAGCTTAGCAGGAGTGACCATACACCTTTTAAAAAATGATTAAACACTCTCGATTTTTTGATAAAGTTAAATATTTTTAGTTTGAATTAATGACATTGCTTAATACTTTTGATTTATTGGATAAGGGTTCTTGACTCATTTTTTATAAAATTAGAACAATCTCAATAAAGTGTTTGATCTTATAAATTTGGATGAGTTTCATACAGAGAAATATTTTGATGTAGGTTTTTGTGGAAATATTTTATATTTAAAAATCAAGTTTATATCATAGTCACAATATTGATAGAGGTATTGGTCACAAACAAAGGGAGTAGTATATTTCACATACTTTTTGGTGTTACTTAATATTTCTAATTTATTAGATGTTGGTTCATAATTGATACTATATTTTTTCACAAAATTAGAATATTCTTGACTTTGAAGTGTCCAAGCTTGCAAATTTCAATGAGCTTGAATTTGTACTTTATTCTTTCATGTACAATCATTTGTACCATGCAAACTATGCTGCTCTTACTCTTATTTATTTTGATTTTTTTGTATTGAACTAAATTTATTCTGTTGCTTGACTTTATACTATTAAACACTTTTAGGGGATACACCAAAGGCTGCCATTTTATTAATTCTCCTTTAAACTACCCCTAACTACTTTTTAAACCAGACAGTTGTGCCTAACAGAGGAGACTCAAAAAGAGTTTGAATTGTTAGAATATTAACTGGGAGTGGAAATAGACCAGTGTGAATGTGATGCTGCGATTTTCATTTCTAAAGAAAAATCTGCTGTCAAATACCCGGTAAGTCAAGTTCATATAGGAGCAGCAAATTAAATAAGAGAGTTTTGAGATACATTGAGATCTGTTGATTACTGTGTATATATAGTACTCGAAGGGTGAAACTGATACGCTCATAGGATATGCAGATAGCTACTTAGGTAGAGACTAGGAAATATTGATCAAAAGAACCTCTGGCAATTATTTTACATTTGAGAGTGGTGTTTTCTCTTGGAAGCAGGAAGTCATGTCCCAATCTTTAGCTACTACAGTAATGTTTTTATGGAACATAAGTCGTCATTGCAAGCACCATGGTAGAACTAAGCATATAGATAATCCATATAATTAGAGAAGCTGAAAAGTTGGTGAAGTTATTAATCTAATCCATTGCAGAAGAACAAATTGCTGGTATTCTGACTTTACACTCTTTCCAAGGTGAAATTTATGAGGCAAAGCTTGTAGAAAATTTCTCATGGAGGAAGTGCTTGATAATGAAGTCTGCTAGAATTTTTTTGTATTTTAATAATTGTTTTATAAAATTATATACTACATGACTCGGCATACACATGCAACACACGAGAAACTAGTAATATTAAATATAACAGCCTAGCTAATAAGCTACACAATTCCAAAATTACAGCTACTACGCCTAATGAACTTAATTCCCAAACAGGCTAGCTGATATATAGTAGCTCAAATTAATAAAGAGGATATAGGACTATCTAGTTCTTCTGAAAGATAGTATATACAGTGTATTATAATCAGCAAATATGAGGGAAAAAATCATATAGTAACACTAAATTAAGCAATGAGTTATAGAATTTTTTTTTTCTTTTAATCCAATTGTGAAATCTTTTTAGTACCACTTATTTCTGTCTTCAATTTTAGATCTTGGCAATACTTTTGGCTCTTTTGTAGACGTTTGTGAACCAATCAATCATGGTATCATTATTTCATGGATGACTTTGAGTAATGAAGAAAGATGCACAGCTTTAAAAGTTTATCCCTTTTGAATTATCTATAAAAACTCCACCTTCTGAAAATTTTCAAATTAAATAAATCGTTCTTGCTGAATGCTGATCATCTAACTCTGTATGATAAATAGACTAGCAGAAGAGGTAGAGAGATTCTTTATTCAATAGACTCAACTGAACCCCGCATTTATGACACAGAACAAATATCATTAAGCTTTTAATTAATTATGTAAATTCTAAACTCATAATATCAAAAGTACAAGGAATTCAATATTTACAGGTCAAACGTTTCACCAAGTTTAAATCTTGAAATCTGCCTCTGACTAGTAGATACTAATGAAAGCAGTCCTTACACGATGTCTTGATTTCATGAACTTCTAGATTCAGTTTATTGGTTTCACATCTTGCTACAAATACAAAGGTAAAACTTCACACTTGGTCCAAATTCTCCCTGATTTAGGACTTGTATTTAACTAGAATCAGCAAAGAAATCTCTTTTACTACATAGAAAGAAACACAAGTTCCCTAAGAACATAATATTAGCTGCTACTTTATTTACTTCAACACCAGTACAGCTAATTATTACAATTATAATTATAAGAAGCTCTATAAGTTAAGAGCTAATACAGTAGTGACATAAAATTAATACTAGTTGAGTTAAACCCAAAACCCTAATAAAAGATACCACATAATCTGGACCAGCTGCACTAACTAACTTATGATGGCTAATTAAAAATATTAGTAGATGAGAAAAAGAAGACAGAGACCAAATTAAAGTAGTGGCAGCAACAACAGCAGATATTATATAGACTTATCTCTCTATGTGCATATAGACTTATCTCTCTATGTGCATATAGGTGCAGCTCAATATTGATGAGATTAATTACTTGAAGGGGTTATTGGGTTGATAGTCTTTGCAACTTGCATCAGTTTGAACTGAGTTCCAATCCCATAATCTTTCCGAGAAAGCCGACGGCTGAAGAGATCCTTGAAGCAGTAAATTAGGTTGTGGCTGATGTGGTTCTAATAGTGGCTGCAACAATGTAGAAAACTGATGGGTTGCTATAGATGCTGCAGGAATATTATGGTTACTGAAGTTTTGAAAATGCTGATGATGATTGTGAAGGTTCTGGAAGTTGACTAATCTATGGAGATCATCAACAACTGCGGTGTTATTAGGTGAAATTAAAGAAGAGAATGGTGTTATGGTGGATGCTGTGAGAGCTGTTATTTGATGAGAACTGAGCCCGAGAGATGTACCAACATTACGATGGTGATGATGATGATCAGTGCTAGTACTACTTGCAGTACTATTTTCGTTTAATTTTTCGTCGATTTGCTGGGAATTAGATTGTCCTACATAATTGGGAGAGAGTAATGGATGATCTTGTACTACTTGTGGATGATGATGTTTCTTGATAATTGAATGGTGAGCTCTTGATGAAGAAGAAGATGATGCCATTGTTGTGGGAAGTGAACGAGGGAGAGATGGATGGTCTTCTACTCCCGGTCTTTTGTAGACACGGCAAAGTGAAATTTCAGCCTGAAAAACAAAATACTTACTATAAGCATATTATTAGGAATTGCAGCCAGAAGAATTTATCAGTTTCTTGAATATTAATAATCATCTATCTCATTCTCATCTACACTTCAAAAGTGAATATGCGGTGATTAACGTGGTATGTTAGCTGCGGACATCATGGATTTCTTTCTCAATTATTTTCAACCTCATACAATATTAAAGAAAAAAAATTATTCTTCATAAATTTGCCCCCTTTCATTATTAAAACTTTTGGATCTATATCCCTTTTACAACCTTATAATCAAGAAGAGAGGAGAAAAAGATCATTAAGCAAAATATCTAATGCTTCTAGCCCCTTAATTTAGTGTGGAAAAAACTAGGTTTTAAGTCAACCAATCATATTAAGTATAATAATTTTTGTGCATCCCATTTTGGAACAAAAGAGAAACACAAGATTCAAGGTTGTAGTCTAGAGAACAACCGAAAATCATGAAAAAAAACAAAAAGATTTTGTGAAGTTCCTCAAATTAGTAAAATTTCTTCCTCTTTTACATCATTTACCTTTTTTAGGCGTTCAGTCTCATGGTGAGGGAGGCGATATTCATTCATGATCCAACTGGAACGGATGCCTTTGGGAGCTTTCCCAGAGTAAAAAACTAATGTCTTTTTCAAGCCAATCGGCCGACAACTCTCACTTCGAATCATTCTGTCAGCTCCAGTAGCCTTCCAATAGCCTGAAGTCGTCACCCTGTTAGGCCTATCCCCATTTCTGTACTTCCTATCTCTTGGCACATAGAAAAACCATTCCTTCTCTCCGATCGCTGCCATGGCTAAAACAAGAAAAACCAAGTATTTAGAGGGAAAATAAGAGATTGGAGCAAAAAGCTAAAGGAGAAACAAATAGTAGTAGTATTATTTATACCAGGAAGTTCCCAAGGGTCATAGCGATAAAGATCAAGAAAAGTGATGAGTTCAACATTGAAACGTTTGCCCTCAATCTTACGGCGAAGGTAAAACTCTACAAGTTCCTCTTCCGTAGGGTGGAATCGAAAACCAGGCATGACCATGTCATGTTCATGCTCATCATCAGCATCATGATCATGATCTCTCTTGTTGCTGCTGTTGTCATCTTGCTGTTGTTGGCTTTGGCTCATGCTTGTAAATGGGGCAATTGCCATAAAATAAATAATATAGCTAGCTGCCCTTTCTACTACTACTACTACTACCTCTAAGCTTTAGTCTTTAATACCAGTAACTTTTTATCAAGGGAATCCAACTCCCTATCTTTTGGCTAAAGGGCCTTTCTTCCTCCCTTTATATTACATGGAGCTATTGTACGATAATTGCAGGTTGAGGGAGGGATAGATAAATATGGACTCTTTAAAATTGTCCTCCTCCACCCCCACAAGCTTAAAAAGTCTTAGTCTTCTCTCACTTTAGAGGGTTAGAAGAAAATAAATAAATTTTTTTTCTTTTCATATTTTTCATTTGGAGGAATGGTGGGGGTGGGGTGGGATAGGAGTTAATAGAAAGATCAACATAGCTTTCAGCCTCTACATTGAAGATGTTTAAAAAGAGAAAGGGACATCCCAAAAGGGGGACAGGGTGACTAGCGGTGGGTTTGGAGCTTTCTTAATATCTACCATAAAAACTTTTTTGTTTTGCTTAGTAATATTTCTTTCCCATTTTTCACATATTATTTGAAGTAAATTTTTTCACCTTACCAACCCAATATCAAGTACTCCCTCCATCTAAGACATAAAAATTTAAATGTCTGTAAAAATTATCTCATTAAAACCAAAAAAAATAAATTAAAGTTGAGTTATTTCTAAATAAGAAAGTATGATATATATTTTTTGAGACATACCAAAAAAGCAAGTATGGTACATACAATTAGGACATAGGGAGTATTATGGAAGAGCAATAGTGCAAGAGAGGTGTGTATTAGACATAGTTGAAAAAAATCTAATACGTAAAGTAAAGTTTCCCGTAAAAAAAATAAAAAAAATAAAAAGGGTGTGTAAAGGGGATTTTGCTAGAAGCTCGAAGGTAAACTATGTATTAAGCCATTCAATTATAACATAACTCTTTCCAGCCTCACAATGCAAGAGCTAGTAAAGGAAGGAAATTTCAATGTTTTTGTTCATGGGTCATCACCACCGGGTTTTATTTTGTCATCCGTCTTAGCAAATGGATTAAGGATTAGATTATCTGTTTCGACTAATACTTATAATGAATTATCCCAACCTGGAACTACTATATTATCGTACATGTAGCGACGTTATTTAGTTATCATTAACATCTTTATCTTCCTTAACCAAAAGAAAGAGAGAGTTTGAGTTAAGTGTATACCCAAAAGAAAGAGAGTTCGAGTTTAGTGTATACGAAAATTTATTATACGAAAAAAGTTTAGTGTATACGTTATTAAATTACTTAAAAGGTGGTTAGAGATTTATTATATTTTACAGATTAAGTGGAATTGGGAATCAAACAAGTAACGAAATCGGCTATGGAGGTAAAAGAGCACTAATAACATGCAATTTTTTACACTATATATTAGCGAGTATAATTAGCTCAATCCATAATGAAATAGGTTTTCAGTAATCGTTTCAGACTTCCAGCGTTGGTAACATATATCATGTTTTAGTTGTAAATTCACTGAAAAACTGCACCGAGTAAGAGAGCCTATCAATCATTATTTAATTGTTTAGTAAAATTAAATGTACGTACATTTCATGAGTGTCGAAAATATTCTTTTGCATATTTTGGGAGTTTCTTAGAGAGATCGGTTTATCAAGTCTAACTGTGTATTTAGATATGTAAAGTTGCGTCAAAGAACTTTCTGAGAGTAGTTTACACTAAATCCTATAATCGTGATTCTAACAATTTAGCCCAAATTTTGGGCAATAAAATTAATCTACTCAACATGGAACGTCAATTGCAAAAGATACTGGAAAGATTAAATCTTCACCCCGCCAGGAAGCTAAAACCAAATTACTAGTACTGTCCCTTTCCTATTAACATATGGCAATACAAAATCGACTACAATATTATTGCAATCTACTGAATTGGTAGGATAAATACTAATCCTAATTAACCTCCTTTATATAGGAATTGAAGTTGATACTAATTAATTAGCCATTGATATATCTGTTAAAGTGATGGATTGAATATCACCTGAATATCTTGAAGTTTACTTATAATGGAACTGATCCATGCCAAAAAAAAAAAAAATGGATTCTCGCAAATTCTTGCAAGAACATAGTACTTTATCTGAAAGAAGATCAAAACCGCACGTACACCTGCATTTACGTACAAATTCAGAAACTTTAGGTTATGCATTATTTTCCAGTAAAACTGATCCAAAATAACAAAGATAAATTTTCAGGTACGATCAATAGCAAACCCTTTAAAAAAATTCTTGGAAAAAAGTATGATTTACTTGTTGAGATTAATCACATTTTCTGAAATAAAAGTCAAAGTAATACTTTCTTTCTATTTTACGTGATACACTTTCCTTTTTAATCAATCTCCAAAACATTATCATACGATTATATATAGTATCTATTTGGAAACTATTTAATCTTATCATATCTATTTTACCATTACTGACATAACTTGTTCGGACTCTTATAAAAATTCACTTTTTATGAAGAGGGAATAAGA
This sequence comes from Nicotiana sylvestris, assembly GCF_000393655.2. NCBI lineage: Eukaryota > Viridiplantae > Streptophyta > Magnoliopsida > Solanales > Solanaceae > Nicotiana > Nicotiana sylvestris. Next base: position 82,741,467 of record NC_091067.1, read on the forward strand.
ACAGGCTTGTAAAGCTCTCATCATTCAAACCTCTCATTTGATTAAGGATAGTTTTTTTTATACGTACTCTGTATAATATTTAATTTATGTATCCAAAAATCTTCAATTATTTTATAATTTAGGGTCCAGTCAAACATCAACACAAGGAATACATGCTAATTTATGGGGAAACATATTTAATTAACCCCCATTTTCATTAAGTCTTCCTTATATACACACAAAAAAGAAGCATATATATATATATATATATATATATATGTGATTATGATAGATGTATATATAGGAATATAAAAAAGTAGAGTGGGGGATGATGGTAGAAGCAAATTGACGGAGGCGAAATAAGAGCATGCAATTATAGAGATGTAGGCTATAGCTTGGGACGCGTTGGAGTCTACTTTGGGAGTGTATGCGTGGGGGAAAAACTGTGCTGCCATAGTCAAGTGATGCCCGTGACCACTCTCTCCCCTCAGCATGACTATGAAAATAACAGCAACTTAATTTGTTTTTATTTCCCCTTTTATTCTCTCCATATTTCATATATCAACACAGATTACTCTTTGATAATGTTAATGATTGATTGTTCTGTATACGTACAACCAATCTTCTGGAGACAACTTTCTTGCATTACCCAAAGAAAAAAAATTGGTACTCTCTCCATCCTATTTTATTCAGTTTTTAAAAATATAAATTATTTGAAAAAATTTAAAGAATCAAAATTTAAGAAGTATTACTCTCAAAATTCGAATTGCATCAAATAAATTGAGATGGATAAAGTAGATTATTAGCCTGTTTGGTCAAGCTTCTTTTGAGGCAAAAACATTTTTTTTTTTTGTCAAAAATACTTTATTCTAAAATTAAAGTGTCTTCTCTCCAAAAATATTTTTTTGAAAATCACTTTTGAGAAAAATACACTTAGAAGCAGTTTTTTAAAGTTTGGCCAAACACTAATTACTGCTCAGAAGTGTTTCTCAAATTAATTAGTCAAACACAGTGTTTCTCACAAAAAATACTTTTGAGAAAAAATATGACATATTAATGGCATATAAAACACAGTGATATATGACATATATCACGCAATATATGTCATATTAATGGCCTATCATTCCCCAACCCTTACCCTAGGCTAAGCTCCTTGGCAAAACCATTACGCATGATTCGGTCATGCTGTACGTAATGCTTTGGAAGGCAAAAGCATACCGTGTCTTTTTCTAGAGAAATCAAAAAGGGATCGATCTCTAGTTGGATTAATCCTAAAGTCATATACCGTTCTTCCACAAGCAGAGCAGTGCTATACGGTTCGAACAGAATTCCTTAATTGGAAAACTCTATTTATTGTTTAAATATGATAAACATAAACTTTTATAGTAGTGCCAAAGATGGCTTAAAAGATTGCTTTAACCTATATATTTTATATTCTCACGTATATATTTCTGAATCGTCTTATTTGACATATTTGCTTTGTGATTGTGGACCACAAGCCCTATTATTCCTCTCCTTTTCTTTTTGAATCCCCTTATATAAGAATCCGTTCTTTACTTAAGAAAATGAGGTCACCCTTTTTATCTCTCTTTCTTGATCTAGACAAACATATATGGAGGAAAAGATAAGAAACAGAAGTTCCAGAAACTTATACTTGGTGCAGCTAACCAATAAATAAAATAATATAAATTAGTACTGTAGTATGAATCAAGAAAAAGGAAAAGCTACTTTCTATGAACTCTATCGGAACCCTATGAGAGCATACGAGTTCAAGATTGTATAATAGATATTTATCCATAAATAATTAAGATATTACAGTAGCATTTTTTAAATCTTGTAGGAGAAATTCTTTGGTCCTTCCCACATGAAAGTAAATGGAGATTTCATTTGGTTCGATTGCAACTAGGTAACGACCTTTAGCTAGAACGATGAAAAAGTTAGGCTAATTATTTCCACCAACTTCATATAAAAATAAATGTAGACCAGCTAATAAAAATTGACTTAGAGTAATACTTGCTCTTGATTTTGAGATTAAGCATCCTGAATTGGAGACTAAAATAATATTGCCTCCTCACCTCAGTCATGTTCATTGGACCCCATTTTGTTGGACTAACCAGTTGCCTCCTATCTAGAATCATTCAGACCAAATATTCATCAATGACCAACGTCAGTCTTCCGATCCTTTAGTGGAAAGTTGTATTTCTCTCTCGTGAGAGTAGCTTCCAAAAACTTGAGATGGTTGACTTCATATTTTCTTTTGTTTCATTTGTTGCTTTTCTTTGGCTTCTTCTTATTCATTTTAAATTTTGGTTCTATATGTGTTTACCCTCGAAATCGGATAAAAATTAAATTTGTAAGTGGTTTTAAGGATACACGGATTAATTTGATACAAAGCTATAAATGGATTAGATTGAACAAGTAAAGATAAAATGAATTCAAACCATACGAATAAGACAGTTTCAACCTTAGTGAAATTGTTCGCCCTTAATTCGGACTCGCCATATTCAACAATGATGAATAAGTGAAAAAAGCTAAACAACAGAGAAAATGATAATATATTTCCTTGGAACACGTGTTACAGTTGTTTTTATGTGTAGTCGGACCCCCTTTATATAGTAGGGGAGTTCTACATTAGGTACAACTCTATAAAAGGTAAAAAAATCCTCCGATTAACTGATTGTCAATTTCCTATCTATACATGCCGAGATCCCCGTCATGATATTCAGCCGGTCACAGATATTTCGGCCTTCAGTTTGTTATGCTTGATTGTAGATAACGTCCTTCGAAGTTGCTCGAGGCTAGGACCGATTCTAGAACTATGACCTCGATATTCCCGAAGGAAACCGTCGTGTCTCCGAGCTCTGGCTCGATGGGATTTTCAGCTTGATTCTGGTCCCTTGCCATTCATCACGATCCTGACTTATTTTGTCGGAAGTCGACGTGCATCATTAGCTCGATTTTACCCGTATACCATATGTACTCCTTTTTTTGGCCTTATTATTTGTGCCAATTTATATATGCCCCATGCCATATATTGAAGTTTTTTAGGTAAGACTACTTTTTATTTTATAGCTCAACGTACTAGTTTTCCTAGTTAATATGTAGATGAAAAAGCCCAAAGACTTTTTTTCTCCTTTTGCAACGTGAGCATCTAAAGTTCTCCTTAATTATGTAAACAAATGTATTGGCTTCATCAGGTGGTCTATAGGTACTAATGAAGGACATCACGTAGACAACCTACTCATGTCATTGCTTGCCAATTAATCCGCTCTGTCCCTAATTAGTTGTCATACTTCAATATTTGAGAATTAATTTGATTAATCTTCAAAGTTAGTAGATTAGATAAGATCTACTCAGTATTTTAAACATAAAACTTAAATATTAAAAACTATACAAAAAATATTACAAATTACAATTTTACTCATGTCAATATAGTAAGAAAATACTTTTTAAATATTAGTCAAAATTCACATAAATTGACCCGAGGGAAGCAAAACATGAATCAACTAATTTGAGACGAAGAGAGTAATTAAGATAGAGCTGGTTTATTAAACATGTATCTTAGAGTACTAAATTTATGAATTCCACTTTATTGAACTAGTTGATTATACGTTGGAGCATGATGTACTTATCTAAAAGAAGAAGTATCCATAAGGAAAGTAGGAAAAGTATCATTTAATTTCCTTATTTTGCATTTTCCTTTTGTGGGTTGGTAAAGCATCATTCCTTTTGTCGCATACATGATTAATCTATTAATTAAGATTCAATTTTGAGTGAAGAAGTATCAGCATTTGGTAAGTTTAATGGCGTCATACTGGGATAACAAATGTATAATCAATACTTTATAATTATATTTTTTGTGATCATTGTCTCTCAATCTTCACATAAAGCGATCCATGATGTTATTATGTTTTTTGTTATGTTTAAAAAGAACTTCAATATCTAAATAGACGTGATTTCGAACAATGACACTTCGAGCTTAAAGATTTAATGTAAGTTATATGCACTAATTGTCTAATTAATATTTATACAATCAGGTGATTTATTAGATTTATGGATAAATTCTTCATTAATGCTAATTCACTGATTGTGTAAAAAAATTATATATTGTCAGTTCATACAATATAATTTTTTATATTTAATAAGCGTAGTATCTGGCTCAACTAGGATTGACTAAATTCTTCTGTTGTATTATAGAGGTGAAGGTTTATCCTGTTACCATTCTATATTCAAAACCAGAAAACTAGAAAAACGTTAGTTAAGGAAAACAAAACAGAAAAATTCTGAACCCACAATTTTCTTGTGTGTCCTTGAGGAATTTAATCCTCTCACAGTTACCTAAGGTTCCGGATTAATTATTTTCAGGATAGAACGGAATAATCATTCTGTGATAGCGGCACTTCAAATCACAGAACTTCGGCAAACTCAAATGGCGGAGCAAATCACACAAAAATGCTTACGTTTTTTGCTTTGGAAAAATAATGCAGAATGCAGAAGATACAGGGGGAGAGATTTTAAGATTTTTGGTGGTGAAAACTGAGGCTGAGCCTCTCTATTTATAGCCAACAAAGTTGAGTTCCAACAGATACAAAGGTGCCTGTTCGGTTAGAGATGTATTTATTCAACAGAATTTCTGTTAAACGGAATGGCTGGTCACAAAATTGACTGTTGAAAGTGCCGCTAATTTAATAATTTTTCCGCGCAAAAATATTAGGAAAGGAAATATTAAATGACGAAAACGAAAACTAAATTTAGTCCAAAAAATATCAATCAAATCAATTGACCAAAGGCGAAGCCGAGCGAGCGACAATGATGGCGCAAGACTTGGTCTCTTCTTAACTCTTTAAGAGCTAGAAGAAGTGCTTCTACATATAAGCACAAGAATTTTTCTCTTCCTAACGAGGGACAAAATTCCTTTGTAAAAAAGGATTAATTCAAAATTTCATTTCCCTCCATTTCTTTTCCCACCATTTTTCATTCACACCTCTTTTGTTTTAATTAACAAAACCCAACATATCCCCCCTCTTGAACTATCGTTTTGGATGAAATACAACTCCCCAGCTAACCTGGGAAATTATATATTAAAAAAAAAAAAAGGAATTAGGCAATGTAGTAAAGGTCTAGGCAAAGTAGCATGGATGGAAAACTATATATATAGATAAACAATTCTTGTATAGAGGAGAGTGTAGAGGCTTGCTCGTGTCCCTGGAGTAAGCAAGCACTAGGTTAATGTCATCTCCTGCTTTGTTTTGTGGTGATTAATAATTTTTTCTTTTTAGAAAAAAAAAAAAAGAATTTTTGCTTTTAAATTTCGTATCTGTGTATCTATTACCAGATGGAAAATTGAGGCATTTGGTTTAGCGACCTCGTCTTCTGCTAAAAATATCCATAAGGTTTTCCTCCCAGTAAAACTATCCTAAATTCAGAAATAAAATTCTGTGCTAGAAGAAACTTACATGAGTGTAGCTGCTCCATTTAGGCCTGCGGAAATCGGGCCATACCTAAATAGGGGCCCACAAATTATTTGACGAGGGTGGGGTATGGTCTGGGTTGGGTGGGGTAGGGTGGTGCGTGTTTTATCCCACACAAGAATCTCGTGGCCTGGACCATTTTTGCGGTGTCAACCCTTTCTTTCTATCATTTGCCAATCGTCATGACATGGAAACAATTTACTTCTGCTCGGTGCCTACAACAAATATATGCGTTTTTAATATAATTTTTATCGTTTAATTATAGTTAAATGATATATATTTTATTTTAAATAATTTTAACATTAAATTGTATAATTTGGTGTAAATACCATTTACGAACAAATATTATTCAGCTTGAGACCGTATCCTCTGCTCCTTTTTTTCTAACATGATTCTTGCTGATTTCCCACTTATCTTCAGCTTGCCTCGAATCTCTGACTCATAATACTGACGAGAGATCACATTTTATGATCGCATGAGAAAGCGACACATGAAAATGAAGGCAGAAGACAGTCGAACCCGAAGACAATTATCTCATTTGTCATCGGAGAAAATGATATTCATAAAGACAAAATAAATATCTTCCATACGGTAGCATTCAATAAAGAATATTCTATAGCATTAAGTGCATGATCCTTTACAAAGAATATGACTTTCACCTCCCATCGTTACACATTCTTCGTTGCCCCTTATAATTGTCATTTAAGAGGGTCTTGATCCTAGGACCTTGTTCGCTAGGCGTAATTATAAATAGTGAGTTCTACTATCATTGTAAAAGAGGCGAATTTTCTGACAAGCATACACTATATTCTATCAAAAGCTCAATAACATTTTATTCTTGCTTATTTACATTGTTCTTACTGCTTCCGGCAGCTCTGTGCCCGGGATCAAGGTATCTGTTGTTTCATTGCAATCTCAAGGCTAAGTCTTATATTTTTGTCTAATTCATCTATTATTTTAGGATCAGATTGATTTACTTGTCTATAAACCACGTATAAATTTAATTATACCATTTTACGGGTAAATAGTTTAGCGCCCATCGTGGGGCATAGACAGCTGTGTAATTGAATTGATTCCTGCATCTATTATACTAACTTGTTTGATTCTTTGTCCTTAGCAAACATTATTAAAAATGGCAGATAATGGTGTTAACAACACACAAAGCGTTGAGGCCCAAGGAAATCATCCTCAATACGAAGATTTCATGAGCTATACCCGCAACGAGGGGAAAAGGCCACGCTGGTCCATGTCAGCCGATATCTGCGACATGTTCAAGAGGCAACTCCTGATGCTACTGAAGACGAGCACGTCGTAGAAACAGCGAGGATCTTGAAGGAGCAACATAAGGCCATATAATCCATCTCACACGGCATGATTAGGTCATGACGGAATCAAAACAGGCAATGTCGAGTGCCTCCAACAATGCGAACGGGCAAGGTTAAATTCCTCCCCGTGCTCCCGCAAATTAAACAACGCAGAGGGTCGATAACAATGCCCTGAGGGCGAAGTTGGATTTGATAGGGCTGGGGGAACAATGGCGGATCCGGTAACTACGGTGAGAGTGATCCCATTAAAATCGAACTTATGTGGTTTATGAGAGAAATAAACACCCGAATGGATCAAACTTCGGGCGCACCACCAGTGCTGAAAAGGCCAGATTTAAAGAAGTACAAACAATTGCCGTTCAAACCAAGCGCGACACCAGAATTGATCCCGAAGTGGTTTAAAATGCCAGACGTGCCAAAGTATTATGGGACTTCAGATCCTTAGGAGCACATCACCACTTATATTATGGTGGTGAAAGGGAAAGATTTAGCTCCCCGACGAGATTAAGTCAGTCTTACTGAAGAAATTCGGAGATACCCTTACGAAGGGAGCCATGAAATGGTATTCGCTCTTGCCCGAGCATTCCATATATTCCTTCGAGATGCTCGCAGACTCTTTCGTCAAGGCCCATACCGGGTCCAAAAAGGTACATGCTCGAAAGGCCGACATATTCAGGATTGCACAAGGAGAGTTCGATTTTTTATGGGAGTTCGTAACCAAATTCCAGAAGGAAAAGATATTGTTGCAGGTCGTACCATACGAATGGGTTGCTGAAGCTTTTACCAAAGGCCTGAATCCGAGAAGTTCTGACGCTTCCCGGAAGTGGAAAGAAATTCTGCTCGAGTTCTAGGCAACAACTTGGGCGGATGTTCATAACTGGTATGAATCTAAGATAAGGATTGATGATGACCATCTCGGTTTCCCGGCGTCGTCCCAGAGTCGGGACCAGAGTAAAAAGAAATCAAAAGATGATTTCGACACAGATTGATGGTCTTTAAGAGGTCGGTTTATGCCCTATGAACGGGCCGAAAGACGCGGAAGAGGTTTTCGATTAGCACATAGATTCGCCACTGATAGGAGAACTGATTGCGGCCGAAATAAAAGGTCATTGGAGAACAAAGAAACGTCAGGTTCTCAATGTTCTTCCTACCCCAGGTTTTTCGAATACAACTTCAACGTCGGCGTATTAGAGCTGGTATCGGCTATGAGGAACATTGAAGAAGCACGATTACCAAAGCCAATGAGATTCAATCCTAGCTAAAGGGATCCTAATTTGTTATGTGAATACCACGGGACAAACGATCACCAGACTGGGGGCTGCCGGTATCTACGCGAAGATCTGGTGACATTGTTGAAAAATGGCCATCTCAAGGAATTTTTAAGTGACCGGGCTAAAAATAACTACGGTCATAGTCGTGGTAATGCAGAACCTTTAAAGGCAGGAGAAGATCGTCCTTGCCTGACGATCAACATGATTTTCGGGAGGGGACGAGATTATTGAGGTTACATTCTTGGTGGAAAAAGACGAAGGTGTCAGTGACCCATGATCGAGTCCAACCCTGCATACTATTTAGTAGCGAGAGAGGGTCGAAGCAGCTTTTACCCGATTAAGGTTGGGATCGATTTCCACAGGGAGCTAGAAGTTGGAGTGGAGTTTCTATCCAATTGAGAGTTGTGTATGTGTTCCAAATTAAACTTCTAAACATTTTTGAGTTTTTTTTAATCCTAATTTTATCAAACTACAATGCTAAATTAAACTAGAATAAGCTAAGAGTAAATTATTGCGAGTTGTTCAAATGGTTAAAAGGCACTAAGGTATTGACTTTCGCCTATATGGTCAATTGACGGATACTTGAGTCTAAGGCATGATTGACATATTTGGGGAGTATGATATAACCGTTGCACGATTTTACCCACTCTACACATCTCGGTGGTTCGAGTGATTTTGCCCGAATTGAATTTCTCAAGACCATTTGGGTATGCAAATTTGCACAAACAATCAAGGTTCAAGTCGAGTATTACTATCTCTAGGTTTAACCCTTTAATTGAGGCTATCAATCTTTTAAGTACGACCCAATTCCTTGTTGGACCAATTTCAGAGACTTAGGCTCTCTTTCTCAAGAAGGGCCAAAGTCAACTAAACACAAATTAGTGTTTGCAACCACCAATTCAGCAATTAAACATGAAATTGGCCCAAATATCAAACATCTATAGTCAATCTAGCCCTAAAACACAAGACCCATCAATTACCCACACTAGGGTTGAACCAAAACCCTAGCTTATGAGTCTAGTTACTCATAATTGAAGAAGAAAATAAAGAAATAGATGAAGAAAAGCTCATATTAATTAATTGCTAAGATAAACTAGAAGATTCAATGTTGAAATGAAGCTAAAATTGCTCAAAATAGACAAAACTATCGAAGTCACAAGCACAGCTCAGTACAAAATCTATCAGATGACCTAAAAATGGAAAAGAAGCTATTTATACTAAGCTGAAAAATCTGGACAAAAATACCCCTACGGGGCTAGTGCGGACCGCACAAAATCACGTGCGTTCGCACTAGGGCTCTTAACTTGAAAATCCAACTTTGTAAACTCGGGCAATGCGGACCGCACATAATCAAGTGCGGCCGCGATAGCTTCTAGTGCGGTCCGTATTGGCTTCAATCTCCAAACTGGCACTTCTATGATCCTTGGTTCTGCGGACCGCACTAAATCGAGTGTGGACGCAGTGACTCCAATGCGGACTGCATTAAATCTCATGCGGCCGCATTGCCTGTTGGCCTAGAAATCCACCTCTCTAAACCTTACTTGTGCGGACCGCATAGAATGGTGTGCGGCCGCATTGGGCCTGCTTTGCCTGAGCTTGTCTTGTCTTGGTACATGTGCAAGTTTCACTCCTTTTTTGAGTTGATATTTGACATCTTGTCACTTTGTTGATCAAACCTACAATCAAGCACAATTTGTGAGCCTTTTGGGATTATTTTACAAATTTCTAATCAAAACATAAGCAAAAAGGAGTATAAAATGTATCAAAACCCCTAGTTATCAACTCCCCCAAACTTAAGCTTTTGCTTGTCCTCAAGCAAACAAAATAAGACCCACCCCTTAAGGAAAATTCCAAGACAATTCAGCTGTCCTAAAGTGCCCTCATCTAGGATCAATTGGGACTAACAATTGCCCTCAATACAAATGAATCATTAACAACATTTACTCTTTGAAACACCATGGATTAAGTGCGACACACGAGCATCAAGAGTTGACTCAACACATCAAAGAACTCTTTCTATTACTTTGGCCATTGTGGAACCCAAATTCACACATCCTCAACTCTCCCTAAGAAAACCTCACCTTTAGAATAGCGGCACTCAGAACGAGGTTAATTGACAATCACTCATCTCTCTCAAGGAAAAGTCACAAGTTCGGCTCTAAGTACCATATGATTGCCCCTTATGTGAGTCACCACTAATGTAAGTTTCATTCAACTCAAGATCATATAGGGCTTTAATGGAGACATAGTGAAGGTTTTTGGTTTAGGGTAGGTAATGTTTGGTCTAAGTAGGTTCCATCTTCCCTTAAGCACTTCTTTTGTTTTATTTTGGCTCAAATTCATTTGACTTTTTAAGTTTTTTCACTTCTTTCTAAGGGGTTAGAGAGAGACACTGTCACTCTTTCTTATGCATTTCAAATTTCTTCTCCTTTCTCAACTTTCCACACCTTTTATTTTTTGCTTTTCTTGAATCCCTTTTTATTCAATTATACTTTGAACATTCTTTTTGTCTTTTTGCTTTTCTTTATTTTTCATTGTCTTTCCTTTTCTTCATTTTGTACCTTTTTACCACTTTGTTGCCATCCTCGTCTCTCCCCCCCAAACTTATACTTTTGCCATGTGCTAAAGAAAAGATCGGGGTGTCAAGAGAGGGTATCATTTAGAACGGGTAAAGGCTTGTATTATAGTTATTTGAAAGAAAAAGGTCTAAGGCTCAAAAGGGTTGACTATGGATATTATTATCGGTTAGGTTATGGAAGTGTTCAAACTATCATTTGGACCAAGGAGAGCCTATAATCATGTCTCAAGTCAAAATTCACTTAGGATTTCGCCTCAACAAACATTCAAGGCAAATTCCAAACCAATGTATCGGGACTTGGACTTGCAATGCGATTTTTCACCACACAAGCTACGAGATCACTAAAGATATAGAGTCGGGGGCCCACAATGACCTTAGATAAGATTTAAGTACACAATGGTCCGAAAAACCACTTGATGATTATCGGTCAACACAAGAGTCACAAGGTCAAGACTTTCACCATCCTAAATACAACAATTTGTTTTTTGACCATGAGATCAAAGGCAAATGTGCTAGGCCCAAGTGAAACTTTGCTTGAGGCACCCTTAACCACGAACTACTAAAAGTGAAAAGAAAGACGGACTCAAACCCTTAAGAAGGTTGTCACGCCATCCATCATTGGGAAGAGCCATCCGGTTCACACAAACTCTACCTTTGGAAAGAATCGTGGCATTAAGAAAATCAAAGGCTTATTTCAAACGTTCAAAACAAGAAGCTACGAACATAAATAAGGAGCTACGGAAAGGAAAAAAATGCGGAAAGTAAAATGAATATTTACAAGAGGGGATTTAATCGAATATACAATAGATGTGATGAATATGTACAATGTAACATAACTTTATATATAGACTCAAAGTAAAATAAAAGTACGAGAAATGTAACGAAATGTTAAAATTATATACAAACCAAAGATGAAAAATAAAGAAAGCATAAAAACTGTCAAATATATACAATAATCCAAATCCATAAAAGTAGGGTCTACCCCCTCAAATAAAAGCTGGCATTGTCTCCAATGCCAACTAAACCAAATAAGCACAAAAAACAAAAGGGGAAAATGATATAGAGACTCCCTATGGCCCATCTGTTTGCATGGGCTCTTAAGTGGTCCCTGGGTCCTCAATATGCTCGGGAACCTTAGAGTGGTTCCGTATGGACTGCTGCTCTACTGCTGGGACCTGGGCCTGGACCTGGACAGGCTCCTGAGGTGCATCTTGTGGCTGACTAGAGGAGGTCTCCGGTGGCTCTGCCAACTGGATGATTGCATCATCTGCTCGAGGAATCATCCTCTTCCTCTTGGGAGGCCTCTAGGACTGCTCAGGCTGAGGATGAGCTACGGGTACCGGGTCCTGTAGCAATAAGTCCAAAGACAGATGATTTGCCTTCATCCTATCAACCTCAGCCCTCAGCTCCTTTGTGTACTCCTTGGAAGCCCGCGTCTTCCTCAACTTCTTGTGCTCCTTAGCAAGCTCCTTGAGAGCCTTGCTGTGTGAATCAACAGCATCCGTGAGAACTTTCTAGGTGTCAAGGATTTTCTTCTGGTTGGCCAGAATCTCCTTGAGGGCATCCTCGATAGACTGCGAGACCTGCGGAGGCGGAAGTGCTGACTGAGCTTCCACTGTAGTAGTGAGGATAGACAACTTGGATAAAGCTGTCTACATCCAGTTGTTGATGCTGAAAAGAGCCTGGCTCAGTCGGTGTGCAGTCAATGGGTAGGCTTGGGAAGAGGGTATCTCGGGATCTGCTGAAGTGGATAGACCAGGAGGAATGTCTGCGGAGGTGGAAGCAGGCTGAGTAGGAGCCACTACCACAACTGGATCTTGAGACTGGCCAGTTGGAGCAGTAGTTGTTCCCTTAAAGTTCTTGCTCTTTGGGTTGTCATCACCCTGCATACTGTACCATGAAAACGAGGCCTTTACTTTCACTTTGATATCAAACGGCCTCTTTTCAACTTTGAGGTCCCTGAAGTACATGGTCAAGAAGCTGGGGAAGGGGTAGTTTCTATCACCCTCACTGACTACCTGCATAATTACCCAAGACATTACCATTCCAACATTAATCGGGTACCCCGCCATGATCGATGCCACCAAAACTACCCGATGAAGAGGGAGGGAGTTATCATGAATGGTGGGGTCCAATTTGCTGCACACAAATGTTTCCTACCCCTTGGCTTCGAAATTCAAACTTCTTCTCAAAATATTTACTCTCGCATTTAGCCAATCGGGGGTGGTACCTGGGATTGCCAGATACTATGCCAACCAGGGACGGACCTCCTCGCCTAATTCCATCTTTTCCATATACAGTGGCTCATCCTCCTCATCAAAGCCAATGTAATCATTTATTGTTTTCCCGTCTAAAAGCACCTTCAGATTTCGTACCTTGGTCACTTTTGTGCCCTTTTTTATGTGGGAAACATTGGTATAGAATTCCTTGACTAGGTGCTCGTTTGCATCCTCACAGTTGTTTAAGAAATACTCCCAGCCCACTCTCTCTATAAACTGCCTTCTCACATTAGGATTGTGAGGTAATAAGTCTATCAAAAAAGCTCCTCTCCAGGATCAACTTCCTCACCGGCCACCAATTTCTCAATTTGTGATAAGCTACCTCGCTCACAAACCGGTCTTGCTGCACCTCCGGGTTTCTAGTTCGTTCTACCCCGCCAACCTGGGCTCACCCCCTTCTCCTACTACCTCTTCTTCTCCTACTGCAACCTCTCCAGATAATAAAGTTGTGGGAGAGGTAGAGTATTCATCCCTACTGCCTTTAGTTGAGACCTCAGACGACCCAAAAGATATATTTACTGACGCTTGGCCAGCGGGGGAAGGTGGCGGAGTGTCTCTTAGCCTATTCCTCTCCGGCCAGTCGGGGATGTATTCTGGCACAGAGTCTGAAGATATCTCCCATGAGGGCTTGTACTTACTCCCAGACATGTCAATGGCCCTATCAGCAGCTTTAATCATCTTTCTCATATTTTTAATGTTTTGCGGGGCTTGAGGAGTCAGTCTTATCATTTTCTGTTTCCCTCCCCAGGAGGATTCACCTCGACTAGCTTGTCTAGAACCCTTGCCTCTTTGTTTTACCATTTTCTGCAAACAACATCCATTAGGCTTGTTAGTATCAATAGAAGTAATTAAGATCAGAGTTGTAGAAAAGCAAAGGTTGCAGACAGTTGAAGATACTACACAGTGCGGACCACACAAAATGTAGTGTGGCCACACAGAGGCCAATGCGGACCACACAAAATGGCAATGCGGTCTGTAAAGAGGTGTGGATTCAGACTACCCACTCTCTGTATCCAGGCAATGCGGACCATACAAAATGTAGTGCAACTGCACAGGGACCAATGCAGACCACACAAAATGTAGTACGGCCGCAGTCCCCAAAGATCATATTACAAACACTCATCAATGCGGTCCGCACAAAATGCCATTGCGGACCGTACTAAGGCACCGCGGACCGCACAGAATCGAACGCGGTCCGCACTGGGTGCCCAGAAGCAACACTAACTTAGGGTTCAATGTATGTTGATTTTAATTCCAATTTTACACCTAAGAAAGGTTCCTATGTGTTTACCCAGTGTTTCTAACTACCTAATTCTAATATAATCAAGAAAGTAACTAACCTAATTTTACCAAATCAAAAGAAGCACAGGGAGAACAGAAGGGAAGCAAGAAAAACAAAAATTAAGAGAAATTAACAAAATTAAACAATTAAAAAAAAGAAGTTAATGGTACCAGATGTGAGATGAACTGAAGGTAAACGAGTCCAGCAGTTAATTATGAGCAAAAAGAAAGATGAACAGGTGCTTTTATGAGTTCTGAGAGCAAAGGGTCGAAAAGTGTGAAAGGAGGACCTCAGGCCCTATTTATAGAAAAAGGACCTGGGGCCCGACTTACCAACCCAATGCAGACCGCACAAAATGGACTGCGGTCTGCACCACATAGTATTTTTCAAGTTTGAGAAGGCAACCTACTGCGGTCCGCACAAAATGTCGTGCGGCCGCAGTGGTCCACCGCGGACCGCACAAAATGTAATGCAGCCACGGTGGAAAACTTCAAAGACCTTGAACTTTTCGTCCTTCATTAGTGCAGTCCGCACTAAATATAGTACATCTGCATTGAAAACTTCAGAGACCTGAATACTTTTTCCACTATGTCCTGCACTGCATCAACACAATCATGTAGCATCTCACAAACAGTTAGTCTAAAAATAAATCTTATACTACAATGAAAATCAAATAAAAACAAGAAGAAAAACACATGCATTGCCTCCCAAGAAACACCTGATTTAACGTCGCGGTACGATGCAGGTTACCATTAAATCATTTGAGATGAAGAAGTGCCACCACGTGGTTGTCATCAATTATTCCCAAGTAGTGCTTGATCCTATGCCCATTCACTCTGAAAACTTTCCCATTTTTGTTCTTTAAATCAAGTGCACCAAACGGTGTCACACACACCACTTCAAAAGGTCCACTCCATTTAGACTTAAGTTTTCCCAGAAACAGACGTAACCGAGAGTTGAACAAGAGAACCAAATCACCTACTTTGAACTCCTTGCTACGAGCTTATTTATCATGAAGGTACTTCATCTTGTCCTTGTACAAGGATGAACTGGAGTAGGCATGGAATCTGACTTCATCAAGTTCATTAAGCTGCTCCACTCGAAGATTGGCTGCAACATCCCATTCAAGATTTAGCTTCCTCAAAACCCACATAGCCTTGTGCTCTAACTCGACCGGTAGATGGCATGCTTTCCCAAACACCAACCGATACGGAGACATACCAATCAGAGTCTTATTAGCAGTCCCATAAGCCCATAGAGCGTCATCCAACTTCTTTGACCAGTCAGTCCTATTTGCATTGATCGTCTTTGACAATATGCTTTTGATTTCCCTGTTGGAGACTTCAACTTGACCACTTGCTTGAGGATGATAGGGAGTAGAAACTTTGTGACTAACACCATACTTTGCAAGCAAAGTGTCAAAAGCTCTATTTCAAAAATGAGACCCCCCATCACTTATGATTGCACGAGGAGTACCAAACCTTGTAAAAATGCTCTTCTTGAGAAATGCAACAACACTCCGGGCCTCATTGTTAGGCAAAGCCACGGATTCAACCCACTTTGAAACATAGTCCGCCGCCACAAGAATGTATGTGTTCCCACACGAGCTAACAAATGGGCCCATAAAATCAATGCCCCACACATCAAAAATATCAACCTCAAGAATGGTATTGAGAGGCATCTCATCTTTCTTCAAAATTCCATCTGCTCTTTGACATTCATCACACCTCTTCACAAGTTCACTTGCATATTTGTACAAAGTTGGCCAATAAAACCCACAACTAAGAACTTTGGAAGCCATCCTCTCCCCGCCATGATGGCCATCATAGGGAGAGGAATGACAAGCCTCCAAGATACTCAATTGCTCTTCCTCTGGGACACACCTTCGGATCACACCATCCGTGCAAATCTTGAACAGGTATGGATCATCCCAATAGAAATCCAAACTATACCGCTTGAGCTTCTTCCTTTGGTTAGAAGAGAGCTCACACAGGATTATATCAGTCATAAGGAAATTAGCAACATCCGCAAACCATGGCATATCATTCATCAACACCGAAAGGAGTTGTTTGTCGAGAAATGAATCATTGATCTCTAGGCCATCACGAGGCCTCCCTCCTCCTCCAAGCAGGACAAGTGGTCCGCCACTTGGTTCTCACTACCCTTCCGGTCCACAATCTCCAAATCAAACTCTTGAAGTAATAAGAGCCATCGCATCAGTCTAGCTTTGGAATCCTTCTTCATCATCAAGTACCGGAGTGCGGCATGGTCGGTATGAATAATAACCTTAGCACCCATAAGATATGGCCAGAATTTTTCTTGTGAACACAATAGCCAAAAGTTCTTTCTCGGTCACCGTGTAGTTCACTTGAGCATCATTCATTGTCTTGCTCGCATAGTACACCGGATGAAATATTTTGTTCACTCTTTGACCCAAAACCACCCCAACCGTGACATTGCTTACATCACACATGAGCTCAAAGGGCAAACTCCAATTAGGTGCGGTAATGATAGGAGTGGTGGTCAACTTATGATTGAGAAGTTCAAAGGCTTGCATACAGTTTTCATCAAACATGAACTTAGCATCTTTTTCCAACAACTTGCACAAGGGATTCACCACCTTCGAAAAGTCTTTGATAAATCTCCAGTAGAACCCCACATGCCCAAGAAAACTTCGGACTCCCTTGACAGATGAAGGGGGAGGGAGCCTTGAAATCACATCAATTTTTGCATTGTCTACCTCAATACCATGCTTTGAAATTTTATGCCCAAGAACTATGCCCTCTTCCACCATAAAGTGGCATTTCTCCCAATTGAGAACAAGATTAGTTTCTTCACAACGGGCCAAAACTCTATCAAGATTCTTCAAACATTCATCAAATGAGTCTCCCACAATACTAAAGTCGTCCATGAACACCTCTAAAATGTCTTCCACCATATCAGTGAAAATGGCCATCATACACCGCTGAAATATAGCCGGTGCATAACACAATCCAAAAGGCATTCAAGAGAAAGCAAAGGTTCCATATGAACAAGTGAATGTGGTCTTTTCCTGATCTTCCAGAGCAATCAAGATTTGTTTGTACCCAGAATACCCATCCAAGAAATAGTAGAAGGCACGTCCAGCAAGTCGGTCTAACATCTGATCAAGAAAAGGCAAAGGAAAGTGATCCTTGTAGGTCACTTTATTCAACTTGCGGTAATCTATGCATACCCTCCAACCGGTGACAGTTCTGGTAGGAATCAACTCATTTTATGAATTTGTAACCACGGTCATTCCACCCTTCTTCGGTACACATTGCACCGGTGAAGTCCACGAGCTATCAGAGATGGGGTACACAACCCCGACATCCAACCACTTGATCATCTCTTTTTTATAACTTTTTGCATTGCCTCGTTCAACCTCCTTTGATGCTCCAAGGAGGGCTTTGTTTCATCTTCCAAAATAATCTTGTGCATACAGAATGTGGGGCTTATCCTCCGAATATCAGCTAAAGTCTATTCAATTGCCTTTTTCCTCTTTTGAAGCACCGCCAATGTGGCATCAACCTGCATGTTAGTAAGACAAGAGGAAAAAATAACTGGTAAAGTAGAATTTGAGCATAAGAACTCATACCTGAGGTGTGGAGGCAGTGGTTTCAACTCCAACACCAAAGGCTCCTCAATTGAAGGTTTTGTTGGTGGAGTCGTTCTATTCTCGAGGTCCAAAGATAATTTCCTAGGCTCATAAGAGTAATAGCTCATTCCATGTAAAGCATTCACGCACTCCACTCGGCTTGCATCCTCATTAACAACAAGATTCAATAATACGGCCTCCAATATATCCTCCATATTGATCATTGCACTAGTGTCATCAATTATCACTTCTGTGACGAGGTCCACAAAAGAGCACACCTCGATACTGTTGGGCTGCTTCATTGATTTTCATACATGAAAGACCATTTTCTCGTCACCCACTCGGAAGGTGAGTTCCCCTGCTTCCACATCAACTAAGGCCTTCCCCGTAGCAAGGAGAGGTCTCCCCAAAATGATAGGAACTTCATAATCTACCTCACAATCCAGGATCACAAAGTTAGCTGGCAAGATAAATTTGTCCACCCGGATAAGCACATTATCAATAATATCAATGGTCTCTTCATCGTTCTATCTGCCATTTGTAATATCAAGGAAGTCAGCCTCGGCTACCCAATACCCAAAGTCTTGAAAACGGAATAGGACATCAAATTGATACTAGCCCCCAAATCACATAGAGCTTTAGCAAAATCTGCATTCCCAATGGTGCAAGGAATGGTGAAAGCACCTGGATCTTCAAGCTTCGTGGCCATTGAATGCACTATTGAACTAACTTGGTGAGTCATATTCATAGTTTCACAATCCATAGACCGCTTCTTTGTTACCAAGTCCTTCATGAATTTAGCATAGCCCGCATTTGTTCAAAAGCCTCCACCAAAGGCACATTGATGGATAAGCTCTTCATCATGTCAATGAACTTTTTAAACTGATTTTCATTTTTCTGCTTCGTGATCCTTTGAGGATAAGGCAAAGGTGGCCTTGGTAAAGGAGCCTTGGCTTTAGGCACAACCGGCTCCGGCATGTCTATTATGTGTTCCCTAGACGGGTTCACGTCATTTTGAGTTTCCACCTCGACATCTTGAATATCAATCATCACTTCTTCATCCATATTTTCATCAATCACATTTTCAACCACCAAAGGAACTTCATCTTTTCGCATCTCAACATCATCATCCATAATTTGCTTTTGTTTGGAGGCATGCACATCACCGCTTCTCCCACTTCTTGTTGTTACCGCCATAACATGATTGTTCCCACCCTTTAGGTTCACTACCGTATCACTTGGTAGAGCACCCTTAGGGCGTGTATTCAAGGATTAAGAGATTTGGCCTAACTGAACCTCCAAATTTCTGATTTAGGTATTGTGGGAAGCTAACTGTGCATCAGAATCCGCATTCTTCTTCATCATCTGTTCAAACATCATTTCAATTCTACTCATATCATTGCTAGAAGAACTAGGACCTTGAGATGGAAATAGGGGTCGATTGTTCGGTTGTTGGTACATTGGAGGCCTTTGAAAGCCTTGCCCCAGTTTCCTTGGTTTCCATTGTTCCATCTACCTTGATTGTTATTACCACCCCAATTGTTTTTATTACCATTCCAATTTCCTTGGTTGTTTTGATTGTTGTTTTGATTGCCCCAGTTGTTGCTTTGGTTGTTGTTCCCCCAATTACCATTTTCTTGTTGTTGATTACCCCAATTACCTTGGGGTCGCCATTGTTATTGATTAGAAGAGTTTCCCCTTTGGCCTTGATAATTATTCACATATTGTACCTCTTTGTTTTGTTCATCATAACTATCACTTTGAAATCCACCACAGTCATTATCAAATTGCTCAAAATTCCCTTGGTTTTGTTGCCCACTCTGTCTTCTTTTGTTGACAAGCATGTTAACACCCTCCATGGCATTCACTTGGCGAGGATTTTGAACTTGTTGCAATTGTGCCTTCGCTAGTTGGTTCATCGTGGTTGTCAAACTCAGCTATAGCCTACCTATGATCATGTAATTCCTTGTGCAAATGAATAACCATGGGGTCACCCTAGGGCACATTGGCTCTACTTTGCCAAGCGGAAGAAGTGTCAGCCATCTTGTCAAGAATGTCACAAGCCTCATCATAAGACAGCTTTATGAAGTTGCCCCCAACAAGTTGGTTCACTATGCATTGGTTTGTGGTGTTAATACCCCAGTAGAAAGTCTGTTAGATCACCACCTCGTCGTATCATTGTTGGGGCATTCCTTCACTATTGTTCTATAATGCTCTTAAATCTTATGCAAAGGTTCCATGGGCTCTTGCTTGAACACCAAGATCTCATCTCTCAATGTAGCCATATGCCCCGGTGAGAAAAAATTTGTAATGAACTTGTCCGCCAACTCATACCAAGTAGTGATGGAATGGTTGGGAAGTCACTCGAGCTAATCCAATGCCTTCCCTCTAAGTAAGAATGGGAAAAGTCTTAACCGGGGAGCATCCTCGGACACATTAGTTTGCTTGCTTCCCCAACATGTATCCACGAAACCCTTGAGATGTTTGTAAGCATTTTGATTTGCAGCATTCGTGAAGTACCCACACTGATCTAGTAAAGTCAACATCACTTTGGTTATTTGAAAATTGCTCGCCCGGATTTGGGGTGGGACCATAGCACTTGCATAGCCTTAGTTCGGAAGCACTCTAGGAGCAACTCTTGGAGGTGGCGGAGGAGGTTCTGGAATATTGTCATTAACATTAGCATTGGCTTGGCGGCCTCTACATTGTCCTTGAGGTACAAGAGGCACCTCATCATCTCTGACATCATCTACCTCCTCCCCCGCAATCACATTTCCAAGAGGGTCATTGACGTTGTTCGCTACCATTTGGTACCTGAGTTGTGACACAAACAAATTAGTAACAAAGAAGGAAAGAAGAATAATACACAAAACTAGTTAGATAGATAGCCAAAACCATTAGCTTCCCAGCAACGGCGACAAAACGTTGATCGAGGCCAACCCTGCACTACTATTGAGTAGAGAGAGAGGGTCGAAGCAGCTTTTACCCGATTAAGGTCGGGATCGATTTCCACAGGGAACTAGAATTAGAGTGGAGTATCTATCCAATTGAGAGTTGTGTATGTGTTTCGAATTACACTTCTAAATATTTTTTGGTTTTTGTTATACTTCTAATTTTATCAAACTACAATGCTAAATTAAACTATAATAAGCTAAGAGTAAACTATTGCGAGTTGTTCAAATGGTTAAAAGGCACTAGGGTAGTGACTTTTGCCTAGGTGGTCAATTGACGAATACTTGAGTCTAAGGCATGATTGACATATTTGGGGAGTATGATATAATCATTGCACAATTTTACCTACTCTACACCTCTCAGTGGTTCGAGTGATTTTGCCCGAATTGACTTTCTCAAGATCAATAGGGTATGCAAATTTGCACAAGCAATCAAGGTTCAAGTCGGGTATTACTATCTCTAGGTTTAACCCTTTAATTGGGGCTATCAATCTCTTGAGTACGCCCCAATTCCTTGTTGGACTAATTTCAGAGACTTAAGCTCTCTTTCTCAAGAAGGGCCAAAGTCAACTAAACACAAATTAGTGTTTGCAACCACCAATTCAGCAATTAAACATGAAATTGGCCCAAATATCAAACAACTATAGTCAATCTAGCCCTAAAA
Source organism: Nicotiana sylvestris (assembly GCF_000393655.2). Classification (NCBI taxonomy): domain Eukaryota; kingdom Viridiplantae; phylum Streptophyta; class Magnoliopsida; order Solanales; family Solanaceae; genus Nicotiana; species Nicotiana sylvestris. The sequence continues at coordinate 82,762,883 of NC_091067.1, forward strand.
CACAAGACTCATCAATTACCCATACTAGGGTTGAGCAACAACCCTAGCTTATGGGTCTAGCTACTCATAATTGAAGAAGAAATAAAGTAATAGATGAAGAAAAACTCATATTAATTAATTGCTAAGATAAACTAGAAGATTCAATGTTGAAATGAAACTAAAATTGCTCAAAATAGCCAAAACTATCGAAGTCACGAGGGCAACTCATTACAAAATCTCTCTGTTGACCTAAAATGGGAAAAGAAGCTATTTATACTAAGCTGAAAAATCTGGACAAAAACCCTGAGGGGCTAGTGCAGACCGCACAAAATCACGTGCGGCCGTACTAGGGCTCTGAACTTGAAAATCTAACTCTCTGAACTCGGGCAATGCGGACCGCACAAAATTGAGTGTGGCCACAATGGCTTCTAGTGCGGTCCGCATGAAATGGAGCGCGGACCACATTCGCTTCAATATCCAAACTGGCACTTCTCTGATCCTTGATTCTGTGGACCACACTAAATCGAGTGCGGCCGCAGTGACTCCAATGTGGACCACATTAAATTTCATGTGGTTGCATTGCCTGTTGGCCTGGAAATCCACCTCTCTGAACCTCACTTGTGCGGACCGCACAGAATGGTGTGTGGCCGCATTGGGCCTACTTTGCCTGAGCTTGTCTTGTCTTGGTATTTGTGCAAGTTTCACTCCTTTTTTGAGCTGATCTTTGACATCTTGTCACTTTGTTGATCAAACCTGCAATCAAGCACAATTTGTGAGCCTTTTGGGATTATTTTGTGCAAATTTCTAACCAAAACATAAGCAAGAAGGAGTATAAAATGTATCAAAATCCCTAGTTATCAATCCGCAGCAATAGACTCTCGGAAGTCGCTGAAGACGATATTACTTTCACGGAGGAAGATGTAGATGGATTTCTGCTACACACAATGATGCATTAGTAATTTCTTTAAATGTCTTAGATTTTAATATAAACGTGCTTGGTGGACCCAGGAAGTTTGGCAAACATCATACAATAAAGGGTGTTGGAGCAATCCAAACTTTACGGAAGCATCATTCCAACCACAAAATTCCTCACCGGGTTCAACCTAGAAACTATGACAACCTGAGGAAAGATCCTGCTGCCTGCGAATGCTGAAGGGGTGATGAAGACGACCATTTTAAAGGTGGTGGACGGTGATATGGGTTGCAACATCATCTTGGGAAGACCATTGTTGCACGAGATGAAGGTCGTGCCATCAACATACCATCAGGTTCTGAAATTACCAGCTCCCGAGGGGATTAAACAAATAAGTGGTGACCACTGATAGCAAGAGAAATGAATGCAATCTCAGTTTTCAGTAGCAAAGGGAAGGAGCATATGGCATAGTAATTACAGGAACTGTCGCCTGCTCCCAAGTCGAGTGAAGTCAATCCGGGGGAAGAGTTGTCGGAATCCTATAAGGTTCCAAGGTATTTTCAGGTACCAGAAGAGACGGAAGCAACAAAGTCCACAGCGAAAGAACTTGAACAAGTCGTAACGTTTGAAAAGTTCCTGGAGAGGAAGTTCCACTTGGCGATAGGACTGCACCCCAAACTTAGGTCTGAATTTATTGAATTTATTAAATTTAATATTGATTGTTTCGCATGGTCGCATGCAGATATGACAAGTATCCTTCCAGAAGTGGTAAAACACAAATGATTGATACAACGGTCGGGCACTAGTTAATGAACTCGGAGGATCAGGAAAAACTTCATTTAACACGAACTTCGGCGCATTTTGTTACAATGTGATGCCCTTCGGGCTAAAGGACGCCAGAGCCACTTATCCACGGCTATGTGAATAAGATGTTTGAAAAGTGAAATAGGAAAACCCATGGAAGTTTACATAGATGATATGCTTGTTAAGTCTTCGAACACAGGTGACCATCTCAAGCACTTGCAGGAAATTTTTGACATCTTAAGGAAGCTTAACCCTGAGATGTGTGCGTTCAGGGTTAGCTCTGGTAAATTCCTGGGATTCCTAGTGTCAAAGAGGGATCGAGGTTAACCCTGATAAAATCAAAGCCATCAAAGACATCCCAGACCAGCTATCAAACATAAAAGAGGTTCAAAGGCTAAAAGGGAGGCTGGCCGCATTGAGCAGATTCATTTCCATGTCTTCATAGATGCCATCATTTCTTCTCGCTGCTAAAAAAGAATAAGACTTTGAATGGACCTAGGAATGTCAGCAGGCTTTGAGGGATTTGAAAAGGTATTTGTCAAGTCCTTCTTTACTATCAAAACCAGAGGAAGGCAAAAAATTGTTGATCTACTTAGTGATTACTAGGGATTTTAACGTGTTTCATGCTCTTTCTTGCTTACGCTTTGATTATAAATTGTTACAAAATAGTCCCAAAAGGCTCATAAGTTGTGCTTGATTGTAGGTTAGATCGACAAAGTGACAAGATGTCAAAGATCGGCTCAAAAGAAGTGAAACCTGCACAAGTACCAAAGACAAGGCAAACTCAGGACAAACAGGCCTAGTGTGGCCGCACTATACTTTGTGCGGTCTGCATTAAGGAGATTCAGAGAACTGGCAAATTATGTGATAAAATAGTGCGTCCGCAATGGAAATTGTGCGGTCCGCACTAAAGGCTCCGCGGCCGCACTACCATTATGTGCGGTCCGCAGAGGCGAAGTTTAGAGAGATGAAAATTGCCAAGGCTCAAGCTACGCGGTCCGCGGTCATGTTTGTGCGAACTGCATTAGAAGACTCCGCGGCCGCGGTCCATTTTACACGGTCCGTGGAGCCTAAGTTCAGAGATATGAAATTGAAGATTCAAGAGCCTAGTGCGGCCGCAGTCCATTTTGTGCGGTCCGCACTGACCCCGCAGGGGAATTTTTGTCTAGTTTTTCCAGCTTAGTATAAATAGAATCTTTGTCCATTTTTAGGTCATCAGCTATTTTCTGAACTGAGCTGCGCTCGTGAGAAGACTATTTGTAGCCATTTTGGGCATTTTTACTTAGTTTTTATCATTAAATCTTTGTATTTACTTTAGCAATTAATTAATATGTCTTTATCTTCATCTATTTCTCTGTTTTTCTCTTCAAGAATGAGTAGCTAGACCTATTATCTAGGGTTGTGGCTTAACCCTAGTGTGAGTAATTGATGAGTATTGTGTTTTAGGGCTAGATTGACTATGGTTGTTTGTTATTTGGGTCAATTTTATGGTTTAATTTATGAATTGGTGGTTGCAAACACTGGCTTGTGCTAAGTTGACTTGGTTCTTCTTGAGAAAGAGAGCCTAAGTCTCCAAAATTGACCCAACAAGGAATTGGGATGGACTTTAGAGAATTGATAATCCCAATTAAAGGGTTAAACCTCGAGAGAGTAATTACCCGACTTGAACCCTAGTTGCTTGAGCAAAATTGCCTACCCATTTGGTCTTGAGAGAGTCAATTGGGCAAAATCACTCTCTCTACCGAGAGGTGTGAGAGTGGGTAAAATCATGCAGCGGTTATAGCATATTTCCCCAATCATGTCAATCATACCTTAGAAGTAATTACCTGTCAATTGGCCACCTAGGAGGATGCCACTACCCTAGTGCCTTTTTATCCATTAGATACAACTTTTAGCAATTCTCATTTAGCATAATCTAGTTGCAATTATAATTAGTAGTTGATAATAGTAGTTTGTTAAAGAAAAAACCAAAAATGATTGGAAGTGATATTTGGAACAATTACACAATCCCAATCTTAATAGATACTCGACTCCATTTCTAGCTCCCTTTGGAAATCGATCCCGACCCACAAATCGAGTAAAAGCTATTGCGACCCTCTCTTCCTACTTTTTAGTAGTGCGGAGTAGGTTGCGATCACTTTTTTGGCACCGTTGCCGAGGAGCTAACGGTTTTGGCTATCTATTTAGTTAGTTTTGTGTATTGTTCTTCTTTTCTTCTTTGTTACTTACTTGTTTGTGTCATTAATCGGGTACCAACATGGCTTTAAACAATGACCCTCTTGGAAACGTGATAGTAGGGTAGGAGGTAGATGATCTTGAGCAAGATGAGGTGCCTCTTGCATCTCAAGGTCAACGGAGAGGCCGAAATGCCAATGCTAATCCAAATGACAATATTCCAAACCCTCCCCCGGTTCCTCCAAGAGTGGCTCCCAGAGTATTACCGAACTAGGGCTACGCAAGTGCTATTGTCCCACCCCAAATCCTGGCGGGCAACATTCAGATAACCAATGTGATGTTGACCTTACTTGAGCAGCGTGGGTACTTCACAGGCACTGCAAATCAAAATGCCTACAAACATTTCTAGGGGTTCGTAGATACATGTTAGGGGAGCAAGCAGACGAATGTATCCGAGGATGCACTGAGATTGAGACTTTTCCCGTGCTCACTTCGGGGGAAGGCATTAGACTGGCTCGAGAGACTCCCCAACCATTCCATCACAACTTGGGATGAGTTGTCGAATAAGTTTATTGCCAAATTCTTCTCTCCTAGTCATATAGCGGCACTTCGAGGTGAAATATTAGCCTTCAAGCAAGAGCCAACGGAACCTTTGCATGAGATTTGGGAGCGGCATAGAACGATGGTGAAGGAGTGCCCAAATAATGATATGACCGAGGCCATGATCTGACAAACCTTCTACTAGGGCATAAATACTACAAATCAATGCATTGCTAACCCATTGGCCGGGGGCAATTTTATGAAGCTTTGTTATGAGGAGGCATGTGATGTACTTAATGAAATGGCAGACACTTCTTCAACATGGCAGAGTAGAGCAAATGTGCCTCAAGGTGACCCTACAGTTATCCATTTGCACAAGGAATTACATGATCACGGGCAAGCGATAGCTGAGCTTACTACCACGATGAATCAATTGGCTAAGTCACAGTTGCAACAAGTTCAGAATCCTCGCCAAGTGAATGCCATGGAGGGTGTTAGTATGCTTGTCAACAAGAGAAGGTAAATGAGGCAACAAAATCAAGGAAATTCTGAGCAATTTGTTGATGAATAATATGGGTGTCAAAATGATGGTTATGATGACCAAAGTGAAGAGGTACAATATGTCAACAACTATCAAGGCAATGGAGGCAACTCTTCAAACCAACAATGGCGACCCCAAGGAAATTAGGGCAATCAACAACAAGGTGGTGACAATTGGAACAACAACAACCAAAACAACAATTGGGGTAATCAAAACAACAACCAAGGCAATTGGAATGGAAATAACAACAACTGGGGCAATACAACAATCAAGGCGGGTGGAACAACAATGGAAACCAAGGCAACCATGGGCAGGGCTTCCAAAGGCCCCAATGTACCAACAATCGAACAATCCACCCCCTTTTCCTTCTCCAAGTCATAGTTCTTCTGGTAATGATATGGGTAGAATTTAAATGATGTTCGAGTAGATGATGAAGAGGAATGCGGATTCTGATGCACAGTTAGCTTCTCACAACACCTATATCCAAAACTTGGAGGTACAATTAGGCCAAATCTCTTAGTCATTGAATACTCGCCTGAAGGGTGCTCTACCAAGTGATACGGTAGCGAACCCAAAGGGTGGGAACAATCATGTTATGGAAGTCACAACAAGAAGTGGGAGAGGCGGTGATGTGAATGCCTCTAAGCAAAAGCAAGTCGTGGATGATGATGTTGAATTGCAATATGACGAAGTCCCTTTGGTAGTTAAAGATGTGGTTGATGAAAATGTGAACAATGAAGTGGGGATTGATATTGAAAAAGTCGAGGTGGAAACCCAAAATGATGTGAACCTGTCTAGAAAACATATAATTGACATGTTAGAGCTAGTTGTGCCAAAATACAAGGCTCCTTTGCCAAGACCACCTCCACCTTATCCTCAAAGGCTCGCAAAGCAGAAGAATGATAATCAATTTAAAAAGTTCATTGACATGATGAAGAGCTTATCTATTAATGTGCCTTTGGTGGAGGCACTTGAACAAATGTCGGGTTATGCAAAATTCATGATAGACTTGGTTACAAAGAAGCATTTCTATGGATTATGAAACAATAAAGATGACTCACCAAGTTAGTGCCATAGTGCATTCAATGGTCCCGAAACTTGAAGATCCCGGTGCTTTCACCATTCCTTGCACCATTGGGAGTGCGAATTTTGCTAAAGCTCTATGTGACTTGGGAGATAGTATAAATTTAATGCCCTACTTGGTTTCAAAACTTTGGGTATCGAGCAACCTATGCCAACCTCAATGAGACTTCAAATGGCGGATCGATCGATGAAGCGGCCTTTGGGCATTATTGATGATGTGCTTGTCCGGGTGGACAAATTCATTTTGCCGGCCGACTTTGTCATTTTGGATTGAGAAGTGGACTATGAGGTCCTTATTATCTTGGGCAGACCTTTCCTTACAATGGAGAAGGCATTGGTTGATGTTGAAGCGGGCGAGCTCACTTTCCGAGTGGGAGATGAAAAGGTCGTTTTCCATGTTTGCAAGTCTATGAAGCAACCCAATAGCACTGAGGTGTGCTCATTTGTATACCTTGTCATAGCTATGATTGTTGATGATACCAGTGCTATGATCAACGTGGAGGATCCTCTTGAGGCCGTGCTATTAAATTTTGATGTCAATGTGGATGCAAGTAGAGTGGAGTGCGTGAATGCCTTACATGGGATGGGCTCTTATTCTTATGAGCCTAGAAAATTGCCTTTGGATCTTGAAAACCGGAAAACTCCACCAACAAAACCATCAATTGAGGAGCCACTGGTGTTGGAGTTGAAACCACTTCCTCCACACCTCAGGTATGAATTCTTAGGCTCAAATTCTACTTTACTAGTTATTCTTTCTTCTTGCCTAACTAACATGCAAGTTGAGGCCACTTTGGCGGTGCTTCAAAAGCGGAAAAGGGCAATTGGATGGACTTTGGCTGACATTTGGGGAACAAGCCCCGCATTTTGTATGCACAAAATAATATTGGAGGATGATGCAAATAATTCCTTGGAGCATCAAAGAAGATTAAACGAGGCTATGCAAGAAGTGGTGAAGAAAGAGGTGATCAAATGGTTGGATGCCGGGGTAGTGTACCCTATTTCTAATAGCTCATGGACTTCTCCGGTGCAATGTGTACCGAAGAAGGTTGGTATGACTGTGGTGACCAATGACAACAATGAACTTATTCGTACTCGGACAGTCACAGATTGGAAGGTTTGCATGGACTACCGGAAGCTAAACAAGGTGACCCGCAAGGACCATTTCCTATTGCCATTCTTTGACCAAATGCTTGACCGTCTTGCGGGGCGTGCTTTTTATTGTTTTTTGGATGGATACTTGGGATATAATCAAATCTTGATTGCTCTAGAAGATCAGGAAAAGACCACATTCACTTGTCCGTATGGCACATTTGCTTTCTCTAGAATGTCGTTCGGGTTGTGTAATACTCCAGCGACCTTCCAACGGTGCATGATGGCTATTTTCACTGATATGGTGGAAGATATTTTGGAGGTCTTCATGGATGATTTCAGTGTGGTTGGAGATTCATTTGAAGAATGTTTGAGAAATTTGGATAGAGTATTGGCCCGATGTGAAGACACAAATCTCGTACTCAATTGGGAAAAATGCCACTTCATGGTGGAGGAAGGCATAGTGTTGGCCCACAAGATTTCAAAGTGTGGGTTTGAAGTTGACAAAGCCAAGATAGAGGTCATTTCGAGGCTTCCTCCCCCCATTTCCGTCAAGGGGGTGAGGAGTTTTCCTTGGCACGCGGGGTTCTACCGGAGATTCATCAAAGACTTTTCGAAGGTAGTGAACCCCCTGTGCAAGTTGTTGGAGAAAGATGCTAAGTTCATGTTTGATGACAAGTGTATGCAAGCCTTTGAACTTCTCAAGCATAAGTTGACCACCACTCCTATCATTACTGCACCAAATTGGAGCTTGTCGTTCGAGCTCATGTGTGACGCAAGTGACGTTGTGGTTGGGGCTGTTTTGGGTCAAAGGGTTAACAAGATGTTTCATCTGGTGTACTATGCAATCAAGACCATGGATGAGGCTCAAAGGAACTATACAGTCACCGAGAAAGAGTTGTTGGCTATAGTGTTTGCAATGGAAAAGTTTCGACCATATCTTATGGGAGCCAAAGTTATAGTGTACATCAATCATGCCGCCCTTAGGTACTTGATAAGAAAGAAAGACTCCAAGGCAAGATTTATGAGATGGGTGTTACTACTTCAAGAGTTTGATCTAGAAATTTTGAACCGGAAAGGCAGTGAGAACCAAATAGCGGACCACTTGTCCCGTTTGGAGGAGGAGGGGAGGCCTTGTGATGGCCTTGAGATCAATGATTCATTTCCCGACGAGCAACTCCTTGCGGTGTCAATGAATGATATGCCGTGGTTTGTTGATGTTGCCAATTACCTTGTGACTGGAGTAATCCTGTGTGAGCTCTCTTCTAACCAAAGGAAGAAGCTCAAGCGGGATAGTTTGGATTTCTATTGGGATGAGCCATACTTGTTCAAGATTTGCAGGGATGGTGTGATTCGTAGATGTGTCCAAGAAGAAGAACAATTGAGTATCTTAGTGGCTTGCCATTCTTCACCCTATGGTGGTCATCATGGTGGGGTGAGGACCGCCTCGAAAGTCCTTAGTTGTGGATTCTATTGGCCCACCTTGTTCAATGATGCGGGTGATTTTGTGAAGAGGTGTGACGATTGTCAAAGAGCAGGCGGAATCTCAAAAAGGGATGAGATGCCTCTGAATACCATTCTTGAAGTGGATATCTTTGATGTTTGGGGCATCGATTTTATGGGTCCATTTGTTAGCTCTTGTGGGAATACTTACATTCTCGTGGCGGTTGACTATGTCTCAAAATGGATTGAAGTCGTGGCTTTGCCTAACAATGAAGCCCCGAGTGTTGTTGCATTTCCTAAAAAGAGCATCTTCACAAGGTTTGGCACTCCTCGTGCGATTATTAGTGATGGGGGGTCTCACTTTTGCAATAAAGCTTTCGACACATTGCTTCCAAGTATGGTGTCAATCATAAGGTTTTGACCCCTTATCATCCTCAAGCTAGTGGTCAAGTGGAAGTCTCCAACAGAGAAATCAAAAGTATCTTGTCAAAGACGGTCAATGCAAATAGGACCAATTGGTCAAAGAAGTTGGATGACGCTTTATGGGCTTATCAGACAGCTTACAAAACCCCGATTGGTTTGTCTCCGTATCGATTGGTGTTTGGGAAAGCTTGCCATCTACCGGTTGAGTTAGAGCACAAGGCGATGTGGGCTTTGAGGAAGTTGAATTTGGAATGTGATGTTGCAGCCAATCTTCGTGTTGAACAACTCGATGAACTTGACGAATTTAGATTCCATGCCTACTCCAGTTCATCCTTGTATAAGGACAAGATGAATTACCTTCATGACAAATATGCTCATGGAAAGGAGTTCAAAGTTGGTGATTTGGTTCTCTTGTTCAATTCTCGGTTACGTCTGTTTTTGGGAAAGCTTAAATCAAAGTGGAGTGGGCCATTTGAAGTTGTGTTTGTGACCCCGTTTGGTGCTCTTGATCTAAAGAACAAAAATGGTGAAGTTTTCAAAGTTAATGGGCACCGGGTCAAGCACTATCTTTGAAAGTTTGATGACAACCATGTGGTGGTGCTCCTTCATCTCAAGTGATGTGATGGTAACATGCGTCGTGCCGCGACGTTAAATCAGGCGCATTTTGGGAGGCAACCCATGTCTTTTTCTTCTTGTTTTCGTTGATTTTCGTTGTAGTATAGGATTTATTTTTGGGCTCACTAGTTGTGAGATGTTACAGGGTTGTGTTGATGCAGTACAAGGCATGATGGAAAAATTGAACAAGTCTCTGAAGTTGCTAGTGCGGCCGCACTACATTTTGTGTGGTCCGCACTGGTGTGACCAATGTGAGGACCCACTGAAGTTTGCCACTGCGGCCGCATAGCATTTTGTGCGGTCCGCGGTGGAGCTCTGTGGCTGCGATTCATTTTCCTCGGACCGCAAAGGCCTGCCTTATCAGGTTTGATTTGAACAGCCCAGTGCAGACCGCGGTCCATTTTGTGCGGCCGCACTGGTAGGTGAGAATGTGCCCCAGGGGTTTTTTATAAATAGACCCCAGGGACCCCCTTTTACACTTTTCGCAAAATCAAACCTCAAAGCTCATATTCACTGTTCATAATTCTCTTTTGATCGTAGTAGCTTGTTTGCACTGTGTTGATTCATTCCATCTCTATATCTGGTAACATTTTACTCAACGTTTCTTAGTTTAATTTTGTGACTTTGTTTAATTTTCATTTTGTCTTAATTTCTGTTCCTCTTCTTTCCATAATTAGTTCAATTTTTAGGTTAGTTTAGTTTAAATGATGATTCTTTTGGACTTAGTGAGTAAAATGTGCTAGGTAATTGAGTAGGGGCCTAATTAGGTAAAAGGTTGATCTAAAAAAGCAAATATTAGGAACCCTAACTCAGTGCCATATTTGGGAACCCTCCGCGGACCGCGGTGCCCTAGTGCGGTCCGCAGTACCACTTTGTGCGGACCGCGGTGATAAACTTCTACAAGATTACTTTTGCCCAGTGCGGCCGCACTGCATTTTGTGCGGTCCGCACTGGCCTAGTGCAGCCGCAGTACCCTTTTGTGTGGTCCATACTGGTCAGATTCAGAGGGTGGGTATTCTGAGCCCCACCCCTGTACGGACCGTGGTTGTTTTTGTGCGGTCCGCGGTGGTCCTAGTGCGGCCACACTCCATTTTGTGCGATCCGCACTGGACAGTTTCTACAACTATCTGCTTATGTTTTGCAATTCATTATGCACATATGTTTCACTACTTCTATTGATACTAACAAGTTAGATGCTTGTGTTTGCAGACAATGTTTAAACAACGAGGGAAAGGCTTAAAACAACCTGTCCAAGTTGATTCCTCCCGGGGAGGGAAGCAGAGATTGGTTAAACTCACTCCCCAGGCTCGTCAAAACATAAAGAAGATAATAAAGGCAATTAAGGCAGCTGATAGAGCCTGTGATCTATCGGGGATTGAGTATCTGCCCTCCCAAGATATATCGTCAGACTCAACACCAACATATTTCTACTCAAGTTTCAGATTGACAGATGACACTCCTCCACCATCACCCACTGCCCAAGCACCAAGGCATGTTTTTACTGAGTCGTCTGAGGGCTCAACAGCCTACAGTGGTGAATACTCCACCTTCCCCACAGCTTCATTATTTGGGGAAGGTGCAGACGGAGGTAAGGAGGAAGTGCAGGGGGATGAGGAGGTAGCTGAGGGTGGTGAGCCTCAGGTTGGGGGCATTGACTGAACTAGAAAACCCGAAGTTTGGGAGGATAGGTTCGTGAGCCAGGTGGCGTACCATAAATTTAGGGAGTGGTGGCCAGTGAGAAAATTGATATTGAAGCGAAGTTTCATTGGCAGAGATCTTTTACCCCACAACCCTGACGTGCATAGACAGTTTAGAACGAGAGTGGGTTGGGAGCACTTTTTAGATGACTGTGTGGATGCCAATGAACACTTAGTCAAAGAGTTCTACTGTAATTTAGCCCACATTGTAAAGGGTTCCAAAGTGAATAAGGTTCGGAACCTCAAGGTGTTGTTTGATGGGAAATCACTCAACGAATACCTGGGTTTCAGTGAGGAAGATGAGTCTCTTTATATGGCAAAGCTGGAGATGGGCGAGGAGGTCCTTCCATGGTTAGCTCAGTACTTGGCAATCCCAGGTACCGTTCTGAAGTGGTTGACTGTTGGGGTAAAAATATTATGGAGGACCCTAAACTTTGAGGCGAGGGGCTGGGAGACATTTGTGTGCAGCCGGTTAGACCCTACTACCCATGACCAGATACTTTCTCTCCACCGGGATATTTTGGTTGCTTCCATTATGGTCGGGTACCCCATCAACATGGGGAATGTGATGTCCCAGATCATTTCTATAGTGGGTGTCGAGAGCGACCAGAACTATCCCTTCCCCAATACCCTTACTATGTACTTTCGGGACTTGCAGGTGGACAAGAGGCCATATGACATCAAGGTCAAAGCGACAACCCCGTTCTCCTGGTACAGCTTGAAGGGGAATGACAACCCCAAGGACAAGAACTACAAAGCCCCTACTTCTGCTCCAACTGGCCAGTCTGAAGAGTCAATTGTGGTAGAAACCCCAGCTGAGCCTACCTCCACTGATACTGAGATGTCTCCCGGACCTTCCATATCAGTAGGCCCAGAGATCCCATCTACCCGGGCCCATCCCATCACTGTCCACCAGCTGAGCCAGGCCCTTCTGAGTATAAACAACTGGATGTCGACTGCCTCATCCAAGTTGTCCACATTGACTACCACAGTAGAGGCTCAGTCGGCTCCTCCAGCCCCACAGGTGCCCCAGTCGATAGAGGATGCTTTGAAAGAGATACTAGAGAACCAGAAGAAAATCCTCACTACTCAGGAGACATTAACCAAGGCAGTCGATTCACACAGCAAGGCTCTCAAGGAGCTTTCTCGGGAGAATAAGAAGCTTAGGAAGACACAGGCCTCCAAGGAGTCCATGAAGGAGCTGCGGGCAGATGTAGATAGACTGAAGGCAGACCAGCTGCCTTTAGACCTGTTGCTCGATGTCCCAGTCTTAGCAGCTCATCCACAGCCGGAGCAGACCCAGAGGCCTCCGAAAAGGAGGAAGATTCCTAGAGCAGATGATGCCATCATCCAGTTGGCGGACCCACCGGAGGCTTCCTCTAGTCAGCCACGGGGTGTACCAGATCCAGAGCTTGTCCAAGTCCAGGCCCAGGTCCCAGCAGCTGAGTAGTAGGACACCGGGAACCAGTCTGAGGTTCCGGAGCACACAGAGGACCCAGGGACCATCCATGATCTATGCAGACCGACAGGGCTTAGGGAGTCTTCATATCCTTTTTCTATTCTTTTTTATGCTTATTTGGACTAGTTGGCATTGGGGACAATGCCAACTTTTATTTGAGGGGGTGCGCCCTGCATTTTTGGATGACTGTATATATTGATTCATTTTATGCTTTCTTGGTTTTCACATTTGGATTGTATATAATTTGATATTTAGTTACTTTTATCGCATTATTCATCTTTCTTTGGGTCTGTATATAAAGTTACATCATTGTATATATTACCCTGTTGTATATTCAAACTCCCTATTGTATATTTTCATTCTATTTTCTGCAAAAATTTCTCGTTTTTAGCTTCTTATTTATGTTCATAGCTTTTGTTTTGTTTTGGACGTTTTCAATAAGCCTTTGGTTTTCTTAATTCCACGGTTCTTTCCAAAGGTGGAGTGTTGTGTGAACCGGGCGGCTCTTCCCAATGATGGATGGCATGACAACCTTCCTAAGGGTTTGAGTCCGTTTTTGTTTTTTGTTTTTAGTAGTTTATAGTTAAGGATACTTCAAGCAAAGCTTCACTTGGGCCTAGCACATTTGCCTTTGATCCCATGGTCAAAGACAAAATGTTGTGTTTAGGATGGTGAAAGTCATGACCTTGAGACTCTTGTGTTGACCGATAATCATCAAGTGGTTTTTCGGGACCATTGTGTGCTCAAATCGTATCTAAGGTCGTTGTGGTCCCCTGACTCTATGTCTTTAGCGATCCTTTAGCTTGTTTGGTGAGTAATTGAATTGCAAATTCAAGTCCCGATCCATTGATCTAGAACTTGCCCCAAATGTTTGTTGAGGCGAAATCCTAAGTGAATTTTGACTTGAGACGTGATTATAGGCCCTCCTTGATTCAAATAATAGCTTGAAAAATTCGATAGCCTACCAATGATATGATCCCTAGTTAACCTTTTCGAGCCTTAGACCTTTTTCTTTCAAGAACCATGAGACAAGCCTATACCCCTTCTGAAAGATACCTTATCTTGGCTCCTGATCTTTCCTTGAGCACATGGAAAAAGTATAAGTTTGGGGGGAGAGACGAGGGTGGCAACAAAGTGGAAAAAGGCACAAAATTGAAGAAAAGGAAAGGCAATGAAAAATAAAGAAAAGCAAAAGACAAAAAGAATGCTCAATGTGAAAAAGAATAAAAAGGGATCAAGAAAAGCAAAAGAATGAATGGTGTGGAAAGTTGAAAAGGGGGAAACGGTTTGAATTCCATAAGAAAGAGTGACAACGAGTCCCTCTAACCCCTTAGAAATAACTGAGATGACTCAAAGAGTCAAGAGAATGTGTGCCAAATGAATCAAAAGAAGTGCTTAAGGGAAGATGGAACCCACTTAGATCAAAACATTTCCTACCCTGAACCAAAAGCCTTCACAATGACTCCACAAAAGCCCTATATAATCTTGAGTTGAATGAAGTTTACATTAGTGGATACTTACATAAGGGGCAAGCATATGGTACTTAGAGACGGACTTGTGACCTTTTCTTGAGAGAGATGAGTGAATTCCCATTAACCTCGGTTTGTGTGACAATATTTTAAAATGTGAGGTTTGCTTAGGGAGAGTTGAGGATGTGTTAGTTTGGGTTCCACAATAACCAAAGTAGTTGATAGAGTTCTTTGATGTAATGAGTCAACTCTTGATGTTCTTTTGTCACACTTGATCCATGGTTTTTCAAAGGTTAAATGTTGTTAATGATTCATTTGTATTAAGGGCAATTGTTAGTCCCAATTGATTCTAGTTGAGGTTACTTTAGGATATCGGAAAATTCTTGGATTTCCCCTTAAGGGGTGGGTCTTATTTTATTTGCTTGAGGACAAGCTTAACTAAGGATTTTAACGTGTTTCATGCTCTTTCTTGCTTACGCTTTGATTATAAATTGTTACAAAATAGTCCCAAAATGCTCATAAGTTGTGCTTGATTACAGGTTTGATCGACAAAGTAACAAGATGTCAAAGATTGGCTCAAAAGGAGTGAAACTTGCACAAGATCCAAAGACAAGGCAAACTAGGACAAACAGGCCTATTGTGGCTGCACTACACTTTGTGCGGTCCGCACTAGGGAGATTCAGAGAACTAGCAATTCAAGTGTTAAAATAGTGCGGCCGCAGTGGAAATTGTACAGTCCGCACTGAAGGCTCCGCGGCCACACTACCATTATGTGCAGTCCGCAGAGGCGAAGATCAGATAGATGAAAATTGCCAAGGCTCAAGCTGAAAGGTCCGCGGTCATGTTTGTGTGGACCACATTAGAAGACTCCGCGGTCGTGGTCCATTTTGCGCGGTCCGTGGAGCCTGAGTTCAGAGAGATGAAATTGAAGAGTCAAGAGCCTAATGCGGCTGCAGTCCATTTTGTGCGGTCCGCACTGACCCCGTAGGGGCATTTTTGTCTAGTTTTTCCAGCTTACTATAAATAGAATCTTTGTCCATTTTTAGGTCTTCAGCTATTTTCTGAACTGAGTTGCGCTCGTGAGAAGACCATCTGTAGTCATTTTGGGCATTTTTACTTAATTTTTATCATTAATTCTTTGTATTTACTTTAGCAATTAATTAATATGTCTTTATCTTCATCTATTTCTCTATTTTTCTCTTCAAGCATGAGTAGCTAGACCCATTAGCTAGGGTTGTGGTTCAACCCTAGTATGGGTAATTGATGGGTATTGTGATTTAGGGCTAGATTGACTATGGGTGTTTGTTATTTGGGTCAATTTTATGCTTTAATTTATGAATTGGTGGTTGCAAACACTGGCTTGTGCTAAGTTGACTTGGTTCTTCTTGAGAAAGAGAGCCTAAGTCTTCAAAATTGACCCAACAAGGAATTGGGATAGACTCAAGAGAATTGATAGTCCCAATTAAAGGGTTAAACCTCGAGAGAGTAATTACCTGACTTGAACCCCAGTTGCTTGAGCGAAATTGCCTACCCATTTGGTCTTCAGAGAGTCAATTAGGCAAAATCACTCTCTCTACCGAGAGGTGTGAGAGTGGGTAAAATCCTGCAGCGGTTATAGCATATTTCCCCAATCTTGCCTTAGAAGTAATTACCCGTCATATGGTCACCTAGGAGGATGCCACTACCCTAGTGCCTTTTTTATCCATTATATACAACTTTTAGCAATTCTCATTTAGCATAATCTAGTTGCAATTATAATTAGTAGTTGATAATAGTAGTTTGTTAAAGAAAAAAAACAAAAATGATTGGAAGTGATATTTGGAACAATTAGACAATCCCAATCTAAATAGATACTCGACTCCATTTCTAGCTCCCTATGGAAATCGATCCCGACCCACAAATCTGGTAAAAGCTATTGCCACCCTCTCTTCCTACTTTTTAGTAGTGCGGAGTGGGTTGCGATCACTTAGCAGTCTCGGAGGTAGGGGTAAGTGTCATTTTAGTCCGTGAGGACGAAGGTATGAAATCTCCTATTTCTTATGTTAGTAAAATTTTAACGGTAGCAGAAAATTGCTAGCCACATCTGGAAAAGTTAGCCTTAGCCCTCGTAGGCTAGCCAAGTGGGCCATCGAAATGAGTGAATTTGACATAGAATATAAACCTAGGACTATGATTAAGTCACAAGTCTTGGATGACTTTATGGCCGATTTTAGTCCGGGACTGTTACCTTTGGCACCAAAGAAGCAGTGATAGTGTTAGAATCGACATCAGGAGTTTGTACCCTATTATCGGACGAAGCTTCCAATGTAAAGTGGTTTGGGCTCGACATAATATTAACTATGCCTACGGGAGAAACCTTAAGGCATGCCATAAGAACAGTTCCTCTGACTAACAATGAAGCGGAGTTTGAAGCTTTGATTGCAGGGCTAGAATTGGCCCGTGTACTAGACTTCGAGGTCATAGAAATCAAATGCGACTCCCAATTGGTGGTAGATCAAGTCTATGGGATCTTCAAAGCTATAGAGGATTGCATGCAACAATATGTAATAAAGGTTCAGGCTCTGCTCGCTCGGTTCCGGGAGTGGTCAATTATGCATATTTCAAAGGGAATAGAATGTTGAAGTAGATGGACTAGCTAACCTTGGCTCGTCTACAGAAATGAAAGGATCGGACTCCGTTACAGTCATACAGCTTATGCACTCGGTACTGAACGTGAATAGTTGTTACGAAGTAAATGCGACTAATTTGGTTTGGGACTGGAGGAATGAGATCATTGACTATCTCGAGCACGTAAAGTTTCCTGAAGATCCCAAGGCATCTCCGCACTATGCACTAAGAGAGTGCGATATAGTTTCAAAGGAGGTCAATTGTACAGAAAATCTTTCCAAGGCCCGCTGGCCTGATGTTTGGGATACTTCGAAGCTAGTTCTGTTATGCAAGAAGTCTACGAAGGGATCTGTGGAAACCATTCAGGCGCAAATTCCTTTGTATTAAAATTAATTAGGACAAGATACTATTTGTCCCCGGATGGAACAAGACGCTAAAGCTTATGTTCAAAAAATGTGATAAATGTCAACACTACGCACCGTTGGTATATCAAATGGCAGAGCCATTGCACTTAGTTTTGTCACCATGGTTGTTTATGAAGTGGGTAATGGATATCGTCAGACCACTACTACCGGCCCCTGGTAAGGTAAGAATTTTTTTGGATTTAACTAACTATTTTTCTAAGTGGGTTGAAGCAGGTCCTTATCAGAAGATCAGCGAGCGTGAAGTGGTAGATTTCTTGTGGGAGAATATAATTTGTAGATTTGGGATACCAAAAGAGAAAGCCTACGACAACGGGTCATAATTTATAGGCACTAATATCACGAAGTTCCTTGAAGATTTGAAAATCAAAAGGATCACATCATCACCCTATCATCCAAGCACAAAATGGTCAAGCAGAATCAACAAGCAAAATGATTATACAAAATCTCAAGAAGATATTGGAAGCAGCTAAAGGTAAATGGCCTGAAGAGCTTCCAGGTGTACTATGGGCGTACCGAACAATGACCAAATCGAGCACGATAGAGAATCCTTTTTCTCTTGTGTATGGAGCAGAAGCCCTGATCCCGGTGGAAGTAGGGAAGCCTACTCTAAGATATTTCTGTGCAAACAATGAAGCAATGTTAGTTAATCTGGAGCTGCTCGATGAACGCAGGGACCTGGTGCATATAAGAATGACAACTCAAAAGTAGAGAATAGAGAGATATTACAATCGAAGAGCCAGCCCTCGTTATTTCAAAGTGTGAGACTTGGTGTTAAGGAAAGTAAATCATAACACTATGGAGCTCAATACAGGGAAGCTATGTCCAACATGGGAAGGCCCCTACTGGATTTTAGCTATCTCCGAGAAAGGGTCATATGAGTTAGAAATGAAGATAGAGAAAAGTTGCCAATCAACTGGAATGTGGCACACCTCAAGAGATACTTTTGCCGATAAACATCGTATGTACTGAAAGTATGTATTGCACTCTTTTTTACTCCATCCAATTTTTGTTCCAATTAGAATTTCTGGCAAGGTTTTAAACGAGGCATCAACGGAAAGCATACTACTAAGGAAGCTACAAAAATAGCAATGAGACCTTTAAATGGTAAGGCACATAAGCAAAAAACCACTGCAAAGCGGTTAGATAGTCTTTTGCTAAATAGCAAAGTTCCTACTGGGAAGTTAAGTTTGCTGTCAAATAGAGATTACCTGGCCGTTTACAAGTGCAAGCCATTTGGGGATTGTTAGATAATCTTTGGCTCGATTACATATATTCCTAAGAAGAAGTGAAGTTTGTTATCGAACTAAAGATTATCTAGCAATTTACTAGTGGAATCCTCGAAGATGTAAAACTTCAAGTGTTCGAATTCGCATTCTTCGCATTTGAACACTGGGAAAATGATATAAGGATACAGAAACAACGACTACCACTTTGACCGGAATACGAAACCAGGAAACATAGTTGTATCATCGAGACTAGGGACTGTGTGGCCAGCCCCGCAGAAATAATTTGTACAAGTTAGCCACAAGAAATGGCAATTTCTTTTTAGCACAACGAATGCTTATGTACTTTTGAAAATTAAAGGAATAAAGTAAAGTCCTTTTACTTCTATCTTGTTTCTCTTCTGAACAATGGATTGATTTTATCATTTGAAAGTTTAACAAGTACTTCAAATGCTAGTGTCGTAATGAACAGGAGACGTCCTCTTCAAGAGCACCATAAACATAAGAGGACCCTCTCTTATGAAAACTCTCACGTTAAAGGGTTGATTTCAGAAGAACATATGCTTGAAATCCAAATGCTTTAAGGGGAAAATACATCCAAAGCCTTTCACAATTAGACGCAAAAATTAAAATTGCGCAAATACTTAAACGAATAAAGAAGCAAAGACCAAACTTGTGCAAATACTTATACAAAAGGACGCAAAGACAAAAAAAACTTATATTTGAGAGAAAAAGTGTTTCTATTTACAATAAATATGCCAAATAGAATAAGTACAAAAGTTTGAAAAGGAAAGCAAATAAGTTGCTGCATCTCCGGAACCCGCAGGAAAAGAAGTAGTTGCGCCCCCAGAAGGAGTGGGTAGATCTGTCGTCGGTTCAATGTATTGGCCTTCATCATTTTTGCCTTCAGCATCGTCACCTTCCGGTTCTTCTTCAGTTCCTGAGAACTCAGAATCGAGACTAGGAGAATCGGTAGCAATAGGCCGAGCTGGAAGACCCCTTTTTGCACTTAACTCCAACTTATCGGCCTTAGAGATTTTGGCATAAAAAATCAATGACACCTGCTTGGGCTTCTTCCAAGGGTTTTATCCTCATGTTGTACATAGCATATGTTTTTTCAACAACGAGCGAAGCCACTCGGCATTGGAGTTCCTCCTTAAGTCGGTAAACCTCAGCAGAAAGGTTATCCCGCACAAATCTAACGGACTGGATGCTGACAACAAGGTCACAGACAGTAGAGCTGAAAATTCTATTGTGCTCAGTGTCCTCTTGTGCTTTACATCCAATTGGGCATACTTCGTCTCGATAGCAGAACTTCTTCAACTTTGGAGTTTAAGCCGCCTCCAAATTATTCAATCTCTCAATGGAGGCAACCTTGCGATCGGATGCAGCAAGAACGACATTATGAACTTTAACCCATTTAACCCCAGTCTCTTCAAATTGAGCCCTCAATGGGGTGACCTCTTGGCTAAGGGTCACTACTTCTTGCTCGCTTTGCTGCAACCGAGCCTCCAACTTAGTAGCCTTAGCAGCTCGTGCTTCCATTTCCTAGAGGTGAGCAATAATTTGATTTTGCTCGACCAAAAGTTGATCCCGCTCGGAGGTAATTTCCTCCTTGTCAGGAATCAACATTTGGACGGCCTCAGAAGCAAGAAAGTTGGCCTGTAAAACAAAAATACAAAGTCAAAATCCTACTATATCAAACATAGAAGAAATAACGGAGGAAACGAAGAATATGCCGATGTTGTGTTGTGCATGGCATTGTTCAACAAACACTCTCCCGAGAGAGCTTGTATCTTTTCCATGTCTTTGTCTAAAACCAAAGGCTTCAGATAGTTAGCAAGTTCCCCCGGCCGGGATAACATATGGCACCCGGTAGAAACAGAGAGGGTGACACTCCTCCTCCTTTGGGATCTTTAGAGGGGGCAGCATAATTTCTCCCCAGATTCCTATGGACTGGGGAAGAAGGACGTCCTCCTCTCAGGCAAATATGGCCGATGGAGATGATATAGCAGTTGTTGGTGGTAAAGGTAGAGTTGGTGAAGCAGGACATAAAGGTGATAGCATTGAAGGATAAGAAGTGAGTGCCGCAACCGCAGTGCCGGTTGTTGGTTGCTCATCAACTGATGACGGCAGGGACCCGGTACTCAGCCTTGCAGCACTGGGCACAAAGACTGGGATTCGGAAATGGGAGTTGGCATTTTTCACCATAACATATTCCCCCAGAGTGTTGAGGCATCGTCCTCAATTGGTGTAATTAACTCAACATATTGAAAATTCTATTGAGCTGAGAAAGGTCCTCGCCTTCTATGTAGAGAAGCTCCTTCCTCACTGGCTTCTCCATCATCGTCAATCACCATGGTGTCTATGGCTGGACCGGGCAGGGGGCCCATCACCACAACTCTGAGATGACTCGGATGCAATACTTTTTTCCTTTTTATTTTTTCCCTCGGCCGTGGAGGAACGTCTTCATTTTGGTTGCTTGTTCTCCGGACGGGGACTCCGAGAAGAAGCACTTGCACCAGAAACAGGCCGGAGATACTTGTTCGAGTAAGAGCCTCCTGAAGCAACCTCGCAGCATTAGTAGGATTAGCAAAAATGTCCTCCTCGGGGACGACAATTGAGCCTGGGGTAGACCTAATTCAACAAAGGAAAAAGGGTTAATCAGCTTCCTTATACGAAAGGGAAAAAGCAAGTTGAGTTTAACCTACCATGATTTTTGGCCTTCCACCAGTATTTGAGGGCTAGTTCCTTCCACGTACGGGTCTCGGGAATAGTAACATCCAAAATCTTTTGGACCCACTGGTCCAAACCTTTAACCCGCGGTGGAAGCCACCGAGTTTCTGAAACAATTAAAAGAAAAAAGAATCGACAACAGCATGGGGTGATCTATAACAGAAAGAAGAGATAAACTATGAACTTACAATTGTTGTTCCACAACTCCGGGAAGGATGAAGCTGTGGACGGAATGGTGTCACTTGTGGCAATTGCAACGAACCGTTCCATCCACCCACGGTCGTTGTCATCATCCATGTTGGATAGCAGAGCATGTTGTCCACACTTGCTGAAATTTTTCGTTCCCCCGCAGAACATTTTGGGGGAATAAAGATTCATTAGTCGATCTAGGGTTAGCTCTTCTCCCGTCTCTTGGTACAAATGCCAAAGACAAGTGATTGTCCTCTGCATAGAAAGACTTAGTTGCGCTAGGCATACTTGGTAGGGTATGCAGAACTCCACGATGACGGAGTCAAGCTCTCCACTCAAAGAGAATGGCCTGAAAAGTGAAGGGATACATATAAAAATACGTAAAACCCTTCTTGGGTAAGGTTATACACTCCACTAGATTAGGAGTGATTGGCAATGGCAGTCTTCTTTCATAACAGGAATACTGGAAGAACGGGTGGAAGAAAGATACACGCCAACGGCCCACGTACGAGGGTTAGTAGAGGTATAGTTCTCCTCGAAGTCTTTTGTTATGATAAGACTTTTTGTGATGATGGTGCTCACCTTAGGAGGTGCAGGCTCATCGTCTTTACCTTTGTTCTTTGAGGAATTAGGGTTTTTAGAAGAAGAAACCTTTTTTATCAGAAAGGAAGGAAAGTTTTTTCTCAAGAAGAAGATTAAAGAAAGGTTGAAGACAAAGTACGAGTGAAGTAATGAGAGTTTGAGAAAATTCGGAGAATTATGAAGTGTAAATGAAGAAGTTTGATGCGTATAAGTAAAGGAATAGGCGACTAAAATTTTGGCCGTAATTTCCTCGATAACCGGCAAAAGTGATGTTGAATCGTGGGATGATACGTGTCTGGGGCATTAAATATGGAGAGACATGTGTCTAATCAACCATCAGAAACTTTTCAGAGGGGGTCAGAGAATTTTTCGCCAAAAAAGGTATATCTCCAACTTCCCGCAAAGTTATACTATCGGAAAGCAGGGGAATTATCTGTATAGGGTAAAATATGTTCATATTTTATGATCACATGAGAAAGCGACACGTGAAGCTTAAGACAGAAGACAGTCGAACCCAAAGGCAATGATCTCGCTTGTCATCGGAGAGAATGATATTATAAAGATAAAATAATTATTTGTCATCCGGTAGCATTCAATGAAGAATATTCTACATCATTCAGTGCATGATCCGTTACAAAGAATATGACTTTCAATGCCCACAGTTACACATTCTTCGATGCCCCTCATAATAGTCATTTAAGAGGGGCTTGATCCTAGGACCTTGTTCCCTAGGCATAATCATAAATAGTGAGTTCTACCATCATTATAAAGGGTACGAATTCTCTAACAAACATACGCTATGTTCTATCAAAAGCTCAATATATTTTACTTTTCTGTGCCCAAAATTAAGATATCTGCCTTTCATTGCAATCTCAAGGCTAAGTCTTATAGTTTTTGTCTAATTCATCTATTATTTTAGGATCAAATTAATTCACTTGTATATAAATTATGTATAAATTCAACTGTATCGTTTTACGAGTAAACAATATAAGTCCACCACTAGTAGCATATTGACTTCGACTATCAGTCATCGAAAGCTTTGTTAGAAACTATATACGTCAATATACAGTATAACAAAAACCGGTCGAGTCTCGAGACCGATCTTATGATTTATTATGAATGCTTTTTTAGTGAAACAGTTCTTTTACGAAAGATCCTTCAAAAATATCAGTAAATTAAATACAATGCAAGAGATCTTTATAGTATCATTTCTTCTATTCAATTTGTAATTAGTCATAAGGAATCATTTCTTCCAGCGAAAATCTACTAAGTTGATTAGGAATGTCATAGTTTGAAAAGGATTATTCGGTGAAGTGAAAAAGCGTGAGAAGTTGCAATTTCACCATTAAATGTAGGATGTCCAAAATCTCCAGAAGAGCAATGTGTTATGGACAAAATAGGGTCGAAGCCAATCGCCGACCATGATTTGTGGTCAAGAACCGTCAGGCCAATATTTTTAGGGCACAATGATTTGTACATTTTATCTCAAAACCCTAGTTAGGCATTACCAAACCACTCATTTTTATCTTCACTTTTAATTTTTAATGCATAGAAAATGATTGATGTTCATAGCTCCTTAATGTTAGTTAGCAGGCCTAATTAATGAATCCAATCCCCACTAACGGAATGAATCTTGATTTCTCTTTACAATGGCTTAGCTTTTTCTTATTTTTTCAAATAGTGTTCTTTTCATTGCCACACTTGGACACCTTAATTTGCTGGTGACTTGGAACTTTTCCAGGTTCTTATTTCTCCAAGGGAGATTTTTGAAATCTTGGTGATGTTGCTTTCGAATTTGTTTACCCTCGTGACACCTTAACCGACCCAAGAAACAAACAAATGACAACTTTTTCTCCGTCATTATCACTTTGATTGTTATGACATTATATTGTGCACTCTTGCAATAGGTTGTTTGGTTTATCGTTCAATCAATGAAGAGACGGGTTTTAAACCAATCTTGATTCCGGTCAGATATTTACCTCATGGTCTTATTTGGGCATGTAAACCCAAGAGGACAATTTCAGTTATTTTTCTTCTGTCTCAAACTAAGCAGTGGAGAATATGGATACACCCGTTCCTATACTAAATTTGTCATTGGTTGGATATTGCATTCCATTATTGATCATCGACAATTTCAATTTGAAGTTACAAACGGAACAAATTAACACCTTATATACTCATTAATTTGACAAGTTCATAATGTTTTGTTTAGTGGAGTAAATTTCATCAAACATTATCTTACTCTTTATAAGAAATCTGATAGAAAACGTTAAGAAACAGATTTGTAATCTTTTGTTTTTTGCTTAATTTGAAATTGAAACATATTTTTTACTTAAGATACGTATTTGTAATCTCTCTTGTATATGGAGGATGCCAAAACTCTTGTGCTTTGTTCAATTGTCAAGAGTTGTGCGTGTAATGTGTGAAGCAGGATAATGTAATTGGATTTTAATGGTTGAACCCCAAGAAGGATTAAGTTGTATTGCGTCATCATTGCGATTGGTATTTATCTACTGCTTGATTCACTCTGAAATCTTTTAAAAATCTGCATAAGTAAATTCATTGTGATGAAAGGTCATATGTATGTCATGAATTCGAACGTAATTAATATATCCTATTGCAGAATAAAAAGTCCAATATTTAAGTGAAAAAATATTTTTTTTAAATAGAAGATTAATCACTTTTGTTATTGTTTACCCCGAAAATCGGATAACAATTGAATTTATATGCGGTTTTAAGGATTCGTGATATAATTTGACACAAATTGAGAAAACAGATTAATATTGAAATCAATGATAGAAAAATAAATGTAAACCACACAAGTTGAACAGTGTTAGCGTTGAAGGTTAATCACCCTCGAGCGAGAAATTGCCTTAATCGTCGGAACAGAGTAGCTAAATAATAAGAACTAGAAATAATAATGTATTGCCATTGGATGCGTGTTACAGTGTGTATTACAAATAATCAGACCCCCTTTATATAGTAGGGGAATTCTACTTCAGATACAATTTTACAAAAGGTACGAAATTTTATGATTTGCTAATTAGTCGGTCTCTCGGTTATACGTGTCGAGATTCCCGCCGCGATATCCAACCGTTACGGATGTTTCGGCCTACCTTTATTTGTTCCGATAATATTTCTTTGAGCTCGATCGGAGTTAGGGTTAGTTCCGGAGCTACGGGCTCGATAATCTCGAGATGCATGCTCTAACTTCATACCTTGGTTCGATATAATCCGGAGTTGATCTTTAACCCATCACGTTTTAGCCCCGATCTGTCATGCAATAGATGAGATCGGTTTCGACCGTATACAGATAGTCCCCTCGTTTTTTAGAGAGTGAACGACGAGAAACGATATGAGCCCCCGATCTTTGTCTCGATTTTTCGTGCCATAAACGACAAAACTAATGAAACGTCTCGTCAATCATGTCTTTAATGGCATTTAATGTTCATTAGTTACTGGTCGGCCATTACGGGTTTTGAACCGTCGTTTGCAAACTATAAATACTCAAACTTTCATTCATTCAAACTTTATGTTTAAACCTCTTCTTCTCTTGTTCTCAAAAACCCTTTGCATTCTCCAATTCGTACCAGATCTCTTGAGACTTTTGCAAGAATTTTTGCTTATCTTCCTTCCAAAACATTAAATGTGACCTTTTAAATTTCTCTTCTTCATGTTTATTCAAAAGAAAAATGGCAAAAACTTCTAATAGTTCAATAAAAAGAGATTGCCTCTTCATCACGGCCTACCGGCGAGTGGATGAGCGACGGAACCTCACCCTGAAAGTTTATTCCTGGTGGATGCTCGACCGGCGTTGATTTCAAGATTGAGAAAACATCTTCAGTACCCAGTCTATGTGAGCCGGTCTCGAGATATATATGCTTGATCACTGATGATCTCCTCTCGAAGGTCAAAGAGGATTGTAACTGGGCTGATAAACATGTGGCAGTGCCTTCCCTTGAGGAAGTAATTACTACCCACGTGGAGGGTTTTATAGGTGTTTACACTTATCCCTTCACGTTGAGTCACTTAGACCCGGTTATCATTGCCTTCTACAAGAGGTACAAGGTGACCCTCGGTAAAATTCATCCCTTTTTCTGGAGGATAGTAATTCTCCTCCGCTTTTTTGTAAACAAAATCGAGGGGTGTCCCTTCACCCTCGATTATCTCATGCGCATGTACAGTCCCCGACTCTTTTGAGGGGGACTAATAAAACTTTCCCGCCGGGCCAGTAGGGACCCATTCTCAAGTATAGACGAGGATCCAGACTGTAACTAGATGGGCCGATTCATTCGAGTGAAGACTTCAGTTTTAGTCCCGGCCGACGACAAGCCATTTCCCGATAAATGGAACATGAAATGTAAGTATAACTTTTCCTTAAAGATTTTTTTTATTTTCTTTACCTTTTCCTCTCTTATTATCGATGTTTTATGGTACAGCCATTGCTCGAATGCCTAATGCAGTTCCTCGACTCAAGGAGTGGGTAGAGGACCTTATGTCACAAAAACTCTATTTCGAGCGTGCGTGGCACGAGCTGTCAAAGGGCCGCTGGGAGGCTCGTTCCCATGGTAAGTTTTCTTCTCTGATTTAATAGTATTTGATTTCTTTCTCATGTCGTTGAGCTCTCATTGGTTCCGTTTTCTTTTGCATGCCTCCCCAAGGATATTACTATGAGTCCTCCATCAGGTGACGAGGATGTGCCTCTCGAATCCCCTGCTCCGAGGCAGGGTGATGAGAAGAAAAGGAAAAGGGTCTCGAGTTCTCTAAACTCAGAAAACAAAAAATCAAAAAGGAGGTTGGCGCGCAAACCCAATGAAAGCACCGATTCTCTACCCTCGGACTTAGCCCACTAGCTGAGGGATGAGTCTGAAGAAGAAGAGAAATCCAAACTGGTGGCCCTCATGCGGTCAGGTGTCGTGATACAAGAGGCCTCCGAATCGGCGGGGGCAGAAACTGAATTGTCTCAACTTAGGAAGGTCGATGAGAGAGATTTAGCCTAAGATCCTGAACTAGAAGGGGGTGAGGCCACTTTGCATCGACATAGGAAGGTCGATAATGAGATCGTAGTCGGTTCTTCCCGGACAGTAGATAGTGCTCCGAGGGGCTTACTCGTAGTAATAAACCTTTTCGATTCGCCATTATTATTCTCTGAGTCTATGATTGCCTATACTCAAGCGCTGAAAGAACGATCCACCAAAGAGCCGCAAGGGGCGGTAGACTCTTTTAACCACTTCTTTGACGGTGTAGACTTTACCGCTACGGAGGACGTCACTGGGTTGGGTGATATACCAGTGCCGAAGAAGAGTCCATCGAGTGGACCTGCCTTTAGCCCAAAATTAGTCAACTAGTTCCCAGCCCCGAGTTTGAATCCTGACCGAAAGCGGTCAATCGCGATGTCCATACCGGAAGATGCCCGGGTTCTTTATGCCCCCTTGAGGTGGCCAGTTATCTTCGGTGCATGGTGACCGAGGAGAATCAGGCCAAGATGAACAAGGTGGAAGTTCCTTGTTTTTTCAACGAAGCCCAACATGCATTAAATCGGGTAACCTCATATACCTCTTAATAATTTCTAGTATACTTAGATTATTTTGTAGATGATTGTAACTCCTCTCCCAGTGTTTGTGTGCTTCGATACTTCACCATGAAACGTTCCTCTAATTCCTGGAAGAGCTGAACCAGTACGAGGCTAAAATCGGAGGGCTCACTGAGAAAGAGATGCTTACAAAATTCATAGTGAGCAAAGAGAAGGGGAGGCTAAGGGCCTACAGGCTGAGTTAGAGGTATCTTGGAAAGAGCATGCCGACCTGGCCGAGCAGGCAAGAAGAATTTTTGAAGTTAGTGACGACGAATTAGGCATGTTGACTAATGGTCCGAACTCGCAGGTCCAACAGAAGATTGACAAGATAGGGAAACTCTAGAAGAGGTAGATGCGGTAAAGGCTGAGGGCGAAGAATGAAAAAAAAACATGGACCGCCCGCCCAACTGGCTTCAGCTGAGTCCAGTTTCGAGGTGTAAAGGAGAAGTCTTTGGCGCAGGCCAAGAAGATAGAGGAGCTCCAGTCCTAATTGAATTCGGCCATCCCTGATCCAGAAAGTCTGGCCATCGAGATTAAAGCGGCCAAGTTGGAGGCAAAAGTAGTTAAGGCCAATGCCAATGAGATAGTGGCCATTTATAAGGCCGATTCCGAGGCAATCTCAAAGGGAGACCCTTGAGGAAATCCATTATCGGGGTTTTAATCTATTAGCTGAGATCGAGAAAGCCAAGGAGCTCGAATCTAAGGCTAAAAAGTTGTCTTATCCCAAGAATGATAATAACTTCGAGGGTTTAAGCGAGTCCAAAGGCGGGAAAGATTCCAAGGGTGAAAATGCCGCCCCCGATGAGGGCCAGGCCACTTAGGCCTTTAGATGTTTTTGTTTCTTGTTTTTTGCAATTTTGTTGAGGTCGTTCGGCCCTTGTGAAGAATTTTATCGGGTTGTTTGGTCCTTGTAAAAAGAATTTTGTTGCGAATATATAAGGCTTTCCCTTTCTCGATTTTTTTCTCTTTGTTTTCTCATTTATATTCACAAAGATTAAAATGCCTTAGCAAGAAATAATCAGGTTATATTCGAAGGTTCAAACAAACTTTGCCTTTACATTAATCTGTTTTAAGGCATTTTAGGGGTTCGGTGTTACCGGAAAATTCCTCCCAAAGTAAGTAGGTGAGATTGCAGTTCGCCGAGGGTAGCCTTTAGAACCGGTTTTGAAAAGTTTCTTTTTGAAGGCCTTGTTTTTATTACGGGTTTCGGACGTCTCCAAGCCATGTTAAATGTGGTTGTAGCCTTTTAGTTCAGGTGTTGCCCAGTGGGTTCGCTTTCCCGGGTTATCTAGGTTTGCCTAAGATAACAGTCCTTGAGTGGGGATGGTCGTGGCCTTTAAAATTTGGGGGTTGCCTAATTGATAGTATGCCCCCGATGTCTAATAGCTTGAACCGTTCGAGTTTGTTTTTGGACGGCAGTTCCTGAGTGAGAGAGTGATTGTTTGATCTCGGGTTAAGGTGACCCTTGGGCTCATTACCTTTAGGGGATCGGAAGCAGGAAATTCCCTAAGAAATGTAAATAAGAAATTTTTAAAAGACAAGATGATTGCAAGGAAGATACTTCTCTTTATTCTTGTGTAAAACAGTTATATATGCGTACATGCTTTATGCTAGGGCTCGAGCAATCTATGTGGGCATGGTTCATTTGACCGTTTGGCCATTACAATAAATCATACCTATCGAGAACCTTCCATCACGCAGTAATTTCCTTGCTAAAGTCGATATTCGAGGGTAATGCTTCCTAGTAATTGAGGTTGATTATAGAGAGAAGCCTCGGATACTGTTGATGTGATCCTTAATAACAATTCATGATAGGTCTTCCACTCTAAGTTAGCACGATCCATTGTTGCCTCATTAAAAATCTTGCCGAAAAATCCATTTGGGACAAAACCGGTTCAAGGGAAAAAGAGTGCAACTTTCAGACCTAAGACTTTGTACGGCTCATTGTCAGTCACCTGCAAGTGTTAGTTCGAACTATAAATAAAAGAAAATGAATGGGGTCATACCTTAGGAGTAATATCGTTTTAGGTGAGATACATTCCAATTGCATGGTAGTTGTTCTTCGTTTATCGTTTCGAGCTTATAGGATCCTATCCCGGTGACCTCAAGAATTTGGTACGGTCCTTCCCAGTTCGGACCCAACTTCCCTTTGTTCAGATTCCGAGTGTTTAGTGTGACCTTCCTTAGTACTAAGTCCCCGACATTGAAGTATCGAAGGTTGGCCCTTCTGTTGTAATATCTCTCGATCCGTTGCTTTTGGGTAGCTAACCGAACAAGGGCGCTTCGTGCCTTTCATCCAACAGTCCCAAACTCATACCATGGCCTCATCATTTGATTCCTTTATTGCATATTAGAATCTGATACTCGGCTCTTCGACTTCGACCGGTTAGAACTTCGGCACTATAAACCAACGAGAATGGAGTTGCCCCGGTACTGGACTTCGAGGTCGTACGATATGCCCATAGGACTTCGGGTAGGATTTCTTCCATTTTCCTTTGGCATCGGTCAACCTTTTCTTAAGGTTTTGGAATATAGTTTTGATGGTCGATTCGACTTGTCCGTTCCCACTAGGGTAATAAGGTGTCAATAAGATTCTTTTGATCTTATGATCTTTTAGAAACTTGGTCACTTTGCTACCGATAAATTATTTCCCGTTGTCACATACGATTTCGGATGGCATTCTGAACCGACATATGATGTGTTCCCAATTGAATTTGATGACTTCCTTTTCCTTGACCTTTTCGTACGCCTGTGTTTCGACCCACTTTGAAAAATAATCAGTCATAAATAAGATAAATTAAGCCTTATTTGGTGCCCATGGAAGAGGACCGACGATGTCCATTCCCACATCATGAATGGCCATGACAACAGGACCAAATGCAGTAATTCCCCGGGTTGGTGAATCATCGGAGCATGTCTTATGCATTCGTCACATTTTCGTACGAAGTCCTTCGCATCTTTTTCCATGTCGATCCAGTAATAGCCGGCACTAATTATCTTTCGAACATATGATTCAACGTCTGAATGATTTCTGCAGGTGCCCTCATGGACTTCCCTCAGAACGTACTCAGTATCTCCCGATCCCAGACATATTGCTAGCGGGCCATCGAACATCCTTCTGAACAAGGTTTCGTCCTCAGACAAGCTGAATCAGGTTGCCTTTGTGTGCAGGCCCTCGATTTTTTTGGATCTGAGGGAAGTTTCTCGATCTTCAAATACTCTACGTATTTATTTCACCAATACCAAGTTAGGCTTGTAGAGTTTATTTCGGCGTGACCTTCTTCCACTACCAATCTCGTGAGCTGTACGACTACCCCCCAGTTGAGCTTATCATCTTCGACCGATGACCCTAAGTTTGCAAGGGCATCGACCTAATTATTTTGATCTCAAGGTACGTGCTACAAGGTCCACTCTTTGAACCGATGTAATGTTACCTGCAACTTATCTAGGTACCTTTCCATTCGTTCTTCTCTGACTTCGAACGTTCCATTAACTTGGTTTACTATAAGGAAGTAGTCACACTTAGCTTCGATCACCTCCTCCCGCAAGCTTTTGGCCAGTTCGCGGCCTACAATCATGGCCTCATATTCGGCATCGTTGTTAGTTAATTTCACAATTCTAATGGATTGTCTAACTATATTGCCTGTGGGTAGCTTCAGTACGATACCAAGTCTGGACCTCTTTGCGTTTGAGGCACCATCTGTAAAGAGGTTCCAGATTCCTGAATACGTCCCCGAGTTTACCAACAACTCTCTTTCGACTTCGGATATTTACGTCGGCCACAAAATCTTCCAATATTTGAGAGTTAATGGTTGTCCGAGG
Organism: Nicotiana sylvestris; assembly: GCF_000393655.2. NCBI lineage: Eukaryota > Viridiplantae > Streptophyta > Magnoliopsida > Solanales > Solanaceae > Nicotiana > Nicotiana sylvestris. The sequence continues at coordinate 82,794,272 of NC_091067.1, forward strand.
TCGATATTCAATATCGTACACATTGATTTCTACTGCCCATTTGCCAATCGTCCTGAGAGTTCGGGTTTATGCATTATATTTCGTAATGGGTAAGTTGTCACAATACTTATAGGATGGCACTGAAAATACGATTTTAGTTTCCTAGAGGCGCTTAGCAAAGGGAGCGCCAAATTTTCTAGGTGAGGATATCTAGTTTCGGCCTCACCTAAGGTCCTGCTAACATAATAAATTAGAAATTGCGTTTCTTATTCTTCCCGAACTAGGACTCCACTTACCACTATTTCCAATACTACCAAATACAAGTAAAGTTGTTCGTTTGACCTCGGTGTGTGAAGAAGTGGCGGGCTCGATAGATATCGCTTAAGTTCTTCCAAGGCCCATTGGCATTCGGGGTCCATGTGAAGTTATTTTTCTTCTTCAGTAACAAAAAAATCGGTGGCTCTTATCGGAGGACCTCGAGATGAATCGTCTTAGGGTGGAAATACTCTCGGTTAGCCTTTTGCACGACCTTCATGTATCAACTATCGTGATATCGTTGATAGTTTTGATCTTGTCGGGGTTAATCTCGATTCCTCGGTTGGATACCATGAACTCGAGAAATTTACCTTATCCCGACTCCACACGCACATTTTTTTGGATTCATCTTCATGTTGTACTTCTTCAATATACTGAAGGTTTCTTGCAAATGCTTTAAATGGTCCTCTGCTCACAGGGACTTAACTAACATATTGCCAATGTAAACTTCCATGGATTTCCCTATTTGTTCCTTCGAACATCCGATTTACTATGCGTTGATAGGTGGCCCCGGCATTTTTTAATCCAAATGGCATTAAGTTATATCAGTATGTGCCATACTTAGTGATGAAGGAGGTCTTTTCCTGATCATCCAGGTTCATTAGTATTTGGTTGTACCCGGAGTAAGCATTGAGAAAACTAAGGATCTCATGGCCGGCTGTGGCATCGATCATGCGATCGATGTTAGGCAAAGGGAAAGAGTCGTTGGGACATGCCTTATTAAAATATTTATAATCCACACACAATCTCAGTTTGTTCCCCTTTTTAGGGACTACTACTATGTTTGTTAACCATTACAGGTATTTGACTTTTCGAATGAACCCTATTTTAAGGAATTTAGTTACCTCGTCCGTGATGAAAACATGTTTGATCTCAGACTGGGGTCTCCTTTTCTGCTTGACCGGATGAAATTTCTGATCCAAGCTTAGCTTGTGAGTAGTGATCTCCTGTAGGATCCCTGTCATGTCGAGATGGGACCAAGCAAAACAATCTATGTTAGCTATGAGAAATTGAATAAGCTTTTTCCTAACCTCGAAGGTTAACTCCGTGCCTAGGTATACCTTTCGATCGGGTAGACGCTTGATCAAAGTGACTTGCTCCAGCTCTTCGATCATTGATTTCGTAGCATCGGAATCATCGGGTACTATAAAAGATTTGGGAACCCCATAATCATCATCTTCATCAGTCCCTATATATCTGATTGGGTCGTGGCTGGTGTCGATAAGTGCTATTTAGTTTCCCGCTTTGTGTTTGAACTAGGTTCCTTCGATGTTGTTAATGTTGATATTGGAATCACTTTTTGACTACGAACATTTTATTTGTTGCCGGTTGTTCCCCGTATATTGTTTTAATCCCTCCCGACGTTGGGAATTTTAGCACCTGGTGAAGGGTCGAGGGTACTTCCCTCATGTTGTGAATCCATGGTCTCCCGAATAGGGCGTTATACCTCATGTCCCCTTCGATCACATAAAACATTGTTTCCTGGATGGTCCCAATGGCATTCACTATAAAGTTATTTCTCCCTTAGTAGTTTCACAAGCCATATTGAACCCGCTTAGCACCCGAGCTGCAGGAACGATTTATTCCTGTAGGCTGAGTTATTCTATGGACCTCGATCGAATGATGTTGGCCGAGCTACCTGGATCAATTAACACACGTTTAACTCGAGATTTATTCATGGATACAAATATTACCCGTGCATTGTTGTTTGGGATACATAATTCCTTCTACATCCTCGTCACTGAAAGAGAAAGTTCCTTCTGGGGTTGTAATCTCGAGTCCGCGTTTTCCTCGTGTTGGATACTTGGTGCACTTTAACTTCGGACCTTGAGGGACATCGACCCCTCAGTTGATCATGTGGATGATGTGTTGAGGTTCTTCTTGCTCGGTTCCTTTATTGGAGTCCCTATTTCTCAAATAATTCTTGGCTCGGTCACTCAAGAATTCTTGAAGATGTCGTTGTTGAATAATCGGGCTACCTCCTCCCTCAATTGTCAGCAATCTTCTGTTCTATGGTCGTGAATGCCATGATATATGCACGTTTGGTTCAAGTCCCTTTGGTTTGGGTTAGATTGTAGAGGTGGAGGTCATTTGGTATCTTTGATGCGTCCGATAGCCGATACTATAGCAGCAGCATCTACGTTAAAGTTATATTCTGACAACCTCGGTGCTTCTTTGGGTTCGATAGGCCTGTAGAAACCATTCTTACTCATGAGTCCCTGGTTGCTCTGGCCTCGTCATTTCTCCACTCATTTCGTGTAGAACTCTGTTCGGACCCATTGCTTCTTCGATCCTCATTGTACTGTTGGTATCGATCCCTGTCTGAACATGGTTCACGATCAACATCTCTCTTGACTCTGTTGACGACTCTAATAGGATAACGAACCCGGAAGGAGCCCCCAGTTGATCATCTTCGACTTTGATCTTTGATTGATATCGGTTATGCAAATCATCCCAAGTGACAGCCGGATATTCTATCAAATTTTGCTTTAATTGTTGTGAAGCCACCGAACTTCGAACATTGAGTCTTTAGGTAAAAGCTTGAATGGCCCAGTCATCAGCGATCGGTGGCAGGTCCATCCGTTCCATTTGAAATTAAGATACGAACTCTCTGAGCATCTCATTACCCTTTTGCCTTACTTTGAAGAGGTTTGATTTCCTGGTTTCAACCCTGATAGCCCCAGCATGTGCTTTCACAAAAGAGTCTGCAAGCATAGCAAATGAATCAATAGAATTAGGGAGTAAGTTGTGATACCATATCATGGCTCCCTTTGACACGGTTTCTCTGAATTTCTTCAGCAAGACAGACTCGATCTCATCATCCTCCAAGTCATTTCCTTTGATGGCGCATGTGTATGAAATGACATACTCGTTTGGGTCTGTCATTCCGTTGTACTTTGGAATCTCGGGCATGCGGAATTTTTTAGGGATCGGCTTTGGAGCCGCATTCGGAGGGAAAGGTTTCTGTACAAACTTCTTGAAATTCAAGCCTTTCAATATCAAAGGCACTCCTAGGATCTGGTTGATTCTAGAATTATCTGTTTCCACCTTTTTGTCGTTTCCTTCGATTTTTTTTCCTCTAATTCTATTCGTTTTGTCAGCTCTTCCATCATCTTTATGATCGGGGTTGTTACTCGACTTGCTTTGACCTTTCTGCGATTGATTCCTCCCCGCGAGTGATCTCACGAGACGAATCTGGCTCGATCTTTCTCGGTACACGGCTCTGGTTTTGTAGTTGAGCTATTGCTACTTGTTGAGCCTGCAATATTTCAAAGATCATCCGTAAATTAACTCTGTCTCCTTCATTGTTTTGAGTATTCTGTGTCGTTAACCGGGCTCCACCACGGATGTTATTCTCGGGGTCAGTAGGGAGGCTAGTGTCGATAGCCACATGTGAATTAGTGTCCAACGGGTCCGCAATTAGAACTCCAACGGGATCAACGGACGGTATCTCTTTACCGAGCGCTATGTTATTATTTTCACCATGGTGACTAGACTCATTGTCAGTAAGTAGAGGTGTTAATTGTGAGTTTGACATTTTGAGCTTAAGCCTGAAATCAAAGACACTTCAAAGAACTAGTGAAAATAGTGTGTGTTATGAAAATTCATATCAAATAACCACTATTATCCTTAGTCCCACGGTGGGCGCCAAACTGTTTACCCCCAAAATCGGATAACAATTGAATTTATACGCGATTTTAAGGATACGTGATATAATTTGACACAAATTGAGAAAACAAATTAATATTGAAATCAATGACAGAAAAATGAATGCAAACCACACAAGTTGAACAGTATTAGCTTTGAAGGTTGGTCATCCTTGCGCCAGAAATTGCCTCAATCGATGTCAGAACAGAGTAGCTAAATAATAATAACTAGAAATAATAATGTATTGCCTTTGGATGCGTGTTACAATACGTATTACAAATAATCAGACCTCATTATATAGTAGCGGAGTCCTACTTTAGATACAATTTCACAAAAAGTAAGAAATCTCATGATTTGCTAATTGGTCTGTCTCTCGTTGATACGTGCCGAGATTCCCACTATAATATCCGGCCGATTACGGATATTTTGGCCTTCTGTTATTTGGTCCGATAGTATTTCCTTGAGCTCGATCGAAGTCAGGGTCAGTTCCGGAGCTACGGGCTCGATGATCTCGAAGACGCATGCTCTATCTTCATACCTTGGTTCGATATAATCCGAAGTCGATCTTTAACCCCTCATGTTTTAGCCCTATTTATCATGCAATAGATAAGCTCGGTTTTGACCGTATACAGCTATGACAGTCGCCATCGATCGAGTGGAAGCGAATAGCCGACCATTTAGTCATGACACTCCGACAGATCCATGGCACACGAATTTGTCACTATTTGTATAGCATTCTATCCAAAGCCTAGCTATGCATTATCAAACCACTCATTTTTCTTTTTCAATTTTTAACTTCTAATGCTTAGAGGCAGATTGATGTTTACAATTCTTTTTTGTTAGTTAGTAGGCTTGATTAATGAATCCAACCCCTGCCTTTGGAAAAATCCGTAATTTGAACTTTTCCGAAGAGGGGAATGAATCTTGATGTCTCTATACATTGGTTGATTTTTTTCCTCTATCTTTTAAATGTCACTTTTCATTGTCAAACACCTTTGCTAGTGACTTGTAACTTTTCTAGGCTCACATTTCTCTAAGGGATATTCCAAGATTTGAAAATTTTGTTGAAGAACTTTGGGATTTGGTTACTCTTGTCCACCTTAGCTAAAGGAAAAAAACAAATGACAACTTTTTCTGTGTCATCATCACTTTAATATGTTACCTCAAGAGATTGTCTAGCTGGTACTTGTAAAGTTCAAGTGGACTAAAGTATAGATTTCATTCTATAGAAGATGATTTTTTATGATTTAGAGGAAGAGGAAGAGGAAGGAGAAGCTCTCTACTGTTAGAATTATACTTACAAAACTAAAAAGGGGCATCCCGTAAAAACTTCTGCTTTATTTTTTATGGTAACAAAGTAATTACTTATTTTAGATTTTTTAATCAATAAAAGAACAGTGAATTAGCGATATGTGTATATTTTAATCCTGCTTGCAATGTACTATCAAACATTTCCATAACATAAGGTTGTCAGAAAAGAAAGCATTTCTTAAAACAACTAATTAGTCTACCATTACTTTCAATAGTCGACTCAAGGTTAAAAAATAGAAATTCATCATCATTCCCTTCTTGTGAGTTTATCACTAATTAGATCGATTATTCTCATTTAAAGCTGATGCCCATATAATTTACTCATCGTGTATGAGGCGCATGTTGCATGCAACCATTTCGGATTAATATTGTGTACTTGACAAGACAAAAATAATCTTTTTATTGGATTTTGGAATTTTCCAAATTAAGACTATATTGAACTAGTAAGCTAGATATTTTACGAAGTATGTTGTACAACAACTCGATAGATCTGTATTTATTTTGTTGGGCTTATTTTAATGGTTCAAACAAAGTAGTTTAGACTTACCAGAGACTTTCATATGTGATGAGAACCATATAATGCTAGAAGTGTATAGCGAGACACATAAGGGTAGTTTTGCAGGGGGGGGGGGGGGGATTACAAAAAATGATCCAATACAAGTTCCACATAAAATTATACAATGCTTGGTGCAGAAAAACAATCCTTAGTATGACCAATACATTGTTTGGTATAGCCGCCTAACAAAAAATAATCTCCGCATAACTAATATAACATTTGGTTTGCATTGTCAAAATATCAACAATAAGTTATGTGAGAATCTATGCGAGATTGAATATTATATTGCTAGTTGGAGTTCAAAGTACTTAAAGATAAATATATCATCAATTGAAGTAGGTAATCCCTACATGATAATCCATGTAGTATTATTTACTGCATAACGATAATTTCTACATTATGCAACCTATATATTGCAGTTCCTTACTATTATTCGCTCCACAAAAATTTATGTAAATATCCCCACGTAATTAGCATGTAAACAAGCGTGTAGCGAGACTTACCACACATGTAGGAACTCAAAATACATGGTTATTAGGCCAACTAGCAAGCTCATTTGAAGCTATCTACGCGTAAAATGACTTAAAGTGCCCTGACTTAAAGTACAGGGCAATGAACATTGAGTGAAGAGGGGACTTAATGAATATTTAGTGTTGTTATTACAAGTTGAAAACATTGAATTTTCTCTCGACGCGAAAAACATCATTTTCATTTTGTACGACTATTTTTCTTGCAATTGACATCTTTCTTTCTTCAGAAAAAGACTCCACGACCGCATTTACAACATTTATACGGATTATATATAATCTTCAACGGTTCAAATTCCTTCAGTCAAAGGTCGTTCATGTCTTCAATTTGTGGATATGACCAAAAAAAAAGAAGTTTAAAGTACATACTGATTGATGCCGTGTTAAATAGTCTTTGCTACAGCTTGTAAGTCTTTTCTTAATGGAAATCAATTGTTATTTTAGATAATGGAGTTTAAGTGTTATAAATTAGTAACATAAAAACAAACGTTGAACAATGTTTACAAATATCGTCAAGGAAAATACTGAAATAAATAACTGGATTGTTTGTGCTTTGAATAAGTCAATACATATGCAAGAGCAATGCCCTTTGGCCTAGACTTGTGCATGACAAGAATAAATAACAAACCTAGCCGTCCCTTGCAGTTCCTACTTTTAGTTCATAATAATTCGGAAAGGATCCATGGAACATTTATAGGATATAAAATCTGATCTTACAGACAAATCTTGAGTTACAATAGTGCCTTGGCCACAAATATTCTCACGGTGTAAAGATTTTTCACACGATCAGGTAAGATTGTTCACAAAAAATAATATTAATAATCTACAAAATAAGATAAATTATATTATGCAAAATGGAAAGTTAAATTACTAGTGTAAAAGTTATTTATAATGCTAGGATATAACAACAATTACTAAACAAGTTAGAGTTGACGATATGAATCCTCGCATATTTCATTAAACTCAACTTATATGATTATCATAATACAAAATAAAATAAAATAAAAGTGAAGGTGAAAAATAAGATAAAATATAGAACATATATATCAATTAATTGGTATTACCTCTATGAATCTTTCTCTTTCATTGTACTATATTTTTTGCTAAGTGTTCATTGATTTTAAGAATTTGTAGTAGATTTTTCAAGACACAACTTTCTTTCATTGATTTTAGGTCCACGTCGTTCCCTTTTAATACCTTCATTCATCAAAATTTCATCCCTAAGGACCGATGCATCTATAGGTCGACCCAGACATATATACCAAATTATCAAATGTGTGTTACACCTTTTGGAGAACGTGATTACTTTTAATCATATCTAATCATGTGTGACCGCACATTCATTTTAGCATCCATATTTCTACGACACTTATTTTGTGGAAATGTAGAACTTTAACATCCCAACATTCACTATCATATAACATAACTCTCTGTCTTATAGATGTTCTATAAAATTATCTGTAATGTCACCATATATAAGTTAAATCCACTAAATAAAATTGTAGAAATCCTCTGGCAGCTAGCTAAGCACAAGACTGGCAACGGCAATAAAATGTTAGAAATCATTTTTTTGCTATCTAAAATATTTGTTGATTTGCTTTTCTTTTATCAAGGGATTCAAAATAATAAAATAATATTATTCGCGTAATATGATTTTACGATAAAGAGAATTCAATAGAATTCCCTTCCTTGGCTGTGACTTTTCCGGTGCCTTCAAGAACTCTCGTACATTATCAAGGTATCATGATTACGTGTATATATATATATATGTATGTTGACTTCTCTCTTATTTTCTTTGCGAGTCTTAACTTTTTATATTTTGGCACCCGTTACTAAAATTCCTGGCATTGCTGCTCATCATCATAATGTACTGGCAAATGCTTTTTCACAATCGTGAACATATATTGATAAACTCCAAAACGATAAAACCTTCATAAAACAGTTGTTTCTACGAGGAAGATGATAAGGTAATTAGAAGATGTAGGCATGACGAGTGGTTACCTTAATTTTTAAGATAATAATTAAATTTATAATGTTGTTTTAAGGATACGTGATTTCACCTAATACCAATTGATAAACGTAAAAATAAGTGATACAAATTGACAATAATGTAAAGCAAACCAATGTTTGAGCAGAGCCCTCGAGTTGGAATACCCTCGAGTTTAGTAGAATAAGAACAGTTAAACAGTTGCAAACTGATAAACAAGAGAAATTAAAGAGAGAATATTATATTGTTTTAATATGCGTGAATATAAGGTGTCTACAAATGCTGAGACCCCCCTTTATATAGTAAATGAATTCTAATTATGGTACAATTCTAATTATGGAAGTAAATCATATGATTGACAAAAGTAACTGCTCTTGATTTGATCTGCTCCGAGATTCCCGTTGTGATCTTCGATCGGTTACGGATATATTCGTTTTTCCGTTATTGTGCTTCGTTCGAAGTCTGTTATATATGGCCTCAGTCGTTGTTAGCCTCGATCTCGGCAGGCACTTCGATCTTTGGATTCAATGCCTCGTCTTTGAGCTCGGGTGTGATTAATTACGAGGCTACCCCGATGCAATTTCCTTTTCTCGATCAAATGGCACAATTGGACCTTATACACTGAGCTTAAATATCTGCCAACCCTTTCAATGTCAAGTGAGGTATCCACCTCTATTGTACACATAAATTGGTGAAGTTTTGTCACACTTTGGGACAAAAACACAGTCCAAAACGAAAGAATATAATATTGTACTACTCGGTGGACCAAACAGTCCTTTCACATTAAACTCTAGGACACCACATCGACCAAAACCACCGTTGTAATTTGTTTATATTTCATTTATTGATTCACCGATCATAATATAAGATTCGAGTACTCTGTATGTTTGTTTGACTCTCTGACTGACTGTCCGATTTCTGACCTGTCTGATTGACTCTCAGAAACTCATCATTAAATTCTTTCTCTTATCATAACTCACTGAACAGTCCATTGCTGGATACTACAACTAGTACAATCACTTGAATATCAGCTCATTGTTTGTCTCCTTTCGCCTTCACGTCCCTGCCCACCCTCACCCACTTCACCTCTAAGCTTCATGACAAATAGGCATTTTTGCACAAATTTTTATTGAATTTGGAGTAAAATAACATTTTTTGAAATTGTAGTTGAAAAAAAAAAGATATTTGAAAGTTGAATTTTACTTTAAAAAAGTTGAAATTTTATGAGCGGAAACTATTATTTTAGTTAAAATACTTCTCAAACAAAATCTTCAGACTTCAAATGCTCTACTGTTGTATTTTAAATAATGGATCAAATTGTAAAACAAACACAATTATTTGGGGAGGGGGGGGGGATCAAATCTTCGATAGAAATGTGATCATATTAATGTATTTATTCATATTGAGTTCCTGTATATTTGCACACAGTCAGACCTCTCTAAAGCAGCATTCCTATATAACAGTCATTCACTATAAAAGTCATATTTTTTTTAACCAATTTTGTATGTTATATTTTACCTCTTTATAACAGTTTTTATCTATAACACCAACAACCATCTTTATAGCAGTACGCTCTTTGTAAAATTACCTCTTTAGAACAGCTATGTAAAATTTCTAAGACTACCAATAATAAGCTTAAAGATTTTAATTTTTTCAATTTTTATAAAACTTTAGTGCACCACTTATAATAAAAATATTATGTTAGTACATACTTTCATAATTAAAAATTTTATTTAATTTGATTAAAATATACGCTTGTATATTTTTATCAAAAGGTCTTATCATGCACAATGTCTGATATTTGAAGATCTGCACGTACAATCTTTTTCATTGGATAAAGTGATGTACTTTCAAGGTTTTGTACCTCTCAAGTAAAAAGAAGAGAGAAAAATAAAAGCACCCTGCTAAAGGTTTTTTACAAAACTAGCAAAAGCGTTCTTCAAACTCACGTTAGAAGAATGTAAGATGGAAAGAAACATCATCCACACGTTCCCTAATCCCGCAAGATTACAAGCAGTGTTGGAAGAAGAATGAAATAAAAGATCAATCACGTTTTTGGAGTAAAAGCTTAGAAAACACCAACATTTATTTTCAGCATATTGAGCCCTTTAAATAGGTTTTACAATGAGTAAAACTGATACGATTAATGAAAATTAACTAATTAAACTAGAATAAGAATAAAGCTAAGAAAACATATCCTTACTAAAATAGGAAAAAGAATTCTACTAGGAAAAGGCTACCAACTTATAATCATAATTCCAGTTTGATAGAACTATAAATATAATCCTACTAAAACAAGAATTAAGAAATCCTAATCTTGGAAAAAAATCTCAGTCTTTAATGAATTTTTGGACTTCTTCAATTTCTTGAGATTCTTGGGCCTCAATTGGACTAAGGCTAATTACTGTAAGCATTTTAACTTTGTGGCCCATTCTCCAAATTCATTGGCACCTTCATCGCCCAATAAGCCTCCATATGTTAATCAGATAATGCTTAAGATTTGAAGAATTTAATTTTTTTAGTAGCATTAAAATGTGTGCTTTAGAGTTTAAACCTTTGTACATTAAGTTATGAATATATTATTTTTCTTTAATATTTAGATAGTAAAATATGCATATCTTTTGAGATTTTAAATTTGAATAATTTCTTATCCTTTATATGTAATATTAAAAAAGGGAAAAAAATAACAGTCATTCACTGTAAAAATCTAAAAATATCAAAATGAATGATATTGTTATAAAGAAATTTGACTGTTACTTTGTGCCTATGATTAGTAAAGTTGTAGGGAGGAAGTAGTACGATTGCGACATGAAATGGGCAGGGAAGGAGGACAGGTATCTCGTGATTCCGTTTACAGCCTCAGCTAGAAATTGACCTTTGTTTTTCAACGACTTTTGTATCTTACTTCTCCTTAAATGTAACTGGAACTATATGCAAATGAATGATGTTTATTTGTACTCAAAAGCAAACTCCAAGGTAGGCAAAGTGAAAAACATATACGATTATAAACCTAGACTAGTTGTGTAATCATTGAATGGTAAAGTTTCAGGTTATTTCTTTTTTGCCCAGCTGGTCCAATGACTACAAATTATACTAACTGAAGCTTCTTCTTTTTTCCACTCCTAATATTTACTCAAGGATTTAATCTCCATACGTTATAAATAAATTATATTTGTAGTGCATTTCAACCAGATTATATATTTTATTTTAGGTTACCATATTAAATAAATTATGAATATTTACTACATGTTACACGGTGAAAACAACTATTGTCAGACATCTCTATAATAGCATTCATATTTAACAATACTTCGTTATAAAAGTCAAATTTTTTCGGAACCAAATTTCATGTTATGTTATAATTTATGTTCTATATAACAGCACTTCGCTATAACATCTAAAAATATTCGGAACAAACGAGACTGTTATAGAGAGGTTTGACTGTATACTCGATGCAGTAAAGGTACAATCCTTATCAAAACTAGCCATTAATCATAGACTTATCAAAACTAGCCAAGCACATATAAAATTTGAAAACCTAATGAAATAAGGTTCTTTCTCTCCAAAATTCACACACAAAGATCTCCTTCCATATTTTTGAGCGTGATTAGCAACATTAGATGTAAGACAAAAAGAAAATATAAGGTAGCAAATAAGGTGATGAAATACAAAAAAATATATATATAAGATTCCAAAAATCTAAGCAAAAAAGGACTTTCTTTTCAATGGGTACAGTTGAGATTCATTGAAAACATATAAATGAGTCAATATATAAAATTTGAGGAAGATTGGAGGTGATTTGGACTGATTTGGTATCAAAAGTCGTAGTTAAAATCGAGTTCAAAAAAATCTTGTGCGACACATGAATCACGCATGCATCTTTCACACAGGTATACATGGATATACATGTGATGCACATTTGATACAAATATGATATATATGTGATACATGGTGTGATACACCTATCAATTTGTTCATGTTCATCTTCTATTTCGAATTTTCAATTCAAACTATCTCAAAACTCTATTAAATCATCCTAGAACTAATATCCAAACTCCTTAAAGTGTATTCAATCTATTCTAATAACACCTACTCAAAAGAAAGCAAAAATTTGACCTTTTTTTGGTACAAATAGCTAATTGACTAATATTAGTAATATTTTATGAATTGGCTAATTCTAGTAATAAGCTACTTATAAATGGATATAGCTGGTCTAATTTCCACAAGATTTAAGTTATCACTTGTCCGGAACTGAATGGGCTTTTGCGGGTTATAACCCTGTTACATGATTCTGCAAAGGACGACGTGCACAAATAGTCGTTTTTAGAATCAATATTTAATTAATAGCCCAAGTTTAAAAAGTGTTTAAAGTTTTGTCGGATCATAATCAAACTTCATACCCGACAATTTGAAGTTTTAATTAATCATTGGTCTGAAGTTTGAGCTGCTAAAGCCTAATTTCAGACTGATAATCTGATTGCACTTTAATTTAAGACCTTCGGGCAAAAGTTGAAAGTAACTTCAAACTTGAAGGTCTGAAGTTTTTTGTTTCGACGGTTCAAACTTTTGACCACCGTGTATAAAGTTAGGCTCTAACAATTCAAAGCTTCAGACCCGAACGTCTGAAGAAGAAATAGTAGCAGAACGATCTGATATTTGCTAAAACTAGCTAAATTTTTAAATAGTTTTTAAAAACTAGTACTAGATTTGTTTCAAATAGGAGCTCTCAAAGTAGCTACTTGGGTCGGGTGGATAATGGCAAATGTTAACCATTTTGCCACCCTGGGTGAGAAATTCAAAAATAGTCAGATTTATAAGTGGTCATTCAAAAATAGCTACAATTTCAAAAGTTATCAAAATTTAGCCACTTTTCATGTAAAGATAAATCTGAACAAAAATACTGTTCAAAATCCGATAAATACTTCAACATAATATATTGGAATTCTAGTATAATATACTGGAGTTTATAATTGGCTCAGTTGAAAAAGTTGTGTTGAAGTTTTTTGAGTGAAATATTTTTCCTTGAGGAGTTTCTTAAACAAAGCTGTTTTTAAGATAGTTATTGTTGTTTAGAAATTTTTTCTGTTTCTGGATTTTTTATTTTTTTTGGTGAAAACTTTATTTATGTTTACCCGGAAAAAACTTTTATTCTGTTCTCTTACCAAATAAATAAAAAGGAAAAAAAGACAAACACCAAAATTTTGCCAACTTTTTACTAAAAATTGTTGGTCTAATTTCCACCAAGGGGTACTATCACTTTTAGTCAGCGCCAGAAACTATTTACATTTGGTAGCCGAAAAAGTGTATAAAATTTGTATAATTTTTTTATATAACATACAGAATGTATGTATGTGTGTGTGTGTCTATATATATATATATATATATTTATAAAAGATATACAAATTTTATATATTTTTTTCGACTATTATTTTTACAGCGGCTATAAAATATCATTTTTCCAATTAAATAACCCAAAGGTTCATTATTCTGGGGCAACTGCATAGATAGCCAATTTTAGGACCAATGTTTAAGGCATAGCCGAAGTTTATAAATTTTTGTAAATTTAGCCACTTGAGAATTAACTTTAGACATATTGCAAAAAATGGCGCCGGAAGTTATAAATTTTTTCTGAAGTCATATTGATTGTGCAAGCTTCAGATATAGATTTTTGTCTGAACTTCAGATTTTGACTTGCCAAAGCCAAACGTTAGACATTTATGCTTGAACTTCAAACATTTATTTATGTACTTCAAATATTTCCGACATTACTATTTGAAAATTAACCAGAATTTTAAAAGTAATTGAAATTTAGCTACTTTTTTTATGTAAAAATAAAAACTGAACCAACAAGTTCGAATTTTTTACATATTATGTGCTGGAGTTCCAACATAATATGCTAGAAGTTTATATGCAGGAGCTCCATAAATCTACCATATTTCAGCTAGGGTATTATTGTCCATGCTTTATCTCCGCACAAAATAGTAGCTATTTTTTAATAACTTTGTAAACGCTGACTATTTTGTAATTACCCGATCGAAAACTGGTTAGCCCATACTATTTTCACATAATGATAGGCGGAAGAAGACCCCTCAACCCTAAGAACACAAATCCACACCCAGTACTAGCAACTAAAAAGTCATACGTCCAGGTATATTCAGTTGTTATACGCATGTTCCTATTATTACCAAAAAGAATGAAAGGGTTGCAGAATATGATGCTTGACAATTTGTATTCAATTGGGATTCTGGAGATCTTTTTCTATTCCCGAAAAACTGCGGGGGGTTGGGGGGAGTGGGGGTTATGAAAACAGATAGATCTGTACTTTTATGTGCTTATTGTTTGTTCTCTGATTTCGTAGAAGGAGAAGGAGAAGGAGGAGGAGGACGAAGAGTTTGCAGCAGGAAATAGGTCTCAAAAGTGATGGGACACTATGTTTGGAATACTAAAAACATCACAGCTAGAATAATAAACTGATCCAACTTATATACCACTCCCTGAAATTAGAGGATGCTGTACAATGTAGAAATGGACAGTTTGTAAATACAACAATTTTTCTGAGACTAGTGTTGAATTAGAAAAAAGGAAATCAAGAAGTAAATGTTTGCATCTCCTTGAGGTAAGCACAAGGTGGAGGATATAACCCACTGTTGAAGGCAGCATCAGCTCAATATGCATATATGCAGTTCATAATTTTTAGAAATGCATAAATTTATACTGATATCAAAACTACTGTCACAAAGTAGTGAGTGTAATGATGATTTTGCAATCCACTGGCTTAAAATTCTGGCTTCGTCTCGGATATTACCTCACGGGAAACTACTATCACCTGCGTGTCTCATTTTGAGAAAGCTGGTCCCTGAGGTCCTTGAGAGCATCCACAACTTCTGAATCAAGGTTGTGCTTTAGCAATTTACCTTGCATAGAAGTAGATCTGTAAGGAAAATCAATAGATCATGACACTATTAGCAATGCGTTAGATGTGAATGAAATTACATAATGTGCGAAATCAAGACTGCCATCGATTAGTCATACTATGACTTCCCATTACTAGTTTCACCAATTAGTTAGACAGCTGGAAAGGAAAAATGTGTCCTGAATTCGACAGTTATATATGGGTGATGAGATTGAAATGTCGGCTATATTCTTCAAATGATAACTTTTTGAAAGGGTGGGGTGAAACGGAAAGCGATAACAAAAACTAAGCAACATCACTACCCCATTCCAATATTGTGCAAATGCAATCATAAAAAATGTGAATTGACAAACTTTTTTCATAAAAAATTCTGATTATGTGTCCTGAGTTAAACTAGAACACCAAGAAAATAATTCACAACGAAACAATTGTCTCTCAGTTTAGCTTAAAGGCAGTTTTGCGAGGTGCGTACTGTTAAAAGTCTTTTAGTTCTAGGGTAAATTTTTTTTTTAAAATAAACATTATATTCTATTGATACCAAAAAAATATGTACAATGAAGTCCGAGGAATAGCTTTGACGGGCTACTCCAAATATACATCAGACGCTCTTCTTCTATCAATTCCAATGTCTATTTATCCTATAATCATTCCAGACAGACACAAATAGCATTTCAGTTCTTACATCAAGGATCTCCTAGTGGTCATTGGATCAGCTAACTATCTATGGAAACCAGTACACAGCTGCTGCTGCAGTGCTCTTTTCCACTTGGCTATGTCCTTTCCTCTGGTGTGCAGGTGCAGTACTATCTCCCTGCAGATTTTAGAAGCATCAAATCCAGCTAGTTTAAATCTAATCTTGTTCCTCTCTCCAAATCAATGCAACAATCATGGCAAACACATAGCTGGTAATAGCATTTGCTCATGCCCTTGGCTTTTTTGCATGCCCATTCCAATTCTGTGTTCCAATCACCAATTCTCTTATTATACCCCAACCACGAACATAAGCTGGACCACAATTGCTTTGTAATGGTGTAATCAAAGAATAAGTGGCTAAATGATTCCAGGCTATGTCCACAGAATGCACAGGCTATAGGAATTTGGATGCCAATCTTCAACCGTCTTTCCACTGTGGCTAGTCTCTGTTGTGCTGCAAGCCATAGAATGAATTTATATCTGGGATGGATGCTTGTGTGCAGCATCAAACTCTTCCAGTCAGCTCTGGGATATGTTGGTATCAGCTTCAGATACATCTGCTTTATCGGGAACTCTGTATTAGTAAACATGGATTGTAGCGTGTTGTGGATGCCTCCTTGAAGTTGTTGGTGCTCCATAATCAAGTTCCTGCCATCTAATATCTTCCTCACCACCCAAGATGCAGTCTTAGGTGTAGTCATTGTTTTCAGGTCCTTGTTTTTTATATAGAAGCTATGTACCCACGGTATGCATAGGCAATCCTTCTTTCTTGCTATATCCCATAAGTGTTTTATGATTGCTGCTTTATTCCACAGTTTGATGTCCAGTATACTGAGCCCTCCAGCCGCTATTGGCCAACATACCCTCACCCATGCCACTAGTGCTCTCTTAGAAATAGTAGCAGCACTAATCCATAGGAAAATTCTACATATTGTCTCAGTTAACTTCATAACCTTCTCTGGGAATACAAATATTTGTGCCCAGTAGGTTTGAATACCAAAGATGATAGCCTTTATCAGTTGACATCTACCAGCATAAATAAGAGCTTAGCTGACCAGCAGGTGATCCTTGCAATAATTTTCTCAATAAGTGATAGATATTGGTGAACAAATAGCTTTTTTGAGTCTAAAAAATCCCCAAGTACTTGAAAGGAAGCTTTCCTTCAGTAAAGCCAGAGTTGTAAGGATTTCCTACCTCAAGGATGATGAAATTCCAGCCATGTATATAGCACTCTTATTCTCATTTGCCTGCAGTCCAGAAACAACTGAGAATCTGTGGAAAGAAGCATTCAGGATCCTTATAGTTTCAATATCAGCTCTGCAGTACATCAGGAGATCATCCGCAAAACAAATATGTGCACTTTTTAACTTCCTGCACCTAGGATGAAAGTTAAAGTCCCCATTCTTGTGTAATTGGCCCAATTATCCTCCCAAGTACTTCATTGCAATGACAAATAAGTATGGAGACATTGGATCTCCTTGTCTAATCCCCTTTTGCCTTTGAAAGGTGTGGTTAGGCCTCCATTAAGCATCAAAGAGTAGGATACTATAGTAACACATGCCATTATCCATTGCACAAACTTGAAGGAAAAACCAAGATCAACAAGCATTCTTCTGAGAAATTCTCATTCAAGAGTATCATAAGCTTTCCTCAAGTCTAGTTTCAGCACACATCTAGGTGAGATACCCTTTCTGTAGTATCCTTTAACACCTCATGACTAAGTAAGATATTATCAATAATACACCTCCCTTCAATGAATGTTGATTGGGAATGTCCAATCAAACCATCAAGAACAGTCTTGATTCTTCTAGTGATGACTTTAGAGATGACCTCATACAAGGTAGTACAACATGCAATAGGCCTATAGTCCTTGACTGTTGAAGTGTGTTGGTACTTTAGGTACTAAAGTGATTGCTGTAGTATTTATCATCCCAGGTAGACTACAAGTATTAAAGAAGTTCTTAACAGCTACAAAGAGGTCCTCCTTCACCATGTTCCAGTTTCTAGTGAAGAATTCAATAGGAAACCCATCAACACCTCGTGCTTTATCCCTGGGCATGTCCCACATTGCTGCAGTGATTTCCTCATCAGTTACTTCCTGCCTCTCTGTTGTGGCACAGTTAAAAATGGCGCATCCTTGATTATAGTTGTGTTTGCACAAGGCAGCTCAGTAGCACAATCACCCATCAAGGATCTAAAGACTCTAATAAACTCCTGCTCAACCAGTTTTGGATCAGTCACCTTTATCCCCGTGTCAATATATATAGAGGTTATACTATTCTGGATGGATCTGATCTTCCATTGGGCGTGGAAGTATTTAGTATTAGCATCACCACACTCAATCCAACAGGCCCTAGATTTCTGTCTCAGAACTTGCTCCTCAATATTACTCCATTTCTCAATGTCAGCTAGTGTGTCTTTTTCTAGATCAAACAGGTTCTGAGCTAAAGGATCCTGCTGTATCTGGTCCTGGACAATAGCCAATCTCTCTCTTGCCTGCTCAAGTTTTTGCTTGTAGGAAGTCATATAAGCATTAGAAGCTTGCAGTTGCACCTTCATAACCTTCAGCTTGCACCAGACCTGCTGCATAGGTGTGCCAGTATGATTTTGTTGCCACACTTGCTGAATAATACTCTGGAATTGTGGAAGATCCATGACATTTGTGTTTAGCCTAAATGTCTTAGGATGTAATAGTTTCTATCCACCATATTTGATTAGGATAGGGGAATGATCAGAAACTGAAGGCTTCAAGAAGTCTGCCTCCACATGACCATATTGTTGAATCCATTGATAATTTCCCAGAGCCCAATCTATCTTGCTATACACTCTTTAATCAGTTCCTTATTTGTTTGTCCAAGTAAAGTGTCACCCTTTAGCTCTAAGGGGGGTAAGCTGCAGAGAATCAATCACATCTTTGAATCCCTATGTTACAGGGGATCCTATTCTATCATCAGAAGATAGGACATTGTTAAAATCTCCACTAAGTAGCCATGGGATATGAGCCTGCATATTTATCCGTTTAAGATCCCTCTATAAGGTCTCCCTTTGCTGCCATCATTCCGGGCATATATGATGCTGAGATATGTTGTAAACTGAGTTCTGGTATCCTCCACTAGACAATGGATGAATTGATCTATAGTTTGAATCATCTGAACATGAGCATGAGCTCTCCACGGAATCCAAATCCTACCATTAGGAGCAAGGGAATAGTTACAACAAACATTCCACCCCTGGGCAATCCTTTTTTGTATTTTCTTAGCCTAATGTTCTTCAACTCTGGTTTCAATACACCCCATTATATCTACCTTATTTTTAGCCAGAAAGATTTTCACCTCCTTCTACTTATGGGCTTGGTTCAGGCCACTGGTATTCCAAGTGGCAATGATCATGGGGGCTTGTGAATTGGAGAGCATGTTGGACCTGGATCCACCTGTTGCCCTCTTCTCCCAGCATGCCTTGGCTCAGCAGCTACCTTCCCTTTGTCATTGTAGTGCATCATTTCAATCACAAGATCCCACACACTGTATAGTCTCCCCATCTTAGGCACACGAGCATCATGTGATACAGGATCTATATTCCTTCTAGTAAGACCAGTGCATTCAGGCAGATTAGCAGGGCCTGTTTGCAGAGCATCATCACTATGTGGCTCTAGAGCATTACCAACATTCACTTCTGGTTTCTTCAGCGGCCATGCCTGCTTTACAGTCCTTGCTGGCCTCTTTGCTCTTCTTCTCGTCCTCCTTGGCCTTTCACCTCTGGCTTCTTTGCTTTTCTTCTCTTCCTCCTTGGCCTTTCACCTTCCTGGTGATCCTCCCCTTCATCACAGCTCTTGTTGTGCCAGCATTCAGAGGAATCATGTCCAAATTTCAAACAATCGTTATAAAAAACAGGTCTCCAATTCTGTATCAAGGTGACTCTATCTCTAGCTGGTCTGGAAGAGGATATGCAGCATCCACCTCCACAAGTACCCTAGCATATGATATCTTCTCATAGTGAGCAGTGAACTTATCAGTGTATAGGGATTTTCCTACAACACTGCCATTTTGCTTAAAAACTCAGTCAACCAATAACTTACTAGTAAACTAGGGAATCTCAACCAAACCGGCACTATGCTTAGAATGTCTCTATTGAATGAGAAGTCAATTTCCCATAGCCTCAGCACCATTGGTTTGTTTCCATAGGTATATGGCCCTGACTGTAGTACTTGATCCCTATCAGCTATGGTGTGAAATTTGAAAATACAATATCCCTCGGAGTGAATTAAGATCTAAAGTTTAGTGACAAAATTCCACGCGTTCATGGCAAAATTCTCCATAGCTTTTTCATAAGGATTCTCTCCTATTATGTACCCAATTAGCGAGGTTTTCCAATAATCTGCCTAGGATTGTAAATCTTCCTCGCTCAATTTGACAATTCATTTACCATCTCTACCAGTTAGAGGACCAAAATACAAGGGTTTACCCATTTGTGAGCTGCGATTCCCTCGTACAATGTCAGCTGCTATAGGAGTTGGTTTCCCCGACCCACCCACATCAGACTACTATAATCGCCGAGCTGCATGTAGTGTTGTTCCTTCCGCTTTGACAGATTGAAGTTGCACATCACCTTCAGAACTGTAGTTTCATGAACTACCTCGATAGATTGGTATTTCTGCGGTAGAAAACTCCCAAATGTGAGTGGTGGTAGTTCCTTTTGTATGCCATTTGCTGGAGTGATTAGCTTCCCCGACTGCAAATTGGTGTCATGCACAGTTTTCCGGCGACGAGCCATCGTTTTCCGGTCACAATCGCATTCCTTGCTATTGTGCGCCGAGAGCAATGGTTAACGTGCGCCCTTGATTCAGGGTAAACTTGTTTGTCAGGCATAACATAGCATTTTCTTTGTCATATCAAAAGACACGAGAACTGACTGACAAGTCATTAGACTTCATTAACATGCTAGACTTTACATTCTCAGTGGCTTAGCTGAGGACAAGGGGCTCAAGCGGTCAAGTACTAAATGGCTTTTACCTACTTAGCGTAAGAAAGAGGAAGGATTCTGCAATGTCCCTCCAAACCTCAACTAGAACGAGCATAAAGTCTTAATCACAAGAAATGACTTTAAAACAACTTTAAACAGGTTCAAAAGTCATACATATTATTAAAAACTCTCTTTAAAATAGCTTGGCACCTTATATGCTTTACAACAAAAAAGTGTAAGGTAAGTACAAGAACATATAATTGAAAACTAGCGTCCCCTGTTTTAAATATATTTCATTGAAAGGTCAAGAAGAATATGGAAAATGTGAGTGCCGTCAAGCTTTTGCAAATACCATACCATTCAGATGAATCTTTTTCCCACCCAAGGAGGTGGGGAATATCCAGATTCGAGAAGAAATGAAAGATATTCAAGCTACGCAACATACCTATGTTCCCGCAGCATTCTCTCAACCTCCTTATGTGAAGCTTTGATCTACATTATCTCAAAGGATCAGAGAAATAACATCAGAACTAGGGAGCAGATTATACATAGCAGTAGTTGTTATTTCTAGCGCAAACACTTTATCAGAACATTCAAGCACCTATTCTTCATATCCATGAGATAATACATTTGTTAGAAAATTTGCACTAAGACAAAGTAGGAAAAGGTGCCAAAGCCTACAGTGGTCTATTCTTTGGTCTCTAGTCCAAATGTTAGATAGACTCAAAAGAATACCATTCTACAGAGTTGTACAGGTATTGTACAAAAAACAATTTTATCAGTAAGTTCTTCTACACAATACATAAGGGGCAAAAGAAAACTTTACAGAACAGTATCACATAAGCTCTTATACAATTATTACTCTGATCTAAGCCCGTGAACTTCCTTTTCAAACTCAACAAACCCCTTTCTTTAAGTTTAGCCCATTAAGTTGAGGATCAACTCTTGTATTTTTCAATTAGAAATAAAATGGAGAAGGAAAGAAGATACAACGAGGATCAAGAAAGGAAAAAAAGGGAAAGAAAAGAAAGAGAATTACAAATATTAAAGAATTATAAACAAGAGATATTGTGTTCTGGAGCAATACCTCTACTGGTTTCACAAGACTGAAGGTTTCTGAAATTTCAGAATATTTTCCAATTCAGTCATGAGTGAGCCAGATTAGTAATAATTAGTTTCAGAAGAAAATGACCAATCCAATCATTGCCAACCCACAAGTTTCTCCTTTATGTTCTTAAATGATCAAATTGCCATAGCATGGAGCCATAGACCAAGCTTACTTAACTATACAGGGTGCACTGATGCTGGTCATGTTTGACTTAACTATAAACAGAATTTGGAATCCTGTAGAAAATCATACTATGCGCTACAAGATTGACCCTGGGACCCAAGCAGCAAGTGGAGCTAAGAGTTAGACTCAATTGTTTTTCAGTTCAAAGAAATAATAAGGATAAAGGACCAATCTCCTGAATCGTAATTCTTACAAGCTAACCAAACATCTTGCAGCGCAGATCTTAACATAAGGTTATACTAAGGGAGGGAAGTAAAAAGTGAGAAATGAAAAAAAAAAAGTGAAGAAACTTATTAGTGGGCGTTTGGACATAAGAATTGTAAAATTCTAGAAAAAAAGTGGAAAAAAATTCAACCGAAAATGGTATTTGAAAACTAGAGTTGTGTTTGGACATGAATATAATTTGGGTTGTTTTGTGAGTAATCCGAGTGAAATTTGAAAAAGAGCTTTTTGGAGTTTTTCAAATTTTCGAAAAATTCCAAAATTCATATTCAAGTGAAAATTTGAAATTCTATGGCCAAACATTGATTTCGAAAAAAGGTGAAATTTTTTCGAAAAACGTGAAATTTTTCTTATGTCCAAACGGGCTCTTATTATCCTTTACTTCGGGTAAGTAGTAAAGTGAGAAAGGAAGAAAAATTGAAGAAACTTATTTTCCTTTACTTCGGGTAAGGAGTATGGACTAGAATACATACAAACTTTTCATCTCACTCAACGAAATAAAAGCCCAAGGAAAACAAAACAAACTTTTATTATCTTTGCTCTTCATTATGCAGAAGAAACAAGGGAGAAAAATTATGAAACTCCCAACTTCCTTTTCCTTTCTTCTGTTTCGAAACATAAAGTAACAAAGCAAACTGACAGATGAAAGGATTTATGCCGAGCACAATGAAGAAGCTGATATTTGCACATTACCTCAGAGATTAATGCCTTGCAGCTCCAAACAAAAGCCCCCTGGTAAAACCGTCAAAGTTTGAACAAGGAAATCAGTCTCTACCCAAAGGATGTATAGGCTAGACTACTAGAGAATGAATGGTGATGAAAGGAGGTTGCTAACTGTAGTACATTTTACTTTTTTTTGTTTTTTTATATTTGAAACAGATAGCTAATCCTATCTTTCATAGAAGATTAGAATACCAGAAAATGTTGAAATGCTTCAGTGCTATGATAAATATATAATCAGATTGGAGCAGAGGGAAAAGTTATTGGTGCACTTCAACTAGCATATGAAAGATCCTGACATCTAAAACCAGTATGCAGATAACTCAAAATACCAGCTAAAGAAGTCTGTTTCTGCCTTCTGATTCAAGAGGTGATGTTAGTAATCATGCATCCTTTTTTTTTTCTTTATTTGATAAGTAACACTAACAAAGAACTATTTAAATCCAGAAAATGTCCTTTGAACAAAGAGATGCAAAATGTGCAACTTGAAGTGGAGTAATAGTGGAACAAATTATTCTTTTCCTTTTAGATCACATATCACAAGGTAGAAGTACCTACTGCTCCATAGGCTGCATGCTGCTGATTATGATCAGACGTGACAACCCAAACTTTTGGACACCCATCCTCCCTCAATGCAACCACCTTTAAATGTTAAGGACAACAAATCTATCAGTGCATCATCAGCAAATTATTTCAGATAAAGGTATGTGAATCAAGCAAACCAATTTCTGATAACCATTTTAAGGCCCCAGTTTTGCATCTAATGGTGGTGTTGCAGATCACAATAAAAACGGAGAGGTAACTTTCAAGTCCAACCATGCCAAATACTATTCCCCCTTCAACCTCTCGTGGTCCAAACTCTAATGTCAGGAATAGACTAGGAAATATTGGGACACATGAATACCATGCATTAATTTGGAATAAACTAAACATGGCTTATTTTTTATTTTTAAAAAAAGGATGAGTACAGAAGTGCATTATCTTGATCCAATAAATGAAAAAATTTGACAGCAAAATCTGCACTGAACTTATGATATGGATATAAAGGTAAGAACAGATGAACATCAACCCATACTAACTCAAAGCAACGATTCAACTTTTGTTTTTAACTTCTAATGCGAATTGAGCATGCATTTTGCAATTGTTCTTGCAGAAATACTCTACCATCAAAAAGGAGTATCAAGACAACAGACTTCTAATACTAGTTAAAGTCATTTACTCACCAACTTGACAATAAAAAAAGATAAATCTTCTCTAAAATTGAGCTTCATCACATTCTCACCTCCTTCTCAATCCATGCATCAGCACATGTTTCACTTGAGTATACTACATCAACACTGCAAAAAGAAGTAGCTGGTCATGGAACTCAACCTCTAGACTGCATTCAATAGGACAAGAAGATTGATAAATCTAAAAATAGACACATAAATAAAGTGTCATTACAAGTTTGGTTTCTGAATCAAATAACCACCAACATGAAAAATATGATTATAAAATCAGATTTCTTCTTTAGATCACCTGAATATCTCAAAAGTGGGGGAAAAATAGACTGAAAATAACCATAATAAGAAAATTCTTGAAGGTATATTCAATTCAAGACTTAAAATCTTTTTATAATATTAAGCAACAATGAAGCAAGTAAATATGAAAATAGACATGATATCACATCAGGGCCCAAGAATATTTCACGAGCATGTGTCACTGATTTGCTATTTACAACCAATAGCATGCAGCATTAGTATGCAACAGCATATCCACATGTTAGCTTTAGAAAGGAGGAAAGGAATTTGACTTCATAAGTTGAGACTACAACAATGACAGAACGAGCAGAAAAATAATAGCAAATTCTGTGTGTCCCCATCAGACAGAAATGCATCCAACAACAACAACTATGCTTCAGTCCCAAACAAGTTGGGGATCGGCTATATGAATCCTCACATTTTCATTTAAGTTCAACTCATATCATGAACATACCAAATAAAATAATAGTAAAAAAATAAGTTAATTATATATATAAATAATAGTAACTATAACAATAATATTAGAATTTTCCTTTAGGTCGAAAACCTATTCTCAACTACTAGTAGATATCACTTGTATCATACAGAAATATATCCACAGAACATAATTATGGGGTTGCTTTTGATTGTCTAATAGGAATTACCCCTCAAAGTTTTCCTTGTGTGTAGGTAGTCCAGACATCATGGCATCAAATACAACCACCACTTTCACCTCTGCAATATACTGAAATGAGATGGCGACATTTTAACCCATCGACAAGTGATTAGACATAAACAAAGTATACAAAGAGCAACTAATTTTGAGCATACGGGATTTATACCAGCTTATTTCGTATGCTAGATGCCAACTATCTGATGGAAAACAGAAGAAAACTCCAACATATAGCTTAGGAAGAAAAATATAACAAGTGTTAGAGAAAAGTCACCTCATAGAAAACAGTAGCAGAATTTGTATCTGATGACTAGTTCATAAAATACAACTATTAGAAGAAGGGATTCGCTTTTTCAAGTAATTCTTGAGATGCATATATCTGATTGAGAATCACGAAAGTTAAGCTTATCCCAGCTGGAAACCTTTTATTCATGCAATTGTAGAGCCAGGCAAGACCACATGTGCTCTAACAAGCGTTTATGCGACATAGAAACAGGCTCATTGAGGGGGGAAAAACAAACCTCTTAGCAAACTAAATGATACAAGTTCATCAAGAAGCTTTTGACGAGCAATGTCAAGCATTCCATTCATAAAATGCTTCTTCAACTTTGGCCAATATCCACACACATTATATCCATCAACGAGCAAGACGGGAACAGCACCATCCAAGACCTGATTTGTACTACAGAAAGTTCAAGGAAAACAAGTAGCTTTTCAATTCACCCATTATGATGTCTACTGAATGGGAAAATTCATTCTAGACAAGACCTGGAAAAGATTTACTAGTATAGTGCTAAAGTAGGATCACGGTAGATCTCTTCATCTTCGGGCAGTTCTTCCTTCTCCACCTTCTTCTTACGATAACTGGTAGCAGGCTTCGGTGTACTGGATTTTCTCTTTTGGAAGTCCTAAAGGATTTTTCCACAACATGAATTGCTGAAAGGGATCGACTAAATCTAGTTATAGGCTCCATTGATATTAATTGAAGACTGACCTTCCATAATCTTAGGAACTGCAAATTCTGCTTCAAGTTTGATGTAATCCTTGGAGGAGGTGTCTCAGTATCCTATTTGAAGAAGTAAAGTTCGTAAGATTCAAATGACTTAGCTGGACATTCAAATTAAAGAGCGATCTTTTCATTTCTAGGTGGAATTATTAAAATATTTAAAAAATTGTAAAACGTAAGCAAATATCGTTTAAAACACTGGGAAAGATTAGCAAACTAGGACTGAATTCCACTCAAAGGATTACTACATGGTTTGGTATCCCATGCCATCCAAACAACTGTTTGCTGCTATCAGTTCTCAGCAACGGTAAATTTGTGTTCAATTTAAGAATTTCTCAATTTGTTTTTTTTTAAAGGTAATGAGATTTTCTCAATTATACATTTGAATGATTCTCAGATAACTTTTCAATTGACCAGCTCCAGCACTCAATGAAAATTTTGCTCAAATCCTCTTCTAGCACTTGCATAGCCAGAAGAGCATTTTCCATCGCTTCAAAACAAATGGACTATCTGTAAATTTGACAAAGCTAGCTAGTGTTTCTTCATACTTCTATCCTTTCTGATAACTCACCTTATCCAAGACATCACAAATATTGTACTACTTGTTAACAAGGAAGCCATTTAGAGAACGTCAAGAAGAAGAAAAAATTCTTTTGGTAAAAAAATGATGCCAAGTTCTGTACATTTCTATCCTATGACTATGGTATTGGAAACAAAGTACTACTTCTCTTCCAACTGCTGAATAATGCAAAGTACTTATATTTTGAGATTTCCTGGGGTTCATGATCAAAACAAAACTTTGCATCATATCCCATTACCCATATATTATCTATCTTTCCTTGTTACTCCTTAAGTCCAATACTCCAATTATACTATCTTCCCTCTTGTTTGTAATTACAAGTGCTTTACTTCATAGACCTAGTAAATTTTTACATTCTAAAATAAAGTACAACCAACCAGACAAACCTAAATCTACAGTAGATTTTATTTCCTTTCTCTTTCTTGATCGAAATCTTGTAACAATTTACAACTGATGATTCTCTAGATTAAATACGATACGAAATTTTGATTTTTCAAAATTTGACATAACGTTAAAGTTATTTATTTATTTATTTACTCTAATTTCTAAAACAATAGCAATCATTTGTACAACGAATTTGTTATGATAAAAGAAAAGTATGTCTGAAAGAAATTCCAGACCCCACTTGTGGGAAACTACTGGGTCTGTTATTGTTGTTGTATGTCTGAAAGAAATTAAAGATTTACAATAAGGACAAAGCAGAAAGTAAGAGGAGATGCACGGATGCCCCAATGGGAAGGTGTGTGAGGTTGACCATGGTGGGTTTAAGGAGAGGTAGAGATACACCAAAGAAGTATTGGGGAGAGGTGATCAAGCAGGACATGACACATCTTCAGCTTACCAAGGACATGACTCTCGATAGGAGGATGTGGCGGGCGAGGATTAAGGTAGTGGGTCAGTTATTGTCAAGCGTTTTTCTTTTCCATAGCTGTATCTCGTTCCCTCACTATAGTACTAGTGTTATTCTCGTATTTCATATTCTTAGATGTTATTATTACTCCCTCCATTCCAATTTATGTGAACCTGTTTGACTGGGCACAGAGTTAAAGAAAAAAAGAATACTTTTGAAATTTGTAGTCCTAAACAAGTCAAAAAGGGGTCCAGAGTATTTGTGTGGTTATAAAAGCTTCTCATTAAGGGTAGAATTGGAAGTTTAAACTAAATTGTTTCCAAATTTAGAAAGGAGTCATTCTTTTTAGAACGGACCAAAAAGGAGATAGGTTCACATAAACTGGAATGGAGGGAGTACATGTTATTTATTTTGCTTCGATTTTCTTATTTTGCTGATGCTATAAATGTTCCTTTTCTAAAGCTTCTCCACTTCCGTATTTCTTTATCGTCTGTTGTGACCATGCTTTCTTTAAGACGAGGGTCTATCGGAAATAATTTTTCTACCTTCACAAGGTAGGGTAAGATCTGCGTACATACTACCTTCCCCTGACACCAGTTGTGGGATTACATTGGGTATGTTGTTATTGTTGTTGTTGAAGTCCCATTAACCTTTATATCTCTAAATTCGAATTATCCAAAACCAAAATGACAGTGGCTCCTTATCATTCTAGAACAAACCCGATGCAGCATCGCAACCAACTTCTCTGCTAACTCAAATGTGCAATTTATAATGTATTAAGGGGACAAAGATGAGAAACACTTCGTTGAATGTGGCTCATAACCGTCACCGGTGCATTTTCAATTGGAACACTGATTACCAAATGAGTATGACAACTCCAAGTGCTTTTTACAAAACTTCCCTCAAGAGAAATGATCAATCACTTTCCTTTTTCTAGTTGAGCATCCACATATACTTAACATTAGCCCCTCAACCACAAAAAGTGATGTTCCATGTTTTAGGCTACTAAATGTTTATGAACATTATCTATATTATATTAAAATCAAGAAGCCCCTAACCTAAAAGTCAAATTACCAAAATATCCTTTTCATTAACTAAATATCCTATTCTAAAAAAAGAAAAAAAGAAAAACTGCCTACTACTAACAGGCTGTTTTGAAGAGTTGCCATCGTTTCTGATAAGAATGGTGTTTCAGATATTTTATTGAAGGCATATTTACGTATAGTTGCTAGCACTTGGCTTCTTCTAGCAAGTACCAAACACAATATGTATTACATATATCAGTAGACTGTGATCTGCTCCTTTTTCTTGGTTGAGTGCTTGTTTCCACAAGAACCAACAAATCATCTGTTTGATTGCTCCATATTAAAAGACTTAAATTCAGGTTTTTGGCTTTTGAAATACCTTTCTTATCATGTTTAAAAGTGCATTAATTGTATCATTCTCATGAATATATAGATAAATGTATGTGTATATGTGTGTGAATGTAAGTATGTAGTGAACTATATCACTTTAATTGATTACTGAGACATTTAATGCTAAAGAGACTTTTGAGTGGCAAACGACATGGATGTCAAACGTAAAATGCGCAGTATTTTTAAAAGAATTGCCCTTCTGTTGGACTGTATTACACATGACAAAATCCTTTTAATTAGTTTGATTTTCTTAGGTGCGATAAATGGTTGAAAGAATGTTGAACAAGAGGTTATAATTTATAAAAAGTCCCTGATTTACCCCTGATTAGTGATCAATCAAGTACCTTTAATATCTAACATAATTTAAACAATGTCTTAACGTATTCGTCTGCTTATTTGTGTTGACTGACTTTATGCTAAAAGCAGATATGTGCTAGCAGGTTGAGGGGAGACAGAATTGTTATTTTTTGGTTAGTTGAATCAAAACATTAATTGCACACATAGAGTTTTCTTTACTAAACAAATTTTATGAGACAAAGCTAATTACATTGTTCTAGAGATTTAGCTATGAGATCCCATTTAGTGATTGCTTGTTTCTTGCTTTGCATTTGATGAGTTTAAATTTCTGAGTTATTTGATGATCGTAAAATACACATGCTAGCCTAGAAGCTAACATATATAGGGTTCATTTTTCAGTCAACCTTTATTCGTTCCACTATTTTTCTGTGGATTTGGTATCTTCATTTTCTCTTTGTCAGCATCAAAATTTTTGTATTGCACCAAGTTAATATCTGTTTGAGTACTACTATGTCCTTATTAATATTTTTTTTACTTTGTTTTGTTTCAATACATGTCACCCGATTCTTTTGAAAAGATTGACCCTAGCGAAATAGTCTGTTCATTAGAAAATTAAAAAAGAATATGAGCCTATTTGTGGTAAACGGTTCATACTTTTAAAATAGTTTAAAAGGCATAACCTAACTCTGATAAGAATGGACTTTAGGCCTAACTCAATCCCAAAAGCTAGCTTATGAGGTGAGGATTGCCCAAGACTATATAAGGAGACCAAGATACCTATAACCCACCGATGTAGGACACAACTCAACACCCCCCTCACGCCCAGGCCTGCAACTGAAGCGGACTATATAAATGAGGGCCCAATATCGGTAACAATAAATTGGGATGGGTCTGGCTCTGATACTATGATAAGAATGGACCTTGGGCCTAACTCAACCCCAAAAGCTAGCTTATGAGGTGAGATTGCCCAAGACCATATAAGGAGACCAAAATACCTATAACACCGATGTAGGACACAACTCAACAAACTCTATTGATCCATGCTCATTTCAAAATATGACTAAGTACTCCCTACACTTTGATAATTAACTGCTTTCGATGTATGTGATGCTACTTAGTACTTCTGATTTGTTAGAAATTAGTTCTTGACTTATTTTTCATAAAATTAAAATATTCTCAACTTTGAAGTGTCCAATCTTGCTAATTTGGGTGAGTTTCATACCGGAAAGAATCATAAGATTTTTGTGAGAAATATTTTATCGCAATAAATCAAACTGCCACAGTGTTGATAAAGGTGACGGTCACAAACAAGGTTTAATTTTCAAATACTCACTGATAATAAATTTTAATATGTTCTCTAAGTTTCCTTATTTTATGAAATTTTGCACTTTCATTCATAAAAACTTGTACTTTAATCTTTAATGTATAATTATTTACTCATAGCTTTATTTTTATAATATTGATATTATCTTACATAATCGTATACTACATGACTTGGCATACACGTGCAACGCACGTGTGGAGAAACTAGTATACTTAAAAGATGAACCAGACGATATATCATTTGAGTCATCAATTCTTGCACCAGGCCCCAGTTTGTGAGTATTCAATCCCAGATAAAACACATTCCTAACCTGCACCCAAGAGTATGGCCTAAGGGTCAAACGCTAGAAGATTTCTTCTCATTTGTCCAAAGCCTTGGTGAACAGAGTTATGTGGTACCCATTGCTGGTGGGAGGTAGATGTATCTCCGTGGAATTAATCTAGCTACACGCAAGTTGGCCCGAACACTAGGGTTATCAAAAAAGTACGGCGTAGGGGTCAATGAAAACCAATGGAGACGAGGTTGAAATCTGACCAGAAAGCCCAGGTGATCTGTTCTCACCCATCCTTGATGGGTAGAGTTACCTAGTACATGTGTCTGCTGAGATAGTTGAGACATGCTCAAACCTAGATACCACGGTTGTCCAAAAATAAAATAAAAGAAGACATGTCTCCCCTATTCATGCTCAGTGAAGAAATAATATCAATAATATCACTTTTAGCAGTAGCCACAAAAGTATATAAAATTTGCATTTTTTTATATAACATACAAAAATGTATATATATACAAAAAAATATACTTTTTTCTGCTCTTATTTTTTAGAGTGGCTGTACAGTGGTAAGCACCAATATTATCATAGGCATAAACAAGATTAGGAAAAGGAAGCAAGGAGAAACTACCTTAGGAGACGGAGTCTCGGAATTCTTGCTCTTCTTAGCCACAATTCTGGAAGCATAGTTGGGCTTGATGTACCCATTACATTTACCACAGCCAATGTATGCCAATGCAAAGGCTGATAGTGATTCAGAGAAAGATATACCTTTCATGGATGTAACACTACTTCATCATCATTTTTCATTTTCTTGAATTCTGACCACAGAAATAACTCACTTTAAGATAAATCCTTCAAAATCCCCAATACAGTTATTTTCTGAGTAACCAATTCTACTTTGCTCCAGCACTAGTACTATGTTCGTGAGCGTTCAATGAGTCTAATTGCTATGTGATCGGTCTATTTTGCTTTCTACGTACAACTATGGTGGAGTACAGCAAGCAACTACCAGACCCTTGACTTGTTGAAGGAAAAAAGCAGAACTAATTAAAGATTTGCCATGTCGCGGATTATTGGAGTCGTGGCGTGAACATAGCCACCCGTTTCGTTTTCACAACCTGCCCACTTGCCAGTTGTTACGGAATGAGGTTTTTTTCTACTTGTCAGGCACAGTTCAACCGTGTTGGGGATTTATGGAGTAATACTTGACTAAGGTGTTCATGGTTACTTTTAGGGAGAACTGTCAAATTTGTTCTTAGAACTACGCGAAATCAAACAAATTTGTAGTCAAATGTATCCTTGCCGTTGTCAAAATGAGCTAGATTTAGAGTTGTTAGAAGGCATAATAGCTCACTACACACTAGGGCTGTGCATTTGGATCGGATATCCGAAATCCGATCCGATCCACTCTATTTCGGATTTTCGGATTTCAAATTTCGGATTTTCGGATTGGATATGGATTGTGTTTTATGAAATTTTGGATTTTCGGATTGGATTCGGATTGGTATGATTTTAATCCGATCCGATCCGATATCCGAATTATATGTACCTATATAAATACACACTAAAATTTTAGGGTTATGCTTATTCATTTTTCACACACCCCCTCACTCACTTAGATTTTTCCGCCTCTCTTGCACCTCTCTTCTCTTTAGTGAAGACTAAAAGAGTCTCAATGACTCAAACTTCCGATTTTACTTTGATTTTATGTCTCTTTCTTCCGCCTCTCTTCTCTTCTCTTCTTTCTTTTATGTCTATTTCATGTTCTATTCTTCAACTTTTGATTTTATTTTGATTTTTTTGTTTGTTTTGGTAGATGGAAGATGAGATAGAGACACCGAATGAACTTTAAATTGTTGAAATTTCTTGTGACAATCCGATCCGACAATCCGAAAAATTATCCGATCCAAAGTTTAAAATCCGATCCAATCCAATGTTAATTCGGATCGGATTCGGATTGCCCTTTCCAGAATCCGAAATCCGAAATCCGAATCCGAAATAGGCTAAATCCGATTCAATCCGATCCGTGCACAGCCCTACTACACACTTGTACTTATACCATTTTGATACCCCGGTTTATCGTATTTATATGGATGATTTGGACAAAGCGCCTGAT
This sequence comes from Nicotiana sylvestris, assembly GCF_000393655.2. NCBI lineage: Eukaryota > Viridiplantae > Streptophyta > Magnoliopsida > Solanales > Solanaceae > Nicotiana > Nicotiana sylvestris. The sequence continues at coordinate 82,827,424 of NC_091067.1, forward strand.
TTATACACATATATGAAGTGAATTCACTCAATTGGTGATTTTACTTCAACGAAAATAAAAAAAATGACAAAACCAAAAGATAAACAAAAAAAAATATATATATATATATAATCCCCTTATACTCCTTTTCTCCCCCTCCCTCTCTTTTCTTTATCAAATCCTTCCCCTTCCCCTTTCTCTTTCCCTTTCTCTTTTTCTTTTTCTTTCTTTATTCTTTTCTTCATAAGATTTTTGCTTTGTGCATTCTTTCTTCCATCAAATCGTCTCCAACCGTCTTCTTCCCCTTTCCCCTTTCTATAGTTCCACCATTTTTTCGGTGGCTAAAGTTTCTAAATCAAATTTTCTTCCACCAAAACTCTCCAAAAACAAAAATATATTAAAATAAATAAATTTCGTTTGAATTTTAATACTTCTTAAATACTAAGCTTGTTGGGTATATTTTTGGCGAGTGAAGCATTTCAAAATTTTGAGCTTGATGGTTATCTTCTATCGCTACTATTTCTTGTCGCTGGCGGAAGGAGTGGTGTCGCGATGGTCACTAGTAGTTCTAAAAATGGGTAAGATTGGAAAGTTGACGGTGAGGGGTGGAGTGATTGTGAATTTGTCTGTGAGTGTCAATTAAAATTTTGTAAATTTTGTCCATTTGGAGAAAATATGCATATGAGCCATTGTTCCGGAGGGTTGACTGAAACATGATTTAAAGGACCCAAAAATGGGTGAGAAAACGTGAAATCAGAGGGTTTTAATTTTACTTTTTCAAATGAAATTTTTAATTGACAAAGATAAAAAACGACATGGCAAGTGATGTGGATCTGATGTGTCATTCCTGTCAAGCAAGTGAGAAACACGTATCATAGTCAATGGTCAGAGATGTTTAAAATACTCTTTTTAGACACGTACAAGTGCTTAGATGAAACTTCGCAAAGTAGTGGGACCGGGATGTCAAAGCAGTATAAGTACAAGTGTCTACTAGGCTATTTTGCCTTATTAGAAAAATAATATATATGATATCTCAAAAGGAAGTATCCGGACTTATATTTTCATTTATTTTGTTGGACATTTAATATCTTTATTATTTCATATAGTAATGGGTCATTATTCAATATTTGTAAATGTTGACCATGACTCACCTGTTATAACTGTTACACTCTACATTTTCGTATACGAAAGTGCGCCATAAATAAATTGACGAGAGCTCGGAAATGAGATGTTACGTCCCATATTTTTTTTACGTTAATGTTTCGTCGTAAGTTAATCGACGTAAGCTCGGGAATGAGATTATTTTGGGATTATAAGTATTATGCTATTCCAAACAAGTGATGAGAATATTCATGAAAAAGATAGGGTAAGCAAATAGGAGAAAATGAAATTCCTCGAAGTTTGACAATTTGGGATAAAATACGGTCTGAGATATCATACTCGGTATTTATGGATTAGTGCCATAAAAGGTACCATATGGCCATGATAGGATGATGTATAAAGTGTATTAAAAAGGAATACCATTTTAAGAAATTTGAGACAATTTTTAATTATGTGGGCAATTGATTAATTATTGGACTAGTGGGAGAATTAATGAATTGAGTAAAAAAAAGGATGGATAATTGGATAAGTATGGGGCACTCACGTGGCAGCACCCCGTAAACCCAAGAACGACTCATTAAGCTATTATACTATGTGGCAAGTTGTACAAACAAGTCACTAGACTAAGTGACAATTCATTTTACACGTAAAGAATTCTTGACCTCTTTAGTGGAAAAGCATAAGACTTTTCAAAATCAAGATAACATTCATATACCATTAAATGAGAAAATAACAATGTTCCAGTGTGAATTTTCTCTAAAATCTTACAAGATCCAACGTGAAAGGCTAGTTCAAAGAAATTCCGGTACAATTATTCTCAAGAATATCATACGGATTTTTCCTACTCCGATCTTGTTGTCATGTGTTTTGTCAAAATTAACGTGTGTCAGGGGGATTGTCAAGAGAACCGGCTCAGGTATGTTAAGGTTATCCCTTCTTTCTTTTTGGCATGATCTATACGACACAAACAAAACGAGCAAATGCACAACTTTCATAAATTACTCTATTCGTAGAAATGCTAGAGATGTGTGTATTCTTATTCTCCCATGTGTCATATTATTCTATCATCTGTTCATGGATCTCAAAAATACGTAAGTTGGTAAAGTTTATTTCATGATATTAATCAGAGGCATAATGGTCTTATGACGTACCGAGAAATTTTATTAATGTATTTCACATGCATTTATACATGTACATTGACCCATGACCAGATGGCGTTATATATATATATATATATGTATATAGAATATGGGAAATGTTATGGTGTTACATATGCACCACCACCTGATCAGCTGGTATACGTTGATGATTTTGCCCACAGTGGCCGAGATGATATGATGGGATGCCCTTAGAGGCTTGATGATATTAGGAACACATGTACTTATGCATGACATGATATTCATATGCATATGCATGACACTATAAGTGTTTCATGATTTACAGAATTGTCCAGACTTACAGGTTGAGTCATATACTCTATATTTCCTCCATGTCTTGTATGTACTTATTTATGTGCCTTACATACTCGGTACATTATTCATACTGACGTCCCTTTTGCCTGGGGACACTGCATTTCATGCACGCAGGTCCCGATAGACAGGTCTAGAGTCCTCCAAGTAGGCTATCAGCTCAGCGAAAGATGTGGGTGTCACACCTCCTTTTTCCGCACCCGCGAGGGTGCAAGGGAGTTTTTCCAATTAAAGGACAATCGAGACGGGATTGATTTATTTATTTCAGAGTCGCCACTTGGGAGATTTAGGGTGTCCCAAGTCACCAATTTTAATCCCGAATCGAGGAAAAGAATGACTCCATATTACAGTCTGCGTACCAGAAATCCGGATAAGGAATTCTGTTAACCCAGGAGAAGGTGTTAGGCATTCCCGAGTTCCGTGGTTCTAGCACGGTCGCTCAACTGTTATATTCGGCTTGATTATCTGATTTTATACAAATATGAACTTATGTGCAAATTTTATCTTTTAACCGCTTTATTATTATTGTTTTTAAAAGAAATGTGAACATCGCTTAAAACACGTCTTTGGACTGCGTCACATGAAATGCACCCACAATCCGGAACACGTTTTATTTGATGTTTTGGGATTTGGATTCGGGTCGCATGAAATGCACACCCAGGCTTAAGAAAGTAAAATATTAAACACGCGCCTAAAGAGACTATCGCGTTATTATTTTGGGGAAGACCGTGAAATTCGCTAAACGGTCCTTCCGAATTCTAATTAAACCATACATTTTGTGAGGGCCCCGCAATCTATACGTTTTATTTGGCGAGGCTCGTCTCATTTTTATTTTTAAAGGATAAACCTACAATGACTATATTTTCTATTAAGTTCGTCTCTAAAATAAAAGAAAATCTCTTAATTATTTACATGCTGAAAAACGTAACTTATTAGTTATTAGTTTACGGCTAATGCGAATGGAAAATTGCGATCGAGTTTGTACAAAGAAAAACTGCTTTCATTTTATATTCTGTTATTCAATAATACTAGAACATGAGATTGACCATAATATCAAAACAGATTAATTATTCTCCGATTAATTTAAACTAACATTATTAGATGAAGAAAGTATACATATGCAACCTCATTATTCATTAATCATTCAACTACATCTTTATACGAAGAAAGAAAAATTATATTCAACCACAAATCTAAACAGGAGGAATTCAACAGGAACAAAGCCTGATTAATATTTCATTTTTTGCTTCAAGCCGAGATTGTACAAATGTGTACCTGGAAACAGCAGTACAAGAACAAAAGAAGGAGAAGTCAGCAGCAGTAATAACACAGCAACAACAGATTCAGCAACACCGCAAACCAGTACAGTAGGAATAGCAGAAAACCCAGGAGACTATAAACGACTCCAAGTATAGAGAAGAAGTAAAAGGCAGGAAGGTTCTGACTATTTCAGATCTTAAGCGAGGCAATGAAGCAGTAACTATTCTTTTTCAACTTCAAAACTCTCCAAAATGAATTCTGCCCCTGTATATTCAGTGTATCCAGAATGTATATCGGGTGTATACTTCTCACTCCGCCCCCTCTTTTTTTCTTCTCTCTATCTAGTTTTTCCTCTCTTTTTTTCCACATCTTCTTCCTAAATTTTCTCTTCTATTTATAGCAAAATTTTCGAAATTTTCAGATTTGTTTTTTTATTATTTTATTATTTTTTTAATTAAAAGAAATCTCACTTACAAATTGCTTTTATTTTTTTAGAAAAAGAAATCCCACCTTTATTTACTTTTATTTTTAAAATTCCAACTTTAATTACTTTATCTTATTTAAAATCCCACTTTTTATTTTTTTAAAAGAGAATCTCACTTTATTTAACTTTTCTTTAAAAAACAAACCACTATCTTTTCTTTTTCTTTTAAAAATGCTACTTTCAATTACTTTAAATTTTTTAAATTTTCAGATACCTTTATATTTATTTTTTAATTCCAACCTTATTTTACTTTTAAATTTTTTAAAACTTTTTACTTTTTTTAAATTTTCTACATTCTTTTACTTTTTTTTATTTTTTTATTTTTTATTTTTTTAAAATCATTTCCGAAATTACTATATATATATATTTTTTAAAATAAAAATAATAAATAAAATAAAATATTTTCGGATTTTTTTTTATATATAAAAAAAACAAAAAATAAAACTATTAATAGTGATAATTCACTTTTTATTTTTTATTTTTTTGGTTTTGTTTTGTGTTGGACAAAAATGAAGAAGGGGTGTTGGGTTAATGGAGCGGACCGGATCGACCCGGTTTGAAACGGACCGGGTCATGGGGAAAGTTGGGCAATTATTTGGGCCTGTGGTTTGAAATTGAAGAAGTGGCCCAATCCGATTTTTCTTTGTATTTTTGTTCTCTTTTCTTCTTTTATTTTTCTAAAACTAAATTATAAAAGTACTTAAATTATTATTAAGAACTAAATTAAGTTATAAAAGCGCAAATTAACTTCCAATAACAATTAACGCACAATTAAGTAATAATTAAGCATAAAATTGTATATTTGGACATTAAATGCTAAAAATGCAAAAGGTGCCTATTTTTGTAATTTTTAATTTTTGTAAAACTAATTTAATTACTAACAATTGTAGAATTAAATCCTACATGCAAAATGCGACATATTTTTATATTTTTTATTAATTTAACAAATAAGCAAACACAAACAAATACAAATAATTATCCAAAAATATCACAAAAATACTCAAAATTGCACACCAAGGAAAATCATTTTATTTTGCATTTTTTTGGGAGTATTTCTCATATAGGGCAAAAATCACGTGCTTACAGCTGCCCTCTTTGCCCGGAGACACGAAGGGTTTTCGTGCAAAGATAAAGCGAGCGATTTTTGCCCATCCGAGTACTCCGTGTGAAGCATTTTTTTTGAAAAAGATTTAACCGAACCTTTGCTTTAAAGGTTTCCTACATATCCCTGGCTAAAGGGGAATCAGGTTAATGTAGTTCGGGAAGTTTTGGTAGCTGGGACTACCGTGGGACTGCGATGTTACTGTTGTTGCATGTTGTTATCACTACTTACCGATCTCCTTGTTACACCGTGCTTAAAAGAAAACAAGAAGCTAGGCTAGATTGAAATTTGTTCTTGTTGCCTTGCTTTCTTGTCGACTTGTGTTTCCTCCGGTGCTTTTCTTCCGTGAATTTTGGAATGATACTGGCCATCTGCTTTTCTGAATACCAGTTTTCATCATTTTGCTCGGTCCGCTGGGGACATGGCTTTCTTCATTAAGCTTTTGGCGGTTCCTCTGGTGGGTACGGCTTTCTTCATCAGACTTGTTATGCTGGGCATGATTTAATGTTCACCAGCTGCTTCTTTCAAGACGCGTCTTTTCTTCCTTTTGAGTCATGCGCCTGAATTTGTGCTGGGACCTCTTGTTGCAACCTTCTGTTTCCGGTGCTGAGATTTTATTGTTTCCTGTTGGAGATTCTTGTTGTAACCCTCTGTTTTATTGTCTTCTGACTTGATCTTGAAATGTATGCCTCTATTATTATGGGCGGGCTCCCAACTTCAACACTTGAAAAGTAAAGACTGGAATGTATGCCTCTGTTATCTGGGCGGGCTCCCAACTTCAACACTTGAAAAGTAAAGACTGGAATGTATGCCTCTGTTATCTGGGCGGACTCCCAACTTCACTACTTGAAAATTAAAGACTGAAATGTATGCCTCTGTTATCTGGGCGGGCTCCCAACTTCAACACTTGAAAAGTAAAGACTGGAATGTATTCTTCTGTTATTATGGGCAGGCGCCTGGCTTCATCATCTTGAATTTAACAACCTCTATTCTCCAGGTGGGATCCTACAACCAAAACAAACAAAACAAACGAGAATTTCCTAACCCAGTTTGCACTGGGAAGATTTGTGAGTCGTTAGCAAAATTGTAACCTATTTATACTACTGATGCAATGATGAGAGTAAACTAAAGACTAGGCTAGGATGTGCATCTCCTACGAGTAAAACCAAAACTCTTGCTAGCAAATGTGTCTGCTAAAAAAACCTCAATGACTCAAACTAGAAAGTGCTTCTTCTATGGTTGAATCGGAATGAGCTAAACTAGGAAGTGCGTCTCCTAAGGGTGAAAACTTCAAAGAACTAGACTAGGAATTGTGTTTCCTATGGTCGAACTCAAAATGAATCAAACTACGAAGTGCATCTCCTAAGGGTGAAATCTCAATTCCGGAAGTGCGTCTCCTGAAATAAAGTATAACCTGAAAAAGCCAAACTAGGAAGTGCATCTCCTAAAGTAAAAGTATAACCTGAAAAAGCCAAACTAGGAAGTGCGTCTCCTAAAGTAAACTTAATTCAGGAAGTGCGTTTCCTATGCACGAAATTAAACTTAGGAAGTGCGTCTCCTAGGGGTTAAATAGTCTTAGGAAGTGCGTCTCCTATGGGTGAAACCTTAATGATTTTGAACTAGGAAGTGCGTCTCCTATGAATGAAAATAATTTAGGAAATGCGTCTCCTATGCGTGAAATCTTAATTTAGGAAGTGCGTCTCCTATGGGATAAAAGTAAACTTAGGAAGTGCGTCTCCTATGGGCAAAACTAAACTTTAAGGAAGTGCGTCTCCTATTGGGTACAATAAACTTAGGAAGTGCGTCTCCTGTGGGTACAATAAACTTAGGAAGTGCGTCTCCTATTGGTAGAACTGAACTTGGGAAGTGCGTCTCCTATGGTAAAACTGAACTTAGGAAGTGCGTCTCCTATTGGTAGAACTGAACTTAGGAAGTGCGTCTCCTATGGTAAAACTGAACTTAGGAAGTGCGTCTCCTATGGTAAAACTGAACTTTAGGAAGTGCGTCTCCTATGGTAAAACTGAACTTAGGAAGTGCGTCTCCTATTGGGTACAATAAACTTAGGAAGTGCGTCTCCTATTGGGAAAAACTAAACTTAGGAAGTGCATCTCCTATTGGTAAAACTTACTTAGGAAGTGCGTCTCCTAGGGGTTAAATAGTCTTAGGAAGTGCGTCTCCTATGGGTGAAACCTTAATGATTTTGAACTAGGAAGTGCGTCTCCTATGAATGAAAATAATTTAGGAAATGCGTCTCCTATGCGTGAAATCTTAATTTAGGAAGTGCGTCTCCTATGGGATAAAAGTAAACTTAGGAAGTGCGTCTCCTATGGGCAAAACTAAACTTTAAGGAAGTGCGTCTCCTATTGGGTACAATAAACTTAGGAAGTGCGTCTCCTGTGGGTACAATAAACTTAGGAAGTGCGTCTCCTATTGGTAGAACTGAACTTGGGAAGTGCGTCTCCTATGGTAAAACTGAACTTAGGAAGTGCGTCTCCTATTGGTAGAACTGAACTTAGGAAGTGCGTCTCCTATGGTAAAACTGAACTTAGGAAGTGCGTCTCCTATGGTAAAACTGAACTTTAGGAAGTGCGTCTCCTATGGTAAAACTGAACTTAGGAAGTGCGTCTCCTATTGGGTACAATAAACTTAGGAAGTGCGTCTCCTATTGGGAAAAACTAAACTTAGGAAGTGCATCTCCTATTGGTAAAACTTACTTAGGAAGTGCATCTCCTATGGGTACAACTATACTTAGGAAGTGCGTCTCCTGTTGGTGAAATAAACTTAGGAAGTGCGTCTCCTATTGGTGAAATAAACTTAGGAAGTGCGTCTCCTATTGGTGAAACTTTTCTTAGGAAGTGCGTCTCCTATTGGGTAAAACTAACTTAGGAAGTGCGTCTCCTATTGGGTGAAATAACTTAGGATGTGCGTCTCCTATTGGGTGAAATAACTTAGGAAGTGCGTCTCCTATTGGTACAACTAAACTTAGGAAGTGCGTCTCCTATTGGTGAAACTATTCTTAGGAAGTGCGTCTCCTATTGGTAAAACTTGGCTTAGGAAGTGCGTCTCCTACTGGTGAAACTATTCTTAGGAAGTGCGTCTCCTATAGGTGAAACTATTCTTAGGAAGTGCGTCTCCTCTTGGTGAAACTTATCTTAGGACTAACTTAGGATGTGCGTCTCCTCTTGGTGAAACTATTCTTAGGAAGTGCGTCTCCTCTTGGTGAAACTATTCTTAGGAAGTGCGTCTCCTTAGGATGTGCGTCTCCTATTGGTGAAACTTAGCTTAGGAAGTGCGTCTCCTATTGGTGAAACTTAGCTTAGGAAGTGCGTCTCCTATTGGTGAAACTATTCTTAGGAAGTGCGTCTCCTATTGATGAAACTATTCTTAGGATGTGCGTCTCCTATTGGTGAAACTGACTTAGGATGTGCGTCTCCTCTTGGTGAAACTTACTTAGGAAGTGCGTCTCCTCTTGGTGAAACTTAACTTAGGATGTGCGTCTCCTGTTGGTGAAACTAACTTAGGATGTGCGTCTCCTGTTGGTGAAACTAACTTAGGATGTGCGTCTCCTCTTGGTGAAACTATTTTTAGGAAGTGCGTCTCCTTAGGACGTGCGTCTCCTATTGGTGAAACTTTTCTTAGGAAGTGCGTCTCCTCTTGGTGAAACTAACTTAGGATGTGCGTCTCCTCTTGGTGAAACTATTTTTAGGAAGTGCGTCTCCTTAGGACGTGCGTCTCCTATTGGTGAAACTTTTCTTAGGAAGTGCGTCTCCTCTTGGTGAAACTAACTTAGGATGTGCGTCTCCTCTTGGTGGAACTTACTTAGGATGTGCGTCTCCTATTGGTGAAATTGACTTAGGAAGTGCGTCTCCTAATGGTGAAACTTATCTTAGGATGTGCGTCTCCTATTGGTGAAACTTAACTTAGGATGTGCGTCTCCTATTGGTAAAAATAAACTTTAGGAGGAAATACATCTCCTATGGGTAAAAAACAAACTTAGGAGGAAATGCATCTCCTAAGGGTGAAACTAAAACAAACTTAGGAGGAAATGCATCTCCTATGGGTGGACCAAAACAAACTTAGGAGGAAATGCATCTCCTATGGGTGGAACTAAAACAAACTTAGGAGGAAATGCATCTCCTATGGGTGGACTAAAACAAACTTAGGAGGAAATGCATCTCCTATGGGTGAAACTAAAACAAACTTAGGAGGAAATGCATCTCCTATGGGTGGACTAAAACAAACTTAGGAGGAAATGCATCTCCTATGGGTGAAACTAAAACAAACTTAGGAGGAAATGCATCTCCTATGGGTGGACTAAAACAAACTTAGGAGGAAATGCATCTCCTATGGGTGGACTAAAACAAACTTAGGAGGAAATGCATCTCCTATGGGTGAAACTAAAACAAACTTAGGAGGAAATGCATCTCCTATGGGTAAAAATAAACTTAGGAGGAAATGCATCTCCTATGGGTGAAATAACTTAGGAAGTGCGTCTCCTATGGGTAAAGCTTAGGAAGTGCGTCTCCTATTGGCAAAACTAGACTTAGGAAGTGCGTCTCCTATTGGTAAAGGCTAGGCTTAGGAAGTGCGTCTCCTATTGGTAAAGGCTAGGCTTAGGAAGTGCGTCTCCTATTGGAACAGACGTGGAATGTATTCCCTTGTTATACAGGTGGGCGCCTAATGGTAAAGACATGAAATGTATTCCCTTGTTATACAGGTGGGTGCCTGAAATATGAAATGCACAGACAAAAAGTATTCCTCTCGTTATTCAGGTGGGCGCCTGTCTATACTAAGACATAAAAGTATTCCTCTCGTTATTCAGGTGGGCGCCTGTCTTCGAGAAAATTTTCACAATGAGAAAATTTTCTGCCCCGGTTTGATGATTTTCTTTATGGCCTGTCTTTCCGCCATCAATAACGTTCATTTTCCCTGTTTCTAAATCAAAGAAAAATTTGTTAGTTTAAAAACATGGTAAGCGGTCATGCCACTCTTGTTGGGGATGGTTTCCTCTTTCTCCTTTCCCAGCTTTGTGTTCCATTATGCTATCAAACTTGCTGGGGATGATATTAATTGCTGACACTGGCCCATCCCTTTTATCAATCTCATCTTGATAGGGATACCCTTCTTGACACGGGTTTTGCGCCGATGAACCCGACATATCCTGTTTGAGGGTGGATGAACCCGAAATATCCTATTCGAGGGCGGATGAACCCAAAATATCCTTAAGACTTGAAAATGTCTTACCTGGAAAACTTGGTGGGGATTATTTACTTACCTGTTGGGGGGTAAAAATATTATCAGCTGGGGGTACCTGACTTCCAGAAAATTTTCTAAATGGAAGGAAAATTTTCTGCCCCAGTTTGATAATATCCCTTGTGGCATGCGTTTCTGCATCAATGCCATTTCCTTTACCTGTTTCAAATCAAACAAAATTTGTTAGTTTAAAACATGGTGGTTGGCTGTGATACTCCTATTGGGATTGCTTTCCCTTTCTCCCTCCTTGCTCTGCGCTCCACAACTTGTTGGGGATGATATTATGTGCTGGGGATAATCCCTTCCTGCTGGGGATATCCCTCTTCTTTTGTGGCATAGCTTGGAAACTGGCATTTCCCCGACCTTTTAGTCTAGTATGGATTTCGCCAAATCATGCTCACTGCTCTCCTTGCTTTGTTCACGGGCCTTGTCTTTGAGGTTTATAACCTTGGTTTTGGCAAGGATATCCCTCTTGATGCTCGTCAATCCTTTTGTCAATTCCCTTTGCTGGGGATATCTTTTTTGACACTGGCCTCGCGCTTGTTCCTTGCTGACCATACCATTTGGATGTACTAGTCAGATCTCATCTTGAAAAGCTGATGGCATATTTGAAGTCATTTCATACTTGTTCTGACCAGACAGACTCTATTGGGGAATTTTTCTATGAAAGGAGAAAGATAAAAGAAACAAAATAAAAGACAAAGGAAACGATGACTCTTTTACAAAAGAAACTATAAATAAAAATCTATCAAACGCAGATACCGACTCTAATGGCCATGACATGCGTATGTGGCCTATCCTCTACCGTCAATCATCTTTCAAGATCTTCAATTGGCGATTCCCCATCTGATTCTCAATCTTATTCGACTTGTAGTGCCCGAAGGGTTTTCACTATCAAGCCTCTCTCATTTTGGTTTTTCTCTCAGCTTGCGTCGCCTTATGGTGTCCGTAAAGATTTTCACCGATAAGACTCTCTCATTTGTATCACTTTCCAGCTGGGGATTTGGAGTGTTGCCGGTATGACTCTCTCTGCTGGAGATTAGAGTCCTTTCTGCTGTGGAACAGAATGTTATGTTCGCCGGTAAGACTCTCATTTGTCTGACTTGGCATCTTTTGAAGACTGGTCAGAAGGTCTTTCTTTGGACCGTAATGTGGGTTTTGGATAGGGCTAGAAAAAAAAGGGTATTAAAGGCTCAAAAATGCATTAATTCTGGGTTATTAGTTACAACTTTCGGAACTAGATTTATTTACCACAAACGCAACTTTTGCCCCAGTTTCTTGCTTGGGGATATTTTACTTGATTGATTTATATTTTTTCAAAACTATGACCGAGCCGTGAAACGCCTACGCATCCTCTTTAAGGAATCAGGTCAAACATTGTTCCCAATTCCTCTTTTTTCATTTGACTTTCCTTTTCTTTTTTTTTTCTTCTCTTTTTTCATCATTTTTCTTTCCTTCTTTTTTCATTTTTCTTTTGTCGTTTTGTTGATTTTTCTTTTTTCTTTTTAGTTGCTACTGATTCCGAACGAGGGGTATGAAAGAAAATAAATAAGGCTCAAAAGGGGTAACGAAGGATAAAGTGTTTAGGTAGCAGAACAAAATGCCTTCGTCATTCCAGTCTTCAAAACATGCCAAGTGCAAACAACACAATCAAACAATAGATTTATAGTCTCTTCCGATGGTGCTGGACTTGACAATTATATTCAACATATGTTTGTTCATTTGTCACTTCTAAAGCACCGTTGGGCGACACTCTCATTCTCATTATTATGAACGACCCTCATGCCAATTTAGGCGAATCTTTCTTTAACGGTTTTCTTTGTGTTTAACTTGCCCCAGTTCCACATGACTCGGGCTCCAAATAATCTCAAACCGTTCTTATTTCCTTTAAATGCTTTGATCACCTTCCCAGGGTTTTATGATTAACTTTTAAGACTAGGCCCAAACTGGGTGCGCATGTCATGTCCCTAGAATCGGCATTGAACAAAAATGATAAAAGGACTAAACAAAAAGATGACTGGAAATAATAAAAGACCGGATTTTGTATTAGACTACCGGTGAAATGGTTTAAATAACAAAACAAACAAAACAATCCAGAACAAAATCCTAAAACAAACTGGACAAGACAACATCCGACTTATAACCCTAATAATCCGAACAACAGAAATGACAACAAAATGAGCCACCACAAGCTTCTCTCTTGCTGACCAAGGAACGAAACGTCCTCCCACTTTATCAAAATTGGCATTTTAGCCACTGAGCTTTGCATCAATACTGCCGAGACCATTACCAGCTTCAATCTCATCAACCTCCGTCGGCAAGTTCTCGAGGGGGTTCGAGTGCTCCATGTCACTGTTATTAATCACAACCCGCCCTTCTCGGATCATTTTCTCTACTTCCCTTCTCCAACTATGACAGCTCTCAATGTTGTGCCCTATGACATTGGAGTGGTAGGCGCATCGCGCTGCCGGATCAAAGCTCCTTGCAAGTGGATTTGGAGTACATGCGGGGAGTGGTTCAATCGAGCCAGCATGCCTTAGCCTTTCAAACAGACTGGCATAAGATACCCCGATGGGGGTGAGAGCCTTTCCTCGTTTCAGCAGCCTCTTCATTCTTGCATGTTGACAGGGCCGGAAACCTGATCCAGGTGGCTTTTGGTAGGCTTGTGTAGGTGGGTAGGCATTTTGTGGAGCCGGGTGCCTGGAAAGTGAAGTATGGCGGGGAAAGAAGTGGTGTTGGGGAGCGGAGAAGCATTGAGGAGTGATGGAGCTACTCGGGTAGCTGGGAAAGCTGCCATAAGTGGGTTGGGATGGAGAGTATGGGGGATCTTCCGTTATGGTGTTGGGTGCTTGGGAAATGACAGAGTTCAAGAGGCTTGGCGGTGGAGGGGGTGGTGCTTTTCCAGTTATCCATGCCTGATACATATCTGCCACATGTTGTCTCAGCATTTTCACTTCCTCTACCAACCCGTTATTCCGTTCGACCAATTGTTGTCGGTCATCGATACCGACCCACTCGGTTCTGCAGTTCTGAGCCATTGTTCTTTGATTTTGCTTTGCAGGGAAGAGCTACCACAACCAACCACTTTTCTATATATGAACACAGCAAAGGGAAGCCATCAACGTTAGTGTTAGGGCATTTGACAGACAATCATATATCAGAGATACAATTGTGCCCCTCCGAAAATTTCCCACACTTTCCTTTATTTATTTATTCTTTTTATTATTATTATTATTATTATTTTTTTATTATTTTTTTAGTGGTGGTCGAATCTTATGGAGATTGCCTACGTATCATATCCCCGCATGAATCAGACCTTGCGTAGTTCGGACCAATAAAGATAAACAATACTCAACATTTTTTTTTATTTTCATATTAAAACAAACTGGGTTTCAAAGGTTTAAAGATGACCTACAAACTTGAAAATCAAACAACCCGCATATTCTAATCAAAAGATTTACAAACTCAAAAACAAACGCTAGCTTCCTTTCCCCGTTTGTCAAATGCAACCAAACGGCTATTTTTGCAAATGTGGCCCCTTCCAAATTTCACATGAATTTTGAGGCCGAGGAGGATTATTTTATGACACTTTACAAACTTGTCCGTTCTTTTACGAAAATAGCCTTTCGACAACTGAAAGATACTCTAAGGCTATTTCGGCAAGAACGGTTTAAGACGCGGCTGAAGCTGGCTTGGCTTATTTTTGACAAAACCCAAAGGTATTCACCTGACCGCTGACTTTTTTTCCAAACTACAATAAAAACGTGGTGTTGCAAACACGGCCCTTCAGCGCCTCGGGGACGAAGATTTATAAGGCTGTGTGGGTCGACTAGACCAAAAATCCTAAACATGACCCAAAGGTGGCTATTTATGCAAAGTCAGCCTTCCGGCGTCCCTTTCGGGAACATTCGGCTATTTATGACAAAACAACATCACCTGACTTATTTATGACTCTTTTTATCATTTTTTCAAATTAGAAAACTCAATATTGCAAGCACGACCTTTCAACGTCTCGGGGACGAAGATTTTTAAGGCTGTGTGGGTCAACTGGACCAAATCTTAAAAAATGACCCGAAGGTGGCTGTTTACGCAAAGTCAGCCTTCCGGCGTCCCTTTCGGGAACATTCGGCTATTTATGGCAAAACAACATCACCCGACTTATTTACGACAAAAATCAATATTTGACATATTATTTGTTTATTATTATTATTATTAATTAATTGTTTTTGGCTTTTTAGCAAAAGATGGGGTTGGACCCGATGAGGGTTGCCTACGTATCTCACATCCGGTGAGAATCAAACCCGCGTAGTTCGGGCAATCAAGAATAAGTAGATGAACTAACTTCCTTTTTTGAATTTGTGAAAGAACTACTTTAAAAGGAGAAAGGAAATATTTTTTATTGAATTTCTTTTTAAAAGAAAGACTTCTAAGATATATATATTTTTTTTAATTTCCATTTGTTTTTTTTTCTTATTCTAAAGGAAGAAGAAAATATTTTCGGAATTTTACCTTTAATAAAAGAAATGCTTCTAAATTTTTTTTTTGAATTTTGAATTTTCTTTTCAATTTTGAAAGAAGAAAAATATTTTCGGATTTTTTTCTATCTTATTATACATTTTTTTAAAAAAAAATAGTTAAAAGACTTTCTAAAGAAGTTAATAATGGAAAATATTTTTGGATTTTTTTTTTGTTTTTGAAAATTGGGGGTCTAAAAACCTTTCTAGACTTTTTGGCAAGACAAATATTTTTGCAACAAATAAAGACATATATATATCTTTTGGAAATAAAAACTTTTGGATATATATATATATATATACATGTATATATTTGTGACAAATAATGAAAGACTCTTTTTTTATTTATTATTATTATTATTATTTTGAATTTTCATAAAAAACCCATTTTAAAAAAGTAAGACTCTTTTTAATTTTTATTTTTATGACAAGACAAACTATATATTTCTATATATATATTTTTTTGAAAAACAAAACAGAACAACGATTTTTTTTTCTATTTTTCCTTTGCTTTTAATAAAACAAACTAATAAGACGTTTTTTTTTCTTTCCAAAATTTCGGCAGAGTTTTGACAGTATTTGGGTATTGGGTTTTTTCAAAAATAAACAATCAATTCCCTAACCGCTATTTCCTTTTTTTCAATTTCACAATATTCATAATATTCAAACACCGGTCAGCATGCGGGCATGAGACAAATAAATGCACGGAAAACAAATAGGATGCATCAGGATGACCTTTTCATATCAGGTTGCTAGTCCTAGACGGACCCAACCCCTGTGTTGAGTCCCCTAAGTCAAATGCAACGTGATGCAAATAAGCGTTCCTACTAGGGATCTGGCATGAAGTCACGTTATTCTATGTTCAAAACCTGGGTCGGTGTTCTAGACAGTGTACCCGAGCGGACCACTCGAGTTGAGGAAGGAGCTCCTGTCCGGGAACCAAAAGGCCAACCGGCTTAGAAACTTTCCGAGCCTCTTTTATTTAGGGTATGACACTAACAGAATAGGGAGTCTTAACCAGTAAGCACATCCCCGGAGGTAAGAAGAGTAGGTTTCGGCACAGTTTATATACAGTTCAGATAATATCAAAGCGGTAAAGGCAACATTTAGCACATTAGGCTCAAAACATGTAAAAATCAGATAAAGCCAAATATAACAATTTATCTAAGCTCGAATTTCTAACCCTGAACCAGTGGTTCTGGGTCATCCATCCCCAGCAGAGTAGCCAGAGCTGTCACACCTCCTTTTTCCGCACCCGCGAGGGTGCAAGGGAGTTTTTCCAATTAAAGGACAATCGAGACGGGATTGGTTTATTTATTTCAGAGTCGCCACTTGGGAGATTTAGGGTGTCCCAAGTCACCAATTTTAATCCCGAATCGAGGAAAAGAATGACTCCATATTACAGTCTGCGTACCAGAAATCCGGATAAGGAATTCTGTTAACCCGGGAGAAGGTGTTAGGCATTCCCGAGTTCCGTGGTTCTAGCACGGTCGCTCAACTGTTATATTCGGCTTGATTATCTGATTTTATACAAATATGAACTTATGTGCAAATTTTATCTTTTAACCGCTTTATTATTATTGTTTTTAAAAGAAATGTGAACATCGCTTAAAACACGTCTTTGGACTGCGTCACATGAAATGCACCCACAATCCGGAACACGTTTTATTTGATGTTTTGGGATTTGGATTCGGGTCGCATGAAATGCACACCCAGGCTTAAGAAAGTAAAATATTAAACACGCGCCTAAAGAGACTATCGCGTTATTATTTTGGGGAAGACCGTGAAATTCGCTAAACGGTCCTTCCGAATTCTAATTAAACCATACATTTTGTGAGGGCCCCGCAATCTATACGTTTTATTTGGCGAGGCTCGTCTCATTTTTATTTTTAAAGGATAAACCTACAATGACTATATTTTCTATTAAGTTCGTCTCTAAAATAAAAGAAAATCTCTTAATTATTTACATGCTGAAAAACGTAACTTATTAGTTATTAGTTTACGGCTAATGCGAATGGAAAATTGCGATCGAGTTTGTACAAAGAAAAACTGCTTTCATTTTATATTCTGTTATTCAATAATACTAGAACATGAGATTGACCATAATATCAAAACAGATTAATTATTCTCCGATTAATTTAAACTAACATTATTAGATGAAGAAAGTATACATATGCAACCTCATTATTCATTAATCATTCAACTACATCTTTATACGAAGAAAGAAAAATTATATTCAACCACAAATCTAAACAGGAGGAATTCAACAGGAACAAAGCCTGATTAATATTTCATTTTTTGCTTCAAGCCGAGATTGTACAAATGTGTACCTGGAAACAGCAGTACAAGAACAAAAGAAGGAGAAGTCAGCAGCAGTAATAACACAGCAACAGCAGATTCAGCAACACCGCAAACCAGTACAGTAGGAATAGCAGAAAACCCAGGAGACTATAAACGACTCCAAGTATAGAGAAGAAGTAAAAGGCAGGAAGGTTCTGACTATTTCAGATCTTAAGCGAGGCAATGAAGCAGTAACTATTCTTTTTCAACTTCAAAACTCTCCAAAATGAATTCTGCCCCTGTATATTCAGTGTATCCAGAATGTATATCGGGTGTATACTTCTCACTCCGCCCCCTCTTTTTTTCTTCTCTCTATCTAGTTTTTCCTCTCTTTTTTTCCACCCTTCTTCCTAAATTTTCTCTTCTATTTATAGCAAAATTTTCGAAATTTTCAGATTTGTTTTTTATTATTTTATTATTTTTTTAATTAAAAGAAATCCCACTTACAAATTGCTTTTATTTTTTTAGAAAAAGAAATCCCACCTTTATTTACTTTTATTTTTAAAATTCCAACTTTAATTACTTTATCTTATTTAAAATCCCACTTTTTATTTTTTTAAAAGAGAATCTCACTTTATTTAACTTTTCTTTAAAAAACAAACCACTATCTTTTCTTTTTCTTTTAAAAATGCTACTTTCAATTACTTTAAATTTTTTAAATTTTCAGATACCTTTATATTTATTTTTTAATTCCAACCTTATTTTACTTTTAAATTTTTTAAAACTTTTTTACTTTTTTTTAAATTTTCTACATTCTTTTACTTTTTTATTTTTTTTTTAAAATCATTTCCGAAATTACTATATATATATATATATTTTTTAAAATAAAAATAATAAATAAAATAAAATATTTTCGGATTTTTTTATATATAAAAAAAACAAAAAATAAAACTATTAATAGTGATAATTCACTTTTTATTTTTTATTTTTTTGGTTTTGTTTTGTGTTGGACAAAAATGAAGAAGGGATGTTGGGTTAATGGAGCGGACCGGATCGACCCGGTTTGAAACGGACCGGGTCATGGGGAAAGTTGGGCAATTATTTGGGCCTGTGGTTTGAAATTGAAGAAGTGACCCAATCCGATTTTTCTTTGTATTTTTGTTCTCTTTTCTTCTTTTATTTTTCTAAAACTAAATTATAAAAGTACTTAAATTATTATCAAGAACTAAATTAAGTTATAAAAGCGCAAATTAACTTCCAATAACAATTAACGCACAATTAAGTAATAATTAAGCATAAAATTGTATATTTGGACATTAAATGCTAAAAATGCAAAAGGTGCCTATTTTTGTAATTTTTAATTTTTGTAAAACTAATTTAATTACTAACAATTGTAGAATTAAATCCTACATGCAAAATGCGACATATTTTTATATTTTTTATTAATTTAACAAATAAGCAAACACAAACAAATACAAATAATTATCCAAAAATATCACAAAAATACTCAAAATTGCACACCAAGGAAAATCATTTTATTTTGCATTTTTTTGGGAGTATTTCTCATATAGGGCAAAAATCACGTGCTTACAGTGGGTGTGCTCCATTTGCTCTGGAATTGCTTATTTGGTCAGTATGATTAGTACATGCATTGATTGGTATGACGGAGCTCTATCCCAACCTTTATGATATTATGTATTGTTAGAGGCTTATAGATAGATGTCATGTATACAGATTCTTGTATGTCCTGTCGGCCTATGTTTTGAGTATATAAAGGATTATGTCGGCTTTATTGGCCCGTATGTCATATGTATAAGTTTAGATTACATGTTGGGTCGTCCAATGTCGAGTATTTTCCCATATTTTATTCTACTTATCTCATGATAGCCTCTCTGGCTCATTTACCTATGATAGTATGATACGAAAGATACGTTATGTAGGTACTCGGTTGAGTAAGGTACCGGATGCCTGTTGCTCCCATCGGTGTGTGTCGTGACAATAACATCTTGATTTACTTCACTTATACACATTCTTTTGTGGTAGAGACTAAGTATATAGAAAACACTCTCCTTCCTTCTACTGGATTTCTACCAAGAATAAATCTTTGTTAGTTTTTGTTCCTAGTTTTATACTAGAAGAAGTTGTTGAATCCTGGGGATACAACCAATCCGGGTAAAATATTCTTAAGGACAGTGTCTTTGGCATGCCTCAAGCTTTGAAGATTTTCGTACATGTTTTGTGATCAAGTATTTTCCGTAAGATTTACAACAATCTTAAGAAGATTTTACTTTGTTCTTATGGAGAATATTACTTATGGAATTCTGATGGACTTTAAAGGCATACGGTAATATCTTCCGCTTGATAGGTTCTTGCGTAACATTATCTAAGTATCAGGTATGCGTAATTGAATTAATACCTCCTCAACATTTATTTTTCCATGCTTATTCTCGTGAGAATATAATTGGCAGATAACTTTGGCCTTAAGATGATACATATAATCTCCTTCTATTTTTATTAGTGTTTCGGGTTGTGCATTATTTGCTGAAGTGAATTTGTAGCGTGTTATTATGTAGGTGCATTTTGTATTGTAAAAGAAAATGCACGTTATTCTTTTAGTCTTGTAAGAGATCTTTTGTAGTTCTCTTTATCTTGACTGTTTTGAATTTTCTCTCGTAACATTTTAAAGAAGCAATATATTATTTGTTTTCAGCAGTGGTAAAACTTAATATTTTTAATGCATCAATATTTTACAATTTACTTATGTTGCTAGCTATCATAAATGACCAATTGAGTGCTCTAGAAATGACTATCTTAACATGATTATTATACATATATCTAAAAGTACTCATGTATGTATATTGTTGTCAATTGCTTTTGTCCGCCAACATTTTTAAAAATAATAATTTAATGTCAATATAGAAGAGCCTTACGAAATTTGTGATTCTTGTGGCGACAGTGTATATATATATATATTGGAGAACCAAAATATATTGCATTTTGGTGAAAGTACTTTGTGTTCTAAAAATAATCTTTGCTTATCTCTTGATCATTTAGGTGAATGTTAAATAATGACTAATTTTTCTTCATATAACTAAGAGTTATTTATTTGAGATCAAACTTTATGGAAAATAATAATTGTTTTGTGGGACACACTAAGCCATTATATATTTTTCAATGTAGAAGAGGATTCGGTAGAAATGATAATCCTGCAAAGTCAAAAATAAATTTGACTAAGCAGATGATATAATCGTTGTGGTCATTCTCAAGCGAATCTTGTGCTAATATAAGAGGTTGGGTGTTAACTCTAGTGTTACTAAGTATATTTGTGCTAAGAAAGTTAATTTTGTATCCTACACTCAAGTTGAATAATATAAAGAATGATTTATTTATTTTGGTAATACTTCTTATAAGTTATGAAAAATATTATCCTCTACCTTAAAATTATTGAAAATGTAGGGGTCACAGTATTTTACTTTGGGTCTCTTACATATTTAGGTGAAGAAATTATTGAATTATGACCCGTTTCATATTTAAGATATTTCTGCAGAAGTTAAAGTTGATTCTAAGTTTAGAAAATTTTACTTTGGTATTTGAATATGAAAGATACCAAAAGAAAATAAATTCTAGTATGTGTTGAATATTTCAAATGACACTTGTGTGGAAGTCAAGTTTCTTTTCATTTGGGATGATTTTATACGTTATTTGAGAAGTACTATGAATTAGTATTCTGTATATGGATTTCCACTTATTAGAAATATACAGTGATTATATTGAATCTCTGATTAAGATTAATAAAAACTCATTAGTGGTTATTTGAACACCTTTTGGTGGTGTAACGACCCGGTCGGTCATTTCGAGAGTTGTAGCCTCGTTTTTTCATTTTCTGCTTCTTATGTGTTTTATAGTTGTTATATGACTTACCAAGTTAGTTGGTTCAGGTCTGGAGAGATTTCAGAATGAATTGAAACACTTAATCTCATAATGAAAAACTTAAGTTGGAAAAGTTGACCGGATATTGACTTATGTGTAAACGACCCATAATAGAATTTTGATAGTTCCGTTAGCTCCTTTGGGTGATTTCGGACGTAGGAGTGTGTCCGGATTGTGATTTGGAGGTCTGTAGTAGAATTAGGCTTGAAATGGTGAAAGTTGAATTTTGGGAAGTTTGATGGGGAGTGGACTTTTTGATATCGGGGTCGAATTGAGATCCGAAAGTTGAAATAGGTTTGTGGTGTTAATTGTGACTTATGTGTACAATTCGAGGTCAATCGGGCATGATTTGATAGGTTTCGGCGTTGTTTGTAGAATTTGGAAATTTTAAAGTTCATTAGGTTTGAATCTATGTGTGATTCGCGTTTTGATATTGTTTGAGGTGGTTTGAGGGTTCGACCAAGTTTGTATGAGGTTTTAAGATTTGTTGGTATGTTTGGTTGAAGCCTCGGGGGCCTCAGATAGATTTCGAGTGGTTAACGGACCAAGGTTGGAAGTTGAAGAATTGCTAAAGTTTGAGGACTGCTGGTGTAATTGCACCTGCGGAGTGGGCACCACAAGTGCGAGCCCGCAGAAGTGGGAAAGGAAGTGATGAGTAGAGGTCGTAGGTGCGAAGATTCTTCCGCACTTGCGTGGTCACAGAAGCGGGGTGATGGGCGCAAATGCGGGTGAGTGCGCAGATGCGATGGTCTGTTCTGCACCTGCGATTTCATAAATGCAGTCGAAGGCTTGTAGAAGCGGAGGCAGCTGGGTAAGTGAACTCTACAGAATCGGAGATGTAACCGTAGAAGCGGGTCCACATGTGCGGATAAGTGGCCGCATGTGCAAAGAGCCTGGGCAGAATGTAAACGTTGAGTTCCGAGGGTTTTATCAGTTCTTGACTTTGCATACTCGAAACTGAGCGATTTTTTAGAGAGATTTCGAAGGGATTCTTGAAGTAAGTCACTTGTGGTTAAACTTCTTCAATAATTATGTTTCCCCATTGATTTTTCCATCTAGTTGGTGTGTTTTTGAGGTGTAATTTGGGAATTTGAGGCTAGGAATTTGGAGAGTTGATTTTAGGGATTTGAGTAGCGATTTGGTGTCAAATTTTGATGAATTTGATATGACTAGACTCGTGATTGAGTGGGATTTCAGGTTTTGTGACTTTTGTTGGATTTCAAGATGTGGGCCCGGGGGCCGACTTGAAGCTGATTTTGAATTTTTGACTTATAATCTCGTAATTTTTTTGGAACGGATTCCTTTAGCCCGTATTAATTTTATCGTATTATTTGTGGTTAGATTCGAGGTATTTTGGCCGATTCGCGAGGCAAAGGCGCGTTGGAGTAGAGTTTTGCTTGGATTGAGGTAAATAACAGTTCTAAATCTGGTTCTGAGGGTATGATACCCCAGATATTTTGTTATATGATTGGTATGGAGGTAACACACGTGCTAGGTGACGGGTGTGTGGGCGTGCACCGTAGGAATTTTGACTTGGTCCATTCCGTGGAACTGTAAAGTTGAATAACTTGTTGTTAGCTATATCCTCTCCATGTATTATAGAAATTTGACTATAAATCATGTTAGAAATAATGTTTAGGCTATGTGTTGGTACTATTGGGACCCACAAAGGTCGTGTTACCTGTTGAATTACCTGCAAAATGCTATTTGTACTCAGTCTCAGTTTTTACTCGCATATCATATCTAAGTCTCTATTATTTTCTTGTTGATACATTATATCATTGCTGTTTTGGCTGACTTTTCATGATTCCTAAGAGCCCGAGAGACTGGAGAGATTGATGACTAAGTGAGACCGAGGGCCTAATTGTGAGAATGTTTATGGGATCGGGTTGCACACTGCAGCATGTTTCATTGATTTTTTCCATGATTGGCTTGATATAGAGCTTGGGCTGAAGGAGCCCCTCCGGAGTCTGTACACACCCCAGTGAGTGTAGGTACCTATTGAGTGCGAGTGCCGAGAGTGTCGAGTGCCGAGTGACTGTGAGGGCTGAGTGATTGTGAGGTTTGGAGTGACTGGGAGGGGTGAGTGACTGTTGCTCTGAGAGGCTGTATATGATTTCATTGTTGTTGCACATAGTTGCCATATATCACAATTTTGAAAACTTTTGAGAGATATTTTATCCGGTTTTCACTTGAACTTTTCATGTATAAAGTGATTTGACTTAAATTGCCGGATTTGAAAGCATGTCTACTTTCTTCGTTGAGATTACTTAAATTGAACTATAACTGTGTAGCTCGTCACTATCTTCAGTTCTTTATTTACTCTTGTTACATACTGAGATGGTTGTACTGACGCTACACCTTGCACTTCGAGTGCAAATCCATGTGTTTCTGGACACGGTGAGTGTTGATATTTCGCACAGTTGATCGTTGGAGACTTTGAGGTAGCTACCCAACATTCACAATCCTTTTTTCTCCTTCCTTATATTTTCTTTAATTGTATTTTGATCCAGACTTTCATAGATATTTCTTTTCTAGATCGGTGATGTATAGATGCTCATGGGCTTAGTGACACCCCCGATTTGGGAGTTGCTTTCCGCATTTGTGTTTTGGGTTTCTACCCTATTTTATGAAAACTTTTTGGTATTTAAAACTACTTTGACTCAGTTTCTATTGAATATTGGAATGTTTTGGAAACGTCGGCCTTCCTAGTACCACGATAGGCACCATCACGCTAGGTTAGAATTTGGGTCGTGACAAGTGGAGTGTTATGGTATTGAAATTGCCTGGCAATGAGGGTGATTAAGCAAACCATTTGGTGAGTATTCCACTGGGAATTAGACCGAAAATATTTGTGTCAATAAATTATGATTGCCAAGTCATAATATTCCACTAGGAATTAAACCGACAAAATTTGTGTCGATGAATTGTGATTGCCAAGGTGCAATAGCCATTGTAAGGAAATAATCTTTTAATGGGAAGAGTAAACACATTTCTTAAAATATAATAAGATAAAGCAATTGCTTAGAGATGAGAATTTTTTCATACATATAATGTGTAGTCAAAATAGGAGTTGGTCGATCCTTTGACTTATAAGTAGAACATCGATGGGTTGAGACTTTTGCCAATTTGAGTTATATCAACGATAATGGTAACCCAACCTATGTGATTGGAGATCCCATGAAGTATGTTCATATGGGTAATAACAAGTCATTAATTGATCAAATGTGCACTATTAAGTTATGTCTCTTCTATGATATGTATATAGTGCAAGACTACAAGGAATGTGGGGCTGAGTTATTAAACTCTTAATCCAATAATCCATAGACTTTTATGGGTGGTGTATTGTGATGCAAAATACAGTTGATGGATGAACCTATATGAGTGTGGAGTGAGATTGCTCCTACGAATTTATGACAAAATTTCTAGAGCACTCATGAAAACCAGGCGTGTGCATGGCGTTTTAGCGTAAAACCACGATAACGACAAAGATTGTGCGAGTATAATTTGATAGATAAGACCTGGGATTACAATATAATTTTTGGTTCATAGAAGTTCTAAACTTCACCAATTGTTCTGTAAGTTTATTCTTATTTTTTCTAGGTCTGGTTCATAGTTATGAGACACCAGATTCGATGCATTATACTCATATGTAAAAAATCCAACAAAATACTCTATCCTTCTATTCCTTTTGAGATATGTGGGGGATTGTTAGAAAAATAATAGATATTATATCTCAAAAGGAAGTGTCTGGATTCATATTTTCTGAAACTGACTAGATTCATTTTGTTGGACATTTAGTGTCTTTAGTATTTCATATAATAATGGGTCATTATCCATATTTGTAACTGTTAGACCATTACTCGCCCATTATAACATCTTGATTTTCTTCACTTATACACATTCTTTTGTGGTAGAGACTAAGTATATAGAAAACACTCTCCTTCCTTTTGCTGGATTTTCTACCAAGAATAAATTTTTGTTCGTTTATGCTCCTAATTTTATATTAGAAGATGTTGTTGAATCCTGGAAGATACAATTAAATCGGGTAAAATATCCTTAAGGACAATGTCTTTGACACGTCTCAAGCTTTGAATAATTCCGTACATGTTTTGTGATCAAGTATTTTCCGTAATATTAGAGTTGTGCATAAGTTGGTAAAATTGAATTATTGTATAGAAACCGAATATTTTGGTATTTAATATCAATATTTTGGTATTTCTAAATTTTTAAATTTTTTATATTAAGTATGCTATCCGATAATTAATAAAATAATGATATTGTATAGAAATATATCATAAGTTACACAAAATACATTATCAATTATAACATACTAAGTTACATAATTCTTCTGACATTCATATTGAAGTTGGAAGTAAAACCTATGTACCTCTTTAGAAATTGGAGGAACAAGGTAGGTTGCAGATTCTAACTTTTACTCAGGTTGTTAAGCAGTTTAACGTAATATCTTTATGATTCTAGGATGTTCTCGTGTATTATTGTTGAATACATTGAACTAGTCCTTGTTGTATTCTCTAAGTTTTGAAATTAACTCTAAGCAACTAATAAGATATTTTCAATGATCAAATTTATTCATTTATGGATACCTTGTTTTCTCTCTATATGTTGATACTTGCTAGTTTGGGACAAAGATTTTGTCAACTGTCAGGTGAATTAGAATGTTTTTATTTTTGTATTTATGAGTAGTTTAATTAAGAATATTACATTTTATGGCTCTATGAACTAGTTAATATATAAGCCGAATAAATCGAAGTAACTAAACCGAATAAATTTAATTAAAAGAAGAAAAATCGAACCATACCGAATTTAATTAGGTATGATATTAGTATAGCATTTTAAGAAATTAAATATTGAACTAAAATATCTCAATATTGTATCGTAACTACCGATGAATACTCTTATCTAGATTTGCTCTTATTTTTCAATGACAAAAGTTTAACACCAGATGTTGCAATGTTTCCCACAATAAACTTACAAATTTTTAATGGAACTCACCTTGTCTAACTTATACCAAATTTTATCACGTGACATTATCTTAACCCTCCATTACTTAATAGCCCCCTCCTTTTTTCATCTCCTTTTACGAGTGACATATATCAGCCATTTTGTTAATTCAGTAGCATTATTTGAGCCTTTTTTCCAAGCCGCCACCACCATATCCTAATCATTGTAGAATCCTGATTCTCACCATGAACATATACGTACACACTTTTAATTCACATGCTTATACTTTCCATATTTAGCTACACCTCACTATGGTCCCACCTTTATAAGTACCAAAACAAACACCACAACTTACCAATTTCTTTCCGCCACCTCTAGCCATTGTTCTTCATCTTTTTGGTCGTCCATCGACTACCTCTATTACCGTAAGACGATCTTCATCTTCTTTCAAATCACCTGATGAGCGTAAAAATATGAAATTGATGCTCGCTAATCAAAAATAGTTAGTAAAATATTGTCTCCACTAGGATTAGATTTAAATAATGTTCGAGTAATTTCTAGTTTAATTGCTATTAAAACGGATCAACACTTGAGTTAAATGATTATGAACTACGTTAACTACTAAAGTAAAATAATTGACAATTGACGGCAAGGAATTAAATATTCACAAAGTTGATTTCTTATCAATGTGAAGAATAAGAGTCGTGACAGGATATGTGCAAGATAACTATTTGGGATTTAACTCTAGTTTAATTCACTCTAATGTTATAATGATTCTCACGAATTCACTCGATGATTAGTTCAAACGTGTAGTCAAGACTCCTCTCTCGATTAAATTTTAACTCTACGAGATGAACTAATATAAGCACTGTGAAAGTATGCAAGCATGCGTTAATGGATTAGTGTTTAGGAAAATGTCTCTCTAATATTCTCCTAACTTGATTTAATCAACAATTCAACAAGTTCTTTCGATAACTTAAGAGAATTACTGAATTAAGCCAAACAAAATAATGCAGATATAATCACCAAAATATTCCTCTTTCGATTAAATAAATTGGTGAATAAAGTTGCAACAATTCAATAACCGAATTCAAGCATGAACTAGAGTTAAAATCCACAATTATTTATCACAACATCATATCCGTCAAACCCTAAGGTAAACTACTACATAATCATGGAGGAAGTTATCACAAATATAATCAAAGAATAAGGAAGCATCAATCTAACGTTACAATCTAAACTCCCGTATTGAATTGATGGAAGGATGATGAAATCCTGGGTCTTGTAGCCTCCAATGCTCTCTCAAAGCTTCCAAGGTATATCCGTCAAAAATGTCTTTTTAGTGTATTTATACCATGTAGGAATATCACGACCCAAAATCACAAGTCGTGATGGCACCGAACTCAACCTGCTAGGTAAGCCAACTAAAATGAAAAAAACACAATATGTCTGAGATAATAAGAAAATAAAGAATGACTAACTGAACCTTTACAAGTTTACCAAGACCTGGTAGTACGAATCATGAGCTTCTAAGATTTGGAATTTTAAAACTGATACAAATAAATACACGTTCTGTTTGAAGGTTACATAAACAAATTAGCAGAACTCTAATCTACCAAGAACAAGTGGCAGTTGTATCCAAACGCACGAACATCTTCCGAATCAGCACCCGACGTGACCAGCAACTCCGATCCAAAGTCTGCACGGAACGTGCAGAAGTACAGTATCAGTATAACTAACCACATATGCTGGTAAGTATTTTGTCTAACCTCATCAAAGTAGTGACAAGGTTTTGAGTTAAAAGATGCTTACTATTATAACCTGTACATTAGACTAACAGTAAAAGCAGTTCGAAGCATAACAGATAAAAACATCATAAACTACTCGGCGAGACAGTCAAAATTTACAAAAAAAGAACCACAGTAAAATATTTACGATCTTTCCTGGTATGAAGTATATGTCCAAAATGTCAATTGTCAAATCACATGGCACAGTAATACCCTTCGTGCTTTTATTTCATCCTCACCATGTATAAATAGATTATGTAACAATTCAATTAGCACGGCAACACCCTTCGTGCGTCCAACCCATCCTTCCAAATGAACGTATAACAGAACCCACCATATGACAGAAACGCAATGACAAAAATTACAAAGTAGGGAATATGTAAATAACAACAATGGACAGGGATATACATGTGGACAACAATAAAGAACTAGACAGAAAGCACATGAGTAATAGCAATAACTGGAGAGAAAGGAATATCAACTTCAACCAACTAGCATATTGGAGGCTTAAGTGCAATTATAATAATTTAGACGGAAGCACATGATCTTTGCAAGTTAACAAATAAGAGCATGAATGACTAGTATGGTAAAAGACTTAAACTAAAGTGCAACATAATAGATACAACATGAGTATAATTATAAAAGCAGGAAGTAGACACAGTATTCACAAGTTAAGCAAGTAAAATACATGTACAGTGCAAAAACAATTGAGTTAAAGGTCAAGTACATGACAATAACAACAAGTTACACAAAACACGTAAATACAACAATAGCATCTCAAGGTAAGGGCACAAATGTATACATAGAAAATAGATATCACATCATAATGCATGTCCCTCGTCCTCACTTGCACGGAAACACCCTTCGTGCCATGACCTTACCATAACGTACAAGCATAACAATATAAATAAAATGGCACGGCATCACCCTTCGTGATTTTACTCTCAAATGATATGGCACGACATTATCCTTCGTGCTTTTACTCTCAATAATATGGCACGGCATCACCCTTCGTGCTTTTACTCTCAATAATGTGGCACGACATTACCCTTCGTGCTTTTACTCTCAAATGATATGGCACGACATCACCCTTCGTGCTTTTACTCTCATTAATATGGCACGACATCACCCTTCGTGCTTTTACTCTCAATAATATGGCATGACATCACCTTTCATGCTTACACTCTCCCTCACATGATAATGTATAAACAATGGCACGACATCACCCTTCGCTTTACACTCTTCCTTACCAAGCACATATAAAACAAGGACAAGCATGGCAGGAAGCATAAATGACATCAAAGAGAGTGTTTTTATCGGATATACCAAAAATTCCCAATCACAACTTTCCAAGTCAACACTGGTTCAACAATTCTCAAGAATTGTATTATTCCAATACTTCCACAAATCTCATAAATGATCCACAACATAAGTATAAAGTCTAGCATCTTAAGAATATCGTTTGTAGTAATGTAGTAATAATTTCGCATAGAGATGGCCGAATTAGACACATTGATGTATTCTTACAATTTCCATCAAGTTTGAACAAGTTATAACAATTTAAGTCTTGACATCTACCATTTAATATTATGTCCTTAATATCTAAAAGTCAAGTAAGGCATTTAACAAAATGTCACAAAACAATACAAACACAAATATAACATAATCCACTCCACTCCGAGCAGGATTAACCCAGGCACATACATATACGCTCGTCACCTCATATATGTATCACCCCTGCATGTGGCAAACAATGGCAAATAGGAGGAAAAATTCCCTCAACAAAGCTAGGCAAAACATTTACCTCAATTCGGCTAATCCAACACTTAATTTAGTCTTTTTCTCTACAAATTCGCCTCCGCTCGACTCAATCTAGCCAATGACGACTTGAATACACCACACAATGCAATAGAAAATAATTCCAATTAAAAAAACTATGATTTTCATTCAATTTCTAAAAAGTCAACAAAATTCAAACCCCGGGTCCACCCGGTTAAAACCCGGGTCCAAGGGTAGGTATTGACTACCCATAACCTCACGAGTCCAATATATGTTTTGTTTTCAAATCCGAATCTTATTTGACTCTTAAATCTCAAATTATTATTTTCAAAAATTTGACAAAATTCCCACATTTTCCCATAGATTTCCCATGAATTTGATGTTAAATCTTGTATAAAATCATAAAATATAGTTGGAAATTAGTTAAAGATACTTACCTAATGATTTGGTATAAAAATCCCCTCTCAAAATCGTCTCACCTCGAAGCTAGGGTTCAAAAATATGAAAAATGAAGCAAAACCCCGGAATTCTCAGCACTTAACAGGCTGCAAATGTCGCATTTGCGAACAAAACTTCGCATTTGCGAATGAACAGTGTTTTCGCAATTTCCATAAAAGGTTTGCAATTGTGGATGAACAGTGTTTTCACAATTGCCATAAAAGGTGGGCAATTGCGGACGAACAGTGTTTTCGCAATTGCCATAAAAAGTTCGCAATTGCGAATGAACAGTGTCACACCAGAAACTAGCAAAACCCAAACTTTTCCGAAATGATCCGAAACCACCCCGAAACTCATCTGGAACCTCCAGGACACAAACTATATGTGAATTTCAATCATAAAGCATGCTACGGACCTGCTCGCACACTCAAAACACTAAAAAGAGGTCGTCTTAACCCGATATTGACCATGGTCAAACTCTCAAATTTCTTAACTTTACTAGTTTCTCAACCAATGATCCAAAATACACCAAGCCCTTCGGGACTCCAAACCAAAAGTGCACACTAGTCTAAAAACATCATACGAATTAGCTCGCGTGATCAAATCACCAAAATAACACCTAGAACTACGAATTGGATACCAAATCAAATGAAATTTTCAAGAAAGTTTTGAAATCTCTATTTTTACCACCGGACGTCCGAATCATGTCAAACCGACTCCGTTTCCCACCAAATTTTACAAAGAAGTTAAATATTATAGTGAACCTGTACCGGGCTCCGGAACTAAAATACAGACCCGGTATTAACAATGCCAAACATTCAATCAATTCTTAAAAATATTAGATTTTTCAGACTTTTATTTTTCAATAAAAACTCATAACTAAGCTAGGAACCTCGGAATTCGATTCCGGGTATACGCTCAAATTCCATATTTCAATAAGGACCCACTGGGACCGTCAAAATATAGGTCCCGGTCCATTTACTCAAAATGTTGATCAAAATCAACTAAAATTAATTTTTTAGGTAATTTTTTTTGTTTTTATCAGTTTTGTTTTATCATATAAGCCTCCCTGGTCAATACTCGAACTGCACACATAAATTAAGAAAGGCTAGAATGAGGCTCTAATGGCTTCAAAACACAGAGTTTGGTCCTAAATCACCGAGCGAAGTGTAGATACTCAAAACGACCGATTAGGTCGTTACATCCTCCACCACTTAAACACACATTTGTCCTCGAACGTGCCAGGAGTCCTTCCAAAGCTATCAAATCACGGTGTAACCTTACTATGCATAACCCGGGGGTGATCCCACATCACCCTGTTCCACATAAGCCCGCCAACATAGCACAATTAGAGATCCTTATTTCAACCTTGGTCCTGAAATCTTAGAACTCAATCTCTATCATCCATAATTCATTGTAAGACCCGAATCCCATATCTACATACTGTATAAGTCTGAACAAAATGTATCAAGTCACAACCATAACCCAAGATGTAATCACATGATATACCCCATCACTTCGACACTCATAATAGAATCTGCTGACCACTATTACTGCCCAAAACAAATACAGTGCTAGTAGCAAACCTCATATCAATTAGAACCTCGTTCAAAACTTTCATACCCTACCGATGATGAAAGAAACATGCATAACCACTTAACCACTCATCCGATCAATAAGCTAAGAAACTCTTTCACCCGACCAGGGCCATTGTCCACATCCTCAACAAAATATAGTGTAATTCTTCCAAACCTTCCTCATCCTAATACAATAGCGTGAATCTAGGTCTAGAAACCTCATATCAGCCAATACGAGCAGCCACACTCAACCCGATTCCATACACTAATAATAATAATTCAGTATGACGAACCGGCCAGTCTTCTTAAGAATTAATGCCCTGATCTTCTATTAACTGCTTTTTCCATATTTATTTCTGCTATTTTGATTTGCCAGGATGTTCAATTTTCAGTTTCAAAGAGTTTTGGGATACTTAGTCCCTAAATGAGAGTTTAAGTATTGGAAAGTTGACCGTAGTTAGAACAGTATGAAGACGGCCTCGAAATGAAAATCCTATGGTTCTGTTAGCTCCGTTGGGTGATTTTGGGGTTAGGGACATGTTCGGATTGTGTTTTGGAGGTCCATAACTAATTTAGGCTTGAAATGTCGAAAGTTGAATTTATGAAGTTTCCGGTTCGATAGTGAGATTTTGATCCGAGGATAGAAATGGAATTTGGAAGTTGGAGTAGCTTTGTAGTGTTTAATGTGATGTGTGTGCAAAATTTCAGGTCATTCGGACAAGGTTTGGTAGACCTTTTGATCGAAAGCGTATTTTTAGAGTTTTTGGAATTCTTAGCCTTGAATCCGATGAAAAATAGGTGTTTTGATGTTGTTTTGAGCATTCTGAAGGTTGGAGAAAGTTTGAATGAAGTTATGGGATATATTGGTAGGTTTGGTTGAGGTCCCAGGGGCCTCGGGTGTGTTTCGGATGCCCAACGTGTCATTTTTGGAACTTAGAAAATTACAGAAAATCTTGCAGCAGTCAATTCTGGTTTCCTTCTTTGCGTTTGTGAGTGGGGTCTCACGTTTGCAAAGAGGAGCTGGTGCTAGAAAGGAATTTGTGCTTCGCATTCGCAAAGTGTCTCCCGCGTTCGTGAAGCTGGGAGTTCTATACCTACGCGTTCGCGATGGCTTTCCCACGTTCACATAGGAGGAGAAAGTTTTGAATCGCGTTCACGTCCCGTGCATCGCGTTCGCGATGAAGAAATCTGGGTCCAAGTGTAATTGTGCTTCGTGAACGTGAGGGGCCTTCTGCGTTCACCAAGAAGGAATTTGCTGTGCAGAATGTTTAAGTTCAAAATCGAGGATTTAGCCATTTTTTGTGAAAACTAGAACTTGGGAGCTCGGATTTGAGCGAGGTTTTGAGGGATTTTTAGAGATATAAATTGGGTAACGATTCCTTCCTCATTTTTTCTTGTAACCCATTAATCTAAACATGAATTCATCATTTAATTTCGGATTGGAGATGAAAATTGGGGAAAAGTTGGAAGAAAGTTCTTAGGCCTAGAATTCGACTTTTGATTGGGAATTTGACCTTAGATTTGGATAATTTTGGTATGCATGAACTCGTGAGAGTATGAGGATTATGAAAATATAAATTTTACCCGATTCCGAGACGTGGACCTGAGGGGCGTTTTGGTCATTTTATCTAATTTCGCGTATTAGCTTAGAATTTCTTCATAGAATCAGTTACTTGAAGTGTTATTTACATTATGAAATTGAATTGAATAGATTTGGTCCATTTGGAGTTGAGTACGCATGGCAAGAACGTGGTCTCGGGTTGATTATTGAGCCGGTTCGAGGTAAGTGGCTTGTCTAACCTTGTATGGGGGACCTTCCCCTTAGGATTTGGTATATTTGGTAATTGAAATGCCTTGTACATGAGGTAATGAGTGCGTACTTGTGCTAATTGTTGGAAATCTAGTTTTCATTAAGTAATTACTAGTATGTTTCCTTTCCTGTTTATATTACTTGCACTATTAAGCCTGTTGTTAGCTTAGGAAAGCATGTCTAAGTGACTTAATTGCTTTACTTGCTCAAATTGCCTTACCTGAATTCTGTGCAGCATGCTAGGCTAGAATTACTTGTTAGCCTTAATATGAAATTTGCCATTTCTTAATATTTTCCTGTTGCTACTATGTATTTACATTGGGACTAGGGACGTGGGATTCCGGTAGCTCCCCCTTACCTGTTTATTTTGGGACTACGGATGTTGGATTCCGGTAGATCCCCCTGCACAGTTATATGGAACTACGAGAATGCACCCGGTAGATTCCCCCAGTACTGGGTATTTATATTTGGGACTATGTAATGGGATTTCGGTAGATCCCCACGCACTATGAGTTGGACTATGGGACAGGATCCCGGGCGATCCATTGGATATGTATATTTGGGGACTACAGGACGGTATCTTGGGAGATCCCCGATTGTTATTTTGGTGTTCAGCCGTATTTTTTTCTGTGTTTACCTTGTCTCTATAATAGTTGTTGTTGCCCTTTATATCTGGTGTTACTCTTATTGCTGTGCTTATTTATATTGTTCTGTTCTATGCTAGTGAACTTTATATTTTATTTAACCTCAATAGGGCCCTGACCTTCCTCGTCACTACCCGACCGAGATTAGGCTTGGAACTTACTAAGTACCACTGTGGTGTACTCATGCCCTTTCTGCGCATGTTTTTCATATGCAGATCCAAGTACCTTGACTCAGACTTACCATCCTTGAGGCGAGGCGACCCTTCGGAGACTTTGAGGTATATCTGCCTCGTCTGCAAACTGAGGAGTCTCTCTCTCTATTCTCTGTTGTAGTTATAACCCTTCTGTATTTACTTGTTTTTAACTATTCTGGAGTTAGAGCACTATGTAATATCCTATCTTGTGATTCATGGGTTTTCTAGTTTCTGGAGAGATATATATATTGGATTTGAGAGTTATATTTTGTATGCCGAGCGACACTTTTAAAACAGTATTTTATTACATTATTTCAGTTTTGAATTGTATTGTTCCGCAAATTGGTTTATCTTCTGCGTTTTAGGCTTACCTAGTCGTAGAGACTAGGTGCCGTCATGATGGTTCACGGAGGGAGAACTGGGGTCATGACAAGTTGGTATTAGAGCTCTAGGTTCACATGAGTCATGAATCACAAGTCGGTTTATTAGAGTCTCACTGATCGGTATGGAGACGTCTGTACTTATCTACGAGAGGCTATGTAACCATTAGGAAAATTTCACTTCATTTGATTTTCCTGTCGTGCGAGATTTTTGACATCACGAATGCTAAACCTTTGTCTTCCATTCTCTCACAAATAGTGAGGACATGTGATACCAGAGATAATCAGACACCTGCGCCCCCTGCGAGAGCCGTCAGAGGTCGGGGCCAGGGCCGGGGTAGAGGCCGAGGATGCGCACGCGATGCAGCCAGGGCACCTGCGTGAGTTTCCACCGAGGTACCACCAGTAGTTCCAACCGAAGTCCAGGAACCTAATATGCCTACTGCTACCACTACTCCAGCTCTTCAGGAGACTCTGGCACAGTCCATGAGCATGTACACCGCTTTGGCTCAAGCTTTGCTTCCCCTTGTTACAGCTACATCTCAGGCCGAAGGAGGAGCACAGACTCCCGCCACCCACACTCTTGAGCAGCAAGTGCATGTTGAGCAGGTCCTTGATATTATTCCTATACAGCCTACAGTTTGAGATCAGCCCGAGGACAGGGCAACAACTTCCAAGGATGAGCAGATGAGCCTTGAGAGGTTTAAGAAGTACAAGCCTCCTGTATTCAGTGTCTAGCATCGGATGATGCTCTGGGATTTCTAGATGAGTGTTACCGCATTCTCCGTACCATGGGTATATCAGGATCGAGCGGGGTTTCCTTTACTACTTTCTTGCTTCGAGGGTCCGTCTATGAGTGTTGGCGCACCTATGAGTTAGATAGTCCGGATGACGCTGCTTCACTAACCTGGACTCAGTTTTTAGATCTGTTCCTGAGAGAATATGTTTCTCAGAGCCTCAGGGACGCATGGCGCATAGAGTTTGAGTATTTGTGCCAGGGTGCTATGACTGTCTCAGAGTATGCTATCCGTTACACTAGCTCGGCTAGACATGCCCCAGCCTTGGTTTCTACTGTTTGCGAGAGGGTTGAGGGACTTATTCCCACCATCAGGTCTATCATGGCTCGTGAATTGGAGATGGATATTTTGTATCAGTAGGTGGTGAGCATTGCTAGGAGGATTAAGGGTATGCATGCTAGGGAGAGGGAGGCCAAGAGGTCTCGAGAGTCGGGCCATTTCTCTGGTGCCCGTGCCTCTACAGTAGGTCATCGTGGTAGGGGTTATATGAGTCACCCTGTTCATTCAGCTATTCCAGTAGCCAGTGGTATTCCAGCTCCTCCTAAACCTTAGGAGCCTTATTATGCACCTCCGGTATCTAGCGCGCCTCCTGCGCGGGGTGCTTCCAGAGGTCAGTCCAGTAGACCTGGCCCGAGCCAGCCAAAGCTACCACATCCTCCCCCAGATTTTTTTGAGTATGGTGACACACGCCATATGGTGAGGGATTGGGAGAGGTGCACCTCCATAGACTTCTCAGCCATAGTGTGCCCCATAGAGTTCTCAGGCTATGGTTAAACTCCAGTTGCTACCCCACCTCTCAGCCAGCCAGAGGTGGAGGTCAGGAAGGTAGAGGTCGCCCTAGAGGGGGAGGCCAGGCCAGATACTATGCCCTTCTTTCCTGTATCGAGGCTGTTGCTTCCGATTTTGTCATCACAGGTATTATATTGGTCTGTCACAGAGATGCATCGGTTCTATTCGATCCAGGCTCCACTTACTCTTATGTGTCTTCTTATTTTGCCCCGCATTTGGGTGTATCTCGGGATTCTTTGAGTTCCCCTATTTATGTTTCTACTCCTATAGGAGATTCTCTTGTTGAGGACCACATTTATTAATCGTGTTTGGTTGCTCTTAGTGGTTTTGAGACCAGAGTCGATTTATTGTTGCTCAACATGGTAGATTTTGATATTATCTTGGGCATGGACTTGTTGTTGCCCCATTATGCTATTCTTGACTGTCACGCCAAAACCGTGATGCTGGCTATGTCAGGTGTACCGCGTGTTGAGTGGGGGGGGGTACTTTAGATCACACTCTTAGTAGAGTTATTTCTTTTCTTAAAGCTTAGCGTATGGTTGAGAAGGGTTATGACGCGTATTTAGCCTATGTGAGAGATGTTAGTATTGATACCCCTTCGATTGATTCAGTTCCAGTAGTATGGGATTTTCCCGATGTGTTTCCAGCTGATCTCATGCCGCCTGATAGAAATATTGATTTTGGCATTGATCTGTTGCCGGACACTCAGTCCATTTCTATTCCTCCGCGTCATATAGCTCCTCCCGAGTTGAAGGATCAGTTACAGGAATTGCTTGATAAGGGTTTTATTCGGCCGAGTGTATCACCTTGGGGTGCTCCTGTCTTGTTTGTGAAGAAAAAAGGATGGTTCTATGCGTATGTGTATTGATTATCGCCAGTTGAAAAAAGTTACAGTTAAGAACTGTTATCTTTTCCTTGTATTGATGATCTATTTGACCAGCTTCAGGGCATACGTGTGTTTTCTAAGATTGACTTGCGCTCAGGTTACCATCAGTTGAAGATTCGGGAGCCAGATATCCCGAAGACTGCTTTCAGGACTCGGTATGGTCATTACGAGTTCCTTGTTATGTCATTTGGGTTGACCAATGCCCCAACAACCGTTATGCATTTGATGCATAGTGTGTTCCGGTCGTATCTTAACTCGTTTGTCATTGGCTTTGTTGATGATATTCTGGTGTATTCCCGGAGTCGGGAAGATCATGAGCAGCACCTGAGGCATGTGCTTTAGACTCCGAGAGAGAAGAAGTTATATGCTAAGTTCTCGAAATGTGCATTTTGGTTGGATTCAGTGGCATTTCTAGGCCACGTGGTGTCGAGTGAGGGTATTTAGGTGGATCTGAAGAAAATAGAGGCCGTGCAGTGTTGGCCCAGGCCATCCTCAACTATAGAGATTCGCAGTTTCCTTGGATTAGCGGGTTACTACCGCCATTTTGTTAAGGGGTTTTCATCGATTGCAGCCCCTATGACTAGACTGACCCAGAAGGGTGCTCCATTCTAGTGGACGGAGGAGTGTGAGGCGATCTTTCAAAAGCTCAAGACAGCTTTGACTACAACCCTAATTTTGATACTGCCTACAGGTTCAGAATCTTATACGGTCTACTGTGATGCCTCAAGGATTGGCCTCGGAGCGCTGTTAATGCAGGATGGTTGGGCGATTGCCTACGCGTCCAGACAGTTGAAGGTACATGAGAAGAATTACCTGTCTACGACCTTAAGTTAGCTGCCATTGTTCACGCCCTGAAGATCTGGCGCCATTACTTATACGGGGTTCTTTGTGAGATTTATACTGACCATCGGAGCTTGCAACACCTGTTCAAGCAAAAGGATCTAAATTTGCGTCAGAGGAGGTGGTTAGAGTTACTGAAAGACTATGATATCACTATTTTGTATCACCCGAGCAAGGCCAATGTGGTGGCCGATGCTTTGAATCACCGAGCAGAGAGTTTTGGGAGTTTGGTTTATTTACTAGCATCAGAGAGACCTATGGTGATGGATGTTCAGGCCTTAGCCAACCAATTTGTGAGATTGGATCTTTTGGAGCCCAGTCGGGTTCTAGCTTGTGTGGTTTCTCGGTCTTCCTTATTTGATCGTATCAGGGAGCGGCAGTATGATGACCCTCATTTGCTTGTCGTCAAGGACAAGGTTCAGCATGGTGATGCCAAAGATGTGGCTATTGGCGATGACGATGTATTGAGGGTGCATGGTCAGATTTATGTGCCCAATGTTGATGGGCTTCGGGAGTTGATTCTGGAAGAGGCCCATAGCTCACGGTATTCCATTCATCCGGGTGCCGCGAAGATGTATCAGGATTTGAGGCAGCACTACTGGTGGAGGCGAATGAAGAAGGACATAGTTGGATTTGTATCTCAGTGCCTCAACTGTCAGCAGGTAAAGTATGAGTACTAGAGACCGGGTGGATTGTTTCAGCAGATAGAGATTCTGGAGTGGAAGTGGGAGAGGATCACCATGGTCTTTGTAGTTGGCTCCCACGGACTTTGAGAAAGTTTAATGCTATTTGGGTGATTGTGGATCGGCTGACCAAGTCCGCTCACTTTATTCCTGTGTGTACTACTTATTCTTCGAAGCGGTTGACGGAGATTTACATCCGAGAGATTTTACGTCTGGATGGTATTCTAGTGTCCATCATTTCAGATAGGGGTACTCAGTTCACATCACGGTTTTGGAGAGCCGTTCAGCATGAGTTGGGTACTCGGGTAGAGTTGAGTACAACATTTCACCCTCAGATGGACGGACAGTCCGAGCGCACTATTCAGATTCTTGAGGATATGCTCCGTGCATGTGTGATCGAGTTTGGAGGGTCTTGGGATTAGTTTTTACCATTGGCGGAGTTTGCCTACAACAACAGCTATCAGTCTAGCATTCAGATGGCACCATATGAGGCTTTATATGGTAGACGGTGTAGATCCCCAGTGGGTTGGTTTGAGCCGGGTGAGGCCAGTTATTGGGCATAGACTTGGTTCAGGATGCTTTGGAGAAGGTCAAGGTGATTCAGGATAGACTCCGTACAACCTAGTCCAGACAGAAGAGTTACGCGAACCGGAAGGTTCGTGATGTTTCCTATATGGTTGGAGAGTGGGTTCTGCTTCGGGTTTCGCCTATGAAGGGCGTTATGAGATTTGGGAAGAAGGGAAAGTTGAGTCCGAGGTTTATTAGGCCTTTTGAGATATTGAGGCGTGTTGGGGAGTTGCTTATGAGCTTGCCTTACCTCCCAGCTTGGCAGGAGTTCATCCGGTATTTCATGTCTCGATGCTCCGAAGGTATCACGACGATCCATCACACGTGTTGGATTTCAGTACAATCTAGTTGGACAAGGATCTATCTTATGTTGAGGAGCCAGTGGCAATATTGGACAGGCAGGTTAGAAAGCTGAGGTCAAAGAACATTATATCAGTAAAGGTTTAGTGGCGGGGCCAGCCGGTCGAGGAGGCGACCTGGGAGACCGAGCAGGATATGCGCAGCCGTTACCCTAATCTTTTCACTACTTTAGGTATGCCTTTATGTTCGTTCAAGGACGAATGAATGTTTAAGTGAGGAGGATGTGACGACCGGGCTAGTTGTCTTAAGAATTAATGCCCCGATCCCCTATTAACTGCTTTCCCCGTGTTTATTTTTGCTATTTTGATTTGTCGGGATATTCGGTTTTGAGTTTCAGAGAGTTTTGGGACACTTAGTCCCTAAATGAGAGCTTAAGTGTTGGGAAGTTGACCGTTGTCAAAACTTTATGAAGACGGCCTTGGAATGGAAATCCGATGGTTCCGTTAGCTCCGTTCGGTGATATCGGGCTTATAGGCGTGTTCAGATTGTGTTTTGGAGGTCCGTTGCTAATTTAGGCTTGAAATGCCGAAAGTTGAATTTTTAAAATTTTCGGTTTGATAGTGAGATTTTGATTCGAGGGTTGGAATGAAATTCCGGAAGTTGGAGTAGCTCCGTAGTGTTTAATGTGACGTGTGTGCAAAATTTCAGGTCATTCAGACGAGGTTTAATAGACTTTTTGAACGAAAGCGTATTTTTAGAGTTTTTGGAATTCTTAGGCTTGAATCCAATGAAAAATAGGTGTTTTAATGTTGTTTTGAGCATTCCGAAAGTTTGAGAAAATTTTAATGAAGTTATGGGATATGTTGGTTGGTTTGGTTGAGGTCCTGAGGGCCTCGGGTGTGTTTCGGATGCCCAACGGGTCATTTTTGGAATATAGAAAATTGCAGAAAATGTTGCAGCAACCAGTTCTAGTTTCCTCCTTCGCGTTCGCGAGTGGGGTCTTGCGTTCGCGAAGAGAAGCTAGGGCTGGCAAGGAATTTGTGCAACGCGTTCGCAAAGTGTCTCCCGCATTCGCGAAGCTGGGAGTTCTATACCTACGCGTTCGCGTAGGAGGAGGAAGTTATGAATCGCATTCGCGTCCCATGCATCGCGTTCACGATGACGAAATCTGGTTCCAAGTGTAATTTTGCTTCGCGAACGTGAGGGGCCTTCCACGTTTGCGAAGAAGGAATTAGCTGGGCAGAATGTTTAAGTTCAAAATCGAGGGTTTAGCCATTTTTATGAAAACTAGAGCTTGGGAGCTCGGATTTGGGCGAGGTTTTGAGGGATTTTCAGAGATA
This sequence comes from Nicotiana sylvestris, assembly GCF_000393655.2. NCBI lineage: Eukaryota > Viridiplantae > Streptophyta > Magnoliopsida > Solanales > Solanaceae > Nicotiana > Nicotiana sylvestris. The sequence goes on from NC_091067.1 coordinate 82,868,572, forward strand.
TCAATTGGGTAACGATTCGTTCCTCCTTTTTTCTTGTAACCCATTAATCTAAACATGAATTCATCATTTAATTTCGAATTGGAGATAAAATTGGAGAAAAGCTGGAAGAAAGTTCTTAGGCCTAGAATTCGATTTTTGATTGGGAATTTGACCTTAGATTTGGATAATTTTGGTATGCATGAACTCGTGAGAGTATGAGAATTCTGAAAATATAAAATTTACTCAATTCCGAGAAGTGGGCCCGAGGGATGTTTTAGTCATTTTATCTAATTTCGCGTATTAGCTTAGAATTTCTTTGTAGAATCAGTTACTTGAAGTGTTATTTACATTATGCAATTGAATTGAATAGATTTGGCCATTTGGAGTCGAGTACTCGTGGCAAGAACGTGGTCTCGAGTTGATTATTGATCTAGTTCGATGTAAGTGGCTTGTCTAACCTTGTGTGGGGGATCTTCTCCTTAGGATTTGGTATATTTGGTAATTGAAATGCCTTGTACGTGAGGTGGCGAGTGCGTACTTGTGCTAATTATTGGAAATCCGGTTTTCATTAAGTAATTACTATTATGTTTTCTTTCTTGTTTATATTACTTGGACTATTAAGCCTGTTGTTAGATTAGGAAAGCATGTCTAAGTGACTTAATTGCTTTACTTGCTCAAACTGCCTTACCTGATTTCTGTGCAGCATGCTAGGCTAGAATTACTTGTTTGCCTTAATATGAAATTTGCCATTTCTAAATATTTTCCTATTGCTGTTGTGTATTTACATTAGGACTACAGATGTGGGATTCCGGTAGCTTTTCCTTGCCTGTTTATTTTGGGACTACGGATGTGGGATTCCGGTAGATCCCCCTGCACAGTTATATGAAACTACGTGAATGCACCCGATAGATTCCCCCAGTACTGGGTATTTACATTTGGGACTACGGAACTGGATTTTAGTAGATCCCCCACACTATGAGTTGGACTACGGGACGGGATCCCGGGAGATCCTTTGGATATGTATATTTGGGGACTGCAGGGCAGTATCCTGGGAGATGTCCGATTGTTATTTTGGTGCTGAACCGTATTTCTTTCTGTGTTTACCTTGTCTCTGTAATAGTTGTTGTTGCCCTTTATATCTGGTGTTACTCTTATTGTTGTTCTTATTTATACTGTTCTGTTCTACACTGTTGAAATTTATATTTTATTTAACCTCTGTAGGGCCCTGACCTTCCTCGTCACTACGCGACCGAGGTTAGGCTTGGCACTTATTAAGTACTGTTATGATGTACTCATGCCCTTTCTGCGCATGTTTTTCATGTGCAGATCTAGGTACCTTGACTTAGACTTACCATCCTTGAGGCGAGGTGACCCTTCGGAGACTTCAAGGTATATTTGCCGCATCCGCAGACCGATGAGTCTTTCTCTCTATTCTCTCTTGTAGTTACAATCCTTCTGTATTTACTTGTTTTAAACTATTCTGGAGTTAGAGCACTATGTAATATCCTTAGCTTGTGATTCATGGGTTTTAGGGTTTTGGGAGAGAAATATATATATTGGATTCGAGAGTTATATATTGTATGCCGAGCGACACTTTTAAAACACTGTTTTATTACATTATTTTTGTTTTGAATTGTATTCTTCGGCAAATTAGTTTATCTTCCGCGTTTTAGGCTTACCTAATCATAGAGACTAGGTGTCGTCACGATGGTTCACGGAGGGTGAACCGGGGTTGTGACATTCAGACATGACAGATAATAGTAAGAAAACTAAATAAGAATACTACTATGCAAGTTAAGTTGGCAGGGAAATTTTAGCATTTTACCATGAACTATTTTCAACAGGGTGAAAGCAATATACACGAAATAGAAATAAGGAGCCACATTTCATCACTATACTGTTGCGGCATGCAACCCGATCCCATCATATCAATCCATATAGGGTACCCTTTGAGCCATAATGCTCGGGTTCACTGATCACATGTGCATCAATATCAAGCACAACCGAGCGCACAAAATATAACAGTGGGAAAAATTATTGGGAACAAACAATATTGAGAAAGACAGGCACAACTATGGTGCAATAAGCAAATCAACATCACAAAGGATACCTCGCCCATAATGCCATGAGGCCTAAACTGAATCGCAATATGTGTGTGAAGAATCATGTAACACTTACAACCCGTCATAGTATGAGAGAGAAATATATAACATAAACCAAGGCATAAATAACATCCATTCCACCTGATGATATACACATGGCAACAATTGCGTAAAACAAACAGGTTCGATCCGATACAGAATACAAATTTTCATTAAGCTCGAAATAGTCCCCAAACCAAATTTCGATCTTCCTCAAACATGTAATAACCCTACAAAAGTCTATAGCAACTTTCCCATAACACCTACCGCCAATCATCTAATCCTATACATTGCTTCTTAACTTGTAATCTAGAAATAGTCTGTCAACAAGAACATTCAATCGCCGAGCCTCAGGAATACCAAAAATTTCATACCCAATCTCAACACCGCTACTCAATGGATGACACGTAACTCATACTTCGTCATCTCGCGGAGAAACACCATAAGTCAAAACACATGGTACCTGCCAACCGGCGAACTCTACTCCGATAGGAACACATAGTTCCAACAAAACCTTAATCACCCGAAACCGTCCGTGCCATCAAGAACTCATATCCTTCCTTCCAAAACTATCTGCAACCTTATACCTGCAAATTTCAACCCCACACGGCACATCGCCTCTAGCATGCTACTCGCAATATTACGAAAATCCCATAGCCAACTCTAAACCATAAGAGAATTGAACACCTTATCATCCGAGAATCTTTCATTTAACCCAATCCAAGAAAACACCACCACACGCAATATAGCATCTATACCTATAGAAACCATCAACTCCGACCGTGGTCATAACCATAATAAGTTCTTCGGAACTCATTAACAAATAATCACGTAATCAGAACCAATCGCCTCTAACTCAATCGAGTCACGCAGACTGACAACCTGAAAATAACTCAATTCGATATGATCGCCCTTGAGGAAACTTCTGAGAACTAGAAGCCATTTCTTGTATCACCCCAACATTGACTTGTAGACCTTTCTTGACAAGGAAATACCATGGATTCGATTACCATTCACTTCTCCATAGAAAAGTTCAAAAGTCCTTAAATCCACTCATCATATTCTGATCTTCAATACGCAGCTAATACGCATCGAGCAATCCGTGCTTCACCAACACATGCCCATTCAAAGAAATAACCATGAAAGCTCTCAGTTCTGAAATTGATACGGCCCATGATCCTACAACCCGATTTGCAGCCTCCACCACTTAGCTCGAAACCACAGAACACCTCATTAACAACCCAAAGTACCATAAATGAACAACTAGAAGATCTAACATTGCATCTGTATCTGAGGCTAGACAGCACATCGCGATGATGATCAAGCATCCACAACCCGTCGAATCCATCTTCAGCATCACCAATCGTCGGCACATAGCGAATACTGAGCGCACAACATCACATATGAGCGATCGGGAAGAGTCAAAGTCGTAGGTTTCAAGCTGAAACAAGGTCGCACAATAAGGAAAGAAGAAAGGGAAATTTTTCCTAAATGTCCTGTAGCCTCCCGAAGAAAGGTATGGACGTCATCATACCGATCCACAGGACTCTACTAGACACTTGCTCATGACTCGTAGAACCTACGAACCTAGTGCTCTGATACCACCTTGTCACGACCCAAAATCAGAAGTTGTGATGGCACCTAACTCAGCCTGCTAGGTAAGCCAACTAAAATGAAAAAAACAAAATATGTCTGAGATAATAAGAAAATAAAGAATGACTAACTGAACATTTATAACTTTACCAAGACATGGTAGAACGAATCATGAGCTTCTAAGATTTGAAATATTAAAACTGATACAAACAAATACACGTTATGTTTGAAGGTTACATAAACAGATTAATAGAACTCTAAACTACCAAGGACAAGTGGCAGCTGTATCCAAACGCACGAACATCTTCCGAATCAGCGCCCGACGTCACCAGCAGCTCCGCTCCAAAGTCTGCACGGAACGTGCAGAAGTGTAGTATCAGTACAACTGACCCCATATACTGGTAAGTATTTTGTCTAACCTCGTCGAATTAGTGATTATGTTTTGAGTTAAAAGATGCTTACTATTATAACCTATACATTAGACTAATAGTAAAAGCAGTTCAAAGCATAACAGATAAAAAAATCATAAACAACTCGGCTAGACAGTCAAAATTTACAAAAAAGAACCACAGTAAAATATTTATGATCTTTTCTAGTATGAAGCATATGTCCAAAATGTCAATTGTCAAATCACATGGCATGGTAACACCCTTCGTGCTTTTATCTCATCCTCACCATGTATATATAGATTATGTAACAATTCAATTAGCACGACAACACCCTTCGTGCGTTCAACTCATCTTTCCAAATGAATGTATAACAGAACCCACCTTATGATAGAAACGCAATGACAGAAATAACAAAGTAGGGAATACGTAAATAACAACAATGGACAGGGATATACATGTGGACAACAATAAAGAACTAGACAGAAAGCACATGAGTAATAGCCACAACTCAAAAGCAAGGAATATCAACTTCAACCAACTAGCATATTGGAGGCCTAAGTGCAATTATAACAATTTAGACGAAAGCACATGATCTTCGCAAGTTAACAAATAAGGGCATGAATGGCTAGCATGGTGAAAAACTTAAACTAAAGCACAATAGAATATATACAACATGAAAAGCAGGAAGTAGACACAGTATTCACAAGTTAAGAAAGTAAAAGATATGGACAGTGCAATAACAATTGAGTTAATGGTCAAGTACAGGACAATAACAATAAGTTACACAAAACACGTAAATACAACAATAACATCTCAAGATAAGGGCACAAACGTATACATAGAAAACAGATATCACATCATAATGCATGTCCCTCATCCTCACTTGCACGGAAACACCCTTCGTGCCATGACCTCACCATAACATACAAGCATAACAATATAAATGAAATGGCACGGCATCACCCTTCGTGATTTTACTCTCAAATGATATGGCACGGTATTACCCTTTGTGATTTTACTCTCAATAATATGGCACGATATCACCCTTTGTGTTTTTACTCTCAATAATGTGGTACGACATCACCCTTCATGCTTTTACTCTCAAATGATATGGCACGACATCACCGTTCGTTCTTTTACTCTCAATAATATGGCACGACATCACCCTTCGTGCTTTTACTCTCAATAATGTGGCACAACATCACCCTTCATGCTTTTACTCTCAATAAAGTGGCACGACATCACCCTTTGTGCTTTACACTCTCCCTCACATGATAATGTATAAATAATGGCACGGCATAACCCTTCGTGCTTTACACTCTTCCATACCAAGCACATATAAAACAAGGACAAGCAAGGCAGGAAGCATAAATGACATCAAGGAGAGTGTTTTTATCGGATGTACTAAACAATTCCCAATCACAACTTTCCAAGTCAACAATGGTTCAACAATCCTCAAGAATCGTATTATTCCAATACTTCCACAAATCTCATAAATGATCCACAACACAAGTATATGGTCTAGCATCTCAAGAATATCATTTATAGTAATGTAGTAATGATTTCGCATAGAGATGGCCGAATTAGACATATAGATGTATTCTTACAATTTCCATCAAGTTTGATCAAGTTATAACAATTTAAGTCTTGATATCTACCACTTAATATTATATCCTTAATATCTAAGAGTCAAGTAAGGCATTTAACAGAATGTCACAAAACTCTACAAACACAAATATAACATAATCCACCCCGAGCATGATTAACCCTGGCACTTATATATACGCTCGTCATCTCATATATGTATCATACCCGCATGTGGCAAACAATGGCAAATAGGAGGAAAAATTCCCTCAACAAAGCTAGGAAAAACACTTACCTCAATTCGGCCAATCTAACACTCAATTTAGTCTTTTCCTCTACAAATTCACCTCCGCTCGACTCAATCTAGCCAATGACGACTTGAATACACCACACAATGCAAGAGAAAACAATTCCAATTAAAAAAACTATAATTTTCATTCAATTTCTAAAAAGTCAACAAAAGTCAAACCCCGGGCCCGCCCTCGGTCAAAACCCGGGTCCAAGGGTAGGTCTTGACCACCATGTTTTGTTTTCAAATCCGAGTCTTATTCGACTCTTAAATCTCAAATTTTCAAAACTTTGACAAAATCCCCCAATTTTTCAATAGGTTTCCCATGAATTTGATGTTAAATCAAGTATAAAATCATGAAATATAGTTGGAAATTGGTTAAAAATACTTACCGAATAATTTGTGTCACGACTGGGGATCGTCGGAACACGGATCCAGGTCTGTTTGCTCAAAATATTGACCAAAGTCAACTAAAATCAAATTTTTAACTCTAGAAATTTTCTATTTCTCATCTTTTCACATAGAAGGCTTTTCAAATATAGATCCGGACCATGCACGCAATTCAAGGTAAGGTAAAAGGGAGGTTTTTAGGACTCGGAACATTGAATTTGTTTTTTTAAAACAAGTGATGACCTTTTGGGTCATCACAATTTGGTATGAAAATCCCCTCTCAAAATTGTCTCACCTCGAAGCTAGGGTTCCAAAATATGAAAAATGAAACCAAAATCTCGGAATTCTCAGTACTTAACAGGCTGCAGATGTCGCATTTGCGAACAACTTCGCATTTGCAAATGAACAGGTTTTCGAAATTGCCATAAAAGGTTGGCAATTGCGGATGAACAGTATTTTCGCAATTTCCATAAAAGGTTCGCAATTGCGAATGAACAGTGTCGCACCAGAAACCAGCAAAACCCAAACTTCTCCAAAATGATCCGAAACCACCCTGAAACTCATCCGGAATGTCCTGGACACAAACCATATATGAATTTCAATCATAAAACAGACCTGCTCATGCACTCAAAACACTGAAAAGAGGTCGTCTTAACCCGATATTGACCATGGTCAAACTCTCAAATTTCTTAACTTTACTAGTCTCTCAACCAATGATCCAAAATACTCCCAAGCCCCTGGGGACTCCAAACCAAATGTGCATACCAGTCTAAAAATATCATACGAACTAGTTCGCGTGATCAAATCGCCAAACTAACACCTAGAACTACGAATTGGACACCAAATCAAATGAAATTTTCAAGAAAGCTTTGAAATCTTTATTTTTACCAGCGGAAGTCCGAATCGCATCAACCGACTCTATTTCCCACCAAATTTTACAGAGAAGTTAAAAATATTATAGTGGACCTGTACCAGGTTCCGAAACCAAAATACGGACCCGATATCAACAATGCCAAACATTCAATCAGTTCTTAAAAATATAAGATTTTTCAGACTTTTAATTTTTAATAAAATTCATAACTCAAGCTAGGAACCTCGGAATTCGATTCCGGGCATATGACCAGATCTCATATTTCAATATGGACCCACTGGGACAGTCAAAATACAGGTCCGAGTCCATTTACTCAAAATGTTGATCTAAATCAACTAAAATTAACTTTTTAGGTGAAAATTCTTGTTTTTATCAGTTTTGTTTTAGCATATAAGCCTCCCATGTCAATACCCGGACTATGCATGCAAATTAAGAAAGGCTAGAATGAGGCTCTAAAGGCTTCGAAACACAGAGTTTGGTCTTAAATCACCGAGCGAAGTACAGATACTCAAAACAACCGGTTGGGTCATTACAAGGAATGGGCCTGGATGAGTCTACCCTTTCCAAACCGAAATAGGACAAATACTGTAAGAAAATCACATAGGCGCAACACGCTATGCGCCGACCTATTTGTTTTCACTCTACAGGAATTTTGCACTAGCGTCCCGCACTCCGCTATGCATGGCGCGGGGCGGTAGTGCAATTTTCTCAGAGTAATTTTGTTTTCTCACTTTTTGACATCCAAACTTGGTCCTCTTCCCCCGAACGTGATGCCGGTTTAATTCTTTGGGCTTGTGCTCAGACTTCAAAACTCCATATTGTTCGAATTAGTTCCAATTTATCTTTTTTACTCGAAATAACTTCCTGCAAGGCATAACACATATAATAAGTGCAATACACTAACATTTAAGCTCAAATGCACATAAAATGCAGTAATTGGAGTGCAAACTATGACTAACATAATTCTATCCTACCATCAACACCCCACACTTAAACTATCACGCCTCGAACCTGGGCCTGGACGTAACACAGCACCCGGTGCCTGACTACATGTAACCAAGCAAACCAACTGGCTGACTGAATGAACATATGGTATCATAACATACCGAATACGGAAGATAAACTAACATATGCTGATATACTGAAAGTCTTAATGATATAAATCAAAGTTTGGAAACACTAATAAAAGTCTGAAACATATTCGTAGTTAACATTGCTTAACATGAAGAGCATATGACTCTGTCTACCTGTTGCTCTAGTCTATGAAGCCTCTAACAAAGTACTGAATACACTAACTGTCTGAAAATACTGACGACTGTAAGGTAATTATAATTCCCCGATAGAACTGGGGATCACCAAATAGCTGGTACGAGAATTCTAGCACTCTAAATCGTCAACCCATAAATCATTACCTACATCATGAGATGCAGGCCTCGGGCAAAAGGGACGTCAGTACATTTGAATTGCACTAGTATGTAAAACAACTGAAAGAAAGAACCGTAAATGCTAAAACTGAAACTGAGCTGATAACTAATAACTGATAACTGAAATGATAACTCCTGAAAGTGAAACTGAAATGATAACTAATAATTGATAACTGATAACTGAATTGAACAAAGAAAGTAAGCATATCAATACTCCCTCTTCTGAATGATAAACAACCTATTTATCTGAATAAACTATAGCCTCGGGCCTAATATCTGTGTGCACAAGCTACCACCTTAGGCCCAAATATATGTATACATAACTACAGCCCCATGCCCAAAAATGCATAAAGCCTCAACTACGACCTCAAGCCCAAATATGCATAAAGCCTCAACTACGACCTCAAGCCCAAATATGCATAAAGAATAAACTATGGCCTCAGGCCCAAATATGCATAAAGCATATAAATTACGGCCTCAGGCCCAAATACAAGTGTTCAAAATTCAGGGATTTAAAATCAGGAACTAAGAACCATACTGCAAAACATGATACTGAAATACTGAATCACTCTGAATTACATGATAATGGAGTACTGAATAGGACTAGACTGAGACATGTATTCTTGAAATGATTATGAACACTGAAACTTCAATTGTTTAAGACATGCTGAGTAATCTAGATTGAGACTCGTGAGCATCAAACCCAAGTCTATATTGAATACACATTGAGCTCACAACACTCATTATGAAAGTCATGAACGAGTTATGAAGCTAGAGAATAGAAGTTTTGCAACTATTCAAGGAACTAAGCTTAATTATATTTATGAGGCAATTAGTAACATTGTAAAAGAAACATTGTGTAGGGAGAATTCAATTGTTTAGTAGAAACTCCTCTCTTGATTAAGTCTCAACCTTACAAGACGACCCAATGTTATGTACGTGAAGATATGCAAGAATTCATAGTAGATTGGTCTTTAGGATAACCTCTCTCGATTATTCACTTAACTAGGTTCAATCAATAATTCAACTAGCCTCTTTAGATTACTAAGAAGAATTAAAGACTTCAACCAACAAAATATAAAGCAACAATATCACAAGTTATGCTTATCTCGATCAAGTGAATTAATAAATATAAAAACAACAATTAAAACATCCAAAATGATTCAATACATAAAAACTAGAGTTAATTATCCACAAACAAGTATCAATATACCAAATCCATCAGACCCTAAAGAAGAATTACTCTGTGGATAAGGAAAAATTCATCACAATTAAGTTTAAGTCGAAGGGAAACATAAAACAGCGAAACCCTTGTCTTGAGTAAGAATGAATGGTGAAATCCTTGTGCTCTTGCTTCTCCCTCTTCTCCTTAGCTTCCTTAGGTCTAAATTATATCAAAAGTCCTTAAAATACCGTGTTTCCATGTATATATACCAAGTAGGGTCGGGCCCAAACAAATACACCTTCTCCTACACGAAAAAGGACACTTTTCCCGGATAGGACGTGAGTGGACGCACACCTAGAAGGGTGCCTGCGCACTTGGCCGCACACATTTCACACTTTTTGCCTCATTTGCGCAGTCAGTGCACGGCCGCACACTTGCGGCTCACCTTTCACCCTATTCTGTTGGGAATTTGAAAATACGTAAAACATAAAAGTTGTAGCCCTTTGAATTGGATTTCCAACCATATATTGTGAAGCCCTAATGGAATTCTGAGCATAAAGTTATGTGCATTTTACTAGATAGTGTGCAAATATGCCTACTCGATTCTTCGTTTCGTTGCACTATCATCCGTTGATCCCCGAACATGATCCCAGATTAAATCCTTGGTCTTTTACTCAGACTTCAAAGCTCCAAATCACTTGAATTGATTTCATAACACCTATATTGCTCGGAATCACTCCTACAAGGCATAAAACACACAATAAGTGCAAAACACTAGCGATTAAAGCTCAGACTCAACTAAAGTGCAGTAAATTGGAATGTAATAATCGACTAAAACATGAGATTATAGCCTACCATCAACACCCCATACTTAAAACATTTTTCATCTTCGAGTAATCAAACCACACTTTATATAGAAACAACCTTACTAAGCAACTCTTCCAATTCATTACACCAAGAATATTTAAAATAGACTATGCACATGAGTGTAATATCTTCACCTCAAGATTTGACTAACAAGTAACATACATTATTCACAACCTGCTCACTTACTCTAACATAGAGGTCAACAACATTACCTTTCCTTCATGAATCAAGTGCCCTCACATAACAAAAGAGAATAGTTCCACACACAATAAAATTTAAGAATGATTAGGAACTTCAAATAGAAAGAATTCACTCACTCTCAGAAACAACATTCATATGCCACAAAAGATGAACCATAGGCTTGCCCATTGTGTACTACTCTACTAATTGAGTTCATTCAGTCAAGTATCAAGTAGGACTTTAAACTGGTTGTAATGTAGGCTACAAGATAGGTAGGATACATTTAGATATAAGAGTGACTACACCTCCCTAGGCACTTTAATACATATACTTTAACAATCGAAAACCCATACTTATGTCAAACCATAACTCCACCTTCACATCAATATGCATTAACTCCCTTCTTCTTTAAGCACAATTACATCAAGAGTCACCACTATCAAATAATATTTTGCACAATAATACAACTATATTTTTTTTTCTTATTCAACTCAAGTGGCTCTTACTTTTTCAAAATAATGCATCTTTCTCCTTATTTCATTAGATCCACTCAAAAGCCAATCCAACCACCCCACACTTCAACTTTTACAAAGTACATAATGATTTTAAGTGCTTTTGGGAGGTACAAGGTTCAAATAGATTGTCAATTCAAACAATTGGGTAAGGCTTGTAATGTGGTTGCCAAAGAAACAAGATTACAAGCTCAAAGGAGTTAACTAAGATACATAACAATTAGGTGGGTAATACATATAACTGGCTCAACAAACAAACGCCTATATCACTTCCAAGGCTGAATAAAACTACTATTTCTCTTTGCAAACACACGGGGCAAGTTCTAGACATCAAATGCAATGCATAGAATAGCATAAAAATCTCACACACACATGGCACATGACTCACTCAGGATTGGCCTCATCAAGACACCCTAGTCAAAGCAATTAAGCAAAATAAGATCATACAATTTAAGGCACTTATACAAAAGTCAAAAATTGAGACTAAGCGTCACAACTAAAGCACTCACTATTCTCAAGGCATAACAAAGTCAAGAAATATTGCTTTCAATTCAAATCATAGCACAAGGTTCCCTACTCCTAACAAAAATAAAACTAACTACACTCGGTTCAAACAAAACCCTTGGAAAAAAACCTTGGCACAAAGGAAAATTAAGGGAGAATTAATACACTAACTACAAAAGAAAATCTTTTTGACTTTTTTTTTTCCGACTTAAATCCCTCAAGAAACCTATCGAATGATATCCGTCGTCAGGAAAAATCAAATTTTTTAAATTTTTTATGTTTTTTTTTTAATTTTTTCTACTACTCAAACTAACAAAAGCAAAAACAATCAAGCTAACTAAAGCAAAAACCTATCTAATATGCATACAACATACAATTATCCCCCACCCCACACTTTAAGTTATGGCATGTTCCCATGACACACAATTAAATAGTATAAGGTAGAGGATACTTCTCTGAATCTCTAGTCGGGGTCTGAATCATAGTCGGGATCCATTCCATGCACCCAAACTAGTGCACACATCCATGCAAACAACTTCTTCTCAGCCTTCTTGGGCTGCACCCTACATTATCTTTATCAATCTCTAGAGCCTTCTCTTTTGAACTCTTCACCTTCCACTCAACACTTGCAGCTGACTTCTCTTTTTTCACTCCAGTTGCTATATTCATCTCAAACATCACAGTCTCCTCACCCACTCTAAGCATGAGTTTTGTATCATGTATATCCAGTATAACTCTACCCGTTACTAAAAATGGTCTTTCTAGGATGAGGAGGACCTCCTTGTTCTCCTCCATATTCACCACTATGAAATCTAAATGAAATACAAACTTATCCACCCGTACCAAAACATCTTTTACTATTCCCTCAAGTGTTATAGTTGTTTGGTTTGCCAGCTACAAAGATATTGGCACCGACCTTATCTCTCCAATCTCCTTCTCTAGTTTCTTGTAAATATACAATGGCATTAGATTAATTGAGGCACCAAAATTGCATAAAGACTTATCAAAATTTAGAGTGCCTAAAGAGCAAGGTATAGTAAAACTCCCTAGATCTCCACACTTTTGTGGGAGTTTATTTTGTAAGATCGCACTGCAATGCTCTGTGAGCTTGACCACTGAGGTCTCTTCTATCTTTCTTTTCTTTGTAAGAATCTCCTTCAAGAACTTTGCATAAGCTGGCATTTGTGAGAGAACATCAGTGAATGGCAGGTTTACATTAACTTGTCTCAGCATGTCTAAAAATCTGTCGAACTACTTGTCTAGATTTTCTTTATAGAGCTTTTGGGGAAATGGTAGAGCAGGCATGTGTTTGCTCACATCATCAGATTCCTTCCTTCTTGAAGTTTCCTCTTTCTTCTTTTTCTCTACTCCCTTCTTACCTTTCTTCTTTTCGGTCTTTTTATCATCTTCAATTTTTAGCTCCTTTCCACTTTATTTTTCAAGCGCAGCTTCTTTGTGAAATGGAGTGGGATCCTTCAACACTTGTCCGCTTCTCAAGGTCACAACATTTATCGTTTCTTTGGGATTTTTTTCAGTATCAAAAGGTAAAGTACCTGGAGTTCTCTCAGATAATACAGTTGCAATTTGTTCCACTTGTCTCTCCAAGTTCTACAAACCTGTCCTAAGTTCTACAAACCTGTCCCAAGTTCTTTGATAACTATCCCATGGGAATCTAATCTTTCATCAGTCTTTACAATGAAGGATTTCATTAGATCTTCTAACCAAGACTGATGTCACGACCCTGGTTCACCAATTGTGAACCTGTCATGACGACACCCAGTCTTCGCGACTAGGTAAGCCTAACACATTGTGGAATTTAACAATTCAAAATAAAAACAGTAAACAAATACTAAATAGAAAAGGAAGTGTATAACGATGCCGCTTGGCACATACACTGAATACACAACTCCTGAAAGTAACATCCCAAAACCCAGAATCCCACGGGCAACACAGGTTACAAGAAGTCTAACACTGCTCTAGTCACCAGAATTTGTCTAATACAAAGTGAGGAATCGAAATAACAACTAACAACTAGGGATGGAATGAGAAGGAGACTTTGCGGATCTACGAACGTAGCAGATGTATACCTTAAGTCTCCAATAATGCTCCCTGACAGCTACTGGCGGTATGCCTGCTTAGATGTACCTGGATCTGCACAACAAAAGTATGCAGAAGAGTAGCATGAGTACACCACATCGGTACTCAGTAAGTGCCAAGCCTAACCTCGGTTGGGTAGTGACGAGGAAGGTCGGGGCCCTACCGAGGTTATAAAAAAAATAAAGATGTTAGGATAAGATAAGCAGTGCAATTGAGAACCTACAGTAAGAATCTATGCAGGATAATAAGAGTACAATAACGGAAACAATGACGAAAGCAAACCATAAGGAAAGTAACCGGGGATCTCTAAGTATCCCGAGGATCTCTTAGTATCCTTGTCATGTACTAGGGATCTCTTGGTATCCCGAGGATCTCTTGGTATCCTCAATATAAGCCAGGGATCTCTTGGTATCCCGAGGATCTCTTGGTATCCTCAATATGTACTAGGGATCTCTTGGTATCCCGAGGATCTCTTGGAACCCTCAATATATGTGCCGGGGATCTCCCGGGACTCTAACCCGTAGTCCCAAAGTAAATGTGCTGGGGGAATCTCCCGGGAATCTAACCCGTAGTCCCAAAGTAAAACACAGAGCAGCAATACAAGAATATTAAATTAAACGCTAATTTCGTACCAAGTAAACATTTACTTCTAGCCTAACATGCTTCACGTAATGCAATTCAGGCAATTTAAGCAAATAGGCAATTAAGTCAACTAAACATGCCTTTCTAGACTAGCAACATGCTAAATTCACAAGTAGCATAAAACAAGGAAAGAACTCAATTGAAATACTTAAGGAAAAACCGGATTTTCAACAATTAGCTCAAGTACGCGCTCGTCACCTCACGTACAGGGCATTTCAATTATCAAATATAGCACATCCTAAGGGGAAAGGTCCCCCACACAAGGTTAGACAAGCCACTTACCTCGAACCGGTACAAAAATCGCTAAGAAACAATGCCCTTGCCACGAGTATCCGACTCCGTGTGGCCCAAATCTATTCAAACCAATTACATATTTTAAATAACATCGCAAGTAACTGTGAGCACGTGATTTTTGTTTTGCGCGACAATCGCTCCAAAAGAAATAAAAATAATAATAATTGGTCCTGCTGTACAATTTTTGGATTTTTACATGGCACTTTGTTAATTATTTACGATTTTTGCCCATTTTTATTTTTATTAAAACAAAATACAAAAAATGTATGTGTCATGCGTAATCTGAACCGTAACACGGTTGTTAAATAGAAAATCATAAATAGGCATCTTTGTCCGTGATTTTGTTTTTGTTTGATTTTACCTGTTTTAAAATATTTTAATGTGTGTGCAATTAATTGTATTAAGTGTTTATTTAATTTTAATTTGATTTACTTAGGTTTTGTTTTTTTTTAATTAAAAAATAAAGAAGAAAATAAAATAATAATAAAAACCCTTCTTTTTTTCGGACTTGGGCCAATTTTAAACAAATTGGCCCAAACAAACTCAGCCCAAAACCAGGCTTGCCCGGTCCGTGTCCAGCTGACACCAAGGACGTCCAAACGACGTCGTAATGGTTGAGTCTGATCTGAGCCGTTGATCTCTGAATGATCAACGGCCAAGATCACCTCCTCACAACCCATGATGAACCCGACCCATTTCCAACCGGACCAACCCAAACCCCCTTTGGATGAAACGACACCGTTTCCCCTAAGCCTTCAGATCCAAGCCATTGATTTCAATTGATCCGACGGCTGAGATCAACCCACCATTCCATATATAAGCCCCTTACCATACCCTGCCCCCTATCCGATACCCCAGCCTTCATCCTCACCAAACCCTTCCCCTTCAAACCCTAGCCGCCCCCATCTCCCTTCACCAGAAACCCGGCGGCATGGACGCCGGTGACCCTACCTTTAACACCATAGATGCTCCTCACCGTCCTGAACCCAAATCCACCAACCACACACCTCGAATCCCATCCCACCTTCTCGAATCTTCATTTGAAGATTCGAGTCAAAACTCGATCTACCCCGATCTGCCCTAAATTCATACCAGGCAGTCCCCGGACTCCCCTCGTGACCAAACCATGCTTGGTTTGGTCCGAATCTGACCAGGGAAGCACGAATCCCGGATCTAATTTTTTGAAACTTTAAAGGTCCTCGTCGATGGTCCGTGTTTTGTTCAAACCAAAAGATTAAGGTCTAATGGACCTTAATCGACCGTTCAGCTTTAAGAAGGTCTGTTCGAATCCAAGTTCAGATTTTTTGATTTTTCGGGTTTTAAGGTGAGTTTGTTTTCTTTTCTTTATTTGTTTTAATCCGTGTTATTGTTCTAAAAGCTGTTCATGTTTGGTGAAATCTTTTGTTTTGAGTTTTATTAACTGTATCCTGTCCACCTTGCCCGAGCCTTTGTGTTTGATTGTTTCTTTCTTCTACTTGTTACTGATATGTGTATATGTGTATGTGCTGTGCGAATAATTGAGCTTCAAATTTGAACTGATTAACTGATTCCTCGAGTGCAATTCTGCTTAGTCAGTATAATTCAAATCATGTGCTTGATGCTTTTAAATGTTTGATTTTGGCTACGATTGTACCTGTTATGATTAATATAGTCGAGTCGACATATGTCGTCAATTAGTTTTAACTATCTAAACAATAACAAATCGACTTACTTCTGCTAAGCATTTGTTTGAATCAATTAGGAACTAAGTTTGTATACTTATAGTGTTTAATTTGAATCAGAAATGTAAAAGGAATGTTTTGTTTAAAGTTCTGAATTGGAGGGCATGTGCACTTGTGCACAGCATGTGCATTTGTGCACCACAGGTGCATTTGTGCACAGCCTTGTTCCTGCATAAAGGGCTTTTGATTTAAAAATGGTTTGACAGCATATGCTGCCAGATATATTCTGCTGCCCATACTTTGCTTTAGTTTCAAAAATAATAAACCTTACTAAAAGTGAAGTCTGCCAGGGAATGTGATGGGTTTCTAATATTAAATAGCTAAGTGGAACTGGAAAGGGACAGCACATGAGAGGGGTATCTGATGGTCTAAACAGGCTGTTAAAGGGCTAAGTTTAAGGCTTATAAAAGGAGGGGGATAATACACAGAAAAGGGGAGAAAAGAAGGAAAAAGATTTTCGGATATACACACACACACACACACGAGATAGACATAGAGACAGAGGGAATTGTGAAGAAAAGATAGAAGACATCAGATAGAGATTGGAGAGGAGAGAGCTGAAATACATACATATTAACACACACAGACAGACAGAGAGAACTGGAAAAGATTTCTTTTGATAACTTCAGCATAATTTCAAAACTGAAGATTGACATTAGATTTTGAAAAGAAAGGAGATAGGGAGAGGGATATCACAAAAATCAGAAGCTGCTTTCTTCCTACTGTTTGTTCGATTCCCAGTTTGCTTAACCTGTTCAAATAAGTACTGATTTCCTTCCAAGTATCAGCTAGGTTTTTGTTTGTTTGGTTCGTATTGGTTCGCTTTCTCTTGGAATTGGATCGTCTGAATTCTGAGTCCACTCCCCTGCTTATTGCTGTCATTTTGCTGCCTCTTCCCATTGGCTATAACTGCATCTTGCACTGGGATTTTGGTTACCTGCTGTTACTGCTGCTGCACTTGTTTGCCATTGTTACTCTGCTGACTTCCCTTTTTTCTTCAATTGTCAAGCATTTCCAGGTACACAACTTCTGAAACCATATGTTGTTGAAAGTTTGAAGTTGAAGCAGAAATAAAGAAACGAATGTCTGTTTATGTTATAATACTTGTGTTCAAAAATAGGTTGAATGTTAGTTTGGCCTGTATTTGTTTAAATGCAAACTGTAAATACTCTGTATAAACTAATATACATTCTAAGTTGAGACGAACAATTAGATAACATTTGTTTGTTAGATCAGATGTGTTTTGAGGTATACAACCGTTAGTTTTGTTTCAGTTGTGACATCATAACATAGTATCTTAGCAAGCATGCGTATGTATTTTAGCCTAGATCTCTGAACTATCGAATCTACTACGTTCAGTTTCATTTGACTTCAAGATAAGTGTACTCCAAACTAATTCCCATGCATGCATTACGTTAACAGGGTGATAATGTACACCAACCCTTTTGTTAGATCACTTGCTTCTATATAGTTTTGATATGAGCTTCAATATAGATTCATTGTTTCGGAATAATGCGATGACTTTCGAGGAAAACTAATAGGCATTCTCAAATCCAATTAATAGTAGTTTTTCTTAATAAGTAGCCGATTTCATTCATCAAGCCTAATTATAAAGTTCAAAATTTAAGGTTTGTTTAATGTTAAACTTAGTATGAGTTATTTGTCGCTTGCAATCTCTCCTATCAAATTAACAAAGCTTATTCACTCTTTGAAGACGAGGCATGAAATAATTTTCACCTCATAAACAACCAATCAGGCAATCAAGCAAAATTCGGATTCGTCACATATAGTAGAGATTTGGTATGTTAGTTTGCTTAAATAAGTAAGTTTGGTATTTTCTCTTTTATTTTTTTAGAGACAAATGTAATAGAAATGTAGTCGCTTCAGGATATCCTTTTTCTAAAATAATGAGACGAGCCTCGTCAAGTAAGAATGCGAATTGCGGGGCCCTCAATAGCTAACCATAATAAATATTTAGAATCCAGGACAGGCCGTTTAGTGAATCTCACGGCCTTATCCAAAAAATAATAACGCGTTAGACCTTTTAGGCATGGTTTAATCAAATTATATTCTTAAACACGGGTGCACATTGATGTGACCCAAATTCAAATCTCAACGGAGTCAAAATGTGTCGACGACTACGGGTGCATTGATTGTGACGTGGTTCGAGATGCATTTTCACGACGTTGCAATTCTATAAAAATAAATGATAATAATAAAAGCGGTTTAAACTTAATAAAAGCACATAAGTCACAACATGTATTTAAATCAGATATTTAGCCATTATAACAATTTAAGCGACCGTGCTAGAACCACGGGATTCGAGGGTGCCTAACACCTTCCCTCGGGTCAACAAAATTCCTTACTTAGAATTTCTGGTTCGCAGACTTCATTTGGAAAAGTCGAAAATTTCCTCGATTTGGGATTCAAGATAAACCGGTGACTTGGGACACCAAAAGCCAAACCTTTCCCAAGTGGCGACTCTGAATTAAATAAATAATCCCATTTCGAATATTGTCACTTAAATTGGAAAAACTCCCTCGCGCATTTAACCCTTCGGGGCGGGCGCGCAAAAAGGAGGTGTGACAGCTCTGGCGACTCTGCTGGGGAAATAACCCAGAACCACTGGTTCAGGGTTCAAGAATTCGAGCTTAGAATAATTGTTATATTTGGCTTTATTATCTGATCTTTATTACATGTTTTTGCATAACGTGCTAAATGTTGTCTTTTACCGCTTTGATATTATCTGAACTGTATATAAACTGTGCCGAAACCCTTCTCTTCTTACCTCCGGGGAGAAGCTCGCTGGTCGAGACTCCCTATTCTGTTAGTGTCAATACCTGAAATAAGAAAGAGGTCGGACAAGTTACAAAGCCGGACGATCTCGCGGGTCCCCGGTACGTAGCCCCCTCCTCGACTCGAGTTGTCCGCTCGGGTACACAGTCTAGAACAAATACCCAGGTTACGAACCTAGAATAACTTGACTTCATGCCGGATCCCTAGTAGGAACGCTTATTTGCATCATGTTGCATTTGACTTAGGGGACTCAACACAGGGGTTGGGTCCGTCTAGGACTAGCAACCTGAAATGAAAAGACCATCATGCTGCATTCCTATCTGTGTTGTGCATTTATTTGCTTCAGTTCCACATGCCGACCGGTTTCTAAAAAAAAAAAAGAGGAAAAATAGCAGCGTAGGGAGATAATTACTTATTTTGGAAAAATAAAACCAATATCCAAGTAGTGTCAAAACCTCGCCGGAATTTTTCTAAAAAAAAAAAGAGAGTAAAAACAAAATTTGTCTTCTTAGTTTGAGTTATTAAAAAAAAACTAATATAAATTTTTTTCTTTTTTTATCACTTCCCAAAATAAAATAAAAAGAAGGTATTTATTTAAAAGTAAAAAAAACGGAAATTCATAATTCAAAAAAAATGTTGTCTCTTTCGTAGTACCCCTTTTATAAATTCAGACTAATAGTCCAAATATTTCCTAAAAATAAAATAAAATATTTTCTTTAGTTTTTATCTCTTTGCAAAAGAAAAAATATAATAAAAATACGTATTCTTGATTTCTAGGTTTATTTGATTTTTTCTATTTACGATATTCGAGAACTACGCCGGTTTGATTCTCACCGGATGTGGGATACGTAGGCAACCCTCATCGGGTCCAACCCCACCTTTTTCTAAAATAGCCAAAAATCAATAAATAAATAAAAACGTGTCAAATTTTAAATTTTGCCATAAATAAGTGGGGTGGTGTCCAACCTTCCCTTTTGCTAAAAATAGCCAAAATATATGTCAAATTTTAAATCTGTCATAAATAAGTCGGGTGATGCTGTTTTGTCGTAAATAGCCGAATGTTCCCAAAAGGGACGCCGGAAGGCTGACTTTGCATAAACAGCCACCTTTGGGTCATTTTTTTAGGTTTGGTCCAGTTGACCCACACAACCTTAAAATCTTCGTCACTGAGGCGTTGAAAGGTCGTGTTGGCAATATTTGAGTTTTCTAATTTGAAAAAAAAAACGATAAAAAGAGTCATAAATAAGTCAGGTGATGCTGTTTTGTCATAAATAGCCTAATGTTCCCGAAAGGGACGCCAGAAGGCTGACTTTGCATAAACAGCCACCTTTGGGTTTTGTTTAGTATTTTTGTCCAGTTGACCCGCACGGCCTTAAAATCTTCGTCTTCAAAGTGTTTAAAGGCCGTGTTCAAAACTTGATCCCCTTTGTAAAATATTTTGGAGTCAAGTCATTTTGTTAAAATTACCTTAATAAATGTGCAGGATGAGCACGATGCAAAATGAACATTTTTTAATAATGACCAAAATCCCTGTCAAGTTACGGCTATGGTGGAATGATCTAGGTACTGAAGGACAAAATGAGGTCAAGAAATATCTGAAAGGTCTTGTGGGTTTGTTGGAAATCCAACCTCGGGGAGATATCATAAGAGCTTTGGTTACCTATTGGGACCCGGCACACAATGTTTTCCATTTCTCTGATTTTGAACTCACCCCGACTTTGGAAGAAATGGCCGGATACATCGGGAATACTGAACTTCCCTTGAGGCAAAAATACTTGGTCGCCCCAAGAGTTGTCACGGTACATAGGTTCCTAGATTCATTGAAGATACCTAGAACAGTCCACAACCCGGATCTGGCAGCCAGATTTTGTACTCCATGCTTCATATATGATAGGTACGGTCATGAGGGGGGATTCAATAATCCAATTAACAAACTGTGCAGCAAAGGAGTTCGTCAGAAGTGGGACAAGCACAGACGGGTAGCGTTCATGATAATGTTCCTGGGCCTTCTGGTATTTCCAAGGAAAGACGGAAACATTGATTTGAAGATATCCGGGGTCGTCAGCACTTTACTCACACAAAGTGACAGTACTCTCACGCCTATGGTGGTATCTGACATCTTTCGAGCTCTTACAACTGGTAAAGCTGGGGGAAATTTCTTCGAAGGTTGTAACTTACTCCTACAGATATGGATGACCGAGCACCTCTGCCATCATTCCGAGATTTTGAGCCATGTTTCCCCGGAAAAGACTTGCATAGAAGAATCTTACATGAAAACCAAAGAGATAAGTTTGCCCAAAGGAGTCCTGGCATGGACCTCATTCTTTCAAGCTCTTACTGCCAGCCAAATACAATGGACGCTAGGATGGTTGCCTGTCGATGAGATCCTATATATGTCGGCAGCTAAAACTTATTTCTTACTGATGGGGCTTAAGAGCATTCAACCTTACGCACCCTACCGAGTTTTGAGACAGTTCGGAAGATGACAGACAGTACCTCATGAGGAAGATCTTAGCACTCAAGCGGTTGAGATAAGTCCTAACGGACAATTCCCAGAAGCGAAGATTCGCCAAATCTGGAGTGAGTGTCAATATTTGAAATCAGATACTTGCGTGCGGGATCGAGCCAAAGGAGAGACGACACCAGGCTACCTTGCATGGTATAGAAGGGAACTGGAGCATGAAAGGCCGGCTAAGAGACCCCACATCCGGAATTTCACCGAATCATCGCAAAGGCAGTGGGATTGGTTAGCAAAGGAAAGAGGCTATTGCGCCGAAATCAGCAGGTTAAAGCAACAAGTAGAAGGCTTGAAATATGAGCACAACGTGCAAGCTGCTACCAATCTGGGAGAGCGGAACAGGTTAATTCAGGAAAACGAAATGCTCAGAGCCCAGATCAAACAGATAAGGGTGGATGCGGATAAACAACCAAGGCGTCGATCAGACGAGCAGCTGATAAAAAGGCTAAAAAGTGAAGTCAGGGAATGGCAAGATGGTCTGGAGAAATCTGAAAACATCATAGCCGAGTTCAGGGCACAGTGGGATACAAGAGCAGATAAGCATCGTCGATACCTGAATCAATTGGAAGGCGACCACAAGAAAACTGTTGCTAAAATAAAGAGAGAGATGGCTGCACTTGAGATCAAAGCAGTTAATCAGGCCAAGGATTTCCGAATTGAGAGCAGATACTGGTACGACTCAATAGCCCAGATGAAGTCGGAAGTACGGCGACTGAAGCATCAGCATATACAGGATACTCAAGTATTCAAGATATGTAGCGATCAGATAAAACGCCTACTCGTAGAGAAGAAGCAAACCAGAGATAGGATCAAGGCCATTGCCCATGCCATCACCAGACGATGTCTACGATGTGAGAACATGTCCAGCGTTACCGTCCTCTCGGCAGTGATGGGTTATGTCAAGCAGACTATGCATGAGCTGGAGCAACTTGAGAGGGATATCACGCCTAGGACCGCGGCGAGGCCGAACGATGCCCCGCGGACACCAATTTTCAAAACCATAATGCACTCATAAGTCAAGCCTGTATCTTAGCATCTTCTGCCTGTTTTTCCATCAGGGTGATTTTTAGTCTATTTTGAGTCTAGGTTTATTTTCAAAGTTTGCTCTTTCTTTTGCAAAATGTAGTTTGTAATAGAACATTTCAACAATAAAGAGGTTGCTTCTTTTACGCTCATTTGTGTTTTTCGAACTACGTAATGATCTGATTCACGTAGGCATCGTGATACGTAGGCAATCCTCATCGGATCCGGTCGCATTTCATTTACTGCAAAATAATAAAAATAATAAAAAAAAAAGAAAAGAAGGGAAAAAAAGGGAAAAACTAATAAGAGGAAAAATGCCGAAATGACACGGTTGGTTTGGTGAAAGTCTGGCCTCGCACTCATACTTCACGAGGTCAAGGAGAAGTGTTCAACTACCTGTTGTTAGGACCAGAAGCAGTACTCACACTTACTTCACCAGGTCAAAAGGAAGTGTGGAAATGTCTTCAGAAATTCCATTGCAAACAATCCCTGTTTCCGAGGAAAGCTCGATCTCAGCCGTCCTCACACCTGAATCCGCAACTGCGGAGGAAAATAGAATCCTACGGCTCCGCATGTTGGAAATGCTGGACGATTGGAATAATGGGAAAGAGCCGCCAAGTGTCGTCCCCGGATTCCCTGAATTATTCTCCAGGTCAAGTGGGACTTCTAATGTCCCCATAAATTATCCTGCTACCCCATTCGGGTACCCAGCCACCTCAGCCTTCTCTGCTGGATCGCCTTCTGAGCCTCATCCCCGAATGTCGGCCACTGATGCAAGCATGAACATCTTTACTGCATCGCCTTGCCCGATCACGGCACAGCCCGCCACGTACAAGCCAAGCTTTGACTCATCCTCTTTTACATTCCAAGCACCATCGTTCTCAATGGAACCAACTAGGTTCGCTACCAGTACTAATCCTCTACCGCCTCAGTGCGAGCTCGCACCTGGGCAGGATCAGAACCCCAGAACTGCAGAACAAAATGAGATTGCCAAGAGAATGAGAAGCCTTGAACAAAGTTTGAAGAATATGCAAGGATTGAGCGGACAAAAGAGCGTCTCTTACGCCGACCTGTGCATGTTCCCTCACGTGCACCTGCCAACGGGTTTCAAGACCCCAAAGTTCGAGAAATACGATGGGCACGGTGACCCCATTGCACATCTTAAGAAATACTGCAACCAATTACGGGGAGCCGGCGGAAAAGAAGAACTGCTGATGGCGTATTTTGGGGAAAGTCTAGTAGGGATAGCTTCGGAATGGTATATGGATCAGGAAATGTCCCGATGGCATATATGGGATGATCTCGCCAGAGATTTTGTAAAACAATTCCAGTATAACATCGACATTGCGCCAGACCGAAACTCTCTATCGAATTTGAAGAAGAAACCTTCGGAAAGCTTCAGAGAATCTCGCTTTATCTTTGCGCGAAAACCCTTCGTGTCTTCGGGCAAAGAGGGGCAGCTGTAAGCACGTGATTTTTGCTTTACGGACAATCGCTCCAAAAGAAAATAAAAATAGTGACAAATGGTTTCGCTGTACAATTTTTCGATCTGTCCGTGACATGTGTTTGTGGGTCTGTCCATTTTGCATCTAGTCATTATCAAACGAAAATACAAAAAAAATATATATATATAAAGTATATGTGTCGTTAAAAGAAAATTCAAAAATATGAATATATGTGCGTCGTTCGTTCTAGGTTGTGATTTAACTTACTTAAATATTTTGTGATAATTATGTGGAAATGTCACAGTGTTGTTGATTTTAATTTCACTATTTTATTTATTATTAGAAAAAGAAAAAAAAAGAGAAAAAAGAAAAGTAAAAGAGTGAGGGAAAACCGGTTTGGGCCCAAAAGAAATGAAATAAAACAGGCCCAAACCAGCACTCTGATCCAGTCCAAAACAAGCCTGCCCAAACACGGACTCAAACGACGCCGTATCGGCATCCCTACCAAAGCCGTTGATCTGATTCAAACGAACGGTCCAGATCAGGCTGTTCAACTCGCCTCAACGACGTCGTTTCAGGCAAGATGATCTAAGCCGTCCAACCCCATTGATCCAACGGATCCAGGCCCTCCTCTAAACCCGTCAACATGGCCCGATCCATGCCCTTTACCCGGTCTCACCCACCATCACGCCCAAACGACACCGTCTTTCCTAAGTGGATGGATCCTGGCCATAGATCTCACTTGATCCAACGGCCAGGATCTAAACCCTCAATACATATATAAGCTCTCCATTACACCCCACGCCCCCAAACCAAACCCCACCTTCCCCACTGTACACCCTCGTCCTAAACACAACCCCTTCTCATCCTCGAACCCTAGCAGCCGCCCCAGTATCCCTCGCCATTAAAACCGGCGGCATGGACGCCGGTGGCCACCTCCTGAACACCCTAGGACCACCTCACTGTCCTGAACACAAATCCACTAACCACGAGCCTCGAATCACTTCCGTTCGTCTCGAATCTTCATTTGAAGATTTGAGTCGAACCCGGATCTATGCCAAACCATCCCATCTTCATACCAGACACTCCCCTGACCTTCCTCGTGACCAAACCAAGCTTGGTTTGGTCCGAATCTACCCACAACTCCTAAAAATCCAGATCTGGAAATCCAGAACTTGAAACACATGCACCTGGGGAACCCGGCCAGTTTTGACATGGGTTTGAGGTCTAATAGACCTTAATCAAGGTGTTCTCATGTGAGAACACCCTGATTAAAGTTTGTTCGGCCTCAAAAATTCGAAGTTGAATCAGATTTGGGTCTGTTTGATTTAAACATTTTGGTAAGTTTTCCTTTCTTTTGTTTTATTTCTAAATAAGTTGTCAGCATATCTCTTTGTGTTTGGTTGTTATTTTGTTATTTTTTTTTTGGATTTCTTTCATCTCTGTAAAGACCTTTTATTTGGTCAATTGTTTTCTGTGTATGATTTGAATGTATTCTGTGATGAACATGTTCGATTAGATTAGTCGTCAAATGAATAAACTTATATAGGTTCCCAGTAATTGAACACAAAATTGTCTGATGCCCTTTAGGTCCCTGAACATATTGTTTATGTGAGCGACTGATTATTACCTGCTATAATTAGTATAGTCGACTCGATAAATGTCGTTGATTAGTTTCTATAACTAATGAATCAAACGAGCTAATAATGTCGCATGACTAATTGATACTTTGCCACTGATTGAAGGCCCCAGCATTGTTTGAAATAGTTTGTTTGCATTGAAAAATGACTGAAAGGTTCAGTCTAGGCAGTCCTGAATTTGAACTTTCATCAGTTCAAAAATGCCCTGATGCTGCAAAGGGTCAAGACAGTGATAACCAGGGTTTAACAGGGGTAGTCTGGGGTTTGCAAAGAACAAAAATGATTAGTTTAAATGAGCTGACAAGTAGGGTACTAATTTGGGATTAAATTAATGCCAATGGGGAACAAGACATAAGAGTATGAGACTTAAATTGAATAAAAAATGATGCCCATAACTCCTGATTAAACAAAACCAGGCGTGGGAATAAAGGGGGCTGACACCAAAAGATGCTTAGGCATGGGCTTTAAAGAGTATGGGCAGGCTGCAAGTTGCAGCAAAAAGGCAGCTTAACTGCACTGGTTTTTGGCTTATAAATAAGCCATTTGAGAACTTAAACAGGGCTGGACTTTTGAGTCTTCAGAAAGAAAAAAACTTTAGTCTGAAGAGAGGTCTAGTGAGTCCCAAATCACAATAGCGTAAACACAAGGTAGTTTCCAATAGACATTGTAACCAAACACTGCCTGAAAGTTGTACAAGAGTGCATATTGGTCAAAGCTGTCTTGGCCAAGTTCTGTTGCTTGCATTGGCTGAGTTGTTTGTGGTTGTTGAACTGTTAGTTTTACTGCATTTGAACCCTCAGTTACTGCTGTTATTTCCTTACTCTTTCCTGGGATTGCTGGCTTGGTTTCGACTATCTGCTAGTCCTTGTATTCTGGGAGATATTGTTGGTTATCTGTGGCTGTGGAAAACACTTGGTTTAGTTGGTTGTTGCTGTGTTGTTGCTGTGTATCTGTTGTTGCTGTGTTTACTGCATACTGCCTAGCTGACCATTCCTTCCTTCTTTGTCCTCCATACCAGGTACACAATTAATACCACAAATGTAACTGAAAGTTTGAGCATGAATGCAA
Source organism: Nicotiana sylvestris (assembly GCF_000393655.2). Classification (NCBI taxonomy): domain Eukaryota; kingdom Viridiplantae; phylum Streptophyta; class Magnoliopsida; order Solanales; family Solanaceae; genus Nicotiana; species Nicotiana sylvestris. The sequence goes on from NC_091067.1 coordinate 82,895,704, forward strand.
AAGAGAGGACCTGCAGATTGTTTTTTATATATGTACATGAACTGTTACTCTAAATGTCATGAAATAGTTACATTTTTGTTTGGACAATAGAAGCAGCCTACATACTAAGTATATCAATGTAGGTTAACGAATGCTAGCCTTGTATGTATACTGCTAGGTGAAAATATGCCCAGTGTAATAAGTTGTATTTCAGACTTAGTCTGATGGTGTAGTATATTCTCTAATGTAGGCCAAATAGGAAAGCTATCCGTTTTAGTTAAAGTTCTTTCTCCTTTTGCCATATTGTCACATAAATTGATAAACTCATTTCACAAAACAAAGAATCAGTTCAGGGCCTCAACCTCATGAAGGTCGAGCCCAAATCGAAGCAAACCAAGTAGGCCCGCGTAGAACAGGCAGAGGCCCAGGTCTGGCCTATCACGCATGGGCTGGATTTGGGCCTATAATTGTTTGTTCGGCTGACTGTACATACAACCTCATTTCTGAAATTTTTTTAGCTTTTCTGAATGTCATTACAAACAACTTGCAAGCATTTAATTAATTAGGACTATCTACTGTTTTCAATTGATAAAGACAAACACGACGAGAAACGTAGGTGTTATAGGATATCCTTTTAAAAAAAAATAATAAAAAAAAAGAACGAGATGAGCCTCGATGAAAATAAACAAAACGCACAGACGCGGGGCCCTTGTTTAAATGTGTATTATCAAAGCATCTAGGTTCCAGGACGGGTTGTTTAGCAAATCTCACAACTCTCCTAAAAATAACAATACGTTAGACTCTTTAGGACGCGCCTTAATAAATCTTACCTTCTTAAACTCGGGTGCGCATTTATGTGACCCAAATCCAATTCTCAACGGAGTCGAAATGTGTTTCTAATCACGGGTACATTGATTGTGACGTGGTTCGAGATGCGTGTCCATGACGTTGCAATTTCATTTTTAAAAAAAATTGAGATGAGCCTCGCCAAATAAAAAATGTACACAGCTACGGGCCCCTCCAACTGTATATATATTAAAACACTTAGAATTCGGGACAGGTCGTTTAACGAATTTTTCGGCCTTACCCAAAACAACAAATACGCTAGTTGCTTTAGGCACGTCTTAATAATTTACTCTCCTTAATTCGGGTGCACATTTATGTGACCCAAATCCAAATCTCAACCGAGTCAAAATATGTCAACAATCACGGGTGCATTGAATGCAACGTGATTCAAGATATGTTTTCACAACGTTGCAATTCTTGATAAAAACAGTAAATGATAAAAGCGGTTAAAAGTTAAATTTTGCACATAAGTTCACACTTGTATAAGATCAGATAATCAAGCCGAATATAACAGTTGAGCGACCGTGCTAGAACCACGGAACTCGGGAATGCCTAACACCTTCTCCCGGGTTAACAGAATTCCTTATCCGGATTTCTGGTATGCAGACCATAATATAGAGTCATTCTTTTCCTCGATTCGGGATTAAAATTGGTGACTTGGGACACCCTAAATCTCCCAAGTGGCGACTCTGAAATAATTAAACCAATCCCGTTTCGATTGCCCTTTAATTGGAAAAAACTCCCCCTGCGCCCCTCGGGCGCGACAAAAGGAGGTGTGACAGCTCTGGCGACTCTGCTGGGGATTATAACCCAGAACCACTGGTTCAGGGTTAAGAATTCGAGCTTAGAATAATTGTTATTATTTGGCTTTATTTATTATCTGATTATTACATGTTCTGAGCCTAATGTGCTAAATGCTGCTTTTACCGCTTTGATATTATTTGAACTGTATATAAACTGTGCCGAAACCTTTCTCTTCTTACCTCCGGGGATGTGCTCACTGGTTGAGACTCCCTATTCTGTTAGTGTCATACCCTAAATAAAAGAGGTTCGGAAAGTTTCTAAGCCGGCTGGCCTTTTGGTTCCCGGAAAGGAGCTCCTTCCTCAACTCGAGTTGTCCGCTCGGGTACACTGTCTAGAACACCGACCCAGGTTTTGAACATAGAATAACGTGACTTCATGCCGGATCCCTAGTAGGAACGCTTATTTGCATCATGTTGCATATGACTTAGGGGACTCAACACAGGGGTTGGGTCCGTCTAGGACTAGCAACCTGATATGAAAAGGCCATTCTGACGCATCCTATTGTTTTCCATGCATTTATTTGTCTCATGCCCGCATGCTGACCGGTGTTTGAATATTTGGAATATTGTGAAAAAAAAGGGAAATAACGGTTAGGAATTGATTGTTTACTGTCAAAACTCTGCCAAAATTTTGAAAAAAAAGAAGTCGTTGTTCGGTTTTTCAAAAAAAAAAAAAAATATCAATAGAAATATAGAGTTTGTCTTGTCATAAAAATCAAAAAAAAAAAGATCTTATTTTTAAAATGGTTTTTTTTATGAAAATAATAATAAAAAAGAGTCTTGTGTTGTCTTTACTTTTATTATTTGTTGCAAATATATGTATATATATATATATATATATATATATATGAAAAATTCAAAAGTTTTGCTTTACTTCAAAATGTATATATATCTTTATTTGTGGCAAAAGTATTTATCTTGCTAAAGGTCTAGAAAAGTCCTTTCAGGCTCCCAGTTTTCGAAACAAAAATCCAAAATATTTTCCGTTATTGACTTCTTTAGAAAGTTTTTATATATATATACGAAAATTCAAAATTCACAAAAAATCGCATATATTTTTGTTTTTATCAGGATAAGTGTCGTTTGTTAAAATCTTATTAATAAATGTGCAGAATGAGCACGATTCCGAATGAACCCTTTTCAATCATGAATAAAATTCCCCTCCAATTGCGGCTCTGGTGGAATGATTTGGGCAAAGAGGGGCATGACGAAATCAAGAAGTATCTGAAAGGCCTCACGAGTTTGTTGGATATCAGGCCACGAGGAGATATCATAAGGGCACTAGTCCCCCACTGGGATCCTGCGCACAATGTCTTCCGTTTCTCAGATTTTGAACTTACCCCAACTTTAGAAGAAATAGCAGGGTATATCGGCAGCACTGAGACTCCTTTGAGGCACAAATATCTGATTGCTCCAAGAGCTGTAGCAGTACACCGGTTCCTGGACTCCTTAAAGATAGTCAGAACAATTCATAACCCTGACTTGGCAAAAGGTTTTTGCAGCATGAGTTTCATATATCAAAGATATGGTCACATAGGAGGATTCGACAAGCCAGAAAACCAGTTGTGCAGCAAAGGTAATCGCCAAAAGTGGGAAGAACATAGACGAATTGCTTTCATGATAACTTTCTTAGGACTACTAGTATTCCCAAGAAAAGATGGGAATATTGACATAAAGATAGCAGGGGTCGTCAGTACGTTGCTCACACAGAGTGATAGTACGTTGGCGCCCATGATAGTATCTGATATATTCCGGGCACTCACTTCTTGCAAAGCCGGAGGAAGCTTTTTCGAGGGTTGCAATTTGTTGTTGCAAATGTGGATGATCGAACACCTATGTCACCGAGCCCAGTTTCTGAGCCATGGATCCGCTGGAAAGACCTGCATAGAGGAGTTCTATACCAGAGTTGATGAAACCTACCTACCAGAAGGAGTTATAGCATGGACCTCATATTTCCATACCCTCAACGCCAGTCAAATACAGTGGGCGCTAGGGTGGCTACCGATCGACGAAGTCATATACATGCCAGCAGCCAGGCCCCATTTTCTCTTAATGGGACTTAAAAGTATTCAACCATACGCGCCGCATCGGGTTTTAAGGCAACTTGGGAGGTATCAGATAGTGCCGAAAGACGAGGATCTGAGCATCCAGGTAATCGAGATCAGTCCCGACGGCCAGTTTCCTGAAGCAAGGGTTCGTCAAATTTGGAGCCAATGTCAATACTTAGAAGCAAATACTTGTGTAATGAATCGGGCAAAAGGGGAAGTTTCGCCCGGGTATCAGGCCTGGTACAAAGGGGAGACATCATCTGGAAGACCGACCAAAAGACCTCACCTGCAAGAATTTGCCAAATCTTCACAAGAACAGTGGGGCTGGTTGGCCAAAGAGCAGGAATATCTTGTCAAAGCAGGCAAACTGAAGCAACAAGTTCAGGATATGAAGTTTGAGTGCCAATTACAGTCTGCTGCCCACAAGGGAGAAAAGAACAAGTTAATCAGAGAAGGCGAGATCCTCAAAGCTCAGATCCGGAGAATGAAAAAAGAGGCTAATAGCCAGCTAGGAAGCCGGGCAGATAAAAGATTGATAGCAGGGTTAAAAGATCAGGTTGCGGAATGCCAGGAAGATTTGGAAAAAGCCAGGGCCAGCACAGCAAAATTGCGAACCAAGTGGGCAAAGGGTGCGATGGCTCGGAGGCAGCGCCTGCAACAAGTCATAAGGGAGTATGAACTGAGCATCGGGACATTAAGGGAAACGAATGCCTCTCTTCGAGAAAGGATCCTCAAGCAAACACGAAATGCCCAAGCCGACAGAAGGCAATATTACGATGCAATGACCAGAATGGAAAGGCAAATGGAGATGTTCCAGGATCAGCTTGCCAACAATGCGCAAACACTGGGATTGAAGAACCAACAGATAAGGCATTTGTTCACAGAAAGGGACAACATCCGGGGAAGGATTGATGAAATAGGGCATTACATCTACATGAAATGCTTGGCATATGAGCGAACACCTCGGAAGACCCTCCTTGTTTCCATCATGGGCTGCGTCCGCCGGATTATGAACGAGTTGAAGAGCTTGCAAAGAGACCTTACACCTAGAGCCGCGAAAAGGCCGGATGATGCCTCGCGGCCCCTTAAATTGGAGAATTAGTTTTGGTCAAGTCCTGTTTATTTGGCTTTGGTTGTTTTTCCATATGTTGTTTTCTTTTTCGTTAAACCGAGTTTAAAACCGTGGAGTCTGTACTATTGCTATTCCTTGCTTGATGTAATTTGTAATAGCAAAATTTTGAGAATGAATTCAATGATTTCACAAGAATTGTGTGTTTCTTTACTTTAAGGCAGAACTACGCCTGGTCTGATTCACGCGGGGACGTGATACGTAGGCAATCCCCATAAGATTCGACCGCTTTTAATAAATAAAAATAAAAATACAAAATAAAACACAGGGTTTCCCAAAGTACTTTAAAAAGGGATGAATGAGCAAACCGGGATGACGTATGTTGTTTGAGGCAAAGCATGTAGAAACGATTAACTGCCTAGGTGCATTGCATCCTCTATGTGTTATGATCAAATCTGTTAAGCTCTAACACTAACAAAGTTTGTTGTTGTCTGATACCAGACAGTTAGTTGTTAAAGAATTCTGGCAACACATTCATACCAAACCAGATCCAAAGGACCGGTAGCAACAAGCATGACTACTTCAGAGAATAGTAATGAGGAAGAAAGGCCGATGAGCCAGTTGCTAAAAGAGGCAATGGAAAAGATTGAAAGGATGGGACTAGAGATGCATGCAATGCAGCTAGCCTTGGCCAAAACACAAAAGAGCCCTGAGACACTGGGACACATGCCGGAGTACCCTCACTCTGGCCCTTCCACAAGCCGCCCAAATCCCCTCTATCATCAGGAAAGAAGCCCTCATGATTCCCAAGCTCCACCACCCCATCAACCTCTCCCAACACCTAATATTCCCATTTTTGTGGGACCTACATCATCCCCTTTACAGCGAACGACTAGTGAGCCGTTGTTTCAGGCTCACGACACCCAATACTATCCCCCTGAGCCTACATTCCATGCACCCGAACCACAGGCTTACAATCCACAGTTGGAAGTACCGGCAGAGGTTGAGAAGCTGGTTAAGGCCCCTGAACAGGATGAAGTGTTGAGAAAGTTCAAAAGCCTGGAGCAATCCTTCAGGAACTTACACGGGCTGGGCAATCAAGTCAGCGTGGCATACAAAGATCTGTGCCCTTTCCCAGATGTCCAACTCCCGGCTGGGTTCAAGATGCCCAAGTTTGATTTATATGAAGGGCACGGTGATCCCATGGCACATTTGCGGGGATTCTGTAGCAAAATGAGAGGGGCAGGAGGCAAGGATGAGCTTTTGATAGCTTATTTCGGCCAAAGTCTGAGTGGATCTGCACTGGAATGGTATACCAGGCAAGATTTCAGCAGGTGGTACACGTGGGATGATCTGGCGCAGGCTTTTACAGGTCATTTCCAGTACAACCTGGAGATAGTCCCTGACCGTCTCACGTTATTGAGAACTGGGAAGAAACCCGGGGAAAGTTTTCGCGAGTTCGGGTTCCGCTGGAGAGAACAAGCAGCTAGGGTCGATCCTCCCATGAGAGAGGGAGAGATGGTAGACTACTTTTTGCAGACATTGGATCCAACCTACTTTGGTCACTTGGTGACAACGGTTGGAAAATCTTTCAACGAGGTGGTCAAAATAGGGGTCATGATAGAAGAAGGTTTGAGGTCGGACAAGATCTTAAACTATTCGGCACTTAAGGCCACAACCCAGGCTATTCAAAGCGGCACGGGAGGTGCGCTAAGAAGAAAGAAAGAAGAGGTTGCCACGATCGAGGCAGGCAGTTGGTCCAGGGCTGGCAGGCCGCACTACAACCAACCCAGGCCTCACAGGTCAAACTACCCATACAACCCACCACAAAATTTCTATCCACCTCGAGAACCACATTGTTCCGTACACCAAGCCCAGGTATACACTCAGCCTCCGGTTCGCCCACAATGGCGCGCACCGGCTCCCCAGAACATATATGCACCACCACAAAACACTTACCCTCCACCAAGGGCATATAGAAATCCTTCAGGGGCAGGTTTCCGGGGAAATCCAGATGCCAGAAATGACAGGTTGCGGAAGCAAAGAACCTTCACCGAACTGGGAGAAACCTACACCGCTGTGTTCCACAAGCTGCGGCAATTGGGTTTGGTTAGTCCTGTCCATACTCGGGAACCAAATCCCCCGCCTCAGAATTTGGATCGTTCAATCAGTTGTGAATACTGTTCAGGGATGCTCGGGCACGATACCGAGAAGTGCTGGAAGTTAAGGCATGCCATACAGGATCTTATTGACACCAATAAGATCGAGGTCCAGACACCGGAGGCTCCTAACATCAACCAAAACCCACTGCCAGCGCACCACGAAACTCACATGATTGAGTTGGTGTGTGAGGGAGGAGAATTAAGAAAACCCTCACAAACAGTGATGATGATCCAAGCTGCCCCAAAAGAAGTCTTAACCAGTGGAGGAACAAATGTACAGTCGCAGGGAGAAGGCGTCAAGCCGGTAGTAATATGGGGGAAGAGCCCGTCCGTCATAGCAAGCAAACCCGAGCCAAGCAAGTTGGTAATACCAGGGATCCTGCCCACACCGGCAGTCATGTTGAAAGGGGTATGTGGAGAACGGGTGACCATAAAGCCGGTGGTCCAACTGCCAATGCTTGACAGCAGGGCTGTGCCCTGGAAATATGAAAAAGCAGTGGTGACGTACCAAGGAAAACAGGTGGAAGAAGTCAGTTGTGAAGCGCAAGGGCTGACTCGATCAGGTCGATGTTTTGCTCCGGTGGAGTTAAGAAAAACCAACCCAGTGGCAACCAAGAAGCCAGTGTCAGAAGAAGAGGCTGAAGACTTCCTGAGGAAGATGAAAGTACAAGACTATTCTGTAGTCGAACAACTGAGAAAAACACCAGCCCAGATCTCACTGTTGTCGCTGCTGATCCATTCTGAGGAGCATCGTCGGGCCCTGTTAAAGATATTGAACGAGGCCCATGTACCCAGTGAGATTTCTGTAAACCACCTGGAAACCATTGCCAGCAAGATTTTCGAGGTGAACAGGGTAACATTCTCAGATGATGACCTGCCGGTGGAAGGTACGGAGCATAACAAAGCTCTATACCTGGCTGTCAAATGTGAAGACTCGGTGGTAACCCGAGTATTGGTGGATAACGGCTCAAGCGCCAATATTTGTCCCTTATCCACCCTGGACCAGTTAAAGATTGACCGTGGAAGAATCCGGGAAAATAGCATCTGTGTCCGGGGGTTTGACGGAAACGGAACAGCCACTGTGGGGGATGTTGTACTTGAACTGACCATTGGTCCGGTCCTGTTTACCATGGAATTCCAGGTATTAGATGCCACAGTTTCTTATAACCTGCTGTTAGGACGACCCTGGATTCATGCAGCCAAAGCGGTGCCTTCCACCCTACATCAGACAGTGAAGTTTGAGTGGGAAAGACAAGAGGTCGTGTTACACGGCGAGGATACAACATGCACCATGGGCGAAACCATTGTACCTTTCATAGAGACCGCTGATGACAAAGGTCCCTGGGTCTACCAGATTCTCGATACAGGGTCGGCCAACAAAATTTCTGAAGGAGAAATCATCCCGCACCCTAGGGTGGCTGCCGCAACAGTCATGATGGTATCAGAAATGCTGGGTAATGGGTTTGTGCCGGGAAAAGGCCTGGGAGTTGAACTTCAAGGGATAGTCCAACCTGTCTCCCTTCCTAAGAATCTGGAAACTTTCGGGTTGGGGTTCAAACCAACCGCAGCAGACAGGAAGCAAGCGCGAAAAATGAAGAAGAGGGTCTGGTCTCTGCCTAAACCAGTGCCACGCCTCTCAAGGTCTTTTGTTAAAGCTAGTGCCAAGGGGTCAGCAATCCCAAAGATTCGAAGACCTTTGATCGGTATAAATGAAGACCTGAATCAGAGTTTGGAGAGGCTATTTGCGGATGTCAGTATGGTGGAAGCTGGAGAAGGTTCCAGCAGAGCAGAGATACAATTTGTGGGGCCTGAGGCCAAGACCAACAATTGGACGGTTACTCCTCTTCCTGTCCGAGGGGAGTCTTGGTAGTAGGCTTTGATTAATGTTTTGTTTGTTTGTTTGTTTGATCGGATTATTCAAGGGTGTAATCCCAATTTTACTTTCGTTTTGTAAAAGTGTGAACCCTTTTTATCCTGCAAATTTAATAAAGTTCTTTTCTTTTGTCCCATTTTAATTTCTTGTTTTGTTCTTTCTGAACAGTTCTCTTTTTACTGGTCCTAATGACATGGCATGCACAACGGATCTTCGACCTAGTCTAATAAATCAATCTGAAACCGACTCAATGATGCAAAAGGTCGTTTGTGACGATGAATCTGAATGTGACGAAGGGGAAGCCTTCGAAGAAATAAACCGAGAACTGTGCCAATTTGAAGAGAAACCCAAGCCTAACCTAAATGACACTGAGGCTGTGAATCTAGGAGACGCTGATAACGTCCAGGAGACCAAAATTAGCATCCACATTGAGCCGAATGTCAAAGCAGAATTGATCGAAACTCTCAGGGAATTCAAAGATGTTTTTGCATGGTCATATGATGATATGCCTGGATTGAGCACCAATTTAGTGGTTCACAAACTACCCACTGACCCGGCATACCCTCCGGTCAAGCAAAAACTAAGGAAATTTAAAACAGAAATGAGTGTAAAAATCAAAGAAGAAGTGATCAAGCAGTTGCAATCGAAGGTCATTCGGGTCACTCGATATCCCGAGTGGTTGGCCAATGTGGTACCAGTCCCAAAAAAGGATGGAAAAATTAGGGTGTGCGTTGATTACCGCAACCTCAACAAAGCAAGTCCCAAGGACAATTTTCCGCTACCCAACATTCATATCCTGATCGACAATTGCGCTGGGCGCGAGATCGGATCCTTTGTGGATTGTTATGCGGGTTATCATCAGATCCTAATGGATGAAGAGGATGCTGAGAAGACAGCGTTAAAGAACGCCGGGGCAACGTACATGCGAGCAATGACTGCTGTGTTTCATGACATGATACACAAAGAAATAGAGGTGTACGTCGATGATGTGATCATCAAATCTTGGCGTCAGGAGGACCATGTAGCAGACCTAAGGAGATTTTTCCAAAGACTCCGGAGGTATGATATCAAGCTTAACCCGGCCAAATGCGCATTCGGGGTTCCATCAGGGAAGTTGCTAGGATTCATCGTCAGTCGACGGGGGATTGAGTTAGACCCATCCAAAATTGAATCCATTCGAGATTTGCCACCGCCAAGGAACAAAACAGAGGTAATGAGTTTGCTGGGTAGACTCAATTACATCAGCAGGTTCATCGCTCAACTCACAGCAACTTGTGAACCCATATTTCGGCTGCTGAAAAAGGATGTTGCGGTAGGTTGGACGGCAGAGTGTCAGGAGGCTTTCGACCAAATCAAAGGGTATCTGTCTAATCCACCCGTATTGGTCCCGCCTAAGCCCGGGAAACCTCTAATTCTTTACCTGACGGTCTTGGAAAATTCATTTGGTTGTGTACTGGGGCAACATGATGAAACAGGAAGGAAGGAGCAGGCCATCTACTATCTTAGTAAGAAATTCACAGTACATGAGGTCAAGTACATTCAACTCGAGAAAACATGCTGCGCCCTAACTTGGGTAGCTCAGAAGTTGAAGCACTACCTGCCTTCATACACTACTTATCTCATATCCCGTTTGGACCCGTTGAAGTATATCTTTCAGAAACCTATGCCCACGGGAAGGTTAGCAAAATGGCAAATTCTGCTCACAGAATTTGATATCATCTACGTGACGAGGACGGCCATGAAAGCCCAGGCACTGGCAGACCATTTGGCAGAGAATCCCGTTGATGAAAAATACGAGCCCTTAAGAACGTATTTTCCTGACGAAGAGGTGATGCATACGAATGAGTTGGAATTACCCGAGGAACCGGGTTGGAAGCTTTTCTTCGATGGAGCTGCAAACGCAAAAGGGGTTGGAATAGGGGCAGTACTCATTTCTGAAACAGGACGGCATTATCCTGTTACGGCTCAACTACGCTTCTATTGCACCAACAATATGGCCGAATATGAGGCTTGCATTCTGGGTCTGCGCCTGGCTGCCGACATGGATGTCCAAGACGTCTTGGTCTTGGGAGACTCGGACCTCTTGATACATCAAATTCAGGGAGAATGGGAAACACGAGATCTAAAACTCGTACCATACCGACAATGCTTGCATGATCTGAGCAAGCAATTTCGATCGGTAAAGTTCAAACACATCCCGAGAGTTCACAATGAGGTTGCGGATGCCTTAGCCACCTTAGCATCAATGCTGCACCACCCTGACAAAATGTATGTTGATCCTCTACACATCCAGGTCCGTGATCAGCACGCCTACTGCAATGCCATAGAAGAAGAAGCAGATGGCGAACCCTGGTTTCATGATATCAAGGAATACCTCAGGATGGGGATATATCCAGAACATACCTCTGGAGACCAAAAAAGAGCCCTCCGGCGTTTGTCGAATGGTTTCTTCCTCAGTGGGGGAATATTGTACAAAAGAACCCCGGATCTTGGGATTGTTGAGATGCATAGATGCCGGGCAGGCAACGACGGTTATGGCGGAAGTACATGCTGGAGTTTGTGGGCCACACATGAGTGGATATGTATTGGCAAGAAAAATCCTTCGAACAGGGTGTTATTGGCTCACCATGGAACACGACTGTATCACTTTCGTGAGGAAATGCCATCAGTGCCAGATACATGGAGACTTGATTCACTCTCCGCCAACAGAGTTACATACGATGTCAGCACCCTGGCCGTTTGTAGCATGGGGCATGGATGTCATTGGGCCCATTGAGCCAGCAGCGTCCAACGGTCATAGGTTCATTCTAGTGACCATTGATTACTTCACCAAATGGGTTGAGGCTAAAACCTTCAAATCAGTAACTAAGAAGGCAGTGGTGGACTTTGTTCACTCCCATATCATCTGTAGATTTGGGATCCCAAAAGTGATCATCACGGATAACGGTGCGAATCTTAATAGCAGCTTGATGAGAGAGGTATGCCAACAATTCAAGATTACACACCGCAATTCCACCCCATATCGTCCTAAGGCAAATGGAGCAGTCGAAGCAGCCAATAAGAATATCAAGAAGATACTGCGAAAAAATGGTGGAAGGGTCCAGACAATGGCACGAGAAATTACCCTTTGCTTTGTTGGGTTACCGCACTACCGTCCGGACTTCCATAGGCACAACTCCTTATTTGTTGGTGTATGGAACTGAGGCCGTGATACCAGCGGAGGTCGAAATTCCGTCCCTCCGAATTGTCGCTGAAGCCGGAATTGATGATGATGAATGGATCAAAGCTCGCTTGGAACAGTTGAGCCTGATAGATGAGAAAAGATTGGCAGCAGTGTGCCATGGTCAGCTGTACCAGAAGAGAATGGCAAGAGCGTATAATAAAAAGGTGCGCCCCAGGAAGTTTGAAGTAGGGCAGCAGGTATTGAAGAAGATCCTCCCACATCAGGTCGAGGCGAAAGGCAAATTCGCCCCAAATTGGCAAGGGCCTTATATCGTGACCAGAATATTGTCCAACGGTGCTTTGTGTTTGACAGATGTCGAGGGTAGATGTGTCGACATGGCTATCAATTCAGATGCAGTCAAGAGATATTATGCGTAATTTCTTTAATTATGGCAATTATTCGGTTTGTTTGTTTGTATTTGGCATTTATTGGATAATGAGATGACGGAGGCAATTCTTTCTTCTACCCAAACACTGTTTAACCCTTGCTTCCCCCTTTGAGCCTTAAGCAAATTCTTTCGATACCCCTCTTTTGGAATCACTAATGGGAAAGATACGAAAAAAAAAAGAAAAAAAAAAGAAAAGAAAAAGAAAAGAAAAGAAAAGAAAAAGACATGAAAAAAGGAAAAGAAAATGAAAAGAAAGAAAAGAAAAATCAAGGAATATAAAACCGTGGGAACTACGTTTGACCTGATTCCTCAAAGAGGATACGTAGGCGCCTCACGACTCGGTCATAGTATGCATCATAGTGGATATACGATGCATAATGTACATAGTGTGCGTAAAGCGTGCGTAACGCACATAGCGCAACATAAGTATAAAAAATAAATTCCCCAAGCAAGAAACCTGGGGCAGAAGTTATGTTTTAAAATTCCAACAAAGGTTTGATTCCAAAAGTTGTAGCACATCACCCATCAAATTATTTTCATTTTTCATAGCCTTTCTTTAACTCCACACCAGAACCAACATTCAACGTCCAAAAGACCTCCCGATCAATGTTCAAAAGATGTCGAGTCAGGTAAATAAGACCGAGAATAATACACCAATCCCCAGCAAAGAAGAGGATCGTAAGACTGGGAATGAATTGATAGCCAAAGGAGTCTCCAGAAGAGAGGGTCGTATCTACAACGCCCCGATTCCTCGAAAGAAATAAAATGAGAGAGTCTCATCGGTGAAAACCTTCGCAGGCACCGAGAGGCGATGTAAGATGAGGGATATGAAATGAGAGAGTCTTATTGGTGAAAACCCTCACAGGCACCATAAGGCGCCGGGAGATGAGAGAAAAGAGAGAGTCTCATCAGTGAAAACCCCTCGAAGGGCACTATGAGGCGACGAGACAGATCAGCAAAACTACCACATTCGAAACGAAATGAGCACTCTTTTATCATCCCCAGCAAGTCAAACCATAGGGCAAATCAATTGGTACAAATAGACTGGGTCGGGAATCTATGGTGCACGCCATGATCACAGGGACCAGTTGGGTCCTCCAGATAAGTTCTTTTGATTGTCTCCTCCCACAAAAAAATATTGGTTCAGAAAGATTTGCTCCTTTCCATATCTTTTATTTCTTTTCCTAAAAATGTGTCTTGAAAGGATTTTTCAAAGCTTACTACCAGAAACCGAAGAGGAATTCATCCAATACAGGATAATACAAACAGTCTTAAAGGCCGGTCCCAGGCAATGCAGGGATTGTGCCCGGAAATTTTGGAAGAAGTAAAGGGATTGGTTTCGGGGGTTAGAAGCAGACTCCCACATCATGTGTTTAAAGAGAAAGCAGAAAAGGGGGTAAATTGAAAACCAATCCCCAGCAGGCTAGAGACCCCCAACAGGCAACCTTGCCCGCCAACCAATTATGGGGACAAAGAGCAAGAAAGGGGGAAGAGAGAAAAATGGCTCGCCAGAAAGGCACCCTCTACCACCACGATTAAAACTGACTAAATCCTTTTGTCTGTTGCAGGAGAGCAAAGAATTGATGATGGCAGCAAGATGCAACGCCATGGAAGTTACCAAAAACCGGGGCAGAAAATTTTCTGCCGATTGTCGAAAATTTTCTCGAAAAAACGGGGAAGCAATTTCAATACTTTTAAGTTCTAGGTCGCCCACCAGTATAATGCGGGAATACCTTTAAGTTCTAGGTCGCCCACCAGTATAATGCGGGAATACATTTAAGTTCTAGGTCGCCCACCAATATAATGCGGGAATACTTTTAAGTTCTAGGTCGCCCACCAGTATAATGCGGGAATACATTTAAGTTCTAGGTCGCCCACCAGTATAATGCGGGAATACAGGTCGCCCACCAGTATAATGCGGGAATACCTTTAAGTTCTAGGTCGCCCACCAGTATAATGCGGGAATACATTTAAGTTCTAGGTCGCCCACCAGTATAATGCGGGAATACATTTAAGTTCTAGGTCGCCCACCAGTATAATGCGGGAATACATTTAAGTTCTAGGTCGCCCACCAGTATAATGCGGGAATACTTTTAAGTTCTAGGTCGCCCACCAGTATAATGCGGGAATACATTTAAGTTCTAGGTCGCCCACCAGTATAATGCGGGAATACATTTAGGTTCTAGGTCGCCCACCAGTATAATGCGGGAATACTTTTAAGTTCTAGGTCGCCCACCAGTATAATGCGGGAATACATTTAAGTTCTAGGTCGCCCACCAGTATAATGCGGGAATACTTTTAAGTTCTAGGTCGCCCACCAGTATAATGCGGGAATACCTTTAAGTTCTAGGTCGCCCACCAGTATAATGCGGGAATACATTTAAGTTCTAGGTCGCCCACCAGTATAATGCGGGAATACCTTTAAGTTCTAGGTCGCCCACCAGTATAATGCGGGAATACATTTAAGTTCTAGGTCGCCCACCAGTATAATGCGGGAATACTTTTAAGTTCTAGGTCGCCCACCAGTATAATGCGGGAATACATTTAAGTTCTAGGTCGCCCACCAGTATAATGCGGGAATACATTTAAGTTCTAGGTCGCCCACCAGTATAATGCGGGAATACTTTTAAGTTCTAGGTCGCCCACCAGTATAATGCGGGAATACCTTTAAGTTCTAGGTCGCCCACCAGTATAATGCGGGAATACATTTAAGTTCTAGGTCGCCCACCAGTATAATGCGGGAATACCTTTAAGTTCTAGGTCGCCCACCAGTATAATGCGGGAATACATTTAAGTTCTAGGTCGCCCACCAGTATAATGCGGGAATACTTTTAAGTTCTAGGTCGCCCACCAGTATAATGCGGGAATACATTTAAGTTCTAGGTCGCCCACCAGTATAATGCGGGAATACATTTAAGTTCTAGGTCGCCCACCAGTATAATGCGGGAATACCTTTAAGTTCTAGGTCGCCCACCAGTATAATGCGGGAATACATTTAAGTTCTAGGTCGCCCACCAGTATAATGCGGGAATACATTTAAGTTCTAGGTCGCCCACCAGTATAATGCGGGAATACTTTTAAGTTCTAGGTCGCCCACCAGTATAATGCGGGAATACTTTTAAGTTCTAGGTCGCCCACCAGTATAATGCGGGAATACTTTTAAGTTCTAGGTCACCCACCAGTATAATGCGGGAATACTTTTAAGTTCTAGGTCGCCCACCAGTATAATGCGGGAATACTTTTAAGTTCTAGGTCGCCCACCAGTATAATGCGGGAATACTTTTAAGTTCTAGGTCGCCCACCAGTATAATGCGGGAATACTTTTAAGTTCTAGGTCACCCACCAGTATAATGCGGGAATACATTTAAGTTCTAGGTCACCCACCAGTATAATGCGTGAATACATTTAAGTTCTAGGTCGCCCACCAGTATAATGCGGGAATACTTTTAAGTTCTAGGTCACCCACCAGTATAATGCGGGAATACTTTTAAGTTCTAGGTCGCCCACCAGTATAATGCGGGAATACTTTTAAGTTCTAGGTCGCCCACCAGTATAATGCGGGAATACTTTTAAGTTCTAGGTCGCCCACCAGTATAATGCGGGAATACTTTTAAGTTCTAGGTCGCCCACTAGTATAATGCGGGAATACATTTAAGTTCTAGGTCGCCCACCAGTATAATGCGGGAATACTTTTAAGTTCTAGGTCACCCACCAGTATAATGCGGGAATACTTTTAAGTTCTAGGTCGCCCACCAGTATAATGCGGGAATACATTTAAGTTCTAGGTCGCCCACCAGTATAATGCGGGAATACTTTTAAGTTCTAGGTCACCCACCAGTATAATGCGGGAATACTTTTAAGTTCTAGGTCGCCCACCAGTATAATGCGGGAATACATTTAAGTTCTAGGTCGCCCACCAGTATAATGCGGGAATACTTTTAAGTTCTAGGTCGCCCACCAGTATAATGCGGGACTACATTCAGCTCTAGATTGTGGAATCAGTCACCCCACCTGAAGACGGAAGGGTACAACAGAGATCCCCAAACGGGAAACAATGAAATCCCAGCACCAAGAAGCAGACAACTGCAGAGGCAAGCGCACAATTCAAAAGGAAAAAGGAACGCGTCTCAAAAGAAGCAGTTTGGGAACGTTGTAGCATGCCCAGTATAACGATGCTGATGAAGAAACATACCACTGAAGAAACCATTGGAAGATTTAAAGAAGAAAGCCGTATCCCCAGCAGATCAAGCAAAGTGATGAAAACTGGCATTCAAACGTCAGCAAAGGACCAACATCATCTCCCAAAGTCACAAGATAAAGGCATCAGAGGAAAGCGTTAGCCGACAAGAAAGCAAGGCAACAAGAACAAGTTGAAGAGGGATAAGATTCCAGGATCCTCAGTTTAGTTTAGCTTCTTGTTTTCCTTTTAAAGCAATGTAATAGGGAGATCGGTTGAGCCGTAGCATCCTACAGCAGCATACAACAGCGCACAACAACAGCAAACACTACAGTCACACGGTAGTCCCAGCTACCAAAGATTTCCCGAACTACATTGACCTGATTCCTGTTCAGCCCAGGATATGTAGGAAACCTCTGAAGCAAAGGTTCGGTCAAATCTTTTTCAAAAAATGCTTCACACGGAGTATTCGGACGGGCAAAAATCGCTCGCTTTATCTTTGCGCGAAAACCCTTCGTGTCTTCGGGCAAAGAGGGGCAGCTGTAAGCACGTGATTTTTGCTTTACGGACAATCGCTCCAAAAGAAAATAAAAATAGTGACAAATGGTTTCGCTGTACAATTTTTCGATCTGTCCGTGACATGTGTTTGTGGGTCTGTCCATTTTGCATCTAGTCATTATCAAACGAAAATACAAAAAAAAAATATATATATATAAAGTATATGTGTCGTTAAAAGAAAATTCAAAAATATGAATATATGTGCGTCGTTCGTTCTAGGTTGTGATTTAACTTACTTAAATATTTTGTGATAATTATGTGGAAATGTCACAGTGTTGTTGATTTTAATTTCACTATTTTATTTATTATTATTAAAAGAAAAAAAAAAGAGAAAAAAGAAAAGTAAAAGAGTGAGGGAAAACCGGTTTGGGCCCAAAAGAAATGAAATAAAACAGGCCCAAACCAGCACTCTGATCCAGTCCAAAACAAGCCTGCCCAAACACGGACTCAAACGACGCCGTATCGGCATCCCTACCAAAGCCGTTGATCTGATTCAAACGAACGGTCCAGATCAGGCTGTTCAACTCGCCTCAACGACGTCGTTTCAGGCAAGATGATCTAAGCCGTCCAACCCCATTGATCCAACGGATCCAGGCCCTCCTCTAAACCCGTCAACATGGCCCGATCCATGCCCTTTACCCGGTCTCACCCACCATCACGCCCAAACGACACCGTCTTTCCTAAGTGGATGGATCCTGGCCATAGATCTCACTTGATCCAACGGCCAGGATCTAAATCCTCAATACATATATAAGCTCTCCATTACACCCCACGCCCCCCAAACCAAACCCCACCTTCCCCACTGTACACCCTCGTCCTAAACACAGCCCATTCTCATCCTCGAACCCTAGCAGCCGCCCCAGTATCCCTTGCCATTAAAACCGGCGGCATGGACGCCGGTGGCCACCTCCTGAACACCCTAGGACCACCTCACTGTCCTGAACACAAATCCACTAACCACGAGCCTCGAATCACTTCCGTTCGTCTCGAATCTTCATTTGAAGATTTGAGTCGAACCCGGATCTATGCCAAACCATCCCATCTTCATACCAGACACTCCCCTGACCTTCCTCGTGACCAAACCAAGCTTGGTTTGGTCCGAATCTACCCACAACTCCTAAAAATCCAGATCTGGAAATCCAGAACTTGAAACACATGCACCTGGGGAACCCGGCCAGTTTTGACATGGGTTTGAGGTCTAATAGACCTTAATCAAGGTGTTCTCATGTGAGAACACCCTGATTAAAGTTTGTTCGGCCTCAAAAATTCGAAGTTGAATCAGATTTGGGTCTGTTTGATTTAAACATTTTGGTAAGTTTTCCTTTCTTTTGTTTTATTTCTAAATAAGTTGTCAGCATATCTCTTTGTGTTTGGTTGTTATTTTGTTATTTTTTTTTTGGATTTCTTTCATCTCTGTAAAGACCTTTTATTTGGTCAATTGTTTTCTGTGTATGATTTGAATGTATTCTGTGATGAACATGTTCGATTAGATTAGTCGTCAAATGAATAAACTTATATAGGTTCCCAGTAATTGAACACAAAATTGTCTGATGCCCTTTAGGTCCCTGAACATATTGTTTATGTGAGCGACTGATTATTACCTGCTATAATTAGTATAGTCGACTCGATAAATGTCGTTGATTAGTTTCTATAACTAATGAATCAAACGAGCTAATAATGTCGCATGACTAATTGATACTTTGCCACTGATTGAAGGCCCCAGCATTGTTTGAAATAGTTTGTTTGCATTGAAAAATGACTGAAAGGTTCAGTCTAGGCAGTCCTGAATTTGAACTTTCATCAGTTCAAAAATGCCCTGATGCTGCAAAGGGTCAAGACAGTGATAACCAGGGTTTAACAGGGGTAGTCTGGGGTTTGCAAAGAACAAAAATGATTAGTTTAAATGAGCTGACAAGTAGGGTACTAATTTGGGATTAAATTAATGCCAATGGGGAACAAGACATAAGAGTATGGGACTTAAATTGAATAAAAAATGATGCCCATAACTCCTGATTAAACAAAACCAGGCGTGGGAATAAAGGGGGCTGACACCAAAAGATGCTTAGGCATGGGCTTTAAAGAGTATGGGCAGGCTGCAAGTTGCAGCAAAAAGGCAGCTTAACTGCACTGGTTTTTGGCTTATAAATAAGCCATTTGAGAAATTAAACAGGGCTGGACTTTTGAGTCTTCAGAAAGAAAAAAAACTTTAGTCTGAAGAGAGGTCTAGTGAGTCCCAAATCACAATAGCGTAAACACAAGGTAGTTTCCAATAGACATTGTAACCAAACACTGCCTGAAAGTTGTACAAGAGTGCATATTGGTCAAAGTTGTCTTGGCCAAGTTCTGTTGCTTGCATTGGCTGAGTTGGTTGTTGGTTGTTGAACTGTTAGTTTTACTGCATTTGAACCCTCAGTTACTGCTGTTATTTCCTTACTCTTTCCTGGGATTGCTGGCTTGGTTTCGACTATCTGCTAGTCCTTGTATTCTGGGAGATATTGTTGGTTGTCTGTGGCTGTGGAAAACACTTGGTTCAGTTGGTTGTTGCTGTGTATCTGTTGTTGCTGTGTTTACTTCATACTGCCTAGCTGACCATTCCTTCCTTCTTTGTCCTCCATACCAGGTACACAATTAATACCACAAATGTAACTGAAAGTTTGAGCATGAATGCAAAAGGGAGGACCTGCAGATTGTTTTTTATATATGTACATGAACTGTTACTCTAAATGTCATGAAATAGTTACATTTTTGTTTGGACAATAGAAGCAGCCTACATACTAAGTATATCAATGTAGGTTAACGAATGCTAGCCTTGTATGTATACTGCTAGGTGAAAATATGCCCAGTGTAATAAGTTGTATTTCAGACTTAGTCTGATGGTGTAGTATATTCTCTAATGTAGGCCAAATAGGAAAGCTATCCGTTTTAGTTAAAGTTCTTTCTCCTTTTGCCATATTGTCACATAAATTGATAAACTCATTTCACAAAACAAAGAATCAGTTCAGGGCCTCAACCTCATGAAGGTCGAGCCCAAATCGAAGCAAACCAAGTAGGCCCGCGTAGAACAGGCAGAGGCCCAGGTCTGGCCTATCACGCATGGGCTGGATTTGGGCCTATAATTGTTTGTTCGGCTGACTGTACATACAACCTCATTTCTGAAATTTTTTTAGCTTTTCTGAATGTCATTACAAACAACTTGCAAGCATTTAATTAATTAGGACTATCTACTGTTTTCAATTGATAAAGACAAACACGACGAGAAACGTAGTTGTTATAGGATATCCTTTTAAAAAAAAATAATAAAAAAAAGAACGAGATGAGCCTCGATGAAAATAAACAAAACGCACAGACGCGGGGCCCTTGTTTAAATGTGTATTATCAAAGCATCTAGGTTCCAGGACGGGTTGTTTAGCAAATCTCACAACTCTCCTAAAAATAACAATACGTTAGACTCTTTAGGACGCGCCTTAATAAATCTTACCTTCTTAAACTCGGGTGCGCATTTATGTGACCCAAATCCAATTCTCAACGGAGTCGAAATGTGTTTCTAATCACGGGTACATTGATTGTGACGTGGTTCGAGATGCGTGTCCATGACGTTGCAATTTCATTTTTAAAAAAAATTGAGATGAGCCTCGCCAAATAAAAAATGTACACAGCTACGGGGCCCTCCAACTGTATATATATTAAAACACTTAGAATTCGGGACAGGTCGTTTAGCGAATTTTTCGGCCTTACCCAAAACAACAAATACGCTAGTTACTTTAGGCACGTCTTAATATTTTACTCTCCTTAATTCGGGTGCACATTTATGTGACCCAAATCCAAATCTCAACCGAGTCAAAATATGTCAACAATCACGGGTGCATTAATGCAATGTGATTCAAGATATGTTTTCACAACGTTGCAATTCTTGATAAAAACAGTAAATGATAAAAGCGGTTAAAAGTTAAATTTTGCACATAAGTTCACACTTGTATAAGATCAGATAATCAAGCCGAATATAACAGTTGAGCGACCGTGCTAGAACCACGGAACTCGGGAATGCCTAACACCTTCTCCCGGGTTAACAGAATTCCTTATCCGGATTTCTGGTACGCAGACCATAATATAGAGTCATTCTTTTCCTCGATTCGGGATTAAAATTGGTGACTTGGGACACCCTAAATCTCCCAAGTGGCGACTCTGAAATAATTAAACCAATCCCGTTTCGATTGTCCTTTAATTGGAAAAAACTCCCCCTGCGCCCCTCGGGCGCGGCAAAAGGAGGTGTGACAGTCACTACTTTTCTCCAGGCTCAAGAGTCTGACTATTTCCAAAACATGATGTCAGCAATGGGTAAGCCATTCGCGGAAGTGATCAAGATTGGAGAGATGGTGGAAAATGGCCTGAAAACAGGTAGGATTCTGAGTCAAGCAGCCATAAGGGCGACCTCCCAGGCCGTCCAAAGCGGGTCCGGAGGAACGACAAGGGGGAAGAAGAAGGAAGAAACGACTATGGCAGCCTCGGAAGCAAGGGAGTATCGTCATCACAGGCCCCATTTTCCAGAAAGAGCCCCACAACACTACTACCCCCACTCAAATTTGGCATATGCTCATCAACCTTATATGGTCATGAATGTCCAACCTTATACCCATCCTACACAACAAGCCAACCGAGGCCCAGCTCCACCTCCCAGAAATCAGCCTCCTTACCGCAACCACTATAACCCACAACCCCCGCAGAATAACTTCCGCCCTCAGGAGCCACCCAGAAGGCGGACTTTCACGCCCATCGGGGAGCCATACTCAACTTTGTTCCCAAAGCTGGTCCAGTTGGGTTTCTTGCAACCAATCCCTCAAACAAGGCAAAACCCGACGTCACCTTCTTACAAAGCCGGAGTCAGATGCGCCTATCATTCAGGAGCCGAGGGACATGACACAAATGACTGCTGGTCGTTGAAAAGAGTGGTCGAAAACTTGATAGAGCAAGGGAAAATAGTGCTAAGGGACGAGGAGATCCCGAATGTAACTAACAATCCATTACCTGCTCACAATAATGGGCCGCTGATCGGAATGATTTGTGAAGACAAAGAGTTCGACCCTGCTCTGAAAGCCATAATTGCCATTGTTGACACGGGAAAGAGGCCCGAAACGGACCAAAAACCAGAAAAGGGGGAAGAGGCCAAAGCTATAAAGAAAGTGCCTGAAAAGAAGGTGGAGAAGAAAGTGGTACCGGTAAAGGATGGAGTTCTTTACATACCACGAGGTCAAGCTGAGAAGACGCAGAACTTCGGAATCAAAAAGACAAAACCTATGTACGTGCCAAAAGGGGCCTATGTGGTCCGGGGGACGATTCAACCACCTCGGCCGAATGAGCCAGTGGTTATCGGACGCGTGCCACAAAAGCCAATGACCAACCCGTCCACAGTGCCGTGGAATTATCAAAAAACTTTGGTAATGTACAAAGGTAAAGAGGTCATGGGAGAACTTCCAGAAAATACTTTCATTGGAAGGTATTCAAACACCCAAGAACTGAACAATGCCACACAAAGGCGCTTCCCGCCAAAGAAGCCCGTAAGTGTTGAAGAGGCGGAAGTGTTCTTCCAACAAATGAAAATGCCGGATTACGAAGTAATAGATCAACTGCGCAAGTACCCCGAGCAAGTGTCCATGCTATCATTATTGATGAGGTCGGCCGAGCATCAAAAGATCTTACTGAAGACCTTGAATGAAGCATATGTGCCAGTTGAGACCTCGGTTGAGCAATTAGAGTGGATGACAGAAAGATTCTTCGCCGTCAACCAAATCTCTTTCAGTAAGAACGATCTACCCCCGGAAGGAGCAGCACACAACAAGGCTTTGCATCTAACAGTTAAATGCGAAGACTATTATGTCAAGCAGGTAATGTTGGATGGAGGCTCAGGCGTTGACATTTGCCCGCTCTCCACGCTACAAAGAATGGAAATTGGGACCGGAAGAATCCGACCCAACAATGTCTGCGTAAGGGCTTTCGACGGCATCAAGAGAGATACCATGGGAGAAATAGACCTGTTGTTGGTCATAGGACCAGTCGAATTTCAAGTAACCTTCCAGGTGCTCGACATGGATACATCCTACAATTTTCTCCTTGGCAGACCTTGGATCCATGCGGCAGGAGCCGTGCCTTCCACTCTTCACCAGATGGTGAAGTTCGAGTACGAAGACAGAGAGATCGTGGTCCATGGGGAAGATGAGCATGCTATTTATCGGGACCCATCCACCCCATATCTGGAACCGAGAGAAGGGAGCGAACATACAGTCTATCAAGCTTTTGAGATTGTACTGGCAGAGCAGCACGAAGAGGGAATACCCTGCCCCCAGCCTTTCTTGTCTAACGCCTCGGTTATGGTGGCCAAAGAGATGATCCGACATGGATTTAGGCCAGGGAAGGGGCTTGGACGAACCCTTCAGGGAGTAATAGAACCCATTACTTTCCCAGTCATCAAGAAACCTTTTGGACTATGTTTCAAACCTACTCCAGCCGACGAAGAGTGGGCAAAGAAAAGGAAAAATGAGGTTTGGAAGTTACCTCAACCACTGCCGGATTTATATGCAACTTTCATCAGGCCAAGGTACGCTGAAGAAGAAGATGATGAGATCTTCACAGCTGAGGAAATCGAGGAGATATGTGGGGCGATGAGAAAGATGCTCTACGAGGTCCACATGGTTCAACCAGGTGAAGGCACAAGCACTGCTGAGATGCTGTACATGGGGCCGAACGCCCAACTTCAAAACTGGGAGGCCACGCCATTCCCGACTAGACGGAAGTCCGGGTAGACCTGTCCTGCCACCTTTCCTGTGTCACAAGTTATCTCCAGGACATAACTTGAACGTTTTCTCCTTTTCAATTGTTGTTTTGAATTCCTAAGTTGTAAACATTGTTGTCTTCCAACTTTCCAAAGAAAATAAAAAAAAATCATCATTGTTTTCCCATTCTTTCTTTTGTTCTGATTTTTATTATTTTTCCTTTTATCTTTCTTTTCAGTCATAATAATGCGGCTTTAAATATGACATGCTTGCGGACTTCACGCCCAGATCACAATGAGTTATTTAACTGCGAATTAATGAACCCAGAACCAGAATATGATGCGGAAGAGGCTTTTAGGGAGATAAACCGAGAGTTGGAATATTTCGAGAATAAACCTAAGCCAAATCTGAATGACACTGAACCGGTAAATTTAGGAACCCCGGAAGAAATCCGGGAGACCAAGATAAGCATTCACACGGACAAGAAAATGCGAGAGGCGATAATTCAACTTCTTTTTGAATTTAAAGACGTGTTTGCTTGGTCATATGATGACATGCTGGGGCTAGGTGTTGATCTAGTGGTTCATAAATTTCGATTCATCCTGACTGTCCTCCAGTTCAACAAAAGCAACGAAAGTTCAAAACTGAGGTCAGTGACAAGATCAAGGAAGAGATCACCAAACAACTGAAAACGGGAGTGATTCGGGTAGTCCAGTATACAACCTGGTTGGCAAATGTGGTTCCAGTACCGAAAAAGGACGGTAAAACTCGAGTATGTGTAGATTACCGAGACCTGAATAGAGCAAGTCCTAAAGAAAATTTCCCACTACCCAACATCCACATCCTCGTTGATAATTGCGCCAAACACGAGATACAGTCTTTCGTAGATTGTTACGCTGGGTATCATCAGGTACTAATGGATGAAGAGGATGCCGAGAAAACTGCCTTCACCACGCCTTGGGGCACCTACTGTTATCGGGTTATGCCATTCGGTTTGAAGAATGCGGGGGCTACTTACATGAGGGCCATGACTGCCATTTTTCATGACATGATGCATCAGGAAATAGAAGTGTACGTGGATGACGTGATAGTCAAGTCCAGGACGCAAGATAATCACATCTAAGACTTGAGGAAATTCTTCGAGAGGCTAAGGAAGTATGACTTGAAGCTAAACCCAGCCAAATGTGCTTTCGGAGTTCCGTCAGGCAAACTTTTGGGCTTCATCGTAAGCAGGAGAGGTATCGAGCTAGATCCAACTAAGATAAAATCCATCAGAGATCTGCCTCCCCAAGAACAAAGAAAGACGTGATGAGTCTTTTGGGCAGGTTGAACTACATCAGTCGGTTTATTGCCCAGCTGACAAGCACGTGTGAGCCCATATTCAAGCTGTTAAGGAAAGATGCGGCGATTAAATGGACAACTGAGTGTCAAGAAGCCTTTGATAAAGTCAAAGAATACCTTTCGAATCCCCCGGTCTTGGTCCCTCCAGAACCGGGAAGGCCACTTTTCTTGTATCTAACAGTCTTGGAGAACTCTTTCGGCTGCGTCCTCGGGCAACACGACGTAACCGGAAAGAAGGAGCAAGCAATCTACTACTTGAGCAAGAAATTCACCGGCTACGAGGCCAAATACACTCTGCTGGAAAGGACATGCTGCGCTCTCACATGGGTTGCTCAAAAGTTGAGACATTATCTCCAAGCCCACACCACGCTCCTCATAAGCAGGTTGGATCCTTTGAAGTATATATTTCAGAAACCAATGCCTACTGGGAGACTGGCTAAATGGCAAATCTTGCTTACGGAATTCGACATAGTCTATGTCACTCGCACGACAATGAAGGCCCAGGCGTTAGCAGATCATTTGGCCAAAAATCCGGTCGATAAGGAATACCAGCCATTGGATACCTACTTTCCAGATGAAGAAGTAAACACCGTAGAAGTGGTCTCGGAGGAAGCTCATGTTTGGAAGATGTTCTTTGATGGAGCCGTGAACGCCAAGGGTGTAGGGATTGGGGCAATTTTGATCTCGCCTTCTGGTCAGCATTATCCCGCCACAGCTAGACTTCGTTTCTTTTGCACAAATAATACAGCTGAGTATGAAGCCTGCATCATGGGCATGCATATGGCAATCGATCAGGATGTCGAAGACTTACTGATTATGGGAGATTCTGACCTGATTATCCGGCAAGCTCAAGGCGAATGGGAAACTCGGGATGTCAAACTTATCCCTTACCGACAGCATGTGGAGGACCTCAGCAAGCGCTTTACATCAATAGAGTTCAGGTATATCCCGAGGTGTCACAATGAACTGGCAGATGCACTCGCTACTTTGGCTTCAATGCTACCCTACCCGGGCAATGCCCACGTCGATCCTTTGGAAATCCAAATCAAGGAAAGACACGGTTACTGCAATGTAATCGAGGCGGGATCAAATACGCAGCCTTGGTACTATGACATCAAGAGGTTCCTTGAAGACACAAGAATACCCCGAGCACGCTACTGGAGATCAAAAGAGGACCATTAGGCGACATGCAAGTGGTTTCTTTCTGAGCGGTGAATTGTTGTATAAGAGGACCCCGGACCTCAATCTTCTAAGATGTGTCGATATCGAGGAGGCAAGAAAGATCATGCACGAAGTACACGCAGGTGTGTGCGGACCTCACATGAACGGGTATGTCTTAGCAAAGAAAATCCTTCGAGCAGGTTATTACTGGATGACCATGGAAAAGGATTGCTTTAGCTTCGTTCGGAAGTGTCATCAATGTCAGGTGCACGGTGATTTGATTCATGCACCTCCCACGGAGCTGCATCCCATGTCTGCACCTTGGCCATTTGTCGCCTGGGGCATGGACGTCATTGGACCAATCGAACCGAAGGCTTCGAATGGACACAGGTTTATACTGGTCGCCATCGATTACTTCACAAAATGGGTAGAAGCTGTCACTCTCAAGTCGGTCACTAAAAAAGATGTAGTGGATTTTGTACACTCGAATCTTATCTGCCGTTTCGGTATTCCTGCGACTATCATTACAGATAATGCAGCAAACTTGAACAGTCACTTGATGGGAGATGTATGCGAGCAGTTCAAGATAACGCATAGGAATTCTACTCCTTATCGGCCGAAAGCCAATGGCGCTGTGGAAGCGGCAAACAAAAACATCAAGAAGATTTTGAGGAAAACGATCCAAAGTTCCCGACAGTGGCACGAGCAGTTACCTCTTGCATTTTTGGGGTATCGCACTACGGTACGCACATCAGTAGGAGCGACTCCTTATCTTTTGGTTTATGGGACCGAGGCTGTAATACCAGCAGAGGTGGAAATTCCTTCGCTTCGAATCATTGTCGAAGCGGAAATCGAAGACAGCGAGTGGGTCAAGACTCGGTTAGAGCAATTGACTTTGATTGATGAAAAGCGAATGGCCGCTGTTTGTCACGGACAGTTGTACCAACGAAGGATGGCCCGTGCTTACAACAAAAAAGTCCGACCCAGGAATTTCGAAGTAGGTCAGCTGGTACTGAGGCGTATTCTGCCGCATCATGAGGAAGCAAAAGGGAAGTTTGCTCCAAATTGGAAAGGCCCATACATCATAAGGAAGATATTGCCGAGAGGAGCATTGTATTTAGGTGATATCGAAGGAAATGACCCCGACACAGCAGTAAATGCGGATGCAGTCAAGAGATACTACGTCTGAATTATACTCCAGTTAGTCTTGACGCATTTAAAATGACGAAGGTTTCATTCCCCACTACTCCCCAAACACTACCCAATTCTCTCTACAAACCTTTGAGCCACTTAAAAAAAAAAACAAAACAAAAACATTGATTGAAGCCTGAACTACGTTTGACTTGATTCCGAAAGGATACGTAGGCAGCCTCTCCTTGAGGTTCAGTCACACCAACAATAAAATCACATTCACCCTGAAATTGAAACCGGGGCACGTCGAGCAGTTTAGAAGTTAGTATCATCCACCTCTCTTTACCGAGTGCAAGCCTTCTGATCAATTACCAAAGATAGTGGGAAACCAATAAACGTCACAAATGGAGACCGACACACTCTGAATTGAGAGAGATAAAATGAGAGAGTCTCGTCGGTGAAAACCTTCGGGCACCACGAGGCGACGGGAGCAGAGAAACAAAAATGAGAGAGCTTGTTTAGTAAAAACTCACGAAGAGTGCTATCAAGCGATGACAGGAAGAGAAATGAGAGAGGTCAGCCAGCGAAAACCCGCAAAGGGCGCTGTTGGCCGAAAAGAATGACTCCACCCCAAAGAGGTCTCGGCAAAAATTCCACCGGTTTAGAATCACAGATTCGTTCTGGTTCAGGGAAACGCAAGTTCATGAAAGGTTAGGTGTCCAGGCCAAAGAGCATGTCATGTCATTTAAAGCCAGCATTATCTTCCTCAGATAAGTTTTTTTCGTCCCGAAAGGGGCACTCCTTTTCTGAAATTCGTTCTATCTTTTCTTTGTTTTTCGTCGAATCTCTTTCATGTTTAAGCCCAAGTTCTAGATGTACCGGAAAGGATAGTTGGCAGGTTCGTTTTCACGGAGTTCCGTTTCATGAAGGAAAACACCCCGTTTCGTTGGTACGTCTGTCCAAACTTGATGAATCATGATGTTTGATGGCGTTCGAAGTAAAGAGGAAAAGAGAAATTTCCCCCAGCAAGTCCACCTTCAGACAAATCCCCACAGAGTCTCCCCCTGTACAATCCCCACAGAGTCTCCCCAATATATATATATATAAAAAAAAAAAAATCCCTGTTGGAATTTCCCCAGCACATCCCCAGCAAGTCCCTTTGTAAAAATTCCCCAACAAGCTTACCCCAACAAATCCTAGAAAGCCCGCTTCGAAACAAATACCCAGCATGCCCCATTGTACAAAAGTCCACACAAAGAATCCACTTTGTAAATATTCCTCCACAGAGCTTCCTTTTGTACAAATCCCCACAGAATACCTCCAATAAAACCCCCGTTGAGAACCTCCAAGCAAAACGGGACAAACAAAAAGGAAAAAAAAAAGAGAGCCTTGCGATGCAAATCATCACAGAATCTGGAAATACAAGCCTGAGCAGTTTAAAGGGGTTTCGACATATGAATCAAATCAATGGCGGGACTTCGCAACAGAAACGAAGGCACAACAAAGCAACTGGGAACGATCAAGGTCACCGAACCGACCGTCATTTCCGAACTAACAATTGTTCTTTGTTTGAAAAGTTGAAACAGGGATAATCCAAGACAATCGTGCAAAAAGCAGTTGTCGCCCAGAGAAGAAGGTACATGGGTACAAGAAAAATTTTGGCAATAAGTAATTCACTCGAAAGGTAAGTTCCACGAAACTCCCTTTTATCTTCTACTAAAACAAGAAAATTCAAAAAAAGAGGTCGTTTAGTATTCTCGAACTTTGTCCCCAGCCAGTCAGCATTAGGGTTTTAAACCCTAAACTGATTTTTTTCTATTCAGCCAGCATTAGGGTTTTAAACCCTAAACTGAGCTTTTCCATTCAGTCAGCATTAGGGTTTTAAACTCTAAACTGAATTTTCCATTCAGCCAGCATTAGGGTTTTAAACCCTAAACTGAGCTTTTCCATGCAATCAGCATTAGGGTTTTAAACCCTAAACTGAATTTTTCCTTTAATCAGCATTAGGGTTTTAAACCCTAAACTGAATTTTTCCTTTAGTCAGCATTAGGGTTTTAAACCCTAAACTGAACTTTTTTCCTTTAGTCAGCATTAGGGTTTTAAACCCTAAACTGAACTTTTTTCCATTCAGCCAGCATTAGAGTTTTAAACCCTAAACTGAGCTTTTCCATGCAATCAGCATTAGGGTTTTAAACCCTAAACTGAATTTTCCTTTTAGTCAGCATTAGGGTTTTAAACCCTAAACTGAACTTTTTTCATTCAGCCAGCATTAGGGTTTTAAACCCTAAACTGAGCTTTTCCATGCAATCAGCATTAGGGTTTTAAACCCTAAACTGAATTTTTCCTTTAGTCAGCATTAGGGTTTTAAACCCTAAACTGAACTTTTTTCCATTCAGCCAGCATTAGGGTTTTAAACCCTAAACTGAGCTTTTCCATGCAATCAGCATTAGGGTTTTAAACCCTAAACTGAATTTTTCCTTTAGTCAGCATTAAGGTTTTAAACCCTAAACTGAACTTTTTTCCATTCAGCCAGCATTAGGGTTTTAAACCCTAAACTGAGCTTTTCCATGCAATCAGCATTAGGGTTTTAAACCCTAAACTGAATTTTCCCTTCAGTCAGCATTAGGGTTTTAAACCCTAAACTGAACTTTTCCTTTAGTCAGCATTAGGGTTTTAAACCCTAAACTGAACTTTTTCCTTTCAGTCAGCATTAGGGTTTTAAACCCTAAACTGAATTTTCCCTTTAGTCAGCATTAGGGTTTTAAACCCTAAACTGAACTTTTTTCATTCAGCCAGCATTAGGGTTTTAAACCCTAAACTGAGCTTTTCCATGCAGTCAGCATTAGGGTTTTAAAACCCTAAACTGAATTTTCCCTTTAGTCAGCATTAGGGTTTTAAACCCTAAACTGAACTTTTCCTTTAGTCAGCATTAGGGTTTTAAACCCTAAACTGAACTTTTTCCTTTTAGTCAGCATTAGGGTTTTAAACCCTAAACTGAACTTTTTCCTTTCAGTCAGCATTAGGGTTTTAAACCCTAAACTGAATTTTCCCTTTAGTCAGCATTAGGGTTTTAAACCCTAAACTGAACTTTTTCCATTTAGTCAGCATTAGGGTTTTAAACCCTAAACTGAATTTTTCCTTTCAGTCAGCATTAGGGTTTTAAACCCTAAACTGAACTTTTCCATTCAGTCAGCATTAGGGTTTTAAACCCTAAACTGAACGTTTTCATTCAGTCAGCATTAGGGTTTTAAACCCTAAACTGAGTTTTTCCTTTCAGTCAGCATTAGGGTTTTAAACCCTAAACTGAACTTTTCAACCAGTCAGCATTAGGGTTTTAAACCCTAAACTGAACTTCTTTCAGCCAGCACTAGGGTTTTAAACCCTAAACTGAACTTTTCCAATCAGTCAGCATTAGGGTTTTAAACCCTAAACTGAACTTTTTCCTTTAATCAGCATTAGGGTTTTAAACCCTAAACTGAACTTTTCCTTTAGTTAGCATTAGGGTTTTAAACCCTAAAGTGAATTTTTCCTTTGGTCAGCATTAGGGTTTTAAACCCTAAACTGAACTTTTCCCAGTTGGTCAGTATTAGAGTTTCAACTCTAAACTGAACCTTTCCCCAGCTAGTCGATATTAGGGCTCCAACCCTGAACTGAGCATGCATATGCTCTTTCATCAATTTTATGAACTTCCTGGCGAATAATTCACGAAATTTTCCTAGTGAAACTGGGGCAGAAAATTTCGTTCATTTGTTTTTCCCGCAGGTCTAACCTCGAGCCACACAGATCGAAACGACCCACAAGATGAGTCTCAACTCAGAATCTAAGGAAAAAAAAAAGAAGATGTCCCGAGATATCGGAGTAAATGGAAGGCAGATTGACTCCAACATTTGATTAAGGTCCTGAACCCTGCCAATCGCGTCTCACTCAGTATCCCAGAGATTAAACAAGTCGCCGCAACTCGCAAGCATCAAGATCCAGATCGGAGCCTACAAGCAGAATCAGCTAAGACCCAAGATCAAGTCGCAAAAGAATCATAGATAGGAATCTTGTAACTAGCAATTGACATGCATATAAGTAGTTAGTTCAGTTTCCAATTTTCCTTTGGTTGTAATAAGGCG
Organism: Nicotiana sylvestris; assembly: GCF_000393655.2. Taxonomy (NCBI): domain Eukaryota; kingdom Viridiplantae; phylum Streptophyta; class Magnoliopsida; order Solanales; family Solanaceae; genus Nicotiana; species Nicotiana sylvestris. The sequence goes on from NC_091067.1 coordinate 82,927,345, forward strand.
GTCAGTGACGCAGCAGTGACAACAGCAACAACAGTAACAGCAAGCATTGCAATCCCATGGTAGTCCCAGCTACCAAAACTTCCCGAACTACATTGACCTGATTCCTGTTTAGCCCAGGATATGTAGGAAATCTTTGAAGCAAGATTCGGTCAGATCTTTCAAAAAACATGCTTCATACGGAGTAGTCCATAGGCAAAAATCGCTCATACACGCTCACTTTATCTTTGCACGAAAACTCTTCGTGTTTCCGAACAAAGAGGGGCAGCTGTGAGCACGTGATTTTTGTTTCGCGCGACAATCGCTCCAAAAGAAATAAAAAATAATAACAATTGGTCCTGCTGTACAATTTTTGGATTTTTACATGGCACTTTGTTAATTATTTACGATTTTTGCCCATTTTATTTTATTAAAACAAAATACAAAAAATGTATGTGTCATGCGTAATCTGAACCGTAACACGGTTGTTAAATAGAAAATCATAAATAGGCATCTTTGTCCGTGATTTTGTTTTTGTTTGATTTTACCTGTTTTAAAATATTTTAATGTGTGTGCAATTAATTGTATTAAGTGTTTATTTAATTTTAATTTGATTTACTTAGGTTTTTTTTTAATTAAAAAATAAAGAAGAAAATAAAATAATAATAAAAACCCTTCTTTTTTTTCGGACTTGGGCCAATTTTAAACAAATTGGCCCAAACAAACTCAGCCCAAAACCAGGCTTGCCCTGTCCGTGTCCAGCTGACACCAAGGACGTCCAAACGACGTCGTAATGGTTGAGTCTGATCTGAGCCGTTGATCTCTGAATGATCAACGGCCAAGATCACCTCCTCACAACCCATGATGAACCCGACCCATTTCCAACCGGACCAACCCAAACCCCCTTTGGATGAAACGACACCGTTTCCCCTAAGCCTTCATATCCAAGCCATTGATTTCAATTGATCCGACGGCTGAGATCAACCCACCATTCCATATATAAGCCCCTTACCATACCCTGCCCCCCCTATCCGATACCCCAGCCTTCGTCCTCACCAAACCCTTCCCCTTCAAACCCTAGCCGCCCCCATCTCCCTTCACTAGAAACCCGGCGGCATGGACGCCGGTGACCCTACCTTTAACACCATAGATGCTCCTCACCGTCCTGAACCCAAATCCACCAACCACACACCTAGAATCCCATCCCACCTTCTCGAATCTTCATTTGAAGATTCGAGTCAAAACTCGATCTACCCCGATCTACCCTAAATTCATACCAGGCAGTCCCCGGACCCCCTCGTGACCAAACCATGCTTGGTTTGGTCCGAATCTGACCAGGGAAGCACGAATCCCGGATCTAATTTTTTGAAACTTTAAAGGTCCTCGTCGATGGTCCGTGTTTTGTTCAAACCAAAAGATTAAGGTCTAATGGACCTTAATCGAAGTGTTTCTCATCTGAGAAACACTTCGATTAAAGTCCGTTCAGCTTTAAGAAGGTCTGTTCAAATCCAAGTTCAGATTTTTTGATTTTTCGGGTTTTAAGGTGAGTTTGTTTTCTTTTCTTTATTTGTTTTAATCCGTGTGATTGTTCTAAAAGCTGTTCATGTTTAGTGAAATCTTTTTTGTTTTGAGTTTTATTAACTGTATCCTGTCCACCTTGCCCGAGCCTTTGTGTTTGATTGTTTCTTTCTTCTACTTGTTACTGATAATGTGTATATGTGTATGTGCTGTGCGAATAATTGAGCTTCAAATTTGAACTGATTAACTGATTCCTCGAGTGCAATTCTGCTTAGTCAGTATAATTCAAATCATGTGCTTGATGCTTTTAAATGTCTGATTTTGGCTACGATTGTACCTGTTATGATTAATATAGTCGAGTCGACATATGTCGTCAATTAGTTTTAACTATCTAAACAATAACAAATCGATTTACTTCTGCTAAGCATTTGTTTGAATCAATTAGGAACTAAGTTTGTATACTTATAGTGTTTAATTTGAATTAGAAATGTAAAAGGAATGTTTTGTTTAAAGTTCTGAATTGGAGGGCATGTGCACTTGTGCACAACATGTGCATTTGTGCACCACAGGTGCATTTGTGCACAGCCTGGTTCCTGCATAAAAGGCTTTTGATTTAAAAATGGTTTGACAGCATATGCTGTCAGATATATTCTGCTGCCCATACTTTGCTTTAGTTTCAAAAATAATAAACCTTACTAAAAGTGAAGTCTGCCAGGGAATGTGATGGGGTTCTAATATTAAATAGCTAAGTGGAACTGGAAAGGGACAACATATGGGAGGGGTATTTGATGGTCTAAACAGGCTGTTAAAGGGCTAAGTTTAAGGCTTATAAAAGGAGGGGGATAATACACAGAAAAGGGGAGAAAAGAAGGAAAAGGATTTTCGGATATACACACACACACACGAGATAGACATAGAGACAGAGGGAATTGTGAAGAAAAGATAGAAGACATCGGATAGAGATTGGAGAGGAGAGAGCTGAAATACATACATATTAAAACACACATACAGACAGAGAGAACTAGAAAAGATTTCTTTTGATAACTTCAGCATAATTTCAAAACTGAAGATTGACATTAGATTTTGAAAAGAAAGGAGATAGGGAGAGGGATATCACAAAAATCAGAAGCTGTTTTCTTCCTACTGTTTGTTCGATTCCCAGTTTGCTTAACCTGTTCAAATAAGTACTGATTTCCTCCCAAGTATCAGCTAGGTTTTTGTTTGTTTGGTTCGTATTGGTTCGCTTTCTCTTGGAATTGGATCGTCTGAATTCTGAGTCCACTCCCTTGCTTATTGCTGTCATTTTGCTTCCTCTTCCCATTGGCTATAACTGCATCTTGCACTGGGATTTTGGTTACCTGCTGTTACTGCTGCTGCACTTGTTTGCCATTGTTACTCTGCTGACTTCCCTTTTTTCTTCAATTGTCAAGCATTTCCAGGTACACAACTTCTGAAACCATATGTTGTTGAAAGTTTGAAGTTGAAGCAGAAATAAAGAAACGAATGTCTGTTTATGTTATAATACTTGTGTTCAAAAATAGGTTGAATGTTAGTTTGGCCTGTATTTGTTTAAATGCAAACTGTAAATACTCTGTATAAACTAATATACATTCTAAGTTGAGACAAACAATTAGATAACATTTGTTTGTTAGATCAGATGTGTTTTGAGGTATACAACCGTTAGTTTTGTTTCAGTTGTGACATCATAACATAGGATCTTAGCAAGCATGCGTATGTATTTTAGCCTAGATCTCTGAACTATCGAATCTGCTACGTTCAGTTTCATTTGACTTCAAGATAAGTGTACTCCAAACTAATTCCCATGCATGCATTACGTTAACAGGGTGATAATGTACACCAACCCTTTTGTTAGATCACTTGCTTCTATATAGTTTTGATATGAGCTTCAATATAGATTCATTGTTTCGGAATAATGCGATGACTTTCGAGGAAAACTAATAGGCATTCTCAAATCCAATTAATAGTAGTTTTTCTTAATAAGTAGCCGATTTCATTCATCAAGCCTAATTATAAAGTTCAAAATTTAAGGTTTGTTTAATGTTAAACTTAGTATGAGTTATTTGTCGCTTGCAATCTCTCCTATCAAATTAACAAAGCTTATTCACTCTTTGAAGACGAGGCATGAAATAATTTTCACCTCATAAACAACCAATCAGGCAATCAAGCAAAATTCGGATTCGTCACATATAGTAGAGATTTGGTATGTTAGTTTGCTTAAATAAGTAAGTTTGGTATTTTCTCTTTTATTTTTTTAGAGACAAATGTAATAGAAATGTAGTCGCTTCAGGATATCCTTTTTCTAAAATAATGAGACGAGCCTCGTCAAGTAAGAATGCGAATTGCGGGGCCCTCAATAACTAACCATAATAAATATTTAGAATCCAGGACAGGCCGTTTAGTGAATCTCACGGCCTTATCCAAAAAATAATAACGCGTTAGACCTTTTAGGCATGGTTTAATCAAATTATATTCTTAAACACGGGTGCACATTTATGTGACCCAAATTCAAATCTCAACGGAGTCGAAATGTGTTAACAACTACGGGTGCATTGATTGTGACGTGGTTCGAGATGCATTTTCACGACGTTGCAATTCTATAAAAATAAATGATAATAATAAAAGCGGTTTAAACTTAATAAAAGCACATAAGTCACAACATGTATTTAAATCAGATATTTAGCCATTATAACAATTTAAGCGACCGTGCTAGAACCACGGGATTCGAGGGTGCCTAACACCTTCCCTCGGGTCAACAGAATTCCTTACTTAGAATTTCTGGTTCGCAGACTTCATTTGGAAAAGTCGAAAATTTCCTCGATTTGGGATTCAAGATAAACCGGTGACTTGGGACACCAAAAGCCAAACCTTTCCCAAGTGGCGACTCTGAATTAAATAAATAATCTCATTTCGAATATTGTCACTTAAATTGGAAAAACTCCCTCGCGCATTTAACCCTTCGGGGCGGGCGCGCAAAAAGGAGGTGTGACAGTAACTAGTTCCACTATTAATATCAAAGCTAAGGCGCGAAAATAGGTAAAATGACCAAAATGCCCCTCAGGCCAACGTCTCAGAATCGAATAAAATTTACATTTCCAGAAACCTCGTACTCTCACGAGTCTAACCATACCAAATTTATCCAATTCTGACACCATTTGGTCCTTCAAATCTTCATTTTATATTTTTGAAAGATTCCACAATTTTCTTCCCAAGTTCTATCTCAAATCACTAATTAAATGATGAATTCAATGGTATATTCATGTATTCTAACCAAATCTGAGTTAGAATCACTTACCCCCACCAATTTCTTGAAAAACCTTCGAAAAATCGCCAAAATCCGAGCTCTATAGGTCAAAATATCAAATAAAACCCAAAACCTCGTATTTATAGAGTACCCCTCGGATTCCGACAGTGCTGACCGCACAAAAATGACCGCGGTCCGTGCCCAGGGAGTGCTGACCGCACAAAAATGGTCGTGGCCGCGCAGCAATTTGACTGCAGTGACAGGCTTCACTATTTAGGCTGTAACTTTCTCTACAAATGTCCAAATGCTTATTATAATATGTTTCTGAAAACTAGATTCAAAGTTCTACAACTTTCATTTTTGAATCACCTCAAAATTCCGTGTTGATCAAAAGATATGAGCTTTTGAAGTAGAACCAGCAGCCTGCAGATCTTCCCGGGCGCGCCCAGCGCGAAAAGGAGCGAGGTTCGCGTCTCCACTGCTGCCACCTCCATTTTTCTAAGTTCCGGGGTGTCCGTACTTGCTCAAAACTCACCCGAAACACACCCGAGGCCCCCGAACCTCAACCAAAAGCACCAACGCATCCTAAAACATTATGCAAACTTGTTCCAATCATTAAAACACCTCGACTAACACTAAAATCATCGAAATACATCAACTTCAAGCCTAAGTTCTTTAAGAAACTTCAAAACACACATTCAATCAAAAACCCGACTAAAACATGTTCGAATGACTTGAAATTTTGCACGCATATCCTAAATCATCTAACGAAGCTACAGAAACTTCCGGAATTTCGTTCCGACCCTTGGATCAAAATTTAACCTATCAACCAGAATTTGTCAAAATACTAACTTTCGGCATTTATAGCCTAAATGAGCTACGGACTTCCAGAATATATTCCGAACACGCTCCCAACCCCGAAATCACCTAACGGAGCTAACGGAACCATCAGATTTCCATTCCGAGGCCATCTTCACACTGTTCCGATTACAGACCATTTTTCAACACTTAAGCTCTTATTTAGGGACTAAGTGTCCCAAAACACTCCGAATCCCAACACCGAATGTCCCGGCAAACCAGAATAGCAGAAATGAACTTAGGGGAAACAGTTAATGGGGAAACGGGGCATAAATTCCAAAGACGATAGGTTGGGTCGTCACATCCTCCTACACTTAAACATTCGTTCGTCCTCGAACGAGCATATAGAACATACCTGAAGTAGCAAAAAGATGAGGGTATCGGCTGGGTATATCCCGCTTGGTCTCCCAAGTCGCCTCCTTGGCCGGCTGACCCCGCCACTGAACCTTTTTACTGAAGCTATATCCTTTGACCTGAGCTTTCGGACTTGCCTGTCTAATATTGCCACTGGCTCCTCAACATAGGACAAGTTATTGTCCAGCTGGACTGAAGTGAACTCCAACACGTGAGACGGGTCACCGTGATACCTCTGAAGCATCGAGACATGGAATACCGGATGAACCCCGGCCAAACTGGGAGGTAAGGCAAGCTCATAAGCAACGTTTCCAATCTGCTTCAGAATCTCAAATGGACCAATGAACCTCGGGCTCAACTTCCCTTTCTTTCCAAACCTCATGACGCCTTTCATAGGCGAGACCCGAAGCAAAACCCGCTCACCAACCATAAAGGAAACATCACGAACCTTCCGGTCCGCGTAACTCTTCTGTCTGGACTGGGCCATACGGAGTCTATCCTGAATCACCTTAACCTTCTCGACCGCATCCTGAACCAAATCAGTGCCCAATAACCTGGCCTCACCCGGCTCGAACCAACCCACCGAGATATGCATCTCCTACCATATAGGGCCTCATACGGCGCCATCTGAATACTAGACTGATACCTGTTGTTGTACGCAAACTCAGCCAATGTCAAGAACTGATCCCAAGATCCTCTAAACTCAATCACGCACGCACGGAGCATATCCTCAAGAATCTGAATAGTGCGCTCGGACTGTCCGTCCGTCTGAGGGTGAAAAGCTGTACTCATAGTCACCCGGGTACCCAACTCGTGCGGGACGGCCTTCCAGAACCGTGATGTAAACACTGAACCCCTGTCTGAGATGATAGAAACTGGAATGCCGTGCAGACGGACAATCTCCCTGATATAAATCCCTGCTAACCGCTCCGCTGAGTAAGAAGTACATACTGGAATGAAATGAGCGGACTTGGTCAGCCGATCCACAACAACCCAAATAGAATCAAACTTCCTCGCCGTCAGAGGGAGACCAGTCACAAAATCCATAGTGATCTTCTCCCATTTCCACTCCGGAATCTCCATCTGCTGGAGTAACCCTCCCGGTCTCTGGTGCTCAGCCTTTACCTGCTGACAATTGAGGCATCTAGCTACAAACTCTACTATATCCTTCTTCATCCGCCTCCACCAGTAATGCTGCCTCAGATCCTGATACATCTTCGCGGCACCCAGATGGATGGAGTACTGCGAGCTATGGGCCTCGGTCAATATCAACTCCCGAATATCATCCACATCGGGTACACAGATACGACCCTACATCCTCAATACCCCGTCATCTCCAATAGTCACATTCCTAGCATCGCCATGCTGAACTGTGTCCCTGAGGACAAGCAAATGAGGGTCATCATACTGCCGCTCCCTGATACGATCAAACAATGAGGACCGAGAAACCACACAGGCTAGAACCCGACTAGGCTCCGAAAGGTCCAATCTCACGAACCGACTGGCTAAAGCCTGAACATCCATCGCCATGGGCCTCTCTGAAGCTGGTAAATATGCCAAACTCCCCAAACTCTCCGCCCGGCGACTCAAAGCATTGGCTACCACATTGGCCTTGCCCGGGTGATATAGAATAGTGATATCATAATCCTTCAGTAGCTCCAACCACCTCCTCTGGCGCAAGTTCAGATCCTTCTGCTTGAACAGGTGCTGTAAACTCTGATGATCCGTGTAAATCTCACAAGGCAAGCCATACAAATAATGTCGCCAGATCTTCAAGGCATGAACAATAACAGCTAACTCAAGGTCATGGACATGATAGTTCTTTTCATATACCTTCAACTGTCTGGACGCGTAGGCAATCACCTTACCGTCCTGCATCAACACCGCTCCCAGTCCAACTCGTGAGGCATCACAATAAACCGTATAGGACCCCGAACCAGTAGGCAAAATCAGAATAGGGGCTAAAGTCAAGGCCGTCTTGAGCTTTTGGAAGCTCGCCTCACACTCGTCTGACCACTGAAAAGGAGCACCCTTCTGGTTCAATCTAGTCATAGGGGCTGCAATCGATGAGAACCCCTCCACAAAACGACGGTAATACCCCGCCAGGCCAAGGAAACTACGGATCTCAGTAGATGAGGAGGGGCCAACTCTGCACGGCCTCCACCTTCTTTGGATCTACCCGAATGCCCTCACTCGATACCACGTGGCCTAGGAACGCCACAGAACTCAACCAAAACTCACATTTTGAGAACTTTGATTATAATTTCTTCTCCCTCAGGGTCTGAAGCACTGTCCTCAGGTGCTGCTCATGATCTTCCCGACTCCGGGAGTATGCAAGAATATCATCTATAAAAACAATGACAAACGAGTCGAGATAGGGCCTGAATACACTGTGCATCAAATGCATAAAAGCTGCTGGAGCGTTGGTCAGCCCAAATGACATGACAAGGAATTTGTAATGATCATACCGAGTCCTGAAAGCAGTCTTCGGGATATCCGGCTCCCGAATCTTTAGCTGGTGATAGCCTGAGCACAAATCAATCTTAGAAAACACCTGTGCGCCCTGAAGTTGGTCAAATAGATCATCAATACGAGACAAAGGATATCGGTTCTTCACTGTAACCTTGTTCAACTGACGATAATCGATACACATGCGCATAGAACCATCCTTTTTCTTTACGAACAAGACAGGAGCACCCCACGGTGAAACACTGGGTCGAATAAAACCCTTATCAGGCAATTCCTGTAACTGATCCTTCAACTCCTTCAACTCAGGAGGATCCATACGGTAAAGAGGAATAGATATGGGCTAAGTGCCCTGCAACAAATCAATACCAAAATCAATGTCCCGATCGGGCGGCATGCCCGAAACGTCAGCTGGAAACACATCGGGGAAATCTCGTACTACTGGGACAGAGTCAACAGAAGGGGTATCAGCACTGACATCTCCCACATAAGCTAAATACGCGGCGCACCCCTTCTCAACCATACACTGAGCCTTAAGAAAAGATATAACTCTACTGGGAGTGTGATCAAAAGTACCACTCCACTCAATACGGGGAATACCTGGCATAGCCAGCGTCACAGTCTTAGCGTGACAATCAAGAATAGCATACTGGGACGACAACCAGTCCATGCCCAAGATAATATCGAAATCAACCATATCAAGTAATAAAAGATCTGCCCTGGTCTCAAAACCACGAATAGTAACCAAACATGACCGATATACGTGGTCCACAACAAGGGAATCTCCCACGGGAGTAGAAACATAAACAGGAGAGCTCAAAGTCTCTCGGGATGTACCCAAATACGGAGCAAAATAAGATGACACATAAGAATAAGTAGAGCCTGGATCGAATAGAACCGATGCCTCTCTGTGACTAACTAATATAATACCTGTGATAACAGAATCATAGGCGACAGCCTCGGCACGATCAGGAATGGCATAAAATCTGGCCCGGCCCCTCCCTCGAGGGCGACCTCTATCTTCCCGATCTCCGCCCATGACTGGCTGGTTAGGTGGGGTGGCAGCTGGAGCTGGAACAATGGCCTGAGAATCCCGCTGGGTATGCTGCTGCTGAGACTGATGTGGAGGTGCACTCCTCCCAAGCCCAGGGCAATCCCTCACTATATGGCGGGTATCCCCGCAATCATAACAGGCTCTGGGAGGGCGCGGTAGCTGTGACTGACTGGGCCCACCCCTGCTAGACTGACCTCTGGAGGTACCCCGTACAGGAGGCGCACTAGAAACCGGAGGTGCATAATAAGGCTCCTGAGATTTTGGATGAGCTGGAGTACTGTTGGGTGAAAGAAGAGCTGAGTGAACTGGGCAACCCATATAGCCCCTACCATGGCATCCTGCTCCTGAAGTACGGGTACCAGAGAAATGACCCAAATCTCGAGACCTCTTGGCCTCTCTCTCCTCTCGCTCTCTGGCCTGCATACCCTCTATCCTCCTAGCTATGCTTACTACCTGCTGATAGGGTATATCCATCTCCAACTCTCACGCCATGCCAGACTTGATGGAAGGAATAAGGCCCTCAATAAACCTGTGAACCCTCTCACGAACAGTAGCCACCAAAGCAGGCGCATGCCTGGACAACCTAGTATAGCGAATGGCATACTCAGAGACAGTCATAGGGCGCTGGCGCAAATGCTCAAACTCCACGCGCCATGCATCTCGGAGGCTCTAGGGAACAAACTCCCTCTGAAACATATCTGAAAACTGAGTCCAAGTCAGGGAGGCAGCCTCGTCCGAACTGTCTAACTCAAAGGTGCGCCACCAGTCATCGTCAGTAGCTAGACCGCTGAAAATAGGAGGGTCATACTTCTTGAACCTCTCTAATCTATGCTGCTCATCCTCTAAAGCAGGTGCCCCATCCTCGGGCTAAACTGGTACCGCAGGCTGGACATGAATAATATCTGAAATATGTCCCATATGCACCCTCTGCTCTGGAGTGCGGGCTGCGGGAGTCTGGGCTCCTCCCCCGGCCTGGGACGTGGCTGCGGGAAGTGGAAGTAACCCTGCCTGGGACAGCGTAGTATACATGCTCATAAATTGCGCCAATGCCTCCTAAACAGCTGGAGTAGTGGCGGCTGTGGGCGTTTCCGGTGCTTGAGTCCTGGCTGGATCCGCTGGTGGTACCTCGGCGGCTGCTCGCGCAGGTGCCCTGGCTGCACCCCACGCGCGTCCACGACCCCTGCCCCGGCCCCTGCCTCTAGCGGCTGCAGGAGGGGGTGCGGGTGCCTGATCGTCCCGGGTCATGCGTGTCCTCACCATCTGTGAGAGAATAGAAGACAGGAGTTTAGAATCGATGTCAAAAACATAGCACGACAAAGAATTCAATGAAGTGAAGATTTTTCCTAAACAGTTACATAGCCTCTCGTAGATAAGTACAGACGTCTCCGTACTGATCAGCGAGACTCTAATAAACCGGCCTGTGTCCCGTGACTCCTATGACCCTAGAGCTCTGATACCAACTTGTCACGACCCTGGTTCACCAATTGTGAACCTGTCATGACGGCACCCAGTCTTCGCGACTAGGTAAGCCTAACACATTGCGGAATTTAACAGTTCAAAATAAAAACAGTAAACAAACACTAAATAGAAAAGGAAGTGTATAACGATGCCGCTTGGCACATACATTGAATACACAACTCCTAAAAGTAACATCCCAAAACCCGGAATCCCACGGGCAACACAGGTTACAAGAAGTCTAACACTGCTCTAGTCACCAGAATTTGTCTAATACAAAGAGAGGAATCGAAATAACAGCTAACAACTAGGGATGGAATGAGAAGGAGACTTTGCGGATCTGCGAACGTAGCAGATGTATACCTTAAGTCTCCAATAATGCTCCCTGACAGCTACTGGCGGTATGCCTGCTCAGATGTACCTGGATCTGCACAACAAAAGTATGCAGAATAGTAACATGAGTACACCACAGCGGTACTCAGTAAGTGCCAAGCCTAACCTCGGTTGGGTAGTGACGAGGAAGGTCGGGGCCCTACCGAGGTTATAAAAAAAATAAAGATGTTAGGATAAGATAAGCAGTGCAATTGAGAATAAGCATAGGGGAATACTCGATATAGGATGGCCCAACCTAGTATAAAAATTTATACATGTGATATACGGGCCTATAAGGCCAACATGATCATTTGTAAACCCAAAATATAGGCCGGAAAGGCCACATAAGCATTAGTATATATGGAATCTGTGTACAAGCCTCTAAGAGTACACACTTAACATAAAGGTCGGGACAGGGCTTGCCATGCCAAATAATATGTGTCTAAATCATACTGACCAAACAAGCAACTCTGGAGCAAATGGAGCGCACCAACATCTTCCACTGAGCTGATAGCCTACTTGGAGGAATCTCGACCTATCTATCGGGACCTGCATGCATGAAACGCAGCGTCCCCAGGCCAAAAGGATGTTAGTACAAATAACGTACCGAGTATGTAAGGCATATAAATAAGTACATAAAAGACATGGAAGAAATATAGAGTAAATGACTCAACCTATAAGTCTGGATAACTCTGTAAATCATGAAATACTTATAGTGTCATGCATATGCATATGAATGTCATATCGTGCATAAGTGCATGTGTTCATAACATCATCAAGCCCCTGAGGGCATCCCATTATATCATCTCGATCACTGTGGGCAAAATTATCAACGTATACCAACTGATCAGGTGGTGGTGCGTATATAACGCCGTAACCTTTTTCCATATCCCCCATATATATATATACGTATATATAACGCCATCTGGTCATGGGTCAATGTACATGTATAAATTAATGAAATGCATGAAAATATGTTAATAATCTTAATATTTCTTTTGGATAAACTTTATCAACTACGTATTATTGTGAGACCCATGAACAGAAGATATACTAATATGTCACATGGGGAATCAAGAACACAGAGACCCCTAGTATTTTTATGAATAAAGTCGTTTATAAAAACTGTGCGTTTGCTCGTTTTTTCTATATAATTTTGATCATGCCAAAAAGAAAGAAGGGATAGCCTTAACATACCTGGAGTAGGGAAAAATCCATATGATATTCTTGGAAAATGTTGCACCGTTCTCCTTTAGAATCGCAAAATATCACGTTGCTAAAGTGCTAAGAAATCTCTTTGGAATTTTTGTGTTTCAAGAAGTCTTGTTGGGTTGAAGCTACGTTCATTTTGAAATTACTTACTTTATATAAGTGAGAGTTGGAATGGATTTCACTAGTTGTAAATCATATTCTTTGTAGTCTTTTGCCTATACAACTTAGTGAGTAAGTAAAAGTTTGATTTTCTTTGTTGTGGAGTTTACTGATGGAAGCTAACGTCCCTTTTGAAATGTTTGTAATAGGGAGAAGATTATAAGATTACCTTTTGATTATTTTAAGGCCAAATAAAGCAAAAATGTAAATTTTCTAAGTAGGTAATAGTCACTTGTGTATATCACCTTAGCTTTCCACCTTTCAATTTGACTTATGAGTCATTTAGGTTGAAAGGTGGGCTGCCACATAGTCAATTTTTAATCCTATCCAATAATTCTCCAATTAATTGGATAATACCCCACTACCCAATAATTAACTAATTTTTCATATAATTAAAAATTATCTCAACTTACTTAACTCACTTTTAACACACTTTATATACCTTACTATCATGATCATGTGGTACCTTGTATGGTACTAGTCCATAAGTGCCGGGTATTTTAGCTCGGGCCATATTTTATCCCAAAATGACAAACTTCAACTAAATTCATTTTCTTCGATTCACTCACCCTCCCACCTTCACGAATTTACTTATCACTTGTTTGAAATAGTACAATAATTATAATCTCACAATAATCTCATTCTCGATTTACGTCGATTAACTTACGACGAAGCTTTATCGTACAAAAATATGGGATGTAACATCATTCCCACCTTTGGAACATTCGTCCTCGAATGTTGACTGATGTACTTATCATTTTCATAACTTATGTCCTCTGAATACTTTTGTACTTTCCTTGCCATTTAGGAAACTGTTCTGTGAATAATTCTAAGGGCCAGGGCATCCCCCCTTTAATTTCTTTCTCACACCATGATTTGTAGTCGTAATCCTTCTAATCTCTTAACTGTTGCTACCTTCTATCATGCAGCATGTACGACTCTAACTTTGTATGTGCGCCTATGTGACTCTTCTATTCTCTTTCCTCCAGTTTTAGCCAATCTTAAGGTCTCACTTTGTGAACATATACAAAATTATGTCAAGTCGAGGTCTGCTACTAAACTCCAGGTTACTCTCATTGATTATCCTATATGCATAAAGCTAAGTTCTTTAATGCTTCCTCATTACTTGTCATCTTAAGAATGACTGCCTAACCTCATTTCTTACTTTGTAACTTTTATCCATATATTGTTGATTTACCTCAATATCAATCTACAAGCTACCATGGATAACTGAAACTTCTTACGTAATACCTTGCCACTTGGGCTTACGTCTCATTGAGGAACATCTGAAGTGATTAGACTTATCCACCTAGAGGCGATATCATACTTCCATAACCGTATTTCATAGTATCCCAATGTGATTTACCTTACATGGGTATTTTAATCTTTTACAATTCATGAAATTCTCTTCAAATCATTAATCAATCGAAGGCCCAAATGTCATCCTTTATCTGTCACAATTACACCCTCATTCTACTAACAGAGCAGCATTCCATTTCTTCTAAATGCTACTAGTCTTAGACTCTTTTGGGTTCATTCAAGCTATATTGAGCTTTGTATAACTTAGAGAAACTACCAGCTCTCTTGTTTTCATGGGCTTAATACCGAGGACTTATCTATTTTTATCACCTACTCACTTGCCTTTTCTTATCCTTACTCCTGTCTTCCTAAAACCTTATCACTCGACCATACTTTAGCTTGCGACTGATTTTTTTATATTTTTCTGGAACATCAAGTGAGACATCACATCATCTCAAACTCTTCATTACTCTTTTAACTAGACCTCTTGATACCTAGAAACCATAGGCTGGAAGATATGCCACTGTCGACATCGCTATCGATACTGAATCCCACCGCTTCTAGCCTTCTATATAAAGTATGGACTATTCCCAACCTTCTGCATCTAAGTATCTCATACGTTGTTCACTTTTAACTTACTTACCTTAAAATCTCGCATCACATCTTCTATCTCTTTTATGACCTCCTTTCCACATTGGTATAATTCATATTCATAACTTGAAGCTCTATTATAATACTTGCACCTCTGGTGTATACACAATTCGGTGAGAGCTTCATACTGACTTCTTATTAGGCTGGTACTTCTTCTAACTGGCTTCCTTGTAGAGCCATTATAGAATATGGTTGTTGTATCATCTTTCTTGTACCTCTGATATTAAGAGTGATTCTACAATGTTCTCAATCACGATTTCTATCATTTTTTTGGGTCCAATAATCAGACTCATGATTTACTTAGTTAATATAACTTTTTAGTTTCCTCTTCCCTCTAATTAAACTTTATGTAGGCTTAAACTATCTTCCAATCTGCGGCTCATGGCATTAGTTACTACTTTAGCCTTTCATGGGTGCTATGGAATATCCATGGTATAATATTTTAACAATTCAATCTTTTGTCTATAACCTAGGCTCATTTTTTTCTTTTAACTTATATCGGAATCTTCTACGGCTGTATGATTGTCAACATATATGCTGCATGGATAATACTCCAAAATCTTAAGTGTGTTCATAACGTAACTAACTCTGGATCATTGATCGAATAATTCCTTTCGTTCCTTCTCAGCTTTCTTTAAATGTAAGCAATTACTTTTCCTGGTCTTCCTGCCCCTTGTTGCGTGCATACTTAGCTTACCTTAGTGCCCACACATATTGGAATTCCATACAACTCATATGATCTTGAATATCACTTCTGATTTTACTTCCCGTTCATTGGCCACAATAGGTGCCATTTTCTTATGGAGTACATACATTGTTGTTGTGAGACTATTGTTATAAGACCATTTCCTCCTTAGGTCACTGAGCTTAGGTTAAAGCTTTCTTCCTTACTTTCTCAGCTTGTCTTTCATTGTAGTATTTAGGGAGGATTCTCCGACTCTTGTAAAGCTGCGAGCTAATTACACCGAATAATTGACAAAAAAATTTTTGATGTCCTTTCTCGCATATAATTATCCATAGTTTACGCTCGTATGCTTGTAGGGTTGCTTCTGAACTTGATATTTTTGACTATCTTCCCAGTGTCTTTCTTTTTTATTTTAGTAACACTCATATGGTACCTTTAACTACCCCAACTATCTGAATATTTCTCAAGGATCACGATGTCATATCTACGAGACTGAATTCACCATATTGGGTTTTACTATGCTTATCTTGCACGATCTGCTAACTCTTTTGGAACCTCCTGTTTAACCATAATTAGGCTCTTCCTGAATCAATGACTGACTACTCGTTGGCCCATTCTCATATCAATATTCTGCGTAATCTTTCTTGGGTTATTTCCTTTGTCTTAACTTACATCTCGCACTGACTCCTTATCTATCAATATAATTTTGGGAAGGGACCCTTACTTCCTTTCCTTGACATCATGTTTGCATAATATTCTGGAATCGTAGCATATCTGTAGGCTTTGAATAAGTGCAATCTTGTCTCCTTTTCATTTTTTTATCGCATTCTTCCTTTGCCATTCCATAATTTCTAGAACCCCTTAATTCTGACCTTATACCACATCACTCCATATTCCCCCCTTTTGGGGAGTACTAACATTTAGTGCTACGATGATCTACGTATAAATGTTATACCTCTTCATCTTTGGCATCTTTTCACATCATCAATGACCTCACTCGCCTTGCGGTAATCATTCTGTACCAAGGATAACAAATTTCCTTACTCACGAGGGAGACACCTAACGTAACTAGCACCTACAGTCCCTTAAGCTTAACTTTGCTCACATTGCTTGCTTTAGGGAAACGTCTTCCTGAACAACCATTCTCTGAATTCCTCATGAATCTTCTTTTGTTGTCAATTCTATTATTGCCGGAACGCAATCTGAAATTCTCATAATGCTGACTATTATCAAATCACTTAGCCCCTAATTCATGTTTGTTTATCTTGTTCACCAGCCCATACTGATTTCTATTACTCTAGGGTTTAACTCTCCTTTTTGGTAGTCGTGTTGGTGTCACGAACTTATTTCTCGAAATGAGGATATAATTGTATGGCCTATACTCTTTTGTGGTCACAAGGCCTGTTACCTCTCGTATTTTCCTTCACTTGACTATAGACTCTGTAATACTATCATCTTTTTGATCTACCGTTGTCATCCATGTATCACATCTTACTCATAATGTTTTATTAACTCTCTTATTATTTCCCTAATAACCCTCCACCTATCACTTTATTCTGAAAACTTCAACATGACATTCTCTTGCATTTAGCTCCCCTTGCCCCATCCACTCACTCTTCGGGTTGCCTAACATTCTCCCTCTACTAAGGACGGGAGCCCCACTAATGTAATATTTATCTCTTCCAGTGCCTATCTTTGTAGTACTCATATCTAGATGTACTATTTCAGAATGCACCATTTGGGAGTCTCACAAGGAGATCTATTACCACATTTGCAATATCCTTCGGAAATGTCAACTAACGCAAACATTCCATCTACCCTTTTTGGGTCACTCTAACCCTAATCGGATCTTGATATCCTTCCTTCTCTTATATTATTTTTGTTAGCCCCCATATGGCATAAATAAGATGGTATAGCCAATTGTACATTCCTCTGTTATTGTTGAAGGTAACTCAAAATGCTTATATCTCCCTTCCTGAATGAAAAATAATGATAATCTTTATTAATTGGGTACCTTATACCTTTCTTCACCTTGCTTCTTTTACTTGCTGAAAATTGTGTCTAACTTCCGATTCTGTTATTCCTTTTTACCGTAAGAATGGATAAGTATTATTGACTTAAAGTTCCTTATCAAGAACCTTACACCTTTTAGTACACACATGATCTGCTGAAGACCTCACATTTACTCATCATAAGAAAGATGCAAAATCGAGTTCCTCTAACTCAACACTTCCACAACTATATCTCTTACCGACCATTTTTCTGAATGAATGCATCGTTGTATTACGAATAAGATAGAGTTTAGAAAATTAAGTTCTTACAACTAAGCTCTACCACACAATCTAGAGTAAGAAGAAAGAGTGACAGTCCTAAATGTCCTGTAGCCTCCTGCTTATAATTGTGGTGCACGACATGCCCATAAACAAGACTCTACTAGACACGGCTTGTAGACTTCCTAGGACAGAACTGCTCTGATACCACTTTTGTCATGACCCACTTATGGTCCGCGACGGGCACCCGGTACCTTACTTAATCGAGTACCAATATAACATATCTTTCTTATTGTACTTTCATTGGCAAATGGGCCAAACGGGCCGTCATGGGCTAACCAGAATAAACATAGGGGAATACTCAATATAGGACGACCCAACCTGGTATAAAACTTATACATGTGATATACGGGCCTATAAGGCCAACATGATCATTTGTAAACTCAAAACATAGGCCGGCAAGGCCATACAAGCATTCATATACATGACATCTGTCTACAAGATTCTAAGAGTACACACTTAACATAAAGGTCGGGATAGGGCCCCGTCATACCAAACAATATGCGTCTAAATTATACTGACCAAACAAGCAACTCCGGAGCAAATGGAGCGCACCAACATCTTCCGCTAAACTGATAGCCTACTTGGAGGAATCTCGACCTGTCTATCGGGACCTGCAGGCATGAAACGTAGCGTCCCCAGAAAAAAGGGATGTCAGTACAACTAATGTACCGAGTATGTAAGGCATATAAATAAGTACATAAAAGACATGGAAGAAATATAGAGTAAATGACTCAACCTATAAGCATGGATAACTCTGTAAATTATGAAATACTTATAGTGTTATGCATATGTGTATGAATGTCATGCCGTGCATAGGTACATGTGTTCATAACATTATCAAGCCTCTGAGGGCATCCCATCATATCATCCCAGCCACTGTGGGCAAAATCATCAACATATACCAGCTGATCAAGTGGTGGTGCGTATATAACACCGTAACCTTTTTCCATATATATATATATATATATATATATATACACACACACAAAAATATATACGTATATAATGCTATCTGGTCATGGGTCAATGTATATGTATAAATGAATGAAATACATGAAAATATATTAATAATCTCAATATTCTTTTCGGATAAACTTTATCAACTGTGTATTATTCTGAGACCCATGAACAGAAGATATACTAATATGTCACATGGGAAGTTAAGAACACATAGACCCCTAGTATTTCTATGAATACTTACGAAATAGTACAATAATTATATTCTTACAGTAATCTCATTCCCGAACTTATGTCGATTAACTTACGACAAAACTTTATCGTACGAAAATATGGGATGTAACACTAATGTTGAAACAAACCCCAAACTTCATACATAATAGAATCACGCTCCAAATATCTGTAAGCACAAATAAGATGAGAACTACCACTAGCATGGAATTTATTTTTTTCTAAGTTCTGATCTTTTTTCTTTTCAAGCACACTCACTCTTTTTTTCCTTTCAATTCCCTACAAGTGGCTCTCACAATTTTTTCAAATAATGCACCTTTATCCTTTTTCAATAATTTCACTCAAAAACCCCAATCATACCTCAACTTTAGCTTTCACAGGCTCATAATAATTTCAAGTGCTCAAGAGAGGTAAATGGTTCAAACAAATAGTCAATTCAAACAAAGTGAATTAGGCTTGCAATGTGGTTGCCAAAGAAATATGAATACAGGCTCAACGGGGTTAACTAAGATACACATTCATTAGGTAGGTAAAAGCATATATGTGGCTCAACAAAAAAATATTTATATCACTTCCTAGACTGAACAAGACTGTTATTTTACTTTGCAAACACACGGGCAAGTTCTAGACATCACCGACATGCACAAAATATCAATAAAAACTTCACTCACACATTGGCACATAACTCCCTTAGGATCGGATCTTTCCCAACTCTCTAGTCAGAGTAGTTAAGCAAAGTACAATCAACCAATTTAAGACACTAATCTAAGAGTCAAGAATTGAGCCTAGGCATCACAAATAAGGCACTACTGCTCTCAAAGCACAACAAAGTCACAAAAAGTCATCTCCATTTAATATCATAGCACAAGACTTCACTACTCCTACTAAAAGAAAAACTAACCACACCGAGTTCAACAAAAACCCTTGAAAAAGAACTGTGATACAAAGAAAAAACAATGGGGAATTATTACACTACCATGGGAAAATGAAATATTTTTTTCTTCGAGTTTGATCTCTCAAAAAGCCAGTTGAGGAAATACATCGTCGAGAAAAGTCAATTATATTTTTAATCAGAAGAAACAAATACAAATACACAAATACACATATATATTAACATACCACACCCCACACTTTAAATTGTGGCATGTCCCCATGACACGCAAATAAAAAGTAAGAGGTAAAGGAAACTTTCCTGATTCATCAAGTCGGTGTCCGAGTCGAAGTCGGGATCTCCTTTACACACCTGACCCAATGAATACATCCATGCCGAGAGCTTCTTTTCTGCCCTCTTTGGGTGCACCCCATACTTATCAGTTTCACTCTTTCCGATTTGCTCTTTCAAGGCCCCCTTTTCTCCCTCCATCTTGAAGATCAGCCTTTCATCTCCCACTCTGAGCATGAGCTACCTTTCTTGAATATCCAGAATTACTTTGCCCGTAGCCAAGAAGGGTCTTCCTAAAATCACCAGGACCTCTCTGTTCTCCTCCATGTTAACCATAATGAAGTCCAGAGGGAACACAAATTTATCCACCCGAACTAGCACATCTTCTATTATTCCTTCAGGTATAATTGTGGTCTGATCCACCAGCTGCAAGGACATATGTATCGACCAAATTTCTCCAATCTCTCCATTCAATTTCCTGAAAATAGACAAAGGCATAAGATTAATGGAAGCACCTAAATCACACAAAGATTTATAAAATTTAGTCCTTCCTAAAGAGCAAGGTATAATAAAACTCCCTGGATCTCCACATTTTTTAGGGAGCTTATTTTGCAAGATGGCATCACAATGCTCTGTCAGCTTGACAACCGATGTCTCTTCCATTTTTTGCTTCTTGGACAATATCTCTCTCATGAATTTAGCATAAGCTGGTATCTCTGAAAGAACCTATGTGAAGGGTATATTCACATGCGCATGCTTGAACACTTCTAGAAAATGCTAGAATTGTTTTCCTAACTTCTCTCTTCTTTGTTTCTAGGGGAAAGGTAGAGAAAACATGTATTTGCTCTCTTCAGTCTCATTATTTGTTACATTATAATCTCTCTTCTTCTTCTTCTTCTGAGATCTAATCTTCACCTTCTTCTTCAAGCCATCATCTACCATCCCTATAACTTTTTGAGTTATTTTTCTGCTCTTCCACATTCTCCACCTACCTTTCAATCGGCTTATCCTTTGCTTTGCCCTGGAATCCTCAATAGGTGCCACTCTTCAAAGACACTGCATTTATTGTCTCTTTTAGATTTCTTTCAGTATAGCGGGGAGAGATCCTGAAATCCTCTCAAACAATAGAGTAGCTAGTTTCCCAACCTGTGTAGGTCTCGAAAAGTCGTGCCAGTTCTTTGATAGATGCACCATATTCTCGTATAGCTGAGCCATGAGTTTCAAGCCTCTCATTTGTCTTGATAATGAAAGTCTTCATTAGATCTTCCATGCCAGATTGATTAGACCGTGGAGGATGATATTGCTTCCTCTGCTAACTTTGAAAACCTAGAGCTCCTTATCCTTGAGGTCTAGAGTTATTTTGCTGCCATGAGTTCAGGCTACCACTTGGCGAGTTCCAAGAAAACCCTTGGTGCCTCTGTCCCATATAATTAAAATTTTGACCACTCTGGTAGTTGCCTCTGTCAAAGCTTCCCACAACATTTACTACTTCATCTGCAGCTAAGGCCTGACACTCATGCATTGGATGAGCCATTCCACAGAAATCACAAACTAGTGATGGTTGGATCTGGACCTTGGATAAGGTCAACTTTCTTATCTCCTTGGTCATGGCTCTTGTTGGGCTTGCACTACTATGTTAGAATATACTTGATGAACCCCAACTGATTTTCTTCTATCATTACTCTTAGCAGGCCACTGGTTAGCATCTTCATCGAGCTCATCAAGAATTGTCACAATCTCCTCAGGAGTCTTCTTCATTAAAGGCCCTTCATTTTGTAGTATTTAGAGTTCGTCGTGAGAGAGGTGTCAGTCCATCCGAAAAGTCCTAGAGTTGCATCCATAAGTCAATCCCATTATGCTGACACTTCCTACTATCTCCTTGAATATTTCCCAAGCCACGAAAACTATTTCAATGTCCGATTGGAAGAAGTTGTGAATTTCCCCTATGAATTTCACTATTTTTGCAGCTGAGAAGTATTTGTCAAGAAACTTTTTAGTCATGTCTTCCCATATCTTGATCGACCATGTTGGTAAGCTACGAAGCTAGTGCTTCGCGTTATCCTTCAGTGAAAAGGGAATGCCCTTAAGTAGACTGCATCTTTCGACACGCCATTATACTGGAAGGTGTTCATGATTTCCTCAAATTACATCAAGTGAGTGTTAAGATCTTCATTCACCTTCCTCTGAAAACACAATCATTCTGGATAGCTTGAATCAAGCCTTGATTCAACTCGAAATTATTCGTTGCTACTGGTGGAGGTCTAGATTGGTCTGGTATAATCACCCAATGCTCTACGAGGCATGGGTACCGCATTCTCAAACTGGTCTTCAATAAAGGGTCGATTTTGATTGAATCTTCGACACCTATCATTTTCTATGGTCTCCTCAATAGCTCTACGGGTTACCTCAGCTACTATCCTTGCAGCTTCTTCTCTATACTGTGCTACCTCTCTTGTAGCTAAACTTACCTCGTCGTCATCGTTATCTATCATGTGTTCTTGTGTTGAAGGTTGCCCCAAGAACTTTCCGGTGAACTCTTTCTTTTCCTTAGTTATCGCATGTGTTTTTCCAACTCCTGTTTGTAAGGTATTACTTCTTTTGAAGAAGATCTGGTCATACACCACGAACTTAACCTGTTACCTGCATATGGAAGAGAAACCCGTGAAGAACAAAATAAAAATAAATTCTTGAATTTGCACCAAAAACTATTTTGAAGACTATTGATTGCCAATCTCCAACAACGACGCCAAAATTTGACGAGTGTAAAATACAACACAAAATTGATGCTCGCTGATCAAAGATAATACAGTAAAATATCATCTCCATAGCGATTGAATTTAAATAATATTCGAGTAATTTTTGGTTTAATTGCTATTCAAGAGCATCAACACTTGACTTAAATAATTATGAACTACGTTAACTACTAAAGTAAAGCAATTGACAATTGACGACAAGGAAATAGAGATTCGCAAAGTTGGTTTCTTATCAATGTGAGGAATAAGGGTCGTAACAGGATAGGTGCAAGATATCTATTAGGATTTAAATCCAGTTTATTTCACTCTAATGTTCTAATGATTCTCACGAATTCACTCGATGATTAGTTCAAACGTGTAGTCAAGACTCCTCTCTCGATTAAATCTTAACTCTACGAGGTGAACTAATATAAGGACTGTGAAAGTATGCAAGCATGCATTACTGGATTAGTCTTTAGGAAAACGTCTCTGGAATATTCTCCTAACTTGATTTAATCAACAATTCAACAAGATCTTTTGATTACTTGAGAGAATCACTGAAATAAACCAAATAAAACAATGCAAGGATAATCACCAAAATATTCATCTTTCGATTAAATAAATCGGTGAGTAACGTTTCAACATTCAAAAATCCATAAATGAATTAAAGCATGAACTAGAGTTAAAACCCACAAATATTTATCACAACACCATATTCGTCAAACCCTAAGGTAAACTATTCCATAATCATGGAGGAAGTTATCACAAATATAATTAAAGAATAAGAAAACATCAATCTAAAGTTACAATCCAAACTCCCGTATTGAATTGATGGAAGGATGATGAATCCTGAGTCTTGTAGCCTCCAATGTTCTCCAAAATCTTCCAAGGTCAAAAGCCCTTCAAAAATGTCTTTTTGGTGTATTTATACCATGTAGGAATAGGCCTAGACGAATCTACCCTTTCCAAGCTGAAACCGGACAAGTACTCTCAGAAAATCACATAGGCGTGTCGCGCCATGCCCCGCCCCATGCAGGGCATTAGTGGAGAAATTCAAAGACATATTTTTTTTAACTCTGCAGGAAATTTGCACTAGCGCCCCCCGCTCCGCTACACATGGCGTGGGGCGGTAGTACAAATTTCTCAGAGTAATTTTGTTTTCTCACTTTTTGACATCCAGACTTGGTCATCGACCCTGAATGTGATCCCGATTTAATTTCTTGTGCTTTTACTTAGACTTCAAAGCTCTATATTGTTCGAATTAGTTCAAAATTATCTTTTTTACTCAAATCACTTCCTGCAGGGCATAACACGCAAAATAAGTGCAACACACTAACATTTATGCTCAAACACAAATAAGATACAGTAATTGGAGTGCAAACTGCGGCTAAAACACGTGATTCTAGCCTACCATCATAACCCCAAGCAACAAATAAATTCACATTCAATTCATCTCCAAAATCCACCATGAAACTACGGTAGCGCCACATGCCTCATCCGAATAATGGAACCAACAAAAAGGAAAGAAAATACACTCATACTAATTAGGAACTTGTACACCAATGAGGTATAACTAGGTACCTATATAAGATCAAAATCAGGTATGATCGATTCCGTGGGTTCGAAGGTTACTTCAAGAACAAGTTCGAAATGGTCCGGCTCGAGCTCGAGGGCGGAGTACAAGACTCGAAGATTGAAGTGCTCGATGAACACCTAGGCCAAGTATGACCAACCTTAAGATAATACCGTTATGGTTTCACAAAAGAAAGAGTGAGATTCCCATAGTGGACCAAAGATCACGGCGTAAATTCAGGAACGGATTTGTATTAGGCAGTTAGACAACTATATAATAAGATTCCCTACTACAATTAGAATTGTACCTTATTTAGGATTCCCCTACTATATAAAGGGGACCCCAATCATTTGTATCACATCAATCATTGACAAAAGAATATACATTCTTTACTTTCTTGCTTATTGCTCATCAGAATTGTCTTTTAGCTTTGTTGTTCTTACTGTCCTACCTCGAGGCCATCTTAGCTTGAGGTCGAGACTGGCTTCTTCACTTGTTTGATTCAACTTATTTCTTTAATTTATACATTTGATTCTTTGATTATCAGTTGGTATTGGACTAAATCACATATCTTTAAGACCTCAACATAAATTTTGATTGTTACTCGGATTTTAGGGTAAACAGTTTGTCGCCCACTGTGGAGCTAAGGATAATAGTGATTTTTAGTACTGATTCTAATAACACACGTTATTTTCACACTTTTTCTTTTCAAGAATTTTGTTCTCAGGTTAAAACATGTCAAACTCACAAAACACATGCGTACATGGTGATAATGGTCTTGGATTTCACGAGGAAAACGATAATGTAGTTGCTCTAGGAGCCGGTGTGCCACCGATTAACCCTAGGGAAGTGTCGATTGTCTATCTAGTCGATGTTAGTTCATACATTGCTTTGAACAAGGATTTAGGCGAAGATGTCGGAGGAAGTGTACACAGGGAAGGACGATCTGATGGCCAAGGAACATAGGGTGTATGAGACAGGGGAGTTAGCCTCCGAGTAATATTCAAGATGTTACAGGCTCAACGGCCGCTATTGCTCATCTTCAGAGTCAGCATAGAACTCCGAGTGTGGTCGAGGCAAAAATCACTCGCCATACCAAGTCAATGTTGAAAAGGACGAGTGGTAACGGATCAGGGACTGATCCTACAATTATGAAAATGCTCAAAGAGCTCACTAAAAAAATAGAGTTGGGAGAAAAGAATATCGAAGATAATTACAAAAAAGGTGGAAATGTACAACTCCTGTGTTGATTAGATACCGGGAGAACCCCTGATCTTAAAGGGCTTGGATTCCAAAAAGTTTGTGTAGAAGTCGTTTCCTCAGAGTGCGGCCCCAAAGCCTATTCCAAAGAAGTTCCGTATGCCATATATACTCAAATACAATGGGACCATTGATCCTAATGAGCATATCACTACATACACGTGCAGGATAAATGGTAATGACTTAGAAGGTAATGAGATCAGGTCCGTTTTGTCGAAAAAGTTTGGGGAAACTCTATCAAAGGGAGCAATTATTTGCAATCACAACTTGCCACCTAACTCCATCGATTCATTTTCCATGTTAGTTGATTCTTTTGTGAAGGCGCACCTGGGTCCATAAAAGTTGCAAAGAGAAAATCGGACGTTTTCAAGATAAGACAAAGGGATAACGAAATGCTGATGGAGTTCGTGTCCCGATTTCAAATAGAGCGAATAGAGTTACCACCAGTTACGGATGATTGGGCCATTCATGCTTTCACACAGGGGTTGAACAAGCGATGTTCGATAGCGTCACGACAATTGAAGCAAAATCTGATTGAGTATCCAGCTGTAACTTGGGCAGATGCGCATAATCATTATCAATCAAAGATCAAGGTCAAGGACGACCAGCTGGGAGCCCCTTCTGGTTTATTTCATCCAAACAAATTGGAAGTTAAAGCCCCAAGGGATACCGATAGAGAACCGAGGTTGAATAGAGAACGGTATCATCCATATGTCACAAATCGAAGATATAATGGTTCGGGCGCAATCCTCCTCGGAATGATCGAAGAAATGATCAAGGGAAAAATTATCGGGGACTTATGAGTAAGAATGGTTTTATAAACATATTGATCCCACAGAAGCGCCTAAATTATCGAAGCATAATTTTAGTGTCGATGTATCAGGGATTGTATCGGCTATCGAGAGGATCAAAGACACCAGGTGGCGTAGACCTATACAAACTGATCCTTCTTAGAGAAACCCAAACTTGATGTGTGAATATCATGGTAAACATGGCTATAGGACCGAAGATTGCAGACATCTGAGAGAGGAGGTAGCTCGATTGTTCAACGAGGGCCACCTTAGTGATCGAGCTAAGAATCATTTTAGAGAAAGAGACACCAACAGAAAGAATGAGTAGGAAGAATCGCAACATGTAATTCATATGATTATTAGCGTGGTTGATGTTCTACAAGGGCCTATACTCAAACGTACCAAGGTGTCGATCACCAGAGAAAAGCGAACTCGGAGTTATGTGCCCGAAGGCATCCTATCATTCGATGATGAAGAACAGAGGGCATTTCTATGCCGCACAACGATGCCCTGGTAATTTCTATTTTGTGAAATAAAATTCAAGTTAAACATGTTCTAGTGGATCCAGGTAGCTCAGCAAACATAATCAGATCGAAGGTCGTGGAGCAGCTCGGCCTGCAGGACCAAATTGTGCATGCATCTCGGGTCCTAAACGACTTCAACATGGCAAGCGAAACAACGAAAGGGGAGATAATCCTACTAGTAAACATGGTCGGGACCATCCAAGATACAAAATTCCATGTCATTAAAGGCGACATGAGATATAAGGCACTGCTCGGAAGGCCATAGATCCACAACATGAGGGCAGTATCATTGACCCTTCATCAAATGATGAAATTCCCGACAATGGATGGTGTGAAAACAGTTTACGGGGAACAGCATACAACAAAAGAAATGTTTGTAGTCGATGAGGTGACACCGATATCAACACCTTCGACCTTAAAAAATAGAACATCAAAGATAAGAAGGTGGCCAAATAGCAATCATCGTCCCCAGCCTTGATCGAATCGGAGAAACAAGTAATAGAAGAAAAAGAAGAGTATTTTAATACTCCTCGAACTTTTGTTGTTCCTGAAGAATCAGATGCAACCGAGTTAATGGTCGAGGAGCTGGAACAGGTGATACTAATCGAGTATCTACCCGAATGAAAGGTATACCTGGGAACGGGGTTAACCCCCGAACTCAGGAAAAAACTCATTTAATTTCTTATCGATAACATGAATTGTTTTGCTTGGTCCCATTTAGATATGACAGGGATCCTATCGGAAATAACAACACACCGGCTGAGCCTCGACCCCAGATTCAAATCAATGAAGCAAAAGAGAAGTCCCCGGTCAGAGGTGAAGCATGCATTCATAAAGGATGAGGTAACTAAACTTCTTAAAATAGGGTCCATTCGGGAGGTAAAATACCCCAAATGGTTAGCCAATGTAGTTGTAGTCACTAAAAAAGGGAACAAACTTAGAATGTGCGTAGATTAGAAGGATTTGATCAAGGTATGCCTAAATACTCTTTTCCACTACCTAACATCGATCTCATGATCGATGCCACGACCGGCCATGAGATCCTTACCTTTTTCAACGCCTATCCAGGGTACAATCAAATTCAGATGAACCTGAAAGATCTCGTTTATCACCAAGTACGGAACTTATTGTTACAATGTAATGCCCTTCGGGCTAAAAAAATGCAGGAGCTACATACTGACGCCTAGTTAACAAAATGTTCAAGGAACAGATAGGAAAATCAATGGAAGTTTACATTGAAGATATGCTAGGATCAATGGAAGTTTACATTCACGATATACTAGTTAAGTCCCTGCGTGCAGAGGACCATTTGACTCATTTGCAAGAAACATTCGAAGTCTTGAGTAAGTACAACATGAAACATAACTCTGAAAAATGTGCCTTCGGGGTTGGCTCAGGAAAATTCCTCAGCTTCATGGTATCAAATCAGGGAATTGAAATCAACCCCGATAAGATTAAGGCCATCGAGGATATCACCATCGTAGATAGTGGGAAAGCTGTACAAAGGCTAATCGTACGGATAGCTGCCTTGGGCCGATTCATTTCGAGGTCATCAGATCGAAGCCACCGGTTCTTTGCCTTACTAAAAAGAACAATAATTTCGCATGGACCCCGGAATGTCAACAAGTATTGGAGGAATTGAAGCAGTACTTATCGAGCCCACCTCTGCTCCACATTCCGAAGGCAGATGAGAAGCTATACTTATACTTGGTTGTGTCCGAAATAGCAGTAAGTGGTGTACTAGTTCGAGAAGAGCAAGGTACGCAGTTTCTTGTTTATTATGTAAGTCGAACCTTAGGAGATACTGAAACTAGGTATCCACACTTAGAGAAGTTGGCACTTGCATTAATAAGCGCATCTAGAAAATTAAAGCCATATTTCCAGTGTCACCCCATATGTGTGTTAACCACTTGTACTCTCTGAAATGTTTTGCACAAGCCCGAGTTATCGGGCCGATTGGCCAAATGGGTCGTCGAACTTGGCGGGTACGATATCGAATATCAACCCCGAACGTTCATCAAGTCTCAAACCTTAGCTGACTTTGTGGCTGATTTTATGCCAACCCTCGTACCCGAAGTGGAGAAGGAACTTCTACTAAAATCGGGTACAACATCGGGGGTATAGACCCTCTTCACAGACGGTGCCTCGAATGTGAAAGGGTCCGGGCTTGGCATTGTTTTAAAGCTACCTACAGGTAACACTATTAGACAATCTATCAAAACTTCTAGGTTGACTAATAATGAGGCCGAGTATGAGGCCATGATTGCAGGTCTCGAGCTAGCTAAAAGCTTAGGGGCGGAAGTAGTTGAAGCCAAGTGCGATTCTTTATTTTTGGTGAACCAAGTAAACAAAAGCTTCAAAGTTCGAGAGGATAGGATGTAGAGGTATTTGGACAAGCTACAGGTAACCTTGCACCGCTTCAAGGAGTGGACCCTAGACCATGTACCTCGAGAAACAAATAGTGAGGTCGATGCACTTGCGAACTTGAGATCATCAGTCGAAGAAGATGATATTATCTCAGGGACTTTTGTCCAGCTATCGAGATCTGTGGTCGAGGAGGTTCATGCCGAGATAAATTATACAAATTTGACTTGGGATTGGAGGACTAAGTATATCGAATATTTAAAAAATAGAAAGCTCCCATCGGACCACAAAGATTCGAGGGCTCTATGAACCAAGGCTACTAGGTTCACATTGGATAAAGATAGAACATTATATAGAAAGACGTTCGATGGACCATTGGCGGTATGTTTAGGGCCAGGAGACACCGATTATGTTTTACGAGAGATCAACGAAGGCACCTATGGGAACCATTCCAGCGCCGAGTCCTTGATTCAAAAAATCGTTAGAGCAGGGTATTACTGGGATAGCATGGAAAAAGACACTAAGGAGTTTGTTAGAAAGTGTGATAAATGTCAAAGGTTTGCACCGATGATTCATCCTCGGAGAGCAACTTCATTTAGTCCTGTCCCCATGGCCTTTCATGAAATAGGAAATGGACATCGTCAGCCCTCTACCAACGGCCCCAGGTAAAGCTAATTTAATTTTGTTTATGACTAACTACTTTTCTGAATGGGTGGAAGCACAGGCCTTCGAGAAGGTCAAAGAAAAAGAAGTTATTGACTTCATCTGGGATCACATTGTGTGTCGATTAGGGATACCTACTAAAATCGTATGTGACAACGGAAAGCAATTCATCGACAACAAGGTATCAGAGTTCCTCGAAGAACACAAAATAAAAAGGATCTTATCAATGTTGTATCACCTGAGCGGAAACGGACAGGCCGAATCGATAAACAAGACTATCATTCAAAACTTAAAGAAAAGGTTGAACGACGCTAAAGGGAAATGGAAAGAAGTTCTACCCCAGGTTCTTTGGACATATCGAACAACATCGAAGTCCAGCACGGGGGAAACCCCATTCTCTTTAGTATATGGTTTCGAGGCCTTAATTCTAGTCGAGGTCGGGGAACCCAGCGCCAGATTTAGACATGCATCAGAGGAATCAAATCACGAGGCTTTGAATACTAGCCTCGAGCTATTAGATGAAAAATGGAAAGCTGCACTTGTTCGGATGGCTGCATAGAATCAAAGAATCGAGAGATACTATAATAGAAGAACCAACCTTCGACACTTCAGAATCAGGGACTTAGTTCTAAGGAAAGTCACCCTCAATACTCGAGACCCAAATGAAGGGAAACTAGGCCCGAATTGGACTGGCCATATCCAGTCATCTGAAAAGGATCTTACAAACTTGGCACGATAGAAGGCAAACAATTGCCAAACAATTGGAATGTATCACTACTCAAATGATATTATTGATGAGGTATGACTTTCTCCCTTTTTTCCATTTGTATTTGATACTAACTTATTGCAGTTGTTCGATCGAAGACGTCGAGAGAACCCTTCTACATAAAGACCTTAGGTTTAAAAGCATGCGTTACACTATTCTTCCCTTAGATCAGTTTTGTCCCAAATAGGTTTTTCCGGCGAGGTTTTTAACTAGGCAACAACTATGTGCTACCTAAGGATAATTCAACAGTATCTAAGTCTTCTTTTCATTCAACCTCGAATACTGGGAGGCATCACCCCTGGAGGTTAAATTTTTGAGAAAAATACTTCACGCCAAAGAGGGCCTCAATAGGAAAACTTTGTAATGGGCCAAACGGTCAGATGAACCGTGTCCATATAAAATAGCCGAGCCTCGATGGCAAAACATGTACGTATGTATGAATTATTCAAAGAAGCATTCTTTCTATATCAAACACTTTGTTTCTCAAAAAGATTTGCTACTATACGAGCTCTATACTTGTGATTCTGTGAGAAACAAATCAAGGTCCAAAATGCAAATACATCTCAAATACATGGGGACTATCTTCGACAGTCAACACATTCGAGTTGTCTAAACTCGAATTCATAAGACCTCAAAGAGGCACCCCTCGACGTAAAGGCCAAGGCCATCATACTCGGGGGATAACATTTCAAACAAGTTCTAAATGTTATCGGTAAACAAGTCCAAGAGATATACTTGAAGGCTACGTCCATACTAAAGGCTACGGCTAAAATAAAGGCTACAACCGAAATAACGCGGCTCGAAGATGTCTGAATCCCGCAATAAAAATAGGCCTTCGAATTCTCTGAAAACCGGTTAATAAAGGCTACCCTCGGCAAAATAATCAAAGGGCTTCGATAAAATCATCCCTCGAAGAACCTTAAGAGGTATTGAATTATTTAAATACAAACTTGTGCTAAGGCACTAAAAGTAAAAGGGTTCCGATCGACACTAATCCCTCAAAAAACCTAATAGGTAAAAATTTAATGCCAAGGCATAAAGAAATTTTTACTAAGTCTTTTAAGCGGAAAAGGGGAAATAATCGCCATTACTTAAATGCCATATTGGCTCAGCCTAAAAGAACCTAAGGGTCAAAGCACTAGGAGTTCGAGACCTTATTCTCACTCAACTCAAACCTAAGGGGGCCACCATCCCGAGCTCGCATAAAATCGACTTAAGCATAGCCCGAGAATTCACTAAAAACCCTTAAGAGGTATTCTATTATAAGATTGCCCATCAATTACAGAAGAATCCTAAGGGTTTGTTTTACTCTGAGTCCGAGCCGGTGCTCACTCAATTATCAAAATTATGACATCAAAAACTAATTCTTCACAAAAATGAAGCAGACTTCACAGCAAATCGGAGATAGAGAAGATAGGAAAGGAATTCTTTATATACATGAAAAATATTCACAATGCCCACATGGATCCTTACACAAAATAAAAAAGAAAAAAATCTTACGGGCCTAATCTACTTTAGGAGTTGCATCTTCGGGAGTCGTATCTTCAAGAACCTCCTCCTCGAGGGCTTCATCCTCATCTCCTTGGCTCTTGGAACCACTAGCAGAGTCTTTATCATTGGAGAGTAAAGCGACAACCTCATCCTCCAAAGTTTTTGCCTTTTCAACATCAGCTGAGAGGTCAAAGCCACGAGCGTGCACTTCCTCGAGAGTCTCTCTCCAGGATTGTCGCATGGCATGGTCGATAGTGAATGACAATTTGACTTCAGCAGCAATAGAGATCTCCTGTGCCTAAATATTGGCAGCCTCGGCATCAGTTCGATATGAGGCCACAAATGTCTCTGCCTCAGATTTAGCCTTTACAAGTTCGACGACCAATTTAGCTTCGAGCTCCTCAATCTTCCAGCTTTGGGCCAAGATTTCCACCTTCACATTGTGAAGTTGACATTCGACTGAAGTCAACTGGGCTCGAAGCATGTCCTTCTCCGAAGCAAGACAATCTATATGCTGCTTCCACCCCAGGGTCTCGGCCTCTTTTGCCTTGACCTCCTCTCAAAGCTACTCCACCAGCTCACCCTTCTGCTGGGCCTGTAAAGTCGAAATGTTAGTCGCTAAGTCAGATAAACA
The DNA here is from genome assembly GCF_000393655.2 of Nicotiana sylvestris. Lineage (NCBI taxonomy): Eukaryota > Viridiplantae > Streptophyta > Magnoliopsida > Solanales > Solanaceae > Nicotiana > Nicotiana sylvestris. Next base: position 82,960,147 of record NC_091067.1, read on the forward strand.
AATAACAAACTCACAAAAATTTACATTACCTGCTCAATGCGCTCGGTCTGTTCTTAATGAGCCTTCATCAAGTCGGCTCGAAGGTCCCTGATCTCCTCCTCTTTTTGAACATACAGGAGTTTTAGGTCGTCCTTCTCTTCCACGGGCTTCTTGATTTTGGCCTCACATTTGGCAAGCTCGGATCGAGACTTGGATAATGCTTATCGATGGAGTATCACAACCTTCACACAAAGAAAGAAGTCAGACTCAGAAAAACAAGAATAAAACACGAACATAATTATGGAGGCAAAAACTTACTTGTTTAAGAAGATGTTGAGCCTCGTCAAAAATAAATGAAGTATTTAGGTCGGGACCATTTTCGACCCCCGCAAAGCATTACTACAAAATATCATTCCCTTCGAGGGTCGTCCCCATGTCGGGAGTCTTCATGGTCCGGGCATCTCGGAACTTCCCTTCAAATAACACAGGTCCAGGCGGTGATTCATCTATGTTTTTTATCTCAAGTGATTCACTTGGGGCATTCTCTTCTCTTTGGAGGGCCTCGAAATTAGGCTCTTCGGGCTCACCTACCAGATGTCCTCCAAGATGGGGCGTGCTTTCACCACCCGATGGATCGGGGACTCTGCTCGAGCTACCCTCCGAGATTTCTTCGGTTCGAGATTGAACTGCATCAGCCTCCGCCGGTCTAGTGGCCATCGAAGCTTCAGTGCTCCCCATCTTTTGGCCTACCAGCAAGCAGTCAACATCTTATCCTTCTTCCTCTTCATCCCGAAGTTGTTGGACCGTGTCTGCATATAGGGTTGTGGGATTGACCCTGGGCTTTCGAGGCTTACTTTTCTTGGGATTTGGAAATTTTTTGGCGAAGCCCTTTTCCTTTTCCTCTCTTTGGTTGGCTTCGGTATTTCCTCTTCACCAGCCGGAGGCGGACTCATAACAACAGTGTCTCTGAGGCATACATAAGGATAAAGTAAGTATTTTATAGGGAAACGTCAACGTATGAACAAGGGAACTCACCATGGTTTTTAGCTTCCCACCGACCCTTGGCCAAATCATGCCAACTGCATTCTATATGAGAAGAAATGGAGGCCAGTTGTCGAACCCAACCTGCGAGATCCGTAATCGCACCAGGAAACCAAAGGGAAGCTGCACCATCGAAAAGAAATTAGATCGAAGAAGAGTAGAGAAAGCAGAGTAGTAAGCATCATCGATGGGGTTGTACTTGCATTTCATATTCCATTCCTTGGGGAATGGCATTCTTTCGGCAGGAATTAGGTCGGATGTCTTGGTTCGAACAAACTGGCCTATCCATCCTCAGTCCTTGTCCTCATCAATGCTAGAGAATAGCGCTTTTGAATATCGACGTTGGAGCTTTATCAAACCACCTTGATAGAGGTGAGGGCTGTATAGCCTGATCAGGTGGTCGAGGGTAAAAGACATGCCTTTAACCTTGCTCAAAAAATACCTGAGCAAATTGAAATTGCACTAGAAAGAAGGGTAGATCTGGCCGAGGGTCACCCGATATTGGTAAAAGAAATTGAGAATGACCAGGTCTACAGGACCCATTGTGAAAGGATAAGTATATGCGCTTAAGTATCCTTCCACATGAGTGGTGATGTCCTCCTCGGGGGAAGGAATCACCACCTTCTTATCCTCCCAATTGCAATCCTTTTTCACCCGTTCAAGATCACCTTCAGTTATCGAGCAGATGTAGTAGGACATGGGCTCGCACCGGCCTGGAATTGATGTAGGCTTATAGATTTTGAAATTAGAAGATAGCTTGCACGACCCAAGAATGCAATCCTCAATACGAGGTGGCACCGTCGTTCTACCACCAGTCAACCACGATAATGAGGAGGCTTTTTCTTTTTAAGGAATAGTTTTAGATGTTTTAGCATCACTGTTGAGAAACTTAAGAGAAGATAAGAAGTCGATGTTGTAACAAGCACAAATTGAAGAAAGAATGGACTCAAAGAAGATGAAGAAGCTGGTAAGGATTTGGGAAAGGTTTGAGAAGATTGAAAAGGTTGTGAAAGTGACCTATTTATAATGGTCGCTTCAACAGTGTGGGGAAGCCATTGGCCGACCATCAGCCGCCTTCAATTATTGACCTTGGGAACTATGCAGACGTGCTAGTTTATATGAGTCCACCAAATAGTAGAGTACCTGATCCTCTATGAGTTTCCATTGAGAATACTTATGAAGCAGTAAGTAAGAGAGACACGGGAATTTTACGTGGAAAAATCCCACTCAAGGGGAAAAATACCATGACCTATACTTGTAGGCTTTCAACTTCACTAACTTGTAATCATACTATTACAAGCCACTTTGTAATGACTCTATTACAAAGACTTCAACTTAACTAACTTGTGATACTCTTACCACAAGCCACTTTGTCACTCTCTAGTTACAAAGATTTTAACTTATGACTAACTCTAGTCACAACACAAACTTAGAAGGTTTGTGATTTTGGGTTTCCTAAAACACAGCTTCTAAGAAAGCAAGATAGGAGTTACAATGAAGAACAAATAACAAGATTACAACTCAACTATGGATACAGATAGACTCATTGTGAAACTGATCCTTTAGTGGAGTTGTCTTCTTTTTTCTTGATACACGTGTGACTTCAATGCTGGATCAACACCTTAATGCTTGAGAGAATATCACTAAATGCTCAAGTGAATATCTTGTTCCTTGCACCAGGTTGTTATACTACAAAAAAACATCACAATGGTGATGTCAATTCTTGGTATACGCTTCTTCCCGATGGGAAGTGACTGTTGCACTGTCTGTTGCACTATCGCGTGTACAGTTGTAGGCAGTCACTTTCTACAGTTGCGTTCCAGCTGTATAGTTGACTTGTACTTCTGCCAGAGAACACCAAGGGATCAGGTCCCTATTGTGTTCCTCTTTGTAGCAGTTCATTAGCTGGAGTTCAGATTGAACTTCGTTCATTTGAAATGTGTACCAAGTGAGTCAGGTTCTCTATCTGATTCTTAACAATAAGTTTGTTAAATCATCAAAACATAAGAAACATAAGGCAAAGACATTAAAAACCCATCAATTTCCCCCTTTTTGATGATGATAAACTTCGGCCTTGATAGTATTTGTTTAGAGCAGAAATAACCAAATGAGGTACCAGGAACTTCACAAGTTCCCACTTAATCAGATCCCTTATTTTGAATCAACCTTTTCACGATACTATATGCTATTATCATCTTCCCCCTTTTGGCATCATTAAAAATTCACAAGTAGGCAAACAACAGAAAGAAGTCTAGCACAGCCAACTCATGTCACATATATGCACACAATATGACAGAAAAGAGAAGCCAAAGGAAAACAACATTGTACAAGCAAAAAGAGGAGCGATTTCATTGACATGAACAATGGACTGAGAAAAACAGGAGCAGTAATGGTGAATCCAGCATGCCATCAGCAAAAAAACAAACAAAAATAGTAACAGCAACCACAAAACATCATAACAGAAGACAACTGGTCACTAGAAGGTATCTAAGAAACACTAGAAGAGGGGAACTAGGAGAGAGAAGCAGCAAGGGTCTTCAGAACCAGGTCCAGTCGGGCATTTGCAAACAGTTGCTCTTCAAGCAGTTTTGCGCGAAGCTTATCATCTTCCTTAGTCAGGCGGGCAACTTCTTCATTAATGGAACCGGGTCCTTTAACCGCTTGACTGAGCTAGGTTTCTAGTATGGCATTCTGAGCCCTCAACCTTCTGATCTCTTCAGAAGTAGCACTTTGAGCATTGATCAGCTGTGAAATGGTCGAGATGCTTCCACCCTTTCTATGCACTCACATTCTTCCAGTGTGGTTTTAGAGAAGGTTTGCTTGTGTGTTCCCACTTTGGGATTACCCAAAGGGACCTTGTAAAACTTAAACACTTGAGTGAAAGCCATATGGAAGTCCATGATTCCCACCTTTGAAGTTTTCCACCTTTTGCATATGATCTATCATGATTGCTGGTAGATGGATCGGGAAAAACTCATCAAGAACCTCCATTAAGACTAGATCAGACTTTGTAGCAATAGATCACCTCTCAGAACGAGGTAAAAGCACCTTATTAACCAGCTCAAAGAGGAGTTGAAACTCAGGATGTAGTACCTTCTTATGTACATGTTCCCCCTGCTGAATAGCTTGCTCTTTCATGATGGATCTCCTAAAGTTGGCACCACAGATACCTTTGACTGAGGACATTCATTCACATAGAATTTTGAGTACCTTCCCCAATGCTGAAGCGTCAAGTACAATACCTACTCCATTTCCTAGCACACAGATGTGACCCCCCTCAATAGTGAAGAGAGATGCGTAGAAATTTTGTACCGCATCTTCGCACACTATAGGCATGTTCTCCTGAAACAAGTGCTCCTATTGCTGAAATTCCACTATCTCCAGAATTTGCCTCATACCTGCCATCTCTAAAATTGCCGGATCAAACATACGACCCCATAATACTTTCCGAGTTCTCAATCTCTCCTGCCAAAGACCACTGTCACTATGCATGGTCTTTAGAGAACTAGGTTCCCCTACAGTTTCCTGTTTTTGTTTTCTAGATCCTTCAACGGACTTCCCTTTCCAACTTACAAGCCCTACAGTATCTCCTTCAGACATAGCTTGCTCAACTATACTCTTCTTAGACTTACTGCTACCCTTCACGGATGCTCCCCTTTGTTTCTCAATAGCTTTATCGGAAGCTTCATCCACATACTTTTGGACTTTTATAGATCGTTCTACTAAGGAACCGTGTTCCTTTACAGCATCTTTGTCAACCTCACCCACTATAATACTCTTGTTAGTCACAAATTCCCCTTGATTCATCAATCTCTTCTTCCTTATCTTGACACTCCTCTTACTTTTCTGCAATGTAGACTCGAAGCCCTCTTTCTGCTACAACCTGATAGAGGGTGACTTGGAAGAGGATTCTAAGGGCTTAGGATAATCAAGAGGTTCAAGAGTGGATTTATCTAGAAGAGAATCAAGTCCTCCAGCAGGTTTTTCTGGGACAGTTTCATGGATTAAAGACTCAAAGAGCACCATGGTTCTTTCATCGCCTAGGAATGGAGTTTCTTCCCCCTGATACTCAGACAAGAGATAGGTTCTTTCATTCAACAGACTCTCAATAGAAATAGCCATGATATTGTGTGCTGCTTCCTTTTTTGGTGACTCTATGAGAGCCACAGAGTCCAAAAAGGAGGAGTTCAAATACTGATCAGGATCATCCTCAAAGACCTCTAACACCTGAGAGGTAACCCTTCCTGAGTGTTCTTTGGTGATATCAGAGGAATGAGGAGACATGGGGTTTTCAACACATAGAAAGGAGATAGATTTTGACAGAAAAGGAAAAACAATAGGAAATGAGGAGGAAACAGGCATGGGTGCAGTAGCATTGGAAAGAGTGGAAGAGTGAATTTCTAGAGGTGACTTTAAGGATGATAGGGAAGTGGGAGTGGTGTTAATGGTGGGAGAAGAAAGCGATTGTTCGATTGCCATTATAGGAGGATTTGATAGGAAGTTAAGTGAAAGAGAAGTGAAGAGAAGATCACAGAGATACAAAAAAGATGAAGGTTCATGACTTGTTGTGAGGGAGAAAGAGAGTTTTATGGGAAGAAGGGCTAATTATGAGAAGAGAGAGAAATGGGTTTTGAACAGTCCTGAAAAAGGTGGTAAGTTTGTGGGAAAACATTATCTTGTAGAGAAGATGAAGGGATTTGAAAGACAAGACTTGACATGCAAACTTTAAAAAGTCGGATGATGTGGCAGTTGAATTAATTTTGTTAACCTTTTTGAGAAAGCATGCAAAAGAATACATTACTACTAACCTGTGGTATAGGAACCTGATGCCCGAATAGTTTTTGAAAAAAAATTTAGCAACTCTTCTTTCACAGTTCATAATTGTACCTTTAGCTTCTATGATCGTCATGCATGTTTAACTGCACCGGTATCGATGTGAGTTAGGCTTGACCAGAAAACACTTTAGCTAATTTTACCTGAAGCTGATTTTCATAGCCAATTGATGGAGAATCAGGTTCTCAATTAGGCTTCGATAACCCGAGCTTCACTCTGTTTCTTTCAAAATGTTCCCTACTCAAGGCTTTGGTGAAGATATCTAGAATTTGGTATTCTGTACTGCAGAACTTCATACAGATCAACCCTTTCTCCACATTTTCCCCCAGAAAATATTGCCTCACATCAATGTGCTTGGTCCTTTTGTGTTGAACTAGATTCTTGGCCAAGTTGGGTGCACCGGTGTTGTCACATAGAAGAGGCACACAATAAGTAAATATCCCCAAAATCCTCCAGTTTTTGCTTAATCCATAGGAGTTGAGCACAACAGGATGCTCCAGCTACATATTCTGCTTCAGCTGTTGAAGAGCCACTGAGTTTTGTTTCCTTGTGCCCCAAGAGATGAGACATGATCATAGAAAGTGAGCCATTCCAGAAGTGTTTTTCCTTACGCTGCATCTCCAATTGTTTCTTCAGCTTTAGTGGTAGTAATTCAAGTACCAGGTTCCTCTTGAGAAGTGGAAGAGGATGTTGCATTGTCTTCACCTTTCTCCTTCATCTGACTCATCATATCATTCTTCCCATTTGAAACGTCAGATATTTCCCAGGGACCAAAAGTGGTTAATTATCTTGACCATCATTGTTTCCTCCTTTGTTAGAGGAGGGTGTCTCGTTGAATAGCACATGAACACTTTCTTCCACACAGTGTGCCCTTTTGTTGTAGACTTTATGGGTTTTGCTTTGAGGGGAGTATCCCAGATGGATTCCTTCATCGTTTTTTGCATCAAACATCCCAAGCTGGTCCTTTCTATTGTTGAGAAAGTAGCATTTGCATCCAAAGGTTCTCAGATGAGTTATCTTTGGTTTTCTTCCATTGAACAACTAATAGGAGGTTTTGTTTAGGAGGGACCTGATCATACGCCTGTTTACCAAGTAGCAAGCAGTGTTTATTGCTTCTGCCCAGAAATATTTTGGTGATTCCCCTGTCAATGAGAATTATCCATTCCATGTCTTCTAGAGTTTTGATCTTCCTTTCAACAACACCATTTAGCTTTGGAGTCCTTAGTGCTGAGAAGTTGTGAGTGGTCCCATTTTCATTACAACTCATCAAATTTTGGCATTAACATATTCTATCTCGTGGTTAGATCTGATACGTGCTTCTTTCAGTTCCTTCTCCACTTGGATCTTCTTGAAAATTGTCGCAAATACCTCAAAAGTCTCTTCCTTTACTCTAACAAACAGTATCTAGATGGATCTTGAATTTGACAGCCCATGAGCCAGGTTCTTCTAAATCAGTTCATTCAGAAGTGGGAGCCTTCCGTGTCCAAATCCTTTATGCCAAGGTTTTGCATCATTGTCAACTGCCTTCAAGCAGCTCATATCACCAGTTTGTAGGGATTTAAGGTTAGCGAAGTAGATCTTCTTGTTCTTTTGGTGACTAAAACCACTTCACCAGTTAATAGATTGGTAACTGTGTGCATTTTTTATAAGAACTCTACTTTGCTCCCTTTATCACAGATTTGAGACACACTCAAGAGACTGTACTTCAGGCACTTCACATAGCACATGTTCTCAATCGAGTGTGACAGAGACTTTCCATCTTTTCCAACACCGAGAATGTATCCTTTTTTTATTTTCACAGGATACATTCCCTTTCCTATAGGGCTTTTAGTGAGACACCATCCATGGTGTTTCTAGTCATGTGCTTTTAGCATCCACTGTTCATGAACCATTATAGTCTGCTTCCTCTCATTGTTCCCTACACATATAAATCATGGGTTAGATTTAGATTTAGGAACCCAAACTAGTTTGGGTCCCTTGTTATGAGAAAATGGATGTATAAGAGTTTTTCTAGTCCATGCAAGCAATATTCGTTTCTTGCGAGAGGTACCTAGTCCCTCTTTAGTAGTCACTTTTTTAGCAAATACTTTGTTTTTCTGGACAGATTGAACCCTGGCCTGGCAGTTTTCTTTGAAGTGCCCATTGTTCTCACATTGGGTATAAAGGCAGTTATCAGGAACAATGACGTATTTGCTATGAGGGTTGTAAGGAATTTTCTCCTTTTGAAATCCGATTCCCTACCTGTTTCCACTATTGTTAAAGTACATGGCAGTGATAGCATTTAAGGACCAGGTCCACTTCAGAGATTTCTCAAGATCAATTTTTACTTCCTCTAATTCAGCTTGGAGTTGCCTATTTTTCTCAAGTTCACCACATAGACTAGTTTTCACATCATTTAATTCCTTCTCAAGCTTGATGCGTGTTTTACTAGCTACTTTCTTCCCTTTCCCAATACTTACAATCCTATGTTCTGATTTGAGTCCCTCAATGATTTCTTCTAGGTCAGTGATTATCACTAAAAAGTCATCCCTCTCTTACTTAGTAGCTGCAATTTTCTCTTCTATAGTGTGTTTTTCATTGCTAAAGCCTTCTATGATTACCTTCAAATCAACAACCGCTAATCATCTCTCTCATTTTCTATGCTATTTATTTTTTCATTCAAAACTTCCGTTTCTTTTTCAAGATTAGCTATGGTCTCATTTAGATCGACTACACAGACCACCAGATTATCTCTAGATTGTTCAACATCTCCTAGCTCTATGGTCAAGATCTCCTTATCATTAATAAGGCTATATATGCATCAATTAGAACATTTGCTAATGACCTTAACTTCTTAGAAAAGTAGGATTTCAGATTTCTCTGAACATCCCTGAAATTTACCTCATCATTTTCATCCTCTTCATCATTGTCAGACCGAGCCATCAGCGCAAACAGTGAGTCATATTCATTGCTTCAGTTTCCACTGCCATCATGGAGCTATTTTCTGCATCTAGTTCCCTTTCTGATTCACTAAAGGAGTCTCCCCAAGCAGCAATAGCCTGCTTCACAATATTGTCAGCTGCACTTTTTTGACTAAATCATTTATCTGAACCGAGTTCCTTTTTGCCACTTTGTCAAGGTTTTCTTTGTATTGCTCCTGTTTCAGAAGTGGATAGTCTTTGATGAAATGCCCTGGCTTTCCACACCTGTGATAGAGATCATAGTTCCTTGCCTTACTTGAACTGCCCCTCTTTGGTATACCACCATTTCTTCGAACCATATTTTGAAACCTTTTAGTAAGATAGGCCATATTACTATCTTCTTCACTTGAGTCACTATTTTCAGACTTGAGCACCAGGTTCTTTTCCTTTTTTGGCTCTCTCAATCAGCTCATCCATGGTTAGAGTTTGTAGATCTTTAGCTTCAGTGATGGAATTCACCTTACTCTCCCAAGAAACAAGTAGAACACTGAGAATTTTCCTTACAAGCTTGTTTTTGGGAATAACATCTCCAAGTGAATGAAGCTCATTTATGATAGATGTGAATCTAGTATGCATATCCTGTATAGACTCATCATCCTTCATCCTGAAGAGCTCATACTCAGTGGTGAGCATGTCAATCTTGGACTGTTTAACCTGAGTAGTTCATTCGTGAGCGGTTTGCAATGCTTCCCATATTTCTTTGGCAGTATCACAAGCTGAGACTCTATTGTACACATCATGTCCTATACCACATACCAAGATTTTCTAGGCGTGATAATTCTTTTCTATCAATATCACTGTACTCCTTTCTGTCTTTCGGCACCATTGGTTCAGTTTCTCCAAGCTTCTTCATAGGAACATATGGACTATCACAGATGATGTCCCGTAGTTCTGAGTCTTCGACCATTATAAAATCATGCATACGAGTGTTCTACCACCCGTAGTACTGACCATTTAATCTAGGAGGTCTGTAGGTTGATTGTCCTTCCTCAAAGTTGGGCGGAGCAGCCATTGAGATCCTCTCTAGGTGTTAACCTTTTAGAAAGAACCCGCTCTAATACCAATTATTAGTTTATATAAGTCCACCAAATAGTAGAGTACCTGATCCTCTATGTGTTTCCACTGAGAATACTTATGAAGCAGTAAGTAAGAGAGACACGGGATTTTTACGTGGAAAAATCCCACTCAAGGGGACAAAAACCACGTCCTACACTTGTAGGCTTACAACTTCACTAACTTGTAATCACACTATTACAAGCCACTTTGCAATGACTCTATTACAAAGACTTCAACTTAACTAACTTGTGACACTCCTACCACGAGCCACTTTGTCACTCTCTAGTTACAAAGACTTTAACTTATGACTAACTCTAGTCACAACACAAACTTAGAAGGTTTGTGATTTTGGGTTTCCTAAAATACAGCTTCTAGGAAAGCAATATAGGAGTTACAATGAAGAACAAATAACAAGATTACAACTCAACTATAGATACACATAGACTCATTGTGAAACTGATCCTTTAGTGGAGTTGTCTTCTTGTTCTTGATACACTTGTGACTTTAATGCTAGATCAACACTTTAATGCTTGAGAGAATATCACTAAATTCTCAAGTGAATATCTTGTGCCTTGCACCAGGTTGTTATATGATCGAGGTCAACCCTACACTACTATGGAGTAGCAAGAGAGGTTGAAGCAGCTTTTACCCGTTTAAGGTCGGGATCAATTTTCACAGGGAGCTAGATATTGGAGTCGGGTGTCTATCTAAAGTGGAGTTGTGTATTTGCTCTTAATTGCACTTCTACACATTTTTGGTTTTGATTATGATTCTAATTTTATAAAACTACAATGCTCAATTAAACTAAAATAAGCTAAGGTTAAACTATTGCGAGTTGTTCAAATGATTAAAAGGCACTAGGGTAGTGACTTTCGCCTAGGTGGTCAATTGACAGATTCTTGAGTCTAAAACTAGATTGTCACATTTGGGGAGTATGATATAACCATTGCACGATTCTACTCACTCTATACCTCTCGGTAGTTCGAGTGATTTTGCCCGAATTGACTTTCTCAAGACCAATTGGGTATGCAAATTTGCACAAGCAATCAAGGTTCAAGTCGGGTATTACTATCTCTAGGTTTAACCCTTTAATTAGGGCTATCAATCTCTTTGAATACTCCCCAATTCCTTGTTGGACTAATTTCATGGACTTATGCTCTCTTTCTCAAGAAGAGCCAAAGTCTACTAGGCATAAACTAGTGTTTGCAACCACTAATTCACAAGTAAAACCCTAAATAAGCCCAAATATCAAACACCTATAGACAATCAAGCATCAAAACACAAGACCCATCAATTACCCATACTAGGGTTGAGCCACAACCCTAGCTAATGGGTCTAGCTACTCATAACTAGAGAAGATAACAAATAGATGAAGTGAAACTCATAATAATTAATTGCTAAATTAAACTTGAAGATTCAATGTTGAAATCACGCTAAAATTACTCAAAATAGCTCAAAAAGACGAAGTCACGAGCGCAGCTCAGTACAAAAACTATCTGATGACCTAAAAATGGGAAAAGAATCTATTTATACTAGGCTAAAAATACCCCTGCGGGGCTAGTGCGGACCGCACAAAATCAAGTGCGGCCGCACTAAGGCTCTTGACTTGAATATCCGGCTCTCTGAACTTGGGCAATGTGGACCGCACGAAATCGAGTGCGGCCGCGGTGGCTACTAGTGTGGTCCGCACAAAAAGGAACACGGACCACATTGACCTTCATCCTCCAAAACACCACCTCTCTGAACCTTGGCTCCACAGACTGCACTAAATCGAGTGCGGCCGCAATGATTCTAATGCGGACCGCACAAAACCTTGCGGTCGTATTGCCTTTAGGCCTGAATAACTGCCTCTCTGAACTTCACTTGTGCGGACCGCACAGAATAGTGTGCGGCCGCACTGGCCCTGTTTGACTGAGCTTTGTCTTATCTTGGTACTTGTGCAAGTTTCACTCCTTTTTGAGCTGATTTTTTGACACTTTGTCAGCTTGTTGATCAAACCTACAATCAAGCACAACTTGTGAGCCTTTGGGACTATTTTGTATATATTTCTAATCAAAACTTAAGCAAGAAGGGGTGTAAAATGCATCATATTCCCTAGTTATCAACTCCCCCAAACTTAAGCTTTTGCTTGTCCTCAAGCAAACAAGATAAGACCCACCCCTTAAGAGAAAATCTAAGAAAATTCATCTGTCCTAAAGTGACCTTATCTAGCATCAATTGGGACTAACAATTGCCCTCAATACAAATGAGTCATTAACAATATTTGCTCTTTTAAAAACCATGGATTAAGTTCGACAATAGAGCATCAAGAGTTGATTCAACACATCAAAGAACTCTTTCTATTACTTTGGTCATTGTGGAACCCAAACTCACACATCCTCAGCTCTCCCTTAGCCAACCTCACCTTTAAGATAGTGGCACTCAGAATAAGGTTAATGGAAATACACTCATCTCACTTAAGGAAAAGTCGCAAGTTTGGCTCTAAGTACCATATGCTTGCCCCTTATGTGAGTCACCACTAATGTAAGCTTCATTCAACTCAAGATCATATAGGGCTTTTGTGGAGACATAGTAAAGACTTTTGGTTCGGGGTAGGAAATGTTTGGTCTAAGTAGGTTCCATCTTCCCTTAAACACTTCTTTTGTTTCATTTTGGCACACATTCACTTGACTTTTTTTAAGTTATTTCACTTCTTTCTAAGGGGTTAGAGAGACACACTGTCACTCTTTCTTGTTCATTTCAAATCTTTTCTCCTTTTTCAACTTTCCACACCTTTAATTCTTTGCTTTTCTTGAATCACTTTATTCATTTCTATATTGAACATTTTTTTGTCTTTTTGCTTTTCTTTCTTTTTCATTGTCTTTCCTTCTTTTTTTCATTTTGCGCCTTTTTTCCACTTTGTTGCAATCCTCATCTCTCCTTCCCAAACTTATACTTTTGTCATGTGCTAAGGAAAGATCGGGTGCCAATAGAGGGTATCTTTTAGAACAGGCAAAGGCTTGTATTATGGTTCTTAAAGGAAAAAGTTTTAAGGCTCAAAAGGGTTGACTAGGGATTTTATCATTGGTAGGCTATGGAAGTGTTCAAACTATCATTTGGATCAAGGAGAGCCTATAATCATGTCTCAAGTTAAAATTAACTTAGGATTTTGCCTCAACAAATATTCAGGGCAAGTTCTAGACCAATGGCTCGGGACTTGGACTTGCAATGCAAATTTTCTCACCACACAAGCTATGGGATCGTTAAAGACACAGAGTCGGGGGCCCACATCAACCTTAGATAAGATTTGAGCACATAATGGTTCCGAAAAACCACTTGATGATTATCGACCAATACAAGAGTCTCAAGGTCACAACTTTCACCATCCTATACACAATGATTTATTTTTGACCATAAGATCAAAGGAAAATGTGCTAGGCCCAAGTGAAGCATTGCTTGAGGCACTCTTAACCACTAATTGTTCGTTTGCATGGTGTCCCAGTTTCCATCATTTCAGATAGGGGCACTCAGTTTACTTCGCAGTTTTGGAGGTCTGTACAGCGAGAGTTGGGTACTCAGGTTGAGTTGAGCATAGCTTTTCACCCTCAAATGGACGGGCAGTCCGAGTGCACTATTCAGATATTGGAGGACATGTTGCGTACTTGTGTCATTGATTTTGGAGGTTCATGGGATCAGTTTCTACCACTCGTGGAGTTTGCTTATAACAATAGTTACCAGTCGAGTATTCGGATGGCTCCATATGAGGCTTTATATGGGAGGTGGTGTAGATCTCCAGTTGGTTGGTTTGAGCCAGGTGAGGCTAGGCTATTGGGTACAGACTTGGTTTAGGATGCTTTAGACAAGGTGAAGGTGATTCTGGAGAGACTTCGTACAGCGCAGTCGAGACAAAAGAGTTATGCTGACATGAAGGTTCGGGATGTGTCCTACATGGTTGGTGAGAAGGTGTTGTTGAAGGTCTCACCCATGAAGGGTGTTATGAGATTTGGGAAGAGGGGTAAATTGATTCCTCGGTTCATTGGGCCTTTTGAGGTGTTTCGGATGATTGGGGAGGTGGATTATGAGCTTGTTTTACCACCCAGTTTGTCGAGTGTGCATCCGGTATTTCATGTTTCTATGCTCAAAAAGTATATTGGCGATCCGTCTCATGTTTTAGATTTCAGTACAGTTCAGTTAGATGATTATTTGACTTATGATGTGGAGCCAGTAGCTATTTTGGAGCGACATGTTCGAAAGTTGAGGTCGAAGGATATAGCTTCAATGAAAGTGCAGTGGAGAGGTTGGCCCGTGGAAGAGTCTACTTGGGAGACTGAGCGGGAGATGCAAAGCAAATATCCTCACATGTTTGAGGCTTCAGGTATGTTTCTTGACTCGTTCGAGGATGAATGTTTGTTTAGGAGGGGGGATGTAACGACCCAGCCGGTCATTTCATGAGTTACTACTCCGTTTTTCCCATTTCTACTTCTTATTGTCTTGTTCAGCTGTATTATGTGTTATTGGGTTGGTTGGTTCGGGTTCGGAAAGGTTTTGGTAAGGTTTGAGATACTTAGTCTCCTTTGAGCGAGCTTAAGTACTGCACACGAATTTCTCCCACCCCTTAGCCTCGAAATTCAAACTTCTCCTTAAGATCTTCACTCCCGCATTCAACCAATCGAGGGTGGTACCTGGGATTGCCAAGTACTGTGCCAACCAAGGACGGGCTGCCTCACCTAATGCCATCTTCTCTAGATACAGTGATTCATCCTCCTCATTGAAGCCCAAGTAGTCATTTATTGCTCTCCCATCAAATAACACTTTCAAATTCCGCACCTTGGTAACTTTGGTGCCTTTCTTGATGTGGGCAGCATTGGTGTAGAATTGTTTGACCAGGTGCTAGTTTGTATCTACACAGTTGCTTAAGAAGTACTCCCAGCCCACTCTTTCTCAAAATTGTCTTCTCATAATGGTTGTGAGGCAAGAGGTCTCTATCCATAAAACTTCACTCCGGAATCAATTTCCTCATAGGCCACCATTCTCTGAACTTATGGTAGGCCATCTAACTCACAAAATGGTCCTGCCACACCTCCGGATTTCTAGTTCTCGCTACTCCTCCCACCTGAGGTTCACCCCCTTCTCCTACTATCTCTTCATCTCCTACTGCACCTTATTCTCCTTCTACACCCTCTCCGGATAATAAAGTTGTGGGAGAGGTAGAGTATTCATTTCCACTACCGACAGCTGAGCCCTCAGATGACTCAGAAGATACACGTACTGAAACTTGTGCAGTGGGGGAAGGTGGAGGAGTGTCTCTTAGTCTGTTTCTTTCTGGCCAGTCAGCAATGTACTCTGGCACTGAATCTGATGATGCCTCCCGGGAGGGCTCGTACTCAATCCCCGACTTATCAATAGCCCTATCAGCAGCTCTGATGAGTTTCCTTGTGTTTTTTATGTTTTATCAGGCTTGGGGGGTCAGTCTTATCATCTTTGTTTTTCCACCCCGGGAGGATTCTCCTCTACCTGCTTGTTTAGAACCCTTGCCTCTTTGTTTCACCATTGTCTGCAAACAAATTCAATCATGTTTTGTTAGTTTTAATATAATCAATGTAATTCAGAGTCATAGGAAAAATAGTTGCAGACAGTAAAACATTGCAGAATGTGGTTCGCACAAAATGTAGTGCGGCTGCACAGAGGCCAATGCGGACCGCACAAAATGGCACCGCGGTCCGCATAGAGGTGGAGTTCAGACTACCCACTCTCTGAATAAATGCACTGCGAACCACACAAAATGGTAATGTGGTCCGCATTGAGGCACCGCGGACCGCACAATTTCTACCGCGGTTCTCAACGATTAGGTTTCAAAACTTTTTCAATGCGGTCTGCACAAAAAAACATTGCAGACCGCACAGGGGCACCGCGGACCGCATAATTTCCATCGCGGTCCGCACTGAGTACCAAAATACAGCACCAACCTAGGGTTCATGAAATGCTCAATTTTAGTCCAATTTTTCACCTATTAAAGGTTCCCTAAGTGTTGATTCAGTCATTTAACTACCTAATCCTACCTTAAACAAGAAAGTAACTAACCTAATTTTACCAAATCGAAAGAAATACGAGAAAAGCAGAAGAAGAGCTAAGAAAACTAAAATTTAATGAAAATAATAAAATTAACAATTGAAAAGAGATGAAAGTACCAGAAGTAAGATGTTGTGATGATGATAAAGCCTTAGTGATCAGTTACATGCAATAAGTGGAGAGGAATAGTGATTTTTAAAGCTCTAAGAGTTAAAAGATCGAAAAGTTCAAAATGAGGGTCTCAGGTACTATTTATAGAAAAAGTCCTGGGCCCAGCTTACCTACCCACCGCGGACCGCACAAAATGCAGTGCGGTCCGCACCACACGGAATTTACAAGTTTGAGAAGGCAAACATTGCGGTCCGCAAAAAATGCATCGCGGCCGCAGTAGTCCATCGTAGACCGCACAAAATGTAATGCGACCGCAGTGGAAAACTTCAGAAAGTTGGTTCTTACATCCATCATCAGTGCGGTCCGCACTAATTTTTTGCCTCCGCACTAAGTTCTTTGCGGCCACACAAAATGTAGTGCGGTCCGCATTGCAAACTTCAGAGACTTGAACAATTTTTACCAACTTTGTCCTGCACTGCATCAACACAATCCTATAGCATCTCACAACCAGTCAGTCCAAAAATAAATCCTATACTACAATGAAAATCAAAAGGAAGACAAAAAGAGAAACACATGGGTTGCCTCCTAAGAAGTGCCTAATATAACATCGCGGCACGACTCATGTTACCATCAAATCATTTGAGATGAAGAAGTGTCACCACGTGGCTGTCATCGATTTTTCCCAAGTAGTGCTTGACCCTATGCCCATTCACTCTGAAAACTTCCCCATTTTTGTTCTTCAAATCAAGTGCACCAAATGGGGTCACAAACACCACTTCAAAAGGTCCACTCCATTTTGACTTAAGCTTTCCTGGAAACAGACGTAACCGAGAGTTGAACAAGAGAACCAAATCACCCACTTTGAACTCCTTACTACGAGCATATTTATCATGAAGGTACTTCATCTTGTCCTTGTACAAGGACGAACTGGAGTAAGCATGGAATCGGAATTCATCAAGTTCATTAAGCTGCTCCACATGAAGATTGGCTGCAACATCCCATTCAAGATTTAGCTTCCTCAAAGCCCATATGGCTTTGTGCTCTAGCTCAACCGGTAGATGGAAAGCTTTCCAAAACACCAACCGATACGGAGACATACCAATCAGAGTCTTGTAAGCAGTCATATAAGCCCATAGAGCGTTATCCAACTTCTTTGACCAAACTGTCCTATTAGCATTGACCGTCTTTGACAATATGCTCTTAATTTCCCTGTTGGAGATTTCAACTTGACCACTTGCTTGAGGATGATAGGGAGTGGAAACTTTGTGATTGACATCATACTTTGCAAGCAAAGTGTCAAAAGCTCTATTGCAAAAATGAGACCCCTCATCACTTATGATTTCATGAGGAGTACCAAACCTTGTAAAAATGCTCTTCTTGAGAAATGAAAAAACACTCCGGGCTTCATTGTTGGGCAAAGCCACGACTTCAACCCACTTTAAAACATAGTCCACCGCCATAAGAATGTATGTGTTCCTACACGAGCTAACAAATGGGCCCATAAATTCAATGCCCCATACATCAAAAATATCAACCTCAAGAATGGTATTGAGAAACAACTTATCTTTCTTCGAAATTCCACCCACTATTTGACATTCATCACACCTCTTCACTAGTTCACTTGCATCTTTGTATAAAGTTGGCCAATAAAACCAACAACTAAGAACCTTCGAAGTCGTCCTCGCCCCGCCATGATGGCCACCATAGGGAGAGGAATGACAAGCCTCCAAGATACTCAACTGCTCTTCCTCCGGGACACACCTTCGAATCACATCATCCGTGTAAATCTTGAACAAGTACGACTCATCCCAATAGAAATCCAAACTACCCCATTTGAGTTTCTTCATTTGGTTAGAAGAAAGCTCAAACGGGATTATACCAGTCACAAGGAAATTAGCAACATCCGCAAACCATGGCATACCATTCACTGACACCGAAAGAAGTTGTTCGTCGAGAAATGAATCATTGATCTCTAGGCCATCACGAGACCCCCCCCCTCCTCCTCCAAGCGGGACAAGTAGTCCGCCACGGTCCACAATCTCCAAATCAAACTCTTGAAGTAACCCCATCGCATCAGTCTAGCTTTGTAATCCTTCTCATCATCAAGTACCGGAGTTCGGCATGGTCGGTATGGATTATGACCCTGGCACCCATGAGATACGGCCAAAATTTCTCCATTTTGAACACAATAGACAAAAATTCTTTCTCGGTCACCGTGTAGTTCATTTGAGCATCATTCATTATCTTGCTCGCATAGTACACCAGATGAAACATTTTGTTCACTCTTTGACTTAAAACCGTCCCAACCGCAACATCGCTCGCATCACACATGAGCTCAAAGGGCAAGCTCCAATTAGGTGCGGTAATGATAGGAATGGTGGTCAACTTATGCTTGAGAAGTTCAAAGGCTTGCATACATTTTTCGTCAAACACGAACTTGGCATCTTTTTCCAATAGCTTGCATAAAGGATTCACTACCTGCGAAAAGTCTTTGATAAATCTCCGATAGAACCCAGTATGCCCAAGAAAACTTCTAACTCCCTTGACAGAGGTAGGGGGAGAGAGGGGAGAGAGCCTTGAAATCACATCAATTTTTGCTTTGTCTACCTCAATACCATGCTTTGAAATTTTATGACCAAGAACTATGCCCTCTTCCACCATAAAGTGGCATTTCTCCCAATTGAGAACAAGATTGGTTTCTTCACAATGGTCCAAAACTCTATCAAGATTCTTCAAGCACTTATCAAATGAATCGCCCACAACATTAAAGTCGTCTATGAACACCTCCAAAATGTCTTCCACCATATTAGTGAAAATGGCCATCATACACCGCTGGAATGTAGCCGGTGCATTACACAACCCAAAAGGCATCCTAGAAAAGGCAAAAGTGCCATATGGACAAGTGAATGTGGTCTTTTCCTGATCTTCCGGAGCAATCAAGATTTGGTTGTACCCAGAATACCCATCCAATAAATAATAGAAGGCATGTCCAACAAGTCGGTCTAACATCTGATCAAGAAAAGGCAAAGGAAAGTGATCCTTGCGGGTCACTTTATTCAACTTGCGGTAGTCCATGCATACCCTTTAACCTATGACGGTTCTGGTAGGAATCAACTCATTTTGCGAATTTGCAACCACGGTCATGCCACCCTTCTTCAGTGCACATTGCACCGGTGAAGTTCAAGAGCTATCAGAGATGGGGTACACAACCCCGGCATCCAACCACTTGATCACCTCCTTTTTCATAACTTCTTGCATTGCCTCGTTCAACCTTCTTTGATGCTCCAAGGAGGGCTTTACATCATCTTCTAGGATAATCTTGTGCATACAGAATGCGGGGCTTATCCCCCGAATATCAGCTAAAGTCCATTCAATTACCTTTTTTCGCTTTTGAAGCACTGCCAATGTGGCATCAACCTGCATGTTAGTAAGACAAGAGGAAAGAATAACTGGCAAAGTAGAACTTGGGCCTAAGAACTCATACCTAAGGTGTGGAGGCAACGTCTTCAACTCCAACACTGGAGGTTCCTCAATTGAAGGCTTTGTTGGTAGAGCCTTCCTATTCTCGAGATCCAAAGAAAGTTTTCTAGGCTCATAAGAGTATGAGCTCATTCCATATAACACATTCACACACCCCACCCGGCTTGCATCCTCATTGATGTCAAGATTCAACAAAACGGCCTCAAGAGGGTCCTCCACGTTGATCATTGCACTGGTATCATCAACTATCACTGCCATAACAAGGTCTACAAAAGAGCATACCTCGGAACTGTTAGGCTACTTCATTGACTTGCACACATGAAAGACTACTTTTTCATCACCCACCTGGAAGGTGAGTTCCCCTGCTTCCACATCAACTAACGTCTTCCTAGTAACAAAGAAAGGTCTCCTCAAAATAATAGGAACTTCGTAATCCACCTCACAATCCAAGATCACAAAGTCAGCTAGCAAGATAAATTTGTCCACCCGGACAAGCACATCATCAATAATACCCAATGGTCTCTTCATCCTTCTATCCGCCATTTGTAATCTCATGGAAGTCGGCCTAGGTTGCCCAATACCCAAAGTTTTGAAAATTGATTAGGGCATCAAATTGATACTAGCCCCCAAATCACATAAAGCCTTAGCAAAGTCCGCACTCCCAATAGTGCAAGGAATGGTGAAAGCACCAGGATCTTCAAGCTTCGGGGCCATTGAATGTACTATTGCACTAACTTGTTGAGTCATCTTTATAGTTTCATAATCCATGGGTCGTTTCTTTGTCACCAAGTCCTTCATGAATTTAGCATAGTCCGACATTTGTTCAAAAGCATCCACCAACGACACATTAATGGATAAGCTCTTCATCATGTCAATGAACTTTTTAAACTGATTCTCATTTTTCTGTTTCGCGAGCCTTTGAGGATAAGGCGGAGGTGGCCTTGGCAAAGGTACCTTGGCTTTAGGCACAACCGGCTCCAGCATGTCTATTACGTGTTCCCTAGACGGGTTCACGTCATTTTGAGTTTCCACCTCGACATCTTGAATATCCATCCTCACTTCTTCATTCACATTGTCATCAATCACATTTTCAACAACCAAAGGAACTTCATTTTTTTGCAACTCTACTTCATCACTCAAAATTTGCTTTTGTTTGGAGGCATTCACATCACCGCCTCTCCCACTTCTTGTAGTTACTCTATAACATGATTGTTCCCACCCTTCGGGTTAACCACCGTATCACTAGGTAGAGCCCCCTTACGACGAGTATTCATAGACTGTGAGATTTGGCCTAACTGCACCTCCAAGTTTCTGATTGAGGTATTAAGGGAAGCCAACTGCACATCAGAATCTTCATTCTTTTTCATTTGTTCGAACATCATTCAATTCTACCCATATCATTGCTAGAAGAACTAGGACCTTGGGATGGAAATGGGGGTGGATTGTTCGGTTGTTGGTGCATTGGGGGCCTTTGAAAGCCTTGCCCCCGATTTCCTTGGTTGCCATTATTCCATCCACATAGATTGTTATTACCATCCCAATTGTTGTTATTACCATTCCAATTTCCTTGATTATTTTGATTGTTGTTCTGATTACCCCAGTTGTTTTTCTGATTGTTGTTCCCCCAATTACCATTGCCTTGTTGTTGTTGATTGCCCCAATTGCCTTGGGGTCTCCATTGTTGTTGGTTAGAAGAATTGCCCCTTTGGCCTTGATAATTGTTCGTGTATTGCACCTCTTCACTCTATCCATCATAACCATCATTTTGAAATCCACCACAATCATTGTCAAATTACTCCGAATTCTCTTGATTTTGTTGACCTCTTTGTCTTCTTTTGTTGACAAGCATGTTGACACCCTCCATAGCATTCACTTGGCAAGGATTTTGAACTTGTTGCAACTGTGTCTTTGCTAGTTGGTTCATAGTAGTTGTCAACTCAGCTATAGCCTGCCCATGATCATGTAACTCTTTGTGCAAATGAGTGACCGTGGGGTCACCCTGGGGCACATTGGCTCTACTTTGCCAAGCAGAAGAAGTGCCAGCCATCTCGTAAAGAATGTCACAAGCCTCATCATAAGACAACTTCATAAAGTTGCCCCTAGCAAGTGTCACACCTCCTTTTTCCGTACACGATAGGGTAAGGGAGTTTTTCCAATTAAAGGACAATCGAAACGGGATTGGTTTATTTATTTCAGAGTCGCCACTTGGGAGATTTAGGGTGTCCCAAGTCACCAATTTTAATCCCGAATCGAGGAAAAGAATGACTCCATATTACAGTCTGCGTACCAGAAATCCGGATAAGGAATTCTGTTAACCCGGGAGAAGGTGTTAGGCATTCCCGAGTTCCGTGGTTCTAGCACGGTCGCTCAACTGTCATATTCGGCTTGATTATCTGATTTAATACATGTTTAACCTATGTGCAAAAATTTAACTTTTAACCGCTTTTATCATTTACTGTTATTTTTATCAAGAATTGCAACATCGTGGAAACACATCTCGAACCACGTCACAATCAATGTACCCGTGGTTAGAGCTACATTTCAACTTTGTTGAGATTGGGATTTGGGTCACATAAATGTGCACCCGAGTTTAGGAAGATAACATTATTAAATACGCTCCTAAAGCGACTAGCGCATCGTTATTTTGGGTAGGGCCGTGGAATTTTGCTAAACGGTCCATCCCGAAGTCTAAGCAATCTTAAAGTAAGTATTTACTGAGGGCCCCGTAATTTTGTATTGTTATTCAGCGAGGCTCATCTCATTCTTATTTTTAAAAGGAGTTTGCAACGTCATGGACACGCATCTCGAACCACGTCACAATCAATGTACCCGTGATTAGAGACACATTTCGACTCCGTTGAGATTTGGATTTGGGTCACATAAATGTGCACACGAGTTAAGAAGGTAAGATTTATTAAGGCGCGTCCTAAAGAGACTAACGTTCATTATTTTAGGAAGAGGCCGTGAACGTTCATTAAACGGCCAAATCCAAAGTCTAGTCAATGGTTATGTATTTATTGAGGGCCCCAGCGATGTGTGATTTATTTGGCGAGGCTCGTCTCATTTTATTTTAAGGATAAACCTACAGTGACTACATTTCTTCTATTAAGTTTGTCTCTAAAAGCAAAAGAAAATTTCTTAATTAATTACATGCTGAAAAACGTAACTTATCAGTTATTAAGTTACGACTAATGTGAACGGAAAATTGCGATCGCGTTTGTACAAGGAAAAACTGCTTTAATTCTACATTCTATTATTTACTAATGCTAGAACATGAGATAGATACACAATAATATCAAAAACAGATTAATTCAACTAACATTATTAGATGAAGAAGTTATACATATGCAACCCCATTACTTATTAATAAATCGACTACATTTTTATACAAAGAAAGGAAAATTATATTCAAACAACAAATCTAAACAGTTCGGATTCAACAGGAACAACGCCTGATTAATATTTCATTTCGCTTCAAGCCAAGAGTGTACAAATGTGTACCTGGAAATGGCAGTACAAGAAGAAAAGAAGTAGGAGTCAGCAGCAATAATACCACGGCAACAGTAGATTCAGCAACACCGCAAACCAGTAACAACCAGTAGAATAACCCAGCAACAGATTGAAAACTCAGTAATACCAAAGTGCAATCACAATCAAAGCAGAGGAGAGAAAAGATACAAGATGCAGTAATTTCGGATTTTTGAATAACACTCGAGAAGAGCAAACGGAAATTATTCGAGTGAAAGTTCAAATTGTATTTCTCTTTTACTCTCAAAATGTTTCAAGTCTGTCCGCTCTTAAGTGTAAAAATCTGTCAATAATCTCCACCCTTTTTCTCTCAATGTTCAAGTTCTAGTCCTAATTCCCATCCCCCCTTTTTCTCTCAAATCTCCTCTTCTGTTCAAGTCCCCTTTAATGTGTCAAATGACCCTATATATATAGCAAGACAAGTCTTCAATTCCCAACCCAAAATTATTCCCCCAATGGCATGCTTTGTCCCACTTATTAATGTTTTCTTTATTTTAAAACCTTGTCCCCCATGCCTACATTAAATAAATACATCCACCACAACCCATTATAATTTGTCTCCCATGCCTACATTAAATAAGTACAATATTCCCTCCCATTATAATTTGTCTTGTCCCTCATTATGTTAAACAAGTACATCAAAACTCACCCCATTATATTTTGTCCTCCATGCTTAACATAAAGAATCAAAATAATGTTCAATTACCAAAATACCCATCCGACCTTATTGCAATTACCATTCTACCCCTGAATGCAATGCAATTTACCAAACTACCCCCATCAGCTCTAAACACTCAATTAATCATAACTTAACCAAAATATAGCCAAGATGACCAATTTCTCAACAATCTTCAATAACAAATTATACGAACACGATGAACAACACAACTCCAAATTAATGGGAATAAATCAACCATATCGGGAACCAATCCTGGTTAATTTAGACCATCAATGGATGAACAAAGAGACAACAATACAAACAACAATATGCATGATTCAAATTAAATCAACAAATCACAAACAAACATAAACTCACATTAAATCACTGGATTTAAACATGAACTTCAAACCAAGACGAACATGAATTAAATCTATTTTTAAGCAACAAACATCACAGACTAAATGATTCAAACAACATTAATAATTTCTGGAAAATACATAACAACATGAAACAAATTGAAGAAATAATCAATTAAATTTCAATTTGAATCTAACAAACATTAAACTAACAAATATTTATCTAAACAACAATACAAACATGAAATAACATGAAAAACAATTAATTAAACTTTCATTTGAAATCTGAAAAATTAATTTAACAAAGAACATGAACAAACTAAAAAAATTAATTCAAACGATGAACGAAACAAACATTTGCCGATTTTAGATTCGAAAATATCAAAACAAAATACGGACAAAATAAAACCCAAAAACTACTAACCGGAGATGAATAATGACGAATTCGATTGTATGGACTGTTTCGACGAACCTCAAATGGGAAAAAAAATCTGTCCGGACTAAACGACTAACTCAACGACGAACTCGACTTTAAGAAGTTGACGCCGAAAGTAGCACCGACGCAGCAGCAGCAGTCGACGCAGCTGCGTGAGCAGTCGACGCGGCAGCGTGGAGAAGATGAAGCAACAGTTACAGTAGCAGTTCATCAACGCTGCTGAAACAGTGGTGGTTGATCATTGTTGCTGAAACAGTGGCAGTTCCGGAGCAGTAGCGGCGACGAGGCAGCGATGGCGACGAGGTCTGTTTGGACGTGGACGACCAGAGCTGGAGCTGGTTATGGCGACGGGGTTGTTTGGACGTGACTGAGTTTGGACAACGCAGCAGCAGTTGCTGCTGCTTGACGTGGAAGGAGGGATCATTTTGGGCAAGATGGTGAGGAAGATAAAGCGCGACGGGGTTTGAGCCACCATTTTCGTGCAATTGGAGCTGGTTTTACGACTGGTTTATGGAGCTAGGAGGAGGAGGAGTAGTCGTGAGGGAGTCGGACAGGTGTTTGGGTGGTGGTGTTTGGTCGTGAGGGAGTCCGGATTGGTGGTTTCGCGGTGGTTATGGCGTTTGGACAGTAGGGTCGACGGTGGTTTTGGTGGTGGAAGGGTTAGCCATGGAGGGAGTGGTTGTCGACGAAGAAGAAGGCTGGTACGAGCAGCCATGGTTGGGAGCTTAGAGTTTGAAGGTTCAGAGAAGAAGAAGATGGAGGGGGCGGATGGTTTAGGGTTTTTTGTTCCTTTTTACTTTTGTTTTGTTTTGTGTTTTTGACAAATGAAGAATGGGTGTTGGGAATTTGGGTTAATGGGGCGGACCGGGTTGACCCGTTCTGAAGTGGACTGGGTCATGGAGAAGATTGGGCAATTATTTGGGCCTGGGGTTAAAATTTGAAGAAGTGGCCCAATCCAATTTTTCTTTGTATTTTTATTATCTTTTCTTCTTTTATTTTCTAAAACTAAATTATAAAAATACTTAAATTATTATTAAGAACTAAATTAAGTTATAAAAGCGCAAATTAACTCCCAATAACAATTAACGCACAATTAAGTAATAATTAAGCATAAAATTGTTCATTTGGACATTAAATGCTAAAAATGCAAAAGATGCCTATTTTTGTAATTTTTAATTTTTGTAAAACTAATTTAATTACTAACAATTGTAGAATTAAATCCTACATGCAAAATGCGACATATTTTTGTATTTTTTATTAATTTAACAAATAAGCAAACACAGACAAATACAAATAATTATCTAAAAATATCACAAAAGTACTCAAAATTGCACACCAAGGAAAATCATGTTATTTTGAATTTTTTGGGAGTAATTCTCATATAGGGCAAAAATCACGTGCTTACAGCTGCCCCTTTTTGCCCGAAGACACGAAGGGTTTTTGCGCAAAGATAAAGCGAGCGATTTTTTGCCCATCCGAGTACTCCGTGTGAAGCATTTTTTGAAAAATATTTAACCGAACCTTTGCTTCAAAGGTTTCCTACATATCCCTGGCTAAAGGGGAATCAGGTTAATGTAGTTCGGGAAGTTTTGGTAGCTGGGACTACCGTGGGACTGCAATGTTACTGTTGTTGCATGCTGTTATCACTGCTTACCGATCTCCTTGTTACACCGTGCTTAAAAGAAAACAAGAAGCTAGGCTAGACTGAAATTTGTTCTTGTTGCCTTGCTTTTTTGTCGACTTGTGTTTCCTCCGGTGCTTTTCTTCCGTGAATTTGGGAATGATACTGGCCCTTTGCTTTTCTGAATACTAGTTTTCATCATTTTGCTCGGTCCGCTAGGGACATGGCTTTCTTCATCAAGCTTTTCGGCGGTTCCTCTGGTGGGTACGGCTCTCTTCATCAGACTTGTTATGATGGGCATGATTTAATGTTCACCAGCTGCTTCTTTCAAGACGCGTCCTTTCTTCCTTTTGACTCATGCGCCTGAATTTGTGCTGGGACCTCTTGTTGCACCCTTTTGCTTCCCGGTGCTGGGGATTTTTATTGTTTCCTGCTGGGGATTCCTGTTGTAACCCTCTGTTTTATTGTCTTCTGACTTGATCTTAAAGTGTATGCCTCTGTTCTATGGGCGGGCTCCCAACTTCAACACTTGAAAAGTAAAAACTGGAATGTATTCCCTTGTTATACAGGTGGGCGTCTAATGGTAAAGACATGAAATGTATTCCCGCATTATACTGGTGGGCGACCTAGAACATGAATGTAAAGACAGAAATGTATTCCCGCATTTTACTGGTGGGCGACCTAGAACAGAAAGTATTCCCGCATTATACTGGTGGGTGACCTAGAACAGAAAGTATTCCCGCATTTTACTGGTGGGCGACCTAGAACAGAAAGTATTCCCGCATTATACTGGTGGGCGACCTAGAACATGAATGTATTCCCGCATTTTACTGGTGGGCGACCTAGAACATGAATGTATTCCCGTATTTTACTGGTGGGCGACCTAGAACATGAATGTATTCCCGCATTTTACTGGTGGGCGACCTAGAACAGAAAGTATTCCCGCATTATACTGGTGGGCGACCTAGAACATGAATGTATTCCCGCATTTTACTGGTGGGCGACCTAGAACAGAAAGTATTCCCGCATTATACTGGTGGGCGACCTAGAACATGAATGTATTCCCGCATTATACTAGTAGGCGACCTAGAACAAAAATGTATTCCCGCATTATACTGGTGGGCAACCTAGAACAAAAATGTAAAGACAGAAATGTGGTATGCCCGCATTATACTGGTGGGCGACCTAGAACATGAAATGAACAGACAAGAAAAAAGTATTCCTCTCGTTATTCAGGTGGGCGCCTGTCATGAAATGTAAAGACTGAAAAGTATTCCTCTAATTATACAGGTGGGCGCCTGGCTTTAGGAAAACTAAACATTGATAATCTTAAAAAAAATGACTCTTTTTTTTTCAAATTCAAACGTTTTTTTTTTCTTTTCAAATTATCCTAGGAGAAAATTCGCCAGACTAGGTTTTTTTTTTTTTTAGTATCTTAGGAGAAAGATTCACCAGACTAAGATTTTGATCCTAGGACTGTTCATCAGACTAGGTCTTTTTTTGGTATCTTAGGAGAAAGATTCATCAGACTAAGATTTTGATCCTAGGAGAAGGTTCATCAGACTAGGTCTCTATTTTGGTATCTTAGGAGAAAAGATTCATCAGACTAAGATTTTGATCCTAGGAGAAGATTCATCAGACTAGGTCTTTTTTTTGTATCTTAGGAGAAAGATTCATCATACTAAGATTTTGATCCTAGGAGAAGGTTCATCAGACTAGGTCTCTATCGTAGGAGAAAAATTCATCAGACTAAGATTTTGATCCTAGGAGAAGGTTCATCAGACTAGGTCTCTATCTTAGGAGAAAAATTCATCAGACTAAGATTTTGATCCTAGGAGAAGGTTCATCAGACTAGGTCTCTTTTTTGGTATCTTAGGAGAAAGATTCATCAGACTAAGATTTTGATCCTAGGAGAAGGTTCATCAGACTAGGTCTCTATCTTAGGAGAAAGATTCATCAGACTAAGATTTTGATCCTAAGAGAATGTTCATCAGACTAGGTCTTCTTTTTTTTTGGTATCTTAGGAGAAAGATTCATCAGACTAAGATTTTGATCCTAGGAGAAGGTTCATCAGACTAGGTCTCTTTTTGGTATCTTAGGAGAAAGATTCATCAGACTAAGATTTTGATCCTAGGAGAAGGTTCATCGGACTAGGTCTCTATCTTAGGAGAAAGATTCGTCAGACTAAGATTTTGATCCTAGGAGAAGGTTCATCAGACTAGGATCTCTATCTTAGGAGAAAGATTCGTCAAACTAAGATTTTGATCCTAGGAGAAGGTTCATCAGACTAGGATTTTAACAACTTAGGAGGAAATGCATCTCCTATGGGTGAAACTAAACTTAGGAGGAAATGCATCTCCTATGGGTAAAACTAAACTTAGGAGGAAATGCATCTCCTATGGGTAAAACAAACTTAGGAGGAAATGCATCTCCTATAGGTAAAACTAAACTTAGGAGGAAATGCGTCTCCTATGGGTAAAACAAACTTAGGAGGAAATGCATCTCCTATAGGTAAAACTAAACTTAGGAGGAAATGCATCTCCTATGGGTAAAACTCTAAACTTAGGAGGAAATGCATCTCCTATGGGTAAAACTCTACTGATTTCAAACTAGGAAGTGCGTCTCCTATTAATGAAATCTTTGCTTAGGAAGTGCGTCTCCTATGCGTGAACCATTTCCTTCTTCCTGAATTATTTACTTACCTGTGTTGTCTTCCCTTGAAACTGCGGGGGATTATTTTGATGGGGATGACTTTTCTCCCTTTTTTCCTTACCCACTCTGGGTTGCCCGAAACTCTGTCGAGGGTGCTTCTATATCTCGATGATCCGCTGGGGATAACACTGCTGAGGATAACTCTGCTGAGTAAATATGTTATCTTACTCCTTCCAAAATTACTTCCTTTTAAGTAGGATGTTTTCATTCCCCTGCAAACTGCTTCCCCTTTTTTATTATTATTCTTTTTTTTTTTTTGCATAGCTTCTTCCTTCGAAGACTAACTCCCTTAAGACTCGTTTTGCCTTTCCCCGAAAGGAACCGCTGAGGATACCGATTTTCACCAAACTTGTGTTGGACTCCTCGAAACTGCTAGGGATAACACTGTTGGGGAATTATTTACTTACCTGTTGGGGGGTAAAATGTTATCAGCTGGGGATAACGCTGTCGAGGATAACACTGCTGGGGGATTCTAATTCCTTCAGAACTAGTGCTTCACTCTTCGGAAGGCTGTTGGGAATGATGTTGGCCTCTTGCTTTTTCTGAGCTCAATTTCATCCCTTTGCTGGGGAACAACTTCCTCCATTGAAACTTATTATGTTGGGGGCAACATTGGTTCTAAGACCATTTCCCTTGAGATTGGTGTTATCTTTATTTTTCCCCGAATGGGTACCTGACTTCCAGAAAATTTTCTGCCCCAGTTTGACAGTCTCCCTTATGGAATGCATTTCTGTCATCAATGCCATTTCCTTTACCTGTTTCAAATCGAACAAAATTTGTTAGTTCAAAACGTGGTGGTTGGTTGTGATACTCCTACTGGGATGGCTTTTCCTTTTCTCCTTCCTTGCTCTGCGTTCCACAACTTGCTGGGGCTGATATTATTTGCTGGGGATAATCCCTTTCTGCTGGGGATATCCCTCTTCTTTTGTGGCATAGCTCGGAAACTGGCATTTCCCCGACCTTTTAGTCTAGTATGGATTTCGTCAAATCATGCTCACTGCTCTCCTTGCTTTGTTCACGGACTTTGGCCTTGAGGTTTATAACCTTGGTTTTGGCAAGGATATCCCTCTTGACACTCGTCAATCCTTTTGTCAATTCCCTTTTGCTGGGGATATTTTTCTTGACACTAGCCTCGCGTTTGTTCCTTGTTGACTATACCATTTGGATGTACTAGTCAGATCTCATCTTGCATATTTGGAAAGCTGATGGCATATTTTGAAGTCAATTCACACTTGTTCTGACCAAACAGACTCTATTGGGGATTTTCTATGAAAGGAAAAAGATAAAAGGGAGTAAAATAAAAAGACAAAGGAAAAAGATGACTCTTTAACAAAAGAAACTATAAATAAAAACCTATCAAACGCAGATACCGACTCTAATGGTCATGACATGCACATGTGGCCTATCCTCTACCGTCAATCATCTTTCAAGATCTTCATTTGGCAATTCCCCATCTGATTCTCAATCTTATTCGACTTGTAGTGCCCGAAGGGTTTTCACTATCAAGCCTCTCTCATTTTGGTTTTTCTCTCAGCTTTCATCTCCTTATGGTGTCTATAAAGATTTTCACCGATAAGACTCTCTCATTTGTATCACTTTCCAGCTGGGGATTTGGAGTGTTGCCGGTATGACTCTTTCTGCTGGAGATTAGAGTCCTTTCTGCTGTGGAACAAAATGTTATGTTCACCGGTAAGACTCTCATTTGTCTGACTTGGCATATTTTGAAGACTGATCAGAAGGTCTTTCTTTGGACCGTAATGTGGGTTTTTGGATAGGGCTAGAAAAAAAAGGGTATTAAAGGCTCAAAAAATGCATTAATTTTGGGTTATTAGTTACAACCTTCGGAATTAGATTTATTTACAACAAACGCAACCTTTGCCCCAGTTTCTTGCTTGGAGATATCTTAATTGATTTTTTTTCATTTTTCAAAACTATGACCGAGCCGTGAAGCGCCTACGTATCCTCTTGGAGGAATCAGGTCAAACGTAGTTCCCAATTCCTCAGTTTTCATTTGACTTTCCTTTTTTCTTTTTCTTTTTTTCTTTTTTTTTATGCTATCATTTTTCTTTTCCTTTCTTTTTTTTTTCTTTTTTCGTTTTGTGGTTTTCTTTCTTTCTCTTTTTCTCTTCGTTGCTACTGATTCCGAACGAGGGGTATGAAAGAAAATAAATAAGGCTCAAAAGGGGTAACGAAGGATAAAGTGTTTGGGTAGCAGAACAAAATGCCTTCGTCATTCCAGTCTTCAAAACATGCCAAGTGCAAACAACACAATTTAAATTTGTAGTCTCTTCTGATGGTGCTGGACTTGACAATTATATTCAACATCTGTTTGTTCATTTGTCACTTCTAAAGCACCGTTGGGCGACACTCTCATTCTCATTATTATGAACGACCCTCATGCCAATTTAGGCGAATCTTTCTTTAACGGTTTTCTTTGTGTTTAACTTGCCCCAGTTCCACATGACTCGGGCTCCAAATAATCTCAAACCGTTCTTATTTCCTTTAAATGCTTTGATCACCTTCCCAGGGTTTTATGATTAACTTTTAAGACTAGGCCCAAACTGTGTGCGCATGTCATGTCACTGGAATCGGCGCTGAACAAAATGATAAAAGGACTAAACAAAAGATGACTGGAAACAATAAAAGACCGGCTTTTGTATTAGACTACCGGTGAAATGGTTTGAATAATAAAACAAACAAAACAACCAGAATAAAATCTTAACACAACCTTGACAAAACTTAAACAAATTGATATGACAAACTGGAAAGATAAGAAGGTTTGACACAAGACAATATTCGGATTACAACCCTAAGAATAATCCTGACAACAAAATAAGCCACCAACAGCTTCTCTCTTGCTAACCAAGGAACGGAGCGGCCTCCCACTTTATAAAAACTGGCATCTTAGCCACTGAGCTTTGCATCAATACTGCCAAGACCATTACCAGCTTCAACATCATCAACCTCTGTCAACAAGTTCTCGATAGGGTTCGAGTGCTCCATGTCACTGTTCTTGATCACAATCCGCCTTTCGTGGATCATTTTCTATACTTCCCTTTTCAAATCCCGACAACTTTCAACATTGTGCCCATGGGCATTGGAATGGTATTCACACCTTTTAGAAGGGTCAAAGCTTCTTGCACGTGGGTCCACATGATTTGGAGGAATAGGTGCAATCATGTCATGATACTTTAACTTCTTAAATAAGCTTTCATAGGACTCTCCTATTGGTGTAAAATTATCTTTCAACCTTTGTTCCCCTTTATACCTTTGGCTTGGATGTGGGTTATAGGGCACCTGAAAATTTTGTGGAGACTTCTGGAGATTTTGTGATGCTCGTGCTCGCCTCCTGGGGTGTTTTGGTGGCTGGACAACATACTGAGGTGGAGCGACAGAGTATTGAGGGTTTTGAGGCGGATAATACTGCTCAGGGGAGCCATAGAAAACCTGAGGAGCCTGCTCATACCTTCGAGATGTTCTCCTGGGACCTCTTCTCGACCTTGATGTCATCATGATTTCTTCAATTTTCTCATTTGTGTCGCTAAAATTATCAGACTCAGCCCGGACAGCCTGAGTTGCAGCTTTAAAAACTGCTTGACTTATAATTTTGCCTGTCTTAAGACCATTCTCTACCATTTCTCCAATTTTGATTGCTTCCGAGAAGGTTTTGCCAACTGCAGACACCATGTTTTGAAAGTAATCTGGCTCTTGCGCTTGAAGGAAGACAGTAATTAGCTCGTGGTCATTCATGGGTGGCTTAACTCGAGCTGCTTGTTCTCTCCATTTGATGGCATATTCCCTGAAACTTTCACTTGGTTTCTTCTTCAGGTTTGAAAGGGAAATGCGGTCTGGGGCAGTGTCGATGCTGTATTGGAACTGTCTGACAAAGGCCTGTGCCATGTCATCCCAGACATACTAGCGAGACGTGTCTTGATCCATAAACCATTCTGAGGCTACTCCCGTAAGGCTTTCCACAAAATAAGCCATCAACAACTCTTCATTTTTTCCCGCACCTCTCAATTGATTGCAATACCTTTTCAGGTGGGCTATGGGATCTCCATGTCCATCGTACTTTTCAAATTTGGGAATCTTGAAACCAGGCGGCAAGTGGACATCGGGGAACATACATAGATCTTTGAAGGAAACACTCTTTTGACCTGCCAACCCTTGCATGTTTTTCAACCATTGTTCTAAGCTTTTCACTATTTGGGTCATTTCTTCCTGTGCCATCTTTCGGGCAGGCTTCTCAATCTTTGCAGGAGGATCAAACGAGTACGAGTGGTACTCAGGAGAGTGGTACTACTCCTATTGTGTCGCGAATTGTGACTCATGACGAGGCTGTCCTTGACCACTGGCCCATGCTTGACACATTTCGGTCATTTGCTGTTTCAATATTCTATTTTCCTCAACCATAGTAGACTATTGTTGAACCCTCCGACCCTGAGTCTCTGGAGCACTTGTAACAGCTTCGACGTCAGTTGTCATTTTTCCTTGGACCTTGTGTTGGCCGCTTACCACAAACCGACCACCTCAACTTTCTTCACAATTCAAAACAGAACATGTTAAATGGACTCAGTCGGTCCTTATTATTATCAATATATTTTTTCATCATTTTTTCGATTTTTTTTTTCTTCTCTTTTTTTTTCATTTTTCTTTTTCTTTTTCCATTTTTTTGTCGTGGTCGAATCTTATGGAGATTGCCTACGTATCATGACCCCGCATGAATCAGACCTTGTGTAGTTCGGACCAATAAAAGATAAACAATAATAAACATTTTTTTTCTTATCAATTTTCATAATAAAACAAACTGGGTTTCAAAGGTTTAAAGATGACCTACAAACTCGAAAATCAAACAACCCATATATTCTAATCAAGAGATTTATAAACTCAAAAACAAAAGGCTAGCTCCCTTTCTCTGTTCGACAAATGCAACCAAATGGTTATTTTTGCAAATGTGGCCCCTTCCAAATTTCACATGAATTTTGAGGCCGGGGAGGATTATTTTATGACACTTTACAAACTTGTCCGTTCTTTTACGAAAATAGCCTTTCGACAACTGAAAGATACTCTAAGGCTATTTCGGCAAGAACGGTTTAAGACGCGGCCGAAGCTGGCTCGGCTTATTATGACAAAATTTGAACGGTATTCACCTGACCGCTGACTCTTTGTTTTTTTTTTCTTTTTTTTTTAAATTACAATAAAAATCTGGTGTTGCAAACACGGCCTTTCAGCGCCTCGGGGACGAAGATTTATAGGGCTGTGTGGGTCAACTAGACCAAAAATCCTAAACATGACCCAGAAGGTGGCTGTTTATGCAAAGTCAGCCTTCCGGCGTCCCTTTCGGGAACATTCGGTTATGTTTTAACAAAACAGCGTCACCCGACTTCTTTATGACAAAAATCAAAATTTGACATATTATTATTTATTTATTTTTTATTATTATTTATTTGTTTTTGGCTTTTTAGCAAAAGGTGGGGTTGGACCCGAAGAGGGTTGCCTACGTATCTCACATCCGGTGAGAATCAAACCCGCGTAGTTCGGGCAGTCATGAATAAATAAATAAAAAATTTTGTTTTTTGTTTTTTTTTAATTTGTGAAAGAATTGCTTTAGCAGAATAAAGGAAGTATTATTTTTTTTGGACTTTTGATTGATTTTCTTTTTGAAAGAAAGACTTCCAAGAATTCCTTTTCTTTTATTTGAACTTTGAGAATTTCAAAAGTAAAAGGAAGATATTTTTTTTCTAAATTTTCATTTTTTTTATTCTAAAGAAAAAAAGAAAATATATTTTTTTGGAATTTTACCTTTAATAAAAGAAATACTTCTAAAAAATATATATATATTTTGAATTTTGAATTTTCTTTTCAATTTTGAAAGAAGAATCAAAATATTTTCGGTTTTTTTTTTGTAAAAGAAAAATATTTTTAGTTTTATTTTTATTTTATTTATTTATTTAATTTAACCAAAAACAATTAAAAAGACTTTCTAAAGAAAATATTTTTGCAACAAATAAAGATATATATACATTTTTTGGAAATAAAGAAAAACTTTTTGGATTTATATATATATATATATATATATATATATATATATATATATATATATATATATATATATAGATATATTTGCAACAAATAATAAAACCAGTTTCAACGCCCGACTCTTTTTATTTTTTATTTTTTATTGGCATTTTCATAAAAAAAACTCTTTTAAAAATAAGACTCTTTTTCATTTTCATTTTCATGGCAAGACAAACTATTTTTTTATTTTTTTTTTCTAATAGGACATTTTTTATTTTTTATTTTATTTTCTCAAAATTTCGGTAGAGTTTTGACAGTATTTAGGTATTGATTTTTTTTCAAAAATAAACAATCAATTCCCTAACCGCTATTTCTTTTTTTTCAGTTTCAAAATATTATTCCTGATATTCACAAGTCAGTCAACACACAAGTCCGAATCAAATAAATGCGCAAGTAGTAGCAAGTAAGATGCATCAGGATGGTCATTTTCATTTTTTGGTGCACCTGTCCTAGACAGACCCAACCCCTGTGTTGAGCCTCCAAAGTCAAATGCACGTGATGCAAACAAACGTTCCTACTAGGGATCCGGCATGAAGCTGAGTTATTCTAGGTTCATAACCTGGGTATTTGTTCTAGACTGTGTACCCGAGCGGACAACTCGAGTCGAGGAGGGGGCTACGTACCGGGGACCCGCGGGGTTGTCCGGCTTTGTAACTTGTCCGGCCTCTTTCTTATTTCAGGTATTGACACTAACAGAATAGGGAGTCTCGACCAGCGAGCTTCTCCCCAGAGGTAAGAAGAGAAGGGTTTCGGCACAGTTTATATGTACAGTTCAAATAATATCAAAGCGGTAAAAGCAACATTTAGCACATTAGGCTCAAACATGTAAAAATCAGATAAACCCAAATATAACAATTTATCTAAGCTCGAATTTCTAACCCTGAACCAGTGGTTCTGGGTACATTCCCCAGCGGAGTCGCCAGAGCTGTCACACCTCCTTTTTCCGTACCCGATAGGGTAAGGGAGTTTTTCCAATTAAAGGACAATCAAAACGGGATTGGTTTATTTATTTCAGAGTCGCCACTTGGGAGATTTAGGGTGTCCCAAGTCACCAATTTTAATCCCGAATCGAGGAAAAGAATGACTCCATATTACAGTCTGCATACCAGAAATCCGGATAAGGAATTCTGTTAACCCGGGAGAAGGTGTTAGGCATTCCCGAGTTCCGTGGTTCTAGCACGGTCGCTCAACTGTCATATTCGGCTTGATTATCTGATTTAATACATGTTGAACCTATGTGCAAAAATTTAACTTTTAACCGCTTTTATCATTTACTGTTATTTTTATCAAGAATTGCAACATCGTGGAAACACATCTCGAACTACGTCACAATCAATGTACCCGTGGTTAGAGCTACATTTCAACTCTGTTGAGATTGGGATTTGGGTCACATAAATGTGCACCCGAGTTTAGGAAGATAACATTATTAAATACGCTCCTAAAGCGACTAGCGCATCGTTATTTTGGGTAGGGCCGTGGAATTTTGCTAAACGGTCCATCCCCAAGTCTAATCAATCTTAAAGTAAGTATTTACTGAGGGCCCCGCAATTTTGTATTGCTATTAGGCGAGGCTCATCTCATTCTTATTTTTAAAAGGAGTTTGCAACGTCATGGACACGCATCTCGAACCACGTCACAATCAATGTACCCGTGATTAGAGACACATTTCGACTCCGTTGAGATTTGGATTTGGGTCACATAAATGTGCACCCGAGTTAAGAAGGTAAGATTTATTAAGGCGCGTCCTAAAGAGACTAACGTATTGTTATTTTAGGAAGAGGCCGTGAACGTTCATTAAACGGCCAAATCCAAAGTCTAGTCAATGGTTATGTATTTATTGAGGGCCCCAGCGATGTGTGATTTATTTGGCGAGGCTCGTCTCATTTTATTTTAAGGATAAACCTACAGTGACTACATTTCTTCTATTAAGTTTGTCTCTAAAAGCAAAAGAAAATTTCATAATTAATTACATGCTGAAAAACGTAACTTATCAGTTATTAAGTTACGACTAATGTGAACGGAAAATTGCGATCGCGTTTGTACAAGGAAAAACTGCTTTAATTCTACATTCTATTATTTACTAATGCTAGAACATGAGATAGATACACAATAATATCAAAAACAGATTAATTCAACTAACATTATTAGATGAAGAAGTTATACATATGCAACCCCATTACTTATTAATAAATCGACTACATTTTTATACAAAGAAAGGAAAATTATATTCAAACAACAAATCTAAACAGTTCGGATTCAATAGGAACAACGCCTGATTAATATTTCATTTCGCTTCAAGCCGAGAGTGTACAAATGTGTACCTGGAAATGGCAGTACAAGAAGAAAAGAAGTAGGAGTCAGCAGCAATAATACCACGGCAACAGCAGATTCAGCAACACCGCAAACCAGTAACAACCAGTAGAATAACCCAGCAACAGATTGAAAACTCAGCAATACCAAAGTGCAATCACAATCAAAGCAGAGGAGAGAAAAGATACAAGATGCAGTAATTTCGGATTTTTGAATAACACTCGAGAAAAGCAAAAGGAAATTATTCGAGTGAAAGTTCAAATTGTATTTCTCTTTTACTCTCAAAATGTTTCAAGTCTGTCCGCTCTTAAGTGTAAAAATCTGTCAATAATCACCACCCTTTTTCTCTCAATGTTCAAGTTCTAGTCCTAATTCCCGTCACCCCTTTTTCTCTCAAATCTCCTCTTCTGTTCAAGTCCCCTTTAATGTGTCAAATGACCCTATATATATAGCAAGACAAGTCTTCAATTCCCAACCCAAAATTATTCCCCCAATGGCATGCTTTGTCCCACTTATTAATGTTTTCTTTATTTTAAAACCTTGTCCCCCATGCCTACATTAAATAAATACATCCACCACAACCCATTATAATTTGTCTCTCATGCCTACATTAAATAAGTACAATATTCCCTCCCATTATAATTTGTCTTGTCCCTCATTATGTTAAACAAGTACATCAAAACTCACCCCATTATATTTTGTCCCACATGCTTAACATAAAGAATCAAAATAATGTTCAATTACCAAAATACCCCTCCGACCTTATTGCAATTACCATTCTACCCCTGAATGCAATGCAATTTACCAAACTACCCCTATCAGCTCTAAACACTCAATTAATCATAACTTAACCAAAATATAGCCAAGATGACCAATTTCTCAACAATCTTCAACAACAAATTATACGAACACGATGAACAACACAACTCCAAATTAATGGGAATAAATCAACCATATCGGGAACCAATCCTGGTTAATTTAGACCATCAATGGATGAACAAAGAGACAACAATACAAACAACAATATGCATGATTCAAATTAAATCAACAAATCACAAACAAACATAAACTCACATTAAATCACTGGATTTAAACATGAACTTCAAACCAAGACGAACATGAATTAAATCTATTTTTAAGCAACAAACATGACAGACTAAATGATTCAAACAACATTAATAATTTCTGGAAAATACATAACAACATGAAACAAATTGAAGAAATAATCAATTAAATTTCAATTTGAATCTAACAAACATTAAACTAACAAATATTTATCTAAACAACAATACAAACATGAAAAACAATTAATTAATCTTTCATTTGAAATCTGAAAAATTAATTTAACAAAGAACATGAACAAACTAAAAAAATTAATTCAAACGATGAACGAAACAAACATTTGCCGATTTTAGATTCGAAAATATCAAAACAAAATACAGACAAAATAAAACCCAAAAATTACTAACCGGAGATGAACAACGACGAATTCGATTGTATGGACTATTTCGACGAACCTTAAATGGGAAAAACAATCTGTCCGGACTCAACGACTAACTCAACGACGAACTCGACTTTAAGAAGTTGACGCCGAAAGTAGCACCGACGCAGCAGCAGCAGTCGACGTAGCAGCGTGAGCAGTCGACGCGGCAGCGTGGAGAAGATAAAGCAACAGTTACAGTAGCAGTTCATCAACGCTGCTAAAACAGTGGTGGTTGATCATCGCTGCTGAAACAGTGGCGGTTCCGGAGCAGTAGCGGCGACGAGGCAGCGATGGCGACGAGGTCTGTTTGGAGGTGGACGACCGGAGCTGGAGCTGGTTATGGCGACGGGGTTGTTTGGACGTGACTGAGTTTGGACAACGCAGCAGCAGTTGCTGCTGCTTGACATGGAAGGAGGGATCGTTTTGGGCAAGATGGTGAGGAAGATGAAGCGTGACGGGGTTTGAGCCACCATTTTCGTGCAACTGGAGCTGGTTTTACGACTGGTTTATGGAGCTAGGAGGAGGAGGAGTGGTCGTGAGGGAGTCGGACAGGTGTTTGGGTGGTAGTGTTTGGTCGTGAGGGAGTCCGGATTGGTGGTTTCGCGGTGGTTATGGCGTTTGGACAGTAGGGTCGACGGTGGTTTTGGTGGTGGAAGGGTTAGCCATGGAGGGAGTGGTTGTCGACGAAGAAGAAGGCTGGTACGAGCAGCCATGGTTGGGAGCTTAGAGTTTGAAGGTTTGGAGAAGAAGAAGATGGAGGGGGCGGATGGTTTAGGGTTTTTTGTTCCTTTTTTCTTTTGTTTTGTTTTGTGTTTTTGACAAATGAAGAATGAGTGTTGGGCATTTGGGTTAATGGGGCGGACCGGGTCGACCTGTGTGAAGTGGACTGGGTCGTGGACAATTGTTTGGGCCTGGGGTTGAAAATTGAAGAAGTGGCCCAATCCGATTTTTATTTGTATTTTTGTTATCTTTTCTTCTTTTATTTTCTAAAACTAAATTATAAAAATACTTAAATTATTATTAAGAACTAAATTAAGTTATAAAAGCGCAAATTAACTCCCAATAACAATTAACGCACAATTAAGTAATAATTAAGCATAAAATTGTTCATTTGGACATTAAATGCTAAAAATGCAAAAGATGCCTATTTTTGTAATTTTTAATTTTTGTAAAACTAATTTAATTACTAACAATTGTAGAATTAAATCCTACATGCAAAATGCGACATATTTTTATATTTTTTATTGATTTAACAAATAAGCAAACACAGACAACTACAAATAATTATCCAAAAATATCACAAAAATACTCAAAATTGCACACC
This sequence comes from Nicotiana sylvestris, assembly GCF_000393655.2. Lineage (NCBI taxonomy): Eukaryota > Viridiplantae > Streptophyta > Magnoliopsida > Solanales > Solanaceae > Nicotiana > Nicotiana sylvestris. Next base: position 83,000,164 of record NC_091067.1, read on the forward strand.
AAGGAAAGTCATGTAATTTTGAATTTTTTGGGAGTAATTCTCATATAGGGCAAAAATCACGTGCTTACAGCAAGTTGGTTCACTATGCATTGGTTTGTTGTGTTAATGCCCCGGTAGAAAGTCTGTTAGATCATCGCCTCAGTCATATAATTGTTAGGGCATTCCTTCACCATTGTTCTATAATGCTCCCAAATCTAATGCAAAGGTTCGGTAGGCTCTTGCTTGAAAGCCAAGATCTCATCTCTCAATGCTGCCATATGCCCTGGTGAGAAAATTTTTGCAATGAACTTGTCCGCCAACTCATCCCAAGTAGTTATGGAATGGTTGGGAAGTCACTCGAGCCAATCCAGTGCCTTCCCTCTAAGTGAGAATGGGAAGAGTCTCAACCGAAGTGCATCTTCGGACACATTAGTTTGCTTGCTTCCCCAACAGGTATCCACGAACCCCTTGAGATATTTGTAAGCATTTTGATTGGTAGCGCCCGTGAAATACCCACGTTGCTTCAGCAATGTCAGCATCACATTGGTAATTTGAAAATTGACCACCTGAATCTTGGGCGGGACAATTGCACTTGCATAGCCTTGGTTTGGAAGCACTCGAGGAGCCACTCTTGGAGGTGGTGGGGGAGGGTCTGGAATATTATCATTGGCCTGGCGGCCTTTCCTTTGTCTTTGAGGCACAATAAGGACCTTATATTCAACATTGTCATCTACTTCCTCCCCCGGCGGAAGATCACCAAGAGGTGCATTATTTACGTTTGCTGCCATTTTGTACCTGAAGTTGTGACACAAACAAATTAGTAACACATAAGGAAAGAAGAACAATACACAAAACTATTTAGATAGATAGCCAAAACCGTTAGCTCCCCGGCAACGGCGCCAAAAAGGTGATCGAGGTTAACCCTGCACTACTATGGAGTAGCGAGAGAGGTCGAAGCAACTTTTACCCGTTTAAAGTCGGGATCGATTTTCACAGGGAGCTAGATATTGGAGTCGGGTTTCTATCTAAAGTGGAGTTGTGTATTTGCTCTTAATTGCACTTCTACACATTTTTGGTTTTGATTATGATGCTAATTTTATAAAACTACAATGCTCAATTAAACTAAAATAAGCTAAGGTTAAACTATTGCGAGTTGTTCAAATGATTAAAAGGCACTAGGGTAGTGACTTTCGCCTAGGTGGTCAATTGACGGATTCTTGAGTCTAAAACTAGATTGTTACATTTGGGGAGTATGATATAACCATTGCACGATTCTACTCACTCTATACCTCTCGGTAGTTCGAGTGATTTTGCCCGAATTGACTTTCTCATGACCAATTGGGTATGCAAATTTACACAAGCAATCAACGTTCAAGTCGGGTATTACTATCTCTAGGTTTAACCCTTTAATTAGGGCTATCAATCTCTTTGAATACGCCCCAATTCCTTGTTGGACTAATTTCATGGACTTAGGCTCTCTTTCTCAAGAAGAGCCAAAGTCTACTAGGCATAAACTAGTGTTTGCAACTACTAATTCACAAGTAAAACCCTAAATTAGCCCAAATATCAAACACCTATAGACAATCAAGTATCAAAACACAAGACCCATCAATTACCCATACTAGGGTTGAGCCACAACCCTAGCTAATGGGTCTAGCTACTCATAATTAGAGAAGAAAACAAAGAAATAGATGAAGTGAAACTCATAATAATTAATTGTTAAATTAAACTTGAAGATTCAATGTTGAAATCACACTAAAATTACTCAAAATAGGTCGAAAAGACGAAGTCACGAGCACAGTTCAGTACAAAAACTATCTGATGACCTAAAAATGGGAAAATAATATATTTATACTAGGCTAAAAAATCTGGACAAAATACCCCTGTGGGGCTAGTGCGGACCGCACAAAATCGAGTGCGGCCGCACTAAGGTTCTTGACTTGAATATCCTGCTCTCTGAACTTGGGCAATGTGGACCGCACGAAATCGAGTGCGACTGTGGTAGCTACTAGTGCAGTCTGCACAAAAAGGAACGCGGACCGCGGACCGCATTGACCTTCATCCTCCAAAATACCACCTCTCTGAACCTTGGCTCCGCGGACCGCACTAAATCGAATGCTGCCTCAATAATCCTAATGCGGACCGCACAAAACCCCTTGCGGCCGCATTACCTTTAGGCCTGAATAACAGCCTCTCTGAACTTCACTTGTGTGGACCGCACTGGCCCTGTTTGACTGAGCTTTGTCTTGTCTTGGTACTTGTGCAAGTTTCACTCCTTTTTGAGCTGGTTTTTTGACACTTTGTTACCTTGTTAATCAAACCTGCAATCAAGCACAACTTGTGAGCATTTGGGAGTATTTTGTATATATTTCTAATCAAAACTTAAGCAAGAAGGAGTGTAAAATGCATCATATTCCCTAGTTATCATTATACTACAAAAGACATCACAATGGTGATGTCAATTCTTGGTACACGCTTCTTCCCAATGGGATGTGGCTGCTGCACTATCTGCTGCACTGTCGCGTGTGCAGTTGCAGGCAGTCACTTTCTGCAGTTGCATTCCAGCTGTATAGTTGACTTGCACTTCTGTCAGAGAACACCAAGAGATCAGGTCCCTGTCGTGTTCCTCTTTGTAGCAGTTCATTAGCTGGAGTTCAGACTGAACTTCGTTCATTTGAAATGTGTACTAAGTGAGTCAGGTTCTCTATTTGATTCTTAACAATAAGTTTGTTAGATCATCAAAACATAAGATGCATAAGGCAAATACATTGAAAACCCATCAAGACGCGACCTTTCAATCACTTCTGTCACTGACGTCACGGGATTGACATTATGATCGAGGCATCAGAGGATCGAGGATCAAATCGTTTCTTATCATCTTACTCTAAGAAACATGGGACTATCTGTATATGGTAGAAATTAGGTATGACGGATTTCGTGGGCTCGAAGGTCACTTGGAGAACAAGTTCGAAATGGACCAAGCTCGAGCCTGAGGGCGGAGTACAAAACTCGAAGATCGAAGTGCTCGATGAACACTGATGCCAAGTATGACCAACCTCGAGATAATACCGTTACGGTTTTATAACAGAAAGAGTGAGATTCCCGCAGTGGCCCCTAAGATCATGGGGTAAATTCCGGAACGGATTTTCACTATGCGGTTAGACAGTTGTATAATAAGATTCCCAACTACAATTAGAATTGTACCTTATTTAGGATTCTCCTACTATATAAAGGGGACCCCAATCATTTGTAGCACATCAATCATTGACAAGAGAATATACATTCTTTACTTTCTTGCTTATTACTCGCCAGAATTGTCTTTTAGCTTTGTTGTTCTTAATGACCTACCTCGAGGCCATCTTAGCTTGAGGTCGAGGCTGGCTTGTTCACTGGTTTGATTCAACTTATTTCTTTAATTTATACGTTTGATTCTTTGATTATCAGTTGGTATTGGACTAAATCACATATTTTAAGACCTCAATATAAATTTAATTGTTACTCGAATTTTAGGGTAAACAGTATCAAAATTATGAGTGTGTGAATTAAGAATTTGGGATGTTATAGTAGTAAGTTCGTGGTGATGGCTTAAGAAAAAGCTCAGAAATACCACTAAACTTGGCAAAATGGCTTACATATACCACAAGGTGTGAGGGGAGGGGCTGATAAGTAACGGAGGATTTAAATAATGTGACTTGGCAAAATTTAGTACTAATTAGATAATTTGTGTTTCATCAGTGGATAATGACACATAGGGTGCAAAATGGCAGGGGCTAGGGTACACTCAAAACCAACTATTAACGAGTGACATATGTGAGGCTTTACCTTGAGTCCAATGGAATATTTAAGCTTTTTTAAAAAAAAACTTTAATAACAATAGTGTCCAGTCAATTTAGAATGGTGCATCCTAAGCACATATTCCCTTGTAAAATAACATGAGAACGACACTCACGATTTAATTTTTGGTCCAAGTCTCATCTTCTAATGATATTACAGGGACCATTCATACACCAAAATATGCATAGAGATGAAGAGGTGCAGATTATTGAATATTTTCTCTAAAATTTATTACTCTAAGGGTGTGTTTGGTATGAAGGAAAATATTTTTCAGAAAATACTTTTTAATTTTTTCATGTTTGGTTGACTTAAATGTTTTGAAAAATATTTTCTTCATGAACTCATTTTCCTCCAATTGAAGGAAAATATTTTTCCTATCAAAAGAAGGAAAAATATTTTTCAAAACTCTTTTTCAACATTCCACATCCCCACCAACCTCATCCCCATCCATCCCACCCCCAAACCCCCCGTACCCTACCCACCCGTACCCCTACCCCCATCACACCCCAACCTAGCCCACCACTACCCTAAATAAAAGTATTATTAAGAGTACTTTTTTCGTGTTATAAATAGAGTATTTTTTTCATTTCAACAAAATGAGTATATTTTTTTCATGATGTAGAAAAAGTATCTTCTTTCGCTTCAACAAAATGGATACTTTCTTTTTCATGTGTGGAAAAAATAATTTCTTTTATTTTAACATAACAAGTATTTTCTTTTCATGATGTACAAAAAATATTTTCTTTCATTTCTACAAACTAAGTATTTTCTTTTCCTGAAGTAGAAAAAGTATTTTTTTTCAATAAATTAGTGATGTAGAAAAATATTTTATTTCATTTTAACAAAACGAATACTTTCTTTCATGATGTAAAAAAAATATTTTTTTTATTTTAACAAACTGAGTATTTTTTTCATGATGTACAAAAAGTATTTTCTTTTCCTTTCAACAAGACGAGTACTTTCTTTTCATGATCTAGAAAAAATATTTTCTTTCATTTCAACAAATCGAGTATTTTCTTTTTGTGATGTACAAAAAGTATTTTTTTTTTCATTTAACAAAATGAGTAATTTTTTTCACGTTGTAGAACGGATACTTTCTTTTTCAACGAAAAAAAGTATTTTCTTGTTAGTTATCGAGCTTAAATTTCAATGTTGTTCTTGTGTGAAAGAGTAAAGTAGCACATTGGTTCCATTGGGTTTGTATGAATTTTGTGGGTTTGTATGAATTTTGAAAAAAATAATTAATTCTTGAAGAAAATAGAGTCCCGCAGGAGAATGGGCCGGGGAAGGGGGAGGGGAAGGAGTACTGGGAACATGAAGATTTTGGGGAAGGTGGGTTGAGAAGAGTAGCATAAAAAAATATTTCTTAAAAGTATTTTATACTCTTTAACCAACAACAACAACAACAACAACCCAGTGTAATCCCACAAGTGGGGTCTGAGGAGGGTAATATGTACGCAGACCTTACCTCTACCCCGAGGGGCAGAGAGACTGTTTCTAGGAGACCCTCGGCTCAAAGAGACAACAAGAGACACTATATTAGTACTATCAATAGACTCATAATAAAACACCATAAAATACCATAAAATCCATAACATAACATAAATACCATAAAAACAAAGTAACAGCAATATAAGAGATATAGGAAATACGAGAATATGTAAGGTATTAATACACAGAAGATAAAGTCCATCATCAGTAGTTGATCAATAGCATCCTAAGACTAATTCCTAACTGGCTAGTCTCACTCTAGTGCGCTGTAAAAAAGACATCACAATTTCCCCTAACCTACAACCTTAATGCTCGATCTCCACAATTCCCTGTTTAGGGCCATGTCCTCAGTAACCCTAAGTCGCGCCATATCCTGCCTGATCACCTCTCCCCAATACTTCTTAGGTCTCCCTCTACCTCTCCTCGTACCCACCACCGCCAGTCGTTCACACCTTCTCACCGGTGCATCAGTGTTCCTCCTCTGAATGTGCCCGAACCATCTGAGTCTTGCTTCCCGCATCTTGTCCTCCATGGGGGCCACACCCACCTTCTCTCGAATATCTTCATTTCTAATCTTATCCTTCCTTGTATGCCCGCACATCCACCTCAACATCCTCATCTCTGCAACTTTCATCCTCTGGATGTGTGAGATCTTCACCGGCCAACACTCGGTCCCATACAACATAGCAGGCCTAACCACTGCCCTATAAAATTTACCTTTCAGTAACAGTGGCACTTTCTTGTCACACAGGACTCCCGTCGCTAACCTCCATTTCATCCACCCCACCCCTATACGGTGTGTGACATCCTCGTCGATCTCCCCGGACCCCTGAATAAACGACCCCAGGTACTTGAAACTACCCCTCTTAGGGATGACTTGAGAATCAAGCCTCACTTCCACTCCCGCTTCCGTCGGCTCTGCCCCAAATTTGCACTCAAGGTATTCCGTCTTCGTCCTGCTCAACCTGAAACCTTTGGACTCAAGGGTATGTCTCCAAACCTCTAACCTCTCGCTGACGCCGCGTCGTGTCTCGTCGATTAGGACTATGTCATCAGCAAATAGCATGCACCATGGCACCCCCCCTGAATATGATGCGTTATAGCATCCATCACCAGGGCAAATAGGAAAGGGCTGAATGCAGACCCTTGGTGCAACCCCGTAATAACCGGAAAATAATCTGAATTGCCTCCTGCTGTCCTAACCCGAGTCTTAGCTCCATCATACATGTCCTTAATCGCCCTAATGTAGGCAACCGGGACCCCTTTAGCCTCTAAGCATCTCCATAAGACCTCCCTAGGAACCCTGTCGTACGCTTTCTCTAGATCGATAAACACCATGTGGAGATCCTTCTTCTTATCCCTGTATTGTTCCACCATCCTCCTAATAAGGTGGATAGCTTCTGTGGTAGATCGCCCCGGCATGAACCCGAACTGGTTGTCTGAAATAGACACCGTCCTTCGCACTCTCATTTCTACCACTCTCTCCCAGACTTTCATGGTATGACTTAGTAATTTAATACCCCTATAGTTGTTACAGATCTGGATATCGCCTTTGTTCTTATACAACGGGACCATTGTACTCCACCTCCACTCTTCGGGCATCCTATTAGTCTTGGATATAACATTAAGCAACTTAGTAAGCCATTCCAAGCCTGCTCTACCCACACACCTCCAAAGCTCAACCGGAATTTCATCTGGTCCGGTAGCTCTGCCCCTTCTCATCTTACGCACTGCCTCCATGACCTCATCGACCTCAATGTCCCAACAATCACTTAGTTCATGGGGGCTGTCTGCGTTCCTCAATTCACCTAGTACAATATCCTGATCCCCTTCCTCATTTAGAAGTTTATGAAAGTAGGTCTGCCATCTCTTCTTTATCTGGTCATCCTCCAACAAAACTTTGCCGTCCTCATCTTTTATGCACCTCACTTGGTCCAAATCCCGAGCCGTCCTCTCTCTCGCCTTAGCGAGTCGGAGTAACTTCTTCTCCCCGTCTTTGTTCCCTAGTTCCTCATACAAACGAGCAAAAGCTGTCGTCTTTGCCTCCGTCACTGCCATCTTTGCCTCTTTCCTAGCTACCTTATATCTCGCAATGTTCGCTCTCTTCTCCTCCTCTCCAGCGCTCCCCACTAACCGCATGTAAGCCACCTTCTTCGCCTCCACTTTACCTTGTACAACTGCATTCCACCACCAGTCTCCTTTGTGGCCACCGGTGCGGCCTGAAGATACCCCTAACACCTCTCTCGCCGCCTTCCTTATATAGTCCGCCGTCGTCGACCACATAGTGTTTGCGTCCTCACTACTTCTCCAAGCTCCCATTGCCGACAACCTTCCTTCCAACTCCTGGGCTCTAACCTTAGTCAAGGCGCCCCACCTAATCCTCGGGCGGCCTCGTACTGACCTCTGTTTCCTTCTTATCATAATACTAACGTCCATCACCAAGAGCCTATGTTGCGTTGCAAGGGTCTCACCTGGGATAACTTTGCAATCCTCGCACAACCTTCTGTCGCATCTCCTGAGGAGGAGATAGTCAATTTGAGTCTTTGCCACCGAACTTTGGTAAGTAACCAAATTCTCCTCTCGCTTCGGAAAACTCGAGTTTGCACTCACTAGATCGAATGCCTTGGCAAAATCCAGCAGTGAGATGCCCCTTCCATTCCGTTCCCCGAAACCAAAGCCGCCATGAACCTCCGTATAACCACCTGCAGACGACCCAATATGGCCATTGAAATCCCCTCCTATGAATAGCCTTTCGGAAGGTGGAATACTACGAACAATGTCATCCAACCCTTCCCAAAAACGCCTTTTAATCTCCTCCTCACAACCTACTTGCGGTGCGTACGCGCTAACGACGTTTAAAGTACACTCACCCACCACCAATTTAATAGTCATTAGTCTATCATTCACACGCCTGACCTCTACCACCGACTCCCTAAGAACGGCTATCTACTAGGATACCCACTCCATTCTTACCCCTCACGACTCCAGAGTACCACAACTTATACCCATCCGCGTTTCTCGCCCTCGATCCGACCCACCTAGTCTCCTGGACACACGCTATATTAATCTTCCTCTTCTGAAGGATCTTCGCCAACTCTATAGACTTACTCGTTAGCGAACCTATGTTCCATGACCCGATTCTCAACCTATAGGCTCCCTTGCCCCCTCTACGTCCCTTGCCTCCCGACCTACCCCCTGACCCCGGGCTCACTCTTTGTCCCACACTCTGCCCCACCTGAGGGCATGCCTTTAATCTATCATCCCAGACTGCCGTCACTACACCTATGACAGATCTACAAAAGACTCGCTAGTGCACAACGGACAACGAATCAAACTAGAAGGAAACAAGTGACTACCTGTACACCTATTGAATGATTTAACTATTGTGAACTAAAGTAACATCAATTTAGCTAACACCAGTAGAACGGGAGGTACCAATTCCCGAGAACCAAACCTGTGTTGATTTGCAGCCCTCGATATACTTGCAAGCTCACGCACCGCTTCCCACCGCCCTTTGCTGACGCTCGTCCAGGTTGCTCTCCTTTGCTAGTGCTCGTGCGCCCAACTTGTCTCCAACCACTTTGAGAATATCCCTGAAAATACAGAAAATACCACGACCCAAAGACCAAAAAGGGCTATCACCGCTACCACTGGTGTAGCACCGAAAGTAACTAGCAGCCGAAATTAACTGAAGAAAAACAACAAGCAAGCTTCTGAAATATGCGAGGAGATCCGGCAACATAACAGCATCAAACCGGTGACCAAATGGAATCTAAAGCATAACTACTACCATTAAATTGCAGTTGTAAGCTAGTAAAGGAAAACTGAAAATCAGTAAGTAAAACCAAAGAAACAGAGCAAACCAAACAAATCTTTTGCTACGTACAGAAAAGCCAGCAATTTCGGTTTTGGAAATTTCGAGCTTTATTGACATTTACTTCAACAGATTCAGTGAAATAAAAGTAAAAAATCTATAGCTAAGAATAATGAGAGTAACGATTTGAAATTGGATTGTTCTTTGATAAAAGGGGTTTTGAGCAAAAGTGGCGATGATAGAATTGGAGCGGTAGAGCAAAAAGGGGGAATTTTATTCTCTTTAACCAAACACTAGAATATATATATATATATATATATATATATATATATATATATATATATATATATATATATAACCACTTATTTTCCATAAAAAATATTTTCCTTCCATACCAAACACACCCTAAGTTAGCACTTTTAAAATTTATGTTTGCACCTTATTTTAAAGTTAAGGTGTCCACCCGTAATTTAATACTCCTAGCAAGGACAAAAAGCTGTGGTATAACCTCCTTAAACTAATTCTAGCTTGTTTGACCAAGCTTCTTCCATCCCAGGAGTATTTTTTTAATTTATAAAAAATACTTTTTTTTCAAAGTTGATGTGTTTGGTCAAATTTTTGGAAGAAAAAAAGTATTTTTGAGGAGAACTGAAAGCAATTTTGTAGACACAAAAAAAAATAGCTTTCTCTCCGAAAGCACTTTTGAAAAAAATACACTTAAAAACTATTTTTAAAAACTTGACCAAAGACTAATTGCTATTAAAAAATACTTTTCAAATTAATTTATCAAACACAAACGGTTAGGGGTGTTCATGGTTCGGTTTGGATCGGTTTTCCCCTAGAAAGAAACCAAACCAAATAAGTCGGTTTTTCAAATATTAGAACCAAACCAAACCAATTAAGTCGGTTTTTTCTCGATTCGGTTTATGTCGGGTTTTTTCGGTCATTTGTCGGTTTTTTCTTAAATATAAGACATACACTACCAAACACATATTCCGGCGACCACATTTTCAACGTAACACTATAAAATCAATTGCCCTTTGAGAAATCTATTATTTACTAAAATATATTGATGATAATTGAATCAAATACTAATGAATAATTTAAGGACTCAATTAAAAATATATTTTTTTAACATAAAATGGTTTCTTACACTTAGCAAAAGAAAACTACCAATCAAACTAGAATATAAAGTTAAAGAACTATACTAAAAGTGCAAATGATTAACATTCACCATAAAATTTTTGAAACTTTGTATAAAAATATACATATATATAGGTGTAATAATAAATTTGTAATAGCTACTCCTATAATCGGTTTGGTTCGGATTTTTCGGTTATATTTTGATTAAAACCAAAACCAAACCAAATTTGATCGATTTTTAAAATTCAAAACTAAAACCAAACCAAATCATAAAATATCAGTTTTTTTTATCTATTTGATTTGATTTTCGATTTGGTTCGATTTTTCTGGTTTGCATGAACATGCTTCTCCCCAAAGTACTTGGTAAAGCTGCAAAAATCCGCAAATAGTGTCCTAAAATTAAAAAAAATCATTTTCAGTGGACCTCTGTCGTTGACACATGATTCTGATTTCCAGCTGTTGCGACTTGTCACTTGTTGTGTCTCAGGTGTGCATTGCGAAACAATTTTGCAGAGATGCTTACCTTTAGCTCCATTAGTACGTCCATGGAGAAACCTCTGGATCCAACACTTTCATCTTCATCAAATCAAGTATTCTTGAGTTTTAGATCAGAAGACTCTTGCTGCATGTCTTTCACTGATCACCTTTACACTGCCTTAGTTCAAGCTGGGTTTCAAACATTCAATCAGGACACTGACACAAGAAAAGAACAACTCCACAACGCAATCCGAGAGTCTAAAGTTTCGCTGATTGTCCTGTCCGAAGGCTATGCCTTTTCTCAATCATGTCTTGATCAGCTCGATATGATTCTGACATGTAAGGAGAAATTGGATCGGGCAATTCTACCCATCTTCTACTATGTGGATCCTTCTGATGTTAGGAAGAAGAAGGGAAGGATTGGGGAAGCATTAGCATTGCATGAACAAGAATTGAAATGGGAAAGCAGTGGAAGGGAAAGGGTAGAAAGATGGAAGGAGGCACTTGCTAAAGTTGCTGACTTGGGGGGAATGGTCTTACACAATCAAGCTCTTGGGTAATTATATATATCTTTCTCCCCTTTTAGTCCATTTTAATGTCTCTTTTTCTTCTTCTTACTCAATTTTCTTCTTCCTTATAAAGACCCTTTGACAAGAAAAAAAAAAACGGAAACAAGAACAACTTATGGAAAAATATGTGTCTTGGCAAACCACTGCCTTGAAAGTGATTTCGGCCCGACTGGGTGCCAATCGACTGGAAGTTTGGAATTTGCACAAAACAATTATCCAGAATTCAGTTGAAGAAGAAGAGAGATGAAGGTTTTTTTTTCTGTGTTTGAAAACTTCACAAAACAGTAGAGCTTTTACAAGAAGGAGAATCTTATTTGGGGGTTATGAAATTAGGATGAATAAGAATCCTTGCAAACGTGATATAAGTTCTGAAATTGCAGTTAACAGAATAACAAAAACTTGATTAAAAGAAATCAAAAGGAAAAAAAAGTGGAAGAATAATAGTAGCAGTTAATTGTCCCACATTGGTTGTGGGAATGAGTTGTTACCACTTTATGGTCTTGGGAAATCTCACCCAATGCACTAGCTTTTGGGGTTGAATTAGGTCCAACGTTCATTTTCATTTTGCGAGGGGTGTTAAGTGTCCCATCTTGGTTGAGGGAATAACTTGTTATCTCCTTGTTGGCAGTTCAGCTATATCTTACATTCTTGTCTCGTTTTCTTAATTTACAGGCCTGAGTCGAAATTTATTCGAAAGATTGTTAATGTGGTCACAAATAGACTAAGTCGAACAGCTTTGTATGTTGCACCTTACCTAATCGGCATAGATTACCGGGCTAAGCATATTAGCTTTTGGCTGCAAAATGGATCGGCTGACGTTGGCATATTGATGGTTTGCGGCATGGGCGGTATAGGGAAGACTACTCTGGCCAAGTTCGTCTACAATTCAAACTTTCATGCTTTTGAAGGTAGCAGCTTTGTGCTTAACATAAGAGAAATTTCAAAGCAACCTAACGGTTTAGTTAAATTGCAAAAGCAAATACTTTCTGACATTCTAAAAAGGACAAAGGAACGAGTATCATGTGTTGATGAAGGAATTGTTAAGATTTCAGATGCCTTAAGTGGCAAAAGAGTCCTACTTGTTCTTGATGATGTGGATGATTCTGATCAACTAAATGCAGTATTGGGGATGAAAAGTTTATTTTTCCCAGGAAGTAAAATCATCATAACAACCCGACATGAGCGAATTCTAAATCCTCACCTAGTTGATAAGGTGTATACTGTTGAGAAACTGGACACGGACGAATCCTTAGAGCTCTTCAGTTGGCATGCCTTTGGAAAACCACATCCTGTGGAAGGTTTTCTTGTGGGTTCAAATGAAGTGGAGAAACGGTGTGGAGGAATTCCACTTGCACTAAGAGTTTTGGGTTCTTCCCTGGCAGGACAAAATTTGGATGTATGACAAAGTACAATAAAGAAGTTGCAAGTTGTTCCTAATAATCGGATTATTGAACTGCTCAAAATCAGTTATGAATCTCTAGAAGATGATGATAGGAGTTTATTCCTTCATATTGCCTGTTTCTTTCTCTGGGAGGATAAAGATTTTGCTGTCAAAATACTGGATAAATGTGAGCTTTTCACTATAGTGGGGATCCAAAACCTCATTGATAGAGATCTCTTGTCACTACCAAATGGTAGGCTCTTCATGCATCAACTTATTCAAGATCTGGGAAGAGAAATTGTTCGTCAAGAATCTGTTGAGCCAGGGAGGCGTAGTAGACTGTGGCATCATGAAGAATCTTTGTACGTATTGAGAAACAAAACGGTAAGCAACTTTATCACTTTAGGCTTTTTCCTTTAATCCATGCATGCACTTTTCTCTTACATGTCTGTCTCCTATTTTTATTAGGGAACTGAAGCAATTGAAGGCATCATTCTCGACGGAAATATGCGTAAAGGACAAGGATCAACCAGGATAACATCTAATGAAAATTATGGCAAAAAAAGTAAAGTGGAAGAATTTATGAATAATTCTCAGGAAGATCGACCAAAGCGGAATTGGATGTCCATTTTCTCTCGTCATATCATGGGCACAAGGGAAGTTCCAAATGAGGATTTGGAAACTGACTCATTCACAAACATGCACTAGTTGAAATTTCTGTTGCTTAGCAATATACAACTTTACAGTAAATTTCCCAAGAAATTAAGATGGTTGTTTTGGCGTTATCTCCAATTAGAATCCCTACCAAGCGACTTTCCGATGGGAAAACTTGTTGCTATAGACCTTTGTTACAGCAGCTTGAAACAACTTTGGACAGCACCAAAGGTACTTTGCCCATGCCCTTTGTCATTATCTGCTTGTAAGTATTTATCATCAGTTGCATCCAGCATTATTTTAAGTGATCAGTTGCATCTAACATATCTTTTCGTTTCTCTTGTTCGTTTGACTAGTTACTCAGATGGTTAAAATTTCTCAATCTCAGCCACTCTTATCAGCTTAGAAGAACTCCTGATTTTTCATTACTTCCCAACCTTGAACAATTAATCCTCGAATATTGTACAAGTCTAACTGAGGTGGATGACACTATTGGATATCTGGAAGGACTCACTGTTTTAAGCCTTAATGGTTGTATAAACTTGAGGAGCATTTCAGAAAGTGTTTGCCGTTTAACACATCTTGAGACCCTTGATATCTCTGGTTGCTCGAATCTTGAATATGTCGCGCTGAAGCTTGAAAAGTCGGATTTTCCAAGTGAGCTTTCAGATGAAAGTGGAAGAAACCAAATAGATAGTACCAAGCTAGTAAGACCATGGCATACAATCTTGTGGTCTTTGCTGAGGAAGGAGAAAGTATGTCATAGAGTTTCACCAATCAGTTTTCCGACTTCTCTAGTTACTCTAAGACTTACTGACTGCAATCTGGGTGATAATGCATTTCTCCATGTTGATTTTAGTAAGCTCAATTTGCTGAAAGAATTGAGTTTGAGCCGAAATCTACTTTGCCATCCCCCAGAGAGCATTAGATATCTTAGCAGGCTCGAAAACCTTTCACTAAATTCGTGTACAAGGCTAAAATCAGTACTCGAGCTGCCAAATGGTGTTGAGATTGTTGATACAACTGACTGTATATCCTTGGATAAAGTATCAGGCGCACCTAGCTCATGCAGCATTCTTTACATAAATTGTGCAATCTGGTTGAGATGAGCCCTAATTTCAAGTTAGAACATCTTGAAAATGTCAATGCAGAAACTCTCGGCTATTTGGGTTTGTCAAACTTGGAGTTGATTAGAAATGTTACTTTTAGATTAAGATTTGACATTCAGAAATTGCATACTGACGAAATGGAATTTCCAGAGTTTGTCCAAAATGACATGGCAAAATTACAATCTCTCCCACCTAAGAAGCTTCCCGCTCAGGTGCATCTTTCTGGTTTTGTGTAAAATGAGGCATATATATTATATGATCAACTGATTGTGCATCTGCTTAACATTTAATGATTTTCATGTCTCAGGGATATTACTGCAATGGCGTCTTCTCCACATTCCTATCGGGTGAACACGTGCCAAGTTGCTTTGACACGAAGTTGAGTGAGCCTTTCTGTTCATCGTTCATCGTTCCTACTCCTGATAATCATAGAATTTGAGGCTTGAGTTTTTGCTTGGCGTATACATGCTTGGAGAGTGAAGAAATGGTAAGTGAGGGCCATTGCCTGTCCATTACAATTAATAATTTGTCGCAAAAGTTCAAGTGGAAGCAAGACCCTATATTCTAGCTATTCCTGAAGTTGAAGAGCGGATGATGTGGTTAAGTTATTGGGAAATTGTCAACTCGTTGCAAACAGGCGATGTTGTAGAGATTTCAGCCAGTGTTGGAGATAAACAACGTTTCAGTATTAACGAGGTTGGAATGAGGATTATATTCCTGGAAGAACAACAAGACCAGGACAAAGAATCTAATTGTGAAGTTGAAGAGTTTTTTTCTAGTCCATGTCATCAGAATTTGCTCCTTGTCAGAGTCTTCCCGATGTGATAAAAGGTAGTTATTAAGATGGTAGAATAAATTGTTGGCATATGAATCAGAGTTCTTGCTCAGGTCTTAATTGTTGTTTCTATTACACTTAATGTTAAAGGATAGCGTCCTCTGTCTTCATTGGATAGTACAAGGGGAACATAGTTTTTTTCCCTCATCCCGTCTACATGATTTTCTTTTTTTAAGCAAAAAATTCTTTGCAACTAAATATCATGTCAGCCTGGGACATCCTGCTATGTTTCTTTTCAGTCATCGAGGTCAACACCTTGTACAGGAAGTGAATTTTAAAGCTGTAATTTCATTTACTGAGCTCTATGGAGATTCTTGTATCAAATCATATAGTGCGTATTCAAGGTCAATTTGTCACGTCAAATGCATCTTTACGTGTTCTCAGGAAAAAAGAAACAAGAACGAACACTAGGGCAATCCTATATTGCTAATGTGGCTGTCAGAGTGGGAAAATGTTGGCGTGAATCTTCAGAAGATATGAAACTTCCAGAGGTTTGTCTAAATAGGTAAGATTACTTCCTGGTGAGAGTAGCAACTTTTCGATATGCACCAACATAGGTAGTGCTTGTTATGTTCCTGAATCCTGATCTTGCATGTTTGCTCATTTCATCTTCTTTGTAGCTTGTGCTGGATTTTTTATTTCCATTCTCTATCGTTTCCTTAGATTCTGTCAGTCACGTAGGACTGTTGTCATGCATTTAGCCAAAGGTAAACTCAAGATTTTAGGTCAGTGAGTGCAGAGTACTACAGACAAACTACTCCTTTGTGACAATGTGTGCCGCTCTGTGTTATATAAATATGCGCCTGCATATGGAACATTAAATTTGTTCTCGCAAAATTCCTTATCAATCAATTTGAACCCCTAATTAATCATCCTTTTGGCATAATCTTAATCATCCTTCTTCCAACGTGTAGATCTGAAGTACGATCCCCTCGGATGGGTTTTTCTGCACATTCACAAATTATCCTGGCTGCATCCAGTGTTCACTTCTAGTCCCCTTCATGAAAAACATTATCTTTCTATCCTTATAAAAGTTGTGGACATATCTTAAATCTTTCTGCAGGACAATGTCAGATGGAGCTCTTTTGCAGCATCAACACCAGATAACAGCTTCTGTTGAAGGGCCTTATGGCCAGAGTGCGGAACCAAAATATTGTTAATTTTTACTAAAAATACTCAAATAAGTGTAAAAAAAAAGTTACCAAAGTATATATAACGCCACTAATAGTGGCACTATACAGTAACGTTAACTGTACCGTTACTGTATAGCGCCACTATTAGTGGCGTTATACTGACAAACTTACATAGCGCCATTAATAGTGGCGCTATATGTCTTATACCTGAAGACATAGCGCCATTAATAGTGGCGCTATACCCCTTAATACAAATCCCCCATCTTCTTCTTCTTCTTCGTTCCATCTCCGTCTTCCATCTCCCTCTTTTCACTTCTGGTCCCCCCCCCCCCACACACACACCACCGATCTGCCCCCATTTTTAAAAAAAAAAAAATTTGGGTCCCCTTCACATAAAAGTTTAATATTTGTGGTCCCACTGTCGAGTAGAGCTTCGTGTTATTGTGGATTCACTCTTCCGGAGTCAAAATTTCGATCTATCTACATTTCAAAAATTCTAAATCGAGGTATTTCGATTTATTTTAAGTTGAAACTTTTATAACAATGCATATTACTTGATTTGTATGTGTTCTATTTCGGTTTGTGTTTATTTTTTCCGAAACTAGCATGTTAAATTTTATCCGGATTTAATTTTAGTGTTGTATAAAAATATGTAAATTAGTCTAAAAATGTGTTTGTTAATATACTCAGGTATATTTATGTGTTTTTATGCCGTTTAGTTTAGATTATTTTTTAGCGTAGTAAAATGTATACTTTATTAGCGTAGTAAAACGTAGACCTTTTTAACGTAGTAAAACGTAGACCCCTTTAGCGTAGTAAAATGTAGAGTCTTGTAGCGTAGTATTGTGTAGTAATTGTTTAATTATCTTATATTCTAGCACGAAACCCATATATATATATATATATATATATATATATATATATATAATTTTTACAATTTAGTTATTAAATAAATATGAATAAAAATTATTAAAAAAACATAAAATTATTAATGATAGTTTGGTAACACTGAGCTTCAGAAAATCTAGCACGAAACCCATAATTATAATATATATATATATATATAATTTTTAAAATTAAGTTATTAAAAAATATGAATAAAAATTATTAAAAAAACATAAAATTATTAATGATAGTTTGGTGCCACTGGGCCTCAGAAAATCTAGCACGAAACCCATAATATATATATATATATATATATATATATATTATTTTTACAATTTAGTTATTAAATAAATATGAATAAAAATTATTAAAAAAACATAAAATTATTAATGATAGTTTGGTAACACTGAGCTTCAGAAAATCTAGCACGAAACCCATAATTATAAAATATATATATATATATATATATATAATTTTTAAAATTAAGTTATTAAAAAATATGAATAAAAATTATTAAAAAAACATAAAATTATTAATGATAGTTTGGTGCCACTGGGCCTCAGAAAATCTAGCACGAAATCCATAATTATAAATATATATATATATATATATATATATATATATATATATATATATATATATATATATATTTTACAATTTAGTTATTAAATAAATATGAATAAAAATTATTAAAAAAATATAAAATTATTAATGATAGTTTGGTACCACTGAGTTTCAGAAAATCTAGAACAAATTAAATATATATATAATTTTTACAATTAAGTTATTAAAAAATATGAATAAAAATTATTAAAAAAACATAAGATTATTAATGATAGTTTGGTACCACTGGGCACGAAACCCATAAGTTTATATATAATTTTATACAATTAAGTTGGGCACGAAACCCATAAGTTTATATATAATTTTATACAATTAAGTTGTTAAAAAATATGAATTTAAATTATAAAAAACACACATAAATTTTAATGATAGTTATTAAAAATTATGAATTTTCAGTTGACGACATGGATGCACCTATACATCCCGGCCCTCGGACGTCGGAGCTACTACCCCTACAGCCCCAGCATACATCCAGGGACGTCGCAGGTGACCCCATCGGGTCAATTCTTGATCATGGGCTCGGATTTTCAAGGAGTGGAGTTGGGTAGATATTTCCCTGGCCCGTCTACCACTGATGAGTCTCGACCGATCCGAGATTTTGATAGTGGGCACCGACTGAGTTATGGCAGCTCATCACATGCGCAGGTATGAGTTTATTAGTATTAATTTTATTACTGTTTTTACTATAACTTATTTATTTTGTTTTAACTTTATTAATTTACTTTTTTAGGCTTCATGCGATGCTGCGACAGATGACTACATTCAGGATCCAGACACGATTATGGTAAGACAATATAAATTTTTGTGAATTGTTATGTAGTTTTCTATACTAAGTTTGATATTATTATGTAGCCTTCTACTGGACCTGACAGCACCACCGATACATGTCATCCTGTGCCGCATCCGGCCATAAGGAGACGACTTGATGATGATGATCCTGATAGCGTACCCGGGCGGCAGGGGATGCGCCTCAGGCCAACGGCTACTTTGAGACACACCGGATGCGGGACACATTGATTCGGTCTTCCATATTTTTGTTTTTTTGGTGTAAATAATATTTTTTTGTACATTAACAACAATATTTAGTCGAATATGACAGTTACTTTTTTTTAGTTCAAATTTCGTTTTATAGTTTTTGGTATAGTAACACAACAACTTAAACTTAACTTCCACTTAAATTAAAATAAAATTAAGTACAACAAACAAGGAAAACATTAGTACAACACAAACACAAACATAACAGGCCAACATAATAAAAAGACATGACATATGAAAATGACACTAAACACGTACACGTAAATGCTCCATTCTCAGTTGTCATTTATTCTTCACTCCAACCACTTAAATCGTTCTTCCATTTGTTCTTTTTCTTCTTCTAACTCTTTCACTCTCGCCTTCACCTCCGCAAGTTCTCGTTTATATTTTTCGTTGCGTTCCTTGTGTGCTTCATAATTCCATTCAGCTCTCCATTTTTTATCTTCCACCTCCTTTAGTTTCTCCCTCATATCTGTAATAATTCTATCTGCCTCCTTTTGTATTCTATGCTGGTATAACAACATATTATGAAATTCCTGTAATCTATCCCTGTAGCTTTCCTGATAACATGGTTCCTCAGCCCATTCATCAAATTCACAAGTAGGTTCGTCGGGTTGCTTGTACAACTTGTTCATACAGCACCAATAGCGGCGTCCAACGTTAGCACCTTCCCACCCACAATCCATCATGCATGGTTTTCCACATAAGCAAATTGGTGGACGACCAGGTTGAGCCATTTGTGAACTATTTGCTTATAATAAAAACCTTACTTACTTTTAATGAAATATTTCTTGGGGGAAATTTTTAGCACACAAAATAACTACAATGACCCCATTATTTATAGGCTAAACAATACACATATAACGCCATATCTAATGGCGCTATATTAGATAGCGCCATATCTAATGGCGCTATATTAAATAGCGTCATATCTAATGACGCCATATCATGATGTTGACGAGACGACTTTATGTCAGTCGGTCACACATATCTAATGGCGCCATATCATGATGTTTTCAGCTTTTTCAGTTCGACAAGACAAGACACACATAGCGCCATATGTATATTTTGTGTATTAAATATCGTGATAGCGACAAGACAACACACATAATAAATATACCGATAATTATATTAAATTATTATTTAAATAGGTAAAAAGGGAAAGTACAAATCATAATTAACAAACAAGAAAATATTATTTCATAAATACTTAAATCGTATACATAACAACTAATTATTACAACATGAACTCATGGGTAGTTAGGTACAATAGAAGAACACCCGCCCTGAGCTTGATTATTGTTGCCACCCAAAGGACATTTTCTACGGTCGTGGCCTGTTTGCGAGCATATACCACATTTGCGTGCATATACGATATCACTAACATCCATTTGGTTCCGTATACGCGTTCTCTTCTGCACCTGTCTTTTACGCAAATAGGACTTGTTACACACCATTTTAAATGGTTCTGGGGGCCAGTAATGCTCAGAGAACCCACTGGTTGCAGCTGACCACTATATGTGTTTACGTATTTGGAAACACTATATTGTTGATCAATATAGTTGGTCTCCGCATAACCAACACGTTGAAAACACTTGATGGCATGTGAACAAGGCATGTGGTAGATTGACCATTTCCCACATGAGCATAACCTTGTGGATTCATTTACAGTATGTACATTATTACCCCGATTATTATGGATAGCGGTGCGAACTTCAAAAATACCTCGTTCGTTATCATATTGCAAAAAGGAATGCCAATGTGCTCGCCGTCTGTATTTCTCTAATCTCTTCATAGGCACTGGCATAAATTCAACACCCCTTTCCATCAATTCCGTTGCAGCTGCAGACCGTTGTACAAACCTCTCTGCCATCTGCTTGAACGACATACGCACCATGGCTGTGACGGGCAATCCTCTTGCCGACTTTAATAACCCGTTGAAGGATTCTGACACGTTTGTAGTAAGAATTCCCCAGCGTCTGCCACCATCTGCATGCAACGTCCACTTTTCAGGATCATGTCGCATTAACCAACGATATGCTGCATCGTCTTCTTGCCTGATAGAATCCATATGCCTCCGGAATTTATGTTGTTGGTGGTCTGTTGCTGCCATCCACATCAAATCATGTAGATCTTTTTTGGGATGTGCCTTCTTGAAATTGGCCTTAAAGTGCCTCACACAGTAACGGTGGTATGCATAAGGTTCTTGCCAGGCAGGAAGGTTCTCCACAGAACTTAATATACCCCCGTGCCGATCAGATATTAGACAAATACCTGAACGATGTTTGACAACGTGCTCTTTCAAGTGGTTCAAAAACATTGTCCACGTCTCTGTGCTTTCATTTGCACAAATAGCAAAGGCTAGAGGAAATATCTGTCCATTTGCATCCACAGCCACGGCTATCAATAGCTTGATATCGTACTTTCCATAGACATGAGTTCCGTCTATGGATATTACGGGCCGGCAATACGGAAAACCATCAATTGCTGGCTTAAACGCCCAAAACACGTAATTGAATATATATTCTGGTTTACCCGGACTCCGCTCAAGCTTCCATTCAATAACTGTTCCGGGGTTAAAGTGCTGCAGTGCAGCCATGTAGCTAGGCAGATCTGCAAATGACTTATCCCAGTTACCATAGACTATTTCAAACGCTCTTTTGCGCCCAAGATATGCCTTTCTTTTAGTAATTGTGTGGCCATATTCCTGGTAGACTGCTGTAATGCACTCTTTGATTTTATACCTTATGGACGCTTCGATGTGCGGAATAAGTACAAGAGATATCAAGTCAATATCCAAGTTGAAGTGATTCCCGTTGAAAGTGTCCATTTCGCATGTGTGGGTGGGAATGTATTTACCCACTTTCCACATACCTGTTTTCTTCTTCGACGCACGCAACATCCAATTACATGGCCAAAACCACCTGCGGCAAATAGCCTTGTATACCGTCGGACTTGACTCTGATACCTGCATCTCACGACACTCTTTAACATTGTGCATTTTACAAGCCCTGCTTACGCGTGCTTTATCAGGAAAAAGCATCCCCTTTGCAAGCACCGTTGGTCTAGACTCATCCCACATTGCTGTCCGGATTTCATCAAAATCCCGTGTGAGAGCTTCCACATCCGGCACGGCTGGCAAGTTATCAATATAAGGAATCTCCCTTGAATGAAACGGCACTTCAGACTCGTTCACTTTTCGTCTATGGGGGGCTCTCTTCAAATCCGGTCCTTCCTCCTCGTCCTCTTCATCACCATCCTCACGAGCAAATGGTGTCTCGTCTCCCGATTCATCGGCATTGTTATCGTAATCGCTGTTCTCTTCCTCACTCTGTTCATCTGCCAGATCCTGATGTAATACGTCGTTTTCGGGCAATTGAGTGAGTACGGGTAGTTCAACTTGCTCGTTTTCACTGCACATTTCAACAAAATATAAGCTGCTAAATTAATAAATGCTTTATATATGGCTGTAGCTTTTCACTTACAAGTTGTAATGTGATGACATTCCATGATGGACGTTTTCAGTTAGGTGATGACTACCGGATGGGTCACTTGTAAAATTCATATCCGGCCGGTACCCCCTATTAAATAAATGAGCGTTAAAATTTATTCAATACGCAAAAATATACATATTAACACAAATGAAAATTGAAGTTTACCACTCTTCTTGTGAATTATGGAAAGCAGGGTATAAATTATTTTCTCGCTGCTCATTCGCCGACGGTGATAAATTTAAATCAAGAAAAATTCTTTCATCTGGAACATGTCCGGCAAAAACTGATCCAGAATAACCACCCGATGACTGGGGGTTATCTCTACTACGCACAACCTCATTTTTTGGAACGTCTTCGACCTTCACGTACATCTCCAACATTGTGATTACAAGAAATTCCCGGCATTCGTCCGGAGTCCTCAAGAAATCACTCAAAGTGTCATCATCGTCGATGTTAAACTCTGAGTAAAAAGCAACCCTTGCGGCGTAACGGAATACGGATATCTTCCGGTTACTTTGAGTATCACTGAACGTTTTCTCACACTCATTTTTTTTGCATAACAACGATATCAATGTTTCGTACTCAATTGAAAGTGGCAATTTAACATTACACTTAGCAGGTAAACTGTAGCCCACAGAGTTATTCTCCATCACAACCTCACCCCCCAATATAATGATACTCTTATTCTACGTTCTTCAGACATAATAAAAAAATGCTGGAGAATTTAACAACAATAGAAACCAACAAGAGTTAAAAAAATTTTTTGAATGAAGTTGGGGCGATTCTACGATGTTTATATAGAAAATGGCTAGCCGGGTAATATTTTTTTTTTGTATATAGCGCCACAAAAAGTGGCTTTATACACATTTAAATTATTGAACCCAGACATTATTGGTGGGGTCAGGGTATAAGACATATAGCGCCACTATTAATGGCGCTATGTAAGTTTGTCAGTATAACGCCACTAATAGTGGCGCTATACAGTAACGGTACAGTTAACGTTACTGTATAGCGCCACTATTAGTGGCGTTATATATACTTTGGTAACTTTTTTTTTACACTTATTTGAGTATTTTTAGTAAAAATTAACAATATTTTGGTTCCGCACTCTTATGGCCACGGCCCACGAGTCAATTACTTAATGATGGAATTTAGTTGACTGATTCAAAATTTAATATGCCTATTGTTGAAAAGGTACAATATTTTCTGGAAAAGATATGTCCAATCTTTTTAGGAGACATCTACTCATTAATTGAATAGAATCCAATCTTTGTAAAAGGACATGTCTACTCAGAAAAGGTGCAATAGTTATCTTTTTTCTCTCTATAAATCCTATAACACTAAGAAATCTTCATCAATTTCATTTTGTCATTATTCTAAGAGTCAGTTTCCTTCATTATTCTGATTCCTACAAAAGTAGTTGGGAGATTTAAGGGGTCATTTGGTAGGGTGCATAAGAATGATGCGGATATGGTATATTAGTAATGTTGGTATTACTTATGCTGACATTAGTTATGCTGACATATATGTTATCCATTGTTTGGTTTGATGTATTAAAACATTGCACAATTTCTAAAAGAATTGTTTGTTTACAAAAATACCCTCATAATCACTCCATTACTTTATCCTTTTCAAAAACATATGTTGAGGAATATTTTTATATGAAAAGGTTTAAAAAAAATTATTTGATTTGTCTACCTATATTGTAGTATAGAATAGTATCTATTTATAGAAAAAAAAATATACTAAGTATTTATTTATTCACTAGGGATATAATTTCATATCCAAAATTCTTGATAGTTAACTATTGTGTCCTGTTGTTGATTAAATATTCTTCTTTACCACCTCTAATTGACGAGCGCAAAGCACAACACAAAATTGATGCTTGCTAGCCAAATATAGTATAGTATGATCATCGTCTTCACAGGAATTTGATTTAAATAATGCTCTAGCAATTCCTCGTTTACCTACTATTCGGGATGATCAAAACTTGATTGGCATGATTACGAATTGGGATTAACTACTAAAGTAAAGCAATTGACAATTGACTGCAAATAACTAGGGATTAGCATATAGTTTCTTATCAATGTAAGAAATAAGGGTTTTGATATGATAGGTGCAAAGGTTGTTATTCTTGATATTATACTGATATATTTCACTCTTGAGGTTCTATCGATTTTCACGAATTCAATAGGTGATTAGCTTATACGTCCGATTCAGACTCCTCTCTCGATTAAATCTAAATCTTTCAAATAAACTAATTGTCACGTCCCCAATTTCCCCCCATAGGATATTGTGACGACATCAAGTCTCTAAGACTAGGTAAGCCTAACATACATGCGGAAATAACTGAAACGATAATTTAAAAATCTTAAAACCCAACAACTATTATAAGGAAAAACCACCATATCTCAGTGTATATACAACATCCCAAAATCAAGCGAAATACAAGTCACAAGTTCTATGACAGTATCAAAGTAATCCATATACAATTGTATCTAGTAAAGAAGGAAAAATATAGAAATGGATAGAAAGTGACTTCGAAGCCCGCGGAGCGTGTGTACCTTGAAGTCTCCAAATGTGAACTTCGCTCACTAGTGCAGATGCAGAAAAGTATTTTTTTCAATAAATTCGTGATGTAGAAAAATATTTTATTTCATTTCAACAAAACGAATACTTTCTTTTCATGATGTAGAAAAAGTATTTTTTTTTCATTTTAACAATTGGGTTATTTTTTTCATGATGTACAAAAAGTATTTTCTTTTCATTTCAACAAAACAAGTATTTTCTTTAATGATGTAGAAAAAATACTTATTGCTATAATGATGACAATAATAGTTATAAGTGTATTCCACAGAAATGAAGGTTCAATTTGACATGTACATAATAAAAAATAACCATGAGAATGAGACCCTAAGGAAACATTTATATTTGTGATATAAAATTAATTTTATACTCATATACATTATCTTTTTAACTCTTATGTCTCAACTAAACTTGCAAAATTCACTATCCTCTTTCTTGAAAGCACAATAAATATAAATGTACGACATGACAGTGAAGGTTCTAATGATATGTATGTAAAAAGAGCAACCATGAGAAAAAGAACTCTAATGAAAGGTTTATAATTGTGATATAAAATTAATTTTATAATCATATAAAAAATAATCTATTATGTCTCAAGTAAACTTGCAAAAAAAATAATCTTATGTATTCAAGGGGCGTTTGGAAATAAGAATTGTAAAATTCCCCCCAAAAAAAGATCAAGTGAAAATGATATTTGAAAATTAGAGTTGTGTTTGGGCATGAATATAATTTAGGGTTGTTTTTGAAGTTTTGTGAGTGATATGAGTAAAAATTTTAAAAAATAACTTTTTGAAGTTTTTCAATTTCAAAAAATTTCAAAATTCATCTTCAAGTAAAAATTTAAAATTTTATGACCAAACAAAAAAAGTTAAAATTTTTAATGTCCAAACGGGCTCTCGGTATTCTTTTTTTAACAGCATTACCGGTTGAAAAGTAATCATGACACATGAAAGAGTGTCTTGTATTTTAATAGGTCAAATACATATACAACTCATTTAACTTGCATCATTTTTCATTTTGACATTCTATTTCTACCTTAGTTTCATTTTGGCCATCCAACTCTATTTTATATGTTCCATTTTGGTCTTTTAACTCTATTTCTTATGTTTCACTTTAACATAAAAGCTGAAATCAGTGCAAAAAATATAGCGCGTGTGTATACAAAGATCTGAGGTGTAATAAATAAATATCCAATTAAATGTTGCCACCTAATTTTTTCATCCATGTCAAACAGATCAATACTAAAATACCCGAACTCGATCGTATTTTTTCATCCACTATTGCCCCATCTTCATTCTCTAAGTTCCAAAGCTTTCATCTACCGATTTTATATCTGGCCCGTTTGGATGAAATAAACCCACAAAAAATTTGATCGAGTTTAGGTATTTTAGTATTGACCCGTTTGATATGAATGAAAAACTAGGTGACAACATTTAATTGGATATTTATTACACCTCAGATTTGTGTATATACACGCGCTATATTTTTTGTATTGGTTTCAACTTTTATGTTAAAGTGAAACATAAGAAATAGAGTTGGAATGCCAAAATGGAACACATAAAATATAATTGGAGGGTCAAATGAAACAAAATAGAGATAGAGTGCCAAAATGAAAAATAGTACCAAGTTGAATGGGCTGTATATGTATTAGGCCATTTTAGTATAAATAAAGGGGTCCAAAACCTAACCTAGGGGCCATCATCAGATTTTTGTTTAAAAAAACCCTAAAATCTAAAGCACCGTCTCATTATTACAAGGGAACAGCCGCCCCTCAAAAAATCCCTCACTCCCCTCATTTTCTCACTGTCACGCCACCAGCAGACCCACCGGCGACGCTCCTACCCCCATCTCTCTTTATCTCTCATTGTCATTGCCCAAATTACCACCTGGACTGAACCCGTTCTTTTTCCTAAAATTGAAGCTAACTCTTATCAGATCTATTATGGAGAACGCTCGTGTCAATCAGCCTAATGCTGCTCGTCAAGCAAGATTTCCACGTATTAATCAACCAGAACCTAGTGCTGCTCGTCAAGCAGGATTTCCGCGTATTAATCAACCAGAACCCAATGCTGCTCGTCAAGCAAGATTTCCACGTATTAATCAACCAGGAGTAGATATTCCTCGGGGGCAAGCTCCAGTTGGTGGTAATTTGGGCAATGACAATGATAATAATGGTCCTGATGAGATTGAGCATATTGTTAATCCTCGTCGTGTTCGACGGAAGGTTCTTATGCAATGTTTCAGAGCCCGATATGACATCACTGGTACTAATCAGCCTAATTATCGGCCAGCTAGTATTGGTGCTATTCATACTCCTGTGTTTTATACACCTGATCTTGGCGGTACGGAGCGAGAGCAGCGTCAAAGGCGGACAAGAGTCTTTTTCTTCGCACATCAGGGACTTAATAATTTTGGTATTAGCGAGATGCAAGTGATTTCACATGCTTGCTCGATGCTGCTTTGTGTTACTCCCAACATGAGGGGGCACATTGAACTGGAGTTCAGGGAGCTCCAGCTGAAGCCACAGGTCAAAACTTTACCTAGCCAGGCAATTACGGCTGATCATAGTCGACTGGGAAGAGGGGCAGAATTACAGTAATTCAAAGATACTTGTCATCTATGCCTGTCTTCTATTAGCCATTTTTAAGTCACCAAATGAGAGGAATTATGAGCTATATATGGCCAAGAGGATTCGAGCAATTTCAGCTAAGGTTGGACATGATCCCGGTGAAAGGATTACAGTTCCATTCAGTCTTGAGGCTGCAAATCGTATCAAGATCAAGCTGGGTTCTTCCAGTTATCTTAAAAAGCAGATCATTTACATGCTTCTTGAGCAGCAGAGGGGGTCTGATCAATTTGCCAATATGTGGAGCTATCTAGTAATGATCCTATCTTGGAACGAGATGCATAACATCAATTTCTGCTACGAAATGTTCGTTAGGACAAGGTCTCCTGTGCTGACAGATTATAGGGTGGCTGCTGACGCTGGGCATCTCTATAATGCTTTATGCAAGATATCTAAATTTGCTTATCCTCAGTTCTTTAAATATCTTGCTCCTTTAGTGGACTTGCATGTCCTGAATAGGAGCCTATTTCCTACTCTCTTTACTGCAGCTGCTATGCTTAAGCTTGATGAACAAGGGTACAATTCAGTTCGGAACTTTCTAACTGCTGGTAATCCTAATGCCCATGAGACTGCTCTAGCTTTAGTTGAGCTTCATAAGAGTGCTATGCGTGAAAACCAACGAAATGTGGCGAATAGGTCCAAGTTGAACAGCTATATCTTGCTGGAGCCCGACCCAGAGTATGATTTTTAGAATACCGTCCTGCTTATTAAAGTTGAGTAGTGGAATTTTAGTAATGTGTCTTGCTTTCTTAGGATTTGCTTTCAAGTTCCATCTAGGGGTTGATATTACTCGTTATTTTGTTTTTGTTTTTGCTGTTTTTCTTAAAGTGTCGTAAGAATTAGCCGACTTAGAAGATGGATGGTGACGCCCGTATTGCCTTGTTCACCCGGCGCTAGAAAAAAGTCTAACGCACAGCCATTGGAGATTGACGGATGCGGAGCGTGGTGGTTTGTTATGGTCCATTGCAAGGTCCACATCGATATTGCAATATGCTGATGTGGGGTTTATATAGCCTGAGGCTCTCCCACCTTAATAACTAGCTTATGGGGTGTAGTTCTCCCGGGATTGTTTCAAAAACGATCTTCTCGTCATAACTCACAAATGTGTTTGACGACTTTTCATATGTTGAAAACTGAGATATCGAAGCTTGCTGCTATCACACTCATTTGGATAATACCTATTCTTATTAAATCACCAAATGAATTAACTGGAATTAAACTAGCCATACCGAGGAGTAAGTCAGTGCTCACAGCATCAAAGCGACAGTTAAGTTTTTGAAAATGCAAATCTATAACACCATAAAAAATTTCAACACGCAAATGATGATAATATGTAACATCAAGAGCTCTACGCTTAGATTTCCCAGGAAAGTAGAGAGCGCCCATCTTTAGAATCGCTATATCATGTATCAATTCCTCATCGTTTGTAATCGTTGCTTTGTAAGAGCAATGAGTCCCATAGCATTGACAATATCTTGATCCATCCTTTGTGATACACAACTCAACTCATTTGTCATTATTAGAACTTTTAACATCAAGTGCAACATTAAAACAAAATCAAATTCCTTGATCTTACCCATAAGACTTTCAGCAACAATTCTATCGGCATAGTTTGGACACTCACGGGCAGTAAATTCAAGAAAATGAATAATTGATGAAAATAGGATAATAAGGTTATCCAATGTTTTATAATGAGAACTCAAACGAGTATCACCTGGTCATTGAAGCCCACGTTCTTGATTTAATCCTTGTCCAGTATGCACTTCACCTGATTTGAGCAACTCCTTTAACTTTTCAGCTTGATGTTCTCGAAGCAAAACCCTGCGCTTAAAAGATGTTCCAACAATATTTAAGACATTAGCAACTATACAAAAAATTCATCTATATCTGAATGCTTCTTTGCAAGAGCCACAAGTGTTAATTGCAATTGGCGAGCAAAACAGTAAATGCAATATGGTGATGGAGACTCATTCATAATCAAAATCTTAACACCATTTAGCTCTTCCTGCATGTTACTAGCCCCATCATAATCTTGCCCACATATTTGCGTTGGACATAATGAGTGATCAGAAAGAAAGAAGCAGATTGCCTTTTTCAATGACATAGCCGATGTATTACTAACATGAACAATGCCAATAAATCTCTGTATTTCCTCTCCTTCCTTGTTAACACATCTCAAAACAAGTTCCATTTGCTCCTTGTGTGATATATCTTTTGATTCATCAACTAGTATCCCGAAAAATCCTCATCCAGATCTTCAATGATAGCTTTGATTGTTTCTTTAGCACATGCATCAACAATATCTTTTTGAATACTTGGAGAACACGTCATTCCATTACTTGGAGCATTTTCTAATATAATGCTTCCAACATCCCGATCAATATCTCCATACCATTGCAAAAGCTCAAGAAAGATACCTCTGTTTGTAGAAGATTGACTCTCATCATGCCCACGAAATGGCAAACCTAGTCTCAAAAGAAATCTTGCCACGTCGATTGAAGTACTCAAACGACGTCGAGAATCATTTTTTCTTTCTCGAATTGTTAAAAGAAGTGCAAATTGATTGTGATTGATTTATTAAATCAAGCATCCTGTTGAAACACTTGTTGTGGATGCTATCTACTTCTCCAACATGAGCTTTAAATCTTTCAATAGCCTTATTCCAAGCTTTAAAGCCATTTTTTGTAAAATCATCTCCCGTATTTCCATGAATTTCATGTTCTTTTTTTAATCAAATAGCAACACAAACAATATGCAACATCTTTTGATATACTGTACTCTAACCACTTGGAATGTTGAACCTTAACCAATCGGACAAAACTGACGCATTATCTCCCCAAACTTAGTTTTAGGAAAATCATGATTCACAAGCTGTCAAGGCTTTTTTTTTTAATATAATGTCTTCTAACTTCACCACGTACATTAGGGTTATATTCTGTAATAGGTTTTCTATCTCCTGGATCAGCATTGAGAGATTCTAAATCAAGATCAGAAAGAAATGTGTCCCTCTAAATTTTCGGAGCTATAGATGAAGCATAGATGGATGAGTAGAACTAGAACTTGGTTGTCCAATATTCGTTCTTATGACAAACCTATCCATCTCAATTCAAAAAGATTGATGAAATATTCCTACATAATAAGATTCGATTTTACCTAAAATTCAATTCAAATAATTTAACTAAATCCTATTGGGAAACTCGTGTCTCTATATAACAATACAAATAATAATGCAATAACAACATATTTAACCACATTGAACCGAAAATTGATCACACTTCTTTATAACTAAGTATATCAGAATTTATTCTTTCGAAAGATAAGATTACAAAATTTTGAAGCAATAAGCCAATGGGATAAATTCATCAATCGCACAAACTGATGCAAATAACTTGCATTTATCCCAAAAACATTCAGTTTTGAAATTAAGTAAGTCAGAAATAGAGATAAATTTATTTTTCATGTTTATTTGCCACAAAATAATTACAATCAGTGGGTATATTCATAAAAAAATAATGAATCTATTTTACAAAGCATATGTGATAAGAATTATAATTTGTAAAACTCACTATCTTCGATAGAATATTACTATTTATACCCAAAATCTCTAGCATTAAAATACCAAATCTTATTACCTTGTTCCTTGTGTTTTAATTTTGAGATGGGGAGATCAAGAAAACTTGTTAATCACTGTGTATCCTGTGATTTCCTTAATGCGAAAGCTGGAGCAGCCGAGAAGGATTCTACGATTTAGCATTTTTTTTCTTTGGTGTCTTTTGGAAGCCTACAAATGTTTTAAATAGTGGAGGATTTTTTTTCTCCTTTTCATCTTCTAATTAGTAAATAAGAGGAAATAGAAAAAGAAAAAAAAAAAGTAAAAGAAGAGGCAAGTTATAAGTCAGCATTGAAAAGGATTAGAAAATAAAGGAATCGACGCTTTATGAAAATAAGGAAACGTATTATTTTTCTGGAAAAAAGATACTGCGAGCAAGAATCGATCTACATCGGGATTCCAAGCGACTTAATTTCAACCTCCAAACCAAAGCATCCATTGGACTTTTTCATTAATGGGTGCTTGCCCATATATTATATCAGTTTTCATAAAATCTTTTGTATAGGTCAAAATCGAGGAGTATGATTTTGAAGGCCTAAAACGGGCTATAGGCCCGAGTCCGAGAGACTCGAAGTGGATGTCGTGTCCGGCTAAGGGACACCTGCCTCGAGGAAGTTAATCGAATGTTGTCACGGACCACATCGTGGGCAGCATTATCTCGAAGTGAATCAAGAAAGAGCGGGAATTTTTCAAGGGCACGTGGACCCGTGCATTAATTATAGGATCAGGGTTATATGAAGTAGTACAGTTCCATACTAGGTCGTTATACACTTGTACCAATAGAATTCTTTACCCTTATGAGCAATGTACTAAATTGGGGTTTTTCTCTTCCTATATAAAGGGGACCCCAATCGCTTTGTAAAAGATGAGATCATTCATTGCAATAGAACATTCTTATTTTTTCTGTTTAACGTGCTCTTAAAATATTCTTCAGCTTTATTGTCTTTGCTTTATTATTCATACTTTATTACTCTTAGCTAACCTCGAGGTCCCTGGATAAGTCGACCTCGAGGCCCCCTACTATTCTAACAACGCTGATTCGGTTCTTTATTTCTTCTTACGTAAGCTCAACATTACTTGTATAATCACTAGTATTAAAATATATCATGTATCTTTAAAACGACAAAATATCTTTAATTGTTAAACTCATTTTTTGAGGTAAACAGTTTGGCGCCCACCGTGGGGCTAAAGATAATAATGATTATTTTAGTACTAGTTTTCCGATAACACATGTTATTCTTCACACTTTTTCTTTTCAAAGTTTCTTTGATTTCAGGTTTAATCATGTATAGTACACAAAATGCACCTGCTCACGACAGTGAGAGACTTGGAGAAAACAACAGCATAGGGCTCGGTGTACCACTCGTAAACCCTAGGGGAGTGTCGAATATGGAGCCAGTTGATATCAGCTCCCACAACACTTTAAACATGGACGCAGGCGCAGACCCTGTAAGAAATGCACACAGGGAAGCCCGGGCCGGAGGCCAAGAAGCACGAGAAAAGGAAGAAGGAGGAGTTAGCCTCCAAGTGATATTCGAGATGCTGCAAGCTCAGCAAGTCGCCATCGCTCAACTTCAAAGTCAGAACATGACTCCTAACATTGCCGAACCAGTAAACATGCAGCACGAACCAGGTCAAAAGACCTGATGAAAGCGACTCGGGGACTGACCCCATAATCATGAAAATGCTCGAGGAACTGACTAAAAGAATTGAGTCAGGAGAAAAGAAAATAGAAGACAACGATAAAAAGGTGGAAACTTACAACTCCCGGGTAGACCAGATACTCGGAGGACCTCCAGTTCTGAAGGGCCTTGATGCCAAAAAATTCATACAAAAACCTTTCCCCTCGAGTGCGGCACCAATGCCCATCCCCAAGAAATTCCGCATGCCCGATATACCAAAGTATAATGGAACAACCGACCCCAATGAACACATTACTTCATACACTTGTGGAATAAAAGGGAATGACTTGAACAACGATGAAATCGAGTCGGTATTATTAATGAAGTTTGTGGAAACGCTGTCAAAAGGAGCTATGATTTGGTACCATAACTTAGCTCCTAACTCCATAGACTCATTTGCTATGTTGGCGGATGCCTTCGTAAAGGCACACGTCGGGGCCATAAAGGTGGCCACGAGAAAATCGGACATCTTCAAGATAAAACAAAGAGACGACGAGATGCTGAGGGAGTTCGTGTCCCGATTTCAGATGGAAAGGATGGAATTATCCTCGGCCTCCGATGATTGGGCAGTTCAGGCCTTCTTGCAAGGTTTGAATGAGAGAAGTTCGATAGCATCTCGATAGCTAAAACTGAACTTGATCGAGTATCCAGGTATGACATGGTCGGATGTGCACTCTTGGTATCAGTCAAAAATTAGGGTCGAGGACGACCAGTTGGGAGCCCCCTCGGGCTCAGTTTACCCGAATGGATTCGCAATCAAACCCTCGAGGGACATAGACTGTGGGTTAAGATTCAACAAAGAACGGTATCAACCATACGATCGAAGAAACAATGGCCCAAGACACAACACTTCTCGAAGTTATCGAAGAAGTGACCAAGGTCCAGGTTCTCGGGGGCTCATGAGCAAGACCGGATTTGATAAGCACGTCTACCCCGCCGAAGCCCCCCAATTATTCGAGTACAATTTCAGCATAGATGCATCAGGGATCGCCTCAGCTATTGGGAGAATCAAAGATACTAAGTGGAACAGGCCAATACAGACCGATCCCTCCCAAAGGAACCCAAACTTAATGTGCAACTATCATGGCATACATGGTCATAGAACGGAGGACTGCAGACAGCTAAGGGAGGAAGTGGCTAGGTTATTCAATGAGGGCCATCTTCGAGAATTCGTAAGTGATCGGGCTAAGAATCATTCAGGGAAAGGGATGCAGGCAAGAAGAGTGAACCAGAAGAGCCCCAACATGTCATTCACATGATCATCGGCGGAGTCGATGTCCCGTAGGGACCCGTATTCAAACGTACCAAAATATTCATCACCGGGGAAAAGCGGACTCGGGATTACTTGCCCGAGGACACCCTTATATTCAGTGAAGAAGATATCGAGGCTATATTTCAACCTCATAACAATGCTCTGGTAATTTCTATCCTTTTGAATAAAGTTCAAGTTAAACATGTTCTCGTGGATCCAGGTAGTTCGACGAATATAATCAGGTCCAGGGTCGTGGAGCAGCTCGGGCTGCTCGATCAAATCATACCGGCATCTCGAATCTTGAATGGCTTCAACATGGCTAGTGAGACAACAAAGGGGGAAATCATCTTCCCAGTCAACGTGGCCTGAACCATGCAAAACACCAAATTTCATATCATTGAAGGTGACATGAGATACAATGCTTTGCTCGGAAGGCCGTAGATCCATAGCATGTGGGCGGTACCATCAACCCTCCACCAAATGATGAAGTTCCCAATGAAGGACGGCGTGAAAACAGTATACGATACAGCCAACGAAATATTTGCAGTGCAGGACTCAGCACCGGTGTCAACTCTATCCACATCGAAAAAATTGAAGGATGAACAGACGACCAAATAGCAATTACAGCTCGTGCCCTCGGTGGATCCCGAGGGACTAATGTCCGATGAACATGTAGCTGTGAATGTTCCTCACTCCTCGAACCTTCGTTGCCCCCAAAGAATCGGATGCGACGAAATCGACGATCGAAGAGCTCGAACAGGTCATATTAATCAAGCATCTTCCGGAACAAAAGGTATACCTGGGGATGGGGTTAACCCCCGAACTCAGGAAAAAACTCTTTCAATTTCTTATCGATAATATTGATTGCTTCGCTTGGTCCCATTTAGATATGATAGGGATCCCACCAGAAATAACTACCTATCAACTAAGTATCAATCCCTGATTCAAACCGGTGAAGCAAAAGAGGAGACCTCAGTCCGAGGTAAAGCATACATTCATCAAGGAAGAGGTAACCAAACTCTTGAAAATAGTATCCATAAGGGAAGTAAATATCCTGAATAGCTAGCTAACGTAGTGGTAGTCCGTAAAAAAGGGAATAAACTCAGAATGTGTGTAGATTACAAAGATTTGAACAAATCATGCCCTAAAGATTCTTTCCCATTACCCAACATCGATCGATTGATCGAAGCTACGGCTGGCCACGAGATCCTTACCTTTCTCGACGCCTACTCCGGGTAAAACCAAATTCATCACCAAGTATGAAACATATTGTTATAATGTAATGCCTTTCGGGATAAAAAACGCAGGAGCCATATATAAACGCTTAGCTAATAAGATGTTTGAACATCAAATAGGCAAATCCATGGAAGTTTATATTGATGATATGCTAGTTAAGTCCCTACGCGCAGAGGACTATTTGTCCCATTTGCAGGTAATGTTCGACATCCTTAGAAAGTATAACATGAAGCTCAACCCCGAGAAGTGCGCTTTTGAAGTTGGATCGGGCAAGTTCTTGGGCTTTATAGTGTCAGACAGAGGCATTGATATCAATCCCGATAAAATCAAAGCCATTGAGGAAATCACTGTGGTAAACAATGTGAAAGCCGTACAACAGCTGATCGGACGAATAACTACCCTAGGTCAATTCATCTCGAGATCATCGGATTAGAGTCATCATTTTTTCTCCCTACATAATAAGAAGAACAATTAGAGTCATCATTTTTTCTCCCTACTTAATAAGAAGAACAACTCGCATGGACTCCAAAATGTCAGCAATCCCTGGAAGAATTAAAACGGTATCTCTCGAGCCCACCCTTTCTCTATACTACGAAGGAGGATGGAACACTCTACTTGTATTTATCCATGTTCGAAGTAGCGGTAAGTGGCGTGTTGGTTCGAGAAGAGCAAGGTACGCAATTTCATGTTTATTATGTGAGTCGGACCCAGGGGGATGCGGAAACCAGGTATCTGCATTTGGAAAATTAGCTCTTGCATTAATAAGCGTATCTAGGAAATTAAAACCATATTTTCAATGCCATCCTATATGTGTATTAACTACATATCCACTTCGAAATGTCTTGCATAAGCCCGAATTATTGGGAAGATTGACCAAATGGGCTACCAAACTTGGAGGATATGATATCGAATATCAGCCTCGGACGGCCATCAAGTCTCAAATTATGGCAGATTTCGTGGCCAATTTCGCACCTGCCCTCGTACCCGAAGTAGAGAAAGAACTCTTGATAAAAATGGGTACATCGACGGGGGTTTGGACCCTCTTCACGGACGGTGCCTTGAATGTGAAAGGGTCCGGGCTCGGCATCATTTTAGAAACGCCTACAGGCAGTATTATTAAACAGTCTATCAAAACTTCTAATTGACTAACAATGAGGCCGAGTATGAAGCCATGATCGCAGGTCTTGAACTAGCCAAGGGCCTTGGAGCAGAGGTCATCGAGGCAAAGTGTGATTCCCTTTTGGTGGTAAACCTTGTAAACAGAAGCTTTGAGGTTCAAGACGATTGAATGCAGAGGTACCTGGACAAACTTCAAATAACACTGCACCGCTTCAAGGAATGGACACCGGACCATGTACCTCGGGAACAGAACAGCGAGGCCGACGCGCTAGCAAACTTGGGATTATCAGTCGAAGAGGACGATATTGTCCCGGGGGCTGTCATCAAGTTATGTAGATATTAACTCAACAAGCTTAACATGGGAATGGAGGAATAAGTACATCGATTATCTAAAGCATGGAAAGCTCCCCGCGGACCCAAAAGAGTGAAGAACACTCTGAGCCAGAGCGGCCCGATTCTCGCTCGATGAAAATGGAACGTTATACAGAAGAACCTTTGATGGACCATTGGCGGTGTGCGTGAGACCCGAGGATATGGACTATGTACTACGGGAAATCCAGGAGGGCTCCTGTGGAAACCATTCTGGTGCAGACTCTTTGATTCACAAGGTGATCAGAGCAGGATATTATTGGGATAGCATGGAAAAAGATACCAAGGAATTCATTCGAAAGTGTGATAAGTTCCAAAGATTTGCACCAATAATTCATCAACCAGGTGAACAACTCCACTCGGTCCTATCCCCGTGGCCATTCATGAAATGGGGGTTGGTCATCGTCGGCCCCTTACCAACGACACCAGGTAAAGCTAGATTCATTGTATTTTTGACTAACTACTTCTCAAAATGGGTTGAAGTGCAGGCCTTCGAGAAGGTAAGAGAAAAAGAAGTCATCGATTTCATATGGGACCACATCATATGCTGGTTCGGGACACCCGCCAAAATAACATGTGACAATGGAAAATAGTTCTTCGGCAATAAATGGACAAAATTCCTCGAGGATCATAAAATCAAAAGGATCCTATCAGCACCTTACCACTCAAGTGCAAATGGGCAGGTCAAGTCCACCAACAAAACCATCATCCGAAACTTGAAGAAAAGGCTAGATGATCCCAAGGGGAAATGGAGAGAGGTGTTGCTCAAGGTATTATGGGCATATCGGACGACACCGAAGTCAAGCACGGCGGAGACCCCGTTTTCCTTGGTATATAGGTCCAAAGCTTTAATCCCAGTCGAAGTCGGGGAGCCTAGCGCAAGGTTTTAGTATGCCACCGAAGGCTCAAATAACGAAGCAATGAACACTTCTCTTGAGCTACTAGATGAAAAACGTGAGGCCGCATTAATAATAATGGCCACACAAAAACAAAGAATCGAGAGGTATTACAACAGAAGGACAAACCTCCGATATTTCAAAGTCGGGGACTTAGTACTGTTGAAAGTCACTCTTAGCACTCGAGGCCCAAGCGAAGGAAAGCTAGGTCCCACTTGGGAAGGACCATACCGTGTCCTTGGAGTCATAGGAAAAGGATCATACAAACTCAGCACAATGGAAGGTGAGCAACTACCAAATAATTGGAATATATCAATGCTCAAGCGATATTACTGCTGAACTCGAAGACCTTGGGTTTGAAAGCATGTGTTGCACTCTTTTTCCCTTGGATCGGGTTTTATCCCAAATGGGTTTTGCCGACAAGTTTTTTAACAAGGCAACACCTATATGCAACCTAAGGGTCACTCAACAAGTATTCAAGGCTTCTTTTCGATCAACCTCGAATACTGGGGGCATCGCCCTCAGAGGTTATAACTTTGAGAAAGATATTTCACTCCTAACAAGGCCCCGATAGGAGAACGTTGTAATGGGCCAAACGGTCAAATGAACCATGTCCATATAGAATGATCGAGCCCCGATGGCAAAACATGTATGCATGTATTAACTATTTGAAGAAGCATCTTGGCTACATCAAAAACGCTTTGTATCTCATATGAGCCCTACACTTGCAATCTTATGGGAAGCGGCTCAAGGGCCAAAGCACCTCGTAATACCTAGGGACTGCCACTGACAGTCAATATAAGACCTCAAAGAGGCACCCCTTGAAACGAAGGCCAAGGCCAACTCACTCGGGGACTAACTTTTCGAACAAGTTCGGAAAGTTATTGGGAAACCAATCTAAATGACAAACCCAAAGGCTACAACCATACTAAAAACTATGGTCATACAAGGCTACGGCCAAAAAATGCGGCTCGGAGATGTCCGACTTCCTCTATAAATTAAAGGCCTTCAAATATTGATAAAACGGTTAAATCAGGCTACCCTCGGCAAAAGCAAAACATAAGGGGCCTTGATAAATTTCGGTCCCGAAAAACCTAAGGGCTTCTACAAATCAAACCTCGAACAACCCAAGGGCTTTGTAACATAAGTTTTTGGAAAACCCTTAAGGGGTATTCAACTATGTCCACACAAACATAACGACTAATAAAATTCTGATACGCCGAGCCTTCGAAAAACCCAACGGGTACAAAAATGCATGCTAAGGCATATCCAAAAATTTCATTAAGTCTTTTAGCCGAAGTGAGGGAAAACTATATAGCCATATTGGAGGCCGAAATGACCCAATTTAAAGAGCCTAAGGTCCAAGTCTAATAAAGAGCCTAAGGGTCGATATGCAAAGAGCCTAAGGGGCAGCTTAAAAAGAAATATAGGGTCAAAGACCTATGGGAGTCGGAGGCCGCATTCTCGTTTAACTCGGACCCAAAGGCCCTGAGCCCGCATTAATTTAACTTTAATATTGGCTTGGGGATCATCTAAAACCCTAAGGGGTACGATCTTGGGCAATAAAAGCTTAAGGGCTTATTGCGAGTCTAAATCAATATTCGAATTTAACATGTGAATCATCGGTAATTTTTATGAACGGAGTCAAAATAAAAGATCAGCACAAATTAAGAAAAGAGCAAAAGCTACTTTATATTCACCCGACAAATCTACAAAGCATATTACAACAAAGGACCATTATACAAAAATAAAAGCCTAATCTATTTTTGGGGCCACGTCCCCGGGAGTGTCGTCTTCATCTCCGGTAGCTTTATCTTTTGGGGCCTCTTCCCCTTCAGAAGTATCTTCTTCACCTTCCTTGTTCCCGGAGCCACTCACCAAGTCCTTATCATCAGAAGAGACAAGAAACCTAGCATCGGTTTCCCGTGCTTGTGCTTCGGCTATCTACTTGGTAAGGTCAAAACCTCAAGCACAGACTTCCTCGAGAGTCTCCCTCCAAGCTTGACACTTAGCCAATTCACTGCTCCGTTTTGCCCAGTTGGAGGCCACCCTCAACTCAGCTTGAACAGCCGCGGTTTCTCTATGATATATAGCGATAGATTTATCAGCCACAACTTTCGTCTTCTCAGCCTCGGCCTTGGCTTGTGCATCCTCAACCTTAGCATATACAGCTTCAGTCTGGGCTTTAGCCAATTCGGCCCCCAGCCCCTCGATTCCCCTATCCTGAGCCAAATCTTTCGCTTCGACACCACAGAGCTGAGACTCAACTGAGGTCACTTGAGCCTTAACAGCTTCCTTTTCGACGGTGAGTCGATCCATGTTCTCCTTCCACTGGTGGCAATTAGCCCGAACTTGGTTCACCTCGCCCCGGAGCTGCCCAATCATGTCCAGCTTTTGCTACAGCTGAGACATCGAAGTATTACCCTCCGACGTAGGGCCAAGAAGGCCGAACTTTGTTAAAATCAGAGTTACCTGCTCGTCCAGCTCGGACTCGCTTTTTTGAGCTTTGGCCAAAGCAGACCGGAAATCCTTAAGCTCCTCTTCCTTTTGACTACAAAGGAGCCTCAAGGCCTTCTCTTCGTCTGATACTCTCTTGAGCTCGACCTCACGTTGTTTCTACTCGGCCTTGAACTTTGCAGCATCCTATACGTGAAATAAAGGCACGTGAGTAGAAGAGGAAAACAAAGTGAGAAAAACTTGTAATAAATAGGGCAGGTCCTTACCCGGAGAAAGAGACGATGGGCCTCTTCAAAAATGGAGGATGCATCATAGAAGTCATCGACACCCTGTACCCCAGTGTAGCAACTCTGGGAAGGGTCATCCGCGATGACCTTACTTGGGTCGGGAATATGCAAAGTGATGGCTTCCTCGATTGCCTTCCCAGAATAAGTTGGCAATGAAAGAGAATGACCTATTGTCGCGGCCCCAAGCTCTTCAATCGGGGCATTCTCATTAACCTCAGGGGCCTCAGAATTTACCCCCTCTAGTATAGTTGTTGAAGACGGAGGGACAATCTCAACCCCCAGAGATATGGGGGCCTTGCCCGTCTCTTCCCTTCGGGCATCCTCACAGGTGGATTTCTAGTTCAGAAGGCTTGGCGGCCTCGACTGACTTACCGGCCCGAGTCACCAGCGCTGATTCTTCCTCATCATTTTCATCACCATCCAGGGAGTCATGGGCTGAGCTTGTGCCCATTTGAGAAAACCTTTTTCGTAGCCTTCGATGGAAAGTTTTCTAGTTTAGGGGATTTTTGGGCTCCAAGACCCTCTTTTTTTTATGATCCTTCTAGGGCTTCGGGTTTGAAGGCTTGGTCGTTTCCCCGGTCGGGTCTGGACTCATTTCAGACACATCTCCAAGGCCGTGGTTCATGGCTTCCCATTGGCCCTTCGCCAATTCACGTCACTTACGCTCGTCATAAGAAGATGTGGCAGCTAATTTCCTGACCCAAGCCTCGAGGACAGGCACCTCCAAGGGCACCCAAGTATCGGCTGCCAAAATAAAGGTGAGTAAGCTATAAAAAATGAAAAAAATAAAAATAGGTACAAAGGGAAATGTGGACTCCACTTACGGTTAAAATTCCACCTCTCCAGGAACGACATTTGTTATTTGGGGATGATGTCCGAAGTCCTAACTCTAAAAAATCGGCTCATCTAACCTCGATCTTTTGTTTTATCGGTACTGGAAAAGAAGGATTTCATGGTTCGACACTATAGCTTGATAAGCCATCGGACTAATTGGGGCCGATACAGTCGAACTAAGTGGCTGAGGGTGAATTCTAAACCTTCGACCTTCTCAGAAAAGTACCGCAACATGATCACGATACGCCAGAACGAAGGGTGGATTTGGCCAAGGGTGACTTTGTTGTCTTGCAGAAGTCGATCACCACTGAGTCGAGGGGGCCCTGTGTGAAGGGAAAAGTGTAAACACTCAAAAAACTCTCCTTGTAGGTGGTTATGCTTTCATCAGGCTTCAAGATCTAATCTTGAACTCGTCCCTCCATCGACAATCCTTTCTTACATCCTTGTCGAGTTGCGTGGTTATCAGACTGATATATCATGACACATGCTTGCATCAGCCCTCGACATTTGGAGGATTCTCGATACCGAAGTCCTTATTAATGATGCAATCACCAGGGGTGATCTCTGCAAGCGTCGGCGGCACCACTGGTTTGGCCGGCTGAGAGGCGGAGGAAGATAAATCTTTATCTTCTTTGGGGACCGCCTTAGAAGTTTTGGCCATGGTTATAAGGTAAGGAAGACAGGTGAACTGGGATGTGGTACTTCCTGCTAGAACTTGGCGTTTTATGGAGTTCAAAGAGGAGGGGGAACATGTGATTGGAGAGATAAGGATTGGGAGAGATTGAAGAAAGGTAAAGTTGTTTGTTAAAAGAAGATGCCCCATATTTATAGAAGGGCGACGACAGTTCGAAGGCGTTAAATGGCCGACCAACACTGGCGTGCACTTAATGTTTTTAGGGAAGCGGGCCAATGGGACATTTCGGGCACTTCTAACGTCAGCTTCACAAGGACGACGTCATCGCGGGAGGCTCAGGAAAATCGAGGTTCAAATCGTTTCATATCATTCCATTCCAAGAAATACGGGGACTATCTGTGTACAGTCAAAATCGAGGAGTATGATTTTGAAGGCCTAAAACTGGCTATAGGCCCGAGTCCGCGAGACTCGAAGTGGATGTCGTGTCCGGCTAAGGGACAACTGCCTCGAGAAAGCTGATTGAGTGTCTGGCACGGACCGTATCATAGGCAGCATTATCTCGAAGTCAATCAAGAAAGAGCGGGATTTTTTCAAGGGCAGGTGGACCCGGGCATTAATTATAGGATCAGATTGTGCGGAGTAGTACAGTTCCGTACTAGGCCGTTATACACTTGTACCAATAGAATTCTTTACCCTTATGAGCAAGGTACTATATTGGGGTTTTTCTCCTCCTATATAAAGGGGACCCCAATCACTTTGTAAAAGATCAGACCATTCATTGCAATAGAACATTCTTATTCTTTCTGTTTAACGTGCTCTCAAAATATTCTTCAGCTTTATTTTCTTTGCTTTATTGTTCATACTTTATCACTCTTAGATGACCTCGAGGTCCCTGGATAAGTCGAGCTCGAGGCCCCTTACTGTTCTAACAACGCTGATTCAGTTCTTTATTTATTCTTACTTAAGCTCAACATTACTTGCATAATCACTAGTATTAGAATATATCACGTATCTTTAAAACCACAAAATATCTTTAATTGTTAAACTCATTTTTTTGAGGCAAAAATCTTTATATAAGTATACTGAGTCTCCGTCGGTGTCAGTGGATGCTGCAGCACCCTAAACCTTACACGTGGGTCCGCCCCACGATTTTTGTAATTTGCCGAATGAACTGAGTTTGAGCCAAAATCCACTCCCCCCCCCCCCCCCAAGAGAGCATTAGATATCTTAGCAGGCTCGAAAACCTTACACTCAATTCGTGTACAAGGCTAAATCAGTACTCGAACTGCCAAATGGTGTTGAGATTGTTGATGCAACTGATTCTATATCCGTGGAGAAATTATCAGGCGCACCTAGCTCGTGCAACATTCGTTACATAAATTGTGCTAATCTGGTTGAGATGAACGCTAATTTCAAGTTAGAACATCTTGAAAATATCAATGTAGAAACTCTCGGCTATTTGGGTCTGTCAAACTTGGAGTTGAAGAGCGGATGATGTGGTTAAGTTATAGGGAAATTGGCAACTCGTTGCAAACAGGTGATGTTGTAGACATTTCAGCCAGTGCTGGAGATAATTGATAAACAACGTTTCAGTATCAACGAGTTTGGAATGAGGATTCTATTCCTGGAAGAACAACAAGACCAAGACAAAGAATCTAATTGTAAAGTTGAAGAGTTTTACTTCTTTCATACGACCTGCCTATAAATTGCACTACAGTCACACTCATACCAAAAGTTCAAAACCCCTCTACTGTAACGACCCGACTTGTCATTTTAAGAATTAATGTCCCGTTCAACGATTTAAGGACCCGAGCAACTTCGTAATATATATTATGACTTCCGTGCGCAGTCCGTAAATTTTTTTGGAATGTTTTTATATGAAAAATTGATTAAAATGTGAAATAGAGCTTTAAAACTCAACTGAGTTGACTTCGGTTAACATTTTGAGAAAATGGACCCGGATTTGTATTTTGACTTTTCTGGTAGGCCGGTATAGTGATGTGGGACTCGGGCACATGCCCATAATCGAATTTGGAGGTCCCTAGCTCAAATTATCGTCATTTAACGGAATCTAGGAATCTAAGACTAAAGATTTCTAAAGTTTGACCCGGAATTTGAATTTTGAGAAAACGGCCCCGGAATGGAATTTTGATGATTCCAATATTTTGGTATGTTGATTTCGTACTTAAGCGCATGTTCGAATTTGAATTTGGAAGTCCGTAGGACAATTCAACGCATTTTGGCGAAAGTTGGAAAATCGAAGATTTTTGAAAAGTTTGACCGAGAGTTGACTTTTTGATATTAGGGTCGGAATCTGATTATAAAAATTGGAACAACTCTATTATGTCATTTATGACTCGTGTGAAAAATTTAAAGTCATTCCGGATTGATTTGATATATTTCGGCGCAAAATATAGAAGTTGGAATATTTGAAAACTCATAATTCGATTCGATGCTTAATTCGTAATTTCGGCATGGTTTGACGTGGTTTGAAGCCTCGATTAAGGTCGTATTGTATTTTGGGACATATTGGTATAATTGGTTAAGGTCCCGAGGGCCTCGCGTGGATTTAGAAAGGTA
Source organism: Nicotiana sylvestris (assembly GCF_000393655.2). NCBI lineage: Eukaryota > Viridiplantae > Streptophyta > Magnoliopsida > Solanales > Solanaceae > Nicotiana > Nicotiana sylvestris. Next base: position 83,044,789 of record NC_091067.1, read on the forward strand.
AATAGAATGGATTTCAGACAAAGAGGGTTGCTGGAAATTTCTGTTGCAGAGCTATTCGCCAGAAATTTCTAGTGCGTGGAGCCCAATTTGGAAGCTTGTATCTCGCAATCTATAAGGAATTTGAAAATTATCAAAACATGAAAGTTGTATCCCTTTGATTCTAATTTCCAAAAAGTTAAAACATTTATTATTTGGAAGTTTGTACAGAAGTTATGATGGATTGAATGAAGGCTGGTAAAGCAGTTTCTCCAGAAATTCCGTATGCTTGGAGCCGAATTTGGAAGCTTATATCTTGCAATTCTTAAGGAATTAGAAAATTATTAAAACAGAAAAGTTGTGGCTCTTTGATTCTAGTTTCCAGAAAGTTAAACCATTCATCATTTGGACATTTGTACATAAAGTTATGATCGATTGAAGGAAGACTAGTGCAAGTAAGTTCTGGTGTGGACTTTTAATGACGAAAAATGAATTTTTAGTGATAGATGGGCAGAAACTTAAGGACCAAAATGGTCATTTCCTTCATTTCGTTTTGGATTTTTGGAGCGCAGTTCTTGGGAGATTTTCACGGGAAAACATTGGGGTAAGTATTCCTTATCCTATATTGATTATATTTCATGATTCCATACTCATTTACATCATGAATCCGTGAATTTATGGATGAAAAATAAAGATTTTTGCAAAATCTTCCAAAAACGAAAATTTAAGATTTGGAGATCAAGTTGTTATCAGAATTTGATAAAATTTGTATGGTTGAACTCGTATTGGAATGGGTGTTCGGATTTCGTAAAAATTATGTTTGGTTCCGTGAGGGGGTCCCGCGTTGACTTTTGGTTGACTTTTTAGAATAAAATTTTAAATCGACGTTTTATTATTCGGAAATTATTTTCGATGAATTTAATGAAGTTATACAGTTAATCTGGATAGATTGGAGCTATCCAGAGGTCGATCCAAGCAAGAAGGCATTTTGGAATATCGGCCTAACTTCAAAAAGGTAAGTACCTTGCCTAACCTTGAGTGGGGGAATTACCCCTTAGGCATTGAATCTTATGTGAAAATTGTGTGAATGAAAATCATGTACGCGAGGTGACGAGTATGTACTCGGTTTATATGTGAAAATTATATTGGTTAAAATTCATAGACACTCTTATGTATTAAAGTGAAAAATTGTTGGAACTTAGTAAATCCTTGATTTGTCATGCCTTATTCCTTGTTTGTCGAGTTTGTATTTATATGATAATTTGGTGTAAATTTCCAATTGGAGTTTCATGTGAATTCTGTGTGTTTGTTGATTTGATATTTCTTGGAAATAATTATGTTATGGATTTTCCCATTTACAAATAATTAATTAAGTAAGTCTATATTGATATATTAATATATTTATCGAAAATATGGATTAAAGAAGGTGTCGTCTGATGCTGAGTTAATTTTCCATCTTTGTTGTTATTATCGAGGTTTTATGTACTTTGTGTGGAGCCTTAGGATATTTTCTATGAAATTAATTGATTTTGTTGTATCCTTGGAATTAGTTGTGGCCTATGGGAAATTTATAATATGAATTGTTGTTTTGTGTTGTTGTGGTAATATTCGTGTGAACTGTTGTGTGATTTAGGTTACTGTTATGCGGCGGATAAGGATGGAATTCCACTGTTAATATTATGTGGGTATAAGGGTGGAATTTCACTGTGGTTATGTGTTGGGATATTGTCTGAGAGGAGAGATAAGGGTGGCTATTAAACGAAGCGATAAGGGAGGCTAATATAGGAGCGATAAGGGTGGCTATTATAGGAGTGATAAAGGTGGCTATTGTCAGGGATGACATGTGGTGATGTGGGGATATTGTGTTGGTAATTTTTATGTGATGTTGTGATTTTCTGGTGAATTCTGTATATATTGTGCAATTTATTTTATAAATTCGGTAAATTTGACAATAGTCATATATATGTTAAAATTATGAGCCTGTTGATATTGCCGGGCTGATTATGATATGAGCACGAAGTAGCGGGGATAAATGATAAATTTATTATTGGTACGTGAATTGTCCGTACATTCATGATATAAAATATGGGTATGAGGTGTCGTGGTTTTATAATGAAAATGATATTGGCACGTGAATTGCCCGTGCAGTCGTGATATAAAATGCGGGCACGAGGTGCCGTGAGTAAATGATGACGATATTGGCACGTGAGTTGTCCGTGCGGTTCTGAAAGAAATATTGGTACGAGTTGCCGTGGAAATATGAAAATGGACTGAGACCCGTATTTTATGATTTTTGAAAATAGGTGACACATGGTGACTTTTATTTGAAAGAATTATATTCAAAAAAAAATATTATTTGAAAGAATTATATTCGGAAGATATTTGTTTGAAAGAAATATATTCGAAAGATATTTTTTTGAAAGAGTCATATGTGAAAGATTTATATTTGAAGAACTTGATTAATTGATCGTACTTGTATTCATTATTTGCTGAGCAATATTTATAGTGTTCTTGTTGCCCTGCTGTTTATATCACTGGTAGATTATTGTTGCCAACATTGTTATTTGTTTCCTATTATTTTCGTATGCTATATTGCATAGGTTATTAGACTAGTGAGTGTCTTGACTATACCTCGTCACTACTCCACCGAAGTTAGTCTTGATACTTACTGGGTTACCGCTGTGCTTTACTCATACGACACTCCTGTATATTTTTGTACAGAGCCGGGTATTGGAGATATCAGACTCGGACAGAGTTAGAGTGTGATCGCAAGGATTCAAGGTAGAGTTGCTTGGTCGTCGCAGACCCTTGAAGTCTTTCCCTTTTATCGTACTTTCAACTATTATTCGAGCAGTATTGTATATTTGATTTTCTTGAGATCATTTCATGTATCCAGTTAGAGTTCGTGACTCAGTATTACCAGTCTTGCGAGGTTGTATGATTATTTTCGCTGTTAGTTTTGACACTTGTATTAGATTGTATTTAAAAAAAATGGCTTGAATTGTTATTATGATCGACTTACTTAGTCTTAGAGACTAAGTGCCATCACGACGTCTGTGGTGGGATTTTGGGCCGTGAAATCTACTATCAAGCAATTTAGGCATATGTCTTGTTGCACAATCATGTACAAATTGATATCCAAAATACTGACAACCAGACTGCAAGGTGTAATGGATAATATAATTGATCAAAGCCAATCAGCTTTTGTTCCTGGTAGAATTATATGAGACAACATAATCATAAGCCATGAATTGGTCAAGGTATATGGGAGAAAGGGAGTATCCCTAATGTGTATGATCAAAGTTGATATACAAAAGGCATATGATTCATTAGAATGACCTTACTTGGAATAGATTATGCATGCTCTGAATTTCCCATATCTATTTATATAATGGATCATGACCTGTGCAAGAAGTGTCTCTTACTCAATCATTATCAATGGACAACCAAGCACTCCATTCCAGGCTAAGAAAGGACTAAGACAAGGGGATCCATTGTCGCCATTCCTTTTTGTTATTGCCGTAGAGTATCTCAATAGGAAGCTCAAGACATTGCAGAGAAATCCAGACTTCAACTTCCATCCTAAATGTTCAAAGCTACAGATTATTCAGTTAGGTTTTGCTGATAACCCATTGCTCTTCTGTAGAGGAGATGTAATCTCAGTCCAATTACTCATGAAATGCTTCAATGATTTCTCAAAGTGCTCAGTACTGATAGAAAACAAAGACAAACTCTATTTATTTTGGAGGAGTGAGCAAGGAGGTGCAAGGGGAAATCTTGACAATACTAGGGTTTGCAAAAGGGGAATTACCTATTAGATATTTAGAGTCCCTCCGAGCTCCAAAAGACTCTCCCTAGTTCAATGTCGTGCACTCATAAGAAAAGATACTTGGAAGGATTACCTCATGGACCACAAAACACCTATCATATGGAAGACTTCAATTGATCAAGAATGTGCTATTTTCAGTTCAAGTCTTTTGGTCTCAGATTTATGTGCTACCAAAAAAAGTTATAAAGCTGATTGAGGCAACATGCAGGAGCTTCCTCTAGACATGCACAACAGAAATATCAAAGAGAGCTTTTATGGCATGGAAAAAAGTCTGTTGGCCCAAAACAGCAAGAGGATTCAATGTGACTCACTTTAAAACATGGAATAAGGCAGCTATCCTGAAACTCCTGTGGAACCTATGCACAAAAAAGACAAATTATGGGTTAGATGGGTCCACATATACTATGGGAAGGGGAAATACATCTAGGAGGTGCAAGTGAAGCAAGCATCATGGCTGCTGCTTAAAATTTTGAAGGCCAGGGCATACCTAGAAAAGGTAGGCATGGAAGTCACTGATTTGCTGAAACAGAACCCCTTCTCCATAAAAAAGATGTATCTTCAGCTGAGAGGGGATTTTCCAAAAGTACCATAGAGGAGAATAACTTGCAAAAACTATGATATCCCTAGATGGAGCTTTATATTGAATCTGGCATTGCAAGGGAAATCGCATACAAAAGATAAGGTGGCAGGATGGGGTATGACAATAGATCAAAGATGTATTTTATGTAATGAGGGAATTTAAACCATTCCACATTTATTTTTTGAATGTAGGATGGCTAAAGAGATGTGTAGAAGATTACTGAAGTGTCAATGGTTTCATAGATCAGTGTTGAAGTGGGAAAAGGAAATTGAATAGGCAGTCACCACAATGAATGGAAAGAAAGCTATAGCTGAACTCTTCAGAATGTCATTTGCAGGTTGTGTCTATTACACATGGCTAGAAAGGAATGAGCGATTGTTCCAGGACAAGAATAGGACAGTGGATGAGATCCTTCATTTTATAGTCTAGGATATTTTCTATAGAAAAAATCAGAAGTCAACAATAGCAAATAGACTGAAAGAACTGGATTTTTTATCCTTAGGCATTGAAGTAGCAGATGTTAGCGAGATAGGTAGTACCTAGTAGTTGGAGCGATATTCTTATCTTGCAGGTGTCTGTTTTTTTTGTCATGTGTAGTTCGAAACTTTGTACATAATGCTACTTGGTAATAAAATTCTTTTATTTACCAAAAAAAAATCAGTTTACATTTAACTTGATCTCTATAAGAACTGATCATCATATAAACTACCATTTATGCTTTATTTAAATGTCAAACACATCATAACGTGGCAAACAAAATGTTAGAAGAAAAGATGAGAAATTCAGAATTGCTTGTAGGTGATCTGCAATATAATTGTTTCTCGGTGATTACACAGTTTGCAGTACTTTTAAGTTTTATCCATTGAATAAGGTCATCATTTTATGAATGCAAAAATAGATTTTCTCATAAAGAAATACCATGGTAATATTTTTATTCATTGCATTACAACTTGCATGAATAAAGATAATTTAGTATACCAATAAAACGAATCTATAACTTAGAATGTAACCCCCGACAAAACTCAATGCAGTAATTGTATAGTATGAAGTCATCATCATCACAGAGTTCTCAGTTATTCATAGAAATTTTATGCGCATGATATATAATATTTTAATCAATTGTGGGAATATGATAAAAGATAAGTTGTAATATAAATATCTAAGCACATGAAAAACTACACTAATCAGTTTATATTTAACTTGAACCCTATAAGAACCTATCATCATATAAATTACCTTTATGCTTTATTTAATGTCAAACATCCAATAAAAATAGAAACACATCATAATGCAACAAACAAAAAGTGAGGAGAAAAGACGGGAATTGTTGTGGCGTGCATGGAAGGATTAAGAGGAAGAGGAAACGACGTGTGGTTCAAGTTCTAAAGAAGAGTAAGAGCGTGTATTTTGAAGGAAGAGACTGAGCACTTAGATATGGCCAAAAAGGAAAGAAGTGAGAAAATTAAAAATAAATATCCTGATATTGACACTATTATTGGGGTAATAGTTTTTTTATCCTTAGACTTCAATTGTTGTGCTAAATACATATGAGCTCTTCAAGGAGAACACAAAAGCGTAGAGCAGGACATATATAAATATATGAATATAGCAAAATTCTACATATAATCAAATGAAAATTAAGAAGGCATTACAATTTTTCTGGAAAAAGTATTTTCCTGATCATTACAATATTGCAGCTATGTTTAATGCATATGTCGCTACAAGCAAAACATAAAAGTATAGAGAAGGAGGAAGTTGAACTACTATCCAATACCAATGGTTGAGGGTATGATAAAAAGCTAAAACAATCTAAAACTTTATATCATTAAACTGCATATAAATAACAGTTATACTTATTATTGTCGAATGCATGAGTTTTAGAGGAAGAGAACTAAAGTTACAGGTAATTGAACTACTATGCAATACTAAAATCTAAGGGTACAATGCAAATTTAGTACAATATAAAATCCATAACACTAAACTATATATAAATAACATTTATAGATAACATTTAAAGTGTTTTAGAATCTTAACATAATGTTTACATCCTTAGTTATTGATTTGGGAGAAAAATTAGACCAGAATATTCACACCATCAGTTATGAATCGTGGAAAAGCATAATACTGAAGAGAAGCATAGTTGTTGGACTGTTGGCCCAAAAACAGGTGAAGTTTGAAGATTGACAAAAGAACTCAGACATGGACCAGGTCCATCTTGTGAAGCAAGTCATGATCAACCTGTACATGTGAGAGGCACGTGAAGGAGATAAATCTAACTAATCAAGAAGCAATATCTCCTGATCTGATAAAAAAGGTTGCATATTGGATAAGGAGAGAAAGACTCCTTACATGAAGAGAACACAGTTTATGATGAAGGTAGTGTTAGAGTTTGAGATCACCATGAACTCTTCTACGATAGAAGAGTAACAATTGAATCTCAGTCAAACTCTGATTACTAACCTATTAAATGTCAGTGTTGTTCTCTTTTACAGGTAATGCACATAAGCAGAAGTTAAACTTGAATTGAGAGCAAAAGAGTAAGGCGATTTTGCAAGCAATTTATGAGTGATTTGAGTGTGCAATCCTGAAGCTACTTGAACGAGATAGAAGAACCAGTTTCATGTGTCTATCTTTTATTCTAGTTCAATTGTAGTAGGTGATTTACATTGTACCTTTCAGCTTTTATAGAAGCAATTGTATTAGGTACCTAGAGTGTTCAAGTTAGAGTTAACTTAAAATTGTCGCAACAGTTGAGGCTGTGTGCCACAACGAGATTAGAGTTAATCCTTAAGTTTACAAAGAGTTTTTGTAAATGCTGTTTTGGCTCAGTGATTTTAGAGGAAGTTTGGGAAAATCCTACTGAGTAGTAGGTCATGATTTTTTCACCTTTTGAGCCAAGTGTTTTCCACGTAAGAATCTCTGTGTTATTTATTTTATGTATTTATTATTTCGCAAACAGTAGTAGTTGGAACACCTAGAAGAACCAGGTTATTCTATAGTTCAATTAAGCAAAAATAGGGTACCACACAAATCACCCCCCTCTTGTGTGGTATTGACGCTTAAAACATCATTCAGAGCGGGTTATCTTTGAAGAGGTTAACACCTTGGGAAAAGATCAAGATGGGTGCATCACCTGGTAACTGGGAAGGGCAATCAACTGCTAGGCCTCCACTCTTTAATGGTCAGTACTATTCTTGGTGGAAGAACATGATGAGAGATCACATCATAGGAGAAGACTATGAACTTTGGGACATAATCACTGATGGTCCCCTGGCGACTACAAAGAAGAATTCTGGAGGAGTGGACGTGCCAAAGACAAGAGCTGACTGTACCGCTGAAGACTTAAAGAAATGGGAGAAGAATGCCAAGGCCAAGAAATGGCTTGTGTGTGGACTGGGTCCAGACGAGTATAGCAGGATTCAAAGTTGTACCACAGCCAAGGAAATATGGGACACTTTACAAGTGGCTCATGAAGGAAATCCTCAAGTAAAGAGATCAAGAGGAACACTACTATATTCTCAATATGAGACTTTCACTATAAAGGAAGGAGAAAGTATCCAGGAGATGTACACAAGGTTCACAACAACAAATGAACTTAAATCTCTTGAGAGAATTATCCTTGAAGAAGACAAGGTTGAGAAAATCTTGACAAGAGTCTTACCAATGACTTGGAAAAGAAAAATCACTGCTATTCAGGAATCAAAGAACATTGCTACTCTCAAGCTGGATGAACTGATTGGAAACCTCACTACCTATGAACTGAGAAAGCAAACCATGAAAATGGATGCACCCAAGAAGAAAAGAAGTGTGGCTCTCAGAATAGCTGAAGGTGCAGATCTGGAGGATGATGAAATGGCCATGATCACAAGGGATTTCAAAAAGTACCTAATGAGAGGAAAGGGTTCTTCAAGAGGTACAACCTTCAACAAACCACGGGCTCCTGAGAAACAGACCAATGAAGGTTGCTACAAATATGGTAAGACTGATCACATGATCAAGAACTGTCCTTAATGGGATATTGAATGGAAGAAGGAAAGGGATGAACGAAGGAACGGGAAGAAGGAACAAGTTCAACCCAAAAGGAACAAAGAATCAACAAAGGCTATGGTTGCTGCTTGGGGGAAAACATCAGATGAGGATTCAAAAGATGAAGCTGTAGATGAACAAGCATTTATAGCCATCGGAGAATCACATGATGAACAAGAGGTAAGTGCCCTTCATCTCAAAGATAAGATTAAATTTCTGTCTAAAGAAAGGTTGTCTGAACTATTGCTAGAATTTATCGATGAGTTTGAGATAATTAACAATGAGAAGGAAGAGCTGTCTAGGGAGTGTGTGATCTTAAAAGCCAAGTGCAAAAATCTAGAATCTAGGGCTAATGAAAGTGACAGTAAAAATGCTGAGTTGAAGAACCAGGTTCTTAAACTTGACACCAATGTCCTAGAACGTAGGTCTAAAATTTAAAACTAAAATTAGGAACAGGTAAGAAGAAAGTTGATCACACACATCTCACCTTAGAAGAAAACTTAAGAAAAATAAAGAATGAGTTTACAGGAAAGATGAGCAGATAAGAGTCATAAAAGAAGACCTAGGGAAGGTAAAATATGAACTAGACAGAACTTGCAAATGGAATAAGGCTTCTGATGCACTTTCCTGGCTACAAGAACATCACAGTAGCAACAAGAGAGGACTTGGCTATGGGGCTCAAGCACCTAAGTGGGACCCTAAAAGCAAGTATCTCACTCTTCCTGAAAACAAAATTTGCACACACTGTGGCAAGACTAGTCATTACAAAAATGAATGTAATGCAAAAGAAAAAGCCAGTCAAAAGAACAAAGCCTTTGTTCAAGAGAAAAATAGGCTACCTGGGTAGGCTAAATGGAATTTGATTTACCCCTTTACCTATAGAAAGGGACCCAAACTAGTTTGGATTCCTAAGACTAACCTCTGATTTCTTTTTGCAGGTCCAAGTGAAGGGAAGTAGCCAAATATGGTACATTGATAGTGGTTGCTCAAAACATATGACTGGAAGCAAGAACCAATTCCTTTCACTTGAGGACTTAAAAGAAGGTAATGTCTCCTTTGGAAATGGGAAGAAAGGTGAGATTATTGGGGTTAGAAAGGTAGGTAAGATAGACCCACACTCCATTGAGAATGTCTACATGAATATGACTTGAAATATAGCCTAATCAGTGTATCACAACTGTGTGACAGAGGTAACCTTGTAGCATTTACCTCTACCAAATGCTTTGTGATTAACCTTACCACTGACAAGATTGTTTTGCAGGAAAAAAGAGTTAACAATATTTACATTGTAGATCTATCTACTCTTTCAAAAAATGAACTAACTTGCTTGAGTGTGTTGGACAATGATCCCCTCTTGTGGCACAAAAGACTTGGTCACACAAGTTTGAATCAACTCAACAAATTAGTCTCCAAGGACTTGGTGATAGAGTTACCTAACATCAAGTTCAAGGAAGACAAAGTTTGTGAGGCTTGTGCAAGGGGGAAGCAGGTAAGATCATCTTTTAAAAGCAAGAAAATGGTAAGCACAACCAGGATATTGGAACTGGTTCATATGGAATTCTGTGGTCCAATTAGAACATTGAGCAGAGGTGGTAAGAAATATGTGATGGTACTTGTTGATAATTATTCTAGGTTTACCTGGGTACTATTCTTAACATATAAGGATGAAGCTTTTGACATGTTTACTACCTTTGTTAGAAAGACTCAGAAACAACTAGGTAATCAACTTGCATCCATCATGTCTGATCATGTAACTAAATTTGAAAATGCTAAATTTGCTGAATTTTGTGATAAGCATGGTATAGATCATAACTTCTCTGCCCCTAGGACTCCTCAATAAAATGGAGTAATTGAAAGAAAGAACAGGACTCTTGAAGATATGGCTAGGACTATGCTTCTTTCTAGTAAATCGCCCCACAGCTTCTAGATAGAGGCTGTAAACACATAATGTTATATCATAAATAGATGCATGTCTAGACCTCTTGTAGAGAAGACTCCCTATGAGTTATTTAAAGGGAAAAAGCCAAATATATCTCATCTTAGGGCATTTGGATGCAAGTGCTTTGTGCACAATAATGGAAAGGACTCCCTAGGTAAGTTTGATCCCAGAAGTGATGAGGGAGTATTCTTGGGATATTCTTCACATAGCAAAGCATATGAAGTGTTCAATAAAAGAACTTTCTATGTAGAAAAAAGTGTGCATGTAGTGTTTGATGAAACTAACATTCTTTCTGAGAGACAGGAACATGAAGATGAAGCTATTGGGCTGGTAAAAGATTTGACTGAAGTCTCAGCTCAAGCTAAAGTGGCACCAAAAGAAGGAACAGGTGATGGAACAGGTTCTTCCATCCAGGGCAATCTAACAGGGGGAACTGATCAAAAAGGAATTGAAACCAATCCTCTAAAGGAACATGTTCATAACCCTGTTCCTCAGCAACAGAATATGGGAGAAACATCAAGTAGAAATCAGTTGGTTGTGAAACCTTACAAGTATCAAAGTTCTCATCCTATTGAGAACATAATTACTGATCCATCCTCTGGAGTCAAAACTAGATCACAATTAAAGAATCTGTGGGATTTTGATGCTTTCTTATCTCTTATTGAACCTAAAAATGCTGTTGACGCTTTGCAGGATGCAGATTGGGTAAATACAATGCAGGATGAACTCAATCAGTTCGAGAGAAGTTGAGTTTGACATCTAGTTTTAAGACCCAAAGATAGATTAGTAATTGGCACAAAATGGGTTTTCAGAAACAAACTTGATGAAGATGGAACAGTTACAAGAAACAAGGCAATACTGGTGGTCCAAGGTTGGGGCAAGCTATGATCCAAAGAAACAAAGAACGCCCACACCAAAACCCCCCAGTGCTCCTAAACCCTCCAAGAAAAGAAAGGCTTCACCCCAACAACAACTGAATTTCAATTGCCAAAGGGAAGAGCTACAAGAAGCAGGGTGAAACAGAGTGAGAGTGATCTCCAAAAGGCTCTAGCTGAGAGTAAGAAGAAAAAGCTGGCTAAAGGAAAAGGGAAGGTTGCAGAGTCCTCAGAGGCTGTGGAGGTTGAGGAGATGGAACATGTCCATAAGGAGGAAGTCCAAGAAGTGGAGGTTCGGACCCCCAAGACCAAAAAGCCCAAGACTTCTTCCAAGAAGTCTTCCTATGTGTCTGAGGCTGCTGAACCTTCATTAGCCAAGAGGACAAGGTCTGCAGTGAAGAGTAAACAAGTAAAAATTTCTGAAGATGAGGAATTGAGTGGAGAAGAAGTAGAAGATGATTCTGATGGTGAACAAGACAAGCTTGCCATGTTTGGTAAAAGAAAGATTTTGAATGGTAGACTACTGAAAGACCTGGTGGAACCAGGAATAATGAGACTAGTGGATGCCTTAGCTGCTCAGGGGTGGAAGGACATGGTCCTTCAAATGGATAGTAGGCTGGCCAGGAATGAGATAATTGAGTTCATGGAAAATGCATAGGTTAAGGATGGCAAGGTTAGCAACTTGGTGAAAGGAGTTCAAGTGTCCTTTGATGCAGAAAAACTGGGAGAGATCCTTGATATACCCTCTGAATGGTTTGATGACTATACAAGGCAAAGGTGGCCTTGTTTGGACTCCCTTCCTACTGCCCTTGAAATTACCAGGAGGTTTTGTGATGCTGAAGATGTGAATGAAGCCAGGGCTGTTCAGAAAAGTGAAATGAGGCCTCAACACAAGGTCTTGATTGAATTTGTCAATAAGTGCCTATTGCCCAGACAGGAGAGAAGGCATATTGCCAATTATATGAACCTAGTTCTTATGGAGTGCCTGGAAAGTGGAAGGCAAATTAATTGTCTGCCTTCATCATCAAGCTGCTGGACAGGGTCATCAATGGCTCCAAGGCTCATGCTACCCCCTTTGGCTTTATTCTGACTACGATTCTGGATAGGTGCAGTGTGCCTCTAAAGAAATGGGAAATGGCCTCAAGCAAGGATCATTTTGGCATTAACACTCTGATTGCTTGTGACTATTTAGTCAGTGCCATCCCAAATGAACTTGGTTTATCCAAGAAGACTCCTATCAACAGCAAAGGCATGGCTCTTGTTCAGGAAGGTGAAGCCAAGGATGCTGAGATAGCTAGGCTCAAGGCTCGTGTGGCAGAGGTGGAATCTAAGAGGGATGCTCTCAGAACTGAGCTTACCAAAGAAAAGGAGAAGAATGATGGAATTCTTCATAATATGCGGAATCTTCTCCAAGCCCAAAACCAACCCTCTAGCTTCTCCAAGACTTAGGAATCCTAGGAACCTGTCTAGTAACTTCAGTGACCTGGATTAGGGATTTTTCTATCTTTTTGCTCATGTTTTAAATATTTTTTACTTTCTGGTTGTGGATTGTGGTAGCAACATATCTCTATCAATGATATCTACTGTTTTTGCTCTTGTTCAATGTTAATCTTTCCTTGATAGTTTAAATATGTTTGCTTGATTACTGATGATTAAACCATGATTGCATTTGCAGTTGCCCCAGTGGCCATGAGTACTTATTAAAATCTGGGACTCACACTTTGTATGCAACTTTTCAATGATGCCAAAGGGGGTAGAGATATTGTGTTGAATAAGTGATATTTATAATCTAATTAACCTGGTCATTGATGATAAGTGAATTTTCTAAATTTTGTATTGATGGTTAAGCTCAGTTCTTACAGGATCCAAATAAGTAAAAAGTACAGAGTTTGTCATCATCAAAAAAAGAGAATTTGTTGGCCCAAAAATAGGTGACGTTTTGAAGACTGACAAAAGAACTCAGACATGGACTAGGTCCATCTTGTGAAGCACAGTCATGATCAACCTGTACATGTGAGAGGCACGTGAAGGAGATAAATCTAACTGATCAAGAAGCAATATATCCTGATCTGATCGAAAAGGTTGCATATTGGATAAGGAGAGAAAGACTCCTTACATGAAGAGAGCACAATTTAGGATAAAGATAGTGTTAGAGTTTGAGATCACCATGAACTCTTCTACGATAGAAGAGTAGCAATTGAATCTCAGTCAAACTCTGATTACTAATCTATTAAATGTCAGTATTGTTCTCTTTTACAGGTAATGCACATAAGCAGAAGTTAAACTTAAATTGAAAGCAAAAGAGAAACACGATTTTGCAATCAATTTATGTGTGATTTGAGCGTGCAATCCTGAAGCTACTTGAACGAGATAGAAGAACCAGTTCCATGTGTCTATCTTTTATTCTAGTTCAATTGTAGTAAGTGATTTTACATTGTACCTTTCAGCTTTTATAGAGCAATTGTGTTAGCTACCTAGAGTGTTCAAGTTAGAGTTAACTTGAAGTTGTCGCAACAGTTGAGGTTGTGTGCCACAACGGGATTAGAGTTAATCCTTAGGTTTACAAAGAGTTTTTATAAATGCTGTTTTGGCTCAGTGATTTTAGTGAAAGTTTGGAAAAATCCTACTGAGTAGTAGGTCGTAGTTTTTTCACCTTTTGAGCCAGGTGTTTTCCGCATAAAAATATCTGTGTTATTTATTTTATGTATTTATTATTCCGCAAACAGTAGTAGTTGGAACACCTAGAAGAACCAAGTTCTTTTATAGTTCAGTTAAGCAAAAATTGGGTACCACACAAATCACGCCCCCCTCCTCTTGTGTGGTATTGACACTTAAAACATCATGGACTATTATTTTTAGGTTTTAAAGTGGTGATGTTACTGGTTTTAAAAGTGGAAAAACTTAGAGGCAGGAAACACATTTTCCTGCCAAAGGGGAGTACCACGTAACCGGTCAAAGACCCACTAGTATATAAATATATAGATAGATATAGATATTCAAACTTTTTCTATTTTAGAGTTTGATGGCGTAAGGCACATATGCGCCTGCATAAGGAACGTTGAATTTGTTCTCTTAAAATCCCTTATCGATTATTGAACCCCTAATTAATCATCCTTTGGCATAATCTTAATCATCCTTCTTCCACCGTGTATATCTGAAGTACGATACCCTTGATTGGGTTTTTCTGCACATTCGCAAATTATCCTGGCTGCATTCAGATTCCAATGTCTACTTCTAGTCCCCTTCACGTAAAATATTGAGCCCGTTTTGAGCAGCTGATTTGAAGTAGCTGATGAGTATTAGGTGGTGAAAAGTATTTTTAAGTGTTCAAATTAATTTAATAAATAATCAGTTACGTGTTCGGATATATGTGCCGAAATTAATACTAAATTGCTGCAGATTGATAAAAAGTGCTGATAAGCTTCTTTTTGTTTGTTAAAATGACTTAAATAACCTCAGAACTGTTTACCGTTATAAGGGCGTAATTTCTTCAAAATTTTAGACTCCAGATCGATTTAAATATAAACTATTTTATTTTTATTTTACATACAACTGTGCTTAGATAAGATAATCTATATGATAAATATAATTTATTTTATGATAAGCATATAATCATAAGTTATAATAATTAATAAATTGACAAATTTCTCAGTAACAAAATAAACCCAAATAGGACAAAATATTTGAAGAGAAACAAATACTGTCTTCATCTCCACCAAACTTTGAAAACAATATAATACACCAAAAAATTTGATATGTCCTCATTTATTACATACTGTATAAAGATTAATACACAATCACATAGATACAAATATGCAAAAAAAAAAAATAGAGAATTTGTTTATCTTAAATAATCAATGAGAATTATAGACTTGAAGAGGTGGGAGGGGGAGGGGGGTGTTTAGGTTGAAAAAATACTTGAGTCAGTAAGTATCGATATAGGAGTTTTGTTCTAATAAAGAATATTTTAAAGATAAAATAATAAAAATCTTGGTCAAACTTAAAGTGTTTATAAGTTAAAAATTCATAAGCTGGGGGTGACCAGCTTATGACTTATGGCTTATTTTTTACTTATAAGCATTTTCAACTGTACCAAACGTATAGATAAGCCGAAAAATACTTATAAGCTAATTTGACGAGCTTATAAGCTTAGCCAAACACCCTCGTTATCTTTCTATCCTTATAAAAGTTGTGGACATATCTTAAATATTTCTGAAGAAATGTCAGATGGAGCTCTTTTGCAGCAGCAACACCGGATAACAGCTTCTGTTGAAGGGCCTTATGGCCACGAGTCAACTACTTAATGATGGAATTTAGTTGAGCGATTCAAAATTTAATATGCCTATTGCTGAAAAGGCACAATATTATCATATATCCAACCTTTTTAGGAGACATCTACTCATTAATTGAAGAACATCCAATATTTGTAAAAGGACATATATATGCAGAAAAGGTGCAATAGTTATCTTTTTGCTCTCTATAACTCCTTGATTCCATTGGAGAATTAACACTAAGAAATCTTCATCATTTGAATCTTCATTTGTCATTATTCCAGAGTCAGTTTCCTTCATTATTCTGATTCCTACAAAAGTAGTTGGCAGGTTTGAGAGTTCTCTAGACCATAGGCGGATCTAGTCTAGGATTAATTCCGGAAGATGGGTGCATCATTATTTTTATTGTTTTTGTAAATTAAACAAACAAGTTGGTAGGGGATCGAATCTCCTAACCTTAGGCTATTGGAAATATGAGATCAAAACCAATGTACCATTTCGTCTCTTTTGACCATGTGTTCCATCAAATATATATATATATATATATATATATATATATATATTTGTCAAATTATGTACATTATATCTATACTTTAAGCCGAGCATCACGGGTTCACGTAAACCATATTTTACACTGTAGATCTGACTCTGCTCTGAAAATTCTATTTGAGTGCACATTTGAAGATTGTTGAGTGGTTCGTTGTGTCTTGGGTGTAGGACGCCACTTTACTATGTGCACCTAGGCAGGAGCGAAGCTACACCCTTGATAGGGTGGTTTTTGTTGAAAAATTATTTTGTGTATATAGGTAAAATATTAGGTTTAGAGATATGTAATACATATTGAACATTTTTTATCGAGGAATTCTTTTTACTTCTTTCAAATTTGAATATCCTTGGAAAAATTTTTAACGTCGCCACTGCACCTAGGTAGCAACGGAAATCTACTCTGAAGTTAGTGCATTCCATAGAGTGCCTCGAACCGATTTTTCTTATCCAAAATTCTTGATAGTTAACTATTGTGTTTTGTTGTTGATTAAATATTCTTGTTTACCATCACTAAATATTTTCCAAGTCTTAAAGTATGTCCGCGTTATAATCTGTTCACTACTCAATTCTCCTCCATTTATTTCTTAATAAGTCATTGGTTAAACTATTGGCTTGACCATGTTTGTTTTGAGGTATGCAAATCTCATTTTGATGATAGATGGCATAGAGACAGACCAGAAATGTTGAGTAATATTTTCCACCTGTTTAATGATATCAAGCCTTGTCTGCCTAGACTTATTCTGGTAGTGTGGCTTGTGAAGAAAAAAACCTTTATGAAACAGTGCACATGTAGGCAATCTGTCCTTTTCTCCCTGATGAAACAGTGCACATGTCGGCACTATTTTACCATTTTTAAATCATTATGAATCTGTACTCATAAGTTAACATCATCCTCTTTGTTTACAGTTGCTGAATTAATACTTATTTTCTGCAGTAGGGTAGCAAACTATAAATTTTTTGTCCTAATAAGGCTTCATTTTACATTCTGTTTTAGATTATTGTTAAACTCATGATCAGGTAGAACAGTGGACAGATTCTTGGGTAAGGAAAGGTAAAGGTTGTTGGTTGGATCAAATATAGATGCCTAACTTCAGAATTAGGCAAGACAAAGCAAGCAACTTCAGATCATGATATGGAAATTTCACAATATTATTTTATACTTATTTTTGTAAGCGTACCATATTAGTAAAGAAGGGGAGTCCTCTCATCTTCCTTAATTTAGCTTAGGCAATCTTCTTGTTAAGCAAGACATATGTCGCAGAGTGGGAATGTCCACCCTTAATTTTAAGGTTTTTTTTTTTTTTTTTTTACAAACACATTAGTTTATTATGGTGAAGTGACAGATTGAAGTGATACAATATGGTACTCCCTCCGTTCCAATTTATGTGAACCTGTTTGACTGGGCACGGAGTTTAAGTAAAAAATGAAGACTTTTGAAATTTGTGATCCTAAACAAGTTCAAATGGGGCCCAGAGTATTTGTGTGGTTATAAAAGCTTCTCCTTAAGGGTAAAATTGTAACTTTAAGCTAAATTGTTACCAAATTTAGAAAGGGTTCATTCTTTTTGGAACGGACCAAAGAGGAAATAGGTTCACATAAACTGGAACACAGAGAGTACTAATTAATAACTGTTAGTGATAAAAGTGTATTCGATTAAATTGGGGTAAGTATTGGGTGTGAAAAATACTTTTTCTCTTTACTATTTATGCCGACCATATTTTTTTAAAAGAAAGATGAGATGTCCATTTCTCGTTTAGGTATTGAGCTGGTGAGTCACCTTCTCCCTTTATTTGAATATATTTACCCTTTTGGTTATTGATAAACAAACCGCCATGTCATTAACTACAGGAAAACAAAAAAATTCAAAACCAACCCTAATTAGTCTTGGAACCTTATAAGACAAAAGCGCATACGAAGATCTATTCCATAACAAATGTTTTTACTCACATTCGATACTAACACTTGTTTACCCTTCAAAATGGATAACAATTGAATTTATACGCGATTTTAAAGATATGTGGACTAATTCAATACAAGTAATTAATGAAGTTAGATAAGCGACTAAAAATTAAAAAAAATAGTCAAACCAGTGATGATACTGAATCCAAGCTCAATTAAAGGCTTAACAAAAAGCTTGCCTTCGGTTCCGAGCCAATGATGAAGAACTTACGAACCAAAACAAGAACTTTGAACAACTTTTAGAAACAGAGAAAAATAAATGTATATTGCCTTGATATGTGTGTTACAACGTCCCTCCTGAATAATAAACCTCCCCTTTATATAATAGAGAAGTTTTACCCTAAGTACAGTCCTAAGAAAGGTAAAAATCTTCTTTTTCGCCAATCACTGATTAGCCGCTAATATGAGCCAAGATCTACGCCGTGATATCCGGTTGGGCACAAATATCATGACCCTTTTTTAATCGTATGAGATCATTTGGTAACGCTTTCCGAGGCCTCGTTATTCGAATTGGGTCCGGGGACATGGTCTCGATGGCTCCGGGGCAGGTGTTCTCCTCGAGCTTTGATACGGACGGCTCCCGGTTTTGACTCCGATTCCGTGCAGTTACGCCCTCACTTTGTTTGTCCCACCGAAAATCGGGGTGTTCATTACCCCCGAGTTTACCCGTATATAGATAGTCTCCTCGTTTCTCATAGAGTAGGTTTGCCGAAACAATGAGAAACGACAAATGTTCTCTGGTTCCTTCTTCCGTAGGCTATGACAAAAACGACGAAGAAGGCAAAACATCTTGTCATTCGCATCGTTCAAACTTCGGACACGTGTCAGCCATCGACTGGTTGCCTTCGAATGCGAAACGACACGATCTTTTTCAATAAAAGCTTTTATCCCTTGTTCTTTTCCTACTTTCCAACCAAGCTTTTACCCTCGAACCTTCAAGTAATCATCAATTTTCTTCAGAATTTCACATCTTCATCCTTACTCTTCAAACTTCTATAGTAATTTCCAGGTTTTTACCCAGATTTTCCTCAATTCATTATATTAAATTCTTCATCCTCCAAACCTATTCCTCTTTCTTCAAACTTTCAAATCTTTTTAGATAGAAATGGCTAAAATATCTAAATTAGTTCCCCAACAAGTTGCCTTCTCATCTTCTCAACCGACCGCCGGTACTGAGGCGATTGCTCCTGAAGTAGTTTCCCTTGAAACGGCTACTCCCGAGGTGGCAGCCGATGAACTGGCCCCCCGCCTCCCTTAAAAATATTTATTCTCAGGGGTTGCTCAACTGTAGATGACTTTAAGGTCAAGAAACCTCATGCAAATTGGACCGGGGTGAAAGAGCATCAAGGTACATATGCTCCTTGACCGAAGATGTCCTTCCCGTGGTATGAAAGTACTGTAATTAGGAAGGTAAGGATGTAGTAGTCCCCGAGCCTGGGGACGCTATTACTACCCATATGGAGGGGTACATAAGTGTTTACACTTACTCCTTCACACCAGGCCCGTTAGACCCGATTGTTTTAGATTTTTGCAAGAGGTACGAGGTGTGCCTCGGGCAAATCCTCTATCTCTATGGAGGATCGAGATCCCCCTTCGTTACTTTATGAACGAGACCGAGTCTCGTCGGTTCATCATCGATCATCTACTCTATTCATACAATCCCCAATTTTTTCGAGGAGGACTAATCAAGCTTACTCGCTGAGCTAGCAAGGCTCCTTTTTCGAGCATTGAGGGAACCAAGACCGGGGCTGGCAAGGACGCTTTGTTTGGGTGGAGACCGAAAACTTGATCCCTCTTGAGTTCATGTCATTCCCTGAGAAATGGAATGCATATCATAAGTGCAGTCTCTCCTTAAGAGTCAATTTTATCTTCATTTTCTTTCTTCTCATTCATACTTGTGGTTGTGCAGTTGTTGCCTGGGTTCCTAATGTGGTCCTCCGGCTAAAGAAGTGGATCGAGGGCATCTTTACACATATGACGTACTCCGAGCGCACATGGCGCAAGTTTTTGAAGGGTCGACGGGAGCCCCGTTCTCATGGTAAGGTCTTTCTCTAAATAGTTAACACCATGCTTCCAGCTTTCATCATATTGACTTTCTTTCCCCTCTTTTTTTGTATGTTCTCCTAAGACCACCGAGCTTAGGCCTTTGGAAGGGGCGAGGATGTGTACTTGTCCGTTGATCCCTCTATTACGGGATATCCCGGGGCTGCCATGGGGAAAAAGAAGAAGAAGAAAAGAAAAGCTTTGAGCTCCCCAAGCTCCGTGGTGAAGCCGAAGAAAAGAGTGGCTCTTAAGCCCAAGAAGAGCTATGGTTCTCGGGTGCTAGATTCTGATTCGCTTCTTCGGCTCAGAGACGGGCTCAAAGAAGATGACATCTTTATTGCCCATGGATAGACCCCTCCTGGGGTGCAGTCGGCAGCCAAGGGAGAGATTCATGAGGCCAACCTCCCTCAGACTCGGGCGACTGATGTTGAGATAGGGGCTGAGGACCCCCCGGGATGCCGGCTTCGCTTCGAAGAAAGTGCCTGGTGTAATAGAGATTATGGGGATGCCATCCTATATTGAGTCCATGCTCTAGGAGGCCCAAGCAAGAAAGGAGAAGTTCAATAAAGGGGTCCATAGCGCAGACGATCCCCTTTATTCCTTTTTTGATGGTGTGGACTCGTCCGCTTTGGAAGATTTTTCTTGGATAGGCGACCTGGAAGTTCTGAAGAAGGACACATCCTCAGAAGCTAGCAGGCCGAGTTCGAGCAAGAAATTGATCAATCAGTTCCTACTCTGAGTGTGGACTCTGGTCGCAAGAGATCGATTATTCTTACTCTCCCGGAGGATGCCCGGGTTTTGTCCGCTCTCGTGGGAATAGCTAGCTATCTTCGATGCCTGGTGACCGAGGAGGACTAAGCAAAAATGAATGAGGTGATTTTGTCGTGTCTTTTCAATGAGGCACATCATACGCTGAACTGAGTAAGGAATCATTATGTCCTTTGATCTTTACTTAGGTTTTGATATTTCTCACATTTTTCACCGTTTTGTAGGCCTCGATACTTCATCATGAGATCTTCCTCAGGTATCGGGTCAAGGTCAATCAACTTGAGCTCGAGGTCAAGGAGTAGGCCCAAAAAAGGATATGTACAAGCTCCTCAACGAGCAACAAAAAGGGGCCATCAAGGACCTTCAGGATGAGCTGGATAGGGCTCAGAAGGAAGCTTTGACCCTGAGGTAGGAGCATGCCGATCTGGTCAAAAATGTAAAGGTCTTTGAAGTTAAAAATGAGGAACTAGTCATGGCGACTAACGACTAAACCTCGCAGGTCCAGCAGAAGACCGATCTGATCGCGCAACTCCGAGTCGAAATGAACGAGGTCTAGGCCATGGCCGACAGGTGAAAAAGCAAAATGGAACGGTTGGCTTCAGAGAAGGAAACTGCCCAGGCACAGCTAGCATCGGTAGAGGTTCGACTTCGGGTGGTGAAGGAGAAAGCCAACAAGCGGTTCCAGCTTAATGATGAACTCCGAACATAACTAAGCTCGGCCCTAGCATAACGAGACGCCCTAGGTAAGGAATACGAGGCAACAAGGTTAAATTTGGAGACGAATTCTGCGGATGCCGAAGAGATGGTGGCCCAATATAATACTGATGTCGAAGCAGCCGAGGCCCGTCTGAAGACCAATGCTGAATATATGAGGCGGTTGCCCCGAAGGGAGACCCTCGAAGAGATCCATGCTCAAGGCTTCGACCTATTGGGTGAGATCGAGGAGGCTAATAAGTATGAGGCCGAGGCAAAGAAACTTTCTGAGACCGAGGGTGCAAAGGAGGACTCTGAAGGTCCCGAGGAATTCGAATGCTTTAACGATTCTAGTGCCGAATCGAGCCCCAACAAATATCGGGCATGAATGCCTTAGAATCTTTTTTGTTTTTGTGTTGTGTATATTTTTGTTTATTTTTAGGCCATTTTTGTTGGGCCTTTGTAAAGACATTTCGGAAGATATAAAATTTCCCTTTTCGACAATTTCTAGTCTCTACGTTTTTAGCATATTTTAACAATTTCCATTCTTGCAAATATTTCTATTGCCTTAGCGTAGAATCAAATGTAGTAGTAAGTTATTTGTTTTTCGAAGGACTAAATAGAGTCTTTCTTCGATGCAATTTTTATTTGTTCGAAGCTTTGAAAACTCAGAGTGACCAGGAGTTTTCCCCAGATGCTTAAGTGATTTTAGACAATGTTTTTATCGAGGGTAAATTTTTGGCAGGTTTTGAATTTTTATTGAAGGTCTTATGTTTTGATTATGGGTTCCGGACGTCTCTGAACCATTTTTAGGGTAGCCGTAGCCTTTTAGGTTTAGGCACTACCTAATGGGTTTTGTGCCTTCAAGATTTTGGTAGCCCGAGTTGCCCGAACTTATTTCGGACGACAGTCCCCGATCTAGGGTAGCCCTTGGGCTCGATAGTCCCCGAATAGGGATATCCCTTATGCACGGGGATAGTCCTAAGGTTTGATAGTACCCGTATAGGGATAGCCCTTAGTCTCCGGTAGGGGTAGCCCTTGGCCTCGATAGCCCTTGCAACTGTTTCTAAGCTGAATTCATTGTCATCAACTGATGACCCTAAGCTAACCAGAGCATCAGCCTCGCTATTTTGATCTCGAGGCACGTGATGAAGGGTCCATTCCTTGAATTAATGCAGTGTTACCTGCAATTTGTCTAAATACCTTCGCATTCATTCCTCTTTTACTTCGAACGTCCCATTAACTTGATTTACCACAAGGAGGGAATTGCACTTAGCTTTGATCACCTTATCCCCCAGGCTTTTAGCCAATTCGAGACCTGCAATCATGGTCTCGTACTCAGCCTCATTGTTAGTCAATTTTATAGTTCGAATAGACGGTCTAACTATGTTTCCCGTAGGCGGCTTCAACACGATGCCAAGTCCGAGCCCCTTTACGTTTGAAGCACCATCTATAAAGAGGGTCCAAATTCCTGAGGAAGTCCTCGAGTTTAATAACAATTCCTTTTGACTTCGGGTATTGGGAACGACGTAAAGTCGGCCACAAAGTCTGCCAAAATTTGTGCTTTGGTGGCAATTCGGGGTCGATTTGATATCGTACCCACTAATTTCTATAACCCATTTGGCCAACCGACCCGAGAGCATGGGTTTTTGCATAATATTCCTTAGCCGGTAAGAGGTTGCGACACATATAGGGTGGCATTGAAAATACGGTTTCAACTTTTTGGAGGCGCTTAGTAAAGCGAGCGCCAATTTTTCCAGGTGAGGATACCTTATTTCGGACTCGCCTAGGGTTCTACTAACATAATAAACAGGAAATTGCGTACCTTCCCCCTCCCAAACTAGGACTCCACTTACCGTCACTTCAGATACCGCCAAATAAAGGTACAATCGTTCATACGCCTTCGGAGTATGGAGTAGGGGTGGATTCGAAAGGTACCATTTGAGTTCTCCCAAGGCTTGTTGGAACTATGAAGTCCAAGAGAAGTTATTCTTCTTCTTAAATAGTGAGAAGAATCGATAGCTTTTGTCTGAGGACCTCGTTATGAACCGGCCCAAGGCGGCTATACGCCAGGTTAGCCTCTGAATGACCTTAACACTATCCACTATGGTGATGTCTTCTATGGCTTTGATTTTATTGGGATTAATCTCGATCCCTCTATTGGATCCACGAACACGAGGAATTTTTCAGATCCGACCCCGAATGCATATTTTTTTAGGTTGAGCTTCATATTGTATTTTTTCAATATATTGAAGGTTTCCTATAAATATTTCAAATGATCCTCTGCTCGAAGGGACTTGACTAGTATGTCGTCAATGGAAAGCTCCATTGATTTTCCTATTTGTTCTTCGAACATCTGGTTTACTAGGCATTGATAAGTGGTAGCGACGTTCTTTAGTCCAAATGATATTACATTATAACAGGTGCCGAACTTGGTGATAAGGGAAGTTTTTTTTTGTTTGCCCGGGTCCATCCGAATTTGGTTGTTCCTGGAATAGGCGTCAAGAAAGCTGAGCATCTCGTGCCCGACCGTTGCACTGATCATACGATCGATGTTAGGCAAAGGAAAAGAGTCCTTAGGGTATGCCTTGTCCAAGTCTTTGTAATCTACACACATTCTTAACTTGTTTCCCATTTTAGGTACTACCACTACGTTAGCTAACCAATCCGGGTACTTAACCTCCCGAATGCAACCTATTTTAAGGAGTTTAGATACCTTGTCTTTGATGAATGCATGATTTACTTCGGACTGAGGTCTCCTCTTATATTTAATGGGGAGGAATTTCGAATCCAAACTCAGCTTGTGAGTGGTTATCTCTGGCGATATCCCTGTCATATCAAAAAGGGACCAAGAGAAACAATCTATGTTAGATATAAGAAATTTAATGAGTTTTTTCCTGAGATCGGAAGTTAACCCCGTGCCTAGGTATACCTTCCAATCGAGCAAGTGTTCGATTAATGTGACTTGCTCCAGTTCCTCGACCATTGAGTGTAACACTCCATAAATTCAGATTAGTTGTGGTTGCGTTAATTGAGTATTAAGGTGACCTTTTATCCATGTGAAGTCCTATGGGGATGATTATGGGTAAAAATAATTATTTTAGAATCAAGACAAAGAGTGAGGTGCATAAAATTCAATTGGATCAACTAAGTTTATGATAGGTCCGTCTCACGGCCATAGACAGTACAAGGCCATGAAAACTCACGGCCATAGACAATGCAAGGCACTATCTAGGGCATTAACCTTAACGCCCCTAACAGTGTAAGGCACTATAGTTTTGGCGCCTTCCACAGTTATTTTGGCTCCCCTGAGGATGCCTCCTGCCGACAATGTTTACCCGAGATACTTTGATTTCCTCCTCAATTTTTGGGATGCGTACACTTATTTAAACCCTACCTCATTCCCTACAACCCCAAACACGTACATTTCCCCTAGAAAGGGAAGCTCTCAAGAACCTAACTTTCCTAAGGTCCCTCCATCATCCAAGGTAAGTTCTAACAATGATTCTAAGTTAACTTCAATTCTCCAACACCTTATTAACATGGGTAAATCCTTCCAATCATCAGATATTCGATCGAGACATCGTTGTTGAGAAAAGAAACCCTAGAACTCGAATTCAAGAGGATTGAATGTCAAAAAGGTAATGCTTCTACTCCCTAATCATTTATAGCTATGAATTGATGAGTTTTTGGAAGAATAGTAGATGAACATTCCAACAAGCATAACACGGACTTACTCGAGGCTTCAAATCACGCATAACAATATCGAAACGATGAATCAACCTCGAATCGAACTCAATGAAATTTCAACTTTCAACTTCAAAAACTCGCGCCGAAATATATCACATCAATTTGGAATGAACTCAATTTTGCACAAAAGTCTCAAATGACATAATGAAGATATTCCAATTCCCAGAACCACAGTTTGATAAAGAGAATCATATGAACTATGCTAGGGTTTTTGGTTGTTGACTTAAGATTGTTATAATCATTTGCGTGATGAGAAATGGTTTTAGTTACTTCTATTTAGGATGGTAGAATCACTCAAAAGTAGTAGAATGAGAATTAGGTGAAGAAAACACCATTAATAAGAGATATGAGGCTTTACACCCATAAGGTGTTTGATAAACTGCGTAAGTGACTAAAATATGAGCATTAGTGCTAATATTGGTTCCTCTTGATGTATATTGACATAGATTATCTTTGAAAGAGACGAAGAACATTAAGATACGCTTAAAAGGACCAGAGTCAAGGTATGTGAGGCTAACTTTCTATGTTTTGGAATGTTAATGATTCTCCCTACACTACATTTCTTTTACAATGTTACTAATTGCCTCAAGAATACAGTTAAGCCTAGGTCCTTTAATAGTTGTAGAACATCTATTTGCTAGCTTTGTAACTCGTTCATGACTTTCATTTCGAACATTGTGAGCTCAGTGCGTCATCAATATAGACTTGGGTTTAATGCCCATGAGTCTCAGATTTGATTACTCAACATGTCATAAATAGTTAAAGTTTCAATTTTCATAACCAGTTCGTGAATACATGTCTCAGTCTAGTACTATTTATCATTTCAGTATCATGTAATTCAATAAGATTCAGTATTTTTGTATCATGTATTGTAGTATGATTCTCAATTCCTAATTTTAAATTCATGAATGTTGAACACCTGTATTTGGGCACCCGGGGCCATAATTTATGCTTTATGCATGTTTGGACCCGAGGTCATAGTTTATGCTTTATGCATGTTTGGGCCTGAGGCCGCAGTTTATGTTTTATGCATGTTTGGGCCTGAGGCGGCAGTTTATGATTTATGCATCTTTGGGCCTGAGGCCACAGTTATGTATGCGTATACTTAGGCCCGATGTCACAGCTAGTGCACATATATATTAGGCCTGAGGCCGCAGTTTAATATTAAGATAAACAGGTGGTTCATCATTCAGAAGAGGAAGCATTCATATCCTTACTAACTTTGGTCAGTTCAGTTATCAATTATCATTTTAGTTTCATTTTTAGTAGTTATCAGTCATTAGCTATTAGTTATCATTTTAGTTTTAGTTTCAACAGTTATCATTTTTGTTATCAATTATCAATCTCAATTGTCAGTATAGTATTAGTTACAATATATATAGTTCTTTCTTTTAGTTGCTTTACATACCAGTGCAATTCAAATATTTAGATATCCCTTTTGATTTGGGCCTGCATCTCACGATACAGGTTATGATTTACAGGTTGACGATTCAGGGCGCTAGGATTCTCGTACCAGCTATTTGTGATCCCCGGTTCTTTTAGGGCATTATAATTACCTTATAGTCTTCATTATTTTCAGACAGTTAGTGCTTTCAGTACTTCATTAGAGGCTTCATAGACTGAAGTAACAATTAGACAGAGTCGCATGCTTTTCATGTTAAGCAATGTTGGCTTCAAATACGTTTCAGACTTATATTAGTGTTTCCGCACTTTGATTTATATCATTCAGACTTTCAGTATATCGGCACGTGTTAGTTTATCTTCCATATTCAATATGTTATGATATCACATGTTGATTCAGTTAGCTAGTTGGTTCGCTCGATCACATGTAGTCAGGCACCAAGTATCGTGTTACGTCCAGGCCCAGGTTCGGGGCGTGATAAAGCTTGGTATCAGAGCAGTAGGTTCAAGTGTCCTAGGGATTCTATGAAGCCATGTCCAGTGAAGTTTCTTTATATGTGTGTGTCGGCCATACATATAAATGGTTGTAAGCACGTGATTTTTGCTTCACGGACAATCGCTCCAAAAGAAAATAAAAATAGTGGCAAAAGGCTTCGCTATACAATTTTTCGATCTTTCCGTGACATGCGTTGATAGTCGTTTGTGAGTCTGCCCATTTTGCATCCAGTCACTATCAAACAAAATACAAAACTATGTGTCGGTAAAAGAAAATTCAAAATATATATATATATATATGTGTGCATCGTTCGTTCTAGGTTTTTAGTTAACTTACTTAAATATTTTTGTGATAATGGTGTTAAAATGTTACATTGTTGTTTAGTTTTAATTTCGTTGTTTTATTATCTATTATTTTTATTTTTTGTTTGTTTTGTTTTAAAAGAAAAATGAAAAAAAATATAATAATAATAAAGAAAGCAAAAGAGTGAAAAAACCGGTTTGGGCCAAAGAAGAAATGAAACAAAGCAGGCCCAAACCAGCACCAAAACCCAGTCCAAATCAGGCTGCCCCAACAGGACCCCCAAACGACGTCGCATCAGTACCCCTGATTAGAACCATTGATCTGACTCAAACGAACGGTCCCGATCAGGCCACTCGTTCGACCCCAAACGACGTCGTCTAAGGAAGGTGATCTGAGCCGTCCAACCCCTTGATCCAACGGACCTAGGCCATTCCCCTAAACCCGCCCAGTTTTGACCCGATCCAACCTTACCCGTTCTCACCCACTACCAAAACACAAACGACACCGTTTTCCCTAAGTGAATAGATCCTGGCCATAGGTCTCGTTTGATCCAACGGCCAGGATCTAAGCCCCTAGATCGTATATAAGCCTAACCCCTTACCCCCACGCCCCAAACCAAACCCCCTAGCCCCACTGTTCACCTTCGTCCCCGAACCCCCCTCCTCTCAAAACCTAAGAAACCTTAGGTTCCTCCCCTGTAACCCCGGCCACTCGGATTCCGATGACCACCAAAATAACATCCCCGATGCACCCAGCCACCCTGAACACGAATCCGTTAACCGCTCACCTCGAATCAACCTGTAGCCTCTCGAATCTTCAAACGAAGAATCGAGCAAAAACTAGATCTACACCGATTGACCCCAAACTCACACCACAGCCCCTCCTGACCTCCCTCACCCCCTGAGTGGCTTTGGTTCCGTTCGAATCTGACTAGAATTGAACGGTTCCCAAATCGAACCTCAAGAGCCCTAGGATTCAGATCTATGGGTTTTGTTCGAATCAGTGGCAGGATCAGGGTCTAGCAGACTTTTACCAAAGTGTTCTCAGTTGAGAACACTTCGGTTAAAGTCCATTAGACCCCAAAATCACCTGGCCCGAGTTCGAATTTGAATCGATCTTAGTTTCATTTTTCTGAGGTATTTTTCCTTTTTCTTTTGCCCTCCTAAAATCTATCTGTCGTTCGTATTCTAGTTTGTTTGTTCCGCGACTCATCTGTCCATGTGTGTACGTTTTAAGTTAATAATGAGTTGGTTGTTGGTTTATTGGTTGCTTGCTGTGTATTATAGCTTGTATAGTCATCTAAATAAGCGTCGTCAACTGAATTCACTTGAAAGGTGTCATAGCTTGTGTAGTCATCTAAATGAGTCTACATTTCAGTATTGATTACTATGCCTGTTTCTTGTTGGCGTTACTTGTATCGGCATGACCAACTTTTACCCTTTAATTGACACCCTGTTTGCTGAAAGTTTGAATCATTGCCTGAATTTGGGCAGAGAACTGGCAATTAGCTTCAGAAATCTAACAAATCAGCCTGAAAACAGTTTGAGTTTAATTAGCTAGTAGTCAAGTATTGGCTGAAATTAGTGAGGTCTATATACTAACTATTAAGAGTTAGGGTAATACAGTAATATGCAAAGTGTAAGGGTAATCTTGGCATAAGGCAGGGTCTGATTAGGGGATAATTTCAGAATGTGTCAAGTGGTAATTAAAATAGGATTAAATTAATGCTAATGGGGGACCAGACCTAAGAGTATGGGAATTAATTGAATACTTAACTAAACCCATAACCCTTGATTAGAGTAATATAGACAGGGCATGGGGGCTGTTTAAGGATTCCAAGAAAGATGCCTTTAGGCATGGGGAGTTAAGGGGTATGGGCAGTCTGCAAGTAGGAGGGAGGCAGCTTAGCTGCCCTTGGTCATATGGCTTATAAATAGGCCATTTGATAACTTAAACGAGGCTGGACATTTTTTAGTCTTCAAAAAGAAAAACAAGAAACATAAAGTCTCGGAATATTGTAACCAAACACTGTCTGAAAATTACATAAGAGTTTATGTTGGTTTAGCTGTCTGGGCCAATTACTGTTGTTTGCCTGTTTGAGCCACTTGTAGTTATTGAATTGCTGGGGTGTTTACATTGAATACTCTGCTGTCTCTGTTGGTTCCTACTCTGTTTCTGGGATTTGTTGTTTGTTGCTCGACTACTCGGGAGCTTCATCTTTGTTGGTTGATTGTTGCTGTGTTGTTGCTGTGTGTCTGCTGCTGCTGTATTCGTGCATACTACTCAACTGATCACTTTCTTTCTTCCTTTCCTTCCTATACCAGGTACACACCCAATACACTGTCAGATGTAGCTGGAAATTTGAGCATGAATGTAAATGAAAGACCTGAAGAATTTTGTTTATATACATAGTTTGCCCTTTTAAATATCATGTAATGTAGGCAAATTTTATGCCTGTTTTGGATGTTGGAGATAGCCTTCAGGCCTGATAACTATCAATGAATGTTAGTTGAATGTTAGATTGTGCATATAGGATGGTGATAAGAGTATGCTTAAGGCAACAGGTTGTATCTCAGATTTAGTGCAATAGTGTAGTATAAGCATGTAATGCATGCCAAGCCTAAAATTCGTACACTAAATGAGTTCTCTCCTTTCCAGTAAATTGCTATATATAACTCTTAAAACCATGTCTTAAGATCAGGAACACAAATTCAGGGCCTCAACCTCACAAGGGTCGAGTTCAGGCCAAAACAGGCCAAGCCAGCCTGCTTCGAACAAGCAGTGGTCCAGGTCTGGCCAATCACACTGGGCTGGATTTGGGCCTGTGATTACTTGTTCGGACAGCCTCATTTCTGATTTTAGGCATTTCTGAATGTTGTTACAAACAACTTGCAAGCATGTAATTAATTAGGACTATCTACTGTTTTCAATTGATAAGGACAAACGCGATAAGAAACGTAGTTGCTATAGGATATCCTTTTAAAATAAGAACGAGATGAGCCTCGATGAAAATAAACAAAACGTGCATATGCGGGGCCCTTGTTAAATGTATATTATTGAAGCATTTAGTTTCCAGGACGGGTTGCTTAGCAAATCTCACAACCCTCCTAAAATAACAACACGTTAGTCTCTTTAGGATACGCTTTAATAAACCTTACCTTCTTAAACTCGGGTGCACATTTATGTGACCCAAATCCAAATCTCGACGGATTCGAAATGTATTTCTAATCACGGGTACATTGATTGTGACGTGGTTCGAGATGCGTGTCCATGACGTTGCAAATTCATTTTAAAAAAAAAAAAAAAAGTAAGAATGAGATGAGCCTCGCCAAATAAAAATACAAATTGCGGGGCCCTCAGTAAATATTTGCTTTAAAAATTATTTGGACTTCGGGATGGACCGTTTAGTAAAATTCCACGGTCTTACCCAAAATAAATACGCTAGTCGCTTTAGGCGCGCCTTTAATAATTTAATTTCCTTAAACTCGGGTGCACATTGGTGTGACCCAAATCCAAATCTCAACGGAGTCAAAGTGTATCGACGACCACGGGTACATTGATTGTAACGTGGTTCGAGAGATATTTTTATAACGTTGCAATTCTTGATAAAAATAACAGTAAATGATAAAAGCGGTTGAAAGATAAAATTTACACATAAGTTCATATTGTATTTAAAATCAGATAAATAAGCCCAATATAACAGTTGAGCGACCGTGCTAGAACCACGGAACTCGGGAATGCCTAACACCTTCTCCCGGGTTAACAGAATTCCTTATCCGGATTTCTGGTGCGCAGACTGTAATATAGAGTCATTCTTTTCCTCGATTCGGGATTAAAATTGGTGACTTGGGACACCCTAAATCTTCCAAGTGGCGACTCTGAAATAAATAAACCAATCCCGTTTCGATTGTCCTTTAATTGGAAAAAACTCCCCTGCGCCCCCGCGGGCGCGGAAAAAGGAGGTGTGACAGCTCTGGCGACTCTGCTGGGGATTGGTGCCCAGAACCACTGGTTCAGGGTTAAGAATTCGAGCTTAAAATAATTGTTATTATTTGGCTTTATTTATTATCTGATTTTTACATGTTTGAGCCTAATGTGCTAAATGCTGCTTTTACCGCTTTGATATTATTTGGACTGTATATAAACTGTGCCGAAACCCTTCTCTTCTTACCTCCGGGGAGAAGCTCGCTGGTCGAGACTCCCTATTCTGTTAGTGTCAATACCCGAAATAAGAAAGAGGACGGATAAGTTACGAAGCCGGACGGCCTTTTGGTTCCCGGTAAGTTGCCCCTCCTCGGCTCGAGTTGTCTGCTCGGGTACACTGTCTAGAACACTGACCCAGGTTTTGAACATAGAATAACGTGACTTCATGCCGGATCCCTAGTAGGAGCGCTTATTTGCATCATGTTGCATATGACTTAGGGGACTCAACACAGGGGTTGGGTCCGTCTAGGACTAGCAACCTGGTATGAAAGGACCATCCTAATGCATCCCATTTGTTTTCCGTGCATCTATTTGTCTCGGGCCCGCATGCTGACCAGTGTTTGAATAATGGAAATTGGAAAAAAAAGGGAAGGAATAGCGGTTAAGGAGTTAATTGTTTATTTTTGAAAAAAAACCAATGCCAAAATACCGTCAAAACTCTGCCGGAATTTTGAGAAAATGAAAGGAAAATGTCTTATTAGTTTTGTTTTATTAATTGCAAAGGAAAAATAGAAAAGAAGAGAAAAAAAGGTCGTCGTTCTGCTTTTATATACTTTTAAAATATATATATATATATATATATATATATATATATATATAGTTTGTCCTGTCACAAAAATGAAGATGGAAAAGAGTCTTATTTTTGATATATATATATCTCTACATATATATATACAAATATAAATATATGTCTTTATTTGTGGCAAAATTACTGGTTTTGCCAAAAGTCATGAAAGTAATAAATGTGCAGGGTTTTTCATAAAGTTTTATAAAAAGTATACGTCTAAATAAAGTTTTATTTTTTATTCACTTGGCATAATCACCCCAATAAATGTGCAGGATGAGCACGGTACAAAACGAACCCTTTTCAGTAATGACCAGGATCCCGTTTGAGTTGCGGTTATGGTGGAACGACTTAGGCAAAGAAGGGCAAGACAAAGTAAGGAAATATCTGAAAGGTCTCCCGGACCTACTAAACATTCAGCCTCGGGGTGATATCATCAGATCATTGGTCACTTGTTGGGATTCCGCACACAACGTGTTCCATTTTTCGGACTTCGAGCTCACCCCGACGTTGGAAGAAATAGCAGGGTACATCGGGATTGATGAAGCCCCTTTTAGGTTCAAATACTTGATTGCACCTAGAGCTGTCACGGTACACAGGTTTCTGGATTTCCTAAAAATACCTCGGACATTCCACCATCCAGATCTTGCCAAAGGATTCTGCAGTCTCCACCTCATATATGCTAGATACGGTCACGTGGGCGGGTTCAATAAGCCGGATTTCAAGCTATGCAGTAGAGGCAACCGACAAAAGTGGGACGAACACAGGCTAGTGGCTTTTATGACAGCCTTTCTGGGTCTTATAGTGTTCCCTAGGAAAGATGGAAACATTGATCTAAAGATAACCGGGGTTGTCAATACTTTGCTTACCCAAGATAAAAGTACTCTGGCGCCTATGATTATGGCTGACATTTTCCGGGCTCTCACTGCTTGTCGAGCCAGGGGCGACTTTTTCGAAGGATGTAACCTACTGTTGCAAATGTGGATGACCGATCATTTATGCCATCGCTCCTCACTTTTGGGTTATGGTTCGCCAGAGAAAACTTGTATTGGAGAATTCTACACGAGAATCAAAGGGTTCAATTTACCTGAGGGAGTCACATCATGGACCGCATTTCTCCGAACTCTCACTGCCAGCCAAGTCCAGTGGACGCTCGGATGGTCACCTATCGAGGAAATCATATACATGCCGGCAACCCGGCCTCACTTTCTGTTGATGGGACTGAAAAGTATCCAACCCTATGCACCGTATCGGGTTTTGAGGCAACTTGGGAGGTACCAAGTGGTACCGAAAGATGAAGATTTGAGTACCCAAGTGATTGAAATCAGTCCGAACGGTCATTTCCCTGAAGAAGAAGTTCGCCAAATCTGGAGTGAATGCCAACATCTGACAGCAAACACTTGTGTGATTAATACGGCAAAAGGGGAAGTCGCCCCAGAATATCACGCTTGGTTTAGAGGTAGCCTGTCCTACGAAAGACCGGCTAAGAGGCCGCATCTCAAAGATTTCGTAGAATCATCCCAAGGGCAATGGAACTGGTTAGCAAAAGAGAAGGGTTATCGGGCAGAGATTGGCGATTTGAAGCTACAAATGGACAGTCTGAAATTCGATAACAGCGTACAAATCGCGGCGGATCGAAGCGAAAAGAACAGATTGATCCAAGAGAATGAAGAGCTTAAGACCCAAGTCCAAAAATTGAGATTGTCTCTCGATGAGCAGCCCAGAAGTCGATCAGACCAGCGGTTGATAAAGGGTTTGAAAAGAGAGATCGCGGAATGGCGAGACAGGTTAGAAGAATCCGAAAAGGTCATGACAGAGTTCAAGGCACGGTGGGGAACAAGAGTAGATAAGCATCGCCGGTGTTTGAACCAATTGAAACGTGACCACGAGAAGACTGTGGCCAAAATAAAGAGGGAGATGGCTACACTTGAGTTTAAAGCAGTTAAGCAGGCCGGGGATTTCCAATCGGAGAGTAGATACTGTTACGACTTGTTGGCCCAAATGAAGGAAGAAGTGCGGCAGCTGAGGGATCAGCATATACAGGACTCACAGGTATTCAAGACGTGCAGTGATCAGATAAGACACCTACTCATAGAGAAGAAAAAAACCAGAGACAAGATCAGGGCCATTGCCCATGCCATCATCAGAAGGTGTCGACGGTGTGAAAACATGACCTGCGTTACCGTTCTCCCAGTAGTGATGGGTTATGTCAAACAGACCATGCACGAGTTGGAGCAGCTCGAAAGGGATCTCGCACCTAGAACCGCGAAAAGGCCGAACGATGCCTCGCGGGTCCCTAAGTTGGAAAATTAACCTCTAGTCGAGTCTTGTGTTAGTTAAGCTTTGATGTTTTCCCCTATGTTGTTTTCCATTTTTCCTTCAAACAAATAGGGTCAAAGAACCGTGGAGTCTGTACTGTTGCTATGTTGTTTGAAGCAATGTGTAATAGCAAATTTTGATAATGAAATTAAGTGACTACGGAAGAATTTCTATGCGTCTTTACTTTGGGGCAGAACTACGCCTGGTCTGATTCACGCGGGGACGTGATACGTAGGCAATCCCCATAAGATTCGACCGCTTTTAATAAATAAAAATAAAAATACAAAATAAAACACAGGGTTTCCCAAAGTACTTTAAAAATGGATGAATGAGCAAACCGGGATGACGTATGTTGTTTGAGGCAAAGCATGTAGAAACGATTAATTGCCTAGGTGCATTGCATCCTCTATGTGTTATGATCAAATCTGTTAAGCTCTAACACTAACAAAGTTTGTTGTTGTCTGATACCAGACAGTTAGTTGTTAAAGAATTCTGGCAACACATTCATACCAAACCAGATCCAAAGGACCGGTAGCAACAAGCATGACTACTTCAGAGAATAGTAATGAGGAAGAAAGGCCGATGAGCCAGTTGCTAAAAGAGGCAATGGAAAAGATTGAAAGGATGGGACTAGAGATGCATGCAATGCAGCTAGCCCTGGCCAAAACACAAAAGAGCCCTGAGACACTGGGACACATGCCGGAGTACCCTCACTCTGGCCCTTCCACAAGCCGCCCAAATCCCCTCTATCATCAAGAAAGAAGCCCTCATGACTCCCAAGCTCCACCACCCCATCAACCTCTCCCAACACCCAATATTCCCATTTTTGTGGGACCTGCATCAGCCCCTTTACAGCGAACGACTAGTGAGCCGTTGTTTCAGGCTCACGACACCCAATACTATCCCCCTGAGCCTACATTCCATGCACCCGAACCACAGGCTTACAATCCACAGTTGGAAGTACCGGCAGAGGTTGAGAAGCTGGTTAAGGCCCCTGAACAGGATGAAGTGTTGAGAAAGTTCAAAAGCCTGGAGCAATCCTTCAGGAACTTGCACGGGCTGGGCAATCAAGTCAGCGTGGCATACAAAGATCTGTGCCCTTTCCCAGATGTCCAACTCCCGGCTGGGTTCAAGATGCCCAAGTTTGATTTATATGAAGGGCACGGTGATCCCATGGCACATTTGCGGGGATTCTGTAGCAAAATGAGAGGGGCAGGAGGCAAGGATGAGCTTTTGATAGCTTATTTCGGCCAAAGTCTGAGCGGATCTGCACTGGAATGGTATACCAGGCAGGATTTCAGCAGGTGGTACACGTGGGATGACCTGGCGCAGGCTTTTGCAGGTCATTTCCAGTACAATCTGGAGATAGTCCCTGACCGTCTCACGTTATTGAGAACTGGGAAGAAACCCGGGGAAAGTTTTCGCGAGTTCGGGTTCCGCTGGAGAGAACAAGCAGCTAGGGTCGATCCTCCCATGAGAGAGGGAGAGATGGTAGACTACTTTTTGCAGACATTGGATCCAACCTACTTTGGTCACTTGGTGACAACGGTTGGAAAATCTTTCAACGAGGTGGTCAAAATAGGGGTCATGATAGAAGAAGGTTTGAGATCGGACAAGATCTTAAACTATTCGGCACTTAAGGCCACGACCCAGGCTATTCAAAGCGGCACGGGAGGTGCGCTAAGAAGAAGGAAAGAAGAGGTTGCCACGATCGAGGCAGGCAGTTGGTCCAGGGCTGGCAGGCCGCACTACAACCAACCCAGGCCTCACAGGTCAAATTACCCATACAACCCACCTCAAAATTTCTATCCACCTCGAGAACCACATTGTTCCGTACACCAAGCCCAGGTATACACTCAGCCTCCGGTTCGCCCACAATGGCGCGCACCGGCTCCCCAGAACATATGTGCACCACCACAAAACACTTACCCTCCACCAAGGGCATATAGAAATCCTTCAGGGGCAGGTTTCCGGGGAAATCCAGATGCCAGAAATGACAGGTTGCGGAAGCAAAGAACCTTCACCGAACTGGGAGAAACCTACACCGCTGTGTTCCACAAGCTGCGGCAATTAGGTTTGGTTAGTCCTGTCCATACTCGGGAACCAAATCCCCCGCCTCAGAATTTGGATCGTTCAATCAGTTGTGAATACTGTTCAGGGATGCTCGGGCACGACACCGAGAAGTGCTGGAAGTTAAGGCATGCCATACAGGATCTTATTGACAGCAATAAGATCGAGGTCCAGACACCAGAGGCTCCTAACATCAACCAAAACCCACTGCCAGCGCATCACGAAACTCACATGATTGAGTTGGTGTGTGAGGGAGGAGAATTAAGAAAACCCTCACAAACAGTGATGATGATCCAAGCTGCCCCAAAAGAAGTCTTAACCAGTGGAGAAACAAATGTACAGTCGCAGGGAGAAGGCGTCAAGCCGGTAGTAATATGGGGGAAGAGCCCGTCCGTCATAGCAAGCAAACCCGAGCCAAGCAAGTTGGTAATACCAGGGATCCTGCCCACACCGGCAGTCATGTTGAAAGGGGTATGTAGAGAACGGGTGACCATAAAGCCGGTGGTCCAACTGCCAATGCTTGACAGCAGGGCTGTGCCCTGGAAATATGAAAAAGCAGTGGTGACATACCAAGGAAAACAGGTGGAAGAAGTCAGTTGTGAAGCGCAAGGGCTGACTCGATCAGGTCGATGCTTTGCTCCGGTGGAGTTAAGAAAAACAAACCCAGTGGCAACCAAGAAGCCAGTGTCAGAAGAAGAGGCTGAAGACTTCCTGAGGAAGATGAAAGTACAAGACTATTCTGTGGTTGAGCAGCTGAGAAAAACACCTGCCCAGATCTCACTATTGTCATTACTCCTCCATTCCGAGGAACATCGCCGAGCCCTGTTAAAGATATTGAACGAGGCCCATGTACCCAGTGAGATTTCTGTAAACCACCTGGAAACCATTGCTAGCAAGATTTTCGAGGTGAACAGAGTGACATTCTCAGATGATGACCTGCCGGTGGAAGGTACGGAGCATAACAAAGCTCTATACCTAGCTGTCAAATGTGAAGACTCGGTGGTAACCCGAGTATTGGTGGATAATGGCTCAAGCGCCAATATTTGTCCATTATCCACCCTGGACCAGTTAAAGGTTGACCGTGGAAGAATACGGGAGAATAGCATCTGTGTCCGAGGGTTTGACGGAAACGGAACAGCCACTGTGGGGGATGTTGTACTTGAACTAACCATTGGCCCGGTCCTGTTTACCATGGAATTCCAGGTATTGGACGCCACAGTATCTTACAACTTGCTGTTAGGACGACCCTGGATTCACGCAGCTAAAGCGGTGCCTTCTACCCTACATCAGACAGTGAAGTTCGAGTGGGAAAGACAAGAGGTCGTGTTGCACGGCGAGGATACGACATGCACCATGGGCGGAACCATTGTGCCTTTCATAGAGACCACTGATGACAAGGGTCCTTGGGTCTACCAGATTCTCGATACAGGGTCGGCCAACAAAATCTCTGAAGGAGAAATCATCCCGCACCCTAGGGTAGCTGCCGCAACAGTCATGATGGTATCGGAGATGCTGGGTAACGGATTTGTGCCGGGAAAAGGCCTGGGAGTTGAACTTCAAGGGATAGTCCAACCTGTTTCCCTTCCTAAGAATCTGGAAACCTTCGGGTTGGGGTTCAAACCAACCGCAGCAGACAGGAAGGAGGCGCGAAGAATGAAGAAGAGGGTCTGGTTTCTGCCTAAACCAGTGCCACGCCTCTCAAGGTCTTTTGTTAAAGCTAGTGCCAAGGGGTCAGCGATCCCAAAGATTCGAGGACCTTTGATCGGTATAAATGAAGACCTCAATCAGAGTTTTGAAAGGCTATTTGCGGATGTCAGTATGGTGGAAGCTGGAGAGGGTTCCAGCAGAGCAGAGATACAATTCGTGGGGCCTAAGGCCAAGACCAACAATTGGACGGTTACTCCTCTTCCTGTCCGAGGGGAGTCTTGGTAGTAGGCTTTGATTAATGTTTTGTTTGTTTGTTTGTTTGATCGGATTATTCAAGGGTGTAATCCCAATTTTACTTTCGTTTTGTAAAAGTGTGAACCCTTTTTATCCTGCAAATTTAATAAAGTTCTTTTCTTTTGTCCCATTTTAGTTTCTTGTTTTGTTCTTTTTCTTTCTGAACAGTTCTCTTTTTACTGGTCCTAATGACATGGCATGCACAGCGGATCTTCGACCTAGTCTAATAAATCAATCTGAATCTGACTCAATGATACAAAAGGTCTTTTGTGATGATGAATCCGAATGTGACGAAGGGGAAGCCTTCGAAGAAATAAACCGAGAACTGTGCCAATTTGAAGAGAAACCCAAGCCTAACCTAAACGACACTGAGGCTGTGAACCTAGGAGACGCTGATATCATCCAAGAGACCAAAATTAGCATCCACATTGAGCCGAATGTCAAAGCAGAATTGATCGAAACTCTCAGGGAATTCAAAGATGTTTTTGCATGGTCATATGATGATATGCCTGGATTGAGCACCGATTTAGTGGTTCACAAATTGCCCACTGACCCGGCATACCCTCCGGTCAAGCAAAAACTAAGGAAATTTAAAACAGAAATGAGTGTAAAGATCAAAGAAGAGGTGATTAAGCAATTACAATCTAAGGTCATTCGGGTCACTCGGTATCCCGAGTGGCTGGCCAATGTGGTACCAGTCCCAAAGAAGGATGGAAAAATCAGGGTGTGCGTCGACTATCGCAACCTCAACAAAGCAAGTCCCAAGGACAATTTCCCGTTACCCAACATTCATATCCTGATCGATAATTGCGCTGGGCGCGAGATCGGATCCTTTGTAGATTGCTATGCAGGTTATCATCAGATCCTAATGGATGAGGAGGATGCTGAGAAGACAGCATTTATTACGCCATGGGGAACCTACTGCTATCGGGTAATGCCGTTCGGTTTAAAGAACGCTGGGGCAACGTACATGCGAGCAATGACTACTGTGTTTCATGACATGATACACAAGGAAATTGAGGTGTACGTCGATGATGTGATCATCAAATCTTGGCGTCAGGAGGACCATGTGACAGACCTAAGGAGATTTTTCCAAAGACTCCGGAGGTATGATATCAAGCTTAACCCGGCCAAATGCGCATTCGGGGTTCCATCAGGAAAGTTGCTAGGATTCATCGTCAGTCGACGGGGGATTGAGTTAGACCCATCCAAAATTGAATCCATCCGAGACTTGCCACCGCCAAGGAACAAAACAGAGGTAATGAGTTTGCTGGGTAGACTCAATTACATCAGCAGGTTCATCGCTCAACTCACAGCAACTTGTGAACCCATATTTCGGCTACTGAGAAAGGATGCTGCAGTAGGTTGGACGACAGAGTGTCAGGAGGCTTTCGACCAAATCAAAGGGTATCTATCTAATCCACCCGTATTGGTCCCGCCTAAGCCCGGGAAGCCCCTAATCCTTTACCTGACGGTCTTGGAAAATTCATTTGGTTGTGTACTGGGGCAACATGATGACACAGGGAGGAAGGAGCAGGCCATCTACTATCTTAGCAAGAAATTCACAGTGCATGAGGTCAAGTACACTCAACTCGAGAAAACATGCTGCGCCCTAACTTGGGTAGCTCAGAAGTTGAAACACTACCTGTCTTCATATACTACTTATCTCATATCCCGCTTGGACCCATTGAAGTATATCTTTCAGAAACCTATGCCCACGGGGAGGTTGGCAAAATGGCAAATTCTGCTCACAGAGTTTGATATCATCTATGTGACGAGGACGGCCATGAAAGCCCAGGCGCTGGCAGACCATTTGGCAGAGAATCCCGTTGATGAAAAATACGAGCCCTTAAGAACGTATTTTCCTGACGAAGAGGTGATGCATACGAATGAGTTGGAATTACCTGAGGAACCAGGTTGGAAGCTTTTCTTCGATGGAGCTGCAAACGCAAAAGGGGTTGGAATAGGAGCAGTACTCATTTCTGAAACAGGACGGCATTATCCTGTTACGGCTCAACTACGCTTCTATTGCACCAACAATATGGCCGAATATGAAGCTTGCATTCTGGGTCTGCGCTTGGCTGCTGACATGGGTGTCCAAGACGTCTTGGTCTTGGGAGACTCGGACCTCTTGGTACATCAAATTCAGGGTGAATGGGAAACACGAGATCTAAAGCTCATACCATACCGACAATGCTTGCATGATCTGAGCAAGCAATTTCGATCGGTAAAATTCAAACACATCCCGAGAGTTCACAATGAGGTTGCAGATGCCTTAGCCACCTTAGCATCAATGCTGCACCACCCTGACAAAATGTATATTGATCCTCTGCACATCCAAGTCCGTGATCAGCACGCCTACTGCAATACCATAGAAGAAGAAGCAGATGGCGAGCCCTGGTTTCATGATATTAAGGAATACCTCAGAATGGGAATATACCCGGAACATGCCTCTGGAGACCAAAAAAGAGCCCTTAGGCGTTTGTCGAATGGTTTCTTCTTCAGTGGAGGAGTATTGTACAAAAGAACCCCGGATTTGGGATTGTTGAGATGCGTAGATGCCAGTCAAGCAATGACGGTCATGGAAGAGGTACATGCGGGAGTTTGCGGACCACACATGAGCGGATATGTATTGGCGAGAAAGATCCTTCGAACAGGGTGTTATTGGCTCACCATGGAACACGACTGTATCACTTTCGTGAGGAAATGCCATCAGTGCCAAATACATGGAGACTTGATTCACTCTCCGCCAACAGAGTTGCATACGATGTCAGCACCCTGGCCGTTTGTAGCATGGGGCATGGATGTCATTGGGCCCATCGAGCCAGCAGCGTCCAACGGTCACAGGTTCATTCTAGTGACCATTGATTACTTCACCAAATGGGTTGAGGCTAAAACCTTCAAGTCGGTAACCAAGAAGGCAGTGGTGGACTTTGTTCACTCCCATATCATCTGCAGATTTGGGATCCCAAAAGTGATCATCACGGATAACGGTGCGAATCTTAATAGCAGCCTGATGAAAGAGGTATGCCAACAATTCAAGATTACACACCGCAATTCCACCCCATATCGTCCTAAGGCAAATGGAGCAGTCGAAGCAGCCAATAAGAATATCAAGAAGATACTGCGAAAAATGGTGGAAGGGTCCAGACAGTGGCACGAGAAATTGCCCTTTGCTTTGTTGGGTTACCGCACTACCGTCCGGACTTCCATAGGCACAACTCCTTATTTGTTGGTGTATGGGACTGAGGCCGTGATACCAGCGGAGGTCGAAATTCCGTCCCTCCGAATTGTCGCTGAAGCCGGGATTGATGATGATG
This sequence comes from Nicotiana sylvestris, assembly GCF_000393655.2. NCBI lineage: Eukaryota > Viridiplantae > Streptophyta > Magnoliopsida > Solanales > Solanaceae > Nicotiana > Nicotiana sylvestris. The sequence goes on from NC_091067.1 coordinate 83,086,662, forward strand.
AATGGGTCAAAGCTCGATTGGAACAGTTGAGCCTGATAGATGAGAAAAGATTGGCAGCAGTGTGCCATGGTCAGCTGTACCAGAAGAGAATGGCAAGAGCGTATAATAAAAAGGTGCGCCCCAGGAAGTTTGAAGTAGGGCAGCAGGTATTGAAGAAGATCCTCCCACATCAGGTCGAGGCGAAAGGCAAATTCGCCCCAAATTGGCAAGGGCCTTATATCGTGACCAGAGTCTTGGCCAATGGTGCTTTGTGTTTGACAGATGTCGAAGGTAGATGTGTCGACATGGCTATCAATTCAGATGCAGTCAAGAGATATTATGCGTAATTTCTTTAAATTATGGCAATTTTGGTTTATTTGTTTGTATTTGGCATTTGTTGAATAATGAGATGACGGAGGCAATTCTTTCTTCTATCCAAACACTTTTAACCTTCGCTTCCCCCTTTGAGCCTTGAGCAAATTCTTTCAATACCCCTCTTTTGGAATCACTAATGGGAAAGATACGAAAAAAGGGAAAAGAAACGAAAGGAAAAGAAAAGAAAAAGAAAAAGAAAGGGAAAAGAAAGGAAAAGAAAAGAAAAAGAAAAAGAAAAGGAAAAGAAAATGAAAAGAAAGAAAAGAAAAATCAAGGAATATAAAACCGTGGGAACTACGTTTGACCTGATTCCTCAAAGAGGATACGTAGGCGCCTCACGGCTCGGTCATAGTATGCATCATAGCAAATATAGGATGCATAATGTACATAGTATGCATCATAGCAAATATAGGATGCATAATGTACATAGTGTGCATAATAGGCACAATGTGCGTAACGCACGTAGCTCAACATAAGCATAAAAGATAAATTCCCCAAGCAAGAAAACTGGGGCAGAAGTTATGTTTTGAGTTCCAACAAAGGTTTGATTCCAAAAGTCGTAGCACATCACCCTTCAAATTTGTTTTCATTTTTATAGCCTTTCTTCAAACCCACACCAAAACCAACGTCAACATCCAAAAGACCTCCCGATCAATGTTCGAGAGATGCCAAATCCGGCAAATAAGACCGAGAATGATACACTGATCCCCAGCAAAGAAGAGGATCGTGAGACTGGGAATGAATTGATAGTCAAAGGAATCTCCAGAAGAGAGGGTCGTATCTACAACGCCCCGATTCATCGAAAGAAATAAAATGAGAGAGTCTCATCGGTGAAAACCTTCGCAGGCACCGAGAGGCGACGTAAGACGAGGGATATGAAATGAGAGAGTCTTATTGGTGAAAACCTTCACAGGCACCATAAGGCGCCGGGAGATGAGAGAAAAGAGAGAGTCTCATTAGTGAAAACCCCTCGAAGGGCACTATGAGGCGACAAGATAGAGCAGCAAAAGCTACCACATTCGCAACAAGATGAACATCCATTTATCATCCCCAGCAAGTCAGACCATCGGACAAATCGATTGATACAAATAGACTGGGTCGGGAATCTATGGTGCACGCCATGATCACGGGGACCAGTCATGTCCTCCAGATAAGTTCTTTTGATTAGCTCCTCCCACAAAATATTGGTTCACAAAGTTTTTCTCTTTTCCATATCTTTATTTTCTTTTCCTAAAATGTGTCTTTAAAGGATTTTTCAAAGCTTACTACCAGAAATCGAAGGGGAATTCATCCAATTCAGGAGAATACAAACAGTCCTAAAAGCCGGCCCCAGGCAATGCAGGGACATGTGCTCGGAAATTTTGAAAGAAGTAAGCTCCAAAAGGGAGTGGTTTCGGGAGTTAGAAGCAGACTCCCACATCATGTGTTTTAAAAGAAAGCAGAAAAGGGGATAAACTGAAAACCGATCCCCAGCAGGCTAGAAACCCCCCCAACAGGCAACTTTGCCCGCCCACCAGTATAATGCGGGAATACATTTTAAGTTCTAGGTCGCCCACCAGTATAATGCGGGAATACATTTAAGTTCTAGGTCGCCCACCAGTATAATGCGGGAATACATTTTAAGTTCTAGGTCGCCCACCAGTATAATGCGGGAATACATTTAAGTTCTAGGTCGCCCACCAGTATAATGCGGGAATACATTTTAAGTTCTAGGTCGCCCACCAGTATAATGCGGGAATACTTTTAAGTTCTAGGTCGCCCACCAGTATAATGCGGGAATACATTTTAAGTTCTAGGTCGCCCACCAGTATAATGCGGGAATACATTTAAGTTCTAGGTCGCCCACCAGTATAATGCGGGAATACTTTTAAGTTCTAGGTCGCCCACCAGTATAATGCGGGAATACTTTTAAGTTCTAGGTCGCCCACCAGTAAAATGCGGGAATACATTTAAGTTCTAGGTCGCCCACCAGTAAAATGCGGGAATACATTTAAGTTCTAGGTCGCCCACCAGTATAATGCGGGAATACTTTTAAGTTCTAGGTCGCCCACCAGTATAATGCGGGAATACATTTAAGTTCTAGGTCGCCCACCAGTATAATGCGGGAATACTTTTAAGTTCTAGGTCGCCCACCAGTATAATGCGGGAATACTTTTAAGTTCTAGGTCGCCCACCAGTATAATGCGGGAATACATTTAAGTTCTAGGTCGCCCACCAGTATAATGCGGGAATACTTTTAAGTTCTAGGTCGCCCACCAGTAAAATGCGGGAATACTTTTAAGTTCTAGGTCGCCCACCAGTAAAATGCGGGAATACTTTTAAGTTCTAGGTCGCCCACCAGTATAATGCGGGAATACTTTTAAGTTCTAGGTCGCCCACCAGTATAATGCGGGAATACATTTAAGTTCTAGGTCGCCCACCAGTATAATGCGGGAATACTTTTAAGTTCTAGGTCGCCCACCAGTATAATGCGGGAATACTTTTAAGTTCTAGGTCGCCCACCAGTAAAATGCGGGAATACATTTAAGTTCTAGGTCGCCCACCAGTATAATGCGGGAATACTTTTAAGTTCTAGGTCGCCCACCAGTATAATGCGGGAATACATTTAAGTTCTAGGTCGCCCACCAGTATAATGCGGGAATACATTTTAAGTTCTAGGTCGCCCACCAGTAAAATGCGGGAATACATTTAAGTTCTAGGTCGCCCACCAGTATAATGCGGGAATACTTTTAAGTTCTAGGTCGCCCACCAGTATAATGCGGGAATACATTTAAGTTCTAGGTCGCCCACCAGTATAATGCGGGAATACATTTTAAGTTCTAGGTCGCCCACCAGTAAAATGCGGGAATACATTTAAGTTCTAGGTCGCCCACCAGTATAATGCGGGAATACTTTTAAGTTCTAGGTCGCCCACCAGTATAATGCGGGAATACATTTAAGTTCTAGGTCGCCCACCAGTATAATGCGGGAATACTTTTAAGTTCTAGGTCGCCCACCAGTATAAATGCGGGAATACTTTTAAATTCTAGGTCGCCCACCAGTATAATGCGGGAATACTTTTAAGTTCTAGGTCGCCCACCAGTATAATGCGGGAATACATTTAAGTTCTAGGTCGCCCACCAGTATAATGCGGGAATACATTTTAAGTTCTAGGTCGCCCACCAGTAAAATGCGGGAATACTTTTAAGTTCTAGGTCGCCCACCAGTAAAATGCGGGAATACTTTTAAGTTCTAGGTCGCCCACCAGTATAATGCGGGAATACATTTTAAGTTCTAGGTCTCCCACCAGTATAATGCGGGAATACATTTTAAGTTCTAGGTCGCCCACCAGTATAATGCGGGAATACATTTTAAGTTCTAGGTCGCCCACCAGTATAATGCGGGAATACATTTTAAGTTCTAGGTCGTCCACCAGTATAATGCGGGAATACATTTTAAGTTCTAGGTCGTCCACCAGTATAATGCGGGAATACATTTTAAGTTCTAGGTCGTCCACCAGTATAATGCGGGAATACATTCAGCTCTAGATTTTGGAATCAGTCACCCCACCTGAAGACAGAAGGTTACAACAGAGATCCCCAAACGGGAAAACAATAAAATCCCCAGCACCAAGAAGCAGATAACTGCAGAGGCAGGCGCGCAATTCAAAAGGAAAAAGGGACGCATCTCAAAAGAAGCAGTTTGGGAGCGTTGTAGCATGCCCAGCATGACAATACTGATGAAGAGCCATACCACTGAAGAAACCATTGGAAGATCTAAAGAAGAAAGCCGTGTCCCCAGCAAATCAAGCAAAGTGATGAGAACTGACATTCAGAAAAGGTGAAGGACCAGCATCATCGCCAAGTTCACAAAATAAAGGCGTCGGAGGAAAGCATCAGCCGACAAGAAAGCAAGGCAACAAGAGCAAGTTGAAGATGGATGAAGTTTCAGGATCCTCAGTTTAACTTAGCTTCTTGTTTTCCTTTTAGAGCAATGTAATAGGGAGATCGGTTGAGCAGTAGCATCCTACAGCAACATACAACAGCGCACAACAACAGCAAACACTACAGCCACACGGTAGTCCCAGCTACCAAAATTTCCCGAACTACATTGACCTGATTCCTGTTCAGCCCAGGATATGTAGGAAACCTCTGAAGCAAAGGTTCGGTCAAATCTTTTTCGAAAAAAAAAAAAAAAAAAAACGCTTCACACGGAGTATTCGGACGGGCAAAAATCGCTCGCTTTATCTTTGCGCGAAGACCCTTCGTGTCTTCGTGCAAAGAGGGGCAGCTGTAAGCACGTGATTTTTGCTTCACGGACAATCGCTCCAAAAGAAAATAAAAATAGTGGCAAAAGGCTTCGCTATACAATTTTTCGATCTTTCCGTGACATGTGTTGTTAGTCGTTTGTGAGTCTGCCCATTTTGCATCCAGTCACTATCAAACAAAATACAAAACTATGTGTCGGTAAAAGAAAATTCAAAATATATATATATATGTGTGCATCGTTCGTTCTAGGTTTTTAGTTAACTTACTTAAATATTTTTGTGATAATGGTGTTAAAATGTTACATTGTTGTTTAGTTTTAATTTCGTTGTTTTATTATCTATTATTTTTATTTTTTGTTTGTTTTGTTTTAAAAGAAAAATGAAAAAATAATAATAATAAAGAAAGCAAAAGAGTGAAAGAAAACCGGTTTGGGCCAAAGAAGAAATGAAACAAAGCAGGCCCAAACCAGCACCAAAACCCAGTCCAAATCAGGCTGCCCCAACAGGACCCCCAAACGACGTCGCATCAGTACCCCTGATTAGAACCATTGATCTGACTCAAACGAACGGTCCCGATCAGGCCACTCGTTCGACCCCAAACGACGTCGTCTAAGGAAGGTGATCTGAGCCGTCCAACCCCTTGATCCAACGGACCTAGGCCATTCCCCTAAACCCGCCCAGTTTTGACCCGATCCAACCTTACCCGTTCTCACCCACTACCAAAACACAAACGACACCGTTTTCCCTAAGTGAATAGATCCTGGCCATAGGTCTCGTTTGATCCAACGGCCAGGATCTAAGCCCCTAGATCGTATATAAGCCTAACCCCTTACCCCCACGCCCCAAACCAAACCCCCCTAGCCCCACTGTTCACCTTCGTCCCCGAACCCCCCTCCTCTCAAAACCTAAGAAACCTTAGGTTCCTCCCCTGTAACCCCGGCCACTCGGATTCCGATGACCACCAAAATAACATCCCCGATGCACCCAGCCACCCTGAACACGAATCCGTTAACCGCTCACCTCGAATCAACCTGTAGCCTCTCGAATCTTCAAACGAAGAATCGAGCAAAAACTAGATCTACACCGATTGACCCCAAACTCACACCACAGCCCCTCCTGACCTCCCTCACCCCCTGAGTGGCTTTGGTTCCGTTCGAATCTGACTAGAATTGAACGGTTCCCAAATCGAACCTCAAGAGCCCTAGGATTCAGATCTATGGGTTTTGTTCGAATCAGTGGCAGGATCAGGGTCTAGCAGACTTTTACCAAAGTGTTCTCAGTTGAGAACACTTCGGTTAAAGTCCATTAGACCCCAAAATCACCTGGCCCGAGTTCGAATTTGAATCGATCTTAGTTTCATTTTTCTGAGGTATTTTTCCTTTTTCTTTTGCCCTCCTAAAATCTATCTGTCGTTCGTATTCTAGTTTGTTTGTTCCGCGACTCATCTGTCCATGTGTGTACGTTTTAAGTTAATAATGAGTTGGTTGTTGGTTTATTGGTTGCTTGCTGTGTATTATAGCTTGTATAGTCATCTAAATAAGCGTCGTCAACTGAATTCACTTGAAAGGTGTCATAGCTTGTGTAGTCATCTAAATGAGTCTACATTTCAGTATTGATTACTATGCCTGTTTCTTGTTGGCGTTACTTGTATCGGCATGACCAACTTGTACCCTTTAATTGACACCCTGTTTGCTGAAAGTTTGAATCATTGCCTGAATTTGGGCAGAGAACTGGCAATTAGCTTCAGAAATCTAACAAATCAGCCTGAAAACAGTTTGAGTTTAATTAGCTAGTAGTCAGGTATTGGCTGAAATTAGTGAGGTCTATATACTAACTATTAAGAGTTAGGGTAATACAGTAATATGCAAAGTGTAAGGGTAATCTTGGCATAAGGCAGGGTCTGATTAGGGGATAATTTCAGAATGTGTCAAGTGGTAATTAAAATAGGATTAAATTAATGCTAATGGGGGACCAGACCTAAGAGTATGGGAATTAATTGAATACTTAACTAAACCCATAACCCTTGATTAGAGTAATATAGACAGGGCATGGGGGCTGTTTAAGGATTCCAAGAAAGATGCCTTTAGGCATGGGGAGTTAAGGGGTATGGGCAGTCTGCAAGTAGGAGGGAGGCAGCTTAGCTGCCCTTGGTCATATGGCTTATAAATAGGCCATTTGATAACTTAAACGAGGCTGGACATTTTTCTTAGTCTTCAGAAAAGAAAAACAAGAAACATAAAGTCTCGGAATATTGTAACCAAACACTGTCTGAAAATTACATAAGAGTTTATGTTGGTTTAGCTGTCTTGGCCAATTACTGTTGTTTGCCTGTTTGAGCCACTTGTAGTTATTGAATTGCTGGGGTGTTTACATTGAATACTCTGCTGTCTCTGTTGGTTCCTACTCTGTTTCTGGGATTTGTTGTTTGTTGCTCGACTACTCGGGAGCTTCATCTTTGTTGGTTGATTTTGTTGCTGTGTTGTTGCTGTGTGTCTGCTGCTGCTGTATTCGTGCATACTACTCAACTGATCACTTTCTTTCTTCCTTTCCTTCCTATACCAGGTACACACCCAATACACTGTCAGATGTAGCTGGAAATTTGAGCATGAATGTAAATGAAAGACCTGAAGAATTTTGTTTATATACATAGTTTGCCCTTTTAAATATCATGTAATGTAGGCAAATTTTATGCCTGTTTTGGATGTTGGAGATAGCCTTCAGGCCTGATAACTATCAATGAATGTTAGTTGAATGTTAGATTGTGCATATAGGATGGTGATAAGAGTATGCTTAAGGCAACAGGTTGTATCTCAGATTTAGTGCAATAGTGTAGTATAAGCATGTAATGCATGCCAAGCCTAAAATTCGTACACTAAATGAGTTCTCTCCTTTCCAGTAAATTGCTATATATAACTCTTAAAACCATGTCTTAAGATCAGGAACACAAATTCAGGGCCTCAACCTCACAAGGGTCGAGTTCAGGCCAAAACAGGCCAAGCCAGCCTGCTTCGAACAAGCAGTGGTCCAGGTCTGGCCAATCACACTGGGCTGGATTTGGGCCTGTGATTACTTGTTCGGACAGCCTCATTTCTGATTTTAGGCATTTCTGAATGTTGTTACAAACAACTTGCAAGCATGTAATTAATTAGGACTATCTACTGTTTTCAATTGATAAGGACAAACGCGATAAGAAACGTAGTTGCTATAGGATATCCTTTTAAAATAAGAACGAGATGAGCCTCGATGAAAATAAACAAAACGTGCATATGCGGGGCCCTTGTTAAATGTATATTATTGAAGCATTTAGTTTCCAGGACGGGTTGCTTAGCAAATCTCACAACCCTCCTAAAATAACAACACGTTAGTCTCTTTAGGATACGCTTTAATAAACCTTACCTTCTTAAACTCGGGTGCACATTTATGTGACCCAAATCCAAATCTCGACGGATTCGAAATGTATTTCTAATCACGGGTACATTGATTGTGACGTGGTTCGAGATGCGTGTCCATGACGTTGCAAATTCATTTAAAAAAAAAAATTAAGAATGAGATGAGCCTCGCCAAATAAAAATACAAATTGCGGGGCCCTCAGTAAATATTTGCTTTAAAAATTATTTGGACTTCGGGATGGACCGTTTAGTAAAATTCCACGGTCTTACCCAAAATAAATACGCTAGTCGCTTTAGGCGCGCCTTTAATAATTTAATTTCCTTAAACTCGGGTGCACATTGATGTGACCCAAATCCAAATCTCAACGGAGTCAAAGTGTGTCGACGACCACGGGTACATTGATTGTAACGTGGTTCGAGATATATTTTCCACGATGTTGCCATTCTTGATAAAAATAACAGTAAATGATAAAAGCGGTTGAAAGATAAAATTTACACATAAGTTCATATTGTATTTAAAATCAGATAAATAAGCCCAATATAACAGTTGAGCGACCGTGCTAGAACCACGGAACTCGGGAATGCCTAACACCTTCTCCCGGGTTAACAGAATTCCTTATCCGGATTTCTGGTGCGCAGACTGTAATATAGAGTCATTCTTTTCCTCGATTCGGGATTAAAATTGGTGACTTGGGACACCCTAAATCTTCCAAGTGGCGACTCTGAAATAAATAAACCAATCCCGTTTCGATTGTCCTTTAATTGGAAAAAACTCCCCTGCGCCCCCGCGGGCGCGGAAAAAGGAGGTGTGACAATGGTTAACTACCAAGACAATTAGGGTTGTCTCATTTCTTTCTACTCTAGATTGTACCATTAAACTTAGATCAATAGGTAATCTTCTCTTCCTATCGAATTCCAGACGTATTGAATGCTCAAGCGATGGGAAAGAAAAACCCAAGGCCCTAGAGATGATGATTTCCCATTGGTGTATAATTATGGAGTACAGGTTGGTAACAAATGAGACTTGAGAGGATGTTAAAAGTGGGATGCAATGGATAGTAGTACAGACTTGAGCATAACCTTATCAGAAAATACAAAAGCAGTTATTATGTTTTAAAGTTATAAGTTTACCTTAGTTACCAGTTATACAGTCTTTCATTTAGCAGGTTTATGGTTATTTAGTATGCCAGTAATCAGTTATTCCGTTACCAAATTTCCAATTTTCAGTGTATCCAAATTCTAGTGACTTGTGAGTATACAGTGATGCCTATGGGTACTAAAAGAAAATGTAACTAATGGTGATTATAGCAAAATCTTCACATATTTTAGGTCCGGATTAAGACCCAAGACTCATCGGATGGTGTAGGAAGTGAATTATGAGATGATGATATCTCTGAAGGACAAGTTTATGTATAGTAGTGTATCGTATATGTTTTACATCATGAAACAATTTTATTTTAATTCTTAGAAATGGATCCATAAGTTGGATGATGATAATTCACATGTTAGACCCAAAAGTGTAACAAGTTAAAAATTTGATCGCAACTGTCATAGAATTGGTCATTATAGTTTCGGACAGAAAAGAGCCTAAGAAAAAAAATAAATAGGAGTCAAAAATGTTTGTTATAACTAAAGACGTGTCTTTCGTACGATTCATGTATATGACTAAGAAGATATTATGTACGGAATGAGAATCAAGAGCAATCGGTTTTGAATTCTCGGGGAATAATTTTAAGCTATTCAGATTTATTCATATTAGAACTACAAAGTACCACGTTAGTAAGTTACTTTAAGAAACAACTTATTGTGGGATAAAGGGTATGACAGTTCCCCTTAGGTTATGTGACTAAGTGTTTACCCCGAACGTTTATAGTTTGATATGATTTTGAAGTGGATAGAGGTTTGATATTCCAATTTCATTTAAGACAGATGAAATTTCCCAAAGTGTGATCCATGTACATAGTACAAAAGAAAGATAGTGTGCGACCATAGAATAGAGTCAGATGATGAGAGAAGTTAGGAATAACCTTATGCTTTACTTTAGTTATTCAAAGAAGAACAAGAAAATGTGGTGCTAGCAGGTGGTTAGTAAAACAATAGTAAGTAAGTTTTGAGTAGATACATTGAATTAGCAATTTTAACTAATTTAGTAAATGTACTATTTGATTTACTTAGCTAGGTTAACACTAGTGAGTGGGTAAAAGTTTGAAATACCGAACGCGTACTAGAACCCAAAGATTTTAAGTTAAACCCGATGTATAGTGACAGTGAAAAAAAATAGCTAGTAGTAAGAGATCAACCACAGAAGAATAGCCTTTAAGAATTATAAAAAAGTGGTTTCCCCAAGATTTACAATGTGATCAGAGTTAAATCATTAAGATTATGTATGATAGTTGTGAATACATTAGCTTTCCATTTATGTAAGTAATTCGGTTTTTCCGAGTAAGAAATATTACTCAAGAGTAAGTTGGAAAATGAGTCATCATTGACGTAAAGTGCAAAGAATTGCAGAAGATAAGGAAAGTTGTTCGGATCCCAACAAAAGGAAAGGATTTGCAAGTATAAGACCTTAACCATTGGTCTAAGGGGGAGATGTGAAAATCATCAATAACTCCCGTTGGAGAATTTGAAACCCTCATGTTAGAATGGGATATGAAAACTATAAAAGCATGCCCATTTATATGTCATGAGGGCAGTGCCATTGTACGAGACTCTAATCTTTGTAGTACTAGTCAAAGACTTAGCTCGCAATAATAATATAAGTGTTTTCAGGAAGTGATTAAGAAGATAATCATGTATGGGAAGTATAGCTCATGATTGAGTCAGATAAGAGAACTCTGGTGAAAGAAGTTCACTGCTTAGTCAAGCTAGGATTTTGACTTTTGGACTCCGAAAGTGGTGGAGTTGTCATCCAGAATAGGACTTGTTCCTCCTTAGTAGCCGAAGTGAAGGAGAAAAGTTTGATGATCTCTACTTGGTGTAGCTGAAAGAGGTGATTCACAGGCAGAAGACAATGGCTTTTGGACAAGGGGGAAATGATGGTACTTTAAGGTACCAAGCCTGAATGTGTATCCAGACATAGATAGACTTAGAGAAAGAGGTTCATGTTAGAAGCCCATAGTTACAAGTATTATATCTATCAAGGTTCCCCAAAGATGTATCATGATCTCAAGGAGATTTATTAGTGGAACGACATGAAAAAGAATGTCGCAGACTTTGTGGCCAAGTGTCTGAATTGTCAGCAAGTGAAAGTTGAGTAGCACAAATCCTAGTATTTTACCATATAATATACATATCCTTTAGTGGAGATGGTAAATATGGACCTTATAATAGGATTATCTCGCTCATTTTCAAAGCATGATTTGTATGGGTGATGTAGATCGCCAATTGGTTGGTTCGAAGTTGGCGAAGCAGAGTTGTTGGGACCAGATTTTGTCAATAAGTCTACGTATAAAGTCAAGTTCATTCAAGAGCATTTGAAGATAGCTCAAAGTTGCCAAAAGTCCTATTCAAACATGCAACATAGAGACCTAGAGTTTCTAGTTAATGATTGGGTGTTTCTAAAAGTTTCGCCTATGAAAGATGTTATAAGATTTGGGAAGAAAGGAAAGATCAGTCCCAGATACATCAGGTCGTATAGGATCCTACGAAGTATCAGGCAAGTAGCTTATGAATTAGAGTTTCCATCAGAATTGGTGATTGTACACCCAGTATTTCATGTGTCATGTTATAACATTCAAGTTTCCAGTATTCAAATCTCATGTCACGACATTTATATTTCCAGAATTCCAGTATTCAGATCTCATGTTAGAACATTCAAGTCAGTTCAGTACTCATATACTCATGTCAGTATAGTACTCAGATACTCATGCTAGCTTAGTACTCAGTTATTGATGTCAATTCAGTACTCAAATACTCATGTCAGTCCAGTACTCACATATTCATGGCAACTTAGTACTCAGATATTGATGTTAGTTTAGTGATCAGATATTCACGTTAGTTCAGTACTCGAATGTTCGTACCAGTTCAGTATTCATATATCTACGTTAGTTCAGAATTCACATATCCATAACAGACTAGTATTCACGTATATATTTCATGTTATACGTATTATGATACCCTGTAAGGCTTGTGTTATGCTCTGTTAGCTGGCAAGTGTTTGGAGAAATGTTAAAGGTAAGTAAACTTCTCATTCAAACCTTATATTTTAATCTCCATGTCTTTCAGTATTCAGTCAGCTCATTATTTAGTTAGTTCAATAGCAATTCAGTTCAGTACTTATTTAGTTTAGTATCTTAGCAGTTTAGTAATCATGTATTTATTTAGTTTAGTAAGCATGTATTCATGATAGTTTAGCATTCACACGTTTCCATCAGCTGGTTTAAGGTCCATAGTTTGTCGTTGTTACAATCAAGACAATCATTCAAGGACGAATGATCCCAAGGGGGAGATAATGAAACACTCCATAAATTCAGATTAGTTGTGATTGCGTTATTAGAGTATTAAGGTGACCTTTTAGACATGTGAAGTCCTATCGGGATGAGTATGGGTGGAAATAATTATTTTAAAATCAAGACCAAGAGTGAGGTGCATAAAATTCGATTGGATCAACTAAGTTTATAGGAAGTCCGTCTCACGACCATAGACAATACAAGGCCACAAAAACTCATGGCCATATACCGTGCAATGTCCAGGGCATTAACCTCAGCGCCCCTGATAGTGCAAGGCACTGTCCAGGGCATTAACCTTAGCGCCCCTAACAGTGCAAGGCACAGTAGTTTTGGCGCCTCTGATGGCGCCTTGCATAGTTATTTTGACGCCCTAATGATGCCCCGCGCCGATGATGTTTACCTGAGCTACTTTTATTTCCTCCTTAATTTTTGGGACGTGTACACTTATTTAAACCCTACCTCGTTCCCTACCTCTAGAAAGGGAAGCTCTTAAGAACCCAACTTCCCCAAGGTCCCTCCATCATGCAAGGTAAGTTCTAACAATGATTCTAAGTTAATTTCGATTCTCCAACACCTTATTAACATGGGTAAATCCTTTCAATCATTAGATATTCGATCGGGACATCGTTTTTGAGAAAAGAAACCTTAAAACTAAAATTTAAAGAGTATTGAACGTCAAAAAGGTAATTGTATACGGTCAAAATCGGAGAGCTCAATTTCAAGGACTTAAAGGTACCTCTGGCTCGAGTTCGGGAACAAAGTAAAGACATGATCTGATTGGATACCCATCATGATCTACCTCGAGGAAGTACAATGTCGATGACACTCAAGAAAGAGCAGGAATTTCTCAACGACACGTGGATCAGGGCACAAATTAAGGGATAAGATTTATACGAAGTAGTACGAGTTCGTACTAGGTTGTTATACAATAGGACCAATAGAATTCTTTACCATAATTGAAAATGTACCATATTAGGGTTTCCCCCTTCTATATAAAGAGGGCACCAATCATTTGTAAAGATCATCTCATTCACTGCAATAGAACATTCTACTATGCTTTTCTTGTTTACTGTGCTCCACAATTGTTCCTCAGCTTTATTGTTTTTACTTTATTATTAATACTTTATTTGCTCTTAACTCACCTTGAGGCCCCCGAGATAATCGAGCTCGAGGCCCCCGTTGCTCTAACAACACTGGTTTGATTCATCTATTCTTCTTACTTAAATGTAATATTACTTGTATATTCACTAGTATTGGAATAAATCACATATCTTTAAAATCACAAATCACCTTTAATTGTTATTCACATTTTTTGAGGTAAACAATTTGATGCTCACCATGGGGCTAAAGATAATAGTGATTATTTTAGTGTTATTTTTCTGATAACTCACGTTATTCTTCACACTTTTTCTTATCAAAGATTCTTTGATTTCAGGCTAAGATATGCTCAGCAAACGCACCCGTGTATGGAAACGACAGTCTCGGATCCCATGGAAACAGCACTATAGTAGTCGGTGTACCACCAATCAACCCTGAGGAAATGCCAAATATAGAGCCAGTTGATATCAGTTCACATAATGCTCTAAACGCGTACTCGGCACAAATCCCGTAGGGAATGAACGCAGGGAAGTTCGATCTGGTGACCAAAGAGCACGAGGAATGGGAGATGGGGGGGATCAGCCTCCAAGTGATATTTGAGATCAAATGGAAATAACTCAGGGACTGACCCCACTATCATAAGGATGCTCGAAGAGCTCTCCAAAAGGATCGAGACCGGAGAAATGATGATTGAAGAAAATGACAAAAAGGTGGAGACATATAACTCAAGGGTCGACCAGATACCGGGAGCACCTCCGATTTTGAAAGGACTGGACTCGAAGAAGTTCGTGCAAAAATCATTCCCCCAGAGTGCGGCTCTGAAGCCCATCCCGAAGAAGTTTTGGATGCCAAACATCCTAAAATACAATGGGACCGCTGATCCCAATGAGCACATCACCACATATACTTGTGGCATAAAAGGAAATGATTTGGAAGACGATGAGATTGAGTCTGTCTTGCTAAAAAAGTTTAGGAAAACTCTGTCTAAGGGTGCCATGATTTGGTACCATAACTTACCCCCAAACTCTATTGATTCATTTGCCATGTTGGCAGACTTATTTGTAAAGGCACATGGCGGTGCCATAAAAGTTGCAACAAGGAAGTCCGATGTATTCAAAATAAAGCAAAGGGAAAACGAGATGTTGAGGGAGTTTGTATCATGTTTCTACTCAAAACGAATGGAGTTACCACCAGTCTCCGATGACTAGACCGTACAAGCCTTTACTCAGGGGCTAAATGAATGAAGTTTGATAGCTTCAAAGCAACTGAAGTAGAACTTGATCGAGTATCCCATCGTGACTTGGGCTGATGTGCATAACATGTACCAATCAAAAATTAGGGTCGAGGATGACCAGTTGGTAGGCCCCTCGAGCTCAGTTTATCCAAGCAGGTTACTAGCAAAGGAGTCAGGAAATTCAGAGAGGGGGTCAAGGTTGAATAAGGAAAGATATCAGCCGTACGTCGAGGATCGAAGGAACATTTCAAGGCGCAACATACCTCGAAATGATCGAGGTCAAAGTTCTCGAGGACTCATGAGTAAAACCGAGTTTGATAGGAACTTGGGACCGATAGAAGCACCCCAATTATCGGAGTACAACTTCAGTATCGATGCCTTGGGGTATCGTCTCAGCCATTGGCAAAATTAGAGATACTAGATGGCCCAAGCCTATACAGACCGATCATTCTCAAAGGAAACCCAACTTGATGTGCAAGTACCATGGTATCCATGGGAATAAAATTGAGGATTGCAGGCATCTTAGAGAAGAGGTAGCCCGGTTGTTCAACGAGGGGCATCTTCGTGAATTTCTTAGTGACCGGGGCAAGAACCATTTCCAAGAAAGTGACTTAGACAGGAAGAATGAACCTAAAGAACCTCAACATGTCATTCACATGATCATCGGTGGAGTCAACATCCCACAGGGACCTATATTCAAACGTACCAAAGTATCCATCACAAGGGAGAAACGGACTCGGGACTACATGCCCGAGGACACCCTCACATTCAGTGAGAAAGACATCGAGGCCTTATCTCAGCCCCACAATGATGTACTGGTAATTTTTATCCTTTTAAATAAAGCTAAAGTTAAATGTGTTCTCGTGGATCCAGGTAGTTCGACAAATATAATCAGGTCAAGGGTCGTGGAGTAGCTCGGTATGCTCGATCAAATCATACCATCATCTCGAGTCTTGAATGGCTTCAAAATAGCAAGTGAAACAATAAAGGGAGAAATCATCCTCCCAGTCAATGTGGCCGAAACCATATAAGACACCAAATTTCACGTCATCAAAGGTGACATGAGGTATAATGCTTTGCTTGGAAGGTCGTGGATCCATAACATGAGGGTGGTGCCATCGACCTTTCATCAAATGATGAAGTTTCCAACAAATGGCGTGAAAACAATATATGGAGAGCAGCATGCAGCTTAGGAGATGTTTGCAGTACATGACTTGTCACCGGTATTGACACAATCCATATCGAAAAGGTCAAAGGACAATCAGGTGGCCAAATAGCAATCACATCACATACCCTCAATTGGGCCCGAGGGACAGGTGGTCGAGGATAAAGAAGAAGATTTCTTCATCCCCCGAGCCTTCGTTGCCCCCAAGGAATTGGATGCAACGAAGTCCATGGTCGAAGAACTCGAGTAGGCCATATTGATCGAGCATCTTCCAGAACAAAAGGTATACCTGGGACGGGGTTAACTACCGAACTCAGGAAAAAAACTCATTCAATTTCTTATCGATAACATTGATTGTTTCGCCTGGTACTACTTAGATATGACAGGGATCCCACCAGAGATAACTACCCATTGACTAAGTGTCGATCCCATATTTAAATCGATGAAGCAAAAGAGGAAACCTCAGTTCGAGGTAAAGCATGCATTCATCAAAGAAGAGGTAACCAAACTTCTCAAGAGAGGATCCATTAGGGAAGTAAATATCATGAATGGCTAGCTAACGTAGTGGTAGTCCCTAAAAAAGGGAATAAACTTAGAATGTGTGTAGACTACAAAGATTTGAACAAAGCATGCCCTAAAGATTCTTTCCCATTGCCAACATTGATTGTTTGATCGATGCTACGGCCGGCCACGAGACTCTTACTTTTCTCGATGCTTACTCCAGGTACAACAAATTCAAATGAACCCGAAGGACCAGGAAAAGACTTCGTTCATCAGGAAGTATGGTACGTATTGTTATAATGTAATTCCCTTCAGGCTAAAAAATACAGGAGTCACATATCAACGCCTAGTTAATAAGATGTTCGAACATCAAATAGGCAAATCCATGGAAACTTATATTGATGACATGCTAGTAAAGTCCCTGCGCGCAGAGGACCATTTGACCCATTTGCATGTGACGTTCGATATCCTAAGAAAGTACAACATTCAACCCCGAGAAATGTGCTTTTGGAGTCGGCTCGGGCAAGTTCTTAGGCTTCATGGTGTCGAATAGGGGTATCGAGATCAACCCTATTAAAATCAAAGCCATCGAGGAAATCACCTTAATGAACAATGTGAAAGTCGTACAATGGCTGACCTGACGGATAGATACCCTAGGCCATTTTATCTCGAGGTCATTAGATCAGAGCCATCATTTCTTTTCCCTACTCAAGAAGAAGAAGAACTTCACATGGACTCCGGAGTGCCAACAAGCCTTGGAAGAATTAAAATGGTATCTCTCGAGCCCAACCCTGCTCCATACTCCGAAGGAGGATGAAACACTCTACTTGTATTTAGCCGTGTCCGAGGTGGCAGTAAGTGGCGTGTTGTTTCAAGAAGAGCAAGGTACGCAATTTCCTGTCTATTATGTGAGTCGGACCCTAGGAGATGTTGAAACTATGTATCCACATTTGGAAAAGTTAGCTCTTGCATTAATAAGTGCATCTTGGAAATTAAAACCATATTTTCAATGCCACCCTATATGTGTATTGACTACATACCCACTTCGAAATGTATTGCATAAGCCCGAGTTATCGGGTAGATTGGCCAAATAGGCCATCGAACTTGAAGGGTATGATATTGAATATCAGCCTCGAACGGCTATCAAGTCTCAAATTTTGGCAGACTTCGTGGCCGATTTCGCGCCTGCACTCATACCCGAAGTAGAAAAGGAACTCTTGCTAAAAACGGCAGCATCATTTTAAAACTGCCTACAGGCAGTGTCATTAGGCAATCTATCAAAACTTCTAAATTGACTAACAATGAGACCGAGTATGAGGCCATGATTGCAAGTCTCGAACTAGCCAAGGGCCTTGGAGCAGAGGTCATCGAGGCAAAGTGTGACTCCCTTTTGGTAGTAAATTAAGTAAACGGGAGGTTCGAGGTTCGAGACGATTGAATGCAGAGGTACTTAGACAAACTTTAAGTGGCATTGTACCGCTTCAAAGAATGGACACTAGACCATGTACCCCGACAAAATAGTGAGGCCGATGCACTTGCAAACTTGGGGTCATCGGTTGAAGAAGATGATATCGTCCCGGGGACTGTCGTCCAACTATTGAGGTCAGTGGTCGAAGAAGGCCATGCAAAAATTAATTCAACAAGTTTAACGTGGGATTGGATGAATAAGTACATTGACTAATTGAAGCGCGGGAAGCTCCCCACGGACCCAAAAGAGTCGAGAGCACTTCGAGCCAAAGCAGCTCGATTCTCACTCGATGAAAATGGAATGTTGTATAGAAGAACCTTCGATGGACCACTGGCAGTATGCTTGGGACCCGAGGAAACTGATTATGTATTACGAGAAATCCACGAGGGAACGTATGGGAACCATTCTAGTATAGACTCTTTAGTTCGCAAGCTGATAAGAGCGGGGTATTATTGGGACAACATGGAAAAGGATACCAAGGAGTTCGTTCGAAGGTGTGATAAATGACAAAGATTTGCACCGATGATCCATCAACTCGGTGAACAACTCCATTCGGTCATATCCCTGTGGACATTCATGAAATAGGGGATGGACATCGTCGGCCCCCTACCAACGGCGCCAGGTAAAACTAAATTTATTTTATTTACGACTGACTACTTCTCAAAATGGGTAGAAGCGCAGGCCTTCGAGAAGATAAGAGAAAAAGAATTCATCGACTTCATATGGAACCACATCATATGTCAGTTCGGGATACCTGCCAAAATAGCATGTGACAATGAGAAACAATTCATCGGCAGCAAAGTAACAAAATTCCTCGAGGACCATAAAATCAAAAAGATTCTATCAGCGCCTTACCACCCAAGTGCAAATGGTCAGGCCGAGTCCACAAAAAAACCATCATTCAAAACTTAAAGAAAAGGTTAGATGATGCAAAGGGGAAATGGAGAGAAGTATTGCCCGAGATCTTATGGGCATATCGAACGACGTCAAAGTCGAGCACGGGGAAGACCTCATTTTCTTTGGTATACAGGTCTGAAGCATTTATCAAAGTCGAAGTCGGGGAACCTAGCGTCAGGTTTCAGCATGCCACCGAGGACTCAAATCACGAAGCTATGAACACTTCTCTCGAACTACTAGATGAAAAACGTGAGGCCGCATTAATTCGAATGGCCGCGCAAAAATAAAGGATCAAAAGGTATTACAATAGAAGGACGAACCTTCGATATTTCGGAAGGGAAACTAGGCCCAAATTGGGAAGGACCGTACCATGTCCTCGGAGTTGTAAGGAAAGGATCCTACAAACTTAGCACAATAGAAGGCAAGCAACTACCAAACAATTGGAATATATCGTTGCTCAAACGCTATTACTGCTGAGGTATGACCTCCTCCCCCTTTTTCAATTCGTATTGAAAACTAACTCCTTGAAGATGCGATTGGAAACATAGAGGCACCTTTCAGCTCGAAGTCCTTGGGTTTTAAAGTATGTGTTGCACTCTTTTTCCCTTAGATTGGGTTTTATCCCAAATGGATTGTACCGACAAGGTTTTTAATGAGGCAACACCTATATGCTACCTAAGGAATATTCAACAAGTATTCAAGGTTTTCAATCAACCTCGAACACTGGGGGGCATCACCCTCGGAGGATGTATTCTTGAAGAAAGCAATTCACACCAAGGAGGGCCTCGGTAGGGGAATGTTGTAATGGGCCAAACGGTCAAATGAATCGTATCCATGTAGAATAGTCGAGCCCCCAGCGGAAAAACATGTATGCATGTATCAATTATTTGAAGAAGCATTCTTATTATATCGAAACATTTTGTGCCTTAAAGAAGTTCACTATTTCCATATTGATATTCCTATATGAAACGGCTCGAGGGCCAAAAATGCACCCGGATACTCAGGGACTGTCATCGATAGTCGACACATCGAGTCATCAAACACTCAAACTTATAAGACCTCAAAGAGGCACGCTCGAACTTATAAGATCTCTAAGAGGCACACTCGAGCTCACAAGACCTCAAAGAGGCATCCCCTCAATATTAAGGCCACACTCGGGGACTAAAGGATACGGCCATATAAAAAACTACGGTCATATAAAAAGGCTATTGCCAAAATAATACAGCTCAGAGACGTCCGGCTTCTACCATAAAACTAAAAGGCCTTCAAATACTTTAAAAACCGTTTAAATCAGGCTACCCTCGACAAAAGAAAACTATAAGGGGCTTCGATAAAATCAGCCCTCAAATAATGCAAAGGCATCAATAACATCAGCCTTCGAAAAAAACTCAAGAGGTGTTCGATTATCGTTGCATATCGAATTACAAACAAGGTTCAAATTGATCGAACCTTCAAAAATCGAAAAGTACATGCTAAGGCATACCAAAATTTTCACTAAGTCTTTAGCCAGAAAGAGGAAAAAATTATAGCCATTTTAGAGGCCGATTGGCCCTACCTAAAGAGCCTAAGGTCCAACCCAAAAAGATCCTAGGGGCTAACTCTAAAGAGCCTAAGGGCCGATATTTAAAAGCCTAAGGGCCAATGTTTAGGGAGCTTAAAGGCCGAAGCACACCATGCTCGAGACCTTACCTAGCTCAAACTCAAAAGTCCTTCACCCCGAGCTGACGTTGAATCAACTTAAGGCTCGGCTCGAAGTTTGAACCTTAAAGGATAACCTAAGGGTATTATATTCTAAGTCTAATACAATCGGACTGATTGTCAACAATACCAAATCTCATTTCAAAAGTGAAGGCAAGGCGGAATTTAACACAAAAACAAAGATGAAGCAAAAGTCTTTTATATTCAAGAGATGGTCCAAATCACATTTACAAAACTCCCCCATGGAGCCCTTATATAAAATTAAAGAGAACCTAGTCTATTGTCGGGGTCACTTGCTCGGGGCAGCATCTATCGAAACTAGATCTTTGGTGGTCTGGCCTTTGGCAGCCTGATCTTCGGGGGCCCCTTCTTCCTCGGGGACTTCATCTTTGTCCTCCCCACTCTCGGAGCCGCTGACAAAACCTCATCATTATAGAGCAATGCAGCTGCCTCTTCTTCCAAAGCCTTCACCTTCTCAATTTCTGCAGAAAGGTCAAAGCCTTTGGCATGCACTTCCTTGAGAGTATGCCTTCGAGATTCCAGCCGAGCATGATTGATGGCGCAATATAACTTAAGCTCAGCTGTAGCAGATATCTCCCTAGCCCAAGTATTGTCAATTGAAGCATCGGTTTGGTATGAAGACACGAACACATCAGCTTTGGACTTAACCTTAGATAACTCAACGGTCGTCTTAGTGTGAAGCTCCTTAAATATACAGCCCTCCTCATTTGCACTCTGAAGCTGACTCTCGGCTGAGGCTAGCTGTTCCCGAAGACTGTCTTTTTCAGAGGCCAAGCGATCCATATTTTGCTTCCACCCGAGGGTTACAACCTTTTTGGTCTTAAGCTCATCCCGAAGCTGTTCCACCAAGTCAGCCTTTTCCTGGAACTGCAAAGGTGGAACATTAGACGCCTAAGCAAATAAGTACAAAATATGCCCAGAAAGGTTATATTACCTTTTCAACAAGCTCGGCCCGTTCTTGAGAAGCCTTCACAGAGCTAGCTCGAAGATCATTGAGTTCCCCCTCTCTTTTGGCATAGAGAACCTTGAGTTCGTCCATCTTTGACATAAGCTTCCTGAGCACATCTTCACATCGGGAAAGCTCAGCTCGAGACTTTTAAAAAGCCTGATCGAAGAGCATCGCAAACTAAACATAAAAGAAGGAGGTCAGAAAAGCAAGAACCTAACTCTAGATGTAGTCATCAAGTCAAAGTTTACCTGCTTTCGAAGCTTCTCAGCCTCTTCGAGGATGAACGAGGCATCAATGTCGGGGCCCTCGTCAATCCTAGCAAGGCATTCACTGAAAATGTCATTCTCCCCGTAGGATATTCCCACATCAGGAGTCTTCATATCTTGGGCATCCCGTACTTGCCCTTCAGAAAATGATGGGCATAGTGGAGAGCCATTCACGTCAATCACCCCGAGCGGCTCAATCGGGGCTTTCTCCCGCCTTCGAGGAACCTCAGGGTCGGGCTCTCTAAGTTCATCGACCAATTACCCTTCAGGACGGGGCACTTTCTTGCCACTAGTCGGTTCGAGAACCTTGCTCGAGCTCCCCCCAGGAACTTCCTCAGCTTGAAGTTGAACCACTTCGATGGCCTCTGGCTCAGCAGCCTTTGAAGGATCGGTGCCTCCTCCTCTCCGAGTTATTAATGGGCGAGCATCTTTGTCCTTAGCACGAAGACGTGCAATAGTTTCTGAAGTCAAGGCCACGGTATCAGCCCTAGGTTTTCGAAGCTTAGCCTTCTTTTGCTTCGGGGACTCCACCGGTGACCCTTTCCTTCTTTTCTTATCCTTGACAGGTTTTTGGGTCTCCCCTCGCCAGGTGGGGCAGCCTCATCGAAACAACATCTTCGAGGCTCGTACAAGTGTAAAGATAAGTGTATTGCTGAGGAGTATTTCGCTAAGGGATTTAAATATGCAAATAATAAGGACTCACCGTGGTTTTTAGCCTCCCATCGGCCTTTGTCCAAATCGCGCCAGACACGCTCGACATATATGTAAGTGGAAGCTAGTTGTTGAACCCAGCTCGGGAGGTCCGCAACCGCACCTAGATACCAATCAACGGCCGCATCTTCAAAAAGGAGTTAGTTCAAAGGAAAGGGAAAATATCTAAGTAATGAAACATGCTCGATAGGTTTGTACTTACGTTTCGTATTCCATTCCTAAGGGGATGGCATCTTGTCAGCGGGAATCAGGCTGGAGATCCTGACTTGAACAAAGCGGCCCATCCACCCTCGGTCTTTATCCTCATCGATGCTATTGAAGAAAGACTTCGAAGATCGACGTTACAATTTTATCACACCACCTTGATAGAGACGAGGGCTGTATAATCTGATCAGATAGTCGAGGGTAAATGACATCCCCTCGACTTTGCTTGAAAAGTACCTAATTAGGTGAACAATCCGCAAAAAGAAAGGATAAATTTGGCTGAGTGTCACTTGGTATTGTCGGCAGAAATCGAGGATCACTGGGTCTAGAAGGGAAAAGAAGGATCTACTAGACCTAAGGTAAATGGATATATGTATACGCTTAGGTACCCTGCTTTGTGAGTGGTAGTATCCTCATCAGGTAAAGGGATCACCATGTGCACTTCATCTCCCTAACGGGAATCTGCCTTCACTTGTTTGAGTTTGGTTATTAAGTTAATATACCGAGACATGGGTTCACATCGTCCTAGAACTGAAGCAGGCTTATCGACCTTAAAATCGGAAGACGTATCACAAAGCCCGGGGGTACACTCCTCAATGCAGAGAGGTACCACCATTTTGTTCTTCGACGGGTGTGAAGACGAAGAGGCCTTCTTTTTTGTGGAACTGTCTTAGAAGTTTTTGCCATTTTTGTTGTGAAAATTCTGAAAAAAAAAGAAGGAGCTAGTTAAAATGGGCAAGGAAGGAATAAGTGCAAAGAGGATTTGATGATATTGTAAAAGTAAAAGTTTGAAGAATAAAGGATTGAAGTATTTATAGAGGTTGTCTAAGCGTGTTGGAGAAGCTAAACGGACGACCAATAGCCTTCTTTTATTAAAAGTTTTTCGAAAACGGACGACTTTTCAGTCACGCCGACCGCTGACCTCACAAGACTGACATCATGATTGGGACATCGAAGGGGTAGAATCAGATCGTTTCTTATCTTTTCATTCTAAGAAACGCGGGGACTATCTGTATACGGTCAAAATCAGAGAGCTCGATTTCAAGAACTTAACGGTACCCCGGGCTCGAGTTCGGGCAGCGCGAAGTAAAGACCAGATCTCACTGTAAAATGCATACCTAGAGGGAGCAAATTAGAGACCCGTCATGATCTACCTCGAGGACAATACAATTTTGATGACACTCAAAAAAGAGCGGAAATTTCTCAAGGACACGTGGATCAGGGCATAATTAAGGGATAAGATTTGTACGGAATAGTACAAGTCCGTACTAGGTTGTTATACAGCTGTACCAATAGAATTCTTTACCAAAATTGGAAATGTACCATATTAAGGTTTCCCCCTTCTATATAAAAGGGGACCCGTAAAGATCATCGCATTCACTGTAATAGAACATTCTACTCTACTTTTCTCGTTTACTGTTCTCCATAATTATTCCCCAGCTTTATTGTTTTTACTTTATTGTTCATACTTTATTTGCTCTTAACTCACCTCGAGGCCCTAGAGATAATCGAGCTCGAGGTCCCCGTTGCTCTAATAACACTGGTTTGGTTCATCAATTCTTCTTACTTAAACCTAATATTACTTGTATATTCATTAGTATTGGAATAAATCACATATATTTAAAATCACAAATTACCTTTAATTGTTATTCATATTTTTCGAGGTAAACAGTAATGCTTTTACACCCTAATCATTTATAGCTATGAATTGATGAGTTTTGGGAGAATACTAGATGGGTTTGATAAAGAGAATTAAATGAACTACGCTAGGGTTTTGGGTTGTTGAATTAAAATTGTTATAATCATTTGCGTAATGATAAATGGTATTAGTTACATCTATTTGGGATGGTAGAATCACCTAGAAGTAGTAGAAAGAGAATTAGGTAAAGAAAGCACCATTAATAAGGGATATGAGGCTTTACGCCCATAAGGTGTTTGATAAACTGCCTAAGTGACTAAAACATGAGCATTAGTCCTAATATTGGTTCCTCTTAATATATATTGACATAGATTATCGTTGAAAGAGGCGACGAACATTGTGATACACTTAAAAGGATCGGAGTCAAGGTATGTGAGACTAACTCTCTATGTTTTGGAACGTTAATGATACATCCTACACTACATTTCTTTTACAACGTTACTAATCAAGAATATAGTTAAGCCTAGTTCCTTGAATAGTTGCAGAACATCTATTCGCTAGCTTCCTAACTCATTCATGACTTTCATTTCAAATATTGTGAGCTCAGTGCATCATCAATATAGACTTGGGTTTGATGCCATGAGTCTTAGTTTTGATTACTCAACATGTCATAAATAGTTGAAGTTTCAGTTTTCATAACTAGTTCGTGAATACATGTCTCAGTCTATTCTATTTATCATTTCAGCATCATGTAACTCAAAATGATTCAGTATTTCTGTATCATGTATTGCATTATGATTCTCAGTTTCTAATTTTAAATTCCTGAATGTTAAGAACCTGTATTTAGGCCTGAGGCCGTAGTTTATGCTTTATGCATGTTTGGGCTTAAGGCCGTAGTTTATGCTTTATGCATTTTTGGGCATGAGACTACAGTTTATGCTTTATGCATGTTTGGGCCTGAGGCCGCAGTTTATGTTTTATGCATGTTTGGGCCTGAGGCAACAGTTTATGCTTTATGCATCTTTGGGCATGAGTCTGCAGTTTATGTTTTATGCATGTTTGGGCATGAGTCCGCAGTTTATGCTTTATGCATGTTTGGGCCTGAGTCCGCAGTTTATGCTTTATGAATCTTTAGGCTTGAGGCAACAGTTTATGTTTTATGCAACTTTGGGCCTGAGGCCGTAATTATGTATATGTATACTTGGGCCTGAGGCCGCAACTTGTGCACATATATATTGGGCCTGAGGCCGCAGTTTAATATTCATATAAACAGGTGGTTCATCATTCAAAAGAGGGAGTATTCATATCCTTGCTTCCTTTGTTTAGTTGAATTATCAGTTATCAGTTATCAGTTATCATTTCAGTTTCACTTTCAGCAGTTATGATTTCAGTTATCATTTACCATTTCAGTTTCAGTTTCAACAATTATCATTTCAGATATCAATTATCAATTCTCAATTATCAGCTCAGTATTAGTTACAACATTTATAGTTCTTTCTTTCAGTTGCTTTACATACCAGTGCAATTCAAATGTACTGACATCCCTGCCCTGGGCCTGCATCTTACGATGCAGGTAATGATTTGCAGGTTAACGATTCAGAGCACTATGATTCTCGTACCAACTATTTGTGATCCCCAGTTCTTTCGGGGTATTTTAATTACCTTATAGTCTTTAGTATTTTCAGACAGTTAGTATTTTTCAGTACTTTATTAGAGGTTTCATAGACTAGAGTAACAGTTAGGCAGAGTCGCATGCTTTTCATGTTAAGCGATGTTGGCTTCAGATATGTTTCAAATTTAGATTAGTGTTTTCGCACTTTGATTTATATCATTCAGACTTTTAGTATATCCGCACGTGTTAGTTTATCTTTCACATTCAATATGTTATGATATCACATGTTGATTCAGTTTGCTAGTTGGTTCGCTCGGTCAAGTGTAGTCAGGCACCGAGTGTTTATTTACTAATTATATCTAAGTCGTTTTCATTATACTCTTCCCTTGCAAAAATAAAAATTGTCTCCTTTATGTAGGGCTAGGAGGTTATTACAAGATAAACTTGCATTAAAATAAACCTATCGTACATGGCAAACTTATCTACAAGTGGGTCCCTTTTTGCATGTGAAGGACCTTAGGCAAACCAACTAGAAAGCTCCTGAAAACGTGTGAAGGATGTGGAATATACATGGTGCATCATGTGAAAGTATGTGGGAGCATGTGATGGCATGTGAAAGTAGGGTGTTTCATGTGATTAAGCATGTGGCAGTACGTTGAAACATGTGAAAACATGTGGAAGTGGGGCCCGGATAGTATGGAAGGATGTGAAAATTTATCTTGGCATGGGTAGATGATTTTTTAGGGTTTGTTGGTAGGTAATGTAGTATTATAGTAGGATTAGCAGGGATTTCGGTAATTATCCTTCATTGATTCTAGGGTTGTCCTCTTGAAATTTTTTCAAAGACCTTGTATAGTAACGCCTGGAACTTGACGGTCCTTCTTCGCTATGCTCTTTCTCTTTTGGGTCATGACATTGACTTGGTGGCATTGGGATCATCAGGAGCGATGAACGACCTAGGGACTCCGTAATCGTCATCCTTGACTACTCCTTGTTTCTCCGATTCATTCGGGGCCTATATCGATGATTGCTATTTAGTTTTTTCCTACCGGTCATCTACGTGTTCTTCGGTGTCGAGAGTGCGAACATCGGGGTCACTTCATCGACTACGAACATTTTTTTACGGTGGGCTGCTCTTGATTCCTCCCGGAGTGGGTAGTTTTAGTGTCCGATGTAATGTCTAGGGTACTACCCTCATGTTGCGAACCCAAGGCCTTCCAAATAAGGTATTATACCTCATGTCTCCCTCGATCGCGTAGAATTTTGTATCTTGAATTATCCCGGCAATATTTACCAGCAGGGTTATTTCTCCTTTGGTAGTTTCGCATGCCATGTTGAATCCGTTTAAAACTCGGATTGCTGGCACTATTTGGTCTTGTAGACCCAACTATTCTATGACTCTCGATCTAATGATATTGGTCGAGCTACCTAGATCAATCAACACACATTTAACTCGAGATTTATTTATAAGTACAGATATTACCAGTGTGTCATTATGTGGTTGTACGATGCCTTCGACGTCCTCATCATTGAACGAAATGGTTCCCTCCATGATATAATCTCGGGTTTGTTTTTCCCTAGTGATGGATGCCTTGGTGCGCTTTAGCATTGGTCCCTGAGGGTGTCGACTCTACCAATGATCATGTTGATGACGTGCTAAGGTTCCTTATGCTCGGTCTGTTTGTTGAAATCCCTATTCCTTAAGTTATTTTTGGCTTGATCACCCAGAAATTCCCGAAGATGCCCGTTATTGAATAACCGGTCCATTTCTTCTCTTAATTGTCAGCAGTTCTCGTATCTATGGCCATGAGTTCCATGATATTTACCCATTAAGTTAGGGTCTCTTTGGGTAGGGTCGGACTGCAATGGTCGAGGCCACTTGGTGTCTTCGATGTGCCTGATAGTTGTATTCTGATAACCTTAGTGCCTCTCTAGCCCCGAGTGGCCTATCGAAATCGTTTTTTCTCATGAGTCCCTGACTGTTATGGCTTCGATCATTCCTTTTTTTTAATTTTTCGCAAGGTTACACCCAAATTCATTATCCCTTCGATCTCCATTATACAGTTGATACCAGTCTCTATTCAATTTTAGTTCATGATCGAGGACTCTCTTAGAAATGTCATTAGTTTGACGAGATAAATAGACCCCGATGGGACTCCGAGTTGATTATCCTCAACTCTGATCATTGATTGATACCTGTTATGGATATCGGCCCAAGTTACCGCCGGGTATTCTATCAAATTTTGTTTCAACTACTGCGAAGCCAAGGAGATTTGGGGGTTGAGTCCTTGAGTGAAGGCCTGAACGGCCCAATTTTGCAACCTGAGACAGATCCATTCGTTCCATTTGAAACCTTGACACGAATTCTCTGAAAATTTCGTTATCTCTTTGTTTTACTTTGAAAAGATCTGATTTTCTGGTCTCGATCTTGATGGCCCTGGCGTGTACTTTTACAAAGGCATCTGCAAGCATAGCAAATGAATCAAAAGAATTAGGAGGTAAGTTATGATACCATATTATTGCTTCTTTTGACAGGGTTTCTTCGATCTTTTTAAGAAAAACCGACTCGATTTCATCATCTTCTAAGTCGTTTCCCATGATGGCACACGTGTAGAAGGTCACGTGCTTATTTGGATCCATGGTTCTATTATACTTCGGAATATCATGCATATGGAACTTCTTCGGGATTGGCTTCGGTACTGCCCTCAGAGGGAAAGGTTTTTGGATAAACTTCTTGGAGTCGGGCCTTTCAATATTGGGGGAGCTCCTGGGATTTGATCAACTCTGGAGTTATAGGTCTCTACTTTTTTGTTGTTGGCCTATTTTCTTCTTCCCCGATTCCACCCGCCTTTTCAGTTCCTCAAGCAACTTAATGATTTTGGGGTTGGTCCCGGGCTCAGCTTTACCTGGCCTCTCAGTGACTTGCTCATTCCTTCGACTGTTTTCTAGGAGTTGTTCAGGCTCAACTCTGCTGGGGGGCACGACTTTGGTTCTGCAGCTGTGCCATCGCTGCCTGTTGAGCTTGTAACATTTCGATGATAACCTGCAGATTAATCACATCGCCTTCACCTTAGGGCGTACCTCGAATCGTTGGTCGGGCTCCTCCATGAACGTTGTTCTCAAGGTCGGTCGGTAGGTTAGCGTCGATGGCCACATGCGAGTTGGCATCAATTGGGTTTGCAACTGGGACTCTGTTGGGATCAGACTCGACATCAACGTTGAAGTGAGCAGACTGAGAGTTTGAAATCCTTAGGTAGATTTGAAATTAAAATCTCAAAGAACAAGCATAAAATATAATGTGTTATGAGAATTTGTATCAAACTACTACTATTATCCTTAGCCCTACGGTGAGCGTCAAACTGTTTACACTTAAAAATAGATAACAATTGAATTTATACGCGATTTTAAGGATATGTGGACTAGTTTAATACAAGTGATTAATGACGTTAGATAAGCGAATAAAAATTAGAATAAATAGCTAAACCAGTGATGATACTAAATCCGGGCTCGGTTAATGTCTTAGCAAGAAGTTCCCTTCGGTTCTGAACCAATGCTTATGAAGAACTTACGAACCAAAACAAGAACTTTGAACAACTTTTAGAAACAGAGAAAAATAAATGTATATTGCCTTGGTATATGTGTTACAACGTCCCTCCTAAATAATAAACCTCCCCTTTATATAGTAGGGAAGTTTTACCCTAAGTACAATCCTAATAAAGGTAAAAATCTTCTTTTTCGCCAATCACAGATTTGCTGCTGATATGGACCGAGATCTACGCCGTGATATCCGGTTGGGCACGGATATCACAGCCCTTTGTTAATCACATGAGCATGTTTGGCAATGCTTTCCGAGGCCCCGTTATTCGAATCGGGTTCGGAGCATGGTCTCGATGGCTCCGGGGCAAGTGTTCTACCCGGGCTTTGATACGGGCGGCTCCCGATTTCGATTCTGATTTCATGCAGTTACGCCCTCACTTTGTTCGCCCATCGGGCTGTTCATTACTCCTGGTTTTACTCGTATACAACACTAAATCACATTAGCTCACTTAGTTAAGTGGTAGATGTAAGTGAAAATACACAATCATTCATCATTAATAGCGGTAAAAGTGCATATGGAAGATAACGTTATGCATCTATTAGATTTACGTAAATATTGGGTGTGGTTTTTTTTTCTTCCTTTTTGTTATTTATCCACACTATAGTTTTGGAAATTTAGCATCTATGTCCATTTATAAGTAGCTCATTACAAAAATTGGCAAATTGATAAAAT
The DNA here is from genome assembly GCF_000393655.2 of Nicotiana sylvestris. Lineage (NCBI taxonomy): Eukaryota > Viridiplantae > Streptophyta > Magnoliopsida > Solanales > Solanaceae > Nicotiana > Nicotiana sylvestris. The sequence continues at coordinate 83,116,835 of NC_091067.1, forward strand.
ATTACTAATATTAGCCAATTAGCTATTTGTAGCAAAAAAAATATCAAATTTTTACTTTGTTTTGAGTGGGTGTTATTAGAATAGATTGGGCACAACTTAAGGAGCTTGAATCTCAGTTTTGGGATGATTTGGTGAAGTTTTGAGGTGGTTTGAGTTGAAAATTCGAAGTAAAAGCTGAACATGAAAAAAAATGATGTGTATCACATATGTATCATATTTGTATCAATTGTGTATCACATGTATATCCATGTATACATGTGTGTGAGATACATGCGTGATACATGTTTGATACATGTGTCGCATAAGACTTTTTTGAACTAGATTTAATTACGAATGTTGATACAAAACCAGTCCAAATCACCTCCAATCTTCCTCAAATTTTGTATATTGACTTATCTATATATTTCAATGAATTTCAACTATACTCATTGAAAAAGTTCCTTTTTTGTTTAGATTTTTGGAATATTGTAAAAAAAATTGTATTTCATCACCTTATTTGCTACCCCGTCCATGAAATTTCCTTTTCGTCTTGTATCTAATGTTGCTAATCATGCTTAAAATATGGAAGGTGATTTTTGCATGTGATTCTTTGATAGAAAGAACCCTATTATTTGGTTTTTCAATTTTTGTTAGCTAATTTTAATAAATTTATGATTAATGGCTAGAGATTAGTAAGTTGATATTTATTTGGGACATTTATGTAAGTTTCCTATATTTTTTCGAAGGGAAACTGAGATGTCCATTTCTCGTATAATTAATATTGAGAAGGTGAGACATCATTTCCCTCTCATTCTATATTACTTTTCTTGGTTATTACTCTCTATCATGTATGAACTGAAAAACAAATCCAAAACCAACCCCTTTAGTTTTGGAAACCATTATTAAAGACAAAAGTGGGTATAAAAATCTATTCCATAAAGAGGTAAAGAAACTAACATATGCAGCTAGACATATATTAATAACTAGTTTTATTGCACGTTGCTTCAATCAATAAATATATTTATATGTAAGAAGCAAAAGTTACTGAAAAATAGCAATTTATATCAAAATAATTTAAGTATTTTCTTAAGGAAATCATTTGTAAAAGGTGGTTAAAATTTTAATTATTTCTAAATTTTATACATTAAAACTTCTGACATGATTCAAATAATATATATTCGATAAATAAAATTGCTTTTAAAATCTTAAATAAGTAAATATTCAGAAAATTAACACATAAAATAATTATAGTTGTGAAATAATTTAATCAAATATAATTTAAACAACCAAGAAAATATTTTCATATGAAAAGGAAAATAAAGGATCACAATTGATCTTGCACGCTAAAATTTTCCTTGTACGATATAGGTACAAAATATTTATATGAAAATTATACAATATTTTTTGTCCTTGGTTGAAAAGAAACTTTACTTTTTTATATTCTCTTCTGTTTGTTAATATAATTTTATCCTTATTTAGTTGATTTCAAACTTCTAAATATTAGGTAATATTTAAAATTTTACTTGATTTTAAAGTCCTAACTATTAGGAAAATAACTTAAACTACATATTTGTCAAATGTGAAACTTATTTTTGAAAGTTAAAAAAGACGAACTACATTTCAGTAAGGGCATTCGTATTTTTAATATATTTGAAATTTTTTGGATTATATTATTTTTTCTAATAATTAATTCATAGACTTAATTATTATTTTTATTATAATAGTAACTCATTAGATTTTGTTGATTAAAGTTCTTAATATTAGCACATCCCAGATTTTAAATATTGAACTGTAACAAGAAAAAATGACAATTATGTCAAGGATACTAATATAAAGAAATAATTCATATAAGGTAATTTAAATTTAAATTAGTTTTAAAGTAACACAAAAAATAAATTAGCCCAGATAGTTTCCATGTTTCCCTATATTTCTTACCAATTGAACGTGCATGTATTGGGTGAGTTTATTAAAGCGTTTAATTAATAGAATTTTAGTTGATGTTAAAATCCTAATGATTACAGTTATATAAATAATTTAAATAAGGTAAAATCTTAATTGATCTTGAACTCCTAAATATTAGGACTTCATTCATAATTTAAATCGGAAACTAAGTCCTAAATATTAGAAAAATAATTTGAATTACTATTTTGTCCAATGCGAAATTTATTTTTAAAGGGTAAAAAAGGCAAACGACATTTCGCTAAGGGCCTTCGGACTTTTAATATAGTATAGATAGGTGATGACAATTACCTAGGTGTCCCTAGTTGATCCACATTAAAATAACATTAATGATGCCTCCATTTAAGCAACTTGGCAGACAATAATATTTCCACTTTTGAAATCTACAAATAGGAAAATCTCATTGGGGTTTGAATAGTACTTTTCTACGAGTTTGCTCAATAATTAACAACATTATTTATACTCCCTCCGTCCCATAATATGTGTTGTGGTAACTAAAAATAGTTATCTTAAATTATTTGTTATTTTAAAAGTTCAATACAAAATTGGTTATATATATTTTTTTTACCCTTAATAATCAATTGCATTCACATTTAGTAAAAATGTGGATAATGCTATTGATAGAGATGACACGTAAATTGAGAAAACATTTAATAAGGGTAAAGTAGCCAAAAACTATTCTTTCTTAAGGGGCGGCACAAGATAATCACGACACATTATGAGACGGAGAGAGTAATAGTATTAGATCATTTATAAGGAAACAAATAAATTATTATGATAAACATAAATTGAGGACTTAGAAAAATGCTAATAATATTTTTTATAGTAAATTAAATTATATATCTATTACGCAAAAAATGCTCATACTACTGTTGTCTTTTTGAATGTCCTTTATCTTCTTTAATTCGTTTTATAGTATGAGCCAACCTACTACTTATATATTTCTTCTTCTGTCGGTGGACAAGTTGAAGATAAATTAATGCAGCTAAATGTGTCAGCTGGTTCCCTAGTTGACCATTTTAGCCCCTCCTTGTAAAATGGGGTCCTTTCATCTCTCATCCAATAGTTAGGTATATAACCCTTGAGGTGAAAGAGTTCAGCAAACCAAATCAAGAAAATTCACCAAGAAACACTAATTAAATCTGTTGTACTGCATTTTCCCAGATTTAGCTGAGCTAATTCTCATACTCAGCCTCATTTACTGTTTGGACATAAATTATATTTTCCTTTTCACCAAAAATAATTCTCTTTTTTTCAAAATCAACGTTTATTCATAAAATTTTCAATTTTCACTTGAAGATGCATTTTGAAAATTTTCGAAAATTTGAAAAACTCCAAAAAACTGTTTTTTTCACTCAAATCACTCACAAATTTTATAAACAGCCCAAACTAAATTTTATGTCCAAACACAACTCTAAATTTCAAATACCACTTTTTGAAATTTTACAATTCTTATGTCCAAACTCCTACTTAGATTTTGAAGTAAAATACTAGTATGTTTTAATAAAAAGTGTAATGCTTCTAAATTTGAAAAATGAAACTGTACAAGAAATGTTATATCTAGTACTATTGGAACGACGAAAGTTGGATATTCAAAAATGCTAGATATTTGACCAAAACACGGCATAGAACAATACTGCAAATAATTACCATAGTATGATTTAAGAATACTAAGTTCACCTTTTACCATGAGAAGCTAATAATTACATGCAAAGTGGAGTAGTTAGGAAGTGTGTTAGCCGAAGTGTCGGTGTCTTCAACTCATATATTTCTTCACCATCACTACACTGTTGTAAATTGTCTTGGCACGCATCTTCATATGCATTATTGCCACTAGCCTCACTCCTCCTCATCTCTCTTTCCCACCCACTTTCCTCGATCTCCCTACAATTTTGAGCTGAAATATACTAGTTTCTTTTAGCTCAAGAAATCAGAAACAGCAATATGTACGGGAGAGATCCATGGGGAGGGGCACTGGAGATAAACGCAACCGATTCAGCAACAGATGATGATAGGAGCAGGAACTTACAGGATTTTGACAAGGCGGCTTTGTCAAGGAATCTGGATGAGACGCAGCAGAGTTGGTTGTTGGGTCCAACTGAGCAGAAGAAGAAGAAGTATGTCGATCTTGGTTGTATTATTGTCAGTCGAAAGGTATTCAAATGGACTCTCGGCTGTATTATTGCTGCTGCTCTCATTGCTGGTTTTGTTACTCTGATTGTCAAAACTGTTCCTAAGCACCGACAACGTAGTCCCCCACCGGATAATTACACTTTGGCTCTTCGCAAGGCACTTATGTTCTTCAATGCCCAACGCTGTAAGTAATTTCCTTCAGGTTTCTGATCTATGGGATTCAGATTCTAATTTGAATTATACTATTGGACTTGATTAAATACATGATTCGATCCTGCCTATGTATGACTTACTAGTGAAATATCTCTTTACTCTAAAGCATTAAAAATTGGAAGATTCATGTTTTCTGAAGAATAGAATAGTGCCATCTACTCTTCTATCTTGCCTTTACTTATTTGATGATTAAGATCCCAAGATTACTGGGTTTTAAGATGCAGATTTATGATTTTGCCTTCAAAAAATTTATCTGTGGACTATCTGGATTTGGGTGTTTCTCTTTTTTGATGTTTGACAGCTAGATTTTGGGTCAGGTTGGTGGTTATTTTGTTCAGTTTGTCATTTAATTATCTGTTTGTTTATGGCAGCTGGGAAACTACCTAAGCACAACAATGTATCATGGAGGGGGAGTTCAGGTATGCAAGACGGCAAATCTGATGATTCAACTATGTTTAAGAATTTGGTTGGCGGCTATTATGATGCAGGAGATGCAATAAAGTTTAACTTCCCTCAATCTTTTGCTCTCACTATGTTAAGTTGGAGTGTGATTGAGTATAGTGCAAAATATGAAGCTGCTGGGGAGCTCAGTCATGTCAAAGATATTATTAAGTGGGGTACTGATTACCTCCTCAAAACCTTCAATTCCTCTGCTGATACTATTGATCGCATTGTTGCACAGGTAAATATCATTCATTGGGCATTTTGAATTAGTTGATTACGTTGGTTCATACAAATTAACATTTTACGATGGTTTTGTTTTCATCAATCATTGTTTCTGCCTTATCAATTATCATCACCAACTGTATCGTATTGACAAGAACGACATTGATGATTGCATTGTTTTTGTTTCTCTCGATCATTGAGAAAATGATCATACATATGAGCTGCTTGATCTCATTGAAGGATTTCTGTTCTGTTTTATAGGTGGGGAAAGGGGATACTTCAGGAGGGCCAGATCCCAATGATCACTATTGTTGGGTGCGTCCAGAAGACATTGATTATCCACGGCCTGTAACAGAATGTCACGGCTGCTCGGATCTTGCTGCCGAGATGGCTGCTGCTCTGGCTTCTGCCTCCATTGTTTTTAAGGACAACAAGGTCTACTCACAGAAGCTCGTCCATGGTGCTAGAACTCTCTTCAAATTTTCCAGGGAACAGCGTGGTAGATACAGTAGCAGTAATGAAGCTGCAATATTCTACAATTCGACTAGTTACTGGGATGAGTTTGTGTGGGGTGCGTCCTGGTTGTATTATGCTACAGGAAATACTTCATATCTTCAGCTTGCTACAACTCCTGGTATTGCTAAACGCGCTGGTGCTTTCTGGGGAGGTCCTGACTACGGCGTGCTCAGCTGGGATAACAAGCTCACTGGATCACAAGTAAGAAGATATAGCCTCTTTATTTTGTCTTGCATGATTGCTGAATTTTTCTTGCCCGCAACATGTTGCTCTTAGTCTGTATATCTGTTTATAAGTTGCATGTTTTTCGTTGAGAGATCTATATATTGTACTGAAGCAATGCTTTTCTTTTGTATTTAGGTGCTTCTGAGCCGTTTGAGATTGTTTTTGAGCCCTGGATATCCTTATGAAGATATTTTAAGTACATTCCATAACCAGACAGGCATAATCATGTGCTCCTTCTTGCCATACTTCTCTTCTTTTAACCGGACAAAAGGTAAGCCTTGTTTTAGCTAGTTAGCATGTTAAGTCTTGCAGAGTTTGTGGTAAGTCAAGTATAAAACTGTTGGGCCTTTGTAGGAGGGCTGATACAGTTAAACCACGGAAGGCCTCAGCCTCTTCAGTATGTAGTCAATGCTGCCTTCCTTGCTACCTTGTATAGTGACTATCTTGCTGCTGCTGACACCCCTGGATGGTATTGTGGACCCAATTTCTATTCCACCGATGTCCTACGTGAATTTGCACAGACACAGGTAAATGAAACTTTACGATCTTTATGTTTTCAAGAATCTCTTTTCTTGTTTTCTTGTTCCTTTTACCTCAGTTCTGCTAACAAGTGTGTGAAATACTACCTAAAAAATGTGTGACATGTTAAGTGATAAATGCAAAAAATCAGGAGTATATGAGATATAGATGGTATAAGCATGTTCTTATTGGCCAACTCTGATGAAAGTTAAACCGTTTCTGGTGTTAACTCAGTTTTCTTTCTTTGACTTTTAGATTAACTACATCCTTGGCAAGAACCCTAGGAAGATGAGTTATGTTGTGGGCTTCGGCAATCGCTATCCAAAACGTGTCCACCACAGAGGTGCATCAATTCCTAAAAACAAGGTCAAGTATAATTGTAAAGGAGGATGGAAGTGGAGGGATTCAAGTAAGAACAATCCGAATACTCTTGTTGGAGCCATGGTTGCTGGACCGGACAAGAATGATGGTTTCCATGATGTTCGTACTAATTACAATTATACCGAGCCAACACTTGCTGGAAATGCCGGTTTAGTTGCCGCCCTTGTAGCTCTATCTGGAGATAAAAGTGTTGGAATTGACAAGAACACAATATTCTCTGCAGTACCACCCATGTTCCCCACCCCACCACCTCCGCCAGCTGCTTGGAGACCATGATTTGTTGATCGTTAGTTTTATCAACCCCCCTGTCTTGTGTGACCATATATAGGTTCATTTTTTTTTTCATAATGTGGTCGATATGGGATTCTGATAGCACGAAGTTTGAAGCAATGTGAAAGCCAAGAAACAGGATGAGCACCTTGAACGTATAAGCTTGTGCTCAGCTTGGCCTAGAATCCAGATGTAGAACACTGTCTTGAAGAAATGCCCAACGGTATGTCTTTGCAATGTATCAATATACACAGTTTGTATGTATGTAACACATACCAATGATATATTCATTGAGAACTGGAACGTGAACAGCCTCAATTTTTTATTGTATAAGCTTTCAAGTAATGTCCCGCAGCTATTTGAATTTTGCATTTTGTAGTGCAAGAATAATGGTAGTTGCAGACTGTGGTTTGAAACTGCTGCTTAAGATCTTAATCTACGTGGTGCTGCTTCTGTTCTCTGCTTCTTAATTCTTTCATTATGTGTGACCACCTTGATATGCACTGGCTGATGCAATAAAACGATAGTCTAATAAGTTGACATCGTTGAATTTGAGGGCATATTGGATTAGTTGGGCGGAAGAGGAGTGGATAGTTTAGTTGGGGATGTGTCTCTTGAATGAGTAACTGAGAATTAGGATCTGATCCACTAAATTTCACAGGCAAGATATGTTCAAAATCTAACTGAAAGGGAAAGTGTAGAGCACATTTTGAGTGTCGTCTTCCAAGCTGATCTTTAGTACCAAGTAGACTCGGTAGTTAAATTTAATTGCACACTTATTATTGAAGGTTAACATTGATGCATTATCAATGATTCTACGGATGACCAAATTCTGCAGCGTAGGATCTTATTACTGCCGTTCTCTCCAATTTGTTTTTGGCTTGACTTAGTGCAGGACTATAAAGACATGAGATAGCAAGTATATATCTTGCAAGCCGAATATGGCTGCACTTTATTTCCAGATGCTTATCTGGTTTTGATAAAGGTTGCAAGCAAGTCCCCGCCGTGTATTTTAAGCTGTTTGTTTCCCAAAATAACTGAGCTCTCCTGTAGTGCCGAATCCAACATCTCGAGCCAGTGGATTATGATTTTTGTATATATGCCAATTCTCCTCTCCTCTCACACAGATATATCTTACGAGCTAGACACAGTGGGGTTGAGTTCTGTCGAACCCAAATGTCTAATTTTGTGGGTTTGCTTTAGACTTAACTGATCAAGATTTTGTGGGTTTGCATTATCTGGGCGAGCCCTGGGGTGAAGCGTACCAAAAACGCACCGAGGCGTACAGGCGGGGCGTAAGCCCAAACATTTCGGGCATTCGCCTAGGCTTAAGTCCCAACGTTCTGGGCGTTCATTTGGAGCGTAAGCTAGAACTTTTTCAAATTTGAGCTAAAATTGCTTAATAAAGCCTTTGTTAAACTTAAGTAGAGTTTTTAGCCAAAATTGTCCCCTAAGTATTGGAGTAATTTTAATTTTGTCCTTAATATTTCACCTTGAGTACTTATTGTCCGTTATCTTTGCTAAAGTGAAGCACATATAATCTACTTAACAGCAAAACCAAACAGAGTGGACAAAAGTAACGGCTTTTTTCCATGTGTAATGCACGTGATAGTAAAAACAAGATCCAAATAGGGGTCATCTTCTCCAAACACCTAATTCACCGTAACCATTGAATTGTATAGGTGCAAACGCAGAACCACGTGGAAAACCCAGATGAAGTTCTTCTATAAACACAATTGTATTGAAGTGTAACGATCCGACCGGTTATTTTAAGTATTTGTACTATGTTTGGTGGTTTGAGGTCTTGAATAGCTTCATATGATGTCTTATGACTTGTGTGTAGGGGTGTACAAAGGAAACCGACAAACCGCACCAACCCGATAATCCGAGTCAAACCGAGAAAAAAACCCGACTATGGTTTGGTTTGATTTGATTTGGTGTTGGAAAAAAAAACTCGACCATAATTAGTTTGGTTTGGTTTTAACTAAAGAAAGTCAAACCGAAACCAGACCAACCCGACATTACATATATAGAAGGGTTTTTTTTCATTCCTATACACTATTGGAAACTTTATTACCCTAAATGTTCATGTTTAGTAAATTACCCTATCTACACAAGTTTTGTTTACAAAATATATACATTTCACCTTAAAAGGCTCCTAATCCATTATTAGTGCCTTCAATTAAGGGATTTAGTTACACCTTTTTCGTTTTTCCTGCTCTTCTCTTTCCATATTTTTCCTCCACCTTAAAATATCTTGACTACTTTTTTTCTTCACTATTATAATTTTGAAAAGCTTAACGCAGCTTAACTCTTTGTAGACTCGTTTGCATCAAGCAACATCGCAAAAAAATACCAACAAATTAAAGAAATAATCAAAGAAAGAAAATAACAAGCAAGCAAAAAGATGTTCTTTTCCTTATAAGCTTTTTCTTATTTTCTTTTTTACAATGTCCTGACCACCGTATTTATCAAAAGGAAGCTACCATAAAAATGCAATCCTTTAAAATCAAGCTGAGCATTTGAAAAGACAAGGGGAAGACACAAAAATTGACCATAGGTTTCAATCATACTATCGGAGATGGCGTAGGGAGTGAGAGATGGAGCGCTGCGATCGGAAATCTATCGGAGATGGCGTCGAATTTGGATTCTCTCCAAAAGCTACTCGTGAAGAAAGAAGTGTACGTCGACGAAGACATCTTTGCCAAAGCCTCTCTCACCTCCCAGTTATATACAACTACAATATAATATCACTTAAATACAATTTTTATATAATATGTCTTTTATATATTTTGTATCTAATTTATACATAGTAAAAATAAATTTCATACGACTAATTATATATTATACAATTTATCTACAACTTTCACACATTATTTCTACCCAGTTGAATACAACTACTATACATACAACTTAAATACAAATTTTATACAATATATCTTTTGTATATTTTGAATCTGATTTATACATTATAGAAACAAATTTCATACAACTAATTATATATTCTACAACTTATCTATAATTTTCATACATTATTTCTACTCAGTTATATACAACTACAGTATCATACAACTTAAATATAATTTTTATACAATGTTGTTCAACTTTAATACAGTAGTTAAATAAATAAAAGAAAAATATATAAACAACAGAATATAATTTTTCTACAATTTTACTACAATTTCTGCAGTATAATGTATGTCATTTCTTCTTCTTCTTTTTCTTCTTCTTCGACTTTCAATCTGAAATTCAGCCAAAACCAAGTCTAATCTTCACCAAAACCCCTCAAAATTGAGATATAAACTCCAAACCATATTTCCAATTATTTGCAACAATACTCAATCTAAATAAATAATGATTTTTGAAAACTCAAATTCTAATTCAAAGCTTCAAAGCTTTTTAATGGTTGTCAATGGTGAAATTGCTGCTCTCTTTTCTTTTGCTTTACATTACTGAAATTTGGGATTGAGAGATAGAGAGATACGTAGAGAGAATTCTCAATTCTTTGCAACAACATCTAATCCAAACAAATAATATTTTTTGAAAACCCAAATTCGAATTCAAAGCTTCAAAACATTTTAATGGTTGTCAATGGTGGAATTGCTGCTCTCTTGTGAAAGATACGTGGGGATGGGGGGTAGGATGTGGAGAGACAAACGTGTGGTAGTGGAAGATATGTTAGAGTAATTTCAGGACACTAATTATTATCATTAATGTCACGACCCTAAATCTAGACCCGGTCGTGATAGCGCCTATCATGAAACAAGGCCAGTCGACATAAACTCCCAATATCAATTAACAGTTATTTAATTCATAATAAAGTCATTAGTAAGTGATAAATACCAAAATAAAGTGAAATAAAACAAATGTGGAAACAAACACAGCCCGACATGGGGTGTCACCAGTCATGGGCATCTAAACATCTGAATAAGAGTATGAAAGAGACTATGCAGTCTATTAAAGAATTAATACAAAGGAAAGTAAGATAAGAAGGAGAAGCACTGGGCTGCGAACACCGAGCAGCTACCTAGTAAACTCCGAACAGCCTGCTGGAAGCAATCAGCCCTCGCTAGCGGGACCCCAGGCTCCTGAATCTGCCCACAGGGTGTAGGGAGTAATGTGAGTACGCCAACTCAGTGAGTAATAAAAGTAAAGGTAGCTGAGCGGTAAGAAAACACGTAAAACACAGCAAAATGCTACAACGAGGCAGTATAAAACCAATACAATGCAACAAAATAGTGAAAGCTCATAAAAACACCTTAGTTCAGTAAAATCTCTTTAAAACAACTTTTAGCAGTTAAATGAGTGAATGAAAAGTAGTGAGAAAGGATAGACACATAAAATCGGCCCCTCGAGCAAAATACCAACAGAATCAGCCCATCGGGCTATCTCACAATCACTCATATCAGCCCATCGGGCAATAACATAGAACAACATCAGCCCCTCGGGCTATATCACATCTCACACTGGGTACCTGCGCTCACTGGGAGTGTACAGACTCCGGGAGGGGCCCCTTACGACCCAAGCGCAATATCAAGCCATCTCGTGGCATAATCAAACAGGCACTCGGCGTTACAACAAGCCACCTCGTGGCGTAACAAATTAGGCCCTAGGCCTCATAATCATGAATCAGTGTATCACTGCTGCGGCGCGCAACTCGATCCAAAAGGACCATCACAACACAGGCCCTCGGCCTTACTCAGTCAGAATCTCGTAAGCCACTCGGGCAACAGTAAAACATGATGCTCAGCCCATATAATATCATTTAAAATATCAAAAACAAGTAAAGATGGCTGAATTGTGAAAATAGTAGAATATAGCATGACTGAGTACAATTACGAAGTCAAAACAGTGAGGAATAGTAGTAAAACAATCCCCTAAGGGTCCAAAACAGTTGGCACGATGCCCAAATATGGCATTCAACCTAGAACATGATGATAGCAAATAGTTTTCAATCAAATACGCAGTTAACCGTCATACGGGATGGACTAAGTCACGATCCCCAATGGTGCACGACCCCACGCTCGTCATCTAGCGTCTGTGTTACCTCAAATAGCACAACGATGTGAAATTCGGAGTTTCAAACCCTCAGGACAACATTTACAATCATTACTCACCTCTATTCGGTTCAAACTCTAGCCCGCGATGCCCTTGCCTCTCGAATCGGCCTCCGGATGCTCCAAACCTAACCAAAATCAGAACATAACCATCAAAATATGCTAAGGAACAACGCCCACTCGAAGGAAATCAAATTTTAACACCAATCTCAAAATTAACCAAAAACCCAATCCCCGGGCCCACGTCTCGGAATCCGATAAAAATCACATCAATAAACTCCTTATCCTCCCACGAGTTCATCCATATTAAAAGTACCAAAATCCGACCACAAATGACCCCTCAAACCCTTACTCAAAGGGCTCCAAATCTCATGCCCTAGTTTCTTCAATATTTACCCACAAATTTCCATAAATTTCAAGCCTAATCAATGAAATAACACCATAGGAATGAGTTTTATGATCAAAAATCTTACCTCAATGAAGCTCCCTCTGATTCCTTCTCCAAAATCCCCAAAAAATCTCAAAAATCGATTTAGAAAATGGTGAAGAAAGACTGAAAATCGCGAAGGAGGGTTTATATACTATCTAGCCTAGGGTTTTCGCACCTGCGGCCCAATTACGCTTCTTCACTACCGCTTCTGCGGTCGAGCGCACCGTATCTGCAGTTTTCACTTAAAACCCCAACTCTGCACCTACGAACGAACACCCACACCTGCGATATCGCAGGTGCGCTCAAACAGCCACTTCTGCGGTTCCAGCTCCCATGGCCATTTCTGCATCTGTGACCCACTAGGCGCTTCTACGAGCCCGCACCTACGGTCCCCTAGCCGCAGGTGTGGTTATGACAGCAAACTCAGCTTCAGCTGCAAATTCCCAATTCCTAACTTTCCGTCAATCATCCGAAATCACCCCGAGGCCCTCGGGACCTCAACCAAAAGTACGAACAAGTCATATACCACTATCCAAACTTATATCAATCTTCAAAACACCTCAAACAACATCGAATCAACCAAAACACATCGGATTCAAGCCTAAGGTTCCAAAAATCTTTCGAATTTCGCTTTTGATCAAAAAATCTATCGAACCACATCTGAATGACCTGAAATTTTGCACACATATCCAAATGACACGACAGACCTATTGCAATTCCTAGAATTCCATTCTGACCCCTATATCAAAATCTTACCTATCAACCGGAAAACGTCAAAATTCCAACTTTGTCAATTCAAGCCTAAATTTACTATGGACCTCTAAAATATGTTCCGATCACACTCCTAAGTCCCAAATAATCTCCCGAAGCTATCCAAACCATCGAATTCACATCCGAGCCCCTTTTCACATAAGTCAATATCCGGTTGACTTTTCCAACTTAAGCTTACTCAAAAGAGACTAAGTGTCTCAAACCTTAACAAAATCTTTCTGAACCCGAGCCAACCAACCCGATAGCACATAATACAACTGAACAAGACAAAAAGAAGCAGAAATGGAGAAAACGGAGCGGTAACACTTGAAACGACCGGCCCGTTTGTTACAATTAATTCCCTTAAAATGTATATAAATGGTAATTGAGTATATAAAATATAATTATAGTAAAACTTGAGTAGGGAGGGTAATATAGTTTCATATAGTGTATAGGAATATAAAAATTCCTATGTAGAAATTTTAGATATATTTAATATATAAATATACTTATTATGATGTATTTTATAAATATTTCTTAAAAGATTTCATAATTTTATCTTTTGAGGTATTATTTCAAAGTTGGACTTAGAACTTTTGAATGTTCCAATAAGTTTTATAGCCATTAACATTAGTAAATTAAAGGAATTTTTACCTCCTATAGCAATGGTTAACACCTTATTTATTTTAAATAAATACCATTTTAAAAATTATATTCTATAGATACCTTTTAATGTTTATAGCAAAATATCTAATTTTGGTTACCTCCTACCCCTAAGCCACTAAGTACACTATTCAGTTACACTATTTTCTTTCTCTCTCTACTTTGATACATGCTATTCTCTTACCCCATTCCCTGAAAACATGATGCCCAATTTCAAAATTCCTCTCACCCACATCACCTACCATTAGTTTACTAAATATATTTTTCAGGTACCTAACCCCACATGCGGTGGCAGCAGCTGCGGCTTCAACCTAACCTACGGCGGCTCCAGCATAGAAGCAAGTCTCTCACAAGACACTTTGACACTCTCCACTGATGCCATGCCTTCATATACCTTTGGTTGTGTACAAAAAGCCACCGGCAGCTCCGCTCCACCCCAGGGGCTATTAGGTTTGGGGCGAGGCCCATTGCAGTTTGGAACTCAAGGACGATGCCTTATTGGATGGCTTGCAAGAAGACATATTTTGATTAGATTCGATAGATATGATGACTATGTTCTTGCAGCGACTAAATCTATTAACTGCTATGTACAGGATGCGTGAGAACATTGAGATTCAGGGTTTTTGCTCGACGACGGATTCGCCGGAAATTAGGGTTTGTTCTTGAACAAAGACAACGGAGTTTGGGGCTGAGCAACTTGATTTTCTGTTAATATATTTCAATGTATTTTCAATATATCACATTGTATTTTTATGTATTTTATTGTATTCATTATCTTTTTTTCATTGTAATTCAATGTATCTCGTTGTATTTCATGTATTTCATTGTATTCACTGTCTTTTTTTTATTGTATTTCAATGTATCCCGTTGTATTTCATTGTATTCACTGTCTCGCTATATGCCATGAATGTAATCATATTTTTTTTAATTAATATAATTTATGTATTCATATGTATTATATAATTTCTCTGAAGATTGTTATATTTATTTTTCGGTTGAGAATCTTTTTTATAACTGAAAATACAAAACTTATGTGTTATAATTGAGTTTGATGTATTATATTAGGAGTCTATTATGTTAATTGATTCACTTTCCGTTTAAAAATAGTGTAATCCTCTGTTTCACGCCATGAATACAGTCGAATACAATAATTTGTCCAGCTGTAATCCCATGTTTCACGCCATGAATACAGTCGAATACACTCGAATACAACAACTGATTAGTTGGACTTCCCGGATTCACGCCTATTTTTGCTACTGTATTCATGAATACAGTAGCTTAAATACATCAAATACATCTTATAACAATAGAAAACGTATCCACAATCCGTAATATAGCAAATGACATCTATAGATAGCTAATTACCACTAAAAGATAATGCTTTATGAAAATTTCTCTAAATTAAATAGTGCTAACAAAAGCCCAAACCAAAATCAAATCAATACTAATGCTAACAAAAGACATTCAATTCAATACTACGAATGAGAATGTATTGAATATCTATTTTTTTGTTTTGCAATAATTTAGATAAAAATGCATAACCTATTTTTTATTTTTTCTTTAGCGTTTAGTCATGTAATTAATACTCCCTTATTAGTCTACTTATTTTATCATGACTTAGTACTTTTAGATTATGTTTATTTTTATTATGGCTTTTTTAATTAGCAATATTTACATTACATGATTTTATTGTCTTTATTGTTGAATATTTTAGGATAATGTCATGACATATCTCATATTTTGTATTATTTTCTTGGAAAATACTTTATATAGTTGTATCTTATTAGGACTAAAGAAATATTTTGAGCACAATTTATATGTTTTGTTCTACAATTGATTTTACTGGGAAAAAACCCCGAAAAAACTCAAATAACCCGAGAAAAAGCGAGAGTGAAAACCCCGAGTTTTATTGGTTTGGTTTGGTCTTTAGATTTAATAACCCGACACAATTGGTTTGATTTGGTAATTATAAAATCCGAACCAACCCGACCTATGTTCACCCCTACTTGTGTGTATTGTCAGTTTCGATTTTCGAGTGGTTTGGGATTGATTTGGAAGAGTGATTCTCATTTTATAAGCTTTAAGTTGGAAGAGTTGACCAAGTTTATCTTTTGTGTATTTGATCTTGGATCAGAGTTTTGATGGTTCTGTTAGGTTCGGATGGTGATTTTAGACTTGTGCGCATGCCTGGATTTAAATTTGGATGTTCCTAGAAGATTTTGGCTCTATTAGGCGAAAGTTGGCAATTTGAAGATTTGGAAAGTTCATAGGTTTGACCGGGAGTTAACTTCGATGTTATCAGATTCGAATTATTGTTCGGGGAGTTGGAATATGTTTGATATATCATTTGGAACTGGTATGCAAAATTTGGGTTCATTCCGGATCGGTTAGGCTTGAATCGGACGCTTGGTCAAACACATGACAGTCAAACGTCAAACACCATGCTAAAGGTTTTTTTAGTTGCAGGGATAGTTTCGTTAACTACTCTTGAACTTGATTTTGTTCTTTTCCTTTTGACAGGCTTTGATGCCTCTATTTTCCTTTCTTCCAATCATGCTTAGAATTCTCAATATTTGCTTTATTGGCGATTGGAGCATTTTTTCTCCTGGTGGCAAGCTTTGAAAGCGAAGCAACTGCTGCATTCCTAGTGCCAGGCTTTAAAGGCTCTGCATTTTCTATCTTTGTTGCGATCTTTTTTGGTTCATAAGCCGGCTTCGAAAGAGGCTTTTTCTTCCTGTTTACTACATGCAAATAAGAGCAATATCATAGTTAATAACGTGAAACGTATACTTGAAATTTTATAAATTATAAAAAAAAATTCAATTACGGCGAACAACTGAAATCTGATAATAATCGACCCTAAGTTTATTAGTACACATTAGGTCGCGATACCGACGAATCGAAAAAATTAAGCCCAAAACTAGCCGAAAAATGAACAACATCAACATCTGGTTTTACACAAACCAAATACAAACAGCAATTGCCCATGCACTTCATTTTAAAAAGATACATTCCTATTTATGAAAAGGAAAAAATAGAATTTACCCAAAATTAACGATTTTTGAAGAAATACATAGCTAAGGGGGGTTTGTATCGATGAGAGAAAACCTATTATTGCCTATTTTGGGTCAGTTGCCGCTAGAATCGGCCTGGCGGAGCGGGTCTATGGCGATATATATATAAAGGAGCAAAATTCATTTATAACCCATCGGCCCAAACATATTTCACCCAGTAGCCCAAATATTGCAATATACATTTTATAGCCCAAAAATAATTTTAGTGGCTAGCCTAAAAGTAATTAACTAAGAGGCTCAATCTGCTATCCCTATCCCTATCCTTGCCCCGTTCTCTTCTATCATCTCAATCCCTCTCTCGCCTCCTGTCACGCCTATTCCTATCAAAATCTTCTTCCTCATCCTTCCCCCTCTTACTCTTTGCCTCCAACTCAATCTCCTTCTCTAATTCCTTCACTCTATCTCTATTATCCCTAATTTTCAATGCCGAAATCGGAAAGAGAGGCGAACGCCATAGCTGCAAAGACAGATCTCACTGCCTACCTTTTCCGACGGGTATATACAGCAGCGAATCACCGTCTGATTGAAACTGACTCAAGTGATCAATGGCCATTTTAAAAGCTTTAGTGTTCAACGTCGTTTCGTCGCCAACTCCACCAAAATCCGTCAACGAAGCGGTGTGTGCTCTGCAACTTATGGCGGAGTATTCTATTGTTTCCCATTTTTGTACTTTATGATGGCCGTGAATGTTGCCTAACGATGTTAGAATCCCACGGCTAGTAGTAAGATCCTGTGAATTGCCTATACGAAGAAATTTTGTTATCCCACGACTAGTAGTAAGATCCTGTGAATTGCCTATACGAAGAAATTTAACAAAATGAGAAAAAAAGGAAAGGGGACATCAAAGGGAAAGAAAGGAAAATGGGAAGAGAGAGGCTTTACAGGAATGTTTCTGAAAGTGATAATTGGAAACAAAATACATGCAGACTATCACTATACAAAAAATATAAAAAATAGATTATCATTATACAAAATATATACTAAATAGACTGTCATTATACAAAATAGACTGTCACTATACAAAATATATACAACATGGACTATAACTATACAATTTATATATAATAGATTGTCACTATACAAAATATATACAAAATAGACTGTCATTATACAAAAATATACTAAATAGACTGCCACTATACAATTTATAAATACTAGACTGTCATTATACAAAATATATACTAAATAGACTGTCATTATACAAAATATGTACAAAATAGACTATCCCTATATAAAAATATGCTAAATAGACTGTCATTATACAATTTATATACAATTAACTCTCACTATACAAAATAGACTGTTACTATACAAAAAATATACAAAATAGACTGTCACTATGCAAAAAATATACAAAAATACTTATAAGATCCAGAAGTACATTTTAAAAGGCAAAAAAGGGTTGCCCTATCGCGCCAGGTGAGGGTCGAACCTGCGACCTTCAGCTTTGGAAACAGGCGCTCTAACCACTGAGCTACAGGCGCTTATATTGTCATTCTTATTCCTTTCGGCTTCTATATGCAATACATTTGGGTCGAAGGGCCATTTTTTGTAAGTAGGACAAAACATGGGCTATTAAAATTTTGAGGCTATAGATGGTAGTTTCCTCTATATAAAGAGAGATAGCGGGAGAAATATAATTTTTCTAACTAAGAGGGTGTTTGGCTAAGCTTATAAGCTGGTCAAATTGGCTTATAAGTACTTTTTGGCTTATCTACGCGTTTGGTAAAATTAAAAGTGCTTATAAGTTAAGTGCTTATAAGCCAAAAATAAGCCAAAAGCCATAAGTTGGTCCCCTTCCGGCTTATTTTTGGCTTATAAGCACTTAACTTATAAGCACTTTTAATTTTACCAAACGCGTAGATAAGCCAAAAAGTACTAAATTTCAGCTTATAAGCACTTTAAATTTGACCAAAATATTTACTATTTTATCCCTAAAATACTTCTTTTTAAAACAAAAATCTTTGTATACCTAGTTCTTCAGCTACTTATTATTAATTTCAGCACTTCTATCCAAACACGTAACTGCTTATTTTTTAAATCAGTTTCAGCACTTAAAAGTGCTTTTCAGCACCTAATGCTTATTAGCTATTCTAAATCAGCTAAGCCAAACGGGCTCTAAATACCTAACCCCCAAGTTTGATGATGTTAAATTGGCCTCCCACCCATTAACAACTTGTTTGGATGGTTGTTACCTATTGTATTGTATCGTATTGTTACTTTAAATACAATGTTTGTTTTGAGTGTTACTTAGATTTTATCGTATCGTATCGTTAAATTCGTCGTTGTGTAACGATGAAATGTGCCACTTTATGTAACGACCGATTTGGTGTGGTCGCGTCGTTGCCTTGTCCTTTTCTCTCAATTTCACCCTTCATTATTATTATTAAATAATTTTATTTTATCATTTACCCTACCTTTTTATATACTGTTTCATAATTTTTCTTTATAATATTGCAAGCTTATTCTTCATATTACTGGTGCGTGATAACATGAAACGACGGCAAAATGATACAATCCATCCAAACATTGTATTCATCAAACAATACAATATAGTACAACACAATACGATACAATACATTATGGAACGATATAAAACAACCATCCAAACAAGCTGTAAGCTATTAAACCATGTCGTATCATTTTTGGACCCAAAAATAAGTGAGAAAGAAAAATGGAGGTCATTTTCTTTATTCAAGTTTTCGGAAGGTCTTTTAGCAATTCTTCTAGGGGCATCTCCAACCCTTGCACCATCTTTTACACCAAAATAATGCAAATTAACTTCAACCCATTGCACTATTTTTTACACAAAAAAAAGAATATCTCTTTTATATTCTTCTCTCTCTTCTATATTATACTCCCTCCGTTTCAATTTATGTGAACCTATTTCCTTTTTGGTCCGTGCCAAAAAGAATGACTCATTTCCTTATTTGGAAACAATTTACCTTTATGCAATGATTTATAGCCACACAAAATATATGTGCCTTATTTTACACCACAAGTTCAAAAGTCTTCTCTCTTTTCTTAAACTTCGTGCCCAGTCAAATGGGTTCACATAAATTGAAACGAAGGGAGTATTATTTTCTGTTATTTAAATTTATTTTTCTTTCATAACACAATTCTTTTTTTTTCTTTTTTACATATTCATCCCATATAATTCATATTTCTTTCTTATACAATCATTTAATATAAAATTATTTTATACTCAAAAAAATTTAAATAATATAAATTTTAAACAAATATTATACATTACACATATTAATGAGTAATTCAAATAAAAGTGAAATCATATATAAGATATAATTAAATAAATATTATATTATGGTAAAATAGTATAATTTCTACATAAATATTCAACTTTCAGGATTAGTATGTTGCTCCCATAAATGTTCTATTAATACATTACGAAGTACAAAATGAGCTTCTTTGTAGATCTGAAAGCAACCTACCAGAGTACTAAATTACTGTTATAATTTTCTCATCCCATTATGTTATGTAATGTATTTTCAATTTTAATCTATGTCATTTATTTTTATGTTATTTTATGAATATTGTGTTATTTACTAACAACATATTATGTTTTGTATTTGTACTTTTTATTTTTGTGATGGTTATATTTTTTGTACAATTATAACTTATAATTAAATTAAATTAATTTATAATTTTATATAAAAATAATATATACGAAAAGTAATTTTAAAAATTATACAACAAAATTAAGATATAAAATTAATATTGTAAAGATATTATATAACAAATATATGTAATTACAAAATGTATAATATGTTAAAGTAAAAGTGTTATATAATAAAAAATGATAATAAAATATTGATGAATAGTAATAGTATTGATGGATGGTGTTACATCAAATTTGGTGTCACACTATTCACACACCAAATGGTACAAAAAATGGTATTGAGTTGGAGCACCAAAATTTTACACCAAAATAGCATTTGGCGTAAAAATTGGCTCATGGTTGGAGATGGTCTCAACTCTGTCTGTTAAATTTGACAGGGATTTATGAAAAGAATTTAGTAGGAACTCATATTTAAAGGTAAGTTATTTATTTTGGGGGAAAATACATAAGATGAACCTCGAACTTATCCTGAAAAATCAGTTTTCAACCTAACCTTTACGGGTGTTCTTTTTCCGCCCTATACTTGTCCAGGTTGAATTTAATTCCTCACTAAAAATACATAACCAAGCTTGTGGAGGGATGTGTGCTCCACGCTCCGCCACATGTCAATTTCTAATTTATTTTATCTTTTTCAGTTTTTAATTATTTTTCAATCCCGCTCCACCCATGTCATCTTTATTTCGAAAAACATATTGGGTTTCCATAGAGTTATCACTATTATTTCTTTTTCAACCATAACAAAATCAGACCACCAAATTAGACCACCGTGGTAGTTGTTGCTAGCCTAAAGGAAGAAGTTCAGGTAGAACAAAGATGGAGAAGAAAGACCCACCAAAGCTCTTTGACTGAATATTAATCGGAAAAATTATCCGGCGAACTTACCGGCAGAGACAATAAAGACGACTAGAAAAAAAACTCTCTAATGGTAATTTTATTTGATCTTTTGAGACGAGTTAATGAAAATGAGGTTGGGAAAATATTAGTGGCATGGGTCAGGTGGGAAAGAAAATAATGGGGTGAAGGAGGAGGGGAGATTAGGTGGTTCAGCAATGGTGGGGTGTATCGCGGGTTTTTTTTTTTTGGGTCGGAGAAGAGATTGAGAGAGAAACAATAAAATAAAAAGAAAAATTAAGTTAAAGAAAGTGGGACCTCACAAATAACTAAGTTAATTTAAATTATGTAATATCAAATAAAAATATAATATGTGTTTGATTTAGTATGTAATTAATATTCTTTTCATGGTTCTACTCGAGTTTAGGAGAGTGAAACCACCTTCTCTGCTATGTCATCATTCAGGGGGATTTTAAATTTGTCTAAACAAGTATAAGGTGGGAAAAGAACGCCCGTAAAGGTTGAGTTGGAAACTGATTTTTTGGGACAAGTTCGGCATGCATCTTATGTATTTTCCTTTATTTATATAGTTTATGTTATTTTAAATTTATTTCTAGAGTTTGGTGTAGTTTTTGATGTGTAATTTATGCTATTTTGTACTTTTTCGTATCTAGTGCAGTTTTTGTGTTGCATTTCTTAGGTTTTGATGGGTCTTTCTTGGTATTTAAGGGTATTTTTTTGTTTTACAGTTTTCGTAAATCTAACGGACTTAAATTATTAAATATTTGATAGTGGCAAATGCAATGGATAAAGCTGCTCACTGCATAACTAAGGGTATTTTGGACATATCCTTAAACATAAGGGATCATTTTATCATTTTCTCTGCTTGTTGTAAGCAAATTGGTTTTTAAACAAGAAGCCACGAGATTTTCGTGGCTAATTCCACTCTCCTTATCCCTATCCTCATGAATGCTTAATTGGGCGTGATAGTTTCATGGTAGATAGAAGCCATCACCTTTGGAATTGTCATAATGAAGTTCTTGGACATGAAATGGTTTATGAAAAAGCCAGAGTTTCTAATACTCAATTCATGTGATGACTGATGAGATATAAACAACAAATAAGAAGCTGATTGTGTCACATCTATTTTGTCTACGGAATCTTCTTTTCTTCTTATTTTATTCATATTATTTCATCCGTCTTAAATTATTTAAGGTATTTTTTTTACACGTTCCTTAAAAAAATATTAACTAAAAGGATTTTTGACTATTTTACCTTTATTTATGTTTTAGGATGTAATTTCTTTTCATTAAATATTTACTCCATAATTGAGGAGTAGTCTTTAAGAACAATTAGTCAATTACTACTACTATTAAAAGGGTAAAATAAAAATAAGAAAATTAATTTTGTCTTGAACTACTAAAACGATAAATAATTTGGGATATCTAATTTTAAAAAATAGGACAAATAATTTGAAAGGAAGAAAGTACAAAATTAGTTTGAGTTGGTATGAAATCTCCTTCAAAGTTGAAAGGTTTGAATTTTAGAAATAAAAATATTCCCATGGGAAGCATTTTGTCTCTTTAATAAGCTTAATACTGAGCACGAATTCAAATTAATTGAAATTTAATATCGGGTGATTTAACCGAAGAATAGAATGTGGTCCGTCGTTTCAACAACTTCTAGAAACAAAAAATTCAATGAAGTCGAATTACGAAATTTGTTTGGTAAAACTTGGTGGCCAACCGAAGCAGCGTAAACCACAAGGCAACGAAGAGTATTAATTCTACTGATTTAAATGTGAACGTTGACGACATAATACATTTTTGTTAAATAACTTTGAGCCAAGATCCTTGTCTCCTCTGGACAAAATCACCATAGTCATCAGCTTCCTTTTCTTCTTGACTGAAGAAAAAAAAATTCAAAATGTAACAGTCAGATTAGATTGGTCAACGGTAAACGGTATTTATCGGACACTGACATTATAAATAGTTTTATATTATCACTAAATCTTAAACTATGATAGATTAGATTACTATTGAAGTAACTTAAACTATTGAAGTATATACACATACATAAAATTTGAACTTCAAATATTAATAATATAGGACAACTTACATGCATCTTGATTATTTGAGTACCGAATAACTTTATTAAGAACCTAAATAGAAAGAAATTACTTATATCTTTTTGTTTATGTTAGAATTTTAATCTTCAAAATCTGCATCTATCATACCCTTAAAATTTTAATGCTTTATTTGGTAAATCAATCGCACGTGTTCAGTATAAGTTCAATCTCTCTTTTTATTGATTTTTCTTTCTTCAAATTCTCAGTTAACTCCCTCTTTAGTATATTGTCACTGTTTCAGTTTGTTTAATTAAATTCATCCACGCATTCTTTTATCTCCCGCAATAATAGAGATTGAAAATGTCCCCTACCTCATATATTAATTATTAGCAAAAAGTGTAAAAAGGGAATATAAACCTAACCTCCAACCATAATGGTGGTTACACTAATTAATTGTCTTTGCTATAACTAGCAACCAAAGAAGTAAATGAGATGAATTAAAATGATACTTAACTAATTAGGGGGACATAAACCTAATAACCTACATACGCGCAAGATATAAGGAGAGGAGTTAGAATTTTAAATTTATGGGTTTTAAATTCTAAAAAGACATCTTATTGGACTTTGAATAAATTATTTATAAATATTAAATTACTGGATTTTGCTGAAACTTTAAACAGCCTCGTGGCTCAGCCCCTGTAACATAGGTCCTACTAAAACAAATGAGGCCCTTACATCACAAAATTCTATTTCCTTGTGTTATCTAAGCCGTTCTTTCTTTATTTTACTTAGTAAGTGATTAATTAAGAATATCATATTTAGCTGGTTATTAGTCAACAAAATTGATTTTTTACGTAGTAAGCAAATGCCAATTTTGCTTAAAATTTAATTTAAAACTATGATTAAATTAATTGAAATAAGCTAAACAAGACAACAAACAACCCAGTGAAATCACACAAGTGGAATCTGTGGAGGATAGTGAGTTCGCAGACCTTACCCCTATCGGGGGAGTAGAGAGACTGTTTCCAAAAGATAATCGGCCTAAACAACACACTCTTGTAATACTCTAGTTCTCCATATTTTTAAATTTAAATTCGAAAAAGGAGAAATAAGACCATCATTTGCAATGAGATGGCGGAAAACCTTTATTTCGAAATGGATGCAGCGTTATTAAGTTTAGAAACAGAAAACAATTAAAATAAAAGTCAAGTCAGGTTGGCGCATGAAAATAAAAAAATAGAGTCAGGTTGGAACGGCAACGAGCTACCAATATATTCACGAAATAGGAAAAAAGAAAAAGAAAAACCGCATGCAGGGAAAAAGGGAAAAGAGTAACAAACAAAAACCAAAGCAAGAGAGAACACATCAGAAAGCAGCAGTATACAGAGTTGTAGTACCAACTGTGAGTCACCCACCGGAGAGAGAACAATATTACCATTTACTGTGGTGCTCGCCGGAACCTCCATCGTCTCCGGCTGCCGGAAATTCTCTTTAAGAACCACTGTACTCTCTCTCTCTCTCTCTACCCTTCTCTGTTTCTGTATGTTTTTCTATTTGATCTTCTCTTTACAATTTGTAAAGCTTCATACTTTATTTATTCCATGATTATTTCTTGTTTTCTTGCTTCCTATTTTATTCACCCTTTATGTGCAGTGTTACATAGAAAATTATCAATTAATTAATTTTAAAAAAATACCCAACAGCTTTCCGAATAAGAGCTCTTGGGTTGTGTTAAGGGGATTCAGCATATATTGTATGTACTTAAAAAATAATCTTGACCTTGTATATACAGTTTACTTTTCCAGCGCGCCTTCTAGCTCTGCCTCTAGTTGTAGTACTTGCTATATATCTAGAAATCAATTCTTTCTAGAAATATTGATGTATAGATTTTTATGCTAGAATCCTAATGATCATAACATAAGATTTGTAGAAGTAGGATTAATTGTGTCTTACAGTGGCTTACACCTTGAATTTCGCCTAGTTTAGTTGATCAATATTTTCTTCTAATACATGCAGTGCCCATGGTGGCATTATTTGCATTAAGAAAGTGTAACTTATGCAGGTAAATGGGAAATCAAAGGGAAAATTTATTCATTTAAACTTTAAAGAGAACCGATTACAAGATTATTGAAATTCATAAACCCAATCAACAATCAAGATTAAAATTACCCAAAAAGGAAATATCTTTACCTGCTCCAACTTGGTCCTAGAATTGAGAAGATGGACGTGAGGAAGAGAGAGAAGGGAAGGAAAGGTGATAGAGAGATAAGATCATTTGGGAATGTACCAGAATTTGGTTAAACTTCCCAGCCTACAACGACATCGAAGATAGTTCCTTATAGTTGTACCATGTGGATTGTGTAAAGGGTTGCAAAAGGTTTTGTAAAATCTTGCCTACTCCACCCACTGTCTTTAGGTTTTGGATTGGATGTCTGAATTTTCAACATGGTACTAGATCCAACTTTTGGTAAGCCCGTTCTTACTATATGTCCGCATCAACATTCACGGGTGCACTCCGGAATATGGTTACACGTAGAAGGGTACTGAGTTAAATAGTTTTCCTATATGGACTGTGTAAGGGTTTCTCAAGGAGTTTATGGGGTTCGCTCTAGGATGACCAGTGGTTGAAGGAACTGGCCGTCCTCAACTGTCAAAGGCACTTAGTCACTGGCTGTACGTGACAACCTACTCTCTTCTTTAATTGGAAAATATGGAACACTGGATGTATCGGTGAATTAGTAGGTACTGCCAGCTTGTATGCCACGAAAGGCTTCATAGGGATCATAATGTTATGCATACATCTTAATGTTCTTTTGAAGGTTGATTCAAAAATTCTTAGCAATGGATATCTTGGCTCACGCATTGATGAAGAACATAGCGAAATGTGATACTTGGTGTGAATTGCAGAACCATGCGAATGGTCGAGTCTTTGAATGCAAGTTGCCACGAAGCTTTTAGGCCAAGTGCATGTCTCATGCATTGCATTGCAAAAAAATCGAAAAGAAAAAGTTGATTCAAGTTCAAGATTGGCTATAAGATTGCAACTTTAGATACACCTGTACCATTTCTGAAACCCCTTGTAACCTCCTTTCTACGTAAAATATTTCATTCTACTTGGGCTTAATTCAGATTATCCTTGATTGTCCGCATCATTTGTTGTCTCTGTTGTACCATATCTTCTCTTATACCATATCTTGGTCTGCTTGTAAAAGAGAACGTGGCTGCCCTGTCCAATGGACAGCCCTATGTGTGCAAAGTGTGATGTTGTACTCTTGAGAACAGAGTGGTAGTTATAATACCATCATTCTGCAATTCAATCCACTTACACTGTTGCTTTGTCTCTTTTTTAGTTTTTATTTTATTAGTTACGCCATTGTTTTGACCTTTGAGGTTTCATTGCCTTATGGTAGCCTTTTAAACACCTATTAATACTTTCATTCATTTGTTTACAAATGGTAGGCTGTACAATGTTAAGAGCAGTTTCCATTGCCTTGAATAGATTCTGTCAAGATACACTAGTAAAACCAGGATCCTCATATATGGAGATGGACTGTGGTAAACCATGCAGCTTATATACCTCCTGTAGGAAGGATTTTCAAGGCAATAAAAACAACTTTGTTCTGTCAATCCATATTCACCAGTTTAACATCTTTGTTTTAGGAAGAGAGAAGACCTTTATGAAATCCATTGAGATTTTATTCCATGCATGAGCTGGTATAGTTGATGTTCATGGTAAAACAGGGTAGGTATGGCTTCTGACTTGGTTCTCTGACAAGTAATATTTTGACAAGAACCTCTATGCTTCTCCTTCATCTTAGGCCAATGGAATAGCAGCTAGATCCGTTTTGGTGTACTAATCTGGCTAGAATGACCCTCAGTCGGTACCTTGTGGGGAAAAAGAAGAGAACGAGCCCCAACCGGAGTTTGGCGAAGAACCTCGTCAATCTTTCTTCTCTTTTCTACTCTGGTGTAAATCCTCTTCTGGTATCTTCACATTTCACTGCTAAGAGCTTAACCCGGATCGCAATCAGGTTGTATAGTCAGTTCTGCTACAAGCTGCTGGGCTTCTCCATTTGAATTATAAGATGCAAGTATAATGAGGGACATACTATCAGATTCCTCCTAGTCTTTAGATCTCATATATAAGGCATCTAAAAACCCTATTCTCAAAGCCTTTCTTATATTGTACCTCATAGCCTATGCCTCAATGTAGCGCACCCCTTCTGCTGAAAGATTAGTCGCCTTCTGTTCCAGCAAATATTCCATGATTTCTATTCTGATTGATTTTCTTTTTGAAGATATATAATGGGTCCCTTTTAGTGTAAAGACATCTTCCATACCCTTCTATCTTGCGTGAGTTTCTAATATCAAAGTCCTGGAGAAGTATGATAATGTTAATACTGGTGCTTTGCTAATGGCTTCTTTGTGTTCACACGATGCTTTTTTGTGGTTCTTAAGTACATGCATTCTTCTTCAAGAGGTTGGTCAGAAACTTACTGATCTCCCCATAAGATTTTATAAACCCTTTATAGTAACCACTGAGACCTAGAAACCTAGAAGCTCTTCAATGCTTTGAGATTATTAGGTTTGGACCGAGAGACTATGATCTCTATATTGGATAGGTCAGTGGGTACACCTCCTCCTGTTATAATATGCCCATCTATCATATCTTCAGTTGAGAAAACGAGTACACATGACCTCTTTGTAAATAGTTGTTCCTGCCTTCCTATCTTCAGAGTCTGACTGAAGTGGCTAATCTAACCCTTTAAAGAGAAAATGTAGACTAATATGCCATTGGAAAAAGAACAACATGATTGTCTAAGCTGATTTTTGAAAAACTATGATTCATTAGGCTCTGAAATGTGGTTGGAACATTATTCAACCAAAGAACACTACCTTGAGGCTTGAACGTTGATGGGTCGTAAAACCTGTTTTACAAAAGTCAGATTCCTGCTTCCATTGATTTCTTAGATTGATGATATCCATCCCTCAAATCTATCTTAGAGTATAGCCTTGATCTTGCCAACTCATCAAGAAAAATCATTCATAAGAGGGACGAGAAATTTGTCTTTCACAAACACCTTCTTAAGCTATCTATAGTCAACACAAAGCCTCCATGACCCATCCTTCCTTTTCACCAAAAGGTCCTGATATAAATGGTGAATGTCTAGGTTGAAAGAAACCATTCTTAAGCATTTTAGCAACCAGTTCTTCAATTTCATTTTTCTGAAAATTGCTACAACTATAGGGTCTTATGCTCAGAGGTTTAGCCCCCAAGGTTTCAACGGTATAACACGATCTGGCATCTGTCAGGTCTTTGGTCCCTTAAAAGCATCTTGATGCTCCTCTAACACTCGTGTAATTTCAGTGGGAAACTCTTGTTGTTCTTTTTTCCTATTGTGCCTGGTGTGAGTATGTGTCAAATGGCTTGGCCTTTCCATATTAACTGGCCCATGATAGAAACTTTAATGGCTTGGAGTTATTTTACTCATTCAATCCCATTAAGAAATGGACACTAACTTGAAAGCTAGCTAATGAGGTGAGTATTATCCACGACCCCCTAAGGAGACAATAACCCCTTTTCTCAACCAATATGAGACACTTGAACAACCCCACGCCCAAGATTGTTCAATGGACCGTGGACAACATAATGTGGGGCTCAGCATGGGGAAACACAACAAGAGGGGTGAATGTGGCTCTGATACCATGTTAAAAAATTGATTTTGGGCTGGACCTTTTTTTTTAAAATTCTTTTTGATAACCAAGAAATCATTGAGGGTCATTTGGCACACGGTCTGAAACTCGACGGATAATGGGACCACCCTCTATCCTTCTCCACTTAAATACTAGGCTTTTATTCACAATAGAGTTTGAACTCTTGACATGCGCCTAACCCACACATTAAAGTTGCACTCATACCACTGAGCCAAAGCATTGTGGGCATGGATCTTGGGCCTAACTTAACTCCATAATCTTGCTTATAGGTGAGGTTTGCCCATGGCTATATAAGGAGACAATAGTCCATTCTTTCAACCGATGTGGAGCACACTAGCACTTTGTGCTCGTTTGTTCAAAGTTTTTATCATTGGATAAGCTGATTAATATTAATTCCTTTTTCAGATTATTGAAAAACGCAAACCGCGGCTTGGGAATTCTCTCTTTACCAGGAAAGAATTGTTTAGTGTTATTGATAAATAAGAAATCAAATGTTGGACTAATTTGAATTAACTTGAGGCGACAATGAAGTTATATACTGACGGACCTTTATGACTCCTTTTTCTCGTTTCCATTTTCATTTCCTTATTATGCAGTATCGTGATGGCTCTTGGAATTTATGTTGAAATTGCATGGAGTTCTCCTATTCTTCCTTGATGAGAATTTTATTGATGTTAATGTGTTTAAGTTGTGTTCAAATTGCACATGTGCCTTTGTGTTTGACAGGTTCGTGGTCTCAAATTATGAAGCCACACTCAACTGATGATTTAACCAAAGCCAATGCGAACAGTGAGAGTCGCATAAGAGAAAGTGAGTATGTGAGGCTTGTTATAAGAAGTGAACCAAGAATAGCTGAGGCAGATAATTTAGAGTCTCAATTACCAGCCAGAAAACGGTCTGCTGTGTGGTGTTTCAAGGCAATGATATGGTGTTCTATCACTGTAATTGTTCTTGTAATCTTCATAAAATGGGGACTGCCCTTTCTTTTTGAGAAGGTATTTCATCTCACTTCGCTTATGCCTTTGTGCTCTGTGTAAGCAAATTAGCATGTATGAGATTTCATTTTAACAAATTCATTGCATTCTAATGTAACCTATGACATGTCACTACTGAGAAGAGCATCAGTCACGTGTACCTGTTTTCTAAGGGCGCAAAACTAGAGCTTTCTTTAAAAACTTCGACCAAGGTCTAAAAATAGGGACAATCGAGAACTTTTAAGAACTTTTGCAGTCGAGAAAAAATAATTCTATATGTTTCATGTTGTTATGAGAAGGACGGTGGAAATGAAAATGATTCTGTGCAAGTTTCCATGTTTAAGAATCTTGATGTAGCTTTCAAAGGCGTCTGCTCTTGCAAGTTGCAACAAATGGTTATTCTCTTTTTTTTAGAAGTAGAGTTTCATAGTAAAGTCAATTTTCCTTCTTATTTTGTGTTCCAACAATGCAGTACTTAGCTTTATCATCTTGACACCATCGAATACTTGACCACCACTGTCATTTAATATTGGTATCGAATTCTTAATGTTTCTTTTTACATAGGTTCTCATTCCATTCCTACAATGGGAATCCACTGCATTTGGCCGTCCAGTTCTTGCCCTCGTACTTGTAGCTTCTTTAGCTTTCTTTCCAGTGGTCCTACTTCCTTCTGGACCATCGATGTGGCTCGCAGGAATGATCTTTGGATATGGTCTCGGATTTGTCATAATCATGGTTGGAACAACAATTGGGATGATCCTGCCATACTTGATTGGTTTGCTTTTCCGAGATAGAATTCATGTAAGATTGCTTACGTTTTATCTAGTCTCTACTGATTCATCAATTTTAACATTTGCCAATTGACATTTCCTCCTTATCCTACATATGGCATATTTGATCTCATCTGCAGCAATGGTTGAAGAGATGGCCTCGGCAGGCGACCTTGGTTAGATTGGCAGGAGAAGGAAGTTGGTTTCATCAATTTCGTGTGGTTGCATTATTTAGGGTTTCTCCATTCCCATACACAATCTTCAATTATGCAGTAGTAGTTACAAGCATGAGTTTCTGGCCTTATTTATGTGGATCAATAGCAGGAATGATTCCTGAAGCCTTTATATACATCTACAGGTAAAAACCCTGCCTATCCCTACCCCTTTCTATTCTATCAATAAAATGGTCATTCCTTGTACAATTAATTTTTTCTTCCTGCAATTTTTCTGTAGTGGTCGGCTAATAAAGACATTTGCTGATGTCCAATACGGAAACATCCACCTGACTCCAGTTGAGATTGTATATAATGTAATTTCCTTCATCATAGCAATCATCACAACAGTAGTTTTTACGGTGTATACGAAGAGGACACTGGATGAACTTGAAAGGGCTGAAGATATTGAGGGTGAAGGCTCTGTATTTGACAATGGCAAGCTAGAAATGGGGCCGCTTCCCAGTGGTAAAATCATGCGTTTGGATTGAAAATAGGGACAACTTTCATGCCAAATGCTGTTGGAGGGAATATATTTCATCTTTTAGTAACAAGGGTCTCCGGCCTGGGATATCTAAGGAGCTTAGTGTAAATAAATTTAGCACAGAGGCCTCCTTTTATATCCTTCCATATTTGTAATTACAAAATGAAAAGGGGAAAAAATAAAGAAGAAAAAGTTTTGCATAAAGCTGTGATGTCTAACTAATTGATTTTATTCTTTCACCAAGTAATGATAGTCTAACTTTGTTACAGAGAAAACAATGGTTCCCTGAGAATGGATGAGCCTGTTTTTGTCTTTAGTATATTGAAACTATTGTTTGTGAAAGGCTAACTGATTACACCAAAGATCAAGGTAACATAGGCTTGTTTTGTTGGCAAAGTTCAGCAGATGATGAGATATGCCTTCAATGACTGCTTGTGCAAGTATTTGATACTGTGAAAATAAGTTAAAATATTTTTTACACTGTTGGTACATATACTTGAACTCTATGGTTAATGTGAGACATTTGGGTAGTGGGGTAACGACTATGAACATTTGTCATCAACATTTAAAGGGGGATATAAATGAACAATTTTAGGGTATAGACCTCAATTAAATCTTAGGTTCAAGTCTCTTGAAGAAAGAATTTGTGTGGTTATTATGGAAATTTATAGTATAAATCATGGAAAGTCGATAGAATCCCATTTCTTTCCTATGCTTTACTTCTTAAGTCTTTCCTTTCAGTCATCTAGTTGCATTTTTTTTTTTAAACTTTATTTTCGTTTCTCTAATTTGAAGTTCCTAACTGTTACTACTACGTCTTTTTTTATCTAGATTTTCAGCTTGAAAGAATCTTTAGTAGTTTCTACATTATTCAGTTTTAAAAGATATTTTTAAAAAATTTGCATGGTTTTGGTAGTAAAGTTGAAATACCATGATGTTAAAATAATTTGTTGAGTTGAAAATTTTTCGACACTCTAGAAGAAAAGGAAAAAAAAAAGACATTTAACATTTTAACTTATTATTTTAGAAGTAGTAAAGTTGCGAGCCAAGAGCTCAGGCAGACTAGATTTCAAGGCAAACTACTCATTGCAGTTCTCTCAATATTAGTTGGTATAATTTGCTGCAGCGATGCTAATATCTATGTTAGTATCTATATATCTATAGATTTCAAGGACTATTCCTTGGTCTCTAATTGAAATTTGACTCCAAGGCGAATCTCAACATATGAGACAAAGGCTCACATTCAGATCCCATTGATCTGTCGTAAATGCAAAAGATTGCATCTTTTGTATCCTTACCATCTGAGTTTCATTTCTACGTATATAAACTGCCAAATATAAAGTAAAATTACTATTACAACAAGACGGTCAATTTGGTATAACTATCAGGAGGAATGGCCTTAACATCCACTAACATGCTAGCATTCCTGGATCTATTACCCTACTAGAGAGCATAGATTGCCAGGGCCACTAAGTGGACCAATCCAAAGATGACCATTGACAAACATATCGAGAGTACGAACAGTTGAAATTAGTTTGATACAACATTCAATGCTAATCAAGTACATGACTAGCAATACTTGCAATTTACTTACAACTGAAGACAAATTGACAATCTTTGGAAATCCAATTCACAAGCTTGATTATTAATGTCATGGATTTCCCAATGCAAGGTCATGCCATGTATCCCCATCAACTTGTTGAGCCTCTTGATCTGCAAACGGATACAACTCAATCATCCAAAAATGATAACTGACAGGAAGTAGCCAACATGAAAATAACCAACAAAATAAACGAGGCAAGATTCCTCAGATGAGGAACATTGAAAACATAGTAATTCTGATCTGTTAACTCATTAATATGTAATATTCCTGATATCATAACTCAACAAAATGTGAGTGAACCAGGAAATATTTAAACTGGATCATGTATAGATAATATTTGAAAGAATTACAGCCCATGTCACTTGGCCTAATAGCCCAACCGAAAATGGCCCACATTTGAAGCTCTTACCCTATTTAGCCCATGTTTTACATAACTTGAAAGAAACTTTTCAGCCTTTAGCCCACTATTAAAGACATAGTTTTAGGGTTTTTATTATTTTCTTCTTTCTTCATTCCCTTCTCTCTCTCACCGCCTCTCACTTCTTTCTTTCTAACCCACATAGATCCCTCCTCCTCTCTTAAATTAGCCATTAGCAATGTATTATGCTTCTCTTACAAACACACAACATCTGCTACATATTTGCCTCCCCTTTTCCGCAGATTATCTTAGTCAATAGCTGAAGCAACTTCAATTTGTGAGGAGCACAACAGCTTTATTCTCCCTCCTCTATCCCCCACGCAGTTCTGCCATTAATGGCTTAAGAAGGCTCGGGCTCCTACTCCGTCGTCCATGGTGGCAAGCAAAAGAATATTGAAGATTTTTGAAAGAAACATGAAAATACACACAGATCTGAAAATAAATAGCTCTCAAACTTGATTTGCACGAAAAAATAACCACTAATGTTGGAAAATTTTGAAGTTTGAAGTTCTGGTCATTATTATTATGACCTTGAAGTCTCGAATCTGAAATTGGGTTTGTATAAAAATCATAACTATGTAGCAGTTTGTATCAACATTGTATACTAGTGTATAATTGTGTATATGGATATACAAACACCTCTTATACACTATTATACATGTTTATACAAAGTTATACAGTATTGTATAATTGTGTATAAATGTGTATATTTGTGTATAATATTGTATAATTATATATTTTTCAGTTTATAAGGATGTATATACATTGTTAGTGTGTAAGAGGCCTTTACAGAAGTTTGACACTTTTTTTTTTTTTTTTGAATTGGTAACTATTGTATATATTATAACAATCAGTACATAGGTTGCACTGAAAACCAAATTTACATAGAGAGAATTTATAGATATTCTAATTTGAGACCTAGCAGGATCCTAGAATGTCTATGATTGTCAATGTATCTTCTGTGTACATCTGTTTGCACCAAAAACAAAATAGAAGAATACAATTGAGTTTGATCTTCTGCATTGAGTTGCTTCTATCTTCAAAACATCTAGTATTCCTTTCTCTCCAGACTGTCCACCAAATACATGCCGGAACAGTCCTCCATCTATCTCTACTAGTTGCTTCAGCTCCAGCTTCTTCCCAGCTATAGATGACATCTTTAATCCTGAATGGCATTGACCATGAGATACCCCTAAGACTAATAAAGATTTTCCATAGTTGGTCTGTAATCTTGCAGTGTAGAAACAGATGGTTGACAGTTTCTGCATTTTCCCCACACAAAAAACATCTTGAACACATAGAAATTCCCCTTTTTATGAGATTATCCTGGGTTAAAACCGCCTCCTTTGCTAGTAGCCAAGTAAAGCATGCTACCTTGTATGGAATCTTTGTTTTCCATATATGTTTCCAAGGCCATGTGTCTACCTGTTGATTATCATGATTCAAACTCTTATATGCATCCTTCACTCGGTAAATCCCTTTGTTGTACCTCTTCCACCATATTGAATCCAAACCTTCCTGTAGTCCTGTAAATGCTTCCAGCTCTTTGTAGAGGTCAGTTAATCTTGTTATCTCCCAGTCATTCAGCTGTCTTCTTAGAGCTATTTCCCATCCTTGACAACTCCTCATATCAGCGACTGTCTTATGCTGGTTTTGTGCTAAACCGAACATATCTGGGTATCTTTCCTTTAAGCTTCCCATTCCTAGCCAGTTATCATTCCAAAATGATGTGTTCCTTCCGTTGTTCACTCTTATGGAGGAGTGATTCTTCATTATTGGCCAAAGTTCTCTGATTGATTTCCACACACTTACTCCATATGATGTACTGACTTTTTTTGACACCCAGTTGTTTTCTTCACCATACTTGGCTTTGATCACTTTGACCCATAAAGATTGGGGTTCTTTAGAGTACTTCCATAACCATTTAATTCTAAGAGCCTTGCTTTGATTCTTCAAATTCCTTATCCCTAATCCACCTTGTTTTTTATCCATTGTTGTTGTCTTCCAATTGACCAAATGGAAGACCTTTTTCTCCTTATTGCCTTGCCAGAAGAATGTTCTTCGTAGTTTGTCCAATCTCTGTAAAATGCCTGATGGAATTGGGAACAAAGACATCATGTAAGTAGGTAGAGAGTCTAATACTGAGTTGATTAGAACTAGCCTACCCCCCAATGATAGATACTGCGATTTCCATCTTGACAACTTCTTCTCACACTTTTCTATGACTGAATTCCAGATTTCTTTTGATTTGGATCTTGCACCAAGAGGCATCCCAAGGTAAACAGTTGGTAGGGACCCAACTTCTCCTCCCAATATCTGAGTCAGTTGCCCCATGTTGTTAACTTCATTAATGGGAAAAATGTTGCTCTTTCTCCAGTTAATGTGTAATCCTGATACTCCTTCAAATAAAACCAAAATGATCCTTAAGAATCTAAGTTGGTCTTTTTCAGCATCACAGAAGACTAGAGTATCATCAGCATATTGGAGATGTGTGATCTCTAGATTGTTAGCCCCACTCCTGTTTACCTCAAAACCTTTAACCCAACCACTGACTTTAGCCGTTTTGATCATGTTGTTCAATCCTTCCATGGCTATGATGAATAAAAAGGGAGATAGAGGATCACCTTGTCTGAGACCTCTGTGTGAGTGAAAATAACCTTTAGGACTTCCATTTATAAGAATGGAGAATTTCACAGTAGATATGCAAAATTTCATCCATCTAATCCATTTTTGCCCAAAACCCATTTGTTCTAACATTCTTAGTAGGAAGCTCCAGTTCACATGATCATAGGCCTTCTCGATATCCAATTTGCATAAGATTCCAGGTTCTTTCTTTTTTATTCTTGAATCCACAGCTTCATTGGCAATCATCACTGCATCAATTATTTGTCTTCCTTTGATGAACGCCATTTGTTGAGCATCAACAAGTTTCCCAACCACCCTCTTAAGTCTTTCAGTTAAGACTTTTGAGAGCAGTTTGTAGAAGCTCCCTATCAGACTGATCGGTCTGAAATCTCTCAATTCTTTCGCACCTGTCTTCTTTGGAATCAATGTTATATATGTTGCATTGAAGCTTTTCTCAAACATCTCCTGTGAATGGAAGTTGTTAAAAGCCGCCATGATATCTTCCTTCAAAATGTCCCAACACTTTCTGAAAAAACCCATTGTGTATCCATCTGGACCTGGAGCCTTGTCACTTGCACACATCTTCAGGCTGCTCAGCACTTCTTGTTCCTCAAAGTTACTTTGTAAAGACTCCCTTTCCGATTCAGAAATGCTTGTAGTATTTTCGAAATTGACTGTTGGTCTCCACTGTTCAGGTTCTGTGTATAGCTCCTTGTAGAATTCAATAATCTCGTTCTCTATTCTTTCTGGATCCTCGATTACTTCATGTCGAATCATTATTTGGTCAATGTTGTTGTTTCTCTTGCGTGCATTTGCAGTCCGATGGAAAATTTTTGTATTCCTATCCCCTTCTTTGAGCCACAAAGCTCTTGATTTTTGTCTCCATGCAATTTCTTCATTCTTGAGTTGCACCTCAATCTCCATTAGAGTAGCTGCTTTCCTGACTGATTCCTCCTCTGTCAACGCTCTTAGTTGTTGCGTTGTCTCAAAATCTGCTAATTGACTTAGCAATTTTGATTTCTGCAGTCCCAGATTGCCTTCGTAACTTCTGCTCCATCCTTTTAGCTTGCCCTTGAGAGCTTTTAACTTGCAAGCTAAAATGTAATCAGGTCTTCCTGAGAATTCAAAAGATCCCCACCACTCTCTAATTATGTCCTCAAAACCTTCCACATTCAGCCACCAATTTTCAAACTTGAAGTATGATTTAGCTTGTTCCCACACACCGCAGTCTAGAGCCACGGGTGAATGGTCCGAAACCAGCCTTTGTAGGATAGTTTGCTTGATGTTTCTGAGTCTTACACTTCTTTCTCATCTTCTTTTTCGTGTAATGTGTTGTATGAGCGTTGAAGGGATTCTACAATTCATTTACCAAGTTTTTATTTTTATTTTATCATGTTGGATTGCTTCAGCAATTGCACATAAAAGTGTTTGAATTTCTTACCTTCAGATAATATGTATTATTCAGGATTTTTGAGTTGTGTTGTGGCTGATTTGCATTTTTTTATCAAATGCTTAATAATCAAAGGAAATCAACAGAATGAAAACAACTGGTTGTATACAGAGGGAGCAAAATAAGCTTTCTTTCGGGAATTAGCCTATTATTTTTTGGGCTATAGATTTGCAAAGTGGTATCTAGGCTGTTATGTTGCAAGTCAGGTGTGTGAGTTGTATTTATGTGAAATTATCCCTAGATATTTCTGATCCCATTAGTGCCGAAGCCCATTTCAGAAATAACCTAACTATAGC
Source organism: Nicotiana sylvestris (assembly GCF_000393655.2). NCBI lineage: Eukaryota > Viridiplantae > Streptophyta > Magnoliopsida > Solanales > Solanaceae > Nicotiana > Nicotiana sylvestris. The sequence continues at coordinate 83,154,753 of NC_091067.1, forward strand.
CTTCAAGTTCCTCTCATTACATCTCATCAAATGCTTATAAGCAAATCCACATGATACTATTTGAACTGATGTACGGTATAAGGGGTTCAACATCACAGAAAACAGAAACCTTTTCAGCACACACCAACTGTGGATCGAACAGAGGCTAGATTAAACTTAAGAAATGTTTGACATTCAGGCCTGCAAAGCCTACTAAAGAAATCTCAAAGATGATTTTAAATTTCAGCTTTCTGTTTACAACCGACATAACCACATATGATGTGCTTATAGATTTAACCAAGGAACTTCTATGTTAAAAGTATTCCCTATCTAGGGCACTGGAACCTCTATGACAGAAGCCATATAATAGCTAGTTTACAGATATTCTGTTCTAACAGTTTCTTTGGCGATAAACAACTTACACTTTAAGGTGTCATCTTTTGATCTCACATTTCGTACCCAAACAAATGATTAAGTTATAACTCACTCCCACATTCAATATTTTTCCAAGTGTATGGATACAAGAATACTTACTTGAGTCTTCATTGTCATCGGTCTTTGGAAGTAGTACGGGTGGTAACGGGAGATCTGCAGTAATAGACCAATTAAAATCAACAAATGCAAATTCTACTATGCTTCAATTCTAAAGTAGTTGGGGTAAAATATACAAATGCAAAATTAAAGTATGAGACAAAAAAATTATAAAAATATACAACAATAAGTATATGTCTGAGATGCAATACGTGTGTGATTGAGAAACCTCTAGCTTTTGAGAATCCCTAATTTGCCACAAATGATAATTATTTACTAGAGTGAAATAGATGATTCATATTAAAAGGCGAAAAGCCAAAAAAAAAAAAAGGGAGCTCAATAACTCTGCAGGATTTGATAAAGGAAAGTGCAAATTAAGAAGAAAATAAAAACTAGAAATGCAATTCAAGAATAATAACTAGAAATACAATAAAATATTATACGGACAACGGAATTGAAAAAAAATATATAATTAAGTGAAATGTTTATCATTTAGACTGCTCTCTTCAACACAGAATTCCATGTGTGATGCACGACTTGGCATCTTGCTGTCAAACTGAAGTGTTGCCTAATTGAGACAAAGCACTCACCACCTATCTTGCTCCAACTTTCAGAGCTTAAGCACACTAAGGGTGAGCATTTGATAAGACTGATGCAGTTGATTGATTGTTAATATAATAACAAGTGAAAGAGGATAATACCATCTTCAGGCAAAGTGTCTCGCATCCATTCCTCATCCACAATATCTATGAGGACTCCTAAGCTGAGGATTTGCTCTGCCATGTTTTGCTTTCTCTATACACCTTTCCACTTCAAAGATGAAATCTCTAGTTAAATGACAGAAACTCAAACAGGACATTCACATGTATGCAAAAAGTATCAAATTAAAGTCCTAAAATAGCCCCCCCTATCTTTGGGCTTAAACTTAAAATCTTCCCTCTTCTTTGACTTGGAGCACTAAAAGTCCTCATTGTTTGTCAAACTGGTGCACTTTTGTTCCCTTGCCAGATAAACCATTAGCTTTTAACAGAGAGAGCACCATAATTTCATCTCCAAAGACACTTGATGTGCAGTGTGAGTAGAAAAAGATGAGATTTTTTTTATACCCGACAGCCATTAAATATTTTATACTGAGAAAAAAAATACTCTTTTGTCTCGCGAATATAGATAAGATCAAACCCAAGTATTTAGAATTTAAAGATTCTCATAAAAAAAATAGCAAACAGCAACTGATTTTACTACCAGCCATAAACCCTAGACCCTCCCAAATCCCTATCATAAATGATCAGTACAAAGAAAATAGAAATGCAAATTGAACATCAAGTTCTCTATCATGCTAATTCGGGAAATTCTAGAGAGAGAAAGAGGGGAACTTACAACTTACGAGTTGAGTTCGCCGGAGAAGAGATGGAGGAACAAGTATGGGTTTTGTGTTACTTCAATCAATTCGGGTCAAGAATTGTTGAGTATTTCAACTTTTGAAATGAAATAGTCTTGACTACCAAGGGAATAATGTAAATGTAGGGGTGGTAAATGGGCGGGTTGGGTTAAATTTGGGCGGGTTAAGATAGGTTAGATCAATAAATGGGTTATTGCCCAATTCAGTCAAAATGTATTTGGGCTAAGATGGGTTGGGTCAAGAAAGGTTAAACAATGGGTCATAATCTAACCCGCCTAACTTGACCGATGTTTTAGAATCATGCTCATCTTGCATAAAAAAGTCTTTTACCTTATAATGTGTAAGTTGAAAAAATTTTGGGGTTGGGGGAGGGGGGGTCGGGTGGGTGATGCAGAAAAACGAAAAAAATAGAAAATTAAAAATAAAAAAAAACGTAATTTTTTTTTAAAATACAAAAAAAAAAAGTAAAATTGGAGCAACTAAATAAATTTCTATATAAGTTGGGTTGAGATACCTTTTGTTTTGGGTGAGTTTCATGGGTTGTATTTGGACTGTTTAATGGGTCAGAATGGGCTAATAGGTTAACTTGGGCTCAGCCCAAATTGACCCCATGAGCTAAAATATTTGTAACTCAACCCATTAATTTCTGGACGGGTTGGACGGGTTAAATGGGTTTGAGCTCAAATTGTCACCCCTAAGTACATCATATTACTAGATTTTTGCAATTGCTGGTTAGATGGGCCAAATCAGCCCAATCTCATCTCAAAGGAAAGTTATGCTAGATACTAAAGGGGGCCGTTTTGTTTGAATATGGCTTATGCTTGGATAAGTTATGTTGAGATTAGTTATGCTGGTATTGTTTTTTTTAACCACTGTTTGGCATGTTGTATTAAAAAGACAATTGCATAATTTCTAAGAAGAATGTATAGTTATCTCGGCACTTTATTCCACCCCTACAAGGTATAAATTATCCCGGTACTAATTTTAATCCCGGGATAACTTATATCAAGTTTGCTAACCAAACAAAGTATTAAGGTGGTATCAAATTTTTATACCAACACTATATCTGCTTATACCTCATACCAAACGACCTTTAGGGATCGTTTGATAGGATGCATTACAAAAAATAATGCATGCATTAGCTTTTGTTTGGTACAATTTTTTAATTTATGTATTACTGATACAAATATTAGTTATACAACTTATTTGGTATTATCATATGTATAACTAATACATAGCAAACCATGGTATTAGCAATATCAAGGCTATTAATGCATGCATTAGCATGGTTAAACAAAATTATCCTTAAAATCCTTTAAAGCTAAATAATATGGAGGATATTTTGTAAACAACTAGATAAGAAATAATCTCTGCATAACTAATATTTGTATTACTAGCTCATGCATTACTAATACACTTTATTCAGCATTATTCTTATACGCCACACCAAACGACTCCTAAGGCTAATAAGATATATTTTTTAAAAAATTAATGAAACTGCATTTAAGGGATATCAAGTTGTTCCTTACCCAAAATACAAAAATCTATCAGGTTTTAGCGTATATATATATATATCTTGATAATAAGAAGAGGTATCCGTAAAGATGGTTTTGGGACCCTTTGTATTGTAATGGCAAAATACATAAGCTACCCCCTAAACTATGGACCAAATTCCTCTTATACATTTTTTACGGACGAAAATTATCTTACATACTCAACCTTTCTAAAGTGTGTCTAAGACACATCACTTTTTACAGCTGGCACGCGCGTGTTTTACACTTAAAAGAGGCTATTGAATTTAAAAATTGTGTCAGAACTACGCCACATGTCCAGCCTTTTTTATTTTCTTATTTCCCATTATTGTTTACACCATTTTACCCACCTCTCATTCTCTTCGCCTAAAAAGAAGAAATAGGAAAGAAATCAGCCATTAACATTCTCTGGTCTTCATTAACGCCACCATACAAACACCACTACAGAACTTTACACTCCAGCTCTTTCATCTTCAAAACTCTGTTTTTGTCTCAACACTAAACCACTATCACACCATCTCCCACCCTAGAATCCTTCACCCCAATCCCCAAATTGAATCCCTAGTCGTGACACACTAAAATGGGAGTCTAGTAGAGGTCAGATTTTTGTTTGTGGCTCCGCAACTCTGGCCTTAATTATTTTCTGGCCGAAGTCCTTCACCAATTCTCAATATTTGCTCTGCAAATCTAAAGAAATCTTCTGTCTCTACAGTATATATACACAAGATCTCAAGCTAGGGTAATTACAAAAACTCAATTAAAAACTGGAAAAATGATCAATGATAGTGAAGGTTTGGCAGATCTCCAATTAAAAATTTCCGATGTTCTCTTTAGTTCGAGCGAAAAAAATTCAGCTAGTTATCTTCTCTATTTTTCGATGGCCGTGTTTTTGACTGATCTATGGTAATTTATGTTTAGTTATGGAAGAATGGCGTAGAATTTAATGATGGTTATGGAGGTTTAACATGGTAGAAATAAAAGATTTTAATTTGGTTTGCGATCGAGAAAGATAAAGTAGGTGGATTAAAAAGAGAAAAGATGAGGGAAAAAATAACAATAAAAAGTAAATGAGAATAGCCATAGTCACTTTTTAATTCGTTGTTTTGCCATGTTAGCAGCGCGTGGCATTTTTAACTAAGTAGTATTTTTTTTCTTGAGTTATGACATATGTCACGACCTTATTGGTGCGTGATATCACATATATATTAAAAAACTGGTCAACAAAAAAATAATGTGTCTTAGTCACATTTTAGAAAGGTTGAGTGTGTAAGATAATTTTCGTCCGAAAAAATATGTAAGAGAGATTTGGTCTATAATTTAGAGAGTAAATTATGTATTTTGCCTATTGTAATTATATAATCAATTTAGTGGTTGACTTTAATACAACATGAATAGTTTTGGTCTAAAGGAAAGAATCAGTATGCTAAAGTAAAGAATAGCTTTGAAACAAATACAGGTTCTTGAATCTCGGGTCAACTTTGAGAACTATCCAAATAGACCTAAAGTATACTTGCCCAACCCATGTAACTTTGGGCGGGTTATGTTATTTATGGCTAGAGTTTTCAATATAGGCGGGGTCGGGCTAGCCCAATCCAGCCCACGTAGATTTTAGCAATTGACGGGCTAGGCTGGGCTAGCCCATTATTTTGGGCCTTATAATGGTTAACCCACCCCAATTTTGTGTGGGCTGCGAGCTCCCACGGGCCGGCCCATCATTTTTTAAAATATAATTTTATATTTTTTCTTTAAGTTTTAACTTAAAAAAAGATAAAAATTTAAAAGTTAAAAGAATCTTATTGGAAAAATTTCACAAAACTTAATATTTATAATGTTCCAATATATCACAATAAACACTAAAAAAAATAAAAGACAAGACTATATTTCATTCATTAAAAGTCAAAACTCAAAACAAACTATTCAATAGAACGTTCATGACGCTTATGAGATATCTAACACATCATCTTCATCAAATATATTTGAATCCGCTTGTGAGAAGGTTGTCTTAACATCTTCACTTTCATCTACATTTACAATTTGTATGCAATATTAGTTAGTTAAATATTAAAAATGATTAAATTTTTAAAACTAATAAACGTTTTAAGAGTTTGATCTTTTAATATGATGAGCTTAATAAACTTTAAGCTTGGAATGCTCTTCTTGATATTTTTGTGTCATATAATTTTAATATTTTATATATTTTAATGACATATTTTTATTAGGCCCATGGGACAGCCCAACTCAGCCTCACAGGCCACGAGCTTACTCGTGCCGGGCTTAAAAGTCTCGTTTTAAATGGACTCCAAAAATTCTAGCACAGCCTACTAAATTACAGGTTGGGCTGGGCTGGTCTAACGGGTCAATCCCATATGGACGGCTCTATTTTTGGCCAATTTTAAGATCCCTAGTTCACTTTAACCTTAATTTACCACTTTAACTTTAATTTACCTCGTAAACGGGTTAGAAACTGTTTTTGTTTTCTTGCTGATTTGGCTTATGTTATTTTTGGCCAATTTTGACATCCCTAGTTCACTTCAACCTTAATCTACCTCGTAAACGGTTAGAAACTGTTTTTGTTTTCTTGTTAATCATAACAGTTTTAAGGATATAAAAGAGGCGGCAGCCAGTAATTCTTAGCGTAGAAGACATCATAAATTGCTTTGGTAGATATACACATGTCTACCAAATGAAGATTGGGTTTAATTTGGTTATATCTGTATCTATTTTATGTGAGTTTCGATTTCTTGAGCTTCTAACAATTTGACTTTTGGAAGCTTAACTCTGACCTGTATTTCTTGGATGTTTGTGCAAAGATGCTTTTGAATGAAGCTCCAAGATTACTTGTATCTTCTTTTAACTATAAAGGAAGTCAAATTTGTTATGAAACAAGAGTATACTATTATCTTGCGTCAGTCACAATATTTGTCTAATGTACTATCTAGTTTTTTAATAAATTTTATTTGAGTTCATTGAGTTTAAGAATCGTCCAGCCCTTGATTCTTCTTCACCATTTGTCTTTTTATTCTTGGATTGTTGCTCACGCAGCTCTTACTTTCCTTTATGACCTATTAATTTAATTTACTTTCCCAGAAATTTATTTCCCTTTTCTTTTATAGTAGCTTATGTTTCTCCAAAATTGAGTAATGTGACATATTTGTACTTGACCAAGAGGAACGTCCTAGCACCATGTTAACATACTGTTGTACATTTGATAAATACTAACAGAACATAAGTAGAAATAATCTATTTATCTATATCTATATCTATATCTATCTATACTATATTAAAGGCACGAAGATCCTTAGCAAAATGTCGCTCGTATTTTTTACCCTTTAAAAGCAGATTTCACACTAGACAAAATAGTCATTTAATTATTTTTCTAAAATTTGGGACTTTAAAATTAACTAAAATTTTAGCTACTAATCTTTCCTTATTTGAATTATGTAAGGACTCCTAATATTTAGGAATTTAAAATCAATAAAATTTTACTTATATAAAATCTTTCCGAAGTATGATATATTTTTCATATGAATATTAACTTGCACGTTTATTTTCTTTAATTTGACGAATAATTTCTCTTCTCTATTAATGAGATGTGTTTGAAAGCTCTTGATTTTTGAGTCGATTTGGATTTCAACAGTTCAGGGATCACGATGCTAAGCCCCTTTTTCCCTGTTGTACACAATCGTTCTTTCTTTATCTCTACTAGAATCTACAAACGTGCGTTGCATGTTAATAATGACACGTGATGGTTTAAACATTTAAATCATTTAAATATCGAAAAATATTATTACATTAGCATAATACCTGAATTCAAAATGAAAAGACATCATCAAAAACTTACATAAATGATCAATTTAGTCATGTTAGTTAGATAACTATGTATTATAGTTTAAAAGTATTTAATGTGATGGTATCGTACTGAACATTTCTTTGTAGACGATATTTTTTAGTATATATTTCTTGCGATAAATATAGTTCAATATTTAGGATTTTTGTCTTTGTGCTTTATTTATTACGAAAATTATTTACACACAAATTTAAAGTATATTCTTTAGTTTAGGAAGATGAAAGTTGAATTCGGGGATAAAAATATACTTAGAGCACACGACCAATATCAATAATTTTTGCATGTATAGTGTTATTGTCAAAACTTCTATATACTATTTGTGTGCTATTACAAAAGCTATTCGGCGGATCTAAGTCTTTTAGTACATGACAATCATATTTGTCTTCAAAATCTATCTATATACAATAGATGATCAATTTTAACTTAGTATATTATATACGGTGACACTAACATAGATAAGAAAAATAAACTTGACAACAAACTTGTATGGTAGAAGGTCATTTGGTATTAAAGTATTTAAATATTCTTCTTGGTAGTAATTGTTGATATCATTTCTAGTGAGTCAAAAATTAAAAAAAAAAACACTTTGTTTTTTATCATAAAACTTCGCAATCAACCTTTTATTTAGTTGACTGACATATTCATTTTTGCTAGCTAAAATAGCTTTTAAATTTCTATCATGCAATTTGCATAAATCGCGTTTTAATCTAATGATGGAAATATTTCTGTTATTAAATACGCTACTATTACCATTAGGGTTGATAACTAAGTGTTCTAGAAGAACCGATTCATCTTTTATTGGATGCTCTTCTTCGTTTCTGATACGAAGCAAGAAGTCACTGAATATTGGATTCGTTTTTACGTTATATTTCTTGTCAGTTGAATCCTTTTCATTTGATTCCATAAGTATAATTTTGGCAAGGTAGTACAGTCTCTTCTTTTGTCGATTTTGGAACTACTGGTAGTACTTAACAAAAATCATCTTCCAAACCATTAGCTTTTCATCAAGTGGTTCATTGATAATTAATATATCTCTAGAACTCCGGGCATTGTTCGATCATTTGACACTTAACCATAAGCGCTTTATTTCATATTATCAATTATGCTTTCCTTTTAAATTTCACATCATTGCTCTGCTTTGTTATATTTATGATGGTTATTTCAGTTGTTTGAAGAGATATATCAAGTCTAAAGTGAGTGACCTCATAATAAAATCCTTGTTGGTACACCACTTGTTATTATTGCGAACAATATCATGCTTCTTGATATGATATTTGCAAGTAATGCACGACATAGAAAAATTATTTTGATTCCGCCGGAGGCATCTACAAATGATAATCCCCATATACCAGAGGCGATTCTTTATAATATAGTCTTGAGACCTTGTTCTTGTTCAAGATTTAGCTTTGATTGTGCTTCCTCAGACACTTGTATGACCGTTTGATTCTTAATAATATACTAACCTTTTTTACTATGTGATTAGTTTTTTTAATCTTTAACACTCTTTTTTATAGAATAAATTTATGTACCCTAAGATTTTTTTTTAACTTGAAAAATAATTTTACTCATATTATGAATTTAAAAATAATTGAATTGGATTCTCTTGCTAAATAATTAATTGAAAGATTTAATTATTTGGTCGTAACATAAAAAAATAATTTATTTTATGTTGACTAGATTCTTAATATTAGTTCATCTCTTCTTTTGAATATTTAATGTTAATTATAATTTTATCCACCATAAATTTTATTTTCAAAGAGTAAAAAAATCGATCTGACATTTCATTTTTAAATTTTTATATTTTCAGAATCATGAGTGCTATTGACTCTTACGAATCATTTTTCTTTCTCTTTCTTAAATATTCTTAAATAGTTTCTTAGTTGTTGTTTCATAATTGGTATATTTTTCAATATTACACGAAAAATTGATTAAAAAATGTTATTTGAGTATAAAAATAATTCAAATATAATATAAAAATATATCGTGAGAAATCTTTTCCTCTCAATTTCAAAGTTTTATATAATCAATTTAACATTACCTTTATTTTTTCTTGCTATTGGATATTATGGAGTGGGAATGTATTGCCAATACGGAGAATTCTTATGAAATTGATTTTATTAAATATTCCTACATATTTTTAATAAGAATGTAATAGACAAAATTTCACTAATTTTAAATATTATAAAACTTAACATAGAAGGTATTGTAGTCCAAAAAATAGGTTATTACAGTTATATCCTTTCCCCATGAGTTCTTTTGTTTAATATTTTATGGCTAGTTTGGTCTATCAATATTATATTCGTACTTTTATAATAGTATACAGAAGATATAGATAAATATGGTTTATTTTTAAATGGATTTGAACAATATAATACATTATCAAATTATATTAGTAATAGGACATTATAATATGTTTTCAAATTAAATTAGTAATAAAAACTTCAAAAATACCCGAATATATATATATATATATATATATATATATATATATATATATATATATATAATATTCAGGTATTGATCAAATTAGAGCATTTTTCTTTGACGTGTTTTTGGTTTTCATGTTTTAAATGCTTAGGAAATAAACTAATGCAAATACATCATTTTGATTTTTCGCTTGCTGGTAGTTTTTATATTCTAACTATATTTGTGAAGTCCAAAATAATAGAATATTATTTCTTTGAAATATTTGTCGTGAAACTACTAACATTTTTTAATTGTGCCAACTTAATGCTCATAGGTTTGGTGAGATCGTGGAATTTATCACGAAAGATTCCTAACGTGTAGTATTATGTCCTAAAACTAATAGGATCATAAGACAAATGTCTAAAATTCCGGTTATATCATTTTACTAGTATAAATTATTATGGTTAATATTATAAGGTTATTTTATAAACCGTCATTGTATTCATGTTTTTATAATAATATAGATATAGATAAATTCTACTTTGGTAGTGCTATAAACAAAAATTTGGGTATAATTGACCAAATAACTTAGCTAATATATTCTAATTAAGCTTTGTATCATAATAAATTACTCAGGTATTATAATCTACATCCTACCATGCTCTGTCTTTCGATATATTTTTGTCTATTTATTTATAGGTGAATGTTTATTACCAACGACGTTATAAATATATTTGAAATATATACCTAATTAAAATTTTCATATCTTAAGATATTTTTCTAATATTTGAGAAGAAATGTTTACACGTATACAGAAACTAGATATTTATGTAATTTTTAAAAAATTTAGAAGCATTAGTATAGGGTAAAACCATACCCGTTAAAATTAAAATCGAGTTAAACTATAAGATTCTTCTATTATTCAAAACATTAGAAATTATGAATTAGAAAAATTCTATATGAGACAAAAACACAATGACTTTGGAAGCACCAAAAATCCAAAATTGTCATGCTAATGATTTTTTAACTATTTGGAAAATATAATTCTATTGAATAAAGTTATTTGTAGTTAATATTGAAAATTTTGATGAAATAAAATTAAGAATTTGAACTAACAAAAAATAAGTTATTTTCTTTAATGTTGAGAATAAATAACTAAGTCTTTAAATTAAATTATTTAGTAGAAGAATTCAATTTAATTATTTTTCAAATTTACTATATAAGTAAAGTTATTTGTCAAGTTGATAAAATTTTAGCAGAGAAATTTAGTAGAGAATTACTGGTGAAAGAAATAAGAATAATAGAGCAAAACTTATAATATAAAATTAAGAGTCAAATTGATAACAATGTAAATTTGAAACAATAAGGATGAAATAGTAAATGAAAAAATATATTAATAATGAGTTATCATTTATTTTTCTTTCTTACTCAACAAGTAATCAATATGAGTAATCAATTATGAGGATATATATGTGGTCATTATAAAACTTTTTTGATATATGATTGTCTTCATTTATAGAGCTAATTAAAAGGGAACAATATTTATTATTTTCAGGAATTTTTCTTTAATTTTTATTTTATAATTTTATATATAAATCAAATACATCATCTAATAATATTTACGTGTTTTGTTTAAATTATGTATTTATTGATATAGGTACACGCGCAAAAGCGCGTACTCTAAGACTAGTCTTTTTTAAAACTTATAAAAAGTTAAGTTAAATAATTTTCTCATGCGAATAGTTTACTTTTAACAATACAAATTTTTTAAAGTTACATAAAATAATACAGATATTAGAGTAGTGTGTTAGTTACTCTCAAATTGAATGCAACTAATTGTTTGACCAAAAAAAGTAATTTTAATTTCTGTTAAAACGATTATATTTATGTAATGATGGGTTAAACCTAGTTAACGATAATATCTCTAAATGTGAGTTCCGAAAATGTGGCTAACGTTAAATAGAGCTAGTGGATGATTGACAATAACATTCATTAAATATTCCAAAAGGTACGAGCAACAATGGAGAAGTAACTAGCATAAATAATAATAAATAACATTTAAGTAAATAGGAGAAGGGGTTCACCCAATAAAGAAAGAACTAGATCATTGTTGCTCCTGACAATATTTAATTTTTGTCACTTCTTCTATGTAAATATTTTTAGGGGTTTTAACCTACAATTTTTAGCTTTGTTACATTTTTTATTATAGGGTAAAAATACAAAATTTTAAAAGGTGAATTACTACTATTAATATTATTTTATTTTTATTTTTATTTTAAAATAATTTAAAAAAATCCGAAAATATTAAAAAAAAAAATTCGGGAGAGATTAAAAAAATAAGAAAAAGGAAGTATGGTTTAAAAAAAATAAAAGTAAAAGTAGGTGGAATTCTCTTTTAAAAAAAGTAAAAGAAAGTGGAAAATTAAAAAAAAATAAAAGTAAAGTTTTGTGGAAATTTTAAAAAATAAAAGTTATAAGAAAGTTGGAATTAAAAAATAAATATAAAGGTATCTAAAAATTAAAAAAAAATAAAAATAAAAGAAAGTAGAATTTTTAAAAGAAAAGCAAAAGAAAGTGGATTGGTTTTTTAAGAAAAAGTAAAATGAGTGGAATATAAAAAAATAAAGAAAAGTAATTAAAGTTTAAATTTAAAAAATAAAAGTAATTAAAGTTGAAATTTAAAATAAAAGTGAGGAAAGGTGGGGATTTATTTTATAAAAAAAGAAAAGCAAAATGTAAGTGAGATTTTTTTTTTCTTCTAAAAATTAAAAAAAATTAAAAAAATAATATAAAATAAAAAAAATCTGAAAAATTTCGAATTTTTTTGCTATAAATAGAAGAGAAAATCTGAGAAGAAGGAAAAAAACAAGAGAAAAGAGAGGAGAGAATTGAGAGAAACAAAATATTTCTTCTTCTACGCTATGGAGATTTCTACTCGTGTCATTCTTTTCGAAAAAGAATCAGCAATTTACCACCCCAAAATCCAATAAAAATACTTCAAAACATCCCTTCTACACGCCAAAGAGTTGTGTCAATAGTCAAGGTCGAGGATTCCGTTGGAGCTCTGTTCATTAGCTTTGATGTTCTTCTTCGCTTATGCTTGTTCGGCGTTCATTTGAGTTGTTGTACCTACTCTTGGTGACTCATTTAATTGAAAATCTTGCATTAAAAGGTTTATTCTTCCTTCTGGTCTTTTATCTTATTTTATGTGATTTTAATTTATAAATAATAATGTAAATCAATCCTTAAATGCTATATGCTTAATCATGTTTCTGAAAATATAATATTCACATTTGCTTTAAAGTTTGGAAGATTGGGACATTAATAAGTTTAGGCTTCAATTGTTGGGATGTAAGGTAGTGGTATATGATAGCTTATTTATTCAAATATCTAAAATCATACACTTCTTCCACAAACAATTCCATAACTCTTGGCCTTATAATAATCTTAAATTAATTTTAGGAAAATAATTCAAGTGTGCTAGTTTATTTAGGTGCGCTTTAAATAATTAAACATCATGGCTATATGTATGGTCTCCGTGGCATAATTGTGATATGTAACAAAATAAGTATCCACACGCATGACTTATTTCAAGATAACCTTTTTAAAAATATAATCAAGCAATAAAAGCGGACATAGGTAAAAGATGAGAACCAATAAAACACACGTTATAAAAAATATAAGCCCAAATGTAGTCAATAAAGCGACCGTGCTAGAACCACGGGACTCGAAAAATGCCATACACCTTCTCCCCGGTCAACAGAATTCATTACCCGGACTTTATTTTCGCAGACCAATAATAATAGAGTCAAACCTTCCTTTGAATAGGGATTCAAATAAAAGGTGACTTGGAATACCGACAAAAATCAATTCCAATGGCGACTCTGTAAATAAAATAATCCCTATTTCAAATTTGTAACTTTAATTGGAAAAACTCTTTAACCCACAATCCATAACCGATATTATCTTTTGGAGGGATAAAAAGGGGTGTGACAGCTCTGGCGACTCTGCTGGGGACTACATAAGAATTCGCACTTGTACATGTTGACTTTTTATTTGGCTTTATTAATTTTGTAAATATTGTGATTTATTTGTGCCTAATGTGCTACTTGTTCGCTTTTTATCATTTTGATATTGTTGAACTGTACATATAAACTGTTTTCTCACGCACCCCCTCTGAGTCTTCTTGAAATTAAAAATTGGGCATTTTCTTGACATAGCCCGCTTTCTTTGAGATATCCGAGGTGCTTGTCACCCGGTGAAGGATTTTAGTCACACATGTTTTTAGGCGGGGAGCACCACCAGTTAAGCCGGAAAACAATGCTACCAGTACATTGACCCTCCTTGGCTCGAGTTGTCCACTCGAGTAAGCCAGTCTAGATACCTTCTCCACCAGGATTTAAACCTAGAAGAACTAACCTCATGTCGGATATCCCTAGTAGGTTCATTTTGTGTGCATCACGTGCATTTGACTTAGCGAAACTCGGCACAGGGGTCGGGTCCGTATAAGATAGGTATCCTCTTTGAGACCATCATATCCACTTATGTGCTACTTGCTATATTATTTGGAAGGCTTGCTTACGTTGTCGACCGGCTTTAGAAAATTGGCGTAGCAGAATTATTTTAAAAAAAAAGTCTTTCTCCTAATTTAGCGCAAATAAACCCAATTTTCCAAAAAAAAAAAGAAAAACCCAAACATATTCTCATTTTCCTTAATTCCTTCTTTGAAATCTTTCCTTAGAAAATAAAAAAAAATCCAAAAAAAATAATAATTTCTTTCAAAAATAAAATAAATAAAAAGACTTCTTTCAAAAATTCCAAAAAAAGGATTGAATTCCAAAATATTTTTTTTCTTTCACAATTGAAAGGAAAAATTTTGAAAATTCAAAAGTGTTTTATTTCTTCTTTAGAAGTCTTTCTTTCAAAAGTTTCAAAAATAAAAAAAAATAAAAAAAAATTTAAAAAAAGAAAAATATCTTTTTTTTAGAAGTCTTTCTTTCAAGAATTCAATAAAAAAAATTAAATCAAAAAAAAATCCAAAATATTTTGCTTGTTAGGAGCTTTCTTTGGAGTTATTTGTATATGAGTAAAAAATGAGAGCTAATTTGTTTACTTTATTTCTGATTTTCTTGAACTACGCAAGATCTGATTCATACGGCGTCATGATACATAGGAAATCCCCATCGGATTCGATTATAGCCATAGAATTAATTGAGTGAAAAATAAGCAGAAAAAAAGAGAAAGAAAATTGAGTGATAAAAAAGGTGTAAAAAGAAAAGAAAAAGAGAGTTACATAAAATAAAAGAGTGTAAAAAAAAGAGAAAAAGAGAGTGCCAAAATAGAAGAGCGACAAAAACAAAACAAAAATCAAGAGTGATTAGAGAAAAACAAAAATGAAAAAAAGAGGTGCAGATTGAAAAAAAAAGGGGTAATTAAGGCCGGGATAAAACATGCAACTCGTTCAAACACATAGTAGAAACGTTTAACTGTTTAAGTGCATTGCATCCCAATATATGATTTCCTATCTGTTAAGCATCTCAAAACTAACAAGGTTCTTGGGTGTGAAAATTAGAGCCAGGTTTTGGTAGTTGGTTTTGTTGGTAGTCTAGCCTCCCCTCTTTCACAAGATCCAAAGACACAGATGGTCTCCGCAAGCAATCTATCAATCATCGGTCCTGAGGATAGACCGACATCGATTATTCTGCAGCTAGAATCAGCAGCTGCTGAAGAGAATAAGATGTTGCGTCTCCGCATATTGTAAATGTGGGACGTCTTGTCTAATGGTAGGGAACCGCCAAGTGCAATCCCTGGGTTCTCTGAGTTGATCCCCAGGTCAAGTGAGGTTACCTAACGCCCCTGTGCCCAACCCGCTCATTTCATGCGGGCACCCTCCAATGCCATTCAATGATCCTGGCATGCCTTCTGTGGTTCGCCCCCAGGCGCCAGTTTCCTGGGCACCTCCAATATTGTTCTCTACAGCACTAGTCTGCACCGGAGCACAACCAACTTTGCCACGACCGTATATTGAGCCTTCGATGTTCACCTTTCGGGGTTCACGGCTTCAATCAGAAATAACATATGTGACCCCATACTCTTTCACTCAACCTCCGCAATATGATCTCTCGATGGAGCAAGAAAAGGTTGTTAAAAATCCCGAGCAAAAGGAAATGGCTCGGAAGATGAAGAGCCTAGAACAAAGCCTGAAAAATATGCAAGGTCTGAACGGTCAAAAGAGTGTCTCATACTCTGACCTCTGTATGTTTCCCCATGTCCACTTGCCAGCTGGCTTGAAGATGCCAAAATTTGTAAAGTACGACGGGAAAGGAGACCCGATCGCTCACTTGAAACGATATTGTAACCAGTTAAGAGGCGTTGGTGGAAAAGAGGAGCTGCTAATGGCCTATTTTGGGGAAACCCTCACCGGAATCGCTTCTGAATGGTATATGGATCAGGAAATTACTCATTGGCACGTGTGGGACGATATGGCCCGAGATTTTGTCCGCCAGTTCCAGTATAATGTGGACATCGCTCCCGACAGAAACTCTTTGTCCAATTTGAAAAAGAAAACCGCGGAAAACTTCCGCGAATATGCTGACAAATGGCGTGAGCAAGCTGCCAGGGTAAAGCCTCTAATGGATGAAATTGAAATGGTCACGATCTTTTTATAGGCCCAAGAGGCGGACTACTTCCAGAACATGATGTCTACTATGGGTAAGCCGTTCGCTAAGGCTATCAAAGTTAGGGAGATGGTAGAAAGTGGGCTAAAAACGGGTCGAATCTTGAGTCATGCTGCTTTTAAAGCTACATCACCAGATGTTCAGAATAGTTCGGAGAGGTTGATGAACGAAAATAGGGCTGAAGAGGGAACCATGATGGTTTCAAGCTCGAGGGGGGCCCGCAAGTCATTCAGCCAATCATATGTGCCTCATATGGTCCCACCATACTATTATCCCCTTCAAGATGCTGTTTATGCCGTAGCACCGCCTCCCTATGCAGTAATGAACGTGCAACCCTACCCACAGCCACAACATTATCTGCAAAACCGAGTTCCACTTCCCAAAAATGTCCATCCTTAACAAGCTCCATATAATCCTCAACCAAATGATCCCCAATATAATCCTCGCCCATGAGAGCCTTTTAGAAAGAATCAGTTCACCCCTATTGGTGAATCGTATTCAAGCTTGTTCCAAAAGCTAATCAGGCTAGATATATTGCAGCCAGTGGCCCCGAATCGGCCGAACCCCGAGTCCCCCTCGCACCGAGCTGATGCTAGATGTGAATACCACTCTGGAGCAGTGGGACACATTATAGAGGACTGTTGGACCCTCAAAAGGGCAGTTGAAGATTTGATTGAAGCTGAAACAATTATTTTTCAGGATGAAGAAGCTCTTGATGTGATGAACAATCTGTTGCCTGCACACAACATCGGGCCAATAGTCGGAATGATTTATGAAGATGAGGAATTTGATCCGGCACTGAAGGCCATTGCAGAGACAGAAGAAAAGTCAAAAAACGATCGCCAAGCCTGAAAGTTCCCCATCAGACGGGAGTCTCGGTAGCCAGTCTTGCTATCCTTTCTGCGTCCGGATTATCTCAGGGTGTGATAAGGATGTTTTACTTTATTGTCTTACTTTCTGACGTAAACCCTTCTATCTTTAAAATTAAAAAAAAATCAAATGGAATATTAGGAATGTCTCTTTTCTTAATCTTGTCACTTTTCTTATTCTCTTTTGAGTTCTATTAATGTAGATTTTAATGACATGACATGCTTGCGGATTTCATGCTCAGATCCAAAAATGTTGTCAGACCCCGAAATAATGAATCAAGAAGCAGAATGTATTGAAGATATGGCTTGTAATGAAATATACAGAGAATTGGAATAGTAAGCCTAAACAAAGTCCAAATGAAACCGCCCTTACGTGATTGGTTTATGGCATTGAAGCCATGATACCAGCAAGAGTTGAAATTTCCTCCTTTTGGATCTTTGTTGAAACCGAGATCAATGATCAAGAATGTGTCAAAATCCGGTTAAAATGGTTGATTTTAATGGCTGAAAAATGGTTAGTTGCGGTCCGCCATAAGAAGTTGTACCGACAAAGAATGGCTCATGCCTATAACAAGAAAGTGTGTTTGAAAAAATTTGAAGTAGGGAAACTCATGCTGAGATGTATCCTCCTGCATCATGAAGAAGCTGAAGAAATGTTTGCTCTAAAATTGGAAAAGGTCCATATATTATAACAAGATTCTTGCCAAAATGAGCATTGTATTTAGGATACATCAAAGAAAATGTCCTTGAAACAACTACCAATGCAAATGCAGTCAAAAGGTACTATGTTGGATCCTCCATATAGCATTAATGTTCTCCGATTGGGATAAAGAAGGCTTTCTTTCTCACTATCCAAACACTAAACCCTTTGCAAACTCATTTGAGCTGGTTACTCTTCTTTGATTACTCTCTTTAGAACCTGAAAGTGTTATTGAAAAAAAAATGGAAAAATGAATTTAAAAAAAGAAGAAAAAGAAATGAAAAATGAAAAAAGAGGAAAAGGAAAGGAAAAAGAAAAGAAAACAAAACAGAAAAACAAAAGAAAAAATCAAAAACAAATTTCCTGAACTACGTCCGACTTGATTCCAAAAGGATACGTAGGCAACCTCTCTTTGGGGTTCAGTCACACCAAAATAAAAATCCAAATTTCACTAAAAGTGAAACTGGGGCAGATGTTATAATGGTTCGGCGATGGTTCGCCTGAAAGGTTCCAAAGTTATAATTCAGTCCAAACTCTTTTACCCCAAATCTTATTCAAGTCATTTCGATTAGTCGGTAAAGATGTCCAAAATTGGAGGATACAACTACTTGGATCTGATGTAGTCAAATGAGAGAAATAAAATGAGAGAGTCTTATTGGTGAAAACCCACACGGGCACCGTGAGGCGACAGTAAGCAAAGAAGTAAAATAAAAGAGTCTTATTGGTAAAAACTCACACGAGCACCGTAAGGCGACAGTAAGCAAAGAAATCAAAATGATAGAGTCTTGTTAGTAAAAACTCGCAAAAAGCACTATAAGACGATGGTGAGTAGAGAAATGAGAGAGGTTATCTCACGAAAACCCGCAAATGGCGCCCCTGATCGAAAATATGATTCTCACAGCCATCGGCATCGACAGAGTCCTGGCTAGGTTTCTCGATTTTGAGGCAAAAGTTGTGATGAATTTCTGAGAGTCGGACGGTTTACATAGATCAGGCATCCAGTCCAAAAGGCATGTCATGTTCATTCATGTACTCTAGATAAGTCCTTCTTTCCTTTCCCCGAAAGGGACACTTCTTATTTAAACTCATTCTCCATTCCATTGTTTGTTTTCTTTGAATCCCTTTCGGTTTAACTCTGTTCCGAAACTAAGACAAAGAAAGGATGGTAAGACTGATTTACATGGGTTCTCATTTGATACAAGCTAATATACAAAAAGGCACCCAGCCTCGTCAGGGGGCATAAGTCGACCTCGACTGGCCATGGCGACTGATGCTTCGAAATCAAAACTCTTGGAAGGAGAAAATCAAATTGAAGTGCCTATAAAGGCAAATAAAGTTGAAATGGTTGAGTCACACGTGGCCAACCATCTGGGCAAAGTTTGGAAAGCCAACCACCACTTTGAAAACTCACAAATTTTTCTTTGTTTGAAGCAGGAACAAATCATGCAGAATGGTGATTCTAAAAGAACGAATGTCACCAAACTTAAGCTCCTTAAAATCTCCATTTTTTCTTTTACTTCGGCATAAATCACTATTGTTCACACCTCTTATATTTACGTAGCTTAACCCAGGTAAAACCTTTTCACCTAAGGGGATCCAGCTCATAGTTCCGGGTAGAAGTACTCTTCACTCAGGTTGTTTTTACGCAGCTTAACTCAGGTAGAACCTTTTCGCCTAGGGGGATCCAGCTCATAGTTCCAGGTAGAAGTACTCTTCGCTCAGGTTGTTTTTATGTAGCTTAACTCGGGTAGAACCTTTTCGCCTAGGGGGATCCAGCTCATATTTCCGGGTAGAAGTACTCTTTGCTCAGGTTATTTTTACGTAGCTTAACCTAGGTAGAACCATTTCGCTAAGGGGATCCAGCTCATAGCTCCAGGTAGAAGTACTCTTCACCTAGGCTTAGTTTTCACAGCTTAACCCAGGTAGAACCTTTTCGCCTAGGGGGATCCAGCTCATAGTTCTGGGTAGAAGTACTCTTCACTCAGGTTGTTTTTACACAACTTAACCCAGGTAGAACCTTTTAGCCTAGGGGGATCCAGCTCATAGTTCCGGGTAGAAGTACTCTTCGCCCAGGCTTAGTTTTCACAGCTTAACCCAGGTAGAACCTTTTCGCCTAGGGGGATCCAGCTCATAGTTCTAGGTAGAAGTACTCTTCGCTCAAGTTGTTTTTACGCAACTTAACCCAAGTAGGACCTTTTCGCCTAGGGGGATCTAGCTCATAGTTCCGGGTAGAATTACTTTTTCACCGAGGCTTGTTTTACATAGCTTAACCCAGGTAGAACCTTTTCGCCTAGGGGGATCCAGCTCCTATTTTCGGGTAGAAGTACTCTTCGCCCAGACTTAGTTTTCATAGCTTAACCCAAGTAGAGCCTTTTCGCCTAGGGGGATCTAGCTCCTATTTCTGGGTAGAAGTACTCTTCGCCCAGGCTTAGTTTTCATAGCTTAACAAAGGTAAAACCTTTTCGCCTAGGGGGATCCAGCTCCTATTTTCGGGTAGAAGCACTTTTTGCCCAGGCTTAGTTTTCATAGCTTAACCCAGGTAGAACCTTTTTGCCCAGGGGGATCCAACTCCTATTTTCGGGTAAAAGTCTTTTTTGCCCAGGCTTTGTATTCATAGCTTAACCCAGGCAGAACCTTTTCACCTAAGGGGATCCAGCTCATATTTCCGGGTAGAAGTACTCTTCGCTCAGGTTGTTTTTACACAGCTTAACCTAGGTAGAACCTTTTCGCCTAGGGGGATCCAGCTCATATTTTTGGGTAAAGTTACTCTTCGCCCATGCTTAGTTTTTGTAGCTTAACCCAGGTAAAACCTTTTCGCCTAGGAGGATCCAACTCCTATTTTCGGGTAGAAGTACTGTTCACCGAGGCTTGTTTTATGTAGCTCAACCCAGGTTGAACCTTTTCGCCTAAGGGGATCCAGCTCATAGTTCTAGGTCGAAGTACTCTTCGCTCATGTTATTTTCATAGCTTAACACAGGTAGAACCTTTTTGCCTAGGGGGATCCAGCTCATAGTTCCGGGTAGAATTACTTTTTCGCCGAGGCTTGTTTTACATAGCTTAACCCATGTAGAACCTTTTCTCCTAGGGGGATCCAGCTCCTATTTTCGGGCAGAAGTACTCTTCGCCCAGGCTTAGTTTTCAGGTAGAACCTTTTCGCCTAGGGGGATCCAGCTCCTATTTTTGGGTAGAAGTACTCTTCGCCCGGGCTTAGTTTTCATAGCTTAACCCAGGTAGAACCTTTTCGCCTAGGGGATCCAACTCCTATTTCCGAGTAGAAGTCTTCTTTGCCCAGGCTTAGTTTTCATAGCTTAACCTAGGTAGAACCTTTTCGCCTAGTGAGATCCAGCTCATATTTTCGGGTAGAAGTACTCTTCGCTCAGGTTGTTTTTAGGCAGTTTAACCAGGTAAAACCTTTTCGCCTAGGGGGATCCAGCTCATATTTTCGGGTAAAAGTACTATTCGCCCATGCTTAGTTTTCGTAGCTTAACCCATGTAAATCTTTTTTGCCTAGGGGGATCCAACTCCTATTTCTGGGTAGAAGTACTTTTCGCCCATGCTTAGTTTTCACAGCTTAACCCAGATAGAACTTTTTCGCCTAGGGGGATCCAGCTCTTATTTCCGGGTAGAAGTGTTCTTCGCCCAAGCTTAGTATTTATAGCTAAATCCAGGTAGAACCTTTTCGCCTAGGAGGATCCAGCTCATATTTCCGGGTAGTATTACTCTTCGCTCAGGTTGTTTTTATGCAACTTAAATCAGGTGGAACCGTTTCACCTAGGGGGATCCAGCTCATAGTTCCGGAAAGAAGTACTCTTCGATCAGGCTGGATTTTCGTTAGTTTAACCAAGTAGAACTTTTTCACCCTGAGGGATTCAACATTTTTTCCGTAATACAGGGTGTCAACCCTTGGTTACATTCCTTTTCCGTAATATAGGGTACCAACCCCTAGTTACATTTCCTTACGAGTATATGGTACAACAATCCTTAGCTATATTTTTCAACATAGGGTCTCTACTCCCTAGTTGATTTTATTTTAGACATAGGGTATCTACTCCCTAGTCTCCTTTTCCAATATAGGGTCTCCATTCCCTAGTTGATTTTATTTCAGATATAGGGTCACCACTCCCTAGCTTCCTTACCAGTATAGGGTACACCAATCCTTTGCTATGTTTTCCAAAATAGGATTCCCCACTCCCTAGTTGAGTCGAGCTTAAATATATGGTACACCACTCCCTAGTCTCCTTACCAGTATATGGTACACCAATCCATGGCTGTGTTTTCCAGCATAGGGTACACCAATCCCTAGTTGATCTGATCTTAAGTGCAGGGTACACCACTCCCTAGTATGTTCAATAATACGGGGTACACCATTCTCTATCCATGTTTTCCAACAAAAGGTACACCAATCCTTAGTTGAGACATCATTTAGACAATTAGGGTACACCATTCCCAAAGAATCATGTTTTTCTAGGGTGCACCAATCCCGACACTTTATTGCTTTTAATAAAGTAGTTTAGAATTCTATTACAATAACTCACGAAATTTTTCTAGTGAAAATTGGGGCAGAAAAATTTCGTTCGTTTGTTTGTTTTGGTGTCTGAGCATGTCTTACCTCAAGGCACAGGATTGGAGATGACCAAGAGAAGTATCCAAATGGAGATGCTGCTGAAATAATGTGGACTGTTCAAGACATGACTGAAGTCATGAGCATTGCATTTTACCGTTTTGATTAGAAGAAGAAATAGAACAATGAACAAGCATCTGTAGCTACCGAGCATCAAGGTTCAGATTAGAGTCTGCATAAAGAACCAGTCAAGACTCAAAATCGAGTTTTAGAAGGCTCATAGATGAGAATCTTGTAACTCATAGTTGATTGGCTTGTTTAGTTTCTTTTTGATTTTTGATATAATAACAGTATCGCGGACCGAAGCCTCGACGGAGCCCCACTCAACTCCTCAACTCATAATTCCATCATTTTTCTTGAATTACACGCGACCTGATTCCCCTATAACCCGGGATATGTAGGTTGTCCAAAACCAAGACTCGGTTGCACCCTTTCTCTTTTCTCTTATCCTTATTTCTTCCCTTTTGAATAAAGATATGTTCAAAAATTAGTCACATAACTCACCTTATCTTTGCTTGAAAACTCTTCAGGTTTCCAAGCAAAGAGGAGCAGCTGTGAGCACCTAATTTTTGACAATATTTAATTTTTGTCACTTCTTCTATGTAAATATTTTTAGGGGTTTTAACCTACAATTTTTAGCTTTGTTACACTTTTTATTATAGGGTAAAAATACAAAATTTTAAAAGGTGAATTATTACTATTAATATTATTTTATTTTTATTTTAAAATAATAAAAAAAATCCGAAAATATTATTTTTTTTAAATTTCGGAAGAGATTAAAAAAATAAGAAAAAGGGAAGTATGGAATTAAAAAAAAAGTAAAAGTAGGTGAAATTCTCTTTTTTAAAAAAAGTAAAAGAAAGTGAATTTTTTTTTTAAAAAAGTAAAGTTTTGTGGAAATTTTAAAAAATAAAAAGTAAAAGAAAGTTGGAATTAAAAAATAAATATAAAGGTAGCTGAAAATTAAAAAAAATTAAAAGTAAAAGAAAGTAGAATTTTTAAAGGAAAATCAAAAGAAAGTGGATTGTTTTTTTAAGAAAAAGTAAAATGAGTGTAAAATAAATATAAAGAAAAGTAATTAAAGTTGAAATTTAAAAAATAAAAGTATTTAAAGTTGAAATTTTAAAATAAAAGTAAGAAAAGGTGGGGATTTATTTTATAAAAAAACAAAAGCAAAATGTAAGTGGGATTTCTTTTAATTAAAAGAGAGGAAAGCAAAAGAGAGGAGAGAATTGAGAGAAACAAAATATTTTTTTTCTTCTACGCTACGGAGAATTTCTATTCGTGTCATTCTTTCGAAAAATAATCAGCAATTTACCACCCCAAAATCCAATAAAAATACTTCAAAACATCCCTTCTACACACCAAAGAGTTGTGTCAGTAGTCGAGGTCGAGGATTCCGTTGGAGCTCTGTTCACTAGCTTTGATGTTCTTCTTTGCTTATGCTTGTTCGGCGTTCGTCTGAGTTGTTATATCTACTCTTGGAGACTCATTTAATTGAAAATATTGCATTAAAAGGTTTATTCTTCCTTCTGGTCTTATCTTATAAAAGGTTTATTCTTCCTTCTGGTCTTATCTTATTTTATGTGATTTTATTTATTTATCTTAAACTTTATAAATAATAATGTAAATCAATCCTTAACTGCTATATGCTTAATCATGTTTCTGAAAATATAATATTCACATTTGCTTTAAAGTTTGGAAGATTTGGACATTAATAAGTTTAGGCTTCAATTGTTGGGATGTAGGGTATTGGTACATGATAACTTATTTATTCAAATATCTAAAATCATACACTTCTTCCACAAACAATTCCATAACTCTTGGCCTTATAATTGTAACGACCCAACTGGTCGTTTTGAACTCTAGCGCGTCGTTCAGCAGTTTGAGGCCATGAGCAGCTTCACTTCAGGTATTATGACTTGTACGCATCGTCGGAATTGAATTCTGGGAAGTTCGGAGTTGATTTGGAAAGAGAATTCTCATTTCGGAAGCTTTAAGTTGAAAGAATTGACTAAGATTGGATTTTTGAGTGAACGACCTTGGAATTGAGATTCGAAGGTTCCAGCAGGTTCGTATGATAATTTCGGACTTGGGTGTATGTCCGGACCGGGTTTTGGAAGAAACGTTTCGGCACCTATTATGGAAGTTAGCATTTTTGAAAGAATTTCATAAGTTTGGATTGAAGTGCATTCCATTGTTATCGATGTCTGTTTAGGATTCTGAGTCTAGGAACAGCTCCGTATGTTGATTCTGGAGTTGGGAGCGCAATCGGAAGTGAATTCGGAGGCCTGTAGGTCATTTTGAAGTCATTTGCTAAAGATAGAAATTTGAAGGTTTTTGGGAAGTTTGACCGAGAGTTGACTTTTTGATATAGGGGTCGGAATCCGATTCCGAAAGTTGGAGTAGGTCTATAATGTCGAATATGACTTTTGTGCAAAATTTGAAGTCAATCGGGCGAGAATTGATAGGTTTAAACATCGAAAGTAGAAGTTTGAAATTTTAAAGTTCATAAAACTTGTATTGGAGGTCAATTCTTGATTATAGCGTTGTTTGATGTGATTTGAGGCCTCGAGCAAGTCCATAATGTGTTTTGGGACTGGTTGGTATGATTGGTTGGGGTCCCGGGGCCTCCGGTGGATTCCGGGTGATTAACGGATCGAATTGGAGCTTGAAGGATGAGCCGAAGGGGTTTGGTTGCTGGTGTAACCGCTTCTGCGAAGCGTTCACCGCATAAGCGGCCCCGCATAAGCGAGGAAGGGCACCACAGAAGCGGTTGGAAGTGAAGAGATCAGGGATCGCAGGTGCGAAGTAATTCCTGCACCTGAGTGATCGCAGATGCGGTTGGTGCGGAGCAAAAGCGGGCTGGGGCAGCTAGAGGAGAAACACAGAAGCGGTATTGGAACCGCACCTGTGGAACCACAGAAGCAGCCAAGTAACCGCAGGTGCGGAAAGGGATGCAGGTAGTGAGTGTTTTAAAAATCGGGATTTGGCCATTTTCTCTCATATTTTCTTGGCTTGGGCGATTCTTGGATGGTTTCAAGAGGGGATTTTCATCATCAACGACAAGGTAAGCTAACCCCACCTATCTTGAGTTAAATATATTGATTGCGTATGGATTTGAGCATGTAAATTGTAGAAATTTGGGATTTTGAAGAAGACCTAGAAATTTGATATTCTTAAAGTTTGACCACGATTTTGGACATGAAATTAAGAGAAAATCATATATTTGAGTTCGTGAGTTCATGGGTAAACTTTATCTTCGAAAAATTTCGGAATCCGAGCACGTGGGCTCGAGGGCAATTTTGTCAACTTTTCGATCGGGCTAGAAATTGTTATAAATTGGACTGTAATGAGTAATTGAACATATGTTAATGGATTTGCATAATTATTGACTAGTTTTGAAGCATTGTGCGTCGATTTGAGTCTTCGGAAGAGCGTGGAATGCCGATTATGGATCTTCGGAGCGAGGTGAATCTCCTTTCTAACCTTGTAAGAGGGAATTGTCCCCATAGGTGAGTTAATTGGTTATGTGCTCCTATTTGTGGGGGCTACGTACGCACGAGGTGACGAGAGTCCGTGTGTAGCTACTATTATGCTATTGCCCGGGTAGTCTAGGACCCAAAAGTATGCTGTACTTGGAAATATTTGTAATCTTATTGATGGCTTGACTTGCTTAAATTCTATCGAATAGGTAAATGAATTTCTAAAAGGATTAAACTTCATTTTTTTTAAATCGTTAAAAAAAGAGAGGGAGGATTTGGATTTTTCTTGGGTAGTTGTTCCCTAATGAAGTCTGGATTAACTGTTTGAATATGTGATTTTATGTGTACCTGCGTCGCATGTGTGATTCACGAGCAGGGTGTTTGTTTATTTTATGTTGACCGCATCACATGGAGGATTCGCGAGCGGGGTAATAGATGCATCTATGGTTCGCGCCATTCGACCCTTGGCAGTGCACATTTTACATTTCTGTTGGATCGGACCGTACGACCTCGGCATGATTTGCGCATGCTTGTATTGCTTGCCTTGAAACTTATTGAAGTTGTTATTGCCTCTTCCCGTCTTAAGAATATATGTATAAATGATGAAAAGGAATCTGGAAATTTCCTATAAAAGAAAGAATTGGTTACTTGCTTCAACCTATCGAATTACAATCATGTTTATAAAAATCCACGATTTAATATATTATTGATATAATATTATTGGACCACTAGTAAGTGTCGAAGTTGACCTCTCGCCTCTACTTCTTCGAGATTAGACGGGATACTCATTGGGTACACATTGTTTTCGTACTCATACTACACTTCTGTGCATTTTTTGTTGTACAGGCACATGCATCTCTAGTGGCCTAGCTAGCGTAGTAGCATGGTTGATACGGAGACTTAGGTGAGCTGCATTTCTCGAGATGACCTGCAGCCAGCAAGTCTCTTTTAGATTACTGTATTTATTTTCTGTCTAATATTGTATTCCGGACGGTTGTTGTATTACATTATTTCTTAAAAACTGCTCATGCACTTGTGACACCGGGTTCTGGGATGTCTATGGGTTTATTCAAAAATTTTACAAGTTGTTAAATGTTTCACTATTTATTCAGAGGAATTTACTATGTATTGTTTAAACGTATAAAAGAAGTGATTTCGAAAATATTTAAAACGAGAATTTAATTAAGTATTTTGGTTAGCTTGCCTGACAGCGGTGTCCGGCGCCCTCACGACCCTTAGTGGATTTTGGGTCGTGACAATAATAATCTTAAATTAGTTTTAGGAAAATAATTCAAGTGCGCTAGTTTATTTAGGTGCGCTTTAAATAATTAAACATCATGACTATATGTATGGTCTCCGTGGCATAATTGTGATATGTAATAAAATAAGTATTCACACGCGTGGCTTATTTCAAGATAACCTTTTCATAAATTTAATCAAGCAATAAAAACGAACATAGGTAAAAGATGAGAACCAATAAAACACACGTT
Organism: Nicotiana sylvestris; assembly: GCF_000393655.2. Lineage (NCBI taxonomy): Eukaryota > Viridiplantae > Streptophyta > Magnoliopsida > Solanales > Solanaceae > Nicotiana > Nicotiana sylvestris. The sequence goes on from NC_091067.1 coordinate 83,182,289, forward strand.
ATAAAAAAATATAAGCCCAAATATAGTCAATAAAGCGACCGTGCTAGAATCATGGGACTCGGGGGAATGCCTTACACCTTCTCCCCAGTCAACAGAATTCCTTACCCGAATTTTGTTTTCGTAGACCAATAATAATAGAGTCAAACCTTACTTTGAATAGGGATTCAAATAAAAGGTGACTTGGAACACCGACAAAAATCAATTCCAAGTGGCGACTCTGTAAATAAAATAATCCCTATTTCAAATTTGTCACTTTAATTAGAAAAGCTCTTTAACCCACAATCCATAACCCATATTATCTTTTGAAGGGGTAAAAAGGGGTGTGACAATGAGTGACAGGCCAATCCTAGAATGTTTGAACTATTCTCGGATCTGATAGAAAAACGTGGAATAATATGAATATGAATCTTGATGAAAATGTAGTATTTGTATTTCTACTATATAGAAGAGCCCTAAAGCAAGCAGGAGACCGTCGACATCCCTACTTGCCGACCAAGGGCTATTTGATCATTTTAGTCCAGCTGTATATTGAATTGTCTATTATGACCCTTATGAGTGTTACTGAATGCTGATTAGAGTATGGATTCTAAGGTCAATTTAACCTATCCCACCTAGCAGTCACCGCTACAGATGTTGCCTTTATGTATTTTCTCACTCTTCGCCTTTCTAGTTTTTTTTCCTTCAGTTATACAAGCTTCAGTCTGTTTCCTTTGTTGATTTGTACCACTTTTGTATTCATCACTTAAATTCATCGGTTCTTGATGTCGTGTCAATTTTTTTGACAGGAGAAATTGAAGTTTCGGCTGAATTTCTCTGCCACCCAAAGTCTCCGCAGCATCTAACCACAAATTAAAGCTGGTATCTTCTTCTCCAGTTCTATTTCCGCAATTAGCTAGAGGAATATCTTATATTTTTATTTTAAGGAACTGAATTATCGGTTTATGAAAATGGAGTAGGTGATGATATCTAAGCTTTTCAATGCTTCAACAACTTCGTCAATTGGGTGGTAAAGTGAGTTGCCGTTGAATTTCTAGAAGATTAAGAGAAATAAGGAGAGGTTCTCGGTGATGAGAGTTAAGTTACGGTGGAGAAAACTGGTAATTAATCATGGATCCCTGCTTTCTCTGCTTTTTTTTGTTTGTATTTTCGTTAAGGTGATTTTAACCTAAGGTTCGAAATTGAGTTTTTGTGCATTCTATCATTCTACTCTCATTTTAGTGATGGAGTGAATGAATGAAAGGTCTTCAAATGCACATAAGATTTTACTGAAGTTCATATGGGAATAAAAAAGCAAGGATTGCGAGGCAACTGCTTGACAATATTGTGGGTAGCTCATATTGCTAGGTCAGGAATGAACCTTATAAATCCCTGTTCCTAAAGAAGACTATAAGAGTATTTTTTGTTGCATAACATTTTGGCATACTATAGAAACTTATTTAATAAGTTGATTTAGACAATCTAATCTAGTCTAGCTTTAATAGTTATCTTTGTATCTTTTATTTTTGCGCAATTCCAAAATACATTTGGTTTTATTCTGGAGAATAATATAAATCCTATGTTCTTATATGTTGTTTTAGAGTGTTGTGCATATTTATAATGTTGAAACACTGCCTTTATTATTCCAGCACCAAATATATTTTACTGTATCTTTCTATTGGCACAATATTCTCTTTTCTCTAATTTAAGTTACTGCATCATTACTTATATTTGCTAACTTATATAAGATTCAGTTACAGTTAGAGTTAATTTTTATGCAAGATCATTTAGAGGTTGCATAAACGTTTCTACTGAGATTAAGATGAGTTTATTAATAGTTTATGTTGAAGTATTTTTCAGTTCAATTAATTTTTAACAATTACTGCAATTTGTAGAGTCTTTTATGCCTGAATATCATGAAAAAACTTAAATCTATGTTGATCAAACTCCAAAAGCTGCTTTTTCTTTGAATTTCAAGATTATTGAGAGGGCTAAAGTCTTTCCCAATTGCTTTTGTAATTTCCTTTTGGAATTCTTTGCTAAAATCACAGTACACTTTAGCTGCATTTGGATATAACAAAGAAAACAGAAAGAGTGAGTGAGCTTGAGGCAGAGATTGAGAATAAGTAGTATTACGGTTCTGCTGTATGAAAAGAACTATTAATATTCAGAAAGCCCATGATCAATATGTTTTATTTGTATTGCAAGGTTAAAGAGAAAAGTTTCAACAAGCTTTAAACTTTGTTGCCGTGAGTTGCTCATTTCATGCATTATGTTGATGTTGTGATTGCTGGATAGAGATAGCTGAAGAACACCAGGTTGCAACTCCATTTTTTGTTCTTTGGATGAGACAGTCAATTATGTCATGATAAAGAAATGAACCTTAGGTAATTCAACATGTCAGCACCATCTTTAGGATAAGCGAGATATTTGTTGCTGATATTTCTATATTGAATACATATCAAGGGATAAAAGAAGCTGGAAAATTTTAGGTTTGTTGTTAATGCAGAGATGATCTGAAATACTTTTTAAGCACCCATGGACCATTAGTGTTAGATTATTTTGAAGTATCTTTTGAGTAATACTTTCTGACAAGGGCTAAATCATGATCTAATAAACTTGTACTTTGCTGAAGCATTCTGGATTTTAGACAAGAAAGTTTCCATAATGAGGAATTATAAGCATTCAAGAATAGCATGTAAATAACCTCTGTAGCCATGTTTAGAGAAGAAAATTCATCAAGAGTTCACCTTTCGAGATACCATTTAAGTTGTTGCCTTTGGAATCAAGTGAAAGTTTACACTTTGATGCATACGACATACTCATTTTCGATGAAACTTGGAAATAGATAGAGCTAATATACTATTCTATCTATAGTATATTAGATGCACACTGATAGGTTGGTAGAAGCAATTATGTTTTCTCAAGGAACGTTATTGAATGCTTAGTAGTCCACAAATATTCTCAAAATTTTTCTATCTTTCTTATATACAAGAGGATATTTAGAAGAGGGAGAAAAAGATATTACTTTAATAGTAAAAGCTACTAAGAATATCTATTGTGCTGGATTAGTATCTTGAATTCTTGACAGAACATATTTTTAGTTTCTAGTGGTGATCGCTGGCTAATACATGAACCAATCAGATGGGTTGATTTAGAGAAGAGAGGCTACAAACCTTTGTTTTAGGAGTGAGTGAAATATAAAATAGTTGAAAATGTCTACTACTATATTGTTAATAGTTTCCAGAATTAGATGTTTAAAAGAGAATTTATTTAGCTTAAGAGTTTCATATAACTATTAACCTTCCGTCTTGAAGTCTTCTTCTAAATAAATATCTGAGAGCCCGACCATTTTGTGACTGACTACTGAAAGGAGTTGCTGGTAGACTATTAATATTGGACAACTTTCTACACCAAATAGCAGACCAGAACTTAATTCTGTTGGTACCATTGTATGTACAATATGTTGCAAAAGTACCTCCCCTCTTATTAACTATCCATTCTAAATGATGTACTATAAGTCTATAACTGAGTCTAGCTTATTTAAATTTTCAGGTTTACTTCCTCATGTTTGTATTTACGCCTAGCTTATTTAAGTCTACCTATTTCCTTCCTAATTTTGTATTTATTGCGCATGACCTACCCACAAATATGGTACTTAATTTTTCTGCGTTTCTTTGGATTAATTGCTTTCAAGTAATTATTTTTGCTCTCTATTTTGGTTGAGCATTAAGGTTATATTACTAATCCTGGCAAATCACCAGAAGTTGGGACCATACCTCAGTCAACACAGCCTTCCTTCGCTCTGACCATACTCTTAACTAAAACTTTTGAAGTGTAATTCTATACTGATTTAGGATATGATTGTAATGCTTACTACTGTTTTAGCCGTTAAACTCGTGTATCATTTATGGGATACTTGTTTCTCCAACCTCCTTCAAGATCCCTGATATTTCTGTCATCACCACTTCCATCCTTAATGTTATTATAATCCCGCCCATCCTGTATACAAACAAAATCAACCCCTCTATTGATTTCTTTGAGGTCCTCTTAATATTAGAATCAGATGTTTGGATTGGGGGAACAGAAACAACTACGTATAAGCTAAGCCGTTCATTCTTGGGACAAGCTCTACTTGATATTTTTCTCGAACTGAATAGTCGTGAGTCGAGATGGTTATCTTTAGCCTTACAATATTTTCACATATTTCTTTATAATTTTGGTCTTAACATTTATTACTTTATGTGTTGATATACCTATTAATTTCAATATTTTCAATTATTTCTGCAGGTAGGATTAAAATCATAAAGGAAGGATCAAAGGATCAATCGCCTTCACACCCTAGACTTGACAAACAAGAAATTACGGTTATAACAGAGGAGATGCAAACAAAGATGGAGAAACTTCAAGATGACATGAATAACATAAAGCATCAACATGAAGTGTCAGCTAAGTGTGCCAATGTATTGGATTCCCTTGAGTTCTTAGATAAGGCTATCAAGAGTTCAATGCCGGCAAAACGTTCCACTTCTGTAATTTTTATGTGATTTGCATTGCATCTGTATGATGCATGTAATAATATCTATATAAAAATTTATTAACGTTATGCTCTGTACACTCTCAAGTGTTTGGTGGCTTAACACCATATAACAACTCGATCAACCATCATATTAGTATTTATTTGTTCGACGTTTCTCAAGAATTAGTGATAACTAAAAATTCTGGTACTATCATTTTTCGATATCCAAATTATATCATAGATAAAGTTCCCTTAGGAATGCAATCATTATATCAAACCTTATTTCTCCTCTAGCATAAAATTAAATGAAAGGTACAAATAATTGAGAACGAACATGTATTATTTTTTTCCCGTAATTAACTTACTTTCATAGTACCACCAACTCAATATTTATAGGTACTAGGTACTCTACCTTCACGGAGCTTAGCAAAATTTCTTGACATTTGCTCATTTTCAATTTTCGAAAGTTCCAAAGAGACAACAATGCCATTTTGAGAACCAGGATCGACAGTGATTTTCTCGAGCGCATTGATATGGTTTTTAGTTTAAATTTTAACTGTCTGTCGAAATGAAATATACTATAATCCGAGCACGGTCCAATCCCATCTAGTTTTTATAAGAGAGAATATTTATCAAAAGTCTGTTCTTATCAAGCGAAGATCACATATATCCCCTTTACATTATCTTTTTTCCTCTTTATATGGGACATATCCCTAACAAATCTTAATAGTACATGTACAGCGAATATTCTTTAGAATATTCCCTCTATTATCCTATTCTAAAAACTAGCCGTTACAACTCTTTCCGTGGTGCTCGACCTCGATTATTGTTAACATTCTGATCACGGGCTTCGCCATTTTCTGATCGACCTCGACTAATTCTTCCCTTAATACTACCTCGCCCTAAATATTCTGTGGTAGATCTTGACCTATACACTAGTATTTTTGTAAGTGATGAATGAAGAAGAGCAAATGTAACACTGAGATGATCGTCCTACCATGCATGCTCACGTAACATATTATCAAATTACAGTATTACACACACGTACTTAAAGTTATTACTGTTTTTTAAATATTTAAAAAATGCTGATTTTTTTTATTGGTCGAAAAAGAAAAGCTGGATCAAAAAGTCAAACCGTAACTGATTTGGGTGGTGTGATCCGACCCTACCTCCCAGATAGACAAATAGAAAGGAGGGAAAAACAGATTCTAAACATAACTGCTAAAATCCCATACACAAAAACAAACCCGACGAAGTCACGTGATTTTCCTCTTTACACTTCGTCCAATTTCCCACGAAACCCATATAAGTCACGTGACCTTCCTTATCTCCTTACAATAATTATCAATTCAAAATTTTTAATAATCATATGCAAAATTCGCTAACAAAAATTTGGTTGACTCTCAAAATCCAAATATCACTATGTAAACTGACAAAAAGAAAGTGATATATTATAAATGTAAGAGTACTCCATACTCTTGCTCATTGACTTAACAATTTATGTCTTTGCCTACAAAGCTCAGTTTGTATGAAGAATTTTTTTTTTTTAACACTTGATATTTGTAAATCAAATAGTTCAATCTTAATTAGTCATAAATTAAAAGAAGTAATATTTCATTGAATTATGATTAAATCATAAAATTTTATGCAATTGACACACTATATCTTGTAAGAAAAAAAAAGGAAAGAAAATGACACAACTATATTAGTCTAGCGTAGACATGAACTATGATATATAAATTATGTTTTTCATATGCGAAGTAGAAAAGTAGGAAAAGGAGAAAAGCGAAAAAACTGATATAATTGCCACGTCATTGAGATAAAAGAAAATTCATTCACGCATGGGATGGTGATAAAAGAAAGAGAAAAGTTTGGCTTTACTACAAAGGCAAAAAAGCATAGGCCACCATTACGACGGCGTTGTGGACGCTGAAGCAACAATTAATTAATTAATACAAAGCGTACACTGCATTAAAATAAAAAACCCCTGCCTAGCTATATATCCCTTCTCTCTTCTCCTTCCACTACAATTCTTTCTTCTCCTCCAAACAAGCCTAGACTTGCTTTCTCTCTCTACATAGACAGACACGCAAGTTACTGTGTGTGTGTGTGTGGATATGGCTGTGAATTCATATGGGCCAATATACATGTTCAGAACAGAGACGTCAGGGTACACAGATATTGAGAAAAGGCAGGTGTTCTTGAGAAGCTACCAATTCAGCAGGAAGAAAAGTCTGAGTGAGAGGATTAGAAGGTCTTTTACTAGGGTGAAAAGGGTTATATGTGTAAAGCTCAGATCAACAAGAAAGCTCAGAAAACTGGTTTGGCTGAAGCTAAAATATGGCATCTTTAGCAGTAGAAGAAGAAGGTTTTTCCTTCGCCTTCACAACACAAGCAATCATAGTAGTGGCCTTCCTTGTCCATCTTCTTGTTTATGGTAGGACTTAAATTTTCTTATTTATTATTTTAGAATATTCTTTTGGTTTATTTGGAATATTGTAGTAGTAGTAGTAGTAGTAGAAACTAGTAAGAAAGAGAATGGGTTGTGCTACCAGAGACTTCTCTGTTTTCTTCAGCTTCTTGTTATGTATACACTATATTGTCTCATCAAGTTTTGTGAAAATATGATTGTAATTTATCATACTTTTGTTAACTGTATGGCCAAACTTGCGTTTTTCCTGGATTCTACTAGGAATTCAGATGCAGGGGAACTGAGAAAGTGGATTGGTAGTTTCTTGGTTTAATTAATGTGAAGTAGATTTTATTCCGGTGGTCTTCTTGAGCCGAAGTTCTTTTGGAAACAACTTCTCTACCTCCTCGGATAGGTTAAGGTCTACGTATACACTATCTTCCCCAGACCCTATTAGTGGAATTGCACTTACCGTTGTTGTACTATTTTATTCTGGTGAGCAAGTGAAGTTCCATAGCAGTACAGAACTTGAGCCATAATATGTTGTGATTTGGTCCCTATGAGTATGATAGCAAAACTATAGCAAAAAAAAAAAAAAAAAATTCCTTTAAGATCAATAGACTTGCATAGGGGTTGAGGCCACAAAAATAGATATCAATGGTTTTTAATTCATATTTATGTTTAATATAAATATTTGGAAATATGAGAATTAATGGGAATGAAGAGTGTCAATATATGCATAAGGTAGGTATGTTGGTCAAAAGTAAATTTTTGTTTATTTATGGTAACTGTCGGTTAGTTAAAAGAGAAATGATACTTTTGTTTAGTTTGATTATGCTTTTATTGTAAACTGCAATTCCGTGTATATATTAATGAGAGGAATGCCATTATGCAGATCTATTAAAGACATAATTAATTAGCTGTAAAAGACGAAGAATCAAGAAAGATTAATTCCAATTGTTGGTATAATATGGCAAGTCAGCATTTAATTAAGTAGTCTTGGGAGGTTGCACATGCAATTTAGTTTTTCTAAAAGCTTGTTTAATTTTATATGAAGTGGGGAAAAGCCAAAGGAGACAGACTCGTGACCCAACCCTTCTTTTCTGGGAATACATTTTAACAAAGCCAATTAGAGGGGTAATTAAAGAAGAAAGTAAAACAAGAATAAGATGCATGCACACTTGAATACAACTTACTCAGGAAGATAAGACCCAAATTAAAAGCATTGGATTTATGGGAAGTCTGAATATAGTATAAAATCAAAAGAATGGGAACTTTGAAAGAGGAGGGTGGGGAAAAAGAGTAGCTGGAAAAGCGTGAGCTCTGACTTTTACATTACATATCCTCAGATAAGCCTTTGGCGGTGTAGCAGTTAAAGTTGAATGCCTAAGGTATACAAATAGCTTTTGCTGATTTCTTTGCTACTCAGATTGCGGAAAAAGACTTGTCACACCTGGCTTTCGTTAAATACTTAAATCATTCGTATTATATTGTATTGTATTATATGTTATGTATAATAAATTAAGAGCCAGTTTCGATATAAGAATTTTCGAAATTACTAGAACATGAATTTTGGAATTTTTCCAAAATTTAAAAAATTCAAAAAAATTATTTTTTTAAAATTCACTCAGATCACTTACAAAATTCAAAAACAACCCAAAATTATATTTATGTCCAAACACTGCTCTAATTTAATAATACCATTTTAACTTGATTTTTTTTTTTTTTTTTTGAAATTTTACAATTCATATGTCCAAGCGCCCCCTAAATGCCACTTCAACATAAATATATTATAATCAAGCCGCGTGGGATCGTATCAGATATGTTGTTGTTGTGATAATCAGGTCACTTGAATAATCTGTATTCTCTCTGTTTAGGTTATATACATTCTTTTTTAGTTTGGTGACATTTTTTTTATATTTATAAAATAATTTAATTTTAAATTTTTTATTTTATCTATGTAACATACTTTTATAATCACAAAAACGTCATGACATCATCCTATGTAAACAATACTAGTTCGGATTTTTTTTCTTTTTTAAACTTAATGGATTGTCAAACACCACAAAATATTAAATTAATTGAATTAGTGTAAATAAATTAAGTTTCATTATTGTTTTTACTTTTTGGGGACGGAGCTGTGTATACGGTCAAGGAGCCCGATTTCGAAGTCTTAAATTGGGATATGAGTTTGGGTCCGGGTGACTCGAAGTGGGGGTCGGACCCGGCTGAAGGACACACACCTCGAGGGAGCAGATCGAAGGCCTAACACGACCTACATCGAGAGCAGTACAATCTCGAAGACACTCAAGAAAGAACGAGAATTTCTCAAGGACACGTGGATCAGGACATAAATTAAAGAATAAGATTTGTGCGAAATGGTATAGGTCCGTACTAGGTTGTTATACACCTGTACCAATAGAATTTTTTACCACAATTAGGAATGTATTATATTGGGGTTTTCTCCTCCTATATAAAGGGGACCCCAATCATTTTTAAAATACATTATTCACTGTAATAGAACATTCTACTCTGCTTTTCTTGTTTATCGTGCTCAACATTTGTTCTTCAGCTTTATCATTTTTACTTTATTGCTCATACTTTATTGCTCTTAGCTCACCTCGAGGTCCCTGAGGTGGTCGAGCTCGAGGTCCTTACTGCTCTAACAACACTGGTTTGGTTCATCAATTCTTCTTACTTAAACTTAATATTACCCGTATATTCACTAGTATTAGAATAAATCACATATCTTTAAAACCACAAATCTTTTTTAATTGTTACTCACATTTTTCGAGGTAAACAGTTTGGCGCCCACCGTGGGGATAAAGATAATATTGATTATTTTAGTGCTAGTTTTCTGATAACACACGTTATTCTTCATACTTTTTCTTGTCAGATTCTTTGATTTCAGGCTAAGATATGTCTAGCGCCCAAAATGCACCTACTCATGAAAATGAGGGACTCGGAGAAAATAGCGGTATAGAGGTCAGTGTACGACCCATAAACCCTGAGGGAGTGCCAAATATGGAGCAAGTTGATATCAGTTCGCATAACGCTCTAAACATGGACGCAGGCACAACTCCCGTAAGGAATGCACGCAGGGAAGCCAGAGCCGGAGACCAGGAAGCATGAGGAATGGAAGAAGGAGGAGTCAACCTCCAAGTGATATTCGAGATGCTGCAAGCTTAGCAAATTGCCATCGCTCAACTTAAGAGTCAAAATAGAATTCCAAACACTGCCGAACAAGTAAACACCCGACACGCTGAACCAGTGCTTGAAAGACCCGATGAAAACGGCTCTAGGACTGACCCCACAATCATGAAAATGCTCGAGGAACTGACTAAAAGGATCTAGTCCGGAGAAAAGAAGATAGAAGACAATGATAATAAGGTGGAAACTTATAACTCCTGGGTAGACCACATACCGGCAGCACCTCTAGTTTTGAAAGGACTAGATGCCAAAAAATTCATACAAAAACCATTCCCTGCAAGTGCGGCTCCGATTCCCATCCCAAAAAGTTTCGTATGCTCGATATACCCAAATATAATGGGACAATTGACCCTAACAAACATATTACTTCATACACTTGTGGAATCAAAGGAAATGACTTGAATGATGATGAAATCGAGTCAGTATTATTGAAAAGGTTTAGGGAAACACTATCAAAAGGAGCTATGATCTGGTATCACAACTTAGCTCCTAACTCTATTGATTTATTTGCTATGTTGGCGGATGCCTTTGTGAAAGCACACGCCGAGGCTATAAAGGTGGCCACAAGAAAATCTGACGTCTTCAAAATAAAACAAAAGGATGACGAGATGCTAAGGGAGTTCGTGTCCCAGTTTCAAATGGAAAGAATGGAATTTACCACCGGTTTTCGATGACTGGGCAGTTCAGGCCTTTATGCAAGGTTTGAATGAAAGAAGCTCGATTGCATCTCGACAACTAAAGCCGAACTTGATCGAATATCCAGTTGTGACATGGTCGGATGTGCACAATCGTTATCAGTCAAAAATTAGGGTCGAGGACGACTAGTTGGGAGCCCCCCGGGCTCAGTTCATCTTAATAGATTTGCAGCCAAGCCCCCGAGGGACACAAACCGGGCATCAAGATTCAACAAAAAACGGTATTAACCATATGCCGATCGAAGGAACAATGGACCGAGCCACAACACCTCTTGGAGCGATCGGAGAACTGACCGAGATCAAGGTTCTCGAGGACTCATGAGAAAGAACGGGTTCAATAAGCACACTAACACCATAGAGGTCCCTCGATTATCAGAGTACAACATCAGCATAGACGCATCAGGGATCATCTCAGCCATTAGGTACTAAGTGGCCCAGGCCAATACAGACCGATCCCTCCCACAAGCACCCGAACTTGATGTGCAAGTATCATGGCACACATAGTTATAGAACGGAGGATTGCTGGCAGTTAAGGGAAGAAATGGCTAGGTTATTCAATGAGGGCCACCTTCGAGAATTCCTAAGTGATCGAGCTAAGAATCACTTCAGGGAGAGAGATGCAGGCAGAAAGAATGAACCTCAAGAACCTCAACATGTCATTCACATGATCATCGGTGGAGTCAACGTCCCACAGGGACCTATATTCAAGCGTACCAAAGTATCCATCATAAGGGAGAAATGGACTCGGGGTTACATGCCCGAATACACCCTCACATTTAGCGAGGAAGACATCGAGGACTTATCTCAGCCTCACAACGATGCACTGGTAATTTCTATCCTTTTAAATAAAGTTCAAGTTAAATGTGTTCTCGTGGATCCAGGTAGTTCGGCAAATATAATCATGTCAAGGGTCGTGGAGCAGCTCAGATTGCTCGATCAAATCATACCGACATCTCGAGTCTTGAGTAGCTTTAACATGGCAAGTGAAACAACAAAGGGAGAAATCATCCTCCTAGTCAACGTAGTCGGAACCGTACAAGACACCAAATTTCATGTCATCGAAGGTGACATGAGGTATAATGCTTTGCTTGGAAGGCCGTGGATCCATAGCATGAGGGCAGTGCCATCGACCCTCTATCAGATGATGAAGTTCCCAACAAAGGATGACGTGAAAATAGTATATGGAGAGAAACATACAGCTAAGGAGATGTTTGCAGTGCACGACTTAGCACCGGTATCGGCGCCATCCACATTGGAAAAGTTGAAGGATGAACATGTGGCCAAATAGCAATCACAGTCCGTGCCCTCGGTTGATCCTGGGGGACAGGTGTCCGATGAACAGGTTGCTGAGGACAAAGAAAAAGATTTCCTCATCCCCCGAGCCTTTGTTGCCCTCGAGTAATCGGACACGACAAAGTCCACGGTCGAAGAACTCGAGCATGCCATATTGATCGAGCATCTTCCAGATAGATAAAATAATAGAATTAGGAAATCCTCTATTTACTGAATAATAACTTTTTTGTTGACAAAAGAGTAAACATCATTTCTATTCCAAGGTGGGGAGTTTCATTTTCCCCATCGACCTATTTGCAGAATTCCATTAAAAAAAAATTCTATATTTCCATTCTATTTCCATATCTATAGAAGAACGTATATAAAAATCTTTAGTGAAATTAGTGAAAGTTAAGAACTCATTGAAACTAATTGATTCTATTTTGAAACCTTTTTGTTTTGTCTAACTTTCTAACTCTTTATTTTCTCTGAATTATTATATAGATACCCATGTATATCTTGCCCTTAACCCAATAGAGAAAATTGCTTAATGAAATTCTGTATGACTGGTTGTCAATTTTGAGCGATGCAAAATAGGTTCTTTTCTTTCTATTTTGTCTTCAAAATCCATTTTTTGTTTTAGATTTCTGAAATAAAATAAATAGGAAATAGCTGATTAAACAATGAAAACAAAAAATTTGGGAACTCTATTCCTTAATTGAGTATAGAACGGTTTAGTTACAAGAGTTCAATTCGAGGAAAGCATAAAATATGGGAAAGTCCCAGGTTAAATAAAAAAAACTAAGACTCTAAACTCAAATCTAAAATAATGAACCTTCAACTTCAAATTCCTATTTGAACAACTTTTTATTGTTATTGATCCATTTGAATCATTACTAAACTAAAATAGCTTCCTCAATCTCGACGATTGCTTATTCATAGGCTATTATGAGTTCAAGACAGGCCGCTATGGTGAAATTGGTAGACACGCTGCTCTTAGGAAGCAGTGCTAATGCATCTCGGTTCGAGTCCGAGTGGCGGCATACCGTCTTCTAAAAAGGATAAATAGATCTTATAATGAATTCAATTCCCGATTTCCTTTTTAGAATTATGTAATTAAGGGACTCTTCTTTTTTAAGATTTTTTATGATATTTTCAACCTTAGAGCATATATTAACTCACATTTCCTTTTCGATCGTTTCAATTGTAATTACAATTCATTTGATAACCTTTTTAGTCGATGAAATCGTAAAACTATACGATTCATCAGAAAAGGGCATAATAGTTACTTTTTTCTGTATAACAGGATTATTAGTTACTCGTTGGATTTCTTCTGGACATTTCCCACTAAGCGATTTATATGAATCATTAATTTTCCTTTCATGGAGTTTCTCCCTTATTCATATAATTCCGTATTTCAAAAAAAATGTTTTAATTTTAAGTAAAATAACTGGCCCTAGTGCTATTTTTACCCAAGGCTTTGCTACGTCAGGTATTTTAACTGAAATACACCAATCTGTAATATTAGTACCTGCTCTTCAATCCGAGTGGTTAATAATGCACGTAAGTATGATGATATTGGGCTATGCAGCTCTTTTATGTGGATCATTATTATCAGTAGCACTTCTAGTGATTACATTTCGAAAAAACAGACAGCTTTTTTATAAGAGCAATGGTTTTTTAAACGAGTCATTTTTCTTGGGTGAAAATGTTTTACAAAATACTTCTTTTTTTTCTGCTAAAAATTATTACAGGTCCCAATTGATTCAACAATTGGATTATTGGAGTTATCGGGTTATTAGTTTAGGATTTACTTTTTTAACCATAGGAATCCTTTCGGGAGCGGTATGGGCTAATGAAGCGTGGGGGTCGTATTGGAATTGGGACCCAAAAGAAACTTGGGCATTTATTACTTGGATCGTATTTGCAATTTATTTACATACTCGAACAAATAGAAATTTGCGGGGTGCAAATTCTGCAATTGTAGCGTCTATAGGCTTTCTTATAATTTGGATATGCTATTTTGGGGTCAATCTTTTAGGAATAGGGTTACATAGTTATGGTTCTTTTCCATCAACATTTAATTGAATTCAAGACAAGTTATTACAAATACAAGAGCGGGCGGCGCATTGTATGAACCAGCGTGCGGACCGTGTGAATCATCAATACAATATTTGATTCACACGGTTTTCTACCATATGTAGTTCAATTTCATTGTTTTTACTTAACTTAAGAGTTAAGAGAAGAAAAAAGTCTTCTTTTTTTCATTGTCCAAGAATGTTTTTCAAAATAAACATAGGTTTTTTAATTTCAGTCATCCAAATTATCTATAAAAAAAATTAGATAGAATAACTTCAACCTTGTCAACTGCTAATGAAAGAAAGGTATACTTGAAGACGGGGTTAACCCCCGAACTTAGGCATAAACTCATTCAATTTCTTATCGATAAAATTGACTGCTTTGCCCGATCCCACTTAGACATGACAGGGATCCCACCGGAGATAACTACCTATCGACTAAGTGTCGATCCCAGATTTAAGTCGGTAAAGCAAAGGAGGAGACCTCAGTCCGAGGTAAATCATGCATTCATCAAAGAAGAGGTATCCAAACTTCTCAAAATAGGATCCATTAGGGAAGTAAAATATCCCGAATGGCTAGCTAACGTAGTGGTAGTCCCTAAAAAGGGGAATAAACTTAGAATATTTGTAGAATACAAGGATTTGAATAAAGCATGCCCTAAGATTCTTTCCATTGCCCAACATCGATCGATTGATCGATGCTATGGCTTGGCCACGAGATCCTTACCTTTCTCGATGCCTAATCGGGGTACAATCAGATTCAAATGAACCCAGAGGACCAGGAAAAGATCACGAAGTATGGTACATATTGCTATAATGTAATGTTCTTCAGGCTAAAGAATACATGAGCCACGTATCAACGCCTAGTTAATAAAATATTCGAACATCAAATAGGCAAATCTATGGAAGTGTATATTGAGGACATGCTAGCTAAGTCCCTGTGCGCAGAGGACCATTTGACTTATTTGCGGATGGCGTTTGATATCCTAAAAAAGTACAACATGAAGCTCAACACTAATAAATACACTTTCGGAGTCGGCTCAGGCAAGTTCTTGGGTTTCATGGTGTCTAACAGGGGGATAGAGATCAACCCCGATAAAATCAAAGTCATTGAGAAGATCAACGTGGTAAACAATGTGAAAGCCGTACAACGGCTGATCGAGAGGATAGCTGCCCTAGGCCGATTTATCTCGAGGACATCAGATCGGAGCCATCATTTCTTTTCCCTACTCAAGAAGAAGAACAACTTCGTATGGACTTCGGAATGCCAACAAGCCTTGGAAGAATTAAAACGGTATCTCTCGAACCCACCCCTCCTCCATACTCTAAAGGAGGATGAAACACTCTACTTGTATATAGCCGTGTCTGAAGTAGCGGTAAGTGGCATGTTGGTTCGAGAAGAGCAAGGTACGTAATTTTCTATCTATTATGTGAGTCGGACCTTAGGAGATGCTGAAACCAGGTACCCCCATTTGGAAAAGTTAGCTCTTGCATTAATAAGCACATCGAGAAAATTAAAACCATATTTTCAATGCCATCCTATATGTGTACTAACTACATACCCACTTCGAAATGTCTTGCATAAACCCGAATTATCGGGTAGGTTGGCCAAATGGGCCATAGAAATTGGAGGATATGATATCGAATATCAACCTCAAACAACAATCAAGTCTCAAATTTTGGCAGACTTCGTAGCCGATTTCACGCCTGCCCTCGTACCCGAAGTAGAAAAGGAAGTTTTGTTAAAAATGGGTACGTCATTGGGGGTATGGACCCTCTTCACAGACGGTGCCTCGAATGTGAAAGGATCCGGGCACAACATCATTTTAAAACCACATGCGGGCAGTGCCATTAGGCAATCTATCAAAACTTCTAAATTGAGTAACAATGAAGCCGAGTATGAGGCCATGATTGCAGGTCTCGAACTAGCCAAGGGCCTTGGAGAAGAGGTCATCGAGGCAAAGTGTGACTACCTTTTGGTAGTAAATAAAGTAAATGGGAGCTTCGGGGTTCGAGACGACTGAATGCAGGGGTACTTGGACAAACTTCAAGTGAAATTGCACCACTTCAAGGAATGGACACTGGATCATGTACCTCGGGAGAAAAATATCAAGGCCGATGCACTTGCAAACTTGGGGTTATCGGTAGAAGAAGATGATATCGTCCCGGGGACTGTCGTCCAACTATCGAAGTTGGTGGTCGAAGAAGGCCATACAGAGATTAATTCAACAAGTTTAACGTGAGATTGGAGGAATAAGTACATCGACTACTTGAAGCATGGGAAGCTCCCCGAGGACCCAAAAGAGTCAAGAACACTTCGAGCCAAAGCAACTTGATTCTCACTCGATGAAAATGGAACGTTGTATAGAACAACCTAGTACGGACCACTGACAGTGTGCTTCGGACCCCAGGACACCGATTATGTTTTATGGTAAATCCACGAGGGCACCTGTGGGAACCATTCTGGTGCAGACTCTCTGGTTCGCAAGGTGATCAGAGCGGGGTATTATTGGGATAGCATGGAAAAGGTTACCAAGGAGTTCGTTTGAAAGTGTGATAAATGCCAATGATTTGCACCGAAGATCCATCAACCCGGTGAACAACTCCATTCGGTCCTATCCCTGTGGCCATTTATAAAATGGGGGATGGACATCGTCGACCCCCTACCAACAGTGCCAGGTAAAGCTAGATTCATTTTGTTTATGACTGACTACTTCTCAAAATAGGTTGAAGAACAGGCCTTCGAGAATATAAGAGAAAAAGAAGTCATTGACTTCATATGGGACCACATCATATGTCGGTTCGGGATACCTGCCGAAATAGCATGTGACAATGGGAAATAGTTTATCGGTAGCAAAGTAAAAAAATTCCTCGAGGACCACAAAATCAAAAGGATTCTATCAGAACCTTACCACCCAAGTGAAAATGGTCAGGCCGAGTCCACAAACAAAACCATCATTCGAAACTTAAAGAAAAGGTTAGATGATGCAAAAGGGAAATGGAGAGAAGTATTGCCCGAGGTGCTATGGGCATATTGAACAACTTCGAAGTCGACCACGGGGGAGACCCTATTTTCTTTGGTATACGGATCCGAAGCATTGATCCCAGTCGAAGTCGGGGAACCTAGCGTCAAGTTTTATCATGCCACCGAGAACTAAAATCATGAAGCTATGAACACTTCTCTTGAACTACTCAATGAAAAACATGAGGCTGCATTAATTTGAATGGCCACGCAAAAATAAAGGATCGAAAGGTATTACAACAGAAGGACGAACCTTCAATATTTCAGAGTCGGGGACTTAGTCTAAGGAAAGTCACTCTCAACACTCGAGACCCAAACGAAGGGAAACTAGGTCCCAATTGGGAAGGACCATACCGTGTCCCCGGAGTCGTAGGGAACGGATCCTACAAACTTAACACAATGGAAGGCGAGCAACTACCAAACAATTGGAATGTATCGCTGCTCAATCGATATTACTACCGAGGTATTACCTTCTCCCCTTTTCCATTTGTATTTAAAACTAACTCCTTGCAGATATTCGATTGGAGATATCGAGACATCTTTCAGCTTGAAGACCTTGGGTTTGAAAGCATGCATTGCACTCTTTTGACCTTAGATCAGTTTTATCCCAAACGGGCTTTACCGGCAAGACTTTTAACAAGGCAACACCTATATGCTACCTAAGGAACATTCAACAAGTATTCAAGGCTTCTTTTCGATCAACCTCGAATATTGGGGGTCATCACCCTCGGTGGTTATATTTTTGAGAAAGATACTTCACGCCTAAGTGGCCTCAATAGGAGAACTTTGCAATGGGCCAAACAGTCAAATGAACCGTGTCCATATAGAATAGTCGAGCCCCGACGGCAAAACATGTACGCATGTATCAACTATTTAAAGAAGCATTCTGGTTATATAAAAAATACTTTGTATCTCATACGAGCTCTACACTTACAATCCCACCGGAAGCGGCTCAAGGGCCAAAGCACCCCAAAATACTCGGGGACTATCACCGATAGTCAATACACCCGAGTCATCAAAAATTCAGACTCATAAGACCTCAAAGAGGCACCCCCTCGAAACAAAGGCCAAGGCCAATAGACTCGGGGACTAACTTTTGGAACAAGTTCAGAAAGTTATCGGGAAATAAGTTTAAGTGACAAACCCGAAGGCTACGACCATATAAAAGACTACGGTCACATAAAGGATACGACCAAAATAATGTGATTCGGAGACATCTGACTCTCTCTATAAAATTAAAGGCCTTCAAACATTAAAAAACCGGTTAAGTCAGGCTACCCTCGGCAAAAGAAAAATATAAGGGGCTTCGATAAACTCGGCCCCCGAAAAATCTAAGGGCTTCAATAAATTAGCCCTCGAATAATCCAAAGGCTTCGATAACACCAGCCTTCAAATAAAAGTTAAGAGGTATTCGATTATGTCTACACAAATGAAATGACTAATAAGGTTCGGATACGTCTAGCCTTTGAAAAACCCAACGGGTAAAAAAACACATGCTAAGGCATAACTAAAATTTCACTAAGTCTTTTAGCTGAAATGAGGGAAAAATTATATAGCCATTTTAGAGGCCGAAATGGCCCAATTTAAAGAGCATAAGGGCCAATTTTAAATGAGCCTAAGGGCCGATATACAAGAGCCTAAGGGCCAGCTTAAAAGAGATATAGGGCCAAAAGCTTATGGGAGTCCTCATTCAACTCGTACCCAAAGGCCCCATCATTCCGAGCTCGCATCAAAGTAATTTTAAGCTTAGCTCGAGGATCATCTAAAACCTTAAGAGGTATGATCTTGAGCAATAAAAACCTAAGGGTTTATTATGAGTCTAAACCGATATTCGAGCTAAGTGTTTGAATCATCGAAAATTTCCATAAACGGGGATAAAATAAAATTCGCCACAAATTGAGGATATAGAAAAAAGATACTTTATATTCATTAAGGAAATTTACAAAACATATTACAACGCCCACAACGGGCCCTTGCACAAAAAAGGAAACCTAATCTATTTTCGCGGTCACACCCCCGGGAGTGTCGTCTTCATTTTCAACGGCTCTATCTTCGGGAGTCTCTTCCCTTTCGGGAACATCTTCTTCACCTTCCTCCTTCCTGGAGCCACTCACCACATCCTCGTCATCGGAGGAGTTAAGAAACCTAGCATCGGTTTTCTGCGCCTTTGCTTCGGCTATCTCCCGGGCGAGGTTGAGCCCTCGGGCATGGATTTCTTCGAGAGTCTCCCTCCGGGTTAGGCACTTAGCCAATTCATTGCTCTGTCTCCCTCAGTTGGAGGCCTCTCTCAACTCAGCTTGAAAGGTCGTGGCTTCCCTTGTGTATATAGCAATGGATTTATCAGCCACAACCTTCGTCTTCTCGGCTTCAGCCTTAGCCTGTACAGTTCCAGCCTTAGCCTGTACAGCTTCGGCCCGGGCTTTAGCAGCTCGACCTCCAACCCCTCGATTTTCCTGGACTGAGCCAGACCCTTCACTTCAACACCTCGGAGCTGAGCTTCAGCCGAGGCCAGTTGGGCTGCCATAGCTTCCTTATCGGCAGCAAGTTGATCCATGTTCTTCTTCCACTGATGAAAATCAGCCCGAACTTGATCTACCTCGCCCCGGAGCTGCCCAAGCATATCTAGCTTTTGCTGCAACTGATATATTGAAGTATTACCTCCGAAGCAAGGACAATAAGGCCATACTTTGTTAAAATCAAAGTTACCTGCTCATCTAGATCGGACTCGCATTTTTGAGCTTTGGCCAATGCGGTTCGGAGATCCTCAAGCTCCTCTTCCTTCTGGCTACAGAGGATCCTCAGGGCTTTCTCTTCACCTGAAACTTTCTTGAGCTCGGCCACATATTGGCTTAGCTCAGCTTTAAACTTTGTGATGGCCTGTACATGAAATGGAGACAAATCAGTCAAAAGAAAAGAAAGAAAAAACTACAATACTAAAGGTAAGTACTTACCCGGGAAAGGAGATATTGAGCTTCCTCAAAAATAGTGGATGCATCAGTTAGGTCATCGGCATCCTCAATCCCAGCATAGCAACCCTGGAAAAGATCATCCTCGACGACCTTATTTGGATCAGGCATGCGCAGAGCGTTGGCTTCATCGATTTCCCCCTCGGAAAAGGTTGGCAATGAAAGAGAGTGACATATTGTCGCGGCCCTGAGCTCTTCACTCGGGGCATTCTTATTAACATTATGGGTCTCAGCATTTACCCCCTCTGGTATAGTTGTTGAAGATGGAGGGACAGTCTCAACCTCTGAGGACACAGGGGTTTGGCCCATTCCTTCCTTCGGGGCATCCTCACCACGGGATGAGGTTTTTGGTTCGGAAGGCTTGGCAGCCTCGACTGGATTTCTGGTCCGAATCACTAGTGGACTCTTCATCATCATTTTCTTCATCATCCGGGGAATCATGGGCCGAGTCTGCACCCGTTTGAGCAAATCTTTTCCGCAACCTTCGAGTGGAGGTTTTTTTGTCTTGAGGGTCTTCGGGCTTCGAAACCCTTTTCCTTTAGTTGTCATTCTCGGACTTTGAGGTAGGCATGAATAAAACACTGCCAATATATGAAGAGCATTTGAGACTATTGAAAGACACTTACCGTGGTTCTTGGCCTCCCACTGGCCCTTCAAAAACTCACTCCACTTGCGCTCATCATAGGAAGAAGTGGCAGCTAACTTTTGGACCCAATCCTCGAGGTCGGGTAACTCTGGGGGCACCCACGCATTGGCTGCCAAAAAAAGAATAAAAGCGTTATGAGAAATGGAAGCAGAATATGACTAAATACTGGGAATACTAACTCCACTTACGGTTAAAGTTCTGCTTCTCCTAGAACGACATCTTATCCCCGGGGATGATGTCCGAAGTTCTTACTCTAACGAACCAGATCATCCAACCCCGATATTTGGGTTCGTCAGTACTGGCAAAAAAGGATTTTGTTGTTCGGCACTACAACTTGATGAGCCCTCAAAATAACTATGGACGATACAATCGAACCAGGTGGCTGAGGGTGAATTCCAAACCTTTGTCCTTTTTAGAAAAATATCGCAACATGATCACGATACGCCAAAAGGAAGGGTGGATTTGACCGAGGGTGACTTCGTACGTCTTGCAGAAGTCGATCACCACCGAATCGAGGGGATCTAATGTGAAGGGGTAAGTGTAAACACTCAAAAACCCCTCCTTATGGGTAGTAATGCTTTCGTCAAGGTTCGAGATCTGAACCTCAACCTCATCTCCCCAGCGACAGTCCCTCTTTACATCCTTGATAAGCTTCTTCGTTATCAAGCTAATATATTGAGATGCGTGCTCAAATCGGTCGAGGACATTGGGAGGATTATCGATGCTGAAGTCATTTTTAATAATGCAATTACCGAGGGTGATTTCCTCAAGTGTTGATAGTACTACCAGTTTGGCCGGCCGGGAGGCAGAAGAAGACAATGCTTTATCCTTTTTAGGGACCATCTTGGAAGTTTTGGCCATGGTTGTAAACGATACGGGTGCACAGGGATGTGGTGTTTCTGGCAAAAGCTTGGCATTTTCCAGCGCTTAAAGAGGCGGAAGAAATGGGTGATTGGAGAAAGAGATAAAGATGGGAAAGGGTGAAGAAAGAGTAAAGTTCTTTAATCAGAGGAGTCACCTCATATTTATAGAAGGGCAACGACTGTTCGGCGGCATTAGTGGCCGACCAATGCTGGCATGCATTTAATATTTTTAGGGAAGTGGGTCGACGGGACATTTCGGTCACTTTGAACGCTTGCATCACGCGGATGATGTCATCACCAAGGACTTCGGGAATCCAAATCGTTTCATTCTAAGAAATGCGGGGACTATCTGTATACGATCAAAGAACCTGATTTCGAAGTCTTAAATTGGGCTATGAGTCCGGGTTCGGGTGATTCCAAGTGGGGGTCAGACCCGGCTAAAGGACACACACCTCGAGGGAGCAGATCGAAGGCCTGACACGACCTACATCGAAGGTAGTACAATCTTGAAGACACTCAAGAAAGAGCGAAAATTTCTCAAGGACGCGTGGATCAGGGCATAAATTAAGGATAAGATTTGTACGAAATGGCACAGGTCCGTCCTAGGTTATTATACACCTGTACCAATAGAATTTTTTTACCACAATTAGGAATGTGCTATATTGGGGTTTTCTCCTCCTATATAAAGGGGACCCCAATCATTTGTAAAACACATTATTTACTGCAATAGAACATTCTACTCTGCTTTTCTTGTTTACCGTGCTCAATATTTATTTTTCAGCTTTATTATTTTTACTTTATTGCTTTTAGCTCACCTCGAGGCCCCTTAGGTGGTCGAGCTCAAGGTCCTTACTGCTCTAACAACACTGATTTGGTTCATCAATTCTTCTTATTTAAACTTAATATTACCCGTATATTCACTAGTATTGGAATAAATCACATATCTTTAAAACCACAAATCTTTTTTAATTGTTACTCACATTTTCGAGGTAAACAAAGCTGCAAATCTGCTTACCTTTTAGGTATAACTTACCTTCACTAAGATAATGTATTTGCATTAAAAGATCCACCTAATGTTTATAATAATTTATCAAAGAACACAATAAGCTAATTTTTCTTGTAGCCATAATCACAAACCCAAAATTCTAGCTCTGTTTCTAATTATTTGCATCAGTTCATTTTTGTCCAACAAGCGACAAAGTTTGAAGGACAAAAGATAATAAAGAGAGAGGTGGTGTCATATCTCAAAATCTGGCTTATCTTTCTCCTTCAAGTACATGAGAAATATTGGTTAGATTATCTAATTTGCTTGGTTTGACCTAGCTCATATTTTTACGAGATCTCATAACTTTCATCTCAAATTGTTTCAGTGATCCTATGAAATTATAACGAGTATTTTACTTTTTTATATTTTTTTTATCTTCTCTACCCCACAGACCAGTTAACTTTGCTACCTAGGCCACCTCATATTTCCATCCGCCCATCCGGAGAGTTTCTGCTGCTCCAGCATGTTCCGCAATTTTCTTTATAATTTTTGGTCATGCCCTTATTTGTGTCAATTTGATTTGGATTGAGATGTAGTTTTCATTGTATTATTATTATTATTATTATTATTATTATTATTATTATTATTATTTATTATTATTATTATTATTATTATTATTATTATTATTATTATTTTGGTTACATAACATAGGCCTTATTTACTATATGTGTTTGGGGTAAAATTGGTTAGCAACAATTGGACGAATACCGAGATAACACGTGGAACTAAAGACAGGTAAGATGTGAGTTAGAAAATAGATGGCACCGGACAAGCATGTGACCGGTGCTGAGCGAATCCCGAAGGCATCAAATGCGAAGACAAATATTGAAAGTAAGACGTCGGTTGGAAAAGACAGCAATCAATGAGCAGTCATTACAAGGAATATCTGTATTTTATAATCAACCGTTGTACAACCATCAATAGCGATTTTATTCTCGTTCAAGAGGAGCTTGATTTGGGGATGTTGTCTCCCTAAATAGAGCTATAAATAAGAGAATTAGTATCCATTGTAGGACGAAAACAATATGTATGCAAAAGCTAAAATCAGCTCGCATTCTATAAGACTGCTCTTTTACTTTGTTCTTAATATTGTTTTTGTTTCTACTACCAGAGAAGCTAAATTCATAGTCAGGCTCGTATTTCTTTCAAGTTTATTTTATAATCTTATTTCTGTTCTTATTTATTTAATATTCCGGGTCAAATTAATTTGCGTTTCTATAAACTATATTACAAATTCAACTGTACCGTTTTACAAGTAAACAGTTTGACGCCCACCGTGGGGCATAGATAATTGTGTAATTCCTTTGATCCATTCATTTGTTATTAACAAATTTTGATTCCTTTCTTAGCAAAAGAAAAATCAGATATGGGAGCTAATGAAGTCAACAATTCCTATAATGTTGGAGCACACAACGAACGTGAGGATGTATTCCAACGTGATGATTCAACTAGCGAAACCCGCAATAAAAGGAGATGAAATAACTCCGGTTCGCAAAGGTAAAAATCCTCGGCATGTGAGGAGTGCAACTCCTGATAGCGCGGATGACGAACACGTTGTTGAATGGTCTCATCCAAGTCACACCTTTATTTGAGGTTATAAAACGGTTGATGCAATAGTAATACCTAACAAAGAGTTGGGGTCAATTTTCCACAGGGAGCTGTGAATGGGACTTAATAGCATATATTATAGTGAATGAACTCGAATTATCTCGAATTACACTTCCACAAAATTAGGTTGTTTCTAAGTCTAAGTTAAACTAAGATTACCAACTAAGAATCAAAACTAGGAAATTATTTTTGTTATTTTTCAAATGATGTAAAAGGCCTAGGGATATGACCTTCACCTAGGTGTTTGTCTAACGGGTTGTAAACTTTAATGCTTGTTTTATTGGTCGGGATGTATTATATCTATCAACACTCGAATACCCACTCAATACCTCTTGGTAAGAGAGTGATTTTGTCCAATTTGGCTTTCTCAAGTCCAAATGGGTATTGAACAAAACGGTTGATAAAAAGCTCAAGTTATCTCTAGGTTCAACCCTTTAATTGAGACTATCAGTCTCTTGAATTATCCAATTTCTTGTTATCCAAGTTTTCCTAGACTAAGTCTCTCTTTCTCAAGTAGATACTAAGTCAAATAGGTATGAACTAATATTTGCAACCATTAATTCTACAATTAAAAGCAAGAACAATGCTAAATAATAAACACCCAACCATAAATAAGCAATAAATCAAACACCCATTAGGTTTACACTCTAGGGTTGGGTCACAAACCTAGTGAGAATCTTGATACTCATACTTAAAATAGAAGAAATAAAAGAAGAAATGATAATTAAACTCATATTGATAATTAAAATAATGAAATCTATGTTCACAAAGCTCAAAATGGAAAAAACTCCCAAAGAGGGTATAGAAAAACATCTACTGTGGCTGCTGATATCACAACTTGACCTAAAAAAGTGAAACTCTTCTATTTATACAAAGCTGGAATTTTCGGACAAAAATGCCCTTTCGGAGGTTCTGCGGCCGCACAATTCGATGTGCGGCCTGCACTTTGCTTCAGCTTGACAGGATTGGAATCTTGCGGCTGCACAATTCTAAACTGTGGCCGCATCTCTCTCTTTCTTTGGTCTGCACATTTCTGAGTGCGGCCACACATGGCTCTTTTACGGACCATACAAATGCAACTGCGGATGCGTAGCTGATCTTCTGTGGCCGCACAATAATTGTGTGGTCCACAATTCCGTTGAACTTGATATGCATGTTCTCTGAACTTTTGTTCTTGCCTAGCTTCTGTTGCTGCACATTTCATGTGTGGACCACACTTCTCACAGATCTCTGATGAGTTCTTCTGCATAATCTACCGCCGCAGATGATATTCTACGGTTCACACTTTAAGCTTCTATGCTTGTTTTTTTCCTTGAGTTCGGTTCACTCCTTCTTGAGTTGGATTTCATCTTAGTGGCTCATTTTCCAATAA
This sequence comes from Nicotiana sylvestris, assembly GCF_000393655.2. Lineage (NCBI taxonomy): Eukaryota > Viridiplantae > Streptophyta > Magnoliopsida > Solanales > Solanaceae > Nicotiana > Nicotiana sylvestris. Next base: position 83,207,971 of record NC_091067.1, read on the forward strand.
TCCTACAATTAAGCATATTTCATCAATTTTCGGGAATACAATTAAACACTTTTGGACTAAAACACAAGCTAAAAGGCGCTAATAAGTAGTCAAAATCCCCACTTATCAACTCCCCAAACTTAAGCTTTTGCTTGTCCTCAATCAAATAAGGTAATTCTCACCTCCACAAGTTAGAGCTATTCCAGCTAATCAAAGATGCATCAATCACACATCAATTGGGACCAACAATTACCCACAACACTTATGAATTACTCCCTTTGTTCCAATTTATGTGAACCTATTTCCTTTTTGGTCTGTTCCGGAAAGAATGACCCCTTTCTAAATTTGGTAACAATTTAGTTTAAACTTACAATTCTACCCTTAATGAGAAGGTTTTATAACCACATAAATACTCTGGGTCCTTTTTTGACTTGTTTAGGACCACAAATTCTAAAAGTCTTCATTTTTTCTTAAACTACGTACCCAATCAAATAGGTTCACATAAATTAGAACGGAGGGAGTATAAAAAAGGCAATGATTTGAACTTTTAAGCACAAATAGTTATAATCTGACACTTGAGAATCAAGAGTTGACTTTATTCATCAAGGAAGCTCGCTCTTTCATGTAGTTCATTGTGGATCCCAAACTCCTCCTCTTCTCTGCGTTAGCATATCTCACTTAAGAATGTAGCATTCAATTCAAAGATTTGTGAAAGGTTTGCTCAAGTCTCTCAAAAGAATGTCACAAGTACGGCTCTAAGTACCATATGCTTTCCCCTCATGTAGATCACACTAATGTAAGTTCACTCGGCTTGAAATCACGTAGGGCTTTTTCAGAAAGCAATGAAGGCTTTTGGGCTAAGGTTGGATATATTGTAATAGAACTAGTTTATCTTTCCTTAAGCACTCCATTTTCTCTTATCGGCTCATGTTTTGCCTCTTTGAGGCATTTTCTTTTCCTTAGGGGAACTAGAGAGACTTAACATCACTCTTTCTTGGTCATGATATTCATTTTTTTTGTTTTCTCCATGTTTTGCATCGTTACTTTTCTTTGAATCTCTTCAACTCTTCAACTTATTCACTTTCTTTTTGCATTTTCTTTTTGTTCTATCTTTCTTTTTATTGCCTTCCCTTTTCTTATTTTCTTTTCTCTTTTTCTGCCTTGATACTTTTTTCAAACTTTTAGCCTCTCCCCCAAACTTATATTTTAGCCAATTATTTCTCAAGAATATTAAGGAAAGCTCGGGTGCCAAGAGAGTATCACAACAAGCTGGTAAATGCTTGTAACATGGTTATCACATGAAATAGAAAGGTTTAGGCTCAAATGGGTTGACTAGAGATAACAACATTGGTGGGACATGGAAAATTTCAAGTGGGTCAAAGAGAGCCTACAATCACTTCTCAAGCCGAGCAAAACTTAAAATTTTGCCTAGAAATACATTCGGGGCAAGTTCAAGACCATTCACACGGGTACTTGGACTTGCAATAAAAACGTCTCACCTCTCACACAACTGGATTATTAAAGAGGATAGAGTCGAGGGCCCACAACAACCATATTCAAGATTGAAAATCATTAATGGTTCGACTAAACCACTCGATGATTGCTTAAATAAACACAAGAGTCAGAAGATCACTACCTAGAGCTATTTCTTTCCAAGAACTTGTTTTTAATCATAAGCATGTAGTTAAGTGTTTTGGTACCAAGTAAAACATGTTTGACTCTTCGAGTTTTACTCAATTAGGTCTTTTTATTCATTATTACTACTATTCTTACCTAAACACCAAAAATGGACTCAATCCCTTAAGAAGGTTGTCACACCATCCATCGTTGGGAAGAGTCACCCGCTTCACACAAAAACTACCTTTGGAAAGAACCGTGGCATTAAGAAAACCAAAGGCTTATTGTCCACTTAAACATAAAAAGAAACTACTAGATTAAAAAGAAGCTACTAAATTAAACATTGACTACTAAGAAAATAAAATAAAGAAGCTACAAAGCAAGTTACTGAAAGCATAAATGAATATACAAAATGAGAGAGGAAAAAAAATATATACATCAATAGAGAGAGAGAAAAGAATATATACATGCTAAAAAGAAAGAGGAAAATGCTATCAGTTATTACAGTCCAAATGACAAATCATCTAAATATCAAATAAAATCCACCCCTCCCTCCTCGAATAAAAATAAGCATTGTCCCCATTGTGTAACAAAATAAGAATACAGAAGGGTAAGAGTAAAAAGGACTCCCCATGTGGCGCTGGACATCTTTGTGTCCATAGCAGCGTGACTGCCCTCAGCCTCCCCTAATTGGATCTCATCATCCTCGGCTCTGGGAGTAGCTGGGTTATGAACATCTGTCGCACCGCCTTAGCAGTGTCGGCAGCCAGGTCTGGCCCCTCAGACTGGCCAGCAGTTGGTTCCACTGGTACTGATGGTGTTGCTGGATTTACTGGTGCTGCTAGATCTGTCTCCATTAGCATATCAAATGGAAGGTCTCCAACAACTACTCTCTTGGTGACCTCTCTCCTCAATCTATCTACTGATTTATTGGATGCTTGAGATTTCTTCCTTCTTTACCTGCTTCCTAAGATTCTCAATTACTGCTCCATGTGCTACCAAAGTGTTCATGATGATCTCTTGTTTTTTCAAAATCTTCTTCAATGTATCTTCCACTATCGGAGGAATCTAGGGTGCCGAGGTAGATATCTAGGCTACAAAAGCACTAGATAAGTCAGACAGCTTTGCAGTAGCTATCTGTATCCAGTTGTTGAGGCTCGCCAATGTTTGGGAGATTCGCAGCGCAGATAGTGGATAAGCGGGCATAGACACTAGCCTCAAAGTTGAGGTGGAGGGAACTGATGCTGAAGGCCCTGAAGAAGGAGGTGGAGGCATGGCAGCTGCACTGTTAGAAGGCACTGTTGAAGTGGAAGGCATGTCTACTGACTCTGCAGCTACCACCGAAGCTCATCAGACTAGCCTATGGTAGTAGTCGGCTGCCCCTTATTCTTTGGGTTACTCGGGTCCTTCGGATAATACCAAGTGAAAGGTTTCTTTGCCCGAACCTTTATGTCAAAATTCTTTGACTCTACCCCCAGATCCTTAAGGTACTCCGTGATAGTGTTGGGATACGGGTAGGAGCTATCACCTTACCTGCCAACCAAAGACATGTTGGCCGACATCACGACACCCACATTGATTGGGTACCCAGCCATGATAGAGGGGACTAGCACTGCCCGCGGGACTGGGAGATTTGTTTCATTTGGCACGGGTCTAGTCTGCTACACACAAATGTCTGCCGTCCTTTTGCCTCACAATTTAGGGTGTTCCGCTGAATAGGAACCCCTGCTATGATTCATACTGGAGGCGGCCCTGGAGATGCAAGAATCTCAGCTAGCCGTGAGCAAGCTGCATCACCCATAGCCAGCGTTTCCAAGTATTGCACTGGCTTAACATTCTCCAACCCTAAGTATGTGTTCAAAGTGTTCTGGTTAAACCTCACTATCCGATTTCTCACTTTCGTCACTTTGGTCCCCTTCATTATGTGCGCCACATTGGCGTAAAATTCCCGGACCAGGTACTCTTTGGCATCCACCACACTTTGAGTGAACCATGTATACCCCTTTCGTTCCCAGAATTTTCTCGACACCGCCTAGTTGTATTTGTTATGGTGTTTCAACAAGAATTGACACTCAAGAGTGAGCGATCTCGACGGCCACCAGTCTTGGAATCTATTAAATGCAGTTAGACTGATGAACCTATCTTCCTAAATTTCTTTCTTCTTCGACCTCTCAAGGCCGGCAACTCTAGTATCACCCCCTCAGCCATCATCGGGAATATCATCCACATCCACTATAGTAGCTGGTGTGTCGGGGGCATGTGTAGATGAGGGCTCTGAAGCCTGGCTGTCACCTTCCGAACTCTCGAAAGTGCTCTCTGAGGTGGAAGGTTCATCTCGGAGCTAAATCTTCCCTGAAGTTGTTGTAGCTATGATTGAATAACAGGCTGCTCTTGCACAGAGTCACCCTCCAATGCTTCCCTATGAGGGACATATGAACTTGATCCAGCGGGCTCTGCAGCTATACCTCGCCCGGCTGTCGCCTTTTTGGATGTAACTCTTTGAAGGGTAAGTGGTAAGATACTCTTGCCTCAGCCTCGGGAGGGTTCACCCCTCCCCTTTGATGTATCACCACGACCATGTGATCTAACTATATTGTGTAATAGACATCAGCAAGAGTCAGTTCTAGTTCAAGTGCACATAAGTAGAAAGTTGCAGAACAAAATATGTTGTAGGGTGGGGAAATATGGTCCACACAATTGCAGGTGCAACCGCAGGTTGGGTTATGCGGACCGCACAATTTGAAAGTGCGGCCGCAGTGATAAAACTATGGTCAGCATAATTTTTGAGTGCGGCCGCACAGTGGATACCTTAAAAATGGCAACTCTATAAAGACAGAGAATGCCTTGATCTGCAGCTGCACACACTTTTCTGCAGTCGCGGTTAAATTTCTGCGGACCGCACAATTTTAAGTGCGGCCGCACATTCTTGCCAAACCAAATGCCCTAACCTATACTTATGCGGACTACACATTTCAAAATTCAATTGGACAGAGTCCTATAGGGTTTCGATATTACGCACAATTTGGACATGGTAGTAGAAATCAATCATGATAAACAAATACCCATTCCCCCTATTAGCAACTAAGAGTTTACCCAACACATTTTACTCCCCACATAGAGATGAAATTGACAAATGGTCTAAAATATTTAATAAATTATAAACTAACTCAGAAAATTGAAGAATTCTAGAAATGATTTGAACATACTAGTGATGAAGTGGTGTTAAGGAGTGATCAAATATGCTTAATTAAGTGGCAGATGATGGAATCAATAGTGTGTAAGATTTTAGCCTTTGTTTTAAGTTCTCAGAAAATAGAACGTCTCAACAATAGCCTTAGAACTACTATTTACACTATACGAGATTGGCTAAGGGTTCAAGAGACGAGTGCAGCAGCAGAATTCCTTCTTCGGTTCGCACTCTGTTACCTGTTGTGCTATTTCCCTCTTTTGATTTGTGGTCCGCAGAATTACGTGTGCGACCGCAGATTTTGGTGCGGATCGCAAATTTCCTTGTGAGACCGCACTTTGGCCATTTATCTAATAAGGAAACTTCAGAGAGATTTCATTTCTCCATCTCAAGTTGTGCGGTCCGGTTGCTTTTTGCTGTAGCATTTAAAATTGTGCGGTTTTCACAATACATGTGCGGTCCATACTTTTTCCATACTTAACCAATTTTTCTGAGCACAGTTCCTATATAGTACACTCATTCCTGCAACACACTTCAAAACCAGTTAATACAAAATAAGACCTATCTAAAGAAGAAGGAAATGAAAATGAAAAAGAAACATGGGTTGCCTCCCAAGAAGCACCTGATTTAACATCGCGGCACGACGCAGATTACCATCTTTTGAAATGAATTACCACCACAACGTGGCCATCACCAACTTTTCCCAGATAATGTTTCACCCGATGACCATTGACTCTAAACACCTCATCATTTTTATTCTTCAAGTCCAATGCATCAAAGGGTGTCACACCCATAACCTCAAACGGGCCACTCCATTTAGTCTTTAACTTTCCGGGAAACATCCGTAACCAAGAATTGAACAACAACACAAGATCGCCTTTTTTAAACTCTTTGTTCCGAATGTACTTGCCATAAAGGTATTTCATCTTCTCATTGTATAAGGACGAACTTGTGTATGCATGGTACCGGAACTCATCTAACTCGTTCAATTGTGCCACCCTTAAGTTGGTGGCTACATCCCACTTAAGATTCAACTTCTTTAAAGCCCACATGGCCTTGTGCTCAAGTTCCACCGGAAGATGACAAGCTTTTCCAAACACCAACCGGTATGAAGACATTCCAATAGGTATTTTGTAAGCTGTCCTATAAGCCCATAAAGCATCATCAAGTTTCTTGGACCAATCCGTCCGATTAGCATTCACTATTTTGGACAAAATACTCTTTATCTCCCACTTGGAGACTTCCACTTGACTGCTTGCTTGTGGATAATAGGGAGTCGTGACTTTATGAGTGACACCATACTTGGTGAGTACGGTGTGGAAAGATTTGTTGCAAAAATGCAACACCTATTGCTTATGTTAGCCCTTGGAGTGCCAAATCTTGTGAAAATATTCTTCTTCAAAAATGCCACCACACTTCTCACTTCATTATTGGGTAAAGCAATGGCCTCAACCCATTTGGACACATAATCAACCGCGACCAAGATGTAGATGTTTCCACAAGAACTCACAAAAGAACCCATGTAGTCAATACCCCACACATCGAAAATATTAATCTCCAAAATGGTGGTGAGGGGCATTTCATTTTTCTTTGAGATGCTACTAGCCCTTTGACATTCATCACAATGCTGGACGATATCACTTGCATTCTTGTAGAGAGTGGGCCAATAGAAGCTACATCTTAGTACTTTGGCCGCCGTTCTTGCTCCACCATGGTGACCACCATATGGCGAAGAATGAAAAGCCCTAAGAATTTCACATTGTTCCTCCTCCGGTACATATCTTCTAATCACTCCATCCGTACAAATCCAAAAAGGTATGGTTCGTCCCAATAATAGTCTTGACAATCCCATTTGAGCTTCTTCCTTTGGTTTGAAGAGAACTCAGCCGAGATGATACCACTCGTAAGAAAATTTGCTAGACTCGCGAAACATGGAACCTCTTTCTTTGAAATATCCAAGAGTTGCTCATCGGGGAAGGAGTCATTGATTTCAAGTGCTGCTTCCCCTCCTCATCCAAATGAGACAAGTGGTCCGCCACTTGGTTGTCGCTTCCTTTTCGATCTTGGATGTCTATATCAAACTCTTGCAATAGAGGTACCCATCTCATCAACCGAGCTTTGGAATATTTCTTGCTCATAAGATAACGAAGTGCCACATGATTCGTATGGACAATTACTTTTGTACCCATTAAGTACGGGCGGAACTTCTCAATAGCAAACACAATGACAAGAAGCTCTTTCTCCGTAAAGGTGTAGTTGACTTGGGCACTATTCATGGTCTTACTGGTATAATATACCGGATGAAAAATCTTGTTGATGCGCTGCCTCAAAACAACCCTTACTACTACATTACTTGCAGCTCACATGAGCTCAAAAGGAACACTCCAATTTGGAGCGGTGATAATGGGAGTAGTAGTCAACTTGAGCTTTAACAATTTAAAGGCTCTCATGCAATCATCATTGAAATGAAACTGGGCATATTTATCCAAAATCTTGCACAACGGGTTCACCACTTTAGAGAAATCCTTGATGAAAAACCGGTAAAACCCCACATGGCCTAAGAAACTCCGCACGCCTTTCACTGAAATTGGAGGTGGAAGTTTAGAAACCACCTCAATCTTTGCCTTGTCGTCTTCAATGCCATTCTTTGAGATCTTGTGGCCGAGGACAATGCCTTCCTCAACCATGAAATGACTTTTCTCCCAATTAAGCATCAAGTTTGGTTCTTTGCATCTTGGCAACACTTTATCCAAGTTTGCGAGACAATCATCAAAAGAATTCCCGACCACCGAAAAGTCATCCATGAAAACTTAAAGGTAATCCTCCACCATGTCCATGAAGATCGCCATCATACACCTTTGAAAAGTCGTCGGTGCATTGCATAACCTAAATGGCATCCATGAGAAAGCGAAAGTACCATAAGGACATGTGAAAGTAGTTTTCTCTTGGTCCTTCAGAGCAATAAGAATTTGATTGTAGTCGGAATACCCATCAATGAAACTATAAAAAGCACGAACGGCCAATCTATCAAGCATTTAATTTAGGAAGAGAAGTGGAAAATGGTCATTCCTTGTGACTTTGTTGAGCATACGGTAGTCCATATATACTCTCCACCGGTCACTATTCTTGTAGGAATCAACTCATTCTTATCATTGGTGACCACCGTCATTCCCCCTTTCTTTGGGACACATTGAATCGGAGAAGTCCACGAACTATCGAAAATGGGGTAAACAACCCCGGCATCCAACCACTTGATGATCTCCTTTTTAGCAACCTCTTACATGGCTTCATTTAGTCTCCTTTGATGTTCTACAGATGGTTTGGCATCTTCCTTCAAGTTAATCTTGTGCATGCAAAAAGCGAGGCTTATCCCCTATGTTGATACCCAATTTTTTCCTATATATTTTCAATATTCAAAATACTTTCAAAATAGCATATATATGCATATATAAGCATGTCCAAATGTTTTATTATTTTTTCATAATTTTGTAAGTTTTTTAAATTGACTTATTTCCCCTTTTCACCCATAAAATCCCAATAATTATGTCCAAAATTATCATTTTTGATGATTCATTTATGGATTTTTATATTTATGCCAAAATATGGCTAAGATAAGTTTTACATATTTTTACAATTTTATTTAGTATTTTAAAGCTAATTGCATATAATTGCAATATTAGCCTTTTTAAGGTTTAATTGTGTTTTATATTTATAAAATTAATCCCTATATTTTTAAATTGTTATTTAAATGTTTTGAATCATTTTAGCACTTTCAATTTATTTTCAAAAATTTATTTACTATTTTTTATAATTTAAAGGGAGAAAATTGGCTATTTAAATAATAGCCCATTTGTATTTCAATTCTAACCTAAACTGAACCCCAATTCCCCAGCCCCAATTTAATTAAACTCGATGCTAACCCAATTTTAACCCTACCCAAACCCGGATCGCCACCTACCCTTTTAATCTAGGCCGTTGATCATTCAGATCAACAACCACCGTTACCCCTTACCTTAAGTAATCCCAAACGACCCCCCCAAACCCTCTCATTTGTTACAATCCGCCGCCTTAGAATCCCCTCTCCTCTCATATCTCTTTGCAGCTTCACATAAACCCTAGCCGCCGCCACCCAATTCCACCCTAGTTTCTTGCAATCCCTACCTAATCCATGGACTCCCATGGTTGCTTGAGAGGTGTATCAGTCTCCTATGGCTCCTATGTGTTTGTTTATGTGGTTTCATGGCCAGATCTCAAAGAGATCTGGTCCAGTCCTTGCTCAACCTCTATCTCTGGTCTTTCTCCGGCCATCCATGGCCGTTCAAGTCAGATCCTTGACTTTTCTGGCTAGATCGGTAACTTTCAAAGTCTTTCTCACTTTTTCTGGGCTCTCTGAAACCCTAGCTTTAAGGTCTTTCGATTTTCTTTCAGATCTATCTTAGATCTGTGCTTATCATGAACTTCTTAAGTGTTTTCTCGAAGGTTCTTTGATTTTCTTTCAAAAATGACATTTCATTTTTCAACGGTTAGGGTTTTCTCTTAACCTCTTTTAAAAGATTTCTTTTCTGATTTTTGGTGTTGTTTCATGATTTTTGCTATGTTCAAACGACTTGGTTATGATTTCCTTCTATTTGATTCATCATGTTGAAAACCCTAGGTTTTTTTTGGTCTTATCCGAGTTCTGAAACTATTTGTTTGAATGTATACTTGTTCGATTAAGTTTTTGTTTCTGACTCTCTTTTCTTTGTTTGACTTATCTGATTATGAGTTCTTATCATCTCTTAAACTCTACTATTGTTAAAACCCTAATTTCTCAAAATGATTTCCTCACTTGTTACTGTGAGACTTTTACTTGTTTCTGACTCTCTTTACCTGTTGGACTGGTTTCTTCATTTTGGCTCTACGTGTGAGCCCTGACTATTTGACTTTATTGACTACTGAGCCTTAGCGTACTCTTGTAATTGCTACATGTTTGTATGTATCCAGTTATTTCTTTTGCCAATGCGTTTGGCCTTGCATGTCTGATATTTCTGTTCGTTCTATTTATATGTCAAGGTGCATAATCATGTTTCTTTCTTGATTGATCTTGATTTCCTCAATATTACGATTGATTGCAAAGGGTTCCCTTATAAACCCTAATTTTTACTCATTTGTTTAAAATTAATTGATTCCCCTCCTTTAATTAATGTGATGTTTTACCCTGCTGAATCCTTTCCTAAAACTAAGCATACTTCGTACGTAGACTCAATTATTTACTTCATACTTTTACTGCCACCTTATATGGCAATAGTCAATCTGTCTCAAACTGATTTTTTTCCTTAATTAACCCTGTTAGTATTTGTTTGAGCAGTAATCCCTTGATTAAAGGGGAGTACTTGTGTTAATTGATTCTGATTGTGGTTATTTCCATGTTTGAGTTGAAACTTTTCTGGTTACCTTATTCTTCACTCGTTTTCAAAACTATAAATACCCTAACCTCCCTTCTTTCAAACACACGAACAATCGAGTTCAATACACACTTACACTCAAAACTCTCTCTTTCTCTATTACTACTTGTGGTATTGCTTTGTCTAGCCGGCTAAAAGCCAAGGCTAGATTGTGGAATCCTGGTTACTTTACCTTTCTGCACCTTGCTTTCTCTACTGGTATGTCCTAATTAATTTTTCAAGCCTCAACAACAACATGCTTCTTTAGTTGTTTCAATTTCTGTTATTCTTGTCTACTCCTGTTTATGGTTCTGCAGTCAAGTTACATTATTATCATGTTGTAATATGTTCCCTTCCCCCTTAGATTAATGCTTCCCCTATGTGTGTTTTGAAGCATACACTGGCAATCACTTGTTGCGTACTTACTGTCTTGTGAATCCCAAACCCCTATAACCCCTCTATGTGTTCATGTTCTTTTGGCTGGTTTGTGACCATGCCAGCATTAACTATTACTGTGCATGTCCAAACCAGACCCCTGCTGGGGTTATGTTCTTGCAGACGAGTGCATTCCCAAAATCCCTTGACCCCCTTGTATGACTACTGATTCTGTTTGTTTCAGTTTTGAGTTTTATTACTACAACTGCTTTCAAATTACCTCTGTTACTGATTACTTTCAACTCAATTTTAAACAAACTCTTTTTTCCAAACTATGTCAAGCACTCTCACCTATTCCTAGAATCTAGGTTCTGCCCCTCTTGTGTGAGCCTTGCCTTGGGACCCTTGAGCTCCCCTTGAACTTGGACACATAAGAGCTGGCCCTTCCACACTGCACTAATTCTGTTTGGTTATGCAAATTTGGGTGTGAGCACTGCCCGAGATCCCTTAAGATCCTTAGGGAACTCCGACACACCCAGATATGAGAAAGGCTTTGAAATATTGGTATTGAAGTGGTTCATCACATAACTAGAGAGGAAGTCAAGATCATGCTTCCTTTGGTTGTAATTTCTTATTTCTGCACTTCTTTTGTAATTCAATCATTTGGTCTGTAATAATTTGTAAACAATTATCGGGGTGACTAGTGAAAAAGGGCGGATAGTTGTAAATTGGGTAGACAACATGCCTATAGGGTCTATTTTTCATATATGGTCCGTTAGATAATATGCCTATAGGATCTGCTCTGGTTTAAAATGAATTCTGCGTGCTTTACTTTCACACAATTAAAAAACCATATCTATAGGATCTAAATGGCTTTAATAATAGAGATCATCCCTATAGGGTTAAAATCAGCTTTATAATTAGATATCATGCCTATAAGGCTAAAATCAGCTTTATAATTTGATATCATGCCTATAGGGTGTAAAGTAATTAAAGTTCAGGTTTCATTACAACATGTATTCAGATTCGTCTCCCTAGAAAGCATGCCTATAGGTCCAAAGTTAGCTTTTAATACTTAGATACCATGCCTATAGGTCTAAAGTCAGCTTTTAATACTTAGATACCATGCCTATAGGATCTAAGTAGCTATAATAGAAATCGTGCCTATAGAACTTAAAACTAGTTTAGTTGGAGAAGCCATTTAGTTCACGATGTTTATTCTGAATTGGATTAGTTAATTAATCTGCCACTTCTTTAATAAGTTTTCAAACACTGCCTTAAGTTAATACCGTTAGAAGCATGTCTATAGGATCTCAAGTTGTCTGTTTTATATTAATCATTGCTCTGCTGCATTCCTAATCAATATAGATATCATGCTCATAGGGCATCACTATTTCACCAAGGCAAGCCTTAGGTAATTACTCGAATAAACTTAGAACTGCCTTTGTTTAATTACCAACTGCTTTAACCAGCAGGCAAGCCTGATTCGGATTTCTTTCTTAGTTATATAATGAATCTGGTTCTGACTCAAACCCTGCTTTAGGATTTTTAAAATTTAGACCTTAACTGTGTTTAAGTCATGCTATTTATATGTATAGTTTGCGGAGGTATACATGAGCCTTCTAATTGTTTATATGTTCCCCCTTTAAATGCAGTCCTACGTGTTTTTGTATGTCGCCTTAGCCTTTTACCTTTAAACCTAAGCGTCAGCCTAAAATCTCCCTCTTATAGGGAATAGTAGTCCTAAATTCCTTCGGAACTGATAGGAATGGGACGGGTAACATCATGCAATTGAGGTCGAGACCAATCCGCGCTTTAATACCTTCACGGGGTGGGAAGGGTAGATCTGGATATGATGACCAGTGCGCTAATACCACGTGTATTCCCTCTTCTGAGGAGTGTCATACAGGGTATTGCATTGAGGTGATCCATATTACAAACAAACCTAGGACTTCCCTCTTTTTTTACGAGCATGTCTAGCCTGTAACTTTTTTCAAAACCCTTTTAAATCATTTTTTTATATTTATGTATTTAAACTTAAATCCCCATTACCTGAGCCTTTATTTGTTTACTTGCTAATTGCACAAATTCACAAAAATCTATCTGGCCGGGAACCACACTAGTGGATCCTGAGGGGTGCCTAACACCTTCTCCTTGGGATAATTTCAAGCCCTTACCCTATCTCTAGTTAATAAACATAGTTGTAGTTAAATCTTATAGGTGCCCTAATGCACCTTAAGATCGTTAGGTGGCGACCCTTCAAAATACCCAATTCCCAAAAGGAAATGAGTTATTACACCCCATAAATGGCGAAACCCGAACTCCTTTCCGACGGAAGGGAAAAAGGGGGGCGCGACAGCATAACGACTCTGCTGGGGATAATTAGGCTTTTACCATTTCAGACTGTTCTTGTGAATTTGTACCTCCTTATGCGCAATTACTTGTTTAAATTTCTTTATGCATTTAATTTCTTTTTCAACTGCAAAACTGACATATCTTCTTTGTTTCCTTCTTTTATTGCTGCTTTAAATTATAAAACTGCTGTATTTATTGCTTTCTTAACGTGCAAATATATGTCAACATATTTTTTATTTATTTATTGCATCATCATGCTCAGCATCATACTCCACTCGTGACAAACAAATACTATAGCAACGTTTTTAATGAGTGGTTGCGCTCTTCCTATATCATTACCCCTAAATTCGGAAAGGCATATTTGTGGTAAAACTAGTCGATCAGCAGTGCATTCGACAGTTCTGTGCCTTCCCCCTTGAGTTGTCCACTCAAGGGTACCGGTCTAAAACTCCATAGAAACTTTACTCTATTCAAATTGTGCATGCATCATGGTCAAACCTAGCCGGGTCAGTTATGTTGTCCACATAATGATCCTTTAAGATAGCCTTGTCCAAAATCCACTGGGTTTCCCTGAACCCAAACGGACATCACCACGTTCTGTACATTTATTTGGAGAACTGAATGCTTTATGCTAATTTTTAATGTTAAATAGTCGAGTCCGGTGGAGGTATAGTCTTAACCGTTTTGCTTTGCAGAAATGAAGAACGAGGTCCCCAGCTTCAGTATGGTTAGCACACCCTCACTCTTGCTAGACTGGTGGAGGAATCTTCCATCAAATGACCAAATCAATGAATGGAAAGAGAGGGCCGCCAAATCCAGTGAAAAACTAGAATATTTGGAATACATCCTATTGGAATTGGAAGGAAAGGTGAGGAAGAGAGTCACCGATTGCCAGAAAGCTGAGGGAAATGAAGGAGAACATTTGGCAAAGGCATTTTTACTGGTGAACCTACGCGAATTGGAGGACTTAATCAACGAGAACATTCAACCTGAGGAAAGTCCTTCTGGGACCAAATAGATAGGAATTTACTTTTTCGCTTTATGAATGTAATAAGGCCAATGGCCATTAGTGACTTTTATTTTCTTGCTTATTTAGTGTTGTTTTGGGATTTGTCTGTTATTATCAATAAAATGAGGCATTTAGCATTCTAAGTTCTCCAAACCAATTTGTCACTAGGCCTACCTCGGACACAAAAGAGGTCCCCAAATTAGGAGACGATTTACATTCCTGCACTATGTGTTTAAATATTGCAATACTTTTTATGATTCTCACTAACTTGGTTACCTTTTTGTTTTTGTTTTTGTTATTTGTTTTTGTTTTTATTATTCCCCTCCCCAAAGGTTAGTTCGTGCACTCTGGTATCATCATCTTAATCCACGAGATCCAGGGGCCCTCCACCAACTCCTCCTTTTAGTCCTGTCAAAAACAAGAACAAAAAGAAAGATGGAAGATTTGAACAACGTCAGGAAGGAGAATCCAACTGAACGGGTAGAGCCACCAATGGCCATGGTACCTAGGTTCCTAATGAGAATGTGTCACAACTTGAACAAAAGCTGCTGAAATTTCAAGAAGAGCTTGATCAGGTTCGAAATCTGGCAAGCCTGTCATTTTCCCCCAGCACCCCAGATATCAATTTCCCCAACACTCAAAACCCTACACCTCCTCAAAATATCCCAAAGCAACAGAATCATCCCGCTCCTCACCATCACACTGTTCCACCAAAGACCCAATGCAACACCTGCCATATCCCAAACAACACTCCACTACTTATTCCAGAACCTCAAAACTCCACAAATGACCATTTCCACACCCACACACCAGGCCACCATAATACTCCTATCTACGTGGAGACCATGCCATACTCCACCCAACCTATCTCCAGCACACCTAAGTCTGATGAAAAGGATCTGCTTATCAGGAACCTAGCTGAGGAACTTAAGAAATTGACTAGCCGGATTCAGGGCGTTAAGGGAAGCAAAGGAATCGAGGGGTTGAACTATGAGGATCTTTGCATATATCCTGATGTCGAACTGCCCGAGGGGTACAAACCTCCTAAGTTCGAAATGTTTGATGGTACGGGTGATCCAAGGGTCCATCTGAGGACATACTGCGACAAGCTAGTTGGAGTAGGGAAAGACAAGAGAATCCGCATGAAGCTGTTCATGAGGAGTTTGAAAGGAGATGCGTTGTCTTAGTACATCAGCCAAGATCCTAAGAAGTGGTCAAACTGGGTAGGCATGGTATCTGACTTTATGGACAGGTTCAGGTTTAATACAGAGAATGCGCCAGACGTGTTATATATTCAGAATCTAAAGAAGAAGCCCACAGAGTCGTTTCACGAGTATGCTACTTGTTGGAGGTCCGAATCTACTAAGGTCAGGCCTGCCTTAGAAGAGGAATAGATGAACAAGTTCTTTGTCCGGGCTCAAGACCCGTAGTAAAATGGCTGATGATGATTGAGAACCAAATATTCTCCGACATTATCAAACTGGGTGAGAGAATTGAAGAAGGTATCAAGAGCAGTATGGTTACAAACTTCGAGGCCTTGCAAACTACAAATAAGGCCTTACAATCCGGTGGTGTGTCTAAGAAAAGGGATGTAGGGGCCGTGATGGTTGCACAAAGGACCAAGTCTCCCCTCAAATACCAAACTTATCCAACACCTCCACTCACATACCAGCAACTCCAAATTACCAAGCACCTTCACCCTCATACCAAGCTCCACCACCAACTTATCAGTCACCTTCACCCCTTACATATCAACCTACCTCACCCAGATACTCCCAACCTGCGCATGTCTACCAAACCTATAATGCTCAACCATCCCACTATCAATCATCTCCTACACGCCAAAACTTCCCTAGACCTCGACCTAATTTTGATCGCAGACCTCCAAAACAATATACAGCCATCGCTGAACCCATTGACCAGCTGTATGAGAGACTTAAAGCTGCTGGTTATGTAACCCCCATCCTTGCTGCAACCCCTGAGAATCCTTCTCAGTGGGTTAACCCAAACAAATCCTATGCATACCATTCTGGTATGAAGGGGCACACCATCGTTGAATGCCGTTCCTTGAAAGACAAGATCCAGTCTTTGATTGACAATAAGATCATTGTGGAAAAAGAACCCGCTCCAAATGTTCGCAACAACCCCTGCCAGACCATAAGGGTCGAGGTATCCACATGATTGAAATAGAAGATGACTGGGATCCCGAGCGATCAATCGGGTTGATCGCAGAAGGTGATGGCCCAAAGAAGCCAATAATTACTCTCAACCCAATCATAGTCCAGATTCAACTGTCTGAGGATGCTGAGGTGAATGTGTTTGTACCACTTGAGTTTGAAGCAACATCATCCGCAAAAACACCGACACCAATTGAGGTTAAATTCGTGTCTCCAGCAAATGCACCCACATCATTTGAGGTTGCAGTTTTGCCACCCAAGATGCATGTTCTATTCGGAGTAAGGATAGCCATGCCGATCCCAGTGGTGATGTCAACCATGACACCATTCCATACGAAGGATGTACCCTGAGACTATACAGCCGAGGCAAGGAGGAAAGGCAAGGTTAGAATTGAGGAAACTATCGTAGCACAAGGCATGACAATAACTTGTAGAGTCTATAACCCTGAACATCTAGCTGAGTCAAGAAAGCAGGCCTCCAATCGGCCACCCATCATTGAGGTAGGTCCAGACGACCTTTTGAGGAAAATACATGCCAAGGAGTATTCGGTCATCGACCAGTTAAACAAGACGCCAGCACAAATATCCATCCTCTCCTTGCTACAAAACTTTGAGGCACACAATAATGCTCTGTTAAAAGTGCTGAGTGAAGCATACATACCAAGTAACATCACTAGCGGGGAAGTGGATAACATGGTAGGACAAGTGCTGGAGAGCCATAAGATCACCTTTCATGAGGACGAGCTACCACCTGAAGGGTTGGGGCACAACAAAACATTGCACATCACTATGCAATGCGAAGATTATTTCATCACCAGAATCCTGATTGATGGAGGTTCCAGTCTCAACATTTGTCCGTTGGTAACACTCAAGAAATTAGGTAAAGGACTGCACGAGATAAAAGATGGAGCAATTAGTGTGAAAGCCTTTGATGGTTCTCAGAGGTCCACCATCGGCGAGATTGTTCTATTCTTACAAATGGGACCAACATGGTTCGATGTCGATTTCCAGGTGATAGACGTGCCAGCATCTTACAACTTACTGCTGGGATGACCATGGATTCATGCCGCTGGGGCCGTAGCATCAACACTGCATTAGGCAATAAAATTTGAATGGAATCGCCAGGAAGTGATCATTCACGGCGATACTAGCAACCCTATATACAGTCGTCAGACCATTCCTGCGATCGAGGGAAGAAGAAAGCTGGGTGGAGAGACTTACCACCACATTTAACGGGTCAATGCTATTGACAAAGAAAATGGTGGGATAACAAAATCGAGAGTATACTGAATTGGAGTGTGTACGAACCTGGAAAGGGGCTCATCAAGAACCTCCAAGGAATCGCTAAGCCCATAAAACTCAAGATACATGGCACTACTTTTGCTCTAGGATATGAATATACCTGGGAAGAATTCAACAATTTGTCGCCACCATGGCGTGGTCCTTACTATCCACTAGAGTAGCCAATACTGTGTCTGGAGAAAACTTTCCAACAGGCCGACATTGTTTATGGGTCAGATGAAGAAGAGGCACTGGCAGCGGTGAAGAACTTGTTCCTAGAGGACAACAACATGGACTGTTGTATTGTTCTCGAGGAGGAGGGGGAGGGAGGCCCTTCCATACAGGTTGTAAGCAGAGGTGCACATATCAATAACTGGACCATCAGGACAACCAGAGCCCGACGAGCCTCGGAGTAGCAAGGCTAAAACAAGCATTATCCATTGTTTTTATTAAATGATTTTCTTTTCGCATTTTGAATTCCCGCAATAAGATCTTCAATGTTCAAAATAGTTATGCAATTTATCAAAGCATTTTGACTTTTCTTATAAATCAACACTCATTATCGTTTTCTCTCATTACTTTACTTATACATCATTACTGTTACTTATCTTGATGAACCAATGACTGTGACATGCAATGAGACAACGCGACAAACAGACATTGATTTAGAGGAAAATGACATACCTGGAGAGATTGTCAAAGAAGTTGAGAATTTTGAGGACAGACCTAAGCCCAACCTAGACAAGACCGAAATTGTTAACCTGGGAGATGCAGAAAACGTCAAGGAAACACGAATAAACGTTCACCTAACACTATCAGAAAAGAAAGAATACACGGAATTTCTAAAGGAATATGAGGACATATTTGCCTGGTCGTATGATGACATAACTGGACTGAGTACTTCTATTGTGGCTCACAAACTGCTGACCGATCCAACATGTCCGCCGGTAAAGAAAAAGCTCAGAAAGTTCAAGCCTGATATGAGTTTGAAAATCAAGGAAGAGGTCACCAAGCAGGTCAAAGCTAAGGTTCTCAGGGTAGTAGAATACCCAACATGGTTAGCCAACATCGTGCCAATGCCAACGAAAGACGAGAAGGTCAGGGTCTGTGTCGACTACCGGGATCTCAACCGGGCTAGTCCAAAAGATAACTTCCCTTTGCCAAATATACACATCCTGATTGACAATTGCGCCAAGCATGAGCTGCAGTCATTTGTAGATTGCTTCGCTGGTTATCATTAGATCTGGATGGATGAAGAAGATGTTGAGAAAACGGCTTTCATTACGTTGTGGGGAATGTACTGTTACAAGATGATGCTGTTCGGCCTGAAGAATGCAGAGGCAACCTATATGAGGTCATGACTACCATTTTCCATGATATGATACACAAGGATATAGAGGTATATGTAGATGATGTTATCATCAAATCCAAGAAAGCCACTAATCACATGGAAGGTCTGAGGAAGTTCTTCAATAGATTGCGAAGGTACAACCTAAAACTGAATCCTGCCAAGTGTGCATTTGGGGTTCCTGCTAGGAAATTGCTTGGGTTTATTGTGAGTCGCAGAGGAATAGAACTGGATCCATCAAAATTCAAAGCCATTCAAGAATTGCCACTACCAAAGAACAAGAAGGATATGATGAGTTTCTTGGGAAGGCTCAACTATATCAGCCGCTTCATAACACAATCTACAGTTATTTATGAGCCAATATTTAAGATGTTGAAGAAGGATGCCGCTACCAAATGGACTGATGACTGCCAAAAGGACTTCGACAGAATCAAGGAGTACCTATCAACACCACCAGTCTTAGTCCCGCCCGAGCTGGGTAGACCCTTACTACTCTACCTTGCAGTGTTAGATGGAGCTTTTGGCTGCGTTCTGGGACAACATGATGAAACGGGGAGGAAGGAACAAACCATTTATTATCTTAGTAAGAAGTTCACCCCGTACGAGGCGTGGTATTCTATATTAGAGCACACCTATTGTGCTTTGACTTGGGTAGCTCAGAAGCTGAGACATTACTTCTGTGCCTATACTACATATCTCATATCAAGGATGGATCCTTTGAAGTACATCTTTCAGAAGACCATGCCCACTAGCAAGCTAGACAAGTGGCAAATCCTATTGAGTGAGTTTGACATTGTCTATGTAACTCAGAAAGTGGTAAAGGGACAAGAACTAGTTGACCACCTCACTGAGAATCCCGTGGATGGAGAATACGAACCCCTGAAAACGTACTTTCCTAATGAAGAGGTTTCATTCATAGGAGAAGACATTACGAAATCCTATGATGGTTGGAGAATGTTTTTCGATGGAGCAGCAAATTTCAAAGGAGTTGGCATAGGGTCAGTCCTAGTATCAGAAACCGGTCAACATTATCTAGTGTCTGCCAAACTCAGGTTCCCGTACACCAACAATATGGCCGAGTATGAAGCCTGCATCTTAGGACTCAAAATGGCCATTGACATGAACATTCAAGAGTTGCTAGTGATTGGAGATTCAGAGCTACTTCTACATCAGGTGCGAGAAGAATGGGAAACCAAGAACTCCAAGATATTCCCGTATCTGCATCATGTACATGAATTGAGAAAGAGGTTCACGAAGATGGAGTTCCAACATGTTCCCAGAGTCGAGAATGAGTTCGCCGATGCATTGGCTACCCTATCATCTATGATACAACATCCAAAAAAGAATTTCATTGATCCCATTCCAGTAAAGATCCATGATCAGCCGGCTTATTGTGCCCATGTTGAAGAAGAAGCAGTCGAAAAGCCTTCATTTCATGATATCAAGGAATATTTGGCAAAAGGAGAGTACCCAGAGCTTTCAAATCCTACTCAGAAACACACACTTTGGAGATTGTCCAACAACTTCTTTCATAGTGGAGGAATCTTGTATAGGAGGACTCCCAATTTGGGACTATTAAGATGTGTTGATGCGAAGGAAGCATCCAGGCTACTAGAGGAAGTTCATGCTGGGACCTGCGGTCCACATATGAACGGTTTTGTCCTAGCAAAGAAGATACTTTGGGCTGGTTACTTTTGGATGACCATGGAAACGGACTGCATCCAGTATGTATGGAAATGCCACCACTGTCAGATACATGCAGACATGATAAAGGTACCTCCAAAAGACCTTAATGCAACAAGTTCACCATGACCGTTCGCCGCTTGAGGGATGGATGCTATTGGACCAATCGAGCCTGCTGCTTCCAATGGACACAGGTTTATCCTGGTAGCCATAGACTATTTCACCAAGTGGGTAGAAGTAGCATCTTATAGAGCAGTGACTAAGAAAGCCGTGGCAGACTTTGTCGGCAACCACATTGTTTGTTGATTCAGGATTACAGAGTCAATCATTACTGGTAATGGCTCCAACCTCAACATCGACTTGATAAAAGTTATGAGTGAAACTTTCAAGATCCGACGCAGGAATTTCACAGCCTACAATCCTCAAATGAATGGAGCTGTAGAAGCCGCCAACAAGAATATCAAGAAGATATTAAGGAAAATGATAGAGAATCATAAACAGTGTCACGAAAAGTTATCATTTGCTCTATTGGGGTATTGCACCACAGTCTGCACATCAACCGGTGCAACCACCTATATGCTGGTTTATGGTACAAAGGCTGTCATTCTCGCTGAGGTAGAAATTCCTTCCCTAAGGATCATACAAGAAGCTGAGCTCGACGATGCAGAGTGGGTAAAAAGTCGTTATGAGCAACTATCCCTTATAGACGGAAAAAGAATGAATGCAGTTTGCCATGGTAAACTCTATCAGAATAGAATGTCCAAAGCCTTCAACAAAAGAGTCAAGCCAAGACAGTTCACACCGGGGCAACTAGTGTTAAAGAAATTTTTTCCGCATCAAGACGAAGCCAAAGGGAAGTTCTCTCCAAACTGGCAGGGTCCATAAATGGTTCACCGGATTCTGATAGGAGGAGCCCTCATACTTGCAGAAATGGACGGAGAAGTCTATCCAAAGCCGATTAATTCAGATGCAGTCAAGCGTTACTATGTGTAATTTTTATGCTTCCCTTATATGATGTAAATTGAACTATGCCTGACCTGATTCCCGTTTAAGAGGGGATACGTAGGCAGCCCTATGGGTTCGATCACAATTCAATAAAATTTTCATTCCCCCCCCCCCGCAATTGGAAACTGGGGTAGAATTTTGAGGAGGACCCTCAAAATTCCGAAGTAATTTCAGCCGATCGTCGCACAAGTAATAGTCAGAAGCATCAACCCATTAAACTGGGGCAGAATTTTGAGGAGGACCCTCAAAATTCCGTAGCAAGAGAGGTTGCAATGTCTCGAACCATGTCACAGTCGTCGGTCCATCTAAAAGCTATTTTTAATAATACACTTATGTCATATCTTTACAAAATCATAAATGATTGTTGCTGAAACTGCTTTGTTTAGCAACGCTACCCCAATGATACAGACAATATCACCAGATCAAAGCCGAGCAAGTCAAGCAAAGTTAGCGGGGATACGATATGACCTTCCCCCTTAAAAACTCATGATTTTTCTTTGGATGCAGGCACTAGGATTGCAAAATAATCAAACATACTGTACACCCATGGGACAAACATTATTCAGGAATACAACTCTCAGAACCGTTGCACTTACCAACATTTGCTATCTGCACACACCAGTGATGTTCCGTCTGTCACAATGCTCTCAGTTATCACAATACCACAATCCGGTATCATCTAAGAAAACTCTACTATCATTCATTATTTCGTTTTTGCATAAGGCTACTATTCTGCCTTCCAACTTGCATAAGGCTACCATTCCACCTTCCGAAGTTAAGCACTACCTCCATCCACATCTACATTGCATAAGGTTACTATTCTGCCTTCCAACTTGCATAAGGCTACCATTTTGCTTTCCAAGGTTAAGCTCTACCTCTATTTGCATCTACATTACATAAGGCTACTATTCTTCCTTCCAATCTGCATAAGGCTAACTTTCTATCTTCCGAGACTAAACGCTGTCTCCATCTGCATTGCATTGCATGAGGCTACCATTCTGCCTTTTGAGACTAAACGTTGTCTCCATCTGCATTTGCATTGCATAAGGCTACCATTCTGCCTTCTGAGACTAAACGCTGTCTCTATCTGCATTCTTGCATAAGGCTACTATTCTACCTTCCAATCTGCATAAGGCTACCTTTTTGTCTTCCGAGACTAGACGCTGTCTCCATCTGCATCTTGCATAAGGCTACCATTCTGCCTTCCGAGAGTAAACACTATCTCCATCTGCATTTGCATTTCATAAGGCTACCATTCTGCCTTCTGATACTAAAGGCTGTCTCCATCTGTATCTTGCATAAGGCTACCATTCTACCTTCCGAGGTTAAGCTCTACCTCCATCTGCATTCGCATCTTTGCATAAGGCTATCATTCTGCCTTCCGAAGCTCTGCCTCCAATTTTCTTCGACACTAAGCACTATCTCAAACATCATTTATTTCATTTCTCTTACAGGCTAAGCTCTACCCTCAATTTGCAAGACTAAGTTCTGTCTTGTCTGCATCATACTACTGCATCTTTCATGGGCTAAAATATCGCCAAATCATCCGAATGCATCATCGTTCGGAGGCACCATTTTCATAGCCCGAGAACACCATGTCATGGCCTAAGGATCCCTTTCAATCTTTTGCATATCATTATTCAAAGGCATCATGGTTCGGAGGCACCATCCTCATAGCCTGAGAGCATCATTTCATGGCCTGCGAATCCTTTATCATACGCTTCATGGCCCAGGACATCATGGTCTAAGGACGTCATCCCAACCGTCCAAAGGCAACATTCATGGTCCGACGGGAATTTGCATCATGTTTAAATTTATGCACATAATACACTTGTATTGTTTCATTGTAGGTAAACCGAAAAGCAATGGCCATCCCGGCAGAAGCGATCGCGCTCCAATCCCTGCAGCCATATCAAGTCTTAATCATCCCCGAAAACCTACCACGCACCCTGCCTTGGATATTGCGTCTGTTCTTGAAATCGCTTCATCGGTCTACTCCGCCGGTGGATCCTGAACTACATACGGCCTGATTCCTGTAAAACCAGGGATATGTAGGCAGCTCAGAAGCCAGGGTGCAGCCTAAATCTTCTTCAAACCGTTTTGCTCGGTCAAAATTGGCCATCATATCTTTACGCGACAACTCTTTCATCCTTTTCGGGTAAAGAGGGGCAGCTGTTGATACCCAATTTTTCCCTATATATTTTTAATTTGCAAAATACTTTCAAAATAGTATATATATGCATATATAAGCATGTCCAAATATTTTATTATTTTTTCATAATTTTGTAAGGTTTTTAAATTGACTTATTTCCCTTTTTCATCCATAACATCCCAATAATTATATCCAAAATTATCATTTTTGATGATTCATTTTTTGAATTTTTATATTTATGCCAAAATATGGCTAAGGTAATTTTTACATATTTTTACAATTTTATTTAGTATTTTTTAAAGCTAATTGCATATAATTGCATTTTTAAGGTTTAGTTGTGTTTTATATTCATACAATTAAGCCCTATATTTTTAAATTGTTATTTACATATTTTGAATCATTTTAGCACTATCAATTTATTTTCAGAAATTTATTTACTATTGTTTAGAATTTAAAGGGGGAATATTGTCTATTTAAATAATAGCCCATTTGTATTTTAATTCTAGCCTAAATTGAACCCCAATTCCCCAGCCCCAATTTAATTAAACCTGACCCTAACCCAATTTTAACCCTACCCAAACCTAGATCCCTACCTACCCTTTTAAACTAGGCCGTTGATCATTCAGATCAACGGCCACCGTTACCCCTACCTTAATTAATCCCAAACGACCCCCCAAACTCTCTCATTTGTTACAATCCGCCACCTTAGAATCCCCTCTCCTCTCAATTTTCTCTGCAGCCTCACATAAACCCTAGCCCCCGCCACCCAATTCCATGCTAGTTCCTTGCAATCCCGACCTAATCTATGGACTCCTATGGCTGCTTGAGAGGTGTATCGGTCTCCTATGGCTCCTGGGTGTTTGTTTCCGTGGTTTCATGGCCAGATCTCAAAGAGATCTGGTCCAGTCCTTGCTCAACCTCTATCTCTGGTCTTTCTTCGGCCATCCATGGCCGTTCAAGTCAGATCCTTGACTTTTCTGGCTAGATCGGTAACTTTCAAAGTCTTTCGCACTTTTTCTGGGCTCTCTGAAACCCTAACTTTAAGGTCTTTCAATTTTCTTTCAGATCTATCTTAGATTTGTGCTTGTCATGAACTTCTTAAGTGTTTTCTCAAAGGTTCTTTGATTTTCTTTAAAAAATGACTCTTCATTTTTCAACGGTTAGGGGTTTCTCTTAAACTCTTTTAAAAGATCTCTTTTCTGATTTTTAGTGTTGTTTCATGATTTTTGCTATGTTCAAATGACTTGGTTATTTTCCTTCTATTTGATTCATCATGTTGAAAACCCTAGGTCATTTTTGGTCTTATCCGAGTTCTAAAACTGTTTGTTTGAATGTATACTTGTTCGATTAAGTTCTTTGTTTCTGACTCTCTTTTCTTTGTTTGACTTATCTGATTCTGAGTTCTTATCATCTCTTAAACTCGACTATTGTTAAAACCCTAATTTCTCAAAATGATTTCCTTACTTGTTACTTTGAGACCTTTACTTGTTTTGACTCTCTTTACCTGTTGGACTGGTTTCTTCATTTTGGCTTTACGTGTGAGCCCTGACTATTTAACTTTGTTGACTACTGAGCCTTAGCTTACTCTTGTAATTGCTGCATGTTTGTATGTATCCAGTTATTTCTTTTGCCAATGCGTTTGGCCTTGCATGTCTGATATTTCTGTTCATTCTATTTATATGTCAAGATGCAGAATCATGTTTCTTTCTTGATTGATCTTGATTTCCTAAATATTACGATTGATTTCAAAGGGTTCCCTTATAAACCCTTATTTTTACTTATTTGTTTAAAATTAATTGATTCCCCTCCTTTAATTACTGTGATGTTTTACCCTACTGAATCCTTTCTCAAAAATAAGCATACTTTGTACGTAGACTCAATTATTTACTTCATACTTTTACTGCCCCCTTATATGGCAATAGTCAATCTGTCTCAAACTGATTTCTTTCTTTAATTAACCCTGTTAGTATCCGTTTGTGCAGTAATCCCTTGATCAAAGGGGAGTACTTGTGTTAATTGATTCTGATTGTGGTTATTTTCATGTTTGAGTTGAAACTTTACTGGTTACCTTATTCTTCACTCGTTTTCAAAACTATAAATACCCTACCCTCCCTTCTTTCAAACATACGAACAATTGAGTTCAGAACACACTTACACTCAAAACTCTCTCTTTCTCTATTACTACTTGTGCTATTGCTTTGTCTAGCCGGCTAAAAGCCAAGGCTATATTATGGAATCCTGCTTACTTTACCTTTCTGCACCTTGCTTTCTCTACTGGTATGTCTTAGTTAATTTTTCAAGCCTCAACAACAACATGCTTCTTTAGTTGTTTTAGTTTCCCTTATTCTTGTCTACTCTTGTTTGTGGTTCTGCAGTCAAGTTACATTATTAGCATGTTGTAATATGTTCCCTTCCCCCTTAGATTAATGTTTCCCCTATGTGTGTTTTGAAGCACACGCTGGCAGTCACTTGTTGTGTACTTACTATCTTGTGAATCCCAAACCCCCATATCCCCTCTATGTGTTCATGTTCTTTTGGCTGGTTTGTGACCATGCCAGCATCAGCTATTGCTGTGCATGTCCAAACCAGATCCCTGCTGGGGTCATGTGCTTACAGACAAGTGCATTCCCAAAATCCCTTGACCCCCTTGTATGACTACTGATTCTGTTTTTTTTTGAGTTTTGAGTTTTATTACTACAACTGCTTTCAAATTGCCTCTATTACTGATTACTTTCAACTCAATTTTAAACAAACTCTTTTTTCCAAACTATATCAAGCACTCTCACCTATTCCTAGAATCTAGGTTCTGCCCCTCTTGTGTGAGCCTTGCCTTGGCACCCTGGAGCTCCCTCTGAACCTGGACACATAAGAGCTGACCCTTCCACACTGCCCTAATTCTGTTTGGTTATGCAAATTTGGGTGTGAGCACTGTCCGGGATCCCTTGAGGTCCTTAGAGAACTCTAACACACCCAGATATGAGAAAGGCTTTGAAATATTGGTATTGAAGTGGTTTATTACATAACTCAGAGAGGAAGTCAAGATCAGGCTTCCTTTGGTTGTAATTGCTTATTTCTGCACTTATTTTGTAATAATTTGTAAACAATTATCAGGGTGACTAGTAAAAAAGGGCGGGTAGTTGTATATTATGGGTAAATTGGGTAGACAACATGCCTATAGGGTCTATTTTTCAGATATGATCTGTTAGATAATATGCCTATAGGATCTGCTCTGGTTTAAAATGAATTCTGCATGCTTTACTTTCACACAATTAGA
The DNA here is from genome assembly GCF_000393655.2 of Nicotiana sylvestris. Lineage (NCBI taxonomy): Eukaryota > Viridiplantae > Streptophyta > Magnoliopsida > Solanales > Solanaceae > Nicotiana > Nicotiana sylvestris. The sequence goes on from NC_091067.1 coordinate 83,234,836, forward strand.
AACCATGTCTATAGGATCTAAATAGCTTTAATAATAAAGATCATGCCTATAGGGTTAAAATCAGCTTTATAATTAGATATCATGCCTATAGGGTTAAAATTAGCTTTATAATTAGATATCATGCTTATAGGGTGTAAAGTAATTAAAGTTTAGGTTTCATTACAGCATGTATTCAGATTTGTCTCCCTAGAAAGCATGCCTATAGGTCCAAAGTCAGCTTTTAATACTTAGATACCATGCCTAAAGATCCAAAGTCAGCTTTTAATACTTAGATATCATGCTTATAGGATCTAAGTAGCTATAATAGAAATCATGCCTATAGAACTTAAAACTAGTTTAGTTGGAGAAGCCGTTTAGTTCACGATGTTTATTCTAAATTGGATTAGTTAATTAATCTGCCACTTCTTTAATAAGTTTTTAAACACTGTCTTAAGTTAATACCATTAGAAAGCATGTCCATAGGATCTCAAGTTGTCCGTTTTAAATTAATCACTGCTCTGCTGCATTCCTAATCAATATAGATATCATGCTCATAGGGCATCACTATTACACCTAGGCAAGCCTTAGGTAATTACTCGAAAAAACTGGAACTGCCTTTGTTTAATTACCAACTGCTACAACCAGCAGGCAGGCCTGATTGGACTTCTTTTCTGAGTTATATAATGAATCTGGTTCTGACTCAAACCCTGCTTTAGGATTTTTAAAATTCAGACCTTAACTGTGTTTAAGTCATGCTATTTATATGTATCGTTTGCGAAGGTATACATGAGCCTTCTAATTGTTTATATGTTCCCCCTCTAAATGCAGTCCTACGTGTTTTTGTATGTCACCTTATCCTTTTACCTTTAAACCTAAGCATCGGCCTAAAACCTCCCTCTTATAGGAATAGTAGTCCTAAATTCTTTCGGGACTGATAGGAATGGGACGAGTAACAGCACGCAATAGAGGTCGAGACCAATTCGCGCTTTAATAACTTCACGGGGTGGGAATGGTAGATATGGATATGATGACTGGTGCTCTAATACCATGTGTATCCCCTCTTCTGAGGAGTATCATACCGGGTATTGCATTGAGGTGATCCATATTACAAACAAACCTAGGACCCCTCTTTTATTTTTTTATTTTTTTTACGAGCATGTCTAGCCTGTAACTCTTTTCAAAACCCTTTTAAATCATTTTTTACGTTTGTGTATGTAAACTTAAATCCCCATTACTTGAGCCTTTATTTGCTTACTTGCTAATTGCACAAATTCACAAAAAACTATCTAGCTGGGAACCACACTAGTGGATGCTGAGGGGTGCCTAACACCTTCCCCTTGGGATAATTTCAAGCCCTTACCCTATATCTAGTTATCAAACATAGTTGTAGTTAAATCTTATAGGTGCCCTAATGCACCTTAAAATCGTTAGGTGGTGACTCTTCAAAATACCCAATTCCCAAAAGGAAATGAGTCATTACACCCCATGAATGTCGAAACACGGACTCCTCTCCGATGGAAGGGAAAAAGGGGGGTGCGACACCCTAAATATCCGCCAATGTCCATCCAATAGCCTTATTCCTCTTTTGTAGCATTGCCAATGTAGAATCTACCTGCACGTTAGTCAAACAAAAGGAAAGGATAACTAGTAAAGTAGAAGAAGGTCAAAGAAATTCATATCGAAGATGTGGAGGCAATGGCTTCAACTCTAAGATCGGCCATTTGTAATCTCATTGATGTGGGTCTTGGTTTCCCAATTCCTAAAGTCTTGAAGACCGAATTGGGCATCAAGTTAATACTTTCCCCAAGATCACAAAGAGCTTTGGCAAACTTGGCACTTCCAATAGTATAAGGGATTGTGAAAGCACCAGGATCTTCTAATTTGGGAGCCATGGAATGTACAATTGCACTCACTTGATGATTCAATTTTATAGCTTCACAATTCATCGACCGCTTCTTTGTCACTAAATCCTTCATAAACTTTGCATAACTGGGCATTTGCTCCAAAGTTTCAACCAATGGCACATTGATTGATAAACTCTTCATCATGTCAATGAACTTTTTGAATTGATTCTCGCCATTTTAGTTGGCAAGCCTTTGAGGATATGGAGGAGGAGGCCTAGGCATAGGTGCCTTAGACTTTTGCACTACCGGTTACTATGTGTCAACAATGTGATCCCTAAACGGTTTCACTTCCTCTTGAGCTTCCTCCACATTGTCATCAATATCAAACTGCACTTCATTATTTGCTTGCACCACATTGTTCGGGGTCTCATCTTCTTGTACCACTTGCTCATCATCCACAAGTTTCCTTTGACTTGAGGTGGGTGCATCCCTACCTTTCCACTTCTTGTAGTAACGACCATGGCATGTCCCGTGTTGCTCCTACCCTTTGGGTTCACCACCGTGTCACTTGGTAGTGCCCCCTTAGGATGAGTGTTTAGATCTTGAGAGATTTGCCCCAATTGAACTTTAATGTTGCAAATTGACGTGTTGTGTGAGGCTTGTTGGGCATCGGAGTCAACATTCTTCTCCATCATTTGTTTGAACATATTTTCAATTATTCCCATCTCATTGTTGGAAGAACTTGGACCATGGGATGGATAAGGAGGCGTGTTTCTCGGTTGTTGATACATCGGGGGCCTTTGAAATCCCGACCCTCGATTGCCTTGATTATTATTCCATTCCCCTTAGTTGTTGCCTCCCCAATATCTTTGTTTGTTAACACTCCAATTGCCTTGGTTATTTACACCACTCCAATTTTCTTGATTGTTATTAGTATTCCAATTCCCTTGATTGTAGCCACCACTCCAATTACCTTGGTTGTTAGAATTCTAATTACCTTGAGGTCACCATTGTTGTTGATTCGGGCCTTGAAAGTTGTTCATGTATTGCACTTCCTCCTCTTGTTCATTGTAAGATTCATCTTGATCAAACCCACTGTCTTCTTGCACATAATTCTCCACACAGTTTTGCACTTGTAGACCTTTTTGCCTTCTCTTGTTCACCATCATACTAACTCCTTCCATGGCATTTACTTGCTTAGGATTTTGCACTTGTTGAAGTTGAGCTTTGGCTAATTGATTCATTGTGGTGGTCAACTCGAAAATGGCTTGCCCATAATCATGCAATTCTTCATGTAGGTGAATCACGTTCGGATCACCTTGAGGAACATTTGCGCTACTTTGCCATGCCGATGAAGTATCCACCATTTCATCTAAAATCTCACAAGCTTCCGCATATGACGTATTCATGAAATTTCCACTAGCAAGTTGGTTGACCACACATTGATTGGTAGTGTTGATCCCCCGATAGAAAGTTTGTTGAATCATAGCCTTCGTCATGTCATTATTGGGGCACTCTTTGACCATTGTTTGGTACCTCTCCCATATTTCATGCAACGGCTCATTGCGCTCTTGTTTGAATGCTAGAATCTCGTCTCTAAGAGTATCCATATGCCCGGGGAGAAAAGAACTTAGAAATAAATTTCTCCACCAGTTCATCCCATGTATGGATGGAATGGTTTGACAGTCTCTCTAACTAATCCAAGGCTTTTTTCCATAGAGAGAAAGGAAATAGCCTCAACCTTAAAGCATCCTCGGAGACGTTTGTCTATTTACTCCCCCAGAAAGTGTCCACAAACCCCTTCAAGTGTTTGTATGCATTTTGACTCGGAGCCCCGGTGAAGAATCCTCGTTGCTCTAGCAATATGAGCATTACATTCGTGATTTGAAAGTTGCCCCCCTTAATGATGGGCGGGACTGTAGCACTTGCATACCCTTTATTCGGTAACACCCGGTTTGGAGCTGCTCTTGGTGAATGTGGGAGTGGAATTAGGACGTTATCTTTAGGCAGTCAGCCTTTTCTATTTGTGTGAGGTTAAAAAGGAACCTCTTCAATTTGGTCATCTTCCACATCCACATACCCCAAAGGCATGTTTCCGAGTTGATCATAGCTGAGGGCCATTGTTGCACCTACAATTGATTCACAAAAATCAGTAACACGGAAGGAATAGAAGACAACTCACATACAAAAAAAAATATATAGCTAAATCTGTTTTTATGCTCCCTAGCAACGACACCAAAAATTGATCTCGTTCAAGTCACACCTCTAATAGAGGTTATGAAATGGTCGATGTAATAGTAATACCCATCAAGGAGTCGGGGTCGATTTTCCATAGGGAGCTATGAACGAGACTTATGAGTATATATTATAGTGAATGAGCTCGAATTATCTCAAATTGCACTTCCACAAAATTAGGTTGTTTCTAAGTCTAAGATTAACTAAGATTACCATCTAAGAATCAAAACTAGGAAATTGTTTTTGTTATTTTCAAATGATATAAAAGGCTTAGGGCTATGACCTTCACCTAGGTGTTTGCCTAACGGGTTGTAAACCTTAAAGCTTGTTTTATTAGTTGGGGTGTATTATAGCTATCAACAGTCGAGTACCCACTCAATACCTCTCGGTAAGAGAGTGGTTTTTCCCAATTTTTCTTTCTCAAGTCCAAATGGGTATTGAACAAAACGGTTGATAAAAAGCTCAAGTCGGGTTTTACTATCTCTAGGTTCAACCCTTTAATTGGGACTATCAATATCTTGAATTATCCAATTTCTTGTTAGCCAAGTTTTCCTAGACTAAGTCTCTCTTTCTCAAGTATAGACCAAGTCAAATAGGCATGAACTAATGTTTGCAACCATTAATTCTTCCATTAAAAGCAAGAACAAGGCTAAATAATAAACACCCAACCATAAAAAAACAATAAATCAAATACCCATTAGGTTTACACTCTAGGGTTGGGTCACAACCCTAGTGAGAATCTAGCTACTCATGCTTAAAATAGAAGAAATAGAAGAAGAAATGATAATTAAACCCATATTGATAATAAAACTAATGAAATCTATGTTCACAAAGCTCAAAATGGCAAAAATACTAAAGAGGGTAAAGAAAAGTGTCTACTGTGGCTGCTGATATCACAACTTGACCTAAAAGAGTGAAACTCTTCTATTTATACGGGCTAGAATTTTAGGAAAAAATGCCCTTTCTGAGGTTCTGTGGCTTCACAATTCTATGTACGGTCCACACTTTGCTTCAGCCTGACAGGATTGGAATCTTGCAACAGCACAATTCTGAACCGCGGCAGCATCTCTCTCTATCTGCAGTCTGCACATTTCTGAGTGCGACTGCACATGGCTCTTCTGCAGACCGCACAAATGCAACTGCGGCCGCTTAGTTGATCATCTCTGGCCACACAATAATTGTGCGGTTTGCACTTCTGTTGAAGTTGATATGCATGTTCTCTGAGCTTTTGCTCTTGCCTATCTTCTGCGTCCACACATACATGTATGAACCGCACTTCTCACAGATATCTGATGAGTTATTCTGCACAATCTGCAGCCACCGATGATATTCTACGGTCCGCACTTTAAACCTTTGTGCCTATTTTTGTCCTTGAGTTCAGATCACTCCTTCTTGAGTTGTATTTCATCTTAGTGGCTCATTTTCCAATATTCCTACAATTAAGCATATTTCATCAGTTTTTGGGAATAAAATTAAATACTTTTGGACTAAAACAAAAGCTAAAATGCTCTAATAAGCATTCAAAATCCCCACTTATCATTGAGCCGGTCAAGATCTTGAGAGGGCAAGAAAGGGCAATTATGGATCACCTCTCAAGACAAGACCAAGTGATGATAGAACTGAAGCATGCAATATCGATTGCTTCCAATAATTATAATGGAGGAGCTCAGGTAGTCCTAGTGTCCCTGCAAATCAAACAGTTCAAAGAACTGGTAACGATGCTCCAAGGGATGAATTTGATTTTAACGAGGTATGAGGTACCAGTAGTGGATCTGGGAATGACAACAACGCAAACGACCCTTTCAAAATCAAGTTCATGAGATTCATAAGGGAAATGAATGAGCCTATGGACCAAAATGCTAAAGAATTCCATGCTTGGATGGATCAAATCCTGGGAACGCCACCTGTGTTAAAGGGACCAGATTCCAAGAAGTATCAGCAGTTGCCATTCAAGCCAAGTGCGACCCCAAATTTGATTCTGAAAAGGTTTAAGATGCCGGATAGTTCGAAGTATGATTGGACTTCGAATCCACAGGAACATATCACGATTTGGTCCAGCACGTGTTCAAATCAATCTCGGAAAAGAAATTTGGCGAAACCTAACGAAGGATGCTTTAACTTGGTATTCTCTTTTCCATGAGCATTCCATTGATTCTTTTGAAACGCTTGCAGATTATTTTACTAAAGCTCATGCTGGAGCAAGAATGACAGATATATTCAGAAATGTCCAAGACAAATCCAAACTACTACGAGGGATCGTGATTCGGATTCAGAAACAAAAGATGTTGTTGCTGGCAGTACCGGATGAGTGGGCAGTAGAAGCATTTACAAAGAGCTCAACTAGTTGAGCTCCGATGCCTATAGGAAACTAAAGGAAAGATTTTTAGAATTTCAGGCAACCACATGGGTAGATATCCACAATTGCTATGAGCCAAAGATTAGAATAGAAAATGATCAACTAAGTTCCTTAGTGTCTTCCAAAGGACGCAAACGGGATCGGGATTAGGAAAGGTTTAAAGTTGATGTTGATGCAGATCGAAGATTGTCTAGAGGTTGTTTTCAGCCTTAGACAGGCCGATGGGCGAGGAAATAAAGGTTTTCAGTTATCATATAGGTTTTCTTGCGATAGAAGAACGGATCGTGGTCGGGGTAGCAGAACTTTGCAAGAGAAAGAAGCATCGAGGTCCCAAGATTCAACGTATCCCCGATTATTCGACTACAACTTTTACATCATCTTGGTAGAACTGGTCTTAGTTATGAGGAACATAAAGGAGGCTAGGTTCCCTAAACCAATTCGATCAGATCCTAGCGAAAGGGATCCTAATCTATGGTACGATTTCCATGGAACACATGGTCACAGAACTGGGGACTGCCGACACCTTCGTGAAGAGGTGGAAACATCGTTGAATTATGGCCACCTTAGAGAATTTTGAAGTGATCGGCCCAAGAATAACTATGGGAAAAAGCGAGATGTTGCAGAACCATCAAACTCGACTGTTGGTCACCTCGTAGGACGATTAACATGATTTTTTGTGGCGACGAAGTAAATGGAGTGATATTTTCAGCGGCAAAGAAGATGAGTATACCAATAACACATGGCAAGAGGGTTCTTGAAGTTTCAGAAGATGACATCACCTTTACAGAGGAAGATTATGATGGACTTATTCTACCGTACAACGATGCTTTGGTAATATCTCTTAATGTTTTAGATTTTAAAATTAATTATGTGTTGGTTGATCCAGGAAGTTCTGCCAATATCGTAATAATGAAGAATTTTGGAGCAAGCGAAGTTAACGACCCAGGGAGAGATCTTACTGCCAACGCATGCCGAAGGCATAAAGAAGTCCACCCTGTTCGAAGTAGTAAACAGTGACATGGGATATAATGTGATCCTTAGAAGGCCATGGATACATGAAATGAAGGTTGTACCTTTAACTTATCATCAATACTAAAATGTCCTACACCGGAGGGAGTCAAGCAGATCAGAGGAATCAACCGACTGCAAGAGAGATGAACGCAATTACTTTGTCTAGTATCAAAGGAAAAGAAGCAAGCAACGACAATTACAAGAGTCAGTGCCTTCTTCTACCTCGATTAAGCATAATAAAGAAGAAGTTACTGGAACTTTATCAGGTACCAAGGTCTTTTCAGGTACCGGAGGAGACGGATGCAACCAAATCATGTCGTTGTTCATTGGGTTTTTGGTAAGAAAATTCCATTTAGGAACGGGGTTGAGTCCCGAAGTCAAGTTAAAAATTATTAATTTTCTAAAAACTAACGTCGATTACTTTGCATGGTTGCATTCAGATATGACAGGTATTCCATTGGAGGAGGTTTCCCACAAGCTGAGTTTGGATCCTAACTTCCCTTCGGTAAGGTAGAAGAAACGACCGATAGCAGATGTCAGAAACAAGTTTGTCAAGGAGGAGATAACCTAGTTACTAAATATAGGTTCAATTCGAGAGGTAAATTATCCTAATTAGATAGCTAAAGTAGTACCTAAAAAGAATAATAAATTTAGAATGTGGGTGGATTATAAAGATTTGAATAAGGCATGCCCTAAGGACTCTTTCCTGTTGCCATACATTGATCAAATGATTAATGCTACGGCCGAGCATGAGTTAATGAGTTTTTTCAATGCATATTTCGGGTATAATCAAATTATGATGCATCTGGAAGATAAAAAAACCCCTCATTTATCACAAATTTTGGCTCATATTGCTATAATGTGATGCCTTTCGGGTTTAAGAATGCCAGGTTCACTTAGCAGAGGCTCATTAACAAAATATTTGAACAACAAACTGGTAAGACAATGAAGATTTATTTTGATGACATGTTAGTTAAGTCCCTTAATGCAGGGGATCATTTGAATCATCTCCAAGATACATTTGACATTCTGAGAAAATACAACATGAAGCTCTACCTAGAGAATGCTTTCGGAGTTGGTTCTTGTAAATTTTTGGGAGTTTTGGTCTCTCAAAGAGGAATCAAAGTAAACTCTGATAAGATAACATCTATCAAGGATATCCTGGGTCAATTGACAAGTGTAAAGGAAGTTCAAAGTTTGACCGGTAGGTTGGCTGCCCTAAGCAGGTTTATCTCGAGGTCTTAAGAGAAATGCCATCATTTCTATTCAATTTTGAAGTAGAAGAACGATTTCTTATGGACTCCGGATTGCCAGCAGGCACTGAAAGACATAAAACAGTACTTTTCTAACCCTCATTTGTAATCAAAACCGAAGGAAGGAGAACAAATGTTAGTTTATTTGGCGGTTCAGAGGTAGCAGCAAGTATTGTCTGGTACGAGAGGAAGAAGATACGCAATTTATTATGTATTATGTTAGTAAAATTTTATCAGGAGTGGAGACACATTATCCACACTTCGAAAAATTAGCCCTAGCTCTCGTAGTCGCCTCTCGAAAGCTTTGGCCTTATTTTCAATATCATCCCAGAGCCGTTGTGACAACCTTCCGTTTGAGGAATTCCTTCATAAACCTAATTGATTGGCTAAATAGGCAATCAAAGTTAGTGAGTTTGACATTTGATAAAAACCTAGGATTGCGATCAATTCACAAGTTTTGGCCGACTTTATGACAGACTTTAGTCCGTGTTTGATGTCGTTAGCTGCTAATGAAACGGTTCTAGTATCGGGGACGGTATCATGTATTTGGACCTTGTTGACGGATGGAGCTTCCAACATAAAAAGGTCCAATCTCGGGGATGTTATTAATCACTCCCTCGGGAGAAACCATGCGACATTCCATTAGAACTGTGCCATTAACTAACAATAAAGCCGACTATGAGGCTTTCGTTGCAGGACTTAAACTAGCTTGGGGATTAGGCTCCGACTGAGTTTATCGAAATAAGGTATAACTCCCAGCTGGTAGTGAACCAAGTATACAAAACTTTTGACACGAAGGAGGAACACATGTAACAATACTTGAATGAGGTTTAATCATTACTTTCTCGGTTCATGGAATGGTCAATCATCCATATTTCGAGGGAGAAAAACATGGAGGCAGATGCATTGGCCAATTTGAGGTCGTCCACAGAAATAAAAGGATCTGATTCCAGTGTGGTAGTTCAATTGTTGCATTCAATTTTGGATATTGACGACTATTGTGATGTTAAATCAACCAACCTAATTTGGGATTGGAGAAATGAGTTTATAAAATATCAAAGGCATGGAAAATTACCTGAAGATCCAAAAGCATCCTGGGCTCTACGGACTAAGGCAGCTTGTTACTGTCTTATTAACATTCATTTATACATGAGATCGTTCCAAGGACCATCGGCTTGGTGCTTAGGGACATCATAGGCTTACTATGTGATGGGGAAAATTCACGAAGGACTGTGGGGGAACCATTTTGGTGCAGACTCGTTGGTTCTCAAATTGATAAGGGCAGGTTATTACTGGCCTCGAATAGAGTAGGACGCGAAGGCATTTGTTAAAAAATGTGATAAATATCAGCGCCATGCACAGTTAGTACATCAACCGACAGAACTTTTGCATTCGATGGCGTCACCATTGCCATTCAAGAAATGGGAGATGTACATAGTCGGTTCCTTACCACAAAGACCCGTTAAGGTAAAATTACTTTTGATTTTAACTGACTATTCTTACCAATAGATCGGAGAACGAGAAGTGATTGATTTTTTTATGGAATAACATCGTTTGGTGGTTTGGAATACCAAAAGAAATTGCTTGTAACAATGGGCCACAATTTAAAGGTTCTAAAGTCACAAAGTTTTTGGAAAGATTGAACTTCAAACGGTTCACATCTTCACCATACCACCTAAGTAATAACGGACAAGCGGAGTCAAAGAACAAGATAATAACTCAAAACCTTAAAAAGAAGTTAGAAGATGCTAAAGGCAAATGACCAGATAAGCTTTAGGATATGTTGTGGCCATATCTAACAACAGCTAAATCGAGCACGGGTGAAACACCTTTTTTACTAGTATACGGTACAAAATCTTTGATTATAGTGGAGGTTGGGGAACCGACCCTAAGGTATTCCCGAGAAAACGATGAGATAAATAATGAAACATTGCTGGTTAAACTGAATTTGCTAGAAGAGCATCAGAATTTGGCATATGTGAGGATGGTAGCACAAAAGCAAAGAATGAAAAGATATTACAACCATAAAGAAAACCTTTGAATTTCAAAGTTGGAGATTTGATTTTGAGAAAGGTAACTTAAAGTACTCTAGAGGTTAACATTGGGAAGCTGAGACCAACGTGGGAAGGACTTTACTGAATTTCAGCTATAACTGGTAAAGGTTTATATTAGTTGGAAAATCAAGATGGAGTTAAATTGCTAAGAAATTAGACTGTAACTCACCTCAAAAGGTATTACTACTGAATATCCTTTCTTATACCGAAAGTATGGGCTGAACTCTTTTTCCCTTCGTCTAGTTTTTATCCCAATTAGGTTTTTTGGCAAGGTTTCTGATGAGGTAGCAATGTATAACATACTACAAAGAAAGGGTCATCGACAAAAATAAGACTTCAAGTATTTGAATTCTCATACTTACCATCCAAACACTGAGGGAAACTATTACACATTAAGGCACAAAAAATGTTACGAAGATCGGAGACTGTTAGAACCGAGATCTATTGTCATATCAAGATTGGAGACTGCATGATCAACCCCGTAGTAATAAGTTGTACAAGTTAGCCACATGTATTGGCAGCTTTATTTACTTAAGCAAATAAATATTTATGTAAATGTACATTTAAATATAGAAGGAATAAATCAAAATCCTTTTGTTTTTATCTTATTTCTTGTCCGAATAATAAGTAGCTTCTAAGAGTAGAGTATCTTGGAAGCTCGTTCATTACATTATGTACAATCAGAGTCGTGCAAAAGAAGGAAAGGGATAGCCTCACATACCTTGTATATACTGCCCCAATCTCAAGCTATGCAATTGTCAAAACTCCTTAGTCTACAATAAGAGAAACGATACTATCGTTATCATTTAAGCGTCATAACTATTATGTATCGACCACAACCTATTTTACGATGAAACGGACAGCACCTCCCCTATATATATGACCTCACACCATTCAAAACAGTCACCAAACAGCCCAAACAACATCAATAATAAACATATTGAGCCTCCCAAAATAGTCCACACACAGCCTAATCACTCCATACATACGACGACCACCGTAGTCGTGTCAAACAACCTGGAAATGTTACGAATAACTATCAGCCCATAACCCTACATATATATGGTGTTTCTCCACACCCTTCCTCCTCCAAAACTCCACAAGATAGTAGTAAAATACGCAGCCCAACAACAACGAAAAATAGTCCACAAAACAATAACATTACTACCAAGCCTTTCGATATATATCTCACAAGTTCTAGCTTCAATGGCTTAGCCGCAACTTGGATAATCTTAAATACATATAGAGTAAGAGGTTCCTTACCTTTATACAGAAAGAAAAACTCCAATTTGACCTTAAATTTCCATGAAATATCCCTCCAATGCTGCCACAACAACAAAAAAGCGAAACTAGCGATCAATTAGTGTTTTTCGGCACTAGAATCACTTTAGAAGGCTTGAAATCACCTAGGATTGATATTAAGAACATGAGGTAGTATTTACAGAACATAAACCCTTTAAAACAACCTCCCACACGAGCTGGAACGACACAAAAATGAGCAACAACAAGAAGAACAAGAGACTTACTAGCGCCACGGAATTCCCGACACTTGATTTGTGTTGTTTGCCCTTTTTTGGGTCTTGAATCTTGAGAGAACCTTGAGAGGATGTTCCTAGGGTTCTAAGGTCTGAAAATAGTGAGAAGAAATGACTTAAAACGGGTTGGAGGCATCCTATATAGGTCCAAATATCTTAAACCGCCTTAGTGGGCCCCACAGAGAGGTGCTTGGCGCAGTCTCGCAAAAACGTAAATATCTCTCTACTCCGAGATCGTATCGATGAACGGTTTAATGAGTTGGAAACTAGACTCATAGATCTTTAATATGGTTGGTAGATCACCCCGTAATTCCTTGTAAATTATGAGAAAAGATTAGAAACATTTGACCTAATGTTTAAGTAAAATTATGAACCTAAGTTGCGACAACTTTTGTTTCATAACTCGTTTGACTTCAAGACTTATGATACGGATATTATATGATTAAAATACCTTAATAAATGACCTCTTGAGTGTATTAAGAACCGCTAGATTACCTGAAAATACGAGTTACAACATCCTTGATTCGTTTAACTTCTAATACTGGTTAATCACCCTTATACACTCTTGTATCACTTAAGACCAATAGGATTGACTTCTTATCATCTCAAAGATAATTCCTTCTTGGATTTATGTTAACTAATATATGGCATGAACTAACACATGTGGATATGGGTTGTAACACCCTCCCCCCCTTAGGAACATTCGTCCTCGAATGTAAGGGTTTATGGGGAGTTTAAATCATCGTGGATTCCAATGGAAATTTCCGATCAATTTTCCCCTATAAAATGGTCACTAGAAAAACTTGCAAGTAATTAAGCCCAACATATGGCTTCACAAGGCTACACAAAGCATTATGCGTATTTACATTATCTACATATCACCATTTTGTATTAAGGAGGAGTATTCTCAAATTATTGCTTACCTCATAGAGCCGTTTCACCTTCCAATGTATCCTGTCTTCCACCAGCATCCTTGTTATCTTCATTCTGGAATAAGTAAGGGTATTTAGACTTCATCTCCTCTTCTGCTTCCCATGTCATTTCTTCCATATTTTTGTTCCTCCACAATACTTTGACGGAAGCTACATCTTTTGTTCTCAGCTTGCGGACTTGCCGATCTAATATCGCCACTGGCACTTCTTCATATGATAGGTCCTCTGTAACTTGTACATCTTTGATAGGGACGACTCGAGAAGGGTCTCCAATACATTTCCTCAACATAGATACATGGAATACCGGGTGGACAAATTCCAATTCGGATGGCAATTCTAACTCATAAGCAACCTGTCCAATCCGTCGAAGAATTTTATACGGCCCGATATACCTTGGACTCAGCTTACCTTTCTTCCCAAAACGCATAATACCCTTCATTGGTGAGATCCTCAGGAAAACCCAATCACCAACCTCAAACTCTAGATCACGACGTCGGACATCAGAATAAGATTTTTGCCTGCTTTGTGCCGTCCTCAATCGCTCCTGTATCACTTTCACCTTCTCAATAGCTTGGTGAATCAAATCTGGCCCATATAATTCTGTTTCACCGACTTCGAACCATCCAACTGGTGATCTACATCTCCTCCCGTATAGTGCCTCGTATGGGGCCATTTTAATACTGGAATGGTAGCTATTGTTATAGGCGAATTCTATGAGTGGAAGATGATCATCCCAATTCCCCTTAAAATCTAGAACACATGCTCGTAGCATATCTTCCAGTGTCTGAATGGTACGTTCAGCCTGTCCGTCAGTCTGCGGATGAAATGCAGTGCTGAGATTTACCTGTGTGCCTAAACCCTTCTGGAAAGACCTCCAAAAGTTAGCCGTAAATTGAGCTCCTCGGTCTGATATAATAGATATGGGCACACCATGAAGCCTAACAATCTCCTTGATATACAACTTCGCATAATCTTCAGCCGTGTAAGTTGTCTTCACTGGCAGAAAATGGGCACATTTTGTAAGTCGATCAATTATCACCCAGATGGAGTCAAACTTATGATAAGAGCGAGGTAATCCAATAATGAAGTCCATATTAATCACCTCCCACTTCCAGGTCGGAATCTCTATATTTTGAAGCAATCCACCGGGTTTCTAATGTTCTATCTTTACTTGTTGACAATTGGGACACTGGGCTACAAATTCTGCAATAGACTTCTTCATATTATCCCACCAATACTGCTCCTTGACATCATGATACATCTTTGTCGAGCCGGGATGGATGGAATATCGGGATTGATGAATCTCATTCATAATCTTCTCTCGCAACCCTGCCACATTAGGCACACACAATCGGCTCTGGTATCTCAGTGCCCCATCTTTTCCGATCCCAAAAGCCATACTTTTACACTGTTGAATGCTTTCTCTTAATCGTACTAAGATAGGATCTTCATATTGTCGTGCTTTTACCTCGGCTACCAAAGATGATTCTGATGTATTCTGTACAGTAACACCTCCGTCATCAGAGTCTAACAATCTGATTCTCATATTGGCTAGTTGATGAAGCTCTTTAATCAACCCCCATCTACCTGCCTCAATATGTACTAAGCTTCCCATTGATTTACGGCTGAGAGCGTCTGCCACAACATTGGCTTTACCGGGATGATACAATATCTCGACGTCGTAGTCTTTCAATAATTCAAGCCACCTACGCTGCCTCAAATTCAACTCTTTCTGCTTGAAGATGTATTGTAAACTCTTGTGATCTGTGTAGATGTCAACATGGACGCCGTATAAGTAGTGCCGCCATATCTTCAAAGCATATATTACTGCAGCCAATTCCAAATCATGGGTTGGATAATTCTTTTCATGCTTCTTCAATTGTCTTGATGCATAAGCAATCACATTCCCACGCTGCATCAATACGCACCCCAAACCTATACCTGAGGCATCACAATATACCACATAACCTTCTGTTCCTTCAGGAAGAGTGAGCACTGGTGCAGATGTCAATCGATTCTTCAACTCCTGAAAACTACGTTCACAAGTGTCAGACCACTGGAATTTGGTAGCTTTTTGTGTTAACTTAGTCAATGGTGATGATATAGAGGAAAATCCTTCTACAAACCGCCTATAATATCCTGCTAGCCCTAGGAAGCTGCGGACTTCTGATGGTGTTGTAGGTCTCGGCCAATTCTTTACTGCATCGATCTTCTGAGTGTCGACACTAATACCCTCATCAGATATCACATGGCCAAGGAATGCTACTGAGTTCAGCCAGAATTCACATTTGGAGAGCTTAGCATATAACTTACGATCCTGAAGCGTCTGTAATACTATCCGCAAGTGGCCCGCATGTTCCACCTCCGAACGAGAATACACTAGAATGTCATCAATGAATACAATCACGAACACATCAAGATAGGGCCTGAATATAGTATTCATGAGATCCATAAAAGCTGTTGGGGCATTTGTTAGCCCGAACGACATCACCAAGAACTCAAAGTGCCCATATCTTGTCCGGAAGGCCGTCTTTGGAATATCCTTCTCCCTAACCCTCACCTGATGATACCCTGAACGTAAATCAATCTTAGAGAAATACTTGGCACCCTGGAGTTGGTCAAACAGGTCATCAATTCTTGGAAGTGGATACTTGTTCTTTATAGTAGACTTATTCAACTATCGATAGTCGATACACATCCGTAACGACCCGTCTTTCTTCCGCACGAATAGGCCTTATCCAGCAAGTCCTTCAACTGCACCTTCAACTCTCGCAACTCTGCCGGGGCCATTCTGTATGGAGGAATAGAGATCGGTTGAGTGTCAGGCAACACATCAATGCTAAACTCAATCTCCCTTTCAGGAGGAAGGCCTGGGAGTTCATCTGGGAAAACATCTGGGAATTCGTTGACCACAGGGATTGATTGTAAAGTAGGCGGTTTCGCCTCCGCATCCCTAACGCGAACGAGATGATAAATGTAACCTTTTGAGATCATTTTCCTTGCCTTAAGATAGGAAATAAACCTACCTTTCGGTGTAGCAATGTTCCCTTTCCATTCAATGACGGGTTCACCCGGAAATTGGAACCTAACCATCTTCGTACGACAGTCAACATTTGCATAGCATGAGGCCAACCAGTCCATTCCCATTATCACATCAAAATCAACCATTTCTAACTCAAATAAATTTGCCGAGGTTTGACGACTACAAATCATCACAGTGCAACCTCTATATACCCTTCTAGCAATCACAGAATCTCCTATCGGAGTAGATACCGCGAGGGGTTTACTTATCAATTCAGGTTCAATGCCAAACTTATTAGCCACAAAGGGTGTAACATATGATAATGTAGATCCCGGATCAATCAACGCATATACATCATAAGAAAACACAGATATAATACCTGTAACAACATCTGGAGACGACTCGAGATCCTGTCGACCTACTAGAGCATAGGTTCGATTTTGAGCACCACTCGAACTCGGCACTGCACCTCTACCCCTACCACGACCTGTCGACTGCTGAAAACCCCGTGCTGGAGGTCGAACTGATGAGGAAGAACCAGACACAGATCCAGTCGGCTGAGCCATACCATCACCTCCTCTATTAGGACAATCCCGCATCATATGGCCAGGCTGCCCGCACGAATAGCATGCATCAGAACCTCGACGACACAGTCCAAAGTGGGCCTTGCCGCACTGATCACAATGTGGTGTTGGGGGTCTCATCTGACTAGTATCCCTGTGATGTTGCGAGCCAGATGCCCGCGAACTCTGACCTGGACCAGAATAGGATCGATCATATCGAGGCCTCTGAAACTGTGGAGGAGCACTAGCTACAGGTGGCGCCGAACTCCTCGAAAACTGTGGCCTGATGCGGCCTCTGAAGTCATCAGAATACCCTGCAAATCTCGCCCTCTTATGCTGGCCCCTATCCTGCTCCCTAACTGCCCTCTGCTGGCGCTTACGATCCTCTAGGGTCTGGGCATAAGCTTGAATACGGGAAATATCCATGCCCTCCACCAAGGAGGCTGTCGTACACTCATTTATCAGATGTGGTCCCAACCCATTCACGAACATATGCACCCTATCACTCATCTCGGCCACCATATGGGGAGCATACCTTGCCAAAGAATCAAACTGCATACTGTACTCTCGCACACTCATATTACCTTGTCTAAGGTTCAAGAACTTATCAGCTCTAGCTCGTCGTATCTCAACTGGCAAGTAGTGACGAAGAAAGGCCTCAGAAAATTCCTTCCACACAGCTGGAGGAGGGTTCGGACCCCTGGATCTCTCCCAACTATCATACCAGAGAACCGCTAAATCCCGTAGCCGATAAGAAGCCAACTCTACTGCCTCTGTATCACTAACATGCATAACCCGAAGTGTACGATGAACCTGGTCAATAAAAGTCTGTGGGTCCTCCTTGGGGTCTGATCCGGTAAACACTGGAGGGTCTAAATTAATAAAATCACGAACTCTTGTACTAACTGGTTTCTCAGCAGCACCTGTATTCTGCCTCTGAGCCTGAGCAGCTACCAAGCTAGTCAATAACTGCAAAGCACTCCGCATATCCTGGTCTGGAGTGCCAGACGGAGGAACTGGAGGCATTGGGTGCCTTCTAATATCCTCTGGAGGAGATGGAGTAGATGAGGTATAAGAGGGCATCTCACTCCGAGCCTCACTTTGTCCTGCTCTGACTTGGGGCACCTGACTGGTACCCTCTCCCGCTGCTGTATCAAGCCGTCTACTAATCGTTTGCTTCCTAGTCGAAGGCATTACTAAAAAAAACAAGGTGAATATTAGAGACGAACACTTACGACTCAACTCTACGCACGATCTAGATTCAGGAAGAAGGTAACAACCCTAGATGTCATGTAGCCTCCTGATTATAAATGTGGCGCGCTACACATCCATAATCAAGACTCTACTAGACACGGCTCATAGACAACCCCTAGGACAGACTTGCTCTGATACCAAGTTTGTCACGACCCAAACTGAAGGGCCATGACTAGCACCCGACCACACTTGCCGAGCACCAACGTACATTTCATCTAACCTTCATTATTATCTTTTAGGGCTGACGAGATCAATATAAATGGTAGACCTAGATCATGGACAACCAGCAATAAAATATGACGGCATGAACATACATAGCAGGGGATGACCAGACAATCAAGAAACTACATATAAGGTATGAGCTACCACGCTACTATGAAAGACTATACAACAAAAACTAGCCGACAAGGCATACCAAACTATACATGAGCCGACACCTGTCTATGAGCCTCTAAAAGAACATAAGTGTTGCAACATAGCCGGAACAGGGCCCCGACATACCCATAATGTCTATAACAAAAATTGCATACCAAGACCAAGGCAAGTCCGGAGAAGGGATCTCGCCAATCACCGCTGAACTGGACAGTCTACTGTGGTGGGGGAGCTGCACCTGCCTGTCTATCAGGACCTGCAGCACGACATGCAGCGTCCACAAATAAAAGGACGTCAGTACGAATAAAGTACTGAGTATGTAAGGCAAGGAACCATAAATACGATCAGTAATGTAAGCAAGGATAGAGAATATACAACCTGTAACATCTTAGTACCTCTGAGGGCTACTTACATGAAATGCATGATACATATGTATAAATACATAAACCTTTAAAGCATTCGCCTCTGTGGGTATCATCATCATCATCATATCGTATCCGGCCATAATAGGCTCGGTAAAAAAATGTACCCGGCCATCATAAGGCTCGGTAGAATCGTACCCGGCCACGTGGAGCTCGGTAAAACCCAACTAATTAGTGGTTGCACAATAGGTGCCGTACCCGGCCAACTATAGCGTGGCTCGGTAGAGTAAAATAGATACATATATATAATGCATGCTCGACTCATGGAATCACATTCTAAACCTTTCGGAGTGACGTAAGGTCGGTATCCTCTGTACACGTTATTAGGACTAACTCTTCACTATGAACCTTATAAGAATCAGGAAGTACCAACAACATTGATAACATAAGAATAAGAGAAGCAACATTAACATCAATCGTTCCATAAGAGGGAAAACAATGTAAGTACTGCTAGCTTCTAAGAGTAGAGTATCTTGGAAGCTCGTTCATTACATTATGTACAATCGGAGTCGTGCAAAAGAAGGAAAGGGATAGCCTCACATACCTTGTATATACTGCCCCAATCTCAAGCTATGCAATTGTCAAAACTCCTTAGTCTACAATAAGAGAAACAATACTATCGTTATCATTTAAGCGTCATAACTATTATGTATCGACCACAACCTATTTTACGATGAAACGGACAGCACCTCCCCTATATATATGACCTCACACCATTCAAAACAGTCACCAAACAGCCCAAACAACATCAATAATAAACATATTGAGCCTCCCAAAATAGTCCACACACAGCCTAATCACTCCATACATACGACGACCACCGTAGTCGTGTCAAACAACCTGGAAATGTTACGAATAACTATCAGCCCATAACCCTACATATATATGGTGTTTCTCCACACCCTTACTCCTCCAAAACTCCACAAGATAGTAGTAAAATACGCAAGCCCAACAACAACACAAAACAGTCCACAAAACAATAACATTACTACCAAGCCTTTCGATATATATCTCACAAGTTCTAGCTTCAATGGCTTAGCCGCAACTTGGATAATCTTAAATACATATAGAGTAAGAGGTTCCTTAACTTTATACAGAAAGAAAAACTCCAGTTTGACCTTAAATTTCCATGAAATATCCCTCTAATGCTGCCACAACAACAAAAAAGCGAAACTAGCGATCAATTAGTGTTTTTCGGCACTAGAATCACTTTAGAAGGCTTGAAATCACCTAGGATTGATATTAAGAACATGAGGTAGTATTTACAGAACATAAACCCTTTAAAACAACCTCCCACACGAGCTGGAACGACACAAAAATGAGCAACAACAAGAAGAACAAGAGACTTACTAGCGCCACGGAATTCCCGACACTTGATTTGTGTTGTTTGCCCTTTTTTGGGTCTTGAATCTTGAGAGAACCTTGAGAGGATGTTCCTAGGGTTCTAAGGTCTGAAAATAGTGAGAAGAAATGACTTAAAACGGGTTGGAGGCATCCTATATAGGTCCAAACATCTTAAACCGCCTTAGTGGGCTCCATAGAGAGGTGCTTGGCGCAGTCTCGCGAAAACGCGAATATCTCTCTACTCCAAGATCGTATCGATGAACGGTTTAATGCGTTGAAAACTAGACTCATAGATATTTAGTTTTGTTGGTAGATCACCCCGTAATTCCTTGTAAATTATGAGAAAAGATTAGAAACATTTGACCTAATGTTTAAGTAAAATTATGAACCTAAGTTGCGACAACTTTTGTCGACTTTTGTTTCATAACTCATTTGACTTCAAGACTTATGATACAGATATTATATGATTAAAATACTTTAATAAATGACCTCTTGATTGTATTAAGCACCGCTAGATTACCTGAAAATACGAGTTACAACATCCTTGATTCGTTTAACTTCTAATACTGGTTAATCACCCTTATACACTCTTGTATCGCTTAAGACCAATAGGATTGACTTCTTATCATCTCAAAGATATTTCCTTCTTGGATTTATGTTAACTAATATATGGCATGAACTAACACATGTGGATATGGGTTGTAACAGAGGTTCTCGAGAGTAGTTGTCTCCAATTCACGAGCTTTGGAAATGCAATCATCAATATTTTCAACGCCTTCTTTGGCCTCCTCCAAGGTTTTCCTCTTCATGTGATAAATGTCATAGGTTTTCTTTAGATTGATAGAATCTTTCTGGTCTTGGAGTTTAGCTCGGAGCTTCACAATTTTTGATTGGAGCTTATCATTTTCAGCCTTTACATTGTTGATCCTGGAATCAAGCTTAACATTGGTTGTCACATAAAGTTAGTTCTGCTCCATGACCATTTGGAGTCTCTCTTCCATTTTGCTCGCTTTTCCTCGGCGGCATTAGACTCTTTGATTTTTAGTATATGTGTGCTTCCAAGTTATTAATTTTCTCCATAAAAGCAGACTCACGCTTGGCCGTTGCAGTTACGACATCATGAAGCTCAGCCGATTTGTCCTTTGCCTCGTTAAGATCTTCATGTAATTGAGCGGCTTCTAGGCTATGGGCCATTTTGTCTTGCTTGGATTGCTCTATTCGAGCTTAGAGCTCATCCATTTGAGCAATTTTTGCTTCCTTCTCCGGGAGGCGCTCGACAAACTGATTTTGTTCAGCCAGAAGTTGATTTCGTTCTGAAGTAAGTTCTTGTTTCTCCAACATCAAACTTTTTAGGTCCTTGAAAGTAAGAAGGTTGGCCAGAAAAGGTTAAAGCTAAGGTTATTAATGCAAAGTATAATAAATGAAAAAGGGATATAAGAAAGTTAGATTGATAAACACAGAACAGTGTATGCTATTGTGTAGTAGACACTTAGTAGAAAGAGAGTCCATCTTTCTCCAATATTTTTCCACGGCCAACAACTTCAGATAGTGGGAAAGCTCTATCGGCTTGGAAAGTACGCGACACTCATTCGAGACCGTGAGGATGACACTTCGTTTGCCATTATGGTTTTGAGTGGGTACCAGAAAAGTATTCCATATATTCCCATGATCATATGACCGCGGGGAAAGAACATTTCTTATTTATTCAGTTAGGGTCGTGGAGAGGTAGCAGCTGGTGTAGAAGGAGATGTGGTTGTAACTGGCTCAGAATTTGATGGTGGAAGAAAGTCAGGGTAAGAATACTTTTGACCGGAAGCAACAACAGGGATTCAAAAATGAGTTGAAGCGTTTTCGGCCAATCCTATTTCTCTGAAGAGTCCTTAAACTTCTTCCTACTGTAGAGTTTGAAGCTCACCTCGCTGAGCATCTGGTTGAGCTGATGAAGGTCTTTTTCTTCTTTGAAGAGGAGCTGGTTCATCATTAGTTACTTCATCAAGGACCACTATGGTGTGTCTGGCTGGTGTTTCTTTTAGAGTCTTCTCCCGAGTCCCAACCGAGGAGGAATGCTTTCTCTTTGTTTTCTTGTGTTTGGGCTAGGGACTCTAGGAGGAGGCGCATTCACCAGAAGCGAGAATGGCTTTACAAGATCTCTTCCGATCAAGAATATTTTGCAATGCTCGTTGGGCTTCCTCTGGGTCATCAAGAACCTCAAGGGGGAGGCAAACAAAAGTTCCTTTCTGAAGTCCTATGTGTTGCAAAAAGAGAGTTAACAAGTTGATTATGAGTCATGCTAAAAGATGAAAGAAGGAAGGAAGAACCTTCACTTACCATGATTTTCGGCTTACCACCCAAATCTAGGACCATTTCTTTCCACCTTGGAGACTCCGGTGTAGAAATATCTAAAATTTTTTGTACTCATCGGGCCAGGTTCTTAACATGTGATGGTTCCTAATGAGTCACTCAAAGGAGGAAAATATAAAGTTAAAGAAGGAGGAAAGTCTTTTCAGAACACAGAAAGAAAAAGATATCTGAAGACTTACCGAAAAGGTTCCAAGATTCAGGAATGGCTGGTGTTGTTGTCGGGAGGTTAACCAGTTGGCTAGTTTGGGAGTTCGCTTTGCGGACTTTAATGAAGTAGGAGTAATTGTGTAGAATAGGGTTGAATCATCGCTTGTGGTGGAGGTAAAAGAGAAGTAATTCAATGATCCATTGTTGGCACAGCTGAAGGAGGGGATTCATAAACACAAGACCACATCTTTTTCTTTTGGCATGAAAGATGGTACCCTACGGTACCAAGGGCGCCTATGTGTTCCAGATGTTGACGGTCTTCGAGAAAGGATCATGGCCGAAGCTCACACTTCTAGGTATTCTGTACACCCAGGTTTTACAAAAATGTATCATGATCTTAAGAAAATTTATTGGTGGAACAATATGAAAAGGGATATGGCGGACTTTGTGGCAAAATGTTCGAACTGTCAGCAAGTGAAGGCCGAACATCAAAGGCCCGATGGATTGACTCAAAGCATAGAAATTCCAATGTGGAAATAGGAAATAATCAATATAGATTTTGTGGTAGGGTTACCGCGCACTCCGCGCAAGTTCGACTCAATTTGGGTGATCATGGATCGACTCACGAAATCAGCACACTTCTTGCCGATCAAATCTTCCAACACAGCGGAACAATATGCTTAGTTGTATATCAAAGAAATAGTCAGGTTGCATGGCACTCCAGTCTCAATCATTTCAGATCAAGGGGCTCAGTTCACAGCCAACTTTTGGATGAAATTTCAGCAAGGTTTGGGTATGTAGGTAAATCTTAGTACAACTTTCCATCCTCGGACCGACGGGCAAGCGGAACGGACTATTCAGACGCTTGAGGACATGTTACGTGCTTGTGTTCTTGATTTCAAAGGTAGCTGGGATGATCATTTGCCACTCATAGAGTTTGATTATAATAACAACTTCCATGCTAGTATCCAAATGGCACCATTTGAGGCATTGTATGGTAGGAGATGTAGGTCTCCCATTGGGTGGTTCGAGGTTGGAGAAGCTGAATTGATAGGGCTGGACCTTGTGCATCAGGCTATGTAGACAGTCGAAATTATTAAGGAGAGGTTGAAAACTGCTCAGAGTCGGCTAAAGTCTTATTCAGACATTCGTCATAGAGATTTGGAGTTCAAAGAAGATGATTGGGTATTTTTGAAGGTTTCCCCTATGAAGGGTATCGTGCGGTTTGGAAAGAAAGGAAAATTGAGTACGAGGTATGTCGGGTCGTACAGGATCATTTAGAGGATCGGTCAGATGGCATACAAGCTTGAGCTACCACCCGAGATGTAAATGGTACATCTAGTCTTCCATGTGTCTATGTTGAAGAAGGTAGTGAGAGATCTGTCCACTATTGTGCCAGTTGAAACTATTGAGGTTAATGAAGAACTGTCATATGAAGAAATTCTAGTTGCCATTCTTGACAGGCAAGTCCGGAAGTTGAGAAATAAGGAAATTATCTTTGTGAAAGTGCTATGGTGAAACCAGCAGGTTGAAGAAGCCACTTGGGAAGCCGAGGAAGAAATAAAAAGGAAGTACCCACATTTGTTTGTATAGCCATGTAATAGCTTCTATGAATTTGGTTCCTATGAACTTTGTATCAGTCTATGTAAAACTGTTCTGTTTTAATTATATATTGCCTATGAGGCCGTGGTTAGTGTGGTTATGAATTATGTCATGTCAATAGATTGTGTATATGTTGTTCGGATATGTTTCTAGGGCTGTCTGGCAGGTGGATAGGCCTAGATACAAAGGAAACTCTGGAATTGTTTTTGGAAATCTAGAGAGTTAGCCAAATTTGGGGGCTGTCGGTACATGGTGTGGAACTGAAGTTGCATAAGGTGTTGATAAGTCAACCTTGTTCCTCATTCGAGGACGAATGATATTAAGTGGGGGAGGATGTAAGGCCCTGTGAAACTTTTACTCAAAAACCTGAAATTTCGTAGTGCCAAGTTAAGAATATGTGTTAGAAATTTATAAAACTCTTTGCGGTGAGCTTGCTCGCCGCGGTTTGGACCTTTTGGATTGATTTGTGCATTAAAAGTTAAGGAAAAATATTTTTCAGAAGGGCGCGTTTCTGCGGCCCATTATGCAGCCGTATAACAACAATGCAGGCCGCATATCTGCCGTAGAGTGAGATAGAATTGGCTAATTTTGAGGAAAACTATGCGTCCAATTATGCGATCACATAATATATATGCGGGCCGCATAGTCGTCGGATAACCTCCTTGGAATTTTTGCGAAGGGCAGTTCTGCGGTGTATTATGCGACCGTTGTATGTGGACCGCATATTGGTCGCATACCCGGGCAGAATATTCAAATCTTGAGGGCTACTTTTGTTGTCCCTTTTGCAGGTCGCATATCATTTATACGGTCGCATATGCGACCGTAGATTGAGTCGGGGCTCCTATTTTCTAACTTTTAAAACCCGACCCCATTCCGTTAAAAAACCCCATTAGACCCTTTTGTGCTATTTTCTACTACATCTAAAGTGAGAGAAAGTGTTCTAGAGGGAGAGAGTGATCCTCACCAAGTCACTACTCAATCCTTGCCCAAATCTTTGAAGATTATCAAGAAAAGTTGCTAAGCCTTCATCCTAAGAGGTAAGAACTTGTGCCGTAATCATTGATTTCGAAATTCCTACTAGAATAAGTAATTAACAAGTGGGTTCATGGGTATAAGGATTGATTATCTTGAATGCATGTTTGATAAATGGGTATGGGGAGATTGTGAGTTAAAAATGTAACAAATGGGGTATAGGATGATAGAATCTCTCACCAAAAAGGTCCTAAAATCATAATGCACACCTAGTGCTTGATAATGTGCCCAAATGAGCTAGAATCTTGATTATCCCTCTAATTCTCGGTTCAACTTGTAATTCTCATAAACTAGATCGAAGTTGCTAGGAGTTCCGGAATTATTGTAAGAATTTAAGGAAAGCTCTATTGAGGTATGTATGGCTAAAACCCCTCTTCTTAGATATTGAGATTCCATGGTGTCCATGCAGAAATTTGATTGATATAGTACGTATTATTTCAAATGAATTGGTGTTGCAAGAATATATGTGAAAGGTGTGTCTCAATGTGTTCAATATGCTATTCTTGGTAAATTGAAGATGCGTGAAGAATGTGAACTATATGCTACAATGCCTAGATTTCAAGTCAAGTTTAAATTGTGATTATTATGCCGAACTACGTGAATTCCTATCTATGCTTACAACTTGAATTGCTCTCGTATGTGCCCATTATCTTAAATTGCAAGGTTAATGTTGAAAGTGGAAATGATGTGAAATGTGGGGTAAAAAAATTGAGTTATGATATGTGGCCTAGTCCAAGTATGATGTGATAATTGTGGCTCTAAGTGCCGATAAACTGATATATGTGTGAACAAAAGTTGAAGTGAGATAATTGACAGAAAAGGGAAACATCTTAGTAAGACGGCTTAGCCGATCGGGCAGTGATCAGATGCCATGCTACATACATGGTGGTATTGTGTTGATATTGAAACCGGAAAGTAAGAATGGAGTGGTGATTAAGGTGTATGTCTCAAATGAGGCAGCTTAGCCGATCGGGCCGTGATAGGACTCCGCGCAAGAAAGTGGTGGTATTTGAATGATGATGCAACATTATGAAATGTCCTAATCTAAAGTTATGGAAATTATGTTAAAGCTATGTGATCCCTTTTTTATTTGATGATGTGGTGATTGTTTAAAGCTTTTGTTGATCCCTAAGATATCTTTGTTCTACTGTGGTTGTTCTTTCTAATGAGATGGTGTTTAGTTATACATACTAGGTGGTTCCATAGCAGACAGTGCCGATCGCAGGTAGTGGAGCATCCTCCTCTCGGCAATCTCGATGAGCCCATTTTCTTCCAGAGGTTATGCAGTATATCTTTTGTTATAAATTACCACCTTTTGAAGTATAGTTGGGGCCTTGTTGCCAGCATTATCATAACTATCTTTTATATCTTTAGAGGCTCCGTAGACGTTTGTGAGGGTTATGTACGGGCATTAGATGAGTGTCGCACCCCCTTTTTTCCCTTTTTAACGGGAAAGTCTAGGTTTCGACATTCATGGGGGAAACAACTCGTTTCCTTTTGCGAATTGGGTATTTTGAAGAGTTTCCACCTAACAGATTATGGTGCGTTAGAGCACCTTGAGCAATTAACTCATGGACTAGTTTGCATTACCAGATATTTAGGGTAATAGCTTGAAATAACCTTGAGGGGAAGGTGTTAGGCACCCCTCGCGGTCCACAACGGTGGGTCCCAGCCGAACTTAAACTATGTGAATTAGTCATTTTAACAAATAAACAATTTTAACACGTACTTGCAAGTAAAGGCATGTTTTGACATTCTAAGCACATATATGATTCAAGTAATGAAACAAGGGAAAAGGCTTGAACAAATTACACATTTATAAAGAAAAGTAAATTTGTTTAAACAACATGAGTTGGTAAAGAAGGGTCCCAGGTTGGTTAGCCTACAGGATCATACCCATACAATTCCCGGTAATCACTCCTCAATGAAGGGCTACACGTGACATAGCGCGTAGTCATCATATCCATACTACCCAATTCCCTCCCTTGGTCATAGCCTAAAGCGTTCTAGTAACCTTTAAAAAATCCTATGCATGCACTACCCGTCCCTTCCTTGTGGCCCTGGAGATATTTAGGACCTCTAATTTAGGTAGTTCTAGACCATCCTAAAGTACTTAAAGGAGAAAAATCTAGGCTTCAATCAAAACAGTTAGGACTGCATTTAAATAGGGAATAATTAAAGGCTCACATTTACCTCCGCAAACAGAACAAGTAAGTGCACGTCTCAAACAAAAGTTTCAGGTATTTAAGAGAAAAACTTAGAGCATGACATCTAGGTGAGCAGAGAATATGCAGTAATGAATTTGGACCAAAGTGTCAAAGAATTGAATCCTACTTGCCTACTGATTCTTTTAAACCTGTTGATTATGAAAAGTCACAGATAATAGAACACAATTTTACATTTGCAGGACTCTTAATCGTCCTATAGGGTTGCCTAGGCGCGAAAAATTGATATCCTTGGAGCATGATATCTATTATTGATTAAGAAAGCAACGAAACAACAAACAATTTGTTTTGTTTTTAACGACAGTTTAGATTATATAGGCATGTTCTCTAGTAATATTAATTGAGGCAGTGTTGGAAATTTATTAAAAGAGCGAACAGATTAATTAACTAAACCGATTTAGAATAAACATGAATTAAACTGATTTTCTAACCAAACTAGTTTTAAGTCCTATAGGCATGATTTCTATTCAAACATAATGTGAAGCAAGCAGAATTCATTTGACCAAAGTGAAACCCCTATAGGCATGATTTCTATTAAAGCTGATTTTAACTCCTATAGGCATGGTACCTAATTATTAAAAGCTGATTTAGATCCTATAGGTATGGCTTCTAATTGGGTGGAAGTAAAACAAACAGAACTTATTTAAATCAAAGCAAACCCTATATGCATGTTATCTAAAAAACACATTTGAATCAACATGGACCCTATAGGCATGGTATCTACCCAATTTTACCCACAATATACAACTACCCTCCCTTTTTCACTAATCACCCCACTGTTTGTTTATAATTAATTATTACAGACCAAGAATTGAATGAATTACATAAACAAAACAAAAATTAAACTATAGGGAGCCTGAAGTAGGCCCAAAATGATTTCCAAGCCTCCAGTAGTCTCAAATGCCTAATAGTTCCATAGCCAATTTCATGTCTAGGTGTGTCAGAGTTCCCTAAGGACCTTAAGGATCCCGGGTAGTGCTCACACCTAGAACTTTCTCAAATAACAACTGAATATTGTACAGTGTGGATATGCCAACCTTGATATGCTAGAGTTCAAAGAGATCTCAAGGGTCTCTAAGTAGTACTCATACCAGAGGGGCAGGACATCGTATTCTAGGAGTAAGTGAAAGTGCATAATGGTTTGAAAGAGTTTAAAAGAAATGTCTTCGGATTGAAAGGAATTTCTGAAAAACCATTAGTGATAAAACAGGATGAGAAAAGTGTAAAGAAACAATTTTGCAATCAGAACATAAGTCATAGAACAAACAGTTTTAGGGAGTACTTTGGCAAGCAGCCTTCACAAAAGGGAAGAGGGATTGGGAACATAGAGAGTACACCTTAATGGAGCACACAAACAACAAAATGCATAGAGTTTTGAGGGGGTTCTATAGAACTAGTAGGTAGAATCAAGGTCATGCAGTAAAGATCACAATAGAAATATGTTGGAGCCATTCTAGGGAGAGCAACTAACATAGCAGGAGTGACGCAGAATAGGCAAAGACTTAGATGAGCATGCTAGGCAAATATTAACAAGTGGAGGCATGCTAATTACATAGAAGCAGAGTTTAGGCATGCTAGATAAACAATAGTCAGTCAAACATGCTAGTTACATATGTAGACATGTTAAATAGGATAGCAAACAAGCAAGTAAAGTGAAAACATGCTAATCATAGGTTTGAATAGGCAGTATTAGGCATGCTGAATAAGCAGTAAACAGAGGTAAGAATGGACTCAAGCCATATGGGCTAAAGCAGTAAGTAAACACATAGGTTTTGATTCTTAAAATTAATCAGAAGCATACCTAGTTAAAGAATGAGAACACAAGATATGAGAAATGTATTGTGCAATCTCCAGCCTTGGCTTGCAGCCAGCTAGAACATTAGAGATCACACGTAGCAATGAGAGCAGAGAGAGACTTTTTTTAGAGTGTAAAAGTGGTAGTTTTTAACTATTGTTCATGTCCAGAAGTTAAAATAAGAGGGAGTTTATATAATAATCAAGAGTTAAGCAAATTAGGTAAAGTAATGAACAATCAGTAATCAAGGAATTTTAGAATCAATTACATGAAGATTCAACCTAGTTTTCTCCCTTAGTTAAGGAAAAATCAACCAACAGTAGTGACAAGGACTAAATAAAGCAACATGTTCAATCAGACCAAGTAAAGAAGTAAGAATTAGAGATCTTATTAAGGAAAGGAGTTCAAATTAAACAAAGAACTTCAAATAGAGAGTCAAGGGTTTAATTAAGGAAAGGAATCATGCAAAGAGTCAGCAAGTATCACAGAAAATTACAAATAAGTCAAGAAAAAAATAGTCAGGAAACAGATTGATAAATCGAGAATATAAATTAACACTGATTTAAGGGTGAAAATATAAGTTTACCATGAATAAGCAAAAAAAATGAATATAGACACATATAATCAGTAGAAAAGTCGAACCAAAATTTTTAGTAAAGGCACATTAGGATAAAAATCACGAGATATCGAATTAGGCTAAAGAGAAATCATAAGAACTAAAGCAAGGATAAAGTCAACACACAAGAAACTCAGAAACCAAACAAAAATATCAAAAATTAGGCTTTTAGTATAAACGAGTTAAGGTTAGAACAAACCTTACGAAATCAGTCAAGACACATAAGAAGCATAAGATCAAACACTCAAAACTATCAAACATTTTTAGAAAAGAAATTTTTGGGAAACCCTAGTTTAGGAAAATGGAAAACCATTCGAAAATCAGAAGGTCCTTGTAAAAATCAGAAGGTTTTTTGTAAAAAATCATATGAAATAGGTCCAAACATCTCAGATCTATACAGATCTAGGAAGTTTAGGGTTTTTGAGAAGAACAACATAGAGGTGATGAAGCAAACTTAGAAACCCATAGATCTAAGGCGATATAGGAAGATCTTACTCGGAATCAAATCGGAGTAGCCTGAGACAGGCGAGAAAGGCCCATAGATGCAAGTAGACTAACCCTGGTCTCTTGAGGACCTTGGAGATGGTGATACCTGTACAAGGGAAACCATTAGAGGCTTGGGGGTGGTGAGAAACCACCATGGGTGGCCATAGATGAGTGACAGCGAGGTCCGATTATGGTTTAGACTTGAGAGCATTTGAAAGATGAGAGGATTAGGTGACGGCGGGGGAGGTGAGGGAAATGAGAGGGTTTGGGGGGGGGGGGTCATTAGGTTTAATTTAGGAAGGGAAAAACCTGGACCGTTGATCAAAACGATCAACGGCCAGGATTTGGCCGGGTATTGGGTTGGGGCAGATGGGTATTGGGTTGGGGTAGATGGGTATTGCGTCTGGGGTTTCTGGGTTGGTTTAAGGGGTTAAAAATTGGGATAGTATCGGGTTAGTTTGGGTTGTTTTAGGTTCGAAATTACATAAAAATGGGGCCAGATTTTAAATACCCATTTTAAATTAATAAAATAATTTGTAAAATAACAAATAAAATAATAGAAATATTATTTCTGCATAAAAAATGGTAATAAACAATTATTTAACACTGTAAAAATATAAAATTTATTTTTTGCATGAATACGGCAATTATGAGTATATATGGGCTATTATTGTAAATGTACAATTCTAGCCTTTAAAAATGCAAATGTATTTATGATAAATATGTTAAAGTATTTAAAAACTAATCTGGGTGTAAATGATGAAATTAAATAATAAAGAAAATAATTTGCGATGCAATTAACGAATATTTATATAGTAAAATATAGGAATAAATTGCTTTAAAACTCTTTTAAATTATAGAAAATTATGAAAAATGCTTGTATATGTCTTAAAACCAAGTGATGATGCATATGCACTATTTTGAAAGTATATATGTATATTTAAAAAACTATGAGGGAAAAATTGGGTATCAACAACTGCCCCTCTTTACTCGGAAAGGATGAAAAGAGTTTTCGGGTAAAAAGATGATGGCCAATTTTGACCGAATGGGATGTTTTGAAAGACAAAATCCGGATTATGGTCTTTGAGCTACCTATATAACCCTGGTTTTATAGGAATTAGTCCACATGTAGTTTTGGATTCATGGCCAGGTAGGGAGGCAAGGATTAGCCTCTTGCAAATATGGAGGCAGGGATTAACCTCATGTAGGTAGGGAGGCAGGGATTAGCCTCATGCAAATATGGAGGCAGGGATTAGCCTTATGAAGGTATGGAGGTAGGTATTAGCCTCATGCAGGTATGGAGGCAGGGATTAGCCTCATGCAAATATGGAGGCAGGGATTATCCTCATGCAGGTATGGAGGCCGGGATTAGCCTCATGCAAAAAGGGAGGTAGGGATTAGCCT
This sequence comes from Nicotiana sylvestris, assembly GCF_000393655.2. Lineage (NCBI taxonomy): Eukaryota > Viridiplantae > Streptophyta > Magnoliopsida > Solanales > Solanaceae > Nicotiana > Nicotiana sylvestris. The sequence continues at coordinate 83,266,680 of NC_091067.1, forward strand.
CATGCAAATATGGAGGCAGGGATTAGCCTCATACAGATATGGAGGCAAGAATTAGCCTCATGCAAATATGGAGACAAGGATTAGCCTCATGTAGATATGGAGGCAGAGATTAGCCTCATGCAGGTATGTAGGCAGTGATTAGCCTCATGCAGGTATGGAGGCATGGATTAGCCTCATGCAAATATGGAGGCAGGGATTAGCCTCATGCAGGTAGGGAGGCAGGGATTAGCCTCATGCAAGTATGGAGGCAGGGATTAGCCTCATGTAAGTATGGAGGCATGGATTAGCCTCATGCAAGTATGGAGGCAAGGATTAGCCTCATGCAAATATGCGGGACAAGGCTTAGTCCCATGCAAAGAGTGAGTAGCAAATAAGAGTAGTATGTTTCTTAGTTGGAGATATATTCAGTGTCTGATGGCCTATTTGATAGTGATTTTGCTTTATGTATACATGTTTGTGAATGCTATCACTACGTCAAATGTGCCTGTGTTCAAAGAAAAATTGTGAATTTTGTGAGGGGAAGGTTGGTCCTTCCTTGGAATTTTGAGAATCCTTCTCAAAATTTTGCCCCAGTTTCTTAACCGATTTCTGACCATCTGACATACGTTGGTGTTGGCTGAACTTGCTCCAGAATTTTGAGGGTCCTCCTTAATATTCTGCCCCAGTTTCTGATCTTGGGGAAAATGGAAATTTTATTATGATATGACCGAACCCATAGAGCTGCCTATATATCCCCTCTTAAACAGGAATCAGGTCAAACGTAGTTCAATTACATCAGAAGAAGAAATATAAATAGTCTAAGCATAGTATCTTTTGACTGCGTCTGAATTGATTGGTTTTGGCCAAATTTCTCCGTCAATTTCTGCAAGTATGAGTGCTCCTCATGTTAGCACCCTGTGAACCATGTAAGGACCTTGCCAGTTGGGAGAGAATTTCCCCTTGGCTTCATCTTGGTGTGGGAAGATCTTCTTCAGCACTAACTGTCCCGGTGCAAATTGCCTTGGTCTGACCCTTTTGTTGAAAGCTCTAAACATTCTATTCTGGTAAAGTTGACCGTGACATACTGTGTTCATCCTTTATCCATCTGTGAGGGCCAATTGTTCATAACAGCTCCTTATCCATTCTGCATCGCTGAGTTAAGCTTCCTGTATAATTCTTAAAGAAGGAATCTATAGCTCGCCTAGGATGATAGCCTCGGTACCATAAACCAGCATGTAGGGAGTTGCTCCGATGGATGTGCGCACTGTAGTGCGGTATCCCAACAGAGCAAAAGGAAGTTTTTCGTGCCATTGTTTGTGGTTTTCTACCATCTTTCTTAGTATTTTCTTGATGTTTTTATTGGCGGCTTCTATGGCTCCATTCATCTAAGGTCTATAGGCTGTGGAATTCTTGTGCTTGATTTTGAAAGTTTCACACATGACTTTCATCAGATCGTTGTTGATATTGGCGGCATTATCAGTGACAATAGACTCCAGAACTCCGAATTGGAAAATAATACGATCTTTGACAACGTATGCGATGAATTTCTTGGTTACAGCTTTGTAAGATGCAGCCTCTACCCATTTCGTGAAGTAATCAATGGATACTAGAATAAACCTTTGCCCGTTTGAAGTAGTGGGCTCAATCGGACCAATGACATCCATTCCCCAGGCGGTGAATGGCCAAGGTGAGCTTATTGCATTGAGCTCATTTGGTGGAACTTTTATCATATCAGCGTGCACTTGGCACTGGTAGCATTTGCAGACATACTAGATGCAATCTGTCTCTATGGTCATCCAAAAGTAACTGGCCCTGAGTATCTTCTTGGCTAAGACAAAACCATTCATACGTGGGCCGCAGGTCCCAGCATGTATTCCCTTAAGTAGCTTAGAAGCCTCTTTTGCGTCGACACATTTTAGTAGTCTCAAATCAGGAGTCCTCCTGTACAAATTTCCTCCGCTTTAGAAAAAGTGATTGGACAGTCTTCGGAGTGTGCGTTTTTGAGTGTGGCTTGCATGCTATGGATATTCTCCTTTCACCAAATACTCCTTGATATCATGTAACCAAGGCTTTCCATCTGTTTCTTCTTCAACATGGGCACAATATGCTGGCTGATTATGAATCCTCACCGGGATAGGATCAATGGAGTTCTTATTTGGATGCTATATCATGGATGATAAAGTGGCTAATGCATCGGTGAACTCATTCTGAACTCTAGGCACATGTCGGAATTCTATCTTCGTGAACCTCTTTCTCAATTCCTGCACATGGTGCAAATACGACAATATCTTGGAATTCTTGGTGGCCCATTCTCCTTGTACTTGGTGTACAAGCAGATCTGAATCACCGATTGCTAGTAGCTCCTAAATATTCATGTTAACTGCCATGTTGAGTCCTAGTATGCAGGCTTCATATTCTGCCATGTTGTTAGTGCAGGGAAATCTGAGTTTAACAGACACCGGATAGTGTTGACCCATTTCTGATACCAAAACTGCTCCAGTGCCTACTCCTTTGAAATTTGCAGCTCCGTCAGAACATCCTCCAATCGTCGTATGCTTCGGTAATGTCCTCTCCTACGAATGGCACCTCTTCATCAGGAAAATACGTTTTCAAGGGCTCGTATTCTCCTCCCACCGAGTTATTAGCAAGATGATCTGCCAATGCTTGCCCTTTGACGGCCTTTCGAGTTACGTAGACGATATCGAACTCACTCAACAGTATCTTCCATTTGGCTAACTTCCTAGTTGGCATGGGTTTCTGAAATTTGTACTTCAAAGGGTCCATCCTAGATATGAGGTATGTGGTATAGGCACAGAAGTAATGTCTCAACTTTTGGGCTATCCAGGTCAAAGCACAACAAGTTCGCTCTAGCAAAGAGTACCATGCTTCGTAAGGCGTGAACTACTTACTCAAGTAATATATGGCTTGCTCCTTTCTTCCTGTCTCGCCATGTTATCCTAGAACACATCCGAAGGCTCCATTCAACACAGATAGATAGAGTAGCAAAGGCCATCCTAGTTCCGGTGGGACCAGAACTAGTGGTGTGGACATGTACTCATTGATTTTTTCAAAAGCTTTCTGACAATCCTCAGTCCAACTTGTCTCAGCATCTTTCCTCAGCATCTTGAAAATGGGTTCACATATGACTGTGGACTGTGCTATGAAGCGACTGATATAGTTGAGACGTCCTAGGAAGCTCATCACATCCTTTTTGCTCCTAGGTGGCGGTAACTCCTGAATAGCCTTGACTTTAGATGGATCTAACTCGATCCCTCAACAACTGACAATGAATCCCAATAACTTTCCTACGGGAACCCCGAATGGACACTTTGCGGGATTTAGCTTCAAAATGTACCTCCTTAACTTGTCAAAGAATTTTCTCAAATCTTCTATGTGATCTGTGGCCCTCCTGGATTTGATAATAACGCCATCCACATACTCCTCTATTTCTTTGTGTATCATATCATGGAAGATGGTTGTCATGGCCCTCATGTAGGTAGCCCCAACATTCTTTAGACCAAATGGCATTTTCTTATAGCAGTATACCCCCCATGGTGTAATAAAGGATGTTTTCTCTACGTCTTCTTCGTCCATCCATATCTGATGATAACCCGTGAAGAAACCTACAAAAGATTGGAGTTCATGCTTGACACAATTATCGATCAGGATGTGTATGTTGGCAGCGAGAAATCGTCCTTGGGACTTGCTTTGTTTAAATCCCGATAGTCAATACATACTCTGACTTTCCCATATTTCTTCAGTACTGGCACAATATTAGCTAACCATGTTGGGTACTCAACAACCCTGAGAACTTTGGATTTGATTTCCTTAGTAACTTCCTCCTTGATTTTCAGGCTCATATCTAACTCCTCTTTATCTTTCGGCGATAAATGAATACTGATGCGAATCTCCTTGACGATCTCGGCGTCCCCAAATTTACTGCTTTGGTCTCATCCAGGTTGGACTTAGGCTTATTCTCAAAATTTTCAACTTCCCTCTCAACTTCCTCAGGTATCTCATCTTCTTCACCTGAACCACTATTCTCATGTTGCGTTGCCTCGTTACATGTCACAGTCACCGGTTCATCAGGAAAAGTAATAATAACAATGTAGAAAGAAAAATATGAAAGATAACAATAAATAATAAAGAGCAATGCATTTGATTAATACTTAAGACATCCAAATGGGTATGACTCGATGAATCAAGCATTTATTTTGAAACAAGTGAATCTTAAAAACAAATTATGGAAGATCTTAAATGCCTAGAATGGCTATAGGAATGAAATCTGCCAAGCTACCCAGGGACTCGACGGGCCCAGGATGGTGTGGCAGTCCAGTTCCTAAGAGCAGCTCCCTTCTCCACAGTCTAAATAGTGAGGCCTTCTTCCTTATCCTCTTCAATTATTGCACCGCAGTCCATGTTCTTAACCTCCAAGAACATATTCCTCTGCCCGGCTAATGCTTCCTCTTCTGCAGTTCCCCGTATTGTGTCGGGCTTGGTGAAAAGCCAGATCCATATGTGGCACTGGTTGCTCGAGAGGGTAATAAGGTCCACACTAAGGAGGCAACCAATCATTATACTCTTTCCATGTATACTGATATCCGAGCCCGAAGGTAGTACCATGATGCTTCAGCTGTATTATCTTAGTAATACCTTGGAGATTCTTCCCAAGCCCCTTGCCGGGTTCATACCCAGACCATGCCAGTATGCTTTCTATTTTGCTGCTCCACCATTTGTCTTTTTCAACGGCATTGAAACATTTGATATGATAATAGGTTTCTCCTCCTAACTTTTTTCTGTTTCCAATAACTGGGATGGTTTGACTAGTGTAAATAGAGTTACTCCCATCTCTATGAATGATCACTTCCTGATGGTTCCATTCGAATTTCATGGCTTGATGTAGTATGGAAGCCATGGCCCCAGCTACATATATCCATGGTCGGCCCAATAAAAGATTGTACGAGGCTGATATGTCGAGCACCTGGAATTCAACGTCGAACCAAATTGGCCCCATTTGTAGACAAAGATTAATTTCTCCAATCGTAGCCCTTTGGGACCCATCGAAAGCTTTCATATTCATGCTCTCTGCCCGTATTTCATGGAAACCTTTGCCTAGTCTTTTCAGAGCATCCAACGGACAAATATTGGGGCTTGAACCTCCATCAACCAAGACCCTGGCAATGAACTTATCTTCAAATTGCACTGTGATATGAAATGCTCTGTTGTGATTCAACCATTCAGGCGATAACTCATCTTCGTGGAAGATTATCTTGTGACTTTCCAGCACCTGTCCTACGATATTGGACATCTCTCTACAGGTGATATTGTTGGGTATATAAGCTTTACTCAACACCTTCATCAAAGCATTCTTATGTGCCTCTGAATTTTGCAACAACGACAATATGAATATCTGAGCTAGGGTTTTGTTCAAATGATCAATGACGGAATATTCCCTTGCTTGCACTTTCCTCCACAGGTCATCTAGTCCTGTTTCAATGACATGTTGCTTGGTAGCAGCATCCTTACTTGGTCCTCCCAAGTGTTCAGGTGTATAGATTCTCCCAGTCCTGGTCATTCCTTGTGAAGCATCGGATTCCTCCATCTTTGCCTTCCCTTTTCCCGTAGCCCCGGCAACATAATCCCAGGGTATTGCTTTTGAGTCAAAAGGAGGTAAGGTTGATACTGTCACCATGAAAGGTGTGGCCACTTCCACTTCAAATGGAATATGGGTGGCCGTAGGCGGAGCTACCTCTACCTCAAATGGAACTGATGCAGTTGTTTCAACTTCAATTGGTGCCTGAGTCTGTACTACAATGGGAGTGAGTTTGACTGCAAGTTAAAGTCATCGCCTTCCTGAATAAGCCTGATTGACCCCTCAAGATCCCACTCTTCATTTGTTTCTATCACATGTATCCCTCCACCCCTATGATCAGGGAGGGGGTTGTTGTGAACATTGGGTATGGCTTCCTTTGCCTGTAAGACTTTGTTGTCAATCAACGTCTGGATCTTATCTTTCAACGTTCGGCATTCGTCAATGGTGTGCCCTTTTATACCGGAATGGTATGCACAGGTTTTGTTTGGGTTAACATATTAGGATGGGTTCTCTAATACCACAACAGGAATAGGGGTGACGTAACCATCGGCTTTCAACCTTTCATACAGCTGGTCGATGGGTTCAGCAATAGCAGTGTACTATCTAGGTGGCTTATAGTCAAAATTGGGTCGTGGTCTTGGAAAATTTTGGCGAGTTGGAGGCGATTGGAAATGAGATGGTTGGGAATTATAGGTATGATAGGCAGTGGTTATTTGGGAATATCTGGGGGATGAAGGTTGATATGTGGGTGGTAGTGCTTGGTATGTGGGTGGTGATGCTTGGTATGCAGATGGAGGTGTTTGATATGTAAGTGGACATTTTGGGCCCTAAGCTACCATTACTGCCCTAATGTCTCTCTTCTTTGATATGCCGCCTAATTGTAATGCCTTATTTGTGGCGTGTAATGCCTCAAAATTCGTTGCCATCCCACTTTTGATGCCTTTCTCAATTCTTTCCCCAAGCTTGATGATATCATAGAATTTGTGGTTTTCAATAACCATCAAACTTTCATAATACTGCGGATCCTGTGCTCTGACGAAGAACTTGTTCATCTGTTCCTCGTCCAAAGATGGCCTAACCTTGGCCTCTTTCGACCTCCAACGAGTAGCATACTCGCGGAAAGTTTTGGTGGGTTTCTTCTTAAGATTCTGGGTGCAGAAAACATCTGGTGCATTCTCTATATTGAACCTGAACAGGTCCATAAAATATGATGCCATACCCACCCAATTGGAGCATTTCTTGGGATCTTGGTTGATGTACCAGGACAAAGCATCTCCAGTAAGACTGCTCATAAAGAGTTTCATTTGGATCTTTTCGTCTTTCCCGCCCCCAAAAGCTTGTTACAGTGGTCCTCAGATGAACCCTGGGATCACCTGTACTGTCAAACATCTCGAACTTGGGAGGTTTGTATCCCTCTGGCAGTTCTACATCTGGCTGTATGCATAGGTCTTCATAGTTTAAACCTTCTATTCCCGTGCCCCCTTCGACACCCTGAACTCGACTTGTCAACTTCTTGAGTTCTTCAGCCAAGTTTCTAATGAGCAGGTCCTTCTCGGAGAATTCTGGGGTATAGGAGATTGGTTGGATAGTGTAAGGCACGATTTCCACGTATATGGGGTTTTTCTGGTGGGTGCTAGGTGCCTGGGTGTAATGATGGTCATTGGTAAAGTTTTGAGGGTCAGGAATGGGTTGTGGGGTATTCTAGGGAGTATGATAAATGGCAGTTGGTGGGTACTGAATTGGTTGATGGTGGTGTTGTGTCGGAGTTAGTATTGGTAGGGGATTGAGATTTTGGGGTGGGGTTGTGTATTGATGCGATGCAGGAGGGTTTTGCGGATGTTGGTTTGGTGTGTTTTGGGGAGGTGCTGGGTTCTTTGTGTTTTGTTGGTTGATGTCGGGGACATTCAGAGTGAGTGACAAGTTTGCCAAGTTGCGGACCTGCTCAAGTTTTCCCTGTAGTTCTAATATCTTTTATTCCAACCTCAAGACTAGGTCATTTGGTGCCGGGGTACTGCGACCATATGATGCTTCTGCGTTCTCAGCATTCTCCTTTTGAATACCAATTAAATCATTCATTTTTGATTTTCTTTTGCCTTTTGTATTACTTGGAGGAGGAGGAGGTGTAGGGCCTCTAGATCTGGATGATATACTGATGATGTCAGTATGAGCGAACCAACCTTAGGGGGTGGGAATAAGAAATGAAGAAAAACGAAAAGGTAAACAAGTCAGTAAGGATTCTGAAATGTTTGCAATATTTAAACACATATTGCAGGAATGTGAATTCGTGTCCTAATTTGGGAGTCTCGTTGTGCCCGAGGTAGGCCTAGCGACAAATAAATTTGGAGAAATTTAGTGCGAATGATTGCCTCATTTCATTAAAGTAAAAGTAAACGAACCAAAACGAAACTGAATAAGATAATGTCACTAATGGCTCTTGTCCTTATTACATTTGAAAGGAAAGGAAATAAATTTGATCTACTTGGTCCCATAAGGACTCTCTCCAGACTGTATGCTCTTGTCAATCAACTCTCCCAATTCGCGCGGGTTCAGTAGCAGGAATGCCCTTACAAGATGCCCTTCTTCGTTTCCTTCAGCATTCTGGCAGTCAGTGACCCTTTTTCTCATCTTCCCTTCCAACTCCATTAAACTGTACTCTAGGTATTCCAGCCTCTCGCTGAATTTAACAGCTCTTTCTTTCAACTCGTTAATCATTTCCATATCATCCTTGTGCAGTGCCATATGTTCTGCTTCAGACTCTCGAACTCTTTTCCGCAGCTTGTTGTACTTCACCTCAACTTCAGCAACCTCGTCTATGACCCTGTTTCCTAGCCCAGCCCTTGGCTCAACGACCCCAGTTATGTTGTCCTCCAACCACGAAGGGTAAAGGTATGAGTGGCCCGCGTGATATCGGTCGGGCTCAATAGTATCTTTCTCCACAATAATCTTTAAGGTCCACATGTGTTGCACTTCATTCTTATATGGGATGGCGTCACCTTGGAAATTAGCTATGTAGTGACACATTTTGGTGACCCGTGGTATGGTTTGTCTCCTTCCTACTTGTCTCATAACCCTGAGAGGAGCTTAAGGGTATATTCCCCTCAACCCGATCAACACCAAGTGCAGGAAATCCCTGGATCTGATGATGAATTCATCAGTAGGGAACCACTCGAACATCCACTAGACTTGATCCTTAGTCAAATTTTTGAAAAGATGTACCAATCCCACAATATCCTCTGGCTGAGCAAACATGTCTGGAATGTAGTTCATTCTTTTTGGATGATGGAAGGCTATATGATCATTCCACGGCCTTCGCGAAAATTCTTGACGGTATTGCCCCTTTTAGAGATGTTCCAACAACTAGACTTATAGCAGCAAGTTGCAACCTTCGAAGAACCTGAACCCCTTTTAACATCGCTCCAAAGCCCGGTACATGTCTGCAACGATCATATGTATGATAGTATATGTCTCCCCCTCGATCCCGTCCATCAGAGTTTTGGTCATCATGGCTAACCTAGTATGGATCCTATCCCTTTGGATCGGGAATACCAGCATGCCTAAGAAACACATAATAAATACGAAGACCCTACAATGAATCAACCTAAAGAAGTGATTGAGAACTCATCATCAAAAATATGATAGGAACTGATGTGACCGTATCTTTCATAAAGGAACTCAAAAGGTATGTAGGAGTCTTTAAGGCATTTCAAGTTGTCATTCTTCTTTAGCCCTACCATTTTCAGAAATCCCCTATTAGTGCGATTTTTAGGTGCCAACAGATTAGTACTATCCCCAGGTAACCCGGCAAATCCTCCTATCTCTTCTAGAAGAGGTGTCATTTCTATGTTCCCAAAATGGAACACAACCCTTTCCTTGTTCCAAAACATAGTTGCACCTTCGATCAACATTTTGTTGAGCTGAAGATCCATTAGAGAAGACAAGTTTCCTAGGACTAGTTTCACATGGTTTTGGTCACATGAAGGAAGATCCCTCCACCAATCTAGCAAAATTGAGGGTGTGCTAACCATACTGAATCTGGGGACGTCGTGCCTCATTTTATGCAAAAAAAAAAGAGTTAGGCCCTTTCCCCCTCTAGGTTCGTCTATTTATCAGTAATGATTAGCACATTGACACTTATTTCTCCAAATTAATGCATATAATTGTGGTTACGTCCGTTGGGATTATGTAAAACCCGATGGACTTTTGACAAGGCTTGTCTTAAATGATTATTATGCGGACAACATATTAACCCGACTAGGTTTAACCATGATGCATGTACAATTTATCAGAGTAAGGCTTCTATAGAGGTCTAGACTGGGACCCTCAAGCGGACAACTTGAGGGGGAAAGGCACGGAACCGTCGAACGCACTGCTGATCTACTAGTTTTACCGCAAATACGCCTTTCCGAATTTAAAGGGTGATATATATGAAGAACGCAAACACTCATCAAGCGTTGTTGTAGGATTAACTACGCACGAGTGGACTATGATGTTGAGCATGATTTATGCAGCAATAAATAGCATGTTGTCATATATTTGCACGTAAGAAATGATAAATGCGGTATTTAAATAATTGAAAGACAATTATAGAAAAGAAAACAAAGAAACAAGTTAGTTTTAGGAAAGAATCATAAATTCTTGAAAATAGACAGTTAAATTCAAATAAGGGGAAGGGTACGTGGGATAGAGCATGCTTGGACTAATTCACAAAAGATAAGTTTGTTATGGTAAGAGCCTAAAAATCTCCCCAGCAGAGTCGCCATGATGTCGCGCCCCCTTTTTTCCCTTTTTGACGGGGAAGTGCGGGTTTCGACATTCATGGGGGAAACAACTTGTTTCCTTTTGGGAATTGGATATTTTGAAGAGTCGCCACCTAACGGATTATGGTGCGTTAGGGTACCTTAAGCAATTAACTCATGGACTAGTTTGCATTACCAGAGATTTAGGGTAAGAGCTCGAAATAACCTTGAGGGGAAGGTGTTAGGCACCACTCGCGGTCCACAACTATGGGTCCCGACCGAACTTAAACTATGTGAATTAGTCATTTTAACAAATAAATAGTTTTAACACGTACTTACAAGTAAAGACATGTTTTGACATTCTAAGAACATGTATGATTCAAGTAATGAAACAGGGAAAACACTTGAACAAGTTGCATATTTATAATGAAAAGTAAATTTATTTAAAAACTGGAGTTAGGAAAGAGGGGTCCTAGGTTGGTTAGCCTACAGGATCATACCCACAGAATGCCCGGTAATCACTCCTGAATGAGGGGCTACACGTGATATTAGCGCGTAGTCATCATATCTTTACTACCAATTCCCTCCCCTTGGTCATAGCCTAAAGTATTCTAGAAACCTTTAAAGAATCCTACGTGTGCACTACCCGTCCCTTCCTTGTGGCCCTGAAGGTATTTAGGACCACTAATTTAGGTAGTTCTAGACCATCCTAAAGTACTAAAAGGAGAAAAATCTAGGAGTCAATCAAAATAGTTAGGACTACATTTAAAGAGGGAACAATTAAAGGCTCAAAATTACCTCCACAAATAGAATAAGTAAGTGCACGTCTCAAACAATAGTTTCAGGTATTTAAGAGAAAAACTTAGAGCATGACATCTAGGCAAGCAGAGAATATGCAGTACTGAATTTGGACCAAAGTGTCAAAGAACTGAATCCTACTTGCCTACTGATTCTTTTAAACCTGTTGATTATGAGCAGTCACAGATAATAGAACACAAGTTTACATTTGCAGGACTCTTAATCATCCTATAGGCTTGCCTAGGCGCGTAATAGTGATATCCTAGGAACATGATATCTATTATTGATTAAGAATGCAACGAAATAGCAAACAGTTTTTTTTTGTTTTTAACGGGAGTTTAGATCCTATAGGTATGTTCTCTGGTAATATTAATTGAGGCAGCGTTGGAAACTTATTAAAAGAGCAGACAGATTAATTAACTAAACCGATTCAGAAAAAAACATGAATTAAACTAATTTTCTAACCAAACTGGTTTTAAGTCCTATAGGCATGATTTCTAATCAAACATAATGTGAAGCAAACAGAATTCATTTGACCAAAGTGAAACCCCTATAGGCATGATTTCTATTAAAGCTGATTTTAACTCCTATAGGCATGGTACCTAATTGTTAAAAGCTGATTTAGATCCTGTAGGCATGGCTTCTAATTGTGTGGAAGTAAAGCAAATAGAACTTATTTAAACCAAAGCAGATTCTATAGGCATTCTATCTAAAAAACACATTTGAATCAACATGGACCCTATAGGCATGGTATCTACCCAATTTTATCCACAATATACAACTACCCTCCCTTTTTTACTATTCACCCTACTGTTTGTTTACAATTAATTATTACAGGCCAAGAATTGAATGAATTACAATAGAACAAAAATTAAGCTATAGGGAGCCTGAAGTAGGCCCAAAATAATTTCCAAGCCTCCAGTAGTCTCAAATGACCAATAGTTCCATAGCCAATTTCATGTCTAGGTGTGTCAGAGTTCCCTAAGGACCTCAAGGATCCCGGGTAGTGCTCACACCTAGACTTTTCTCAAATAACAACTGAATATTGTGCAATATGGAAGTACCAGCCCTGATATGCCAGAGTTCAAAGAGACTCAAGGGTCTCTAAGCAGTACACATACCAGAGGGGCAGGACCTAGTATTCTAGAAGTAAGCGAAAGTGCATAATGGTTTGAAAGAGTTTAAACGAAAGGTCTTCGGATTGAAATTTTTTTCTGAAAAACCATTAGTGATAAAACAGTCTGAGGAAAGTGTAAAGAAATAATTTTGCAATCAAAACAAACAGTTTTAGGGAGTACTTTGGCAAGCAGCCTTCACACAAGGGAAGATGGATTGGGAACATAAAGAGTACACCTTAATGGAGAACACAAACAACAGAATACAGAGAGTTTTGAGGGGGTTCTGTAGAACTAGTAGTTAGAATGAAGGTCATGCAACAAAGATCACATCAGAAACATGTTGGAGCCATTCTAGGGAGAGCAACTAACTTAGCAGGAGTGAGGCCGAACAAGCAAAGACTTAGATGAGCATGCTAGGCAAATATTAACAAGTGGAGGCATGCTAATTACATAGAAGCAGAGTTAAGGCATGCTAGATAAACAATATCAGTCAAACAGGCTAGTTACATATGTAGACATGCTAAACAGGATAGCAAACAAGCAAGTAAAGTGAACACATGCTAATCATAGGTTTGAATAGGCAGTATTAGGCATGCAGAGTAAGCAGTAAACAGAGGCAAGAATGGACTGAAGCTATATGGGCTAAGGCAGTAAGTAAACACATAGGTTTTGATTCTTAAAATTAATCAGAAGCATAGCTAGTTAAAGAATGAGAAACATAAGATGTGAGAAAGGTATTGTGCAATTTCCAGCCTCGGCTTGCAGCCGGCTAGAACAACAGAGATCACAAGTAGCAAGGAGAGCAGAGAGAGCCTTTTTAGAGTGTAAAAGTGGTAGTTTTGAACTATTGTTCGTGTCCAGAAGTTAAAATAAGAGGGAGTTTATATAGTAATCAAGAGTTAAGTAAATAAGGTAAAGCAATCAACAATCAGTAATCAAGGAATTTCAGAATCAATTACACGAAGATTCAGCATAGTTATCTCCCTTAATTAAGGAAAAATCAACCAATGGTAATGACAGGGACTAAATAAAGCAACAGGTTCAATCAGACCAAGTAAAGAAGTAAGAATCAGAGATCTTATTAAGGAAGGAGTTCAAATTAAACATAGAACTTCAAAATAGAGAGTCAAGGGTTTAATTAAGGAAAGGAATCATGCAAAGAGTCAGCAAGTATCACAGACAATTTTAAATAAGGCAAGAAAGGAAATTGATTAATCGAGAATCCAAATTAACACTGATTTAAGGGTGAAAATATAAGTTTACCATGAATAGGCAAAAAAATGAATATAGACACATATAATTAGTGGAAAAGTCGAACCAAAAACCTTAGTAAAGGCACAGTTGGATAAAAATCATGAGATATCGAATTAGGCTAAAGAGAAATCACAAGAACTAAAGCAAGGACAAAGTCAACACACAAGTAACTCAGAAACCAAACAAAAATGTAAAAAATTGGGCTTTTAGTATAAACGAGTTAAGGTTAGAGCAAATCTTACGAAATCAGTCAAGACACATAAGAAGCAAAAGATCAAACACTCAAAACTATCAAACATTTTTAGAAAAGAAATTTTCGGGAAACCCTAGTTTAGGAAAGTGGAAAACCATTCAAAAATCAGAAGGTCCTTGTAAAAATCAAAAGGTCCTTGTAAAAATCAGAAGGTTTTTTTGTAAAAACATCATATGAAATAGGTCCAAACATCTCCAGTCTGTACAGATCTATGATGTTCAGAAGAAAGAATTTAGGTTTTTCGAGAAGAACAACACAGAGGTGAAGAAGCAAACTTAGAAACCCATAGATCTAAGGCGATATAGGAAGATCTTACTCGAAATCAAACCGGAATAGCCGGAGATAGGCGAGAAAGGTCCATAGATCCAAGTAGGTTAACCCTCGTCCCTTGAGGACCCTGAAGATAGTGATACCAGTACAAGAGAAACCATTAGAGGCCTGGGGGTGGTGAGAAACCACCATGGGTGGCCATAGATGAGTGACGGTGAGGTTCAATTAGGGTTTAGACTTGAGAGCATTTGAGAGATGAGAGGATTAGGTGATAGCGGGGAGGTGAGGGAAATGGGAGGGTTTGGGGGTGTCATTAGGTTTAATTTTGGAAGGGGAAAATCTGGACCGTTGATCAAAACGATCAACGACCGGGATTTGTCCGGGTATTGGGTTGGGGCAGATGATTATTGGGCCTGGAGTTTCTAGGCTAGTTTAAGGGGTTACAAATTAGGCTAGTATTGGGTTGGTTTGGGTAGCTTTAGGTCCGAAATTAAATAAAAATGGGGCCAGATTTTACATACCCATTTTTAATTAATAAAATAATTTGTAAAATGACAAATAAAATAGTACAAATATTATTTGTGCATAAAAAATGGTTAAAAATAATTATTTAACACTGTAAAAATATATAATTTATTTTTTGCATGAATATGGCAATTATGAGTATATATGGGCTATTATTGCAAATGTGCAATTCTTTCCTTTAAAATGCAAATGTATTTATGATAAATATGTTAAAGTATTTAAAACCTAACCATGGTGTCAATGATGAAATTAAATGATAAATAAAATAATTTGCGATGCAATTAACGAATATTTATATAGTAAAATATAGGAATAAATTGCTTTAAAACTCTTTTAAATTATAAAAAATTATGAAAAACGCGTGTATATGTCTTAAAACCAAGTGATGATGCATATGCACTATTTTGGAAGTATATATGTATATTTAAAAAAAATATGAGGGAAATATTTGGTATAAACAATGAGTCATTAGACTATGTTGTAATTCTAAACTCTTGTTCCGCTAAACAGTAACCGTATGAAATTTTTGGAAACTTAACTATGGTTTAAGGGTTGTAATATGAAATGAACTAGCGATGTTATATGTACGATCTTCCCTACTGTCTAACTAAATGAAAGCATGGTTTCTTGATCATAGTGAGTTGGGTAGAAGGTGTCCAAAAAGGCTTGCTCAGTTGGGTTCACTCGATTGAGGTCCGGTCATGCCTTCCGAGGTTGGGGCATGACAGGTACCTGCGAACAGGTCAATGTCTTTCATTTTTTGGAATTGAAGGTCCAATTGAGAGTCAAGTTGGAGAGGAATAATAATATTAACGATAGAGGGTTCGGATTCCACATCAACATCCTTTGTTTTGTTTTTTCTTAGGGCCTCCATCGAAGAGAAGGCCAGAGTTTCTGAGGGCAACATTATTAGAAGATATGATGATGGTAAGAAATTTGAGTAGTGAAATTGTACTGAGAAAGAGGAATTTCATAGTAGGATTCTAAGGAGATTCAAATAAGAAGAAGGATTTGTAAAAGTGATGAGTAGTGAAGAAGTTTATAGATGGAAAAAAATTGTGTTCATGATTACCTCGAAAACGGACAGAAATATTTGCTGAATCATGCAAAAACACGTGTTCGGGTCATTAAATGCGAGCATCCTTTCAAGTGTCAGAAATGGTTTAGGAACTTTTCTGCCAAGAAAAAGGGTATTATCCACTTCCTGGTAACACGAAGTTATGTCATCAAAAAGCAGGGGGACTATCCGTATGGAGTAAAATTAGTTAGCAATAGTTGGACGAGTAACAACACGACACGTGGAACTAAAGATAGGTAAGATGTGAGTCAACAAATAGCTAGCACCGGATACAAGTATGTGACTGGTGCTGAGCGAATCCTGAAGGCATCATATCCGAAGATAAATATTTAAAATTAAGACATCGGTTGGAAAATACAGCATTCAATGAGTAGCCGTTATAAGATATCTCTGTATTTATGATCAACCGTTATGCAGCCATCAATGGTGGTTTTATTATCAAGAGGAGCTTGATTTGGGGATCTTGTCTCCCTAAATAGAGCTATAAATGAGAGAATTAGTATCCATTGTAGGACACGAAAATGTTATGTATGCAAAAGCTAAAATCAGCTCTCGTTTTATAAGACTGCTCTTTTACTTTGTTCTTACTATTGTTCTTGTTTCTGCTACCGGAGAAGCTAAATTCATAGCCAGACTCGTATTTCCTTTAAGTTCATTTAATAATTTTATTTATGTTCTTATTTATTATATTTCTCGGTCAAATTAAGTTACTTGTTTATAAACCACGTTACAAATTCAACTGTACCATTTTACGGGTAAATAATATGCACTCTAATCGTTTGACTCATACAAATGAATTTGATAACTATACTAATGATTCCTCTAACAATTATATTCTTACAAAATGATAATAATGTCATTATTGACCAAAAGGTTGCGATTATTAAGCTAGTGTTTGCACATAGATTTGATTGAAACTTGAA
Organism: Nicotiana sylvestris; assembly: GCF_000393655.2. Taxonomy (NCBI): domain Eukaryota; kingdom Viridiplantae; phylum Streptophyta; class Magnoliopsida; order Solanales; family Solanaceae; genus Nicotiana; species Nicotiana sylvestris. The sequence continues at coordinate 83,283,207 of NC_091067.1, forward strand.
AAAAAGTATTTGAAATTGTGTTGAAAAATAATTTTTGGAAGTTGAAGTTGTCTTTGGACATGCATTTTATTTGAAGAAAGTTAAAGTTTTATTCTCCACTCTCATTATCTAGGAGAGTTGACACTATAACATCTAACCTCAAATAAAAATTTAAAGGAAAAAAAGATAGAAGAAAACAAATCAAACATATATATATATATATATACCAACATTCTCGAGTCCAAAACCTTTTTGATATTTTTTTGGACAAAAAACACTTTTATACTGCTTAAAAAAAAGGTAATTAAATGAGTAAAACGCAGTACTATACTGCAAACTACGTTAACGGAAATTAGTCCGTTAAAGTAAAACGCAGTACCATACTGCGTTTTACTTTAATTTTTTTTTTGTAATTCGCAGTACCGTACTGTGTTTTACATCAATTTTTTTTTGTAATTCGCAGTATAATACTGCGTTTTATAAAGTTGTTCGCAGTATTATACTGCGTTTTACTCTGGTTTTTGGCCCACCAATAATGAACTGACATAACAATAATTCAATACATAAAACTTAGTATTGTACTGCGTTTTACATTCGGACTTGCCTTATTTAAAGGCGTTTCAATTTTATGAAAATTCATTCAATCTTCAAACTTACGTTCATACTTCTCTCTTCTTCTTATCAATCATTTTTTTACAATGTCTGAAGTGGCAAAAATAAGGGTTTCACTATATTGGGGGGGGGGTGAGGTTGTGTTGGAGAATAACTCTGTGAGGTATAGCTCACCTCCACAATGTCATGTTAAATTGCCGCTTACTATGGAGTACGATAAATTGGTATCGTTGTTACGTAAAAAAATGAATGAGAGGTGGCGTTCTATTAACCTTAAAATAACCGGTAGATTTTCATATTCAGTGACTCCGCAAGGGTTTGCTTATTATTCTGAGTTTAACATCGAGGATGATGAAACTCTTAGAGATTTTTTGCGGATTCCGGATGAATACAGGGAATTTATTGTAATAAAATTATTGGAAATGTACGTCAAGGTGGAAGAAGTTCTCAATAATGAGGGCGTGCATAGTAGGGATAACCCCCAGTCATAGGGTGGTTATTCTGGAGCAGTTTTTACCGGACAGATTGCTGATGAAAGAGCTTGCCTTGATTTAAACTTGTCACCACCAGCGAATGAGCAGCTGCAAAATAATTTTTCGACTTTATATAATCAACAAGACGACTGGTAAACTTCAATTCCGTGGGTGCTTTAGCGATGTTTATTTTATGTTTTAATTGGATTTGTATTAACACTCATATTTTTCATAGGGGGTACCGTCCGGATACGAATTTTACAAGTTATGACCCCGCCCTTAGTTGGAATATGTGTATTTCTGGAGTATTGGACCACGGTGGTCCATCCGGGAGTCATCACCAACAAGCAAATATCCATCATGAAACGTCAAGACAGTACGACTTGTAAGTAAAGTGATATAGCTATATCTAAAGTATTTATCTAGTTGGGTATATTATCATTTTGTTATTTTTGTGCAGTGAAAACGAGATTCTTGAAGCTCCTAACCTCACACAGTTGCCCATAGACAATGTATTTATTCGTGATTTGGCAGATGCACAGAGTCAGAAAGATGATAGTGATTATGACAACAATGCGGATGAGTCTGGGGATGACACACCCTTCCATGATGAGAGTGATGATGAGGAGGAAGTGAATGTTGAACCTGAGCTGACGAGGGAGCATGTTCCTCCACCTCCCGCTAGATCTAGAGTGTACGAGTCTCACGTTCCATTTCATGAGCGGAATATTCCCTACCTTGATAATTTGCCAAGCATGCCGAACGTGGATGCCCTCACAAGGGATGATGATGAATTTCGGTCAGCGATGTGGGATGAGTCTAGACCAGCTATTCTGACAAAGGGCATGTATTTCCCTGATAAAGCTCGCTTAATTAGGACTGTAAAAATCTACAGTATAAGAGAGTGCCATGAGATGACAGTAAGTGAGTCAACTACGGAGAAATACAAGGTTGTATGCCATAGAGACTTTATGGGTTGTCACTGGAGGTTGCGTGCCACCAAGAAGAAATCAGGTTTGTGGAAAGTGGGTAAATTTATTAGCGAGCACAGATGTGAAATGGACACATACAATGAGAATCACTTCAACTTGGATGTGGACTTGATTTCTCTTGTCTTGATTCCATATTTGGAAGTGTCCATTAGGTTCAAGATTAAAGAGTGTATTACAGCCGTCCACCAGGAGTATGGTTGTACTATAACCAAAAGAAAGGCATATCTCGGTCGCAAACGTGCCTTTGAACTTATTTATGGCGACTGGGATAAGTCTTTTTCAAATCTGCCCAGGTACATGGCCGCACTGCAACACTTTAACCCCGGGACTGTTGTTGAATGGAGGCGTGAGCGGAGTCCGGACAGACCCGAATATATTTTCAACTATGTGTTCTGGTCATTTAAACCAGCAATTGATGGTTTTGTGCATTGTCGTCCTGTTATTTCCATAGACGGTACTCATGTCTATGGAAAGTATGATATTAAGCTTTTGATTGCAGTTGCAGTAGATGCCAACGGGCAAATATTTCCACTAGCTTTTGCCATATGTGCCAACAAAAGTGAAGAGACATGGACGCATTTTTTGAACCACTTGAAGCAGCACATTGTCAAACAGCGTTCAGGTATTTGTCTAATATCAGATCGTCATGGTGGTATTTTAAGTTCTGTACGTCACTTGCCTGAATGGCAGGAACCATATGCATACCACCGTTACTGTGTGCGTCACCTGAAGGCCAATTTCCAGAAGAAATATCCTGACAAGGCATTGCATGACTTAATGTGGATGGCTGCAACTGAGCACCAGCAGTGCAAATTCACGAGGCGCATGGAAGCGATCCGGCAATTAGAACCACGAGCCTATATTTGGTTGATGGGGCATGAGCTTCACATGGGGACATTACATGCTGATGGCGGAAGACGATGGGGAGCCCTCACTACAAACATGTCAGAGTCATTCAACGGCTTGTTGAAGTCTTCCCGTTGACTGCCTGTCACTGCCATGGTCCGCATGACATTCAAACAGAGTGCGGAGAGGTTTGTTGAAAGGCATGCAGCTGCATCAGCATTGATGGACAGGGGTGTTCAATTTATGCCAATACCCATGAAAAGATTTGAAAGGTCCAGGAGGCGAGCACAGTGGTATTCATTTATTCAGTACGATCATGAACAGGGTGTTTTTGAAGTTAAGACCGCTATCCGCGAACATCGTGGGAATAATCTACAGACGGTGAATGAAAATAGAAGGTTATGTTCATGTGGGAAATGGACCATCTACCATATGCCGTGCGCACATGCGTTGAAGTGCTTTCAACAAGTTGGATATGAGGCAACAAAGTATATTGATAGGCAATACAGTGTTGTTGCATACGTAGACACGTATAGTGGGAAGTTGCAACCATTAGGTGCTGAGCATTATTGGCCGCCAGAACCTTTTAAGATGGTATGTAATAAGGACTATTTGCGCAACCTGCAAGTGCAAAAGAGAACGCGTATATGGAACCAAATGGATATTGGTGACACCGTTTATGCACGTAAATGTGGCATATGCTCGCAAACAGGACATGACCGTTGTAAATGTCCTTCAGGTGGTGTGTGTGGCGGTGGTAATCTGGCTCCTGGTGCAAGTTCTTCGAATGTACCCAACTATCAAGGATACCCCTAGTCTTTTATTTTGTTTTTTTTTTGTAATACGTGTTTGTACTTGTTTATGTTGCAATATATATCAAATAAAATTATGTTCCACAATTTGGAATAAGTGAAGAAAAAGCTGTTTAATTGTAGGAAAATGTAAATAAAACATTACTACAACACAAATACAAACATAACAAGACAACATAATAAAAATACATGAAATATGAAAAATACACTAAACACATACATGCCAATGTTTAGTCCCGGTTGCCATTTATTCTCCGCTCCAACCACTTAAATCGTTCTTCCATTCGTTCTTTTTCTTCTTCTACCTCTTTCAGTTTCGCCTTCACCTCCGCAAGTTCCCGTTTATATTTTTCTTTTCGTTCCTTTTGTGTTTCACAATTCCATTGTGCTTTCCATTTTTCTTCTCCCACCTCCTTTAGTTTCGCCCTCATTTCTACAATAATTCTATCGCTTTCTCTTTGTGTTTCCCGTTGGCATAAACACATATTATGAAGAAACTGTAGTTGTTCTCTGTAGCATTCCTGATAACATGGTTCATCAACCCATTCCTCAAAATCACAAATAGGTTCGCCGGGAACCTTGTATAACTGGTTCATACAGCACCAATAGCGGCGTCCAACTTCACCACCGTCCCAACAATTTTGCATCGAGCATTCTTTTCCACAGTTGCACTTTGGTGGACGAAGAGGTTGAGCCATTTAATGAAATATTTGCTTTTAGTAAAAAAAAACCTTACTTTTAATGAAATATTTGCTTTTACTAATTTTTGAGCACACAAAATAACTACAATGATGCCGTTATTTATAGGCGAGACAAAATACATAAAGCGTGGTATAGTACTACGTTTTATGGAGTTATCTTGTCGTTTTGAAAAAGATGAAAACCATGTGAAAAAGCTGGTTTATTGCAGAAAAATTTAATACATAAAGCGTGGTATAATACTGCATTTTATGTAGTTGTCTTGTCGTTCTGAAAAAGATGAAAACCATGTGGAAAAAGCTGGTTTATTGCAGAAAAATTTAATACATAAAGAGTGGTATAATACTGCGTTTTATGGAGTTGTCTTGTCGTTCTGAAAAGGATGAAAACCATGTGAAAAAAGCTGGTTTATTGCAGAAAAATTTAATACATAAAGCGTGATATAGTATTACGTTTTATGGAGTTGTCTTGTCGTTCTGAAAAAGATGAAAACCATGTGAAAAAAGCTGGTTTTAGTTATCCTTTGTGCAGTGATGGTTTTAGTTCTACTGTTTGTTTTTGTGCTACGTTTGCAATGTTTGTGTTTCTTGTGTACTGTTTAAGTAAAACTGCTGTTCAAACGCAATTAAAATAAAAATATTGTTAAAAGATAATTGTTATCATTATTTACATAATGCACTATTTACACAAACTAAAAACTTAAGTAAATCAGTGAGTCCCGCAGCCTGTGTGCTTCAGTGCTGCTGCTGGCCTGAGTCGCATCCCCTGTCGCTCGGGTACACTGAATAATTATGTACGGGTTTCAGGCTCGATATTTGAGGCCCGGTAGCACCGAGTTATCCTTAATTATTATGCGTGTTAATTTCAACATTTTTAGAATTGTGCCTGTTAGCTTAATAAATTAAATAATTAATTATGTTTAAAATTGGACTGAATAATTATGTATGGGTTCCAGGCTCGATATTTGAGGCCCGGTAGCACCGAGTTATCCTTAATTATTATGCGTGTTAATTTCAATATTTTTAGAATTGTGCATGTTAGCTTAATAAATTAAATAATTAATTATGTTTAAATTGGACTGAATAATTATGTACGGGTTCCAGGCTCGATATTTGAGGCCCATAGCACCGAGTTATCCTTAATTATTATGCGTGTTAATTGCAACATTTTTAGAATTGTGCCTGTTAGCTTAATAAATTAAATAATTAATTATGTTTAAAATTGGACTGAATAATTATGTACGGGTCCCAGGCTCGATATTTGAGGCCCGGTAGCACCGAGTTATCCTTAATTATTATGCGTGTTAATTTCAACATTTTTAGAATCGTGTCTGTTAGCTTAATAAATTAAATAATTAATTGTGTTTAAAATTGGACTGAATAATTATGTATGGGTTCCAGGCTCGATATTTGAGGCCCGGTAGCACCGAGTTATCCTTAATTATTATGCGTGTTAATTTCAACATTTTTAGAATTGTGCCTGTTAGCTTAATAAATTAAATAATTAATTATGTTTAAAATTGGACTGAATAATTATGTATGGGTTCCAGGCTCGATATTTGAGTTAATTTTACAACATATATTAATTTGTTACTTTTGTAAGTTTATTGTTATAAATTAAATAATTAATTTTGTAAAGTGTAATTGGAGTTACTACATACTTAAACTACATAGACTCTACGCTAAAAGGCTCTACATTTTACTACGCTAAAAGGCTCTATATTTTACAACACTAAAAGGCTCTATATTTTACTACACTAAAAGGCTCTATATTTTACTACACTAAAAGACTCTATATTTTACTACGCTAAAAGGTCAATATTACATATAAAAACAACTAACATAAAATACAAATATGAACAACAAACAAAATAAATAATATTAATTTTTTAACAATACAAATAATTTATCAAATTTTAATAATTTTTTGTACCAAAGCTAATAAATCAATCCGGGTATAAATAAGATACAAATTTAAACACAAACATAACACAAATTAACATGGAAACACATTAAACAATACAAATATGCATGTACTATACGAGTTTCGACATAAACAAAATCGAAATACCTTGATTTAAGTTTTTTGAATTTGATTGAAATCGAATTTTTGCACCCGAAAGAAGGAATCCAAAGTTTGTCTTGTATGTGGGACCAAATTTTGTCGCGGGTTGGGGGAGGGGGGGACCAGAACAATCGAAATTTTTAAAGGAGAAGGGGTTGCGTTCAGTGGTCCAAGGAAGAAGAAGGGGCTGCATTTTATAAAGCTGTTCGCAGTATTATACTGCGTTTTAGGTAAAACGCAGTATAATACTGCGAACAACTTTATAAAACGCAGTATTATACTGTGAATAAAACAAAAAAAATTGATGTAAAACGCAGTACGGTACTGCGAATTACAAAAAAAAAATTAAAGTAAAACGCAATATGATACTGCGTTTTACTTTAACGGACTAATTTCCGTTAACGTAGTTCGCAGTATAGTACTGCGTTTTACTCATTTATGTAACTTTTTTTTAAGCAGTATAAAAGTGATTTTTGTCCAAAAAAAAAACATCAAAAGCGTTATGGACTCCAACATTCTCCATTACAGGGGATCGGACTAGCATGGGAATACGATCCTAGGATCAGGATTTAGGAATATCAATCATATCATCATTCTGGATTATTAAATTTATGAACTTCAAAATATGATGAATAGTGTTTAAAGTAAGCATCTTTAAGTTTTACTTTTCGTGCCACTCTTCTAAAATTTTCCGATCATATAGTAGCATTTGCTTCATTACCTTTTCTGTTAAGCTAAATATATATAAATTTCGAGGGTTAGCTCAATATATAGTCCGATAATGCAACTTTCCGAGATCATATTAATTTATATTACGAGAGATGCAATAAAATTGATTGATATACAAGATAAGGCCTAAAGGATCTAGTACTACATTCTCACATTTATAATAACAGTTAAAAGATTATAAGAAACAGTGTGTGTTCATATTCGCTATTGATGGGGTCTACACCCATTAATAGAAAAAGAAAAAAAAAAGGAGAAATCAGACACCAAAACAAGTTTTGCTCAAATCTATTTTGGTCACAACTTACAAGAATACAAGTTGGAAAATTGCAAGCAAAGTTGCCGTAAGACAACCATTCCTACTTGTTGGAGGAACGACCAGTTTTCCTAAAATATGGAACTCTTGGCTTCTTCATTTCATCACACCGAGAAAGAAGCAACACAATAATTGCAGAGAGCATTTTCAGGCATTGTGAGAAATAGACTATGTAGAAAAAACAAAAAATGTGAGCGATATTGTAGTAATGTGAGATTTTTAAAAAAGAGTTACTTCTTTTGAGTGTATAGTGGTTCCTGGAGTATTTACTCTAGATTACGGAGTGTAAATTCCTCATTATAGTGCATTAGTTTGCTCCTTTAGGGCCCGTAGTTTTTTTCCTTATTTGAAATGGGTTTTCACATTAAAATATTTGTGTCCTTCTTATTCTTGTTGCTTATCGTATCTCGGTCCTACATTATTATTCCATTGTTACTACAGTAAATATTATTTCTTTGGGGAGATTTATTCCTAACAACTGGTATCTGAGCACATGTTCTGCTCGTTTATAGAAACAATATTCATGGTCGGTAGTACTATACTCGGTAAAATATAAAATATCCGGAGTGAAGTATGAGGTAGTAACATTCAATGGAGATAGTGATTTTCCAATATGGCAAAGAAGGATGGAGGATCTACTCATCCAACAAGGATTCCACAAGGTATTAGATAGTGATGCCAAGAATCTTGATGCCATGGAAGCCGAGATTGGGCTGACTTGGATGAAAAGGCTACTAGTGCAATCGGGTTACACTTACTGGACAGATGATGTGGTAAATGACATCATTGATGAAGACACTGCATATTGTATTTGGATAAGGTTGGAAAGCCTATACATGTCTAAAATGCCGACAAATAAATTGTACCTGAAGAAGCAATTATATACCCTATATATGGGTGAAGGTACAAATATTTTGTCACATTTAAATGTACTTAATGGACTAATCACACAACTTGCCAACCTCGAAGTAAAGATTGAGGAAAAGGATAAAGCTATCTTTCTCTTTAACTCATTACCATCTTTGCACAATAATTTATCAACACCCATCATGCACGGTGAAACCACTATTGAGTTGAAAGACGTCACATCAGTTCTTCTATTCAGTGAGAAGATGAGAAAGAGCCTGAAAATCAAGTACATGTTCTCATCATAGAAAGTAGAGGCAGGAGTTACCAAAGGATTTTGAGCAACTATGGTACATCCGGAGGTCGTGAAAAGTCCAAGAACCGATCCAAATCCAGATCCAAATCAAAAGCTAGAAATTGCTACAATTGCGATAAATCGGGTCACTTCAAAAGAGATTGCCCAAAATTTAAGGAAGGGCAAAGGAGAAAGCAGTAGCCAGAATAATGATGACAACGCAACCGCTATGGTGCAAAACAATGATAATGTTGTTCTCTTTATAAATGAGAAAGATGAATGCATGCTGTCACACCTCCTTTTTACCTTACACCCCGCGAAGGGTATAAATAAAGGAGTTTTTCCAATTAAAGGACAATCAAAACGGGATTTATTATTTAATTCAGAGTCTCCACTTAGGAGATTTATGGTGTCCCAAGTCACCGGTTGAATCCCGAATCGAGGAAAAATTGACTCTGTATTACAGTCCGCGAACCAGAAATTCGGATAAGGAATTCTGCTAACCCGGGAGAAGGTGTTAGGCATTCCCGAGTTCCGTGGTTCTAGCACGGTCGCTCAACTGTCATATTCGGCTTATTTATCTGATTTTAATACATGTTGAACCTATGTACAAATTTTAACTGTTTAACGCTTTTATTATTATTATTATTTTTTAACGGGAATTGCGACATTGTAAAATACATCTCGAACCACGTTAAATCAATGCACCCGTGGTTATCGACACATTTCGACTCCGTCGAGATTTGGATTTGGGTCACATAAATGTACACCCGGGTTTAAGAAAGTAAATTATTAAAAGCGCGCCTAAAGTGACTAGCGCGTTATTATCTTTGGGGAGGGCCGTGAAATTCACTAAACGACCCATCCCGAATTCTAAATGTTTTATTTTTAGCCAATTACTGAGAGCCTCGCAATTTACATGTTTTATCCGGCGAGACTCGTCTCATGTTTTATTTAAAGGTCCATGCTAAAATGACTACGATTTTCTATATATATTTTTTCTGAAAAAAAAAGAAAATCCTAATTTTATTATTAATACTACTACCACTACTACATTTGGGGTTGTTCAGGTCACTACTAGAAATATGATTTTTGCCAAAGATGCGAAGCGACTGATTAAACCAATTGATTCAAGTTAGCCTTACTAGATCAATATTCAAAACACCCAATATTTTGAAGCTATGATATGAAAATGTTATTAGCAAACAAATGTCAAAAGGATGTCTTTGAATTAATGCCTATATCCTAAATGACAACCAGTTTCTACTTATCACTACACGTGAAAGATGTAAATCTCACATTTTGTCTCATGCTTCAAACTATTCTGGTTTTTTTCAATATTTAAACCATATGGATAAATCATCTTACATCAAGATTGGTGATTAGCACCAATATGCAGGCTAATTAGCATAAACATACACGTCCAACTTCAGTCCACTTTATACAATCATATATAAATCAAATCTAAACTACACTAAACCATTGCGTCTACATTACTTAGGCATCAACATATAATAGTCCAACTATACAAAGCAGTAGAAATCTACATAGCAGTAGTATACAAAATGTTCTAACTACAATCAGTAAACAAAGAAAAAGCTGAATCAAACTTCAGACTTTCATTTTTATATGTATTCATGCTTCCCCATATTTCAGCTTATAATAGCCAGTGTTACAGTCGTGTACCTGGTATTGGAAACAAAAGAAGAGGAAGATGAGAAACAGCAGATGCAGTAGCAGCACAGCAACAACAACAAACAACAATAGCCCAATAACAGATTAAAACCAGCAAAATCCCGGCAATAACCAATGGAACAGTAACGGGGAAACCCACAACAAACTCAGAAATGCAATGAAACAGTACTTTCTGAGTCTCTATTCTTTAACTCTCAAAGAAGAGCACTTTCAAGAAACCCTACTCTTTTAACTGATTTTCAGCAATCAAAGCAGACTATACTTTCTTACTCTCAAACTCAACTGACCTCCTCAACACTAAAGTCAGCCTATTTTATATATTTTTAATTCTGAATTTTTGATCTCCCAAAAAAATTTCCTCCCTTATCAGTCCAAATGCCCTCCCTTTTATAACCATTACAGACCTGCCCACTCTTTAATAACTTAACTACCCGACCCCCCAGCAAACAAAAATCTGCATATTTCCACTTAAAACTCACTAAGGAATGCTTTTCCATATTTTCAGCCCCAATTCCCTCTCGTTCCTCATTAACTTATTAATTTAAAGACATTTAATACCCCACTAACAAGACACTAACATTAAAATATTATCCTAACTATTCCATTCCCAAATCACCCCTGAAACCCCTTAATATTATTGCCCTAATACAATCTATTAAAACCTTTAACTCTAAAATCTGTTCAAGCTAACAATTATCTAAAACTAACTCTGATTAACAGCTATAACCAATCTTCCTGACAACTGAATGACTAAGGTCGAATTCCAATTGAAACAAAGGGACTGAATTTGAATCAAAATCATATTAACATCACACAGAACCCAACAACATTATTGAAGCTGAAACTTGATATGGGGACTAAGCTAACACAATTCTAAGTTAAACCTATCCACAATGCCGGATCACTGTCACTATAATGACACTGAGCCCTGAAGCTAAGTGTCTACAGATCAACACACACAACATGCGACATTAAACCATTTGACGAACTTACTGGTCTACAAACAAGAACAAATTAATCGACGAAACTATTTATAACCTATGTTATTAATCGACAGATCATAAACTGATGGATACGAGAGAAAATAACGGACAAAAGACGAATTACAATGAACCTAATTTAGGCAAACGAAGAATTGATTAAACTACTCAAACAAACATTGGAATATTTAATCTAACCAGAATCAGAAAAAGAAGTAGAATATATACTGGATTAACTTAAACTAAAAACCTAAAGAAGCGACTAATTACACAGACAAACAAACACATAGAAAAAAGGAAAAGAAGAAGCTAAGAAGAACTCACTGTTCTTTTCTCGGATTTCACCCATATGCCCTTTCGAACTTGAGTTCCAGTTAGTATTATACGTTTATTTCATCAGAAATAGGCTTATAATACTAACCATAACCCGTTCGACCCTGACATCTTCGAAACAGTCTCGAACTGTCGAACCCTAGATCCGCCATTTGATGAGTTTTACTCGGATTCGAGCCCATCTGGTTAGGGATTAGCGACGAGGAGGTAAAGAGGATTATTGGGTGTCATTTTGGGGTTAAGTGGACAAGGTAGGGTTTGGGACAGGGTCTTCGATCGAAGATTCAAGAATCTGTAGTATGATTCGAGGTTAATGGAGTATGGAATCGTGTTGAGGGTGGTTAGGAGGTTCAGGGGTGTTATTTTCACGGCCATCGAAGCCGGCGCCGCCGGGTTTACGGTGAAGGGATGGGGTGGCGGCTATAAGGGTTCCTCGTCTCTGAAAGACGATGATGAACAGGGGTTTGTATTGGGGGGCTAGGTATGAGATTGCATTTATATAGTGGGGGGTGGTTTGATCTTGGCCATTCTATCAAGAGAGATCGAGGGTCCAGATCAATTCACTTAAATCAAACGGTGTCGTTTGGTCTCATTAAGAGACCGGGTTGACCTGGGTTGAAATGGACTGGGTTATGGGGGAAGGCTGGGACCGTTAGATCATTGGGAACGGACGGCTCGGATCAACTTGCCTAAAACGGCATCGTTTCAAATAATGCTGGGTTGAACTGAGTCGTCTGATGGAAACAAATCAACGGCTTAGATCTGAGGCGCCGAAACGACGTCGTTTGGAATGTTTGAGAGACCAAGCTTATTGGACTGGATCGTTTGATATGAGTTGGGCCTGGTTTTGCATTGAAATTGGCCCAGTTCCGATTTGGTCCAATTTTCACTCTTTTTTTTCTTTTTGTTTTCTTTTTCTTTTAATTCCTAAAAACAAAAATTCCTAAATTAAATTGTAAAACCAAGATTATTTTTTAAAAGAAATTAATTAACCCTTAACAATAATTAACACATAAGATCAAATATTGATTAAAATAAAATCACACAATTAAACAATAAAATGACAAAGCTACCAAAATTCATATTTTTGTGATTTTCATTCTTTTAAAAATAGGATATGGTTTAATTAATTCAAAAATGCACAATTAAATCCTAAATATACATGCAACATGTATTTTGGTATTTTTCAATTAATTAAAACAAAATAAACATTCACAGACAAAAATAATTATCCAAAACATTACGCAAAATTCTCAAAATTGTACCCAAAGGAAATTTGTTTTATTTTTCGATTTCTTTTGGAGTAGTTTTCGTGAAACAATAATCACGTGCTCACAGCTGCCCCTCTTTGTCCGAAAACACAAAGACTTTTCGTGCAAAGATAAAGTGAGCGGACACGAGCGATTTTTGCCCATTGGAATACTCCGTGTGAAGCATTTTTGAAAAGATTTAACCGAACCTTTGCTTCAATGGCTTCCTACATATCCCTGGGTAGAAGGGAATCAAGTTAATGTAATTCGGGAAGTTTTGGTAGCTGGGACTACCATGGGACTGCGATGTTGTTGTTACTGCTGTTGCATGCTGTTACTACTGCTTTCCGGCCTCCTTATTACACCATTGCTAGAAAGAAAACAAAAACTAGACTAAACTAATGATTACAGAATCGTATCTATCTTCGACTTGCTCCTATAGTCTTCTTTCTGATTTCTGGAATGGGATTTATGCTAGGGGTATTTTTGTTGTAACCCTCCGCATTACTGACTTCTGACTTGATCTTGAAATGTATTCCTCTGTTCTGCAGGCAGGCTCCTGACTTCAACTCGAACGTGTATTCCTTTGTTCTACAGGCGGGCTCTTGAATCCAATAGCGACTTTGCAAATAAATCAGCCTCTATTCTCCAGGCGGGCTCCTGACTTCAACCGCAACTTTAAAATAAACACCTCCATTCTACAGGCGGGCTCCTGACTCCGTCAACTTAAAATATGACAACCTCCGTTGTACAGGCGGGCTCCTGACTTCAGCTACTTCTTAAAATATAATACCTCCATTCTCCAGGTGGGCTCCTGAGTTCGTCTGCAACTTGTAATGATAACAACCTCCATTCTTCAGTCGGGCTCCTGACTTATTCGACTTAAAATTATAACAACCTCCGTTCTACAGGCGGGCTCCTGACTTCAACAACAACTCTTAAAATAAACACCTTCATTCTACAGGCAGGCTCCTGACTTCATTAACTTAAAACATAACAACCTCCATTCTACAGGCGGGCTCCTGACTTTTCAACTTAAAATATAACAACCTCTGTTCTACAGGCGGGCTCCTGACTTCATCGACTTAAAATTTAACAACCTCCATTCTACAGGCGGGCTCCGGGCTTCTTCGACTTAAAATTTAATAACCTCCATTCTACAGGCGGGCTCCTGACTTCTTCGACTTAAATTTTAACAAACTCCATTCTACAGGTGGGCTCCTGACTTCATCGACTTAAAATTTAACAACCTCCATTCTACAGGCGGGCTCCTGACTTCATCAGCAATTACTTCCCTCAAACTGGTATTTTTCACTTCTCTGAAACCTGCCGGGGATAACACTGCTGGGTAATTATCTTCCTTCTTTAAGACTAGTTACTTTCCTCCTTTTAACAATGGTGGGGATGATACTGATTAAAAGACCACTACCCTTAAAACTTGGGTTATCTTGCTTCTTCCAAGATTGCTTTCTTTAAAACTTGTATTGCCTTCTCCCGTAAACTGCTGGGGATTCCACTTCCTCCAAAACTTGTGTTATCTTCCATCTTTCCCAAGTGGGTATCTGATTTCAAGAAAATTTTCGCAATGAGAGAAAATTTTCTGCCCCAGTTTGATAATCTTCTTTGTGGCCATGTCTTCTCGCTGTCAATAACATTTCCTTTCCATGCTTCAAATCAAAGAAAAATTTGTTAGTTTAAAATGTGGTGAGTGGTCGTGCCACTCCTGCTGGGGATGGTTTTTCCCTTTTTCATTTCCCTGCTTTGCGTTTTATTACAAAACTTGCTGGGGATGATATTATTTGCTAGGGATGATATTCCTGCTGGGGATGGTTTTTCTTTTCTCTTCCTTCCCCGCTCTGTGTTGTCCGATCATCGCGGAACTTGGTCGATAATCTGTCGGAGTTGTTCCTGCATCTTGCAAATCTGCTGGGGATCCTCTTAGAATTTGACCCATAACTTTTCAACTGTTGTTCTTTCTGTTTTTCTCCAACTTCCCCTGGAAATTTGGTCCTCTTGGAATCTAGACCCATTCATCATTTGGTCTTGCGGCAAACTTCTTTTCGCTTTGTCGCCTTATCTTTGGCCCATCCTATCCACATTGTGTTTTTGCACCATCTTGGAAACTGGTAATAAGCTTTGAAAATCCTTTTCAAAAACAAACTGCTGGGGAGATAAAGTCTTTAGACCAAGAAATGAAAAAGTGATGATTTCAAAAGATAGAAAAAGAAGAAATCTTTCTGAACAAATGCTGGGGAAAAGGAAAGAAAAGAACTTATCTGAATGATATAACTGATCCCAACGATCATGTCGTTCATTCCGGATTAATCAACCCCGTCTATTTGTATCAATCAATCTTTCGGATTGCCTCATCTTGCTGGGGATAAACAGGCACTTAACTCTTTGCCAAATGCGGATCCTTTCCGCCAATCTTGTCTTGTCGCCTCACAGCGCCCTTCGAGGGGTTTTCACTGATAAGACTCTCTCATTTTCTCAACTCCCGTCGCTTTATGGTGCCTATGGAGGTTTTCACCGATAAGACTCTCTTGTTTTATTTCTCTCAACTTACGCCGCCTTATGGTGCCTGTGGAGGTTTTCACCGATAAGACTCTCTCATTTTATTTTATTTTTTCCAGCTGGGGATTGGAGTGTTACCGATATGACTCTCTCTGCTGGGGATTCTTTCGGCTATCAATTCATTTCCAGCTTATGATCCTCTTCTCTGCTGGGGATCAGAGTGTTATTCCCGACTTCCATTTGCATGACTTGGCACTTCTCGGATACTGATCGGGAGGTCTTTTTGGACATCAATATGGGTTTTTGTGTATGGCTAAAAGAAAAAGGGTATCAAAAGGTTCAAAATAATTTTGATGAGTAAAACATTACAACTCTTGGAATCAAACTTCCTTCCCAAAATTATAAACTCAACTTCTGCCCCAGTTTTTCTTGCTTGGGGATTTTTTTGTTTTTTGTTACACTATGACCGAGCCGTGAGGCGCCTACGTATCCTTCGTGAGGAATCAGGTCAAACGTATTTCTCAATTCCTTTGTTTTTCTTGTGACTTTTCTTCTGTCTTTATTATCATTATTTTCTCTTCTCTTTTCTTTCATTTTCATTATTGATTCCAAAAGAGGGGTATGAAAGAAGAATTAAAGCTCAAAGGGGGAAGCAAAGGTCAAAGTGTTTGGATAGAATAAAGAATTGCCTCCGTCATTCATTCTCCGATAAATGCCAAGTACAAACAAACAACAATTACAATCAAAAGAAATCATATATAATATCTCTTAACTGCGTCAGAATTGATAGCCATGTCGATGAATCTTCTCTCGACATCTGTTAGACATAAGGCGCCGTTGGATAACACTCTGGTCACTATAAACGACCCTTGACAATTCGGGGCAAACTTGCCCTTTGCTTCGGCCTGATGTGGCAAGATTCGTTTCAGCACCTGCTATCCTACTTCAAATTTCCTGGGACGCACCTTCTTATTATATGCTCTTGCCATCCTCTTTTGATACAACTGGCCATGACATACTGCTGCCAATGTCTTTTCATCAATCAAGCTCAACTGCTCCAATCGGGCTTTGACCCATTCATCATCATCAATCCCAGCCTCAGCGATAATCCGGAGGGACGGAATTTCTACTTCTGCCAGTATCACTGCTTCAGTTCCGTATACCAACAAATAAGGAGTTGCACCTACTGAAGTGCGGACAGTAGTGCGATATCCCAACAATGCAAATGGAAACTTTTCATGCCATTGCCTGGACCCTTCTACCATTTTCCTTAATATCTTCTTTATGTTCTTGTTGGCTGCCTCAACCGCGCCATTCACCTTGGGACAATACAGGGTGGAATTATGGTGTGTAATCTTGAACTGTTGACATACTTCTTTCATCAAACTGTTGTTAAGATTAGTTCCATTGTCCGTGATAATCACTTTGGGGATACCAAATCTACAGATGATATGGGAATGAACGAAATCCACCACTGCCTTCTTGGTTACCGACTTGAAAGTTTTAGCCTCAACCCACTTGGTGAAATAATCGATGGTGACCAGAATGAACCTATGACCGTTGGAAGCTGCCGTCTCAATCGGTCCAATGACATCCATGCCCCATGCAACAAATGGCCATGGTGCTGACATTGTATGCAATTCTGTTGGCGGAGAATGAATCAAATCTCCGTGTATCTGACACTGATGGCATTTTCGCACGAAATTGATACAATCACGCTCCATAGTGAGCCAATAATACCCTGCTCGAAAAATCTTCTTCGCCAATACATATCCGCTCATATGTGGCCCACAAACTCCCGCATACCGCTGTCACACCTCCTTTTTCCGCACCCGCGAGGGTGCGTGGGAGTTTTTCCAATTAAAGGACAATCGAGACGGGATTGGTTTATTTATTTCAGAGTCGCCACTTGGGAGATTTAGGGTGTCCCAAGTCACCAATTTTAATCCCGAATCGAGGAAAAGAATGACTCCATATTACAGTCTGCGTACCAGAAATCCGGATAAGGAATTCTGTTAACCCGGGAGAAAGGTGTTAGGCATTCCCGAATTCCGTGGTTCTAGCACGGTCGCTCAACTGTTATATTCGGCTTGATTATCTGATTTTATACAAATATGAACTTATGTGCAAATTTTAACTTTTTACCGCTTTCATAATTGTTATTATTATTTTCTACAAGGAATTGCAACGTTGTGAAAATATATCCCGAACCGCGTTACAATCAATGTACCCGTGGTCGTCGACACATTTTGACTCTATTGAGATTTGGATTTGGGTCACATCAATGTGCACCCGTGTTTAAGAAGGTTAAATTATTAAAGGTGCGCCTAAAGCAACTAGCGTATTGTTATTTTGGGAAGGCCGTAAAATTCGCTAAACGGCCTGTCCCGAATTCTAAGTATTTTAATATATACATTTAGAGGGCCCCGCAGCTTGTGCATTTTTGTTTGTCGAGGCTCGTCTCATTTTTATTTAAAAGGATAAACCTACAGTGACTATATTTTCCTATTAAGTTCGTCTCTAAAATAAAAGAAAATCTCTTAATTAATTACATGCTAAAAACGTAACTTATTAATTATTAGTTTACGGCTAATGCGAATGGAAAATTGCGACCGAGTTTGTACAAAGAAAAACTGCTTTCATTCTATATTCTATTATTCAATAATACTAAAACGTGAGATTGACACACCATAATATCAAAACAGATTAACTATTCTTTGATTAATTTAAACTAACATTATTAGATGAAGAAGTTATACATATGTGACATCGTTACTAATTTAATCAATCAACTACATTTTTATACAAAGAAAAGAAAATTATATTCAACCACAAATCTAAACAGGAGGAATTCAACAGGAACAAAGCCTGATTAATATTTCATTTTTGCTTCAAGCCGAGATTGTACAAATGTGTACCTGGAAACAGCAGTACAAGAACAAAAGAAGTAGGAGTCAGCAGCAGTAATAACACAGCTGTCACACCTCCTTTTTACGTACCCGCGAGGGTGCAAGGGAGTTTTTCCAATTAAAGGACAATCGAAAGGGGATTTGTTTAATTATTTCAGAGTCGCCACTTGGGAGATTTAGGGTGTCCCAAGTCACCAATTTGAATCCCGAATCGAGGAAAAGAATGACTCCATATTACAGTCTGCGTACCAGAAATCCGGATAAGGAATTCTGTTAACCCGGGAGAAGGTGTTAGGCATTCCCGAGTTCCGTGGTTCTAGCACGGTTGCTCAACTGTTATATTCGGCTTGATTATCTGATTTTATACAAATATGAACTTATGTGCAAATTTTAACTTTCACCGCTTTCATAATTATTATTATTATTTTTTCTTTACAGGGAATTGCAACGTCGTGAGACATATCTCGAACCACGTTACATCAATGCACACGTGGTTGTTGACATATCTCGACTCGGTTGAGATTTGGATTTGGGTCACGTAAATGTACACCCGAGTTAAGGAAAATAAATTATTAAAGGCGCGCCTAAAGCAACTAGCGTCTTGTTATTTTGGGGAAGGCCGTAAAATTCGCTAAATGGCTTGTCCCGAATTCTAAGTATTTTAATATATACATTTAGAGGGCCCCGCGACTTGTACATTTGTTTGTCGAGGCTCGTCTCATTTATTATTAAAGAATTTGCAACGTCATGGAAATGCATCTCGGGCCACGCCATAATCAATATACCCGTGATTAGAGACACATTTCGATTCCGTTGAGATTTGGATTTGGGTCACATAAATGTGCACCCGAGTTTAAGAAAATTAAATTATTAAAGGCGCGCCTAAAGCGACTAGCGTATCATTTATTTTGGGGAAGGCCGTAAAATTCGCTAAACGGCCCATCCCGAAGTCTAAGCATTTAAAATAACCATCTATTGAGGGCCCCGCGATTTGTATTTTTTATTTGGTGAGGCTCGTCTCATTTATTATTTACAAAGGCAAACCTAAGGCAGCTACATTTTCCTACTTTGGGAGGGCTACGGAAAATCCAACCAATGGCACACTTCGATTTCTAAAGAGTTGAAATTTAATTAAGGGCCATGAGTTATGGAAAATTTTTATAAGGGGAATGTACGACTTAACTATTAAAGCCAAAGACATAACGTAAATAAAAATCTTTCAAAATTTTCTTCCCTACAAGTTACTTTACAAATCACAATGAAACAGAAACGGAAATTAATTTATTCGAATCATCATCACATACCCAAAATGCATGCCTTAAACAGATTATTTACCCAAAAATATAGCTATAATATGAGTGATTTTTCTTGCCTGCACCAACAATTCTTAATACTGGACTATCCTAATAGTTTAAAAATTAAACCATATTGAACATACATCACAACAAACTACAAGTAAGATGCATTTGAATACAGTAACAACATTTATAAGAAAATAACTTCATTCAACTACCATTCATCAATTTAAGGAGAATAAGATGACAAGAGAAGGATTAGAAGCGGACCTTACTTTGTCCTTAACGTAACGGACCTCGACGAACAACGACGACCTCAACGGAAACAAAACTCGAACCAAGGTTGTCAACGCACGAGATATCGGCTGCTGCTGGATTTTCTCGACGCAGCAGGTACGTGAAGATAAGCAGAAGGGGTCGTTCGGATATGAGGAAGGAGGAGCTATGAAAGGTCATTTGGGTAGTGGTCGATGAGGCTGGAACGGGTGAAGCAGGAGGCGGAAGCAGGTGGTCTGGACAGTAGGGTCGTGGACTGGACGATGCGGCAGCGATGGTTGTTTTGGTGGAGCTGGAGCTCGCTGGCTGGGGGAGATATGGTGGTTGACGGTGTTTGGACAGTGTCGATGGAGGTGGGGTTTGAGTGTTGCTGGGGCATGGACGCAGGTGGTTTCCCGGGGCTATGGCGTTTGGACGTGGGTTGGTGAAGGTTTTCCGCTGGTTGTGAGGCTGGTTGGTTCAGCAGGTGGTGATGGAGGTGGGAGTTTCGACTGGGGCAGTGACGACGATGCAGCAGTGGTGGTTGCTGCTCAAAAGGACGAGGGGTCGTGGGTTATGGAGATGCTCGCCGGAAGGGTCATTTGGTGGTGGTGTTCGGACGTAGGTTGGGGGACAGTGACAACGAGGGGGGAAGCTGGTGGTCGACGGACGTTGGTGTATTGGTGTTGGTTATGGCTGGTTTCCGTTTTTGGAGTAGTAGGGTTTTCTGTTTGTTCTTCTTCTTTTGGATGAAGAAGATGAACAATTCCCAGCCCAAAATTTTCAAAAGTCCTCCTTTTCCTTCTGTTTTGCCCGTGCATTTGTAGCACTTGCCGAGGAAAATGAGCCCCACGCGTGGTGGGGTTCAAGACTTGTGTCCCCCACGCGTGGTGGGGTTCCCCATGTATGGAATTCCGTCTGTGTTCCCCACGTGTGTCCCCTCATGTGTGGTGGATTGGGATTATTATGGGCTAGGTCCGAAATTAGGCCTAAAAGCGGGTAATTTGAACCCGAATATTATTCTTTTGTCCGGCCCCGAGATTAAGAACACGACGTTGCTCAACTAATCCTATGTAAGCAAAATAGCTACTAAAATAAGACTAATTATTTAAAACAAAACTATATTATTATTTTAATATTTTTTCGAGATTAAAATAGCTACAAAACATTAATAAAACTATTTTTGTAATTTTCGTTTTTTAATATAAAGATAAAATATTAAGTAATATTTTTTGTATTTTTCAAAATTAAAATGACTACAAAACATTAATAGAATTATATTTTTTTGGTAATTTCGAAATTGTATAAAGTACAAAAATAAAGTACAATTTTTGTATTTTTTCAAATTTATGAGAAATACATAAACTAAAATTTATATATATATTTTTTGCAATTTTTCCTTTTGCGACGAAATAAAGTAAAAATAGTCAAAATAGCCATATTAGACCTAAATTAAATATTTAAGCTAAAAATGTAAATATTCTCGGGGAGGGTCAAAAATCACGTGTCTACAGCTGCCCCTCTTTGACTGGAAACACGAAGAGTTTTCCGACAAAGAACGACTAGACATGTTTTTGACCCGACCATTACTTGGACGGACTACACCAAGGAAAGGAAGGGAGTGTGACCGAGCCCTGGTATCTGAGCTGCCTACATATCCTTGGTTATACAGGAATCAGGCCACGTGTAGTTCGGAAATGAGAGATATGGTAAAGTGTACCGAGGTGAAGAGCCGATCGAGGTGCCGTTCCGTTGAGGTTCCGGTCCCTGGTCCTGTCATTACAACAAAATGAAAACTGCAAAAGACTAACTAAGCCTATCAGCTACTAGTTACAAGGATTCCTAATCTTTAAGTCTTCTGAAACTTGATCTTGAGTCTTGAATGGTGCTTCATACAGACTTTGGATTTGAACCTTGATACTTGCGAGTTGTAGGTGCTAGTTCTTGAGCAGACCACATATGTTCTCCACTTCCGTACTTTGGGTTTTTTTTCTCTTTTTTTTTTTTTGTTTTTTGTTTTGTTTTTGTGACTAGCTTTTGTTGACTATCTCAGACTGTTGACTCGCATTCTTGAGGCGAGCTTCTTGTTGTTTCTAACTTGGATTGAATGCTGGGGATTTTTGTTTTAGCCTTCTGCCTCCCAATGGGTTACGGCTTGACCTTGAACGATGTACCTCTGTTCTACAGGCGGACCCCTAACTTCTTCAATCTTTGACATATAACAACCTCCGCTCTACAGGCAGGCTCCTGACAACCAAAATAAACAACACAAGTGAAATTTCCTAACCCAGTTTGCACTGGGAAGGTTTGTGAGTCGTTAGCAAAATCGTAACCCACCGACACTACTGATGCAATGCTGAGAGCGAACTAAAGACTAGACTAGGATGTGCGTCTCCTACGAGTAGAATCTCAATTTAGGAAGTGAGTCTCCTAAAATAATATATAACCTGTGTAAGCACGTGATTTTTGCCCTATATGAGAAATACTCCCAAAAAATGCAAAATAAAATGATTTTCCTTGGTGTGCAATTTTGAGTATTTTGTGACATTTTTGGATTATTATTTGTATTTGTCTGTGTTTGTTTATTTGCTAAATTAATAAAAAAATACAAAAATATATCGCATTGGCATGTAGGATTTAATTCTATAATTGTTAGTAATTAAATTAGTTTTATCAAAATTAAAAAAAAATTACAAAATATGCATTTTTTGCATTTTTAGCATTTAATGTCCAAATGAACAATTTTATGCTTAATTATTACTTAATTGTGCGTTAATTGTTATTGGTAGTTAATTTGCGCTTTTATAACTTAATTTAGTTCTTAATAATAATTTAAGTATTCTTATAATTTAGTTTTAGAAAATAAAAGAAGAAAAGATAACAAAAATACAAATAAAAATCGGATTGGGCCACTTCTTCAATTTTCAACCCCAGGCCCAAACAATTGTCCACGACCCAGTCCACTTCACACGGGTCGACCCGGTCCGCCCCATTAACCCATTGACCCAAGACCCACTCTTCATTTTGTCAAAACACAAAACAAAAACAAAACAAAACAAAACAAAAACCCTAAAAAACCTAAACTAAACTCAGCCGCCCCCTCCATCTTCTTCCTCTCCAAACCTTCAAACTCAAACACCCCAACGTCCATGGCTGCTGCCATTCCCCAGCCCCGTCAATCACCAGCTCCCCCTCGCGTCGTCACTATCCCGTCGACCACTGCCCAAACCACCACAAAACACCACCTCCTTCCTCCAGCAACCACCCGCGAACCCTACTGCCCAAACTGCTAGCCCATCGACTTCTTCCTCCGTGAAACCCATCACTACTGTCGCAACCATACCTCCATTGAAGCCGACGACCACGTTGTCATTACCCCGACGTCGTCACTGCTCAAACGACCCTCCACAGCTGCTCCGGCAAACACCTTTGTTTCAGTAGCTGTTGCTTCGACTTCCCGTTCCAAGCGTGTTGCGGGATGCTGTTGTGGAGTCCTTCACCATAGTTGCTGCTTAGGCGTTCGACCTCAAGCCCCGAGCATCCTCGCCGACGACGAACTGCTGTTGTGTTCGCCGCTGTCCATCGCTGCATCTGCAGCTGCACCGTCGTTACTGTTGCTGCTGCCCTTCCTCCATGGATGCGGCATCGACCACTTGCCCTCATGACTGCTGCCCGCACCCCATCTCCTTCACGTAACCAAACAAACCCCCAGCTGCCTTTGTTGCTTCACTTCTGCCGCGTCAATTGCCGATATAGCTTCGCCATGGCTTCAGTTGTTTCTTAGGTTCGTGTTCGTCATCGTTTGGTCGAGTTGTGGTCGAGGTTCGTCGAAACAGTCCGTATGTATGTTGTTCGATCCGGTTAGTAGTTTTTTTTTGAGTTTTATTTTTGTCCGTATTTTGTTTTGATATTTTCGAATCTAAAATCGACAAATGTTTGTTTTGTTTATCGTTTGAATTAATTTTTTAGTTCATGTTCATGTGTTGTTTGTTAAATTAATTTTTCAGATTTCAAATGAAAGATTAATTAACTGTTTTTCATATTTATTTCATGTTTGTATTGTTGTTTAAGTGAATATTTGTTGGTTTGATGTTTGTTAGATTCAAATTGAAATTTAATTAATTATTTCTTCAATTTGTTTCATGTGTTATGTATTTTCCAGAAAATATTAATGTTGTTTGAATCGTTAGAATCCGTCATGTTTGTTGCTTAAAGATAGATTAAATTCATGTTCGTCTTGGTTTGAAGTTCATGTTTAAATCCAGTGATTTAATGTGAGTTTATGTTTGTCTTTGATTTGTTAGTTTAATTTGAATCATGCATATTGTTGTTTGTATTATTGTCTCTTTGTTCATCCATTAATGGTCTAAATTAACCAGGATTGGTTCCCGATATGGTTGATTTATTTCCATTAATTTGGAGTTTGTGTTGTTCATCATGTTCATGTAAATTGTTGTTGAAGATTGTTGAGAAATTGGTCATCTTGACTATATTTTGGTTGAGTTATGATTAATTGATTGTTTAGAGCAGAAGGGTAATTTGGTAAATTGCATTGCATTCGGGGGTAGATTTGTAATTGCAACAAGGCCGGAGGGGTAGTTTGGTAATTGAACATTATTTTGATTCTTTATGTTAAGCATGGGGGACAAATATAATGGGGTGGAGTTTTTGATGTACTTGTTTAATATAATGGGGAACAAGACAAAACATAATGGGGAGGAATCTTGTACTTTTTTAATATAGGCATGGGGGACATATGGTAATGGGTTGGGAATGTGGTATTTATTTAATGTAGGCATGGGGGACAAAGTTTAAAATAAAGAAAACATTAAGTAGTGGGACAAAACATGCCATTGGGGGAATAATTTTGGGATTAGGAATTGAAGACTTGTCTTGCTATATATAGAGGACTATTCTTGACATTAAGGGAGAACTGGAGATTGAGAGGATTTTTAGAGAGAAGAAAAAAGGTTGAACATTATTGAGAGATTATTGTTGAGAGACTTTTACACTTGAGAGTTGACATACTTTTATACGGGAGAGAGTTTGTGATAGTAAAAGAGAAAGACAATTTGAACTTTCACTCAAACAATTCTGTTTGCTTTTCTTCGAGTGTTATTCAAAAATCCGAAGCTGCTGCATCTCGTATCTTTTCTCTCTTCTGCTTTGACTGCGATTGTACTTTTGCACTGTTGAGTTTTCAATCTGTTACTGGGTCTTTCTACTGGTTGTTACTGGTTTCGCGGTGTTGCTGAACCTGTTGTTGCTGTGTTATTACTGCTGCTGACTCCTACTTCTTTTGTTCTTGTATTGCTGTTTCCAGGTACACATTTGTACACTCTTGGTTCGAAAAAAAAAATGAAATATTAATCAGACTCCTATTTCTGTTGAATTCTTCCTGTTTAGATTTGTGGTTGAATATAATTTTTCTTTCTTCGTATAAAGATGTAGTTGAATGATTAATGAATAATGAGGTTGCATATGTATACTTTCTTCATCTAATAATGTTAGTTTAAATTAATCGGAGAATAATTAATCTGTTTTGATATTATGGTCAATCTCATGTTCTAGTATTATTGAATAACAGAATATAAAATGAAAGCAGTTTTTCTTTGTACAAACTCGATCGCAATTTTCCATTCGCATTAGCCGTAAACTAATAACTAATAAGTTACGTTTTTCAGCATGTAAATAATTAAGAGATTTTCTTTTATTTTAGAGACGAACTTAATAGAAAATATAGTCATTGTAGGTTTATCCTTTAAAAATAAAAATGAGACGAGCCTCGCCAAATAAAACGTATAGATTGCGGGGCCCTCACAAAATGTATGGTTTAATTAGAATTCGGAAGGACCGTTTAGCGAATTTCACGGTCTTCCCCAAAATAATAACGCGATAGTCTCTTTAGGCGCGTGTTTAATATTTTACTTTCTTAAGCCTGGGTGTGCATTTCATGCGACCCGAATCCAAATCCCAAAACATCAAATAAAACGTGTTCCGGATTGTGGGTGCATTTCATGTAACGCAGTCCAAAGACGTGTTTTAAGCGATGTTCACATTCTTGTAAAAACAATAATAATAAAGCGGTTAAAAGTTAAAATTTGCACATAAGTTCATACTTGTATAAAATCAGATAATCAAGCCGAATATAACAATTGAGCGACCGTGCTAGAACCACGGAACTCGGGAATGCCTAACACCTTCTCCCGGGTTAACAGAATTCCTTATCCGGATTTCTGGTACGCAGACTATAATATAGAGTCATTATTTTCCTCGATTCGGGATTAAAATTGGTGACTTGGGACACCCTAAATCTCCCAAGTGGCGACTCTGAAATAATTAAACCAATCCCGTTTCGATTGTCCTTTAATTGGAAAAAACTCCTTTGCGCCCTCGCGGGTGCGGAAAAAGGAGGTGTGACAGCTCTGGCGACTCTGCTGGGGATTTACCCAGAACCACTGGTTCAGGGTTAGAAATTCGAGCTTAGATAAATTGTTATATTTGGCTTTATCTGATTTTGTTACATGTTTTGAGCCTAATGTGCTAAATGTTGTTTCTACCGCTTTGATATTATGTGAACTGTATATAAATTGTGCCGGAACCCATCTTCTCTCTGAGTCTTCTGAATCATGAAGAAGGGTGTACTTCGTACGACTTCTTTTCTGTATAGTGTCAAGTCCCAATTTAGAACGAGGTTTGGATAAGTCGCAAAGCCGGTGAAGCTTCTGTATTCCCGGACTGCCGCCTCCTCCTCGGCTCGAGCTGTCCGCTCGGGTAAGCCAGGTCTAGAACAAACACCCAGGTTCTGAACCTAGTATAACAAAGCCACATGCCGGATCCCTAGTAGGAACGTTTGTTTGCATCACGTGCATTTGACTTTGGAGGCCCAACACAGGGGTTGGGTCTGTCTAGGACAGGTGTACCAAAAATGAAAATGACCATCCTGATGCATCTTACTTGCTACTACTTGCGCATTTATTTGATTCGGACTTGTGTGCTGACTGACTTGTGAATATCAGGAATAATATTTTGAAATTGAAAAAAGAAATAGCGGTTAGGGAATTGATTGTTTATTTTTGAAAAGAAAACAAATGCCCAAATACTGTCAAAACTCTGCCGAAATTTTGAGAAAATGAAAAAATGTCTTATTAGTTTGTTTTATTAAAAGCTAAGAAAAGAAAAAAAGAGTCGTTGTACTGTTTTGTTTTTCAAAAATAAAAATAGAAAAAATATACAGTTTGTCTTGCCATGAAAATGAAAATGAAAAAGAGTCTTATTTTTAAAATATTTTTTTTATTATTATTTATTTGCTTATGAAAATGCAAAAAATAAAAAAATAAAAAAAGGTCTTTCATTATTTGTCGCAAATATATATATATATAAATCTGAAAAGTTTTTTTTTTATTTCCAAAAAATATATATATCTTTATTTGTTGCAAAGAGTATTTGTCTTGCCAAGAAAATTCAAAGTAAAATTCCAAAAAAGATATGTCTTGCAAAAAATAATATAAATATCTTTATTTTCCATTGTTGATAAAACAAAAATAATAAAAATGTTTTCTTTAAAAAAAAAAATCCGAAAATATTTTGATTTTTCTTTCAAAATTGAAAAGAAAATTCAAAATTCAAAATTCAAAAAATACTTTTAGAAGCATTTCTTTTATTAAAATTAAAATTCCAAAAATATTTTCTTTTTTCTTTAGAATAAGAAAAAAAGCAAATGAAAATTCAGAAAAAAATATCTTCCTTTTACTTTTGAAATTCTCAAAGTTCAAATCAAACGAAAATGAATTTTTACAAGTCTTTCTTTCAAAAAGAAATCAATCAAAAAAAATATATATATACTTCTTTTCTTCTTTTGAAGCAGTTCTTTCACAAATTTCAATTAAAAATAAAAAATAAAAAATATGTGTTAGTTCATTTACTTATTCACGATACCCGAACTACGCGGGTTTGATTCTCACCGGATGTGAGATACGTAGGCAACCCTCATCGGGTCCAACCCCACCTTCTCAAAAAAGAAGGGATGTTTTATGTTTTTCGTTAATTTGTTTGTTTGTTATGAGTGAAAAATAATAGTCTATTTGATTGTTGTGAAAAAAGAAAGAATAATAATTATATAGAAATGGAAAAGGGTCTTCTCAATAATAGTTTATTTGCCCGAACTACGCGGGTTTGATTCTCACCAGATGTGAGATACGTAGGCAACCCTCATCGGGTCCAACCCCCTTTTTGCTAAAAAGCCAAAAACAAATAATAATGAAAAAAACAAAAAAAACATGTCAAGTTTTTATTCATAAATAAGTCGGGTGATGTCCAACTTCCCCTTTTACAAAAAAAAATATAGCAAAAATATATATGTCAAATTTCATAAAGAAGCCAGGTGATTCTGCGTTGTCATAAATAGCCGAATGTTCCCGAAAGGGACTCCGGAAGGCTGACTTTGCATAAACAGCCACCTTTGGGTCATGATTAGCATTGTTGGTCCAGTTGACCCACACAACCTTAAAAAGCTTAGTCCCCGAGACGTCGAAAGGCCGTGTTTGCAATACAAGGTTTTTACCATAATTTGAAAAAAAAAAACAAAGAGTCAACGGTCAGGTGAATACCGTTTGAATTTTGTCATAATAAGCCGAGCCAGCTTCGGCCGCGTCTTAAACCGTTCTTGCCGAAATAGCCTTAGAGTATCTTTCAGTTGTCGAAAGGTTATTTTCGTAAAAGAATGGACAAGTTTGTAAAGTGTCAAAATAATCCTCCCCGGCCTCAAAATTCATGTGAGAGTTGGAAAGGGCCACGTTTGCAAAAACAACCATTTGGTTAAAATTAGCAAATGGAAGAAGGAAGTTGGCCATTTGTTTTTGAAGTTTGTAAACCTTTTGATTAAAATAGGCGGGTTGTTTGATTTTCAAGTTGGTAGGTCATCTTTAAACCTTTGAAACCCAGTTTGATTTAATATGAAAAGTGAAAAGAAAAAATGTTCATTATTGTTTATCTTTTATTGGTCCGAACTATGCAAGGTCTGATTCATGCGGGGTCATGATACGTAGGCAATCTCCATAAGATTCGACCGCTTTTAATAAAGAAAGAAAGAAAAAAAGAGAAAAAGAAAATACAAAATAAAATAAAATACAGGGTTTCCCAAAGTGCTTTAAAAGGGGACAAATGAGCAAGCCGGAATGACGCATGTTGTTTGAAGTAAAGCATGTAGAAACGGTTAACTGCCTAGGAGCATTACATCCTCTATGTGTTGTGATCAAATCTGTTAAACTCTAACGCTAACAAAGCTTGTTGTTGTCTGAAACCAGACAAGTTAGTTGTTAAAGAACTCTGGCAACACACTCCTATCAAACCAGATCCAAAGGACCGGTAGCAACAAGCATGACTACTTCAGAGAATAGTAATGAGGAAGAAAGGCCGATGAGCCAGTTGTTAAAAGAAGCGATGGAAAAGATTGAAAGGATGGGACTAGAGATGAATGCAATGCAGCTAGCCCTAGCCAAAACACAAAAGAGCCCTGAGACACTGGGGCACATGCCGGAATACCCTCACTCCGGCCCTTCAACAAGCCATCCGAATCCCCGTTATCATCAAGAAAGAAGCCCTCATGATTCCCAAGCTCCACCGCCCCATCAACCTCTCCCAATACCAAATGTTCCGACTTATATGGGACCCACATCAGCCACCCTGCAAAGATCAAACAGCGAGCCATTGCTTCAGGCTCCCAATACGCAATACTATCCCCCTGAGCCTACATTCCATGCCCCCGAACCACATGCCTACAATCCACATTTAGAGGCACCGGCAGAAATTGAAAAGCCGGTTAAAGCCCCAGAACAAGATGAGGTATTGAGGAAATTCAAAAGCCTGGAGCAATCCTTCAGGAACCTGCATGGATTGGGCAACCAGGTCAGCGTGGCCTACAAAGATCTATGCCCTTTCCCGTATGTCCAACTCCCGGTTGGGTTCAAGATGCCTAAGTTTGATTTATATGAAGGGCACGATGATCCCATGGCACATTTGCGGGGATTCTGTAGTAAAATGAGAGGGGCAGGCGGTAAAGATGAACTGCTGATAGCCTATTTTGGCCAAAGTCTGAGCGGATCGGCACTCGAATGGTATACCAAACAGGATTCCAGCAGATGGTACACCTGGGATGATCTGGCACAGGCTTTCGCGGGTCATTTTCAATACAATCTCGAGATAGTCCCTGACCGTCTCACATTGTTGAGGACCCGGAAAGAACCCGGGGAAAGTTTTCGCGAGTTTGGGTTCCGCTGGAGAGAACAAGCAGCCAGAGTCGATCCTCCCATGAGAGAGGGAGAGATGGTGGACTACTTCTTACAAACCTTGGAGCCAACTTACTTTGGTCATCTAGTGACGACAGTTGGTAAATCTTTCAATGAAGTAGTAAAAATGGGCGGTATGATCGAAGAGGGACTCAGGTCCAACAAAATCCTGAGCTATTCGGCAATTAAAGCAACCACTCAGGCCATCCAGAGCGGCACTGAGGGTGTACTGGGGAAGGAGAAGAAAGAAGATGTCACGACTGTTGAGTCTGGAGCCTGGTTCAGATCTAGAGGCCCGTCACCCTGCTATAGCCACCCACGACCCTACCACCAAAATTACCCCCGCACTCCATATAGCCCTCCACGACATTATTACTCACTGCCAGATCCCCATTTTTCCGTTCATCATGCACAAACCTATACCCACTCTCCAGCACACGCACAATGGCGTGCGCCGGCTCCCCAAAATACATACCCACCTCCACCAAGCATATATCCAGTTCCGAGGGCCTATAGAAATCCTCCAGGGTCAGGTTTCCGGGGGAATCAAGCTTTTAAGAATGAGAGGAAGCAGAAATATACTCCGCTGGGAGAATCCTATACTATTGTGTTCCACAAATTGAGGCAGTTAGGCCTATTGAATCCTATTGAGCCCAAATTACCAAATCCTCTTCCTAAAAATCTTGACCCTTCAGCAAGTTGTGAATATTGTTCGGGGGCTCCCGGACACGATACTGAGAGATGTTGGAAGTTGAAGAATGCCGTGCAAGAGCTCATCAACACAAATAGGATCGAGGTTCAGGTTCCAGAGCCGCCAAACATTAATGACGATCCGTGCCGGTGAAAATAAATGAAAATTGGACGGTCAACAATTGGACGGCTACTCCTCGTCCTATCCGAAGGGAGTCTTGGTAGTGGGCTCTGATTTTTCTTTCTTGTTTTGGATTATTGCAGAGTTGTAATCCAGTTTTGTTTTAGTGTGAAACTCTGTTATCCCGTATTTCTATAAAGCGAAAGCTTTTCTCTTCTTATTTTGTTTTAAGTCTGTTTTCTTCCTTTTCTCTTTCTAAACAAAGCTCTTTATACTGATTCCAATGACGTGGCATGCATAACGGATCTTCAACTTAGTCTAAAAATCAATCTGATTTCGAACTGATTATACAAAAGGTCAATCACGATGACGAATTGGGATACGATGATAATAAAGCCTTCAAAGAGACAAACAGAGAGTTTAGGCTAGTTAGAAGAGAAATCCAAGCCCAACTTAAATGACGCATAAGACATCAATTTAGGGTATGCAGACGATATCAGGAAATTTAAAGAGGGACAGCAAGTGTTGAAACGGATCCTCCCACATCAGGCCAAAACAAAATGGCAAATTTGTCCCGAATTGGCAGTGGCCGTCTATTGTGACCAAGATGTTATCCAGTTGCACTTCATGTCAGACAGATGTCGAGGGAAGATGCATCGACATGGCTATTAATTGTTGTTTGTTTGTTTATACTTGGCATTTATCGGAGAATGAAATGACGGAGGCAATTTTTTCTTCTATCCAAACATTTTAACCTTTGCTTCCCCTTTTGAGCCTTATTTATTCTTTCATACCCCTCTTTTGGAATCAGTAATGAAAATGAAAAAAAGAGAGAAGAAAAATATAATAAAAACAAAAAAAAAGAGAAAGAAAAAAAAAAGAAAAAAAAAGGAGTTGTGAACTACGTTTGACCTGATTCCTCAAAGAAGGATACGTAGGCGCCTCACGGCTCGGTCATAGTGTAACCAAAAAAAAAAATAAGAATCCCCAAGCAAGAAACTGGGGCAGAAGTTATGTTTGTAATGTTGGGAAGGAAGTTCGATTCCAAGAGTTGTAATGGTTTTTACCCATCAGAATTATTTTGAACCCTTTTTGATGCCCTCTTTTTCTTTTAGCCATAAACAAAAAAATAAAACCCATGTTGATGTCCAAAAAGACCTCCCGATCAGAATCCGAGGAAAGCCAAGTTAAGCAAATAAAAGCAGAGAAAGTCGGCAACGAATTGATAACCTAAAGAATCCCCAGCAAAGAGTCATATCGGCACCATAAGGCGACGAGAATTGAGAGAAATGAGAGAGTCTCATCAGTGAAAACCCCTCGAAGGGCACTATGAGGCGACAAGGATATAAAGGGGGCTAGCAAGATAAGATTGGCAAAAAATGGGCCGCATCCGGCGAAAGTTGGGCTTCTGCACATCCCCAACAAAGAGTCATGTCGGTAACACTCCAATCTCCAGCTTAGAAAATAAAATAAGAAGAGTCTTATCGGTGAAAACCTTCACAGGCACCATAAGGCGACGAGAATTGAGAGAAATGAGAGAGCCTCATCAGTGAAAACCCCTCGAAGGGCACTATGAGGCGACAAGGATATAAAGGGGGCTAGCAAGATAAGATCCGCATCCGGCGAAAGTTGGGCTTCTGCACATCCCCAGCAAAGTAAGGCCGTCAGAAAAATTGATCGATATGAATAGACTGAGTTGGTTAATCCAGAAATGCATGACATGATCATTGGGATTGATTGTACCATTCGGATAAGTTCTTTATTTTTTCTTTCTCCAACATTTGTTCAGAAAGACTTTTTCTTTCATCTTTTTAAAGTCATCACTTTTTATTTTGGGTTTATAGTGTTTTTCTCCAGTAGTTTGTTTTTTAGAAGGATTTTGTTTTTCAGAGCTTACTACTAATTGCCCAAAATGCTGCGAAGCAAAAGGCGAACAGGACATGCCAAAGATAATACAATGAAACGGAAAAGACATTTGTTGCAAGACCGAATGATGAGTTGGCCTAAATGTCAAGGGGGTATAGTGAAAAAGGGGTCGAGATGCAAGAGCATCCTTGGCCGATCACCGACCAAATTCCAAAAAGGTCGGACAATGTGGAGCAAGGAAAGAAGAGGAAAAATCACCCCCAACGGGAATGTGTTCACCAGCAGGGACATGATCCCCAACAGTAATATCATCCCCAATAAATAGTATCATCCCCAGCAAGTTCTGATAGTGTAATGGAACGCCGAAAAAAAAAAAAAAGGAAAAAGAAAAAGGGAAAGCAACCATGTTTTTTTTCTTTTAAAACTAACAAAATCTTTCTTTGATTTGAAACAGGGAAAAGAAATGTTACAGATGGAGGAAGAACAAGCCATAAAGAAGATCATCAAACCGGGGCAGAAAATTTTCTCATCGCGAAAATTTTCTCAAAAAAAAAAAAAAAAAAAAGACAGGCGCCCACCTGAATAACGAGAGGAATACTTTTTGTTTATGCATTTCATATTTCAGGCACCCACCTGTATAACAAGGGAATACATCTCATGTCTTTACCATCAGGCGCCCACCTGTATAACAAGGGAATACATTCCATGCCTTTACCAATAGGAGATACACTTCCTAGGTCTAGTTTTGCCAATAGGAGGCGCACTTCCTAAGTTTTACCCATAGGAGACGCATTTCCTCCTAAGTTTAATTTTACCCATAGGAGACACATTTTCTCCTAAGTTTAATTTTACCTATAGGAGACGCATTTCCTCTTAAGTTTAGTTTTACCAGTCCTAAGAGGTGTTGAAATTGGGAGCCCGCCCAGATAACAGAGGCATACAATTCAGTCTTTATATTTCCAGAGGTGTTGAAATTGGGAGCCCGCCCAGATAACAGAGGCATACAATTCAGTCTTTATATTTCCATAGGTGAAGTTGGGAGCCCGCCCATAATAACAGAGGCATACATTCAGTTTTTACTTTTAAGTGTTGAAGTTGGGAGCCCGCCCATAATAACAGAGGAATACATTCAGTCTTTACTTTCAAGCGTTGAAGTTGGGAGCCCGCCCAGATAACAGAGGCATAAATTCAGTCTTTCATTTCAAGTGTTGAAATTGGGAGCCCGCCCATAATAACAGAGGCATACATTCAGTCTTTATATTTCCAGTGTTGAAGTTGGGAGCCCGCCCATAATAACAGAGGCATACATTCAGTCTTTACTTTTCAAGAGTTGCAGTTGGGAGCCCGCCCATAATAACAGAGGAATACATTCAGTCTTTACTTTCAAGCGTTGAAGTTGGGAGCCCGCCCAGATAACAGAGGCATAAATTCAGTCTTTCATTTCAAGTGTTGAAATTGGGAGCCCGCCCATAATAACAGAGGAATACATTCAGTCTTTACTTTCAAGCATTGAAGTTGGGAGCCCGCCCAGATAACAGAGGCATAAATTCAGTCTTTATTTTCAAGTGTTGAAGTTGGGAGCCCGCCCATAATAACAGAGGCATATATTTCAGTCTTTATATTTCCAGAGTTGAAGTTGGGAGCCCGCCCAGATAACAGAGACATACATTCAGTTTTTACTTTCAAGTGTTGAAGTTGGGAGCCCGCCCAGATAACAGAGGCATACATTCAGTTTTTACTTTCAAGTATTGAAGTTGGGAGCCCGCCCAGATAACAGAGGCATACATTCAGTCTTTACTTTCAAGTGTTGAAATTGGGAGCCCGCCCAGGTAACAGAGGCATATATTTCCAGTCTTTATTTTCAAGCATTGAAGTTGGGAGCCCGCCCATAATAACAGAGGCATACATTCAGCATTAATTTTCAAGTATTAAAGTTGGGTGCCCGCCCATACAACAGAGGCATAGGTTTCAAGATCAAGTCAGAGGACAATAAAACAGAGGGTTACAGCAGGAATACCCAACAGGAAACAATAAAGTCCCAGCACATACTCAAGAGCATGGGTCAAAAGGAAGAAAAGCATCAGAAGAAAAGCACCGGAGGAAACACAAGCCGACGAGAAAGCCAGACAACAAGAACAAATTTCAGTCTAGCCTAGCTTCTTGTTTTTATTTTAAGTACGGTTTAATAAGGAGATCGGTAAGCAGTGATAACAACATGCAACAACAGTAACATTGCAATCCCACGGTAGTCCCAGCTACCAAAATTTCCCGAACTAAATTAACCTGATTCCCCTTTAGCCAGGGATATGTAGGAAACCTTTGAAGCAAAGGTTCGGTTAAATCTTTTTCAAAAAATGCTTCACCCGGAGTACTCGGATGGGCAAAAATCGCTCGCTTTATCTTTGCACGAAAACCCTTCGTGTCTCCGGGCAAAGAGGGGCAGCTGTAAGCACGTGATTTTTGCCCTATATGAGAAATACTCCCAAAAAATGCAAAATAAAATGATTTTCCTTGGTGTGCAATTTTGAGTATTTTTGTGACATTTTTGGATTATTATTTGTATTTGTCTGTGTTTGTTTATTTGCTAAATTAATAAAAAATACAAAAATATATCGCATTGGCATGTAGGATTTAATTCTATAATTGTTAGTAATTAAATTAGTTTTATCAAAATTAAAAAAAAATTACAAAAATATGCAATCTTTTGCATTTTTAGCATTTAATGTCCAAATGAACAATTTTATGCTTAATTATTACTTAATTGTGCGTTAATTGTTATTGGGAGTTAATTTGCGATTTTATAACTTAATTTAGTTCTTAATAATAATTTAAGTATTTTTATAATTTAGTTTTAGAAAATAAAAGAAGAAAAGATAACAAAAATACAAATAAAAATCGGATTGGGCCACTTCTTCAATTTTCAACCCCAGGCCCAAACAATTGTCCACGACCCAGTCCACTTCACACGGGTCGACCCGGTCCGCCCCATTAACCCATTGACCCAAGACCCACTCTTCATTTTGTCAAAACACAAAACAAAAACAAAACAAAACAAAACAAAAACCCTAAAAAACCTAAACTAAACTCACCCGCCCCCTCCATCTTCTTCCTCTCCAAACCTTCAAACTCAAACACCCCAACGTCCATGGCTGCTGCCATTCCCCAGCCACGTCAACCACCAGCTCCCCCTCGCGTCGTCACTATCCCGTCGACCACTGCCCAAACCACCACAAAACACCACCTCCTTCCTCCAGCAACCACCCGCGAACCCTACTGCCCAAACTGCTAGCCCATCGACTTCTTCCTCCGTGAAACCCATCACTACTGTCGCAACCATACCTCCATTGAAGCCGACGACCACGTTTTCATTACCCCGACGTCGTCACTGCTCAAACGACCCTCCACAGCTGCTCCGGCAAACACCTTTGTTTCAGCAGCTGTTGCTTCGACTTCCCGTTCCAAGCGTGTTGTGGGCTGCTGCTGTGGAGTCCTTCGCCATAGTTGCTGCTTAGGCGTTCGACCTCAAGACTCGAGCATCCTCGCCGACGACGAACTGCTGTTGTGTTCGCCGCTGTCCATCGCTGCATCTGCAGCTGCACCGTCGTTACTGTTGCTGCTGCCCTTCCTCCATGGATGCGGCATCGACCACTTGCCCTCATGACTGCTGCCCGCACCCCATCTCCTTCACGTAACCAAACAAACCCCCAGCTGCCTTTGTTGCTTCACTTCTGCCGCGTCAATTGCCGATATAGCTTCGGCATGGCTTCAGTTGTTTCTTAGGTTCGTGTTCGTCGTCGTTTGGTCGAGCTGTGGTCGAGGTTCGTCGAAACAGTCCGTATGTATGTTGTTCGATCCGGTTAGTAGTTTTTTTTTGAGTTTTATTTTTGTCCGTATTTTGTTTTGATATTTTCGAATCTAAAATCGGCAAATGTTTGTTTTGTTTATCGTTTGAATTAATTTTTTAGTTCATGTTCATGTGTTGTTTGTTAAATTAATTTTTCAGATTTCAAATGAAAGATTAATTAACTGTTTTTCATATTTATTTCATGTTTGTATTGTTGTTTAAGTGAATATTTGTTGGTTTGATGTTTGTTAGATTCAAATTGAAATTTAATTAATTATTTCTTCAATTTGTTTCATGTGTTATGTATTTTCCAGAAAATATTAATGTTGTTTGAATCGTTAGAATCCGTCATGTTTGTTGCTTAAAGATAGATTAAATTCATGTTCGTCTTGGTTTGAAGTTCATGTTTAAATCCAGTGATTTAATGTGAGTTTATGTTTGTCTTTGATTTGTTAGTTTAATTTGAATCATGCATATTGTTGTTTGTATTATTGTCTCTTTGTTCATCCATTAATGGTCTAAATTAACCAGGATTGGTTCCCGATATGGTTGATTTATTTCCATTAATTTGGAGTTTGTGTTGTTCATCATGTTCATGTAAATTGTTGTTGAAGATTGTTGAGAAATTGGTCATCTTGACTATATTTTGGTTGAGTTATGATTAATTGATTGTTTAGAGCAGAAGGGTAATTTGGTAAATTGCATTGCATTCGGGGGTAGATTTGTAATTGCAACAAGGCCGGAGGGGTAGTTTGGTAATTGAACATTATTTTGATTCTTTATGTTAAGCATGGGGGAAAAATATAATGGGGTGAAGTTTTTGATGTACTTGTTTAATATAATGGGGAACAAGACAAAACATAATGGGGAGGAATCTTGTACTTTTTTAATATAGGCATGGGGGACATATGGTAATGGGTTGGGAATGTGGTATTTATTTAATGTAGGCATGGGGGACAAAGTTTAAAATAAAGAAAACATTAAGTAGTGGGACAAAACATGCCATTGGGGGAATAATTTTGGGATTGGGAATTGAAGACTTATCTTGCTATATATAGAAGACTATTCTTGACATTAAGGGAGAACTGGAGATTGAGAGGATTTTTAGAGAGAAGAAAAAAGGTTGAACATTATTGAGAGATTATTGTTGAGAGACTTTTACACTTGAGAGTTGACATACTTTTATACGGGAGAGAGTTTGTGATAGTAAAAGAGAAAGACAATTTGAACTTTCACTCAAACAATTCTGTTTGCTTATCTTCGAGTGTTATTCAAAAATCCGAACCTGCTGCATCTCGTATCTTTTCTCTCTTCTGCTTTGACTGCGATTGTACTTTTGCACTGTTGAGTTTTCAATCTGTTACTGGGTCTTTCTACTGGTTGTTACTGGTTTCGCGGTGTTGCTGAACCTGTTGTTGCTGTGTTATTACTGCTGCTGACTCCTACTTCTTTTGTTCTTGTATTGCTGTTTCCAGGTACACATTTGTACACTCTTGGTTCGAAAAAAAAAAATGAAATATTAATCAGGCTCCTATTTCTGTTGAATTCTTTTGTTTGGATTTGTGTTTGAATATTAATTTCCTCTCTTGGTGTATAAAGATGTAGTTGAATGATTAATGAATAATGAGGTTGCATATGTATACTTTCTTCATCTAATAATGTTAGTTTAAATTAATCGGAGAATAATTAATCTGTTTTGATATTATGGTCAATCTCATGTTCTAGTATTATTGAATAACAGAATATAAAATGAAAGCAGTTTTTCTTTGTACAAACTCGATCGCAATTTTCCATTCGCATTAGCCGTAAACTAATAACTAATAAGTTACGTTTTTCAGCATGTAAATAATTAAGAGATTTTCTTTTATTTTAGAGACGAACTTAATAGAAAATATAGTCATTGTAGGTTTATCCTTTAAAAATAAAAATGAGACGAGCCTCGCCAAATAAAACGTATAGATTGCGGGGCCCTCACAAAATGTATGGTTTAATTAGAATTCGGAAGGACCGTTTAGCGAATTTCACGGTCTTCCCCAAAATAATAACGCGATAGTCTCTTTAGGCGCGTGTTTAATATTTTACTTTCTTAAGCCTGGGTGTGCATTTCATGCGACCCGAATCCAAATCCCAAAACATCAAATAAAACGTGTTCCGGATTGTGGGTGCATTTCATGTAACGCAGTCCAAAGACGTGTTTTAAGCGATGTTCACATTCTTGTAAAAACAATAATAATAAAGCGGTTAAAAGTTAAAATTTGCACATAAGTTCATACTTGTATAAAATCAGATAATCAAGCCGAATATAACAATTGAGCGACCGTGCTAGAACCACGGAACTCGGGAATGCCTAACACCTTCTCCCGGGTTAACAGAATTCCTTATCCGGATTTCTGGTACGCAGACTATAATATAGAGTCATTATTTTCCTCGATTCGGGATTAAAATTGGTGACTTGGGACACCCTAAATCTCCCAAGTGGCGACTCTGAAATAATTAAACCAATCCCGTTTCGATTGTCCTTTAATTGAAAAAAACTCCCTTGCGCCCTCGCGGGTGCGGAAAAAGGAGGTGTGACAACCTGAAAAAGCCAAGCTAGGAAACGCGCCTCCTATTGGTAAAACATGGAACGTATTCCCTTGTTATATAGGTGGGCGCCTGGCTTCAACACTTGAAATGAAAAGACTGAAATGTATGCCTCTGTTATATGGGCGGGCTCCCAACTTCAACACTTGAAATAAAAAGACGGAAATGTATTCCACTCGTTATGTAGGTGGGCGCCTGACAAGAAATTTAAAGACTGAAAGTATTCCTCTCGTTATATAGGTGGGCGCCGGGTTTTAGGAAAACTAAACATTGATAATTTTAAGAAAACTAAAAAAGACTCTCTTTTTCCCTTTTTTTTTCAAACGTTGTTTTTTTTTCAAATTCAGACGTTGTTTTTTTGTTTTTTTTTGTTTTTTTTTGGTATCTTAGGAGAAAGATTCATCAGACTAAGATTTTGATCCTAGGAGAAGGTTCATCAGACTAGGTCTCTATCTTAGGAGAAAAATTCGTCAGACTAAGATTTTGATCCTAGGAGAAGGTTCATCAGACTAGGTCTTTTCTTTTTGGTATCTTAGGAGAAAGATTCGTCAGACAAAGATTTTGATCCTAGGAGAAGGTTCATCAGACTAGGTCTCTATCTTAGGAGAAAAATTCGTCAGACTAAGATTTGGATCCTAGGAGAAGGTTCATCAGACTAGGTCTTTTTTTTTGGTATCTTAGGAGAAAGATTCATTAGACTAAGATTTTGATCCTAGGAGAAGGTTCGTCAGACTAGGTCTTGTTTTTTTGGTATCTTAGGAGAAAGATTCATCAGACTAAGATTTTGATCCTAGGAGAAGGTTCATTGGACTAGGTCTTGTTTTTTTGGTATCTTAGGAGAAAGATTCATCAGACTAAGATTTTGATCCTAGGAGAAGGTTCATCAGACTAGGTCTCTATCTTAGGAGAAAAATTCGTTAGACTAAGATTTTGATCCTAGGAGAAGGTTCATCGGACTAGGTCTTGTTGTTTTGGTATCTTAGGAGAAAGATTCATCAGACTAAGATTTTGATCCTAGGAGAAGGTTCATTAGACTAGGTCTCTATCTTAGGAGAAAAGTTCGTCAAACTAAGATTTTGATCCTAGGAGAAGGTTCATCAGACTAGGTCTTTTCTTTTTTGGTATCTTAGGAGAAAGATTCATCAGACTAAGATTTTGATCCTAGGAGAAGGTTCGTCAGACTAGGTCTCTATCTTAGGAGAAAAATTCATCAGACTAAGATTTTGATCCTAGGAGAAGGTTCATCGGACTAGGTCTTGTTTTTTTGGTATCTTAGGAGAAAGATTCATCAGACTAAGATTTTTATCCTAGGAGAATGTTCATCAGACTAGGTCTCTATCTTAGGAGAAAAATTCGTCAGACTAAGATTTTGATCCTAGGAGAAGGTTCATCAGACTAGGTCTTTTCTTTTTTGGTATCTTAGGAGAAAGATTCATCAGACTAAGATTTTGATCCTAGGAGAAGGTTCGTCGGACTAGGTCTCTATCTTAGGAGAAAGATTCATCAGACTAAGATTTTGATCCTAGGAGAAGGTTCATCAGACTAGGTATCTATCTTAGGAGAAAAATTCGTCAGACTAAGATTTTGATTCTAGGAGAAGGTTCATCAGACTAGGTCTTTTCTTTTTGGTATCTTAGGAGAAAGATTCATCAGACTAAGATTTTGATCCTAGGAGAAGGTTCATCAGACTAGGTCTCTATCTTAGGATAAAAATTCATCAGACTAAGATTTTGATCCTAGGAGAAGGTTCATCGGACTAGGTCTTGTTTTTTTGGTATCTTAGGAGAAAGATTCATCAGACTAAGATTTTGATCCTAGGAGAAGGTTCGTCAGACCAGGTCTCTATCTTAGGAGAAAAATTCATCAGACTAAGATTTTGATCCCAGGAGAAGGTTCGTCAGACTAGGTCTTGTTTTTTGGTATCTTAGGAGAAAGATTCATCAGACTAAGATTTTGATCCTAGGAGAAGGCTCGTCAGACTAGGTCTCTATCTTAGGAGAAAAATTCATCGGACTAAGATTTTGATCCTAGGAGAAGGTTCGTCAGACTAGGTCTTACTCATTTTTTTTAAACAACAACTTAGGAGGAAATGCATCTCCTATGGGTAAAATAAACTTAGGAGGAAATGCATCTCCTATGGGTAAACTAAACTTAGGAGGAAATGCGTCTCCTATGGGTAAAAACTAAACTTAGGAGGAAATGCATCTCCTATGGGTGAAACTAAAACAAACTTAGGAGGAAATGCATCTCCTATGGGTGAAACTAAAACAAACTTAGAAGGAAATGCGTCTCCTATGGGTAAAACTTAAAGTTAGGAGGAAATGCATCTCATATGGGTGAAACTAAAACAAACTTAGGAGGAAATGCATCTCCTATGGGTGAAACTAAAACAAACTTAGGAGGAAATGCGTCTCCTATGGGTAAAACTTAAACTTAGGAGGAAATGCATCTCCTATGGGTGAAACTAAAACGAACTTAGGAGGAAATGCATCTCCTATGGGTAGAACTCTAATGATTTCAAACTAGGAAGTGCGTCTCCTATTAATGAAACCTTCATTTTTTTTTGAATTATTTACTTACCTGTGTTGTCTTCCCTCGAAACTGTTGGGGATTATTTAGATGGGGATGACTTTTCCCCTTTTTTTTTTATTTTTTTCATTATTATCTTTTTATTCTTCTTTTTTTATTCTTTTTTTTTTATTTATTTTTGAGGAATTATTTACTTACCTGCTAGGGATAACACTGTTGGGTAAAATGTTATCAGCTGGGGGTACCTGACTTCCAGAAAATTTTCTAAATGGAAGGAAAATTTTCTGCCCCAGTTTGATAATATCCCTTGTGGCATGCAGTTCTGGCATCAATGCCATTTCCTTTACCTGCTTCAAATCAAACAAAATTTGTTAGTTTAAAACATGGTGGTTGGTTGTGATACTCCTACTGGGATGGCTTTTCCTTTTCTCCTTCCTTGCGCTGTGCTCCACGACTTGTTGGGGATGATATTATGTGCTGGGGATAATCCCTTCCTGCTGGGGATATCCCTCTTCTTTTGTGGCATAGCTTGGAAACTGGCATTTCC
This sequence comes from Nicotiana sylvestris, assembly GCF_000393655.2. NCBI lineage: Eukaryota > Viridiplantae > Streptophyta > Magnoliopsida > Solanales > Solanaceae > Nicotiana > Nicotiana sylvestris. The sequence goes on from NC_091067.1 coordinate 83,325,564, forward strand.
CCGACCTTTTAGTCTAGTATGGATTTCGCCAAATCATGCTCACTGCTCTCCTTGCTTTGTTCACGGGCCTTGTCTTTGAGGTTTATAACCTTGGTTTTGGCAAGGATATCCCTCTTGACGCTCGTCAATCCTTTTGTCAATTCCCTTTTGCTGGGGATATCTTTATTGACACTGGCCTCGCGCTTGTTCCTCGCTGACTATACCACTTGGATGTACTAGTCAGATCTTATCTTGCATAATTGGAAAGCTGATGGCATATTTTGAAGTCATTTCATACTTGTTCTGACCAGACAGACTCTATTGGGGAATTTTTCTATGAAAGGAAAAAGATAAAAGGGAACAGAATAAAAAGACAAAGACAAATGACTCTTTAGCAAAAGAAGCTATAAATAAAAACCTATCAAATGCAGACACCGACTCTAATGGTCATGACATGCGCCTGTGGCCTATCCTCTACCGCCAATCATCTTTCAAGATCTTCAATTGGCAATTCCCCCTCTGATTCTCAATCCTATTCGACTTGTAGTGCCCGAAGGGTTTTCACTATCAAGTCTCTCTCATTTTGGTTTTTCTCTCAGCTTTCATCGCCTTATGGTGCTCGCGAAGATTTTCACCGATAAGACTCTCTCATTTGTATCACTTTCCAACTGGGGATTCGGAGTGTTGCCGGTATGACTCTTTCTGTTGGGGATTAGAGTCCTTTCTGCTGTGGAACAGAATGTTAGGTTCGCCGGTAAGACTCTTCATTTGTCTGACATGGCATCTTTTGAAGACTGATCAGAAGGTCTTTCTTTGGACCGTAATGTGGGTTTTGGATAGGGCTAGAAAGAAAGGGTATTAAAGGCTCAAAAATGCATAGATTTTGGGTTATTAATTACAACCTTCGGAACTAGATTTATTTACAACAAACGCAACCTTTGCCCCAGTTTCTTGCTTGGGGATATTTTAATTGATTTTTTTTTTCATTTTTCAAAACTATGACCGAGCCGTGAAGCGCCTACGTATCCTCTTTGAGGAATCAGGTCAAACGTAGTTCCCAATTCCTTTTTTTCATTCTGATTTTCTTTTGTTTTTGTTTTTGTTTTTATCTTTTTTTTTCCTTCGTTTTGTTTTTTTTTTCTTTTCTTTCTTTTCTTTCTTTTTTTTCTTCTTTTTCTTTACCTGTCATGTTTGCGTTTTCTAGTCGTTTCTAATGATTCCGAAAGAGGGGTATGAAAGAAAAAAACAATAAGGCTCAAAAGGGGTTAACGAAGGATAAAGTGTTTAGGTAGCAGAACAAAATGCCTTTGTCATTCCAGTCTTCAAAACATGCCAAGTGCAAACAACACAATTGAACATAGATTTATAGTCTCTTCCGATGGTGCTGGTCTTGACAATTATGTTAAACATTTTATTTTCCCTTGTCATTTCAAAAGCACCGTTGGATGACACTCTCACCCTCATTATCTTGAACGGCCCTCATGCCAATTTGGCGAATCTTGCTTTTAACGGTTTTTCTTTGTGTTTCACTTGCCCCAGTTCCACATGAATCGGACTCTGAATAATCTCAAACCATTCTTATTTCTTTAAATGGTCTGATCACCTTTTCGGGGTTTTATGATTAACTTTAAATCTAGGCCCAAACTGTGCGCGCATGTCATGTCACTAGAATCGACATTGAACCAAAATGATAAAAGGACTAAACAAAAAAGATGACTGGAAATAACAAAAGACCGGCTTTGTATTAGACTACCGGCGAAATGGTTTGAATAATAAAACAAACAAAACAACCAGAATAAAATCCTAACACAGCCTCGACAAAACTTAAACAAACTGATGTGACAAAATGGAAAGATAGGAAGGTTTGACACAAGAAAATATTCGGATTACAACCCTAAGAATAATCCGGACAACAAAAATGACAACAAAATAAGCCACCACTAGCTTCTCTTTTGCTAACCAAGGAACAGAGCGTCCTCCCATTTTATCAAACTTGGCATCGTAGTCACTGAGCTTCGCATCAGTATTGCCTAGACCATTACCAACTTCAATATCATCAACCTTAGTCAACAAGTTCCCAATAAGATTCAAGTGCTTCTCCTATCAAGCCTGATCCCCGCAAAGTGTGCATCATGATGTGCGAGTAAAGGATTCTGCGCGATGTTTTGGGTGTCATTGTCCGGCTTACCACAAACCAACCACCTTCTTTCTTTGTGATTCAAAACAAAACAGGTTAGAATGGACTCAGTTGGTCCTCATTATTGACAACATCTTTTTTTTCTTTTTTCTTTTTTTTCGATTTTTTCATTTTTCCCTTTTTCATTTCTTTTTTTTTCTTTTTCATTCTCTCTTTTTTCATTCTCTTTTTTTTTTGCTTTTTTTTGTTGTGGTCGAATCTTATGGAGATTGCCTACGTATCATGACCCCGCATGAATCAGACCTTGCGTAGTTCGGACCAATAAGAGATAAACAATAACAAACAATTTTTCAATTTTCATATTAAAACAAACTGGGTTTCAAAGGTTTGAAGATGACCTACAAACTCGAAAATCAAATAACCCATATATTTTAATCAAGAGATTTATAAACTCAAAAACAAAAGGCTAACTCCCTTTCTCTGTTCGACAAATGCAACCAAATGGTTATTTTTGCAAATGTGGCCCCTTCCGAATTTCACATGAATTTTGAGGCCGAGGAGGATTATTTTATGACACTTTTACAAACTTGTTCGTTCTTTTACGAAAATAACCTTTCGACAACTGACAGATACTCTAAGGCTATTTCGGCAAGAACGGTTTAAGACGCGGCCGAAGCTGGCTCGGCTTATTATGACAAAATTTGAACGGTATTCACCTGACCGCCGACTCTTTTTTTCAAATTACAATAAAAACTTGGTGTTGCAAACACGGCCCTTCAGCACCTCGGGGACGAAGATTTATAGGGCTGTGTGGGTCAACTAGACCAAAAATCTTAAACATGACCCAAAAGTGGTTGTTTATGCAAAGTCAGCCTTCCGGCGTCCCTTTCGGGAACATTCGGCTATTTATGACAAATCAGCCTCACCTGACTTATTTATAACTCTTTTTTATCGTTTTTCAAATTAGAAAAGTCAATATTGCAAACACGGCCTTTCAACGTCTCGGGGGCGAAGATTTTTAAGGCTGTGGGGGTCAACTGGACCAAATCTTTAACGTGACCCAAAGAGTGGCTGTTTATGCAAGGTCAGCCTTCCGGCGTCCCTTTCGGGAACATTCGGCTATGTTTTGACAAAACAGCATCACCCGACTTCTTTATGACAGAATTAAAATTTTGAAACATCTTTTTATTATTATTTATTTGTTTTTGGCTTTTTAGCAAAAGGGTGGGGTTGGACCCGATGAGGGTTGCCTACGTATCTCACATCCGGTGAGAATCAAACCCGCGTAGTTCGGGCAAATAATCTATTTTTGAGAAGACCATTTTCTATTTTCTGTTTTTTTTTATTACTATTTTTTATTACAGCAAGTAAACAAACTATTATTTTTCATTCATATTTTTCATTCATAACGAACAAACAAGCTAACGTAAAACATAAAACATTCATTCTTTTTTTTTTTTCAAAATTTCGGCAGAGTTTCACCACTTACTTGGACATTTGTTTTTTTTCTTTTAAAAATAAGTAGTTAGATCTCTACACTGTTATTTTCTCATCTTTTTCACTATTTTCTAATTTGTGGAAAATGATGACAACATACAAAATCTTTTTTGAATTTTCATGCTTTTTTCATTTTTTTATACAACATACAAAATCCTTTTTTGAATTTTCATGCTTTGTTTTTATTTGTAATTTTATTTTTTATATTTATTATTTCTTTCAAAAATGTGGCATGGGAGACATAACGATTTCCAAGACTTCTTGGATTCCGCAAATGCTCCCCATGCGCTTTTCCCAACCTATGAAGCGTGGGGGACATATGGGAATTCCAAGACTTCTTGGATTCCACAAATGTTCCCCATGTGCTTTCCCAAAAAGCAAGCGTGGGGGACATAGGGAATTCCAAGGCTTCTTGGATTCCACAAATGTTCCCCATGCTTTGATTAATATAATAGCATGCTTAATAAAAAATCGTGCAACTTTCTTATTTAACGTGATCAGCATGATAAGAAGTGTCATTTGTCCGCAAATATCATTTGTCCGCCAAATGACTCATTCACCCTTGAATAAATATAACATGTAGCACATAGGATGCCAAAGATGGTCTATTATTTTCAGGTTGCTTGTCCTAGACGGACCCAACCCCTGTGTTGAGTCCCCTAAGTCAAATGCACATGATGCAAATAAACGTTCCTACTAGGGATCCGGCATGAAGCTGAGTTATTCTAAGTTGATAACCTGGGTATTTGTTCTAGACCTGGCTTACCCGAGCGGACAACTCGAGCCAAGGATGAGAGCTGTGTACCGGTAACCAAAGGGCCATCCGGTTTTGCAACTCCTCCGAATCCTCGTTCTATTTTGGTATATGACACTAACAGAAAGAAGCCACGACCAGCTTGCACTCCTCAAGAGAGAGAAGAGAGGGGTTTCGGCACAGTTTATATATACAGTTTCAAATAATATCAAAGCGGTAAAAGCATCATTTTGCACATTAGGCATATATCATGTAACAGAATCAGATAAAACCAAATATAACAATTTATCTAAGCTCGAACTTCTGACCCTGAACCAGTGGTTCTAGGTCTAGATCCCCAGCAGAGTCGCCAGAGCTGTCACACCTCCTTTTTACGTACCCGCGAGGGTGCAAGGGAGTTTTTCCAATTAAAGGACAATCGAAAGGGGATTTGTTTAATTATTTCAGAGTCGCCACTTGGGAGATTTAGGGTGTCCCAAGTCACCAATTTGAATCCCGAATCGAGGAAAAGAATGACTCCATATTACAGTCTGCGTACCAGAAATCCGGATAAGGAATTCTGTTAACCCGGGAGAAGGTGTTAGGCATTCCCGAGTTCTGTGGTTCTAGCACGGTCGCTCAATTGTTATATTCGGCTTGATTATCTGATTTTATACAAATATGAACTTATGTGCAAATTTTAACTTTCACCGCTTTCATAATTATTATTATTATTTTTTCTTTACAGGGAATTGCAACGTCGTGAGACATATCTCGAACCACGTTACATCAATGCACACGTGGTTGTTGACATATCTCGACTCGGTTGAGATTTGGATTTGGGTCACGTAAATGTACACCCGAGTTAAGGAAAATAAATTATTAAAGGCGCGCCTAAAGCAACTAGCGTCTTGTTATTTTGGGGAAGGCCGTAAAATTCGCTAAACAGCCTGTCCTCGAATTCTAAGTATTTTAATATATACATTTAGAGGGCCCCGCGACTTGTACATTTGTTTGTCGAGGCTCGTCTCATTTATTATTAAAGAATTTGCAACGTCATGGAAATGCATCTCGGGCCACGCCATAATCAATATACCCGTGATTAGAGACACATTTCGATTCCGTTGAGATTTGGATTTGGGTCACATAAATGTGCACCCGAGTTTAAGAAAATTAAATTATTAAAGGCGCGCCTAAAGCGACTAGCGTATCATTTATTTTGGGGAAGGCCGTAAAATTCGCTAAACGGCCCATCCCGAAGTCTAAGCATTTAAAATAACCATCTATTGAGGGCCCCGCGATTTGTATTTTTTATTTGGCGAGGCTCATCTCATTTATTATTTACAAAGGAAAACCTAAGGCAGCTACATTTTCCTACTTTGGGAGGGCTACGGAAAATCCAACCAATGGCACACTTCGATTTCTAAAGAGTTAAAATTTAATTAAGGGCCATGAGTTATGGAAAATTTTTATAAGGGAAATGTACGACTTAACTATTAAAGCCAAAGACATAACGTAAATAAAAATCTTTCAAAATTTTCTTCCCTACAAGTTACTTTACAAATCACAACGAAACAGAAACGGAAATTAATTTATTCGAATCATCATCACATACCCAAAATGCATGCCTTAAACAGATTATTTACCCAAAAATATAACTATAATATGAGTGATTTTTCTTGCCTGCACCAACAATTCTTAATACTGGACTATCCTAATAGTTTAAGAATTAAACCATATTGAACATCCATCACAACAAACTACAAGTAAGATGTATTTGAATACAGTAACAACATTTATAAGAAAATAACTTCATTCAACTACCATTCATCAATTTAAGGAGAATAAGATGACAAGAGAAGGATTAGAAGTGGAACTTACTTTGTCCTTAACGTAACGGACCTCGACGAACAACGACGACCTCAACGGAAACAAAACTCGAACCAAGGTTGTCAACGCACGAGATATCGGCTGCTGCTGGATTTTCTCGACGCAACAGGTACGTGAAGATAAGCAGAAGGGGTCGTTCGGATATGAGGAAGGAGGAGCTATGAAAGGTCATTTGGGTAGTGGTTGATGAGGCTGGAACGGGTGAAGCAGGAGGCGGAAGCAGGTGGTCTGGACAGTAGGGTCGTGGAGTGGACGATGCGGCAGTGATGGTTGTTTTGGTGGAGCTGGAGCTCGCTGGCTGGGGGGGATATGGTGGTTGACGGTGTTTGGACAGTGTCGAGGTGGGGTTTGAGTGTTGCTGGGGCGTGGACGCAGGTGGTTTCCCGGGGCTATGGCGTTTGGATGTGGGTTGGTGAAGGTTTTCCGCTGGTTGTGAGGCTGGTTGGTTCAGCAGGTGGTGATGGAGGTGGGAGTTCCGACTGGGGCAGTGACGACGATGCATCAGTGGTGGTTGCTGCTCAAAAGGACGAGGGGTCGTGGGTTATGGAGATGCTCACCGGAAGGGTCGTTTGGTGGTGGTGTTCGGACGTAGGTTGGGGGACAGTGACAACGAGGAGGGGAAGCTGGTGGTCGACGGACGTTGGTGTTTTGGTGTTGGTTATGGCTGGTTTCCGTTTTTGGAGTAGTAGGGTTTTCTGTTTGTTCTTCTTCTTTTGGATGAAGAATATGAACAATTCCCAGCCCAAAATTTTCAAAAGTCCTCCTTTGCCTTCTGTTTTGCCCGTGCATTTGTAGCACTTGCCAAGGAAAATGAGCCCCACGCGTGGTGGGGTTCAAGACTTGTGTCCCCCACGCGTGGTGGGGTTCCTCATGTATGGGATTCCGTCCGTGTTCCCCACGCGTGTCCCCTCATGTGTGGTGGACTCGGATTATTATGGGCTAGGTCCGAAATTAGGCCTAAAAGCGGGTAATTTGAACCCGAATATTATTCTTTTGTCCGGCCCCGAGATTAAGAACACGACGTTGCTCAACTAATCCTATGTAAGCAAAATAGCTACTAAAATAAGACTAATTATTTAAAACAAAACTATATTATTATTTTAATATTTTTTCGAGATTAAAATAGCTACAAAACATTAATAAAACTATTTTTGTAATTTTCGTTTTTTAATATAAAGATAAAATATTAAGTAATATTTTTTGTATTTTTCAAAATTAAAATGACTACAAAACATTAATAGAATTATAATTTTTTGGTAATTTCGAAATTGTATAAAGTACAATTTTTGTTTTTCAAATTTATGAGAAATACATAAACTAAAATTTATATATATATTTTTTGCAATTTTTCCTTTTGAGACGAAATAAAGTAAAAATAGTCAAAATAGCCATATTAGACCTAAATTAAATATTTAAGCTAAAAATGTAAAAATTCCCGGGGAGGGTCAAAAATCACGTGTCTACAACAGCAACCGTAGGTTCAGCAACACCGTAAAACCAGTAACAACCAGTAGAATAACCCAGCAACGGATTGAAAAATCAGCAATGCCAAAGTGCAATCACAGTCAAAGCAGAGGAGAGAAAAGATACAAGATGCAGTAGTTTCTGATTTTTGAATAACACTCGAAGAGAAGCAAACGGAATTTATTCGAGTGAAAGTTCAAATTGCATTTCTCTTTTACTCTCAAAATGTTTCAAGTCTTTCTTTTTGTTCGAGTTCTAGTCCTAAACTCTCTCTCAAATCTTGGTCCTCTCAATAATGTTCAACCTCAAGTCTTGTTCTACTCCTCTAATTCAAGTCCAAGTCTAGTCCCCTTTAATGTTCAACAATAACTCTTATTTATAGCAAGACCTTGTCTTGAATTCCCAATCCCAAATTATTCCCCCAATGGCATGCTTTGTCCCACTACTTAATGTTTTCTTTATTTTAAACTTTGTCCCCCATGCCTACATTAAATAAATACATCCACCTCAACCCATTACAATTTGTACCCCATGCCTACGTTAAATAAATACCACATCCCCAACCCATTATAATTTGTCCCCCATGCCTAACATAAACAAATACAATATTCCTCCCCATTACATTTTGTCTTGTTCCCCATTATGTTAAACAATTATATCAAACACCACCCCATTATATTTTGTTCCTCATGCTTAACATAAAGAATAAAAATAATGTTCAATTACCAAACTACCCCTCCGACCTTATTGCAATTTATCATTCTACCCCTGAATGTATTGCATTTTACCAAACTACCCCTATAAGCTCTAAACAAACAATTAATCATAACTTAACCAAAATATAGCCAAGATGACCAATTTCTCAACAATATTCAACAAACAAATCACATGAACACGATGAACAACACAACTCAAAATTAATGGAATGAATTAACCATATCGGGAACCAATCCTGGTTAATTTAGACCAACAATGGATGAGCAAGGATACAACAATACAAACAACAAAATACATGATTCAAACTAAATCAACAAATCACAACAAACATAAAACTCACATTAAATCACTGGATTAAACATGAACTTCAAGCAAAGATGAACATGAACTAAATCTATTTTTTAAACAACAAACATGACGGATTCAAACGATTCAAACAACATTAATAATTTCTGGAAAATACATAACAACATGAAACAAATTGAAGAAATAATCAATTAAATTTCAATTTGGATCCAACAAACTAACAAATTTTTACCTAAATAATAAACAAGCGTGAAATAAACATGAAAAACAACTAATTAAACTTCCATTTGAAAATCTGAAAATTAATTTAACAAAGCACATGAACAAACTAAAAAAATCAATTCAAACGATGAACAAAAACAAACATTTGCCGATTTTAGATTCGAGAATATCAAAACAAAATACGGACAAAATAAAACTCAAAATCTACCAACCGGATCGACACGAATATGTACGGACTGTTTCGACAAACCTCGAATGGGAATAAATCTGTCCGAACTCAACGACGAACTCAACGACGAGCTCACCTCCCTTTTAAACTTGACGAACTCAAAACGACGCTCGACGAACTCAACTAAAACTCGACCAAACAGTGCTGGCGATGGCGATTTATGGCTGGACGCAGCTGTGCGTGTAGCAGCCCAAAGCAGAATCGAGCAGCCAGCAACAACAATGGTCGACACAGCTGTGCGTGCTCGTCCATGGCGGAGAAGAAGACGAAGGTGAGGCAACAGTGTCCGGCAGCAAACAATGGTGAAGAACAACGCAGCAGCAGCCCGCAGTGCCGCTTGGCGTGAAGCTGACGGGTCGTTTGGTGGTGGGCGACCGGAGCTGGAGCTGGTTATGGCGACGGCGTCGTTTGGACGTGAGGGAGAGTTTGGACAACGCAGCAGCAGTTGCTGCTGCTTGACGTGGAATGAGGGATCGTTTGGGCAAGATGGTGAGGAAGACGATGGCGGACAGCAGTGGTCGTCAGATTTAATGGAGGATCGCCGGAGAGGTTTTGGATGGGTGACGATGGTTTAGGGTTTGGTTGGTTTGAAGGAGAAGAACGTGAGGCAGCAGGTACGGGCAACCATGGGAGTTGGGTGGTTTTGAGGTTTTGGAGAGGAAGAAGATGGAAGGGGGCGGGTAGGTTCGTTTGTTTTTAGGGTTTTTTTGTCTTCTTTTTTTTGGTTTAGTTTTGTGTTGGACAAAAATGAAGAATGAGTGTTAGGTATTTGGGTTAATGGGGCGGACCGGGTCGACCCGGTCTAAAGTGGACTGGGTCATGGGGAAGATTGGGCAATTATTTGGGCCTGAGGTTGAAATTTGAAGAAGTGGCCCAATCCGATTTTTCTTTGTATTTTTGTTCTCTTTTCTTCTTTTACTTTCTAAAACTAAATTATAAAAATACTTAAATTATTATTTAGAACTAAATTAAGTTATAAAAGCACAAATTAACTCCCAATAACAATTAACGCACAATTAAGTAATAATTAAGCATAAAATTGTATTAAATGCTAAAAATGCAAAAAATGCTTATTTTTTGTAATTTTTATTTTTTGTAAAACAAACTTAATTACTAACAATTGTAGAATTAAATCCTACATGCAAAATGCGATATATTTTTTGTATTTTTATTAATTTAACAAATAAACATGCATAGACAAATGCAAATAATTATCCAAAAATATCACAAAATCTCACAAAATTGCACACCAAGGAAAATCATTTGAATTTGAATTTTTTGGGAGTAATTCTCATATAGGGCAAAAATCACGTGCTTACACCTCTGTCATCACTATCGTGGCTTGACCAACATCTATACATCTCAGCAATCTCAAATCTGGTGTTCTTTTGTATAACACTCCTCCACTAAGGAAAAATCCATTTGCCAATCGCCGAATGGCTCTCTTTTGATCTCTCGTGGCCTGCTCTAGGTATATCCCCATCCTGAGGTATTCCTTGACATCATAAAACCATGGCTCGCCATCCATTTCTTCCTCTATCATGTTGCAATAAGCATGCTGATCATGAACTTGGATATGCAACGGGTCAACATGAATTTTGTCCGGGTGGTGAAACATCGATGCTAAAGTGGCCAAAGCATCGGCAACCTCATTGTGAACTCTTGGGATGTGTCTGAACTCCACTGATCGAAATCACTTGCTCAGATCGTGCAAACATTGTCGATATGGTATAAGCTTCAAATCCCGTGTTTCCCATTCACCCTGGATTTGATGCACCAGGAGGTCCGAGTCTCCCAACACCAAGACGTCTTGGACATCCATGTTTGCAGCTAACCGTAAGCCCAAAATACATGGCTCATATTCAGCCATGTTATTGGTACAATAGAAACGTAGTTGTGCCGTAACAGGATAATGATGTCCTGTTTCAGAAATAAGTACCGCTCCTATTCCAGCTCCTTTCGCATTTGCGACTCCATCAAAGAAGAGCTTCCAACCTGGTTCCTCAGATAATTCCAACTCATCTATATGCATCACTTCTTCATCAGGAAAATACGTCCTCAATGGCTCGTATTCTTCATCAACAGGATTCTCAGCCAAGTGATCGGCCAATGCTTGGGCTTTCATGGCCGTCCTCGTCACATAGATGATGTCGAACTTCGTGAGTAATATTTTCCATTTCGCTAACCTCCCTGTGGGAATAGGCTTCTGGAAAATATACTTCAGTGGATCCAAGCGTGAAATGATATAAGTAGTATATGATGACAGATAATGTTTAAACTTCTGTGCCACCCAAGTTAGGGCACAACACGTCTTCTCGAGTTGAGTGTACTTAACCTCATAGCCTGTAAACTTCTTGCTGAGATAATAGATGGCTTGCTCCTTCCTTCCTGTAATGTCGTGTTGCCCCAGTATGCAGCCAAACGAATTCTCCAGGACCGTTAGATAAAGAATTAACGGTCTTCCTGGCTCAGGTGGAACCAACACAGGTGGATTTGACAAATATCCTTTGATTTGGTCAAATGCTTCCTGACATTCTGCCGTCCATTCTACCGCAACATCTTTCTTCAGTAGCCGAAAAATGGGTTCACAAGTTGCTGTGAGTTGAGAAATAAACCTGCTGATATAATTCAACCTTCCCAATAGACTCATTACTTCTGTCTTGTTCTTCGGCAGTGGCAAATCTTGGATGGATTTGATCTTTGACGGGTCCAACTCAATGCCTCGCCGACTGACGATAAATCCCAGCAGCTTTCCAGATGGAACACCAAATGCACATTTGGCAGGGTTGAGCTTAATATCGTACCTTCGAAGTCTTTGGAAAAACTTCCTTAGGTCTGCCATGTGGTCTTCCTGATGCTTGGATTTTATGATCACATCATCCACGTATACCTCAATCTCTTTGTGTATCATGTCATGAAACACAGTAGTCATTGCTCTCATGTACGTCGCCCCCGCATTCTTCAAACAAAATGACATTACCCAGTAGCAATAAGTCCCCCACGGTGTAATGAAAGTCGTCTTTTCCGCATCTTCTTCATCCATCAGAATCTGATGATACCCAGCATAGCAATCTACAAAAGACCCAATCTCACGTCCAGCACAATTATCGATCAAGATATGGATGTTGGGTAATGGAAAGTTGTCCTTGGGGCTTGCCCTATTCAAATTGCGGTAATCGATACACACTCTGATCTTCCCATCTTTCTTCGGCATTGGCACCACATTAGCCAACCAATCAGGATATCGAGTGACCCGAATAACCTTTGCATGCAGCTGCTTGGTTACTTCTTCTTTAATCTTCACACTCATATCTGTCTTGAGCTTCCTCAATTTCTGCTTGACAGGAGGGCATGCCCGTTCAGTGGGCAATTTGTGAACCACTAGATCGGTGCTTAAGCCCGGCATGTCATCGTACGACCATGCAAAAACATCTTTGAATTCAATGAGTGCTTTTATTAGTTCCTCCCTGATGTTCGGTTCAATGTGGATGCTTATTTTGCTTTCCCTAACATCGTTTGCATCCCCTAAATTGACAGCTTCAGTGTCGTTCAAATTGGGCTTGGGTTTCTCTTCGAACTGGTTTAATTCTCTGTTTATCTCTTCAAAGGCTTCATCCTCATCGTATTCCGATTCATCATCATAATTGGCCTCTTGTACAATTATTTCAGAATCATATTGATTTTTTAGACTAGGTTGAAGATCCGTTGTGCATGCCATGTCATTAGAACCAGTATAAAGAGAACTGTTCAGAAAGAGAAAAGAAGAAAACAGAATTAAAACAAAATAAAGAGAGAAAACTTTCACTTTATTAAAATGCGGGATAACAGAGTTTCACACTTTTGTCGAATACAAAAATAAAACAAAACTGGATTACAACTCTGGAATAATCCAGAAAACAAGAAAGAAAATCCAGAGCCTACTACCAAGACTCCCTCCGGGTAGGAAGAGGAGTAGTTGTCCAATTGTTGATATTGGCCCTAGGCCCCACAAACTGTATATCTGCCCTACTGGAACCTTTTCCAGCTTCTATCACGTTGACGTCGGCGAACAGCCTTTCAAAACCCTGATTCAAATCTCCATCTGACCCAATCAGAGGTCCGAGAATTTTGGGGACTGACAACCTTCTGATACCTACTCTGACAAAGGATCTGGAAAGACGTGGAACTGGCTTGGGAAGAACCCAAACTTTCTTCTTCAACTTTCGGGCCCGTCTTACATCTACTGTTGTAGGCTTGAATCCTAGCCCAAAAGTGTCCAGGTTCTTGGGCAAAGAAACTGGCTGGACCATACCTTGCAGATCAAACCCCAAACCTTTTCCTGGTACAAACCCGCTGCTTAGCATTTCCGAGGCTACCATAAAGGTCGTAGCTGCGATCCTAGGAAGTGGAAGGTCCTCGCCTTCAGAAATTTTATCCACTGAAACCGCGTCGAAAACCTGGTACACCCATGGACCTTTGTCGTCATCAGTTTCAATGAATGGCACAACGACATCATTCACAATGCCTGTACCGTCATCCCCGTGCACCATTATCTCCTTCCTGTCCCATTCAAATTTCACCATCTGGTGCAATGTAGAAGGCACTGTTGTGGCGGCATGGATCCAGGGTCGCCCCAATAGAAGATTTTATGATACTACCACGTCTACAATTTGGAATTCCATGGTGAATTCCACTGGACCAATGGTCAATCCCAGTATGATATCACCCACCATGTCGGTACCACTTCCATCGAAACCTTGGACGCAGACGATGTTCTTGTGAATCCGGTCATGATCAACTTTCAGCTTTTCAGAGTAGTCAAAGTATAGATATTGGCGCTTGATCCATTATCAATCAATACTCGGGTAACCACCGAGTCTTCGCATTTCACGGTCAAGTATAAGGCTTTGTTGTGTTCTGTACCCTCTGCTGGCAATTCATTATCAGAAAACGTCACTCGGTTTACCTCGAAGATTTTGTGCACTATCCTCTCCAAGTGATTTACAGAGATTTTATCTGAAATATGGGCCTCGTTCAGGATTTTCATCAGTGCCTGGCAATGATCGCTGGAATGGATCAGCAGTCATAGTAATGAAATCTGCGCTGGGGTCTTTCTTAACTGCTCCACAATGGAGTAGTCTTGTGCCTTCATTTTCTTCAAAAACTCCTCAGCCTCTTCCTCCGTCACTAGCTTCTTTACCACTGCTGGGTTGGACCTTCTTAACTCTACGGGAGCAAAACACCTTCCCGAACGAGTTAAGCCATGGGCCTCACATACTTCTTCCACAACCTCCTTCCCTTTGTACATTACCATCGCTTTACTGTAGCTCTATGGCACGGCTTTCTGACTGGTTATCGGCATCTGCATTACTGGCCTGATGACAACTGGCCCTATGCATGTTGGCTTTCTTGGTACCCCTCGCACCGTTACTTTGACCATCTCTGAATTCTTTGCAACAATAGGCGAACTCTTCCCCATCACCACTACTGGCTTGACGTCTACCTTTTCCAACTGTACCACCTCTTCTCCACCTGTCGACTTTTCTTTTGGACTAGCACGGATCATCATCACCGTCTGTGAGGGTTTCTTTAGCTCCCCTCCTTCATGCACAAGCTCGATCATGTGGGTTTCGTGGTGTGCTGACAACGGGTTCTGATTGATTTTGGGCGCCTCCAGTGTCTGAACCTCGATCTTGTTGGTGTCAATAAGATCTTGCACTGCACGTTTCAACTTCCAGCACTTCTCGGTATCATGTCTGGGATCCCCCGAACAATACTCACAGCTTACCGAGTGGTCCATATTTTGGGGAAGGGGATTCGGCAATCTGTGCTCAACAGGACTCAACAAACCTAACGACCTGAATTTGTGGAACAAAGCAGTATAGGTTTATCCCAACTCAGTGAATGTTCTTTGTCTCTGTACCCTTTCATTTCTGAAAGCTTGATTCCCCTGGAAACCTGGTCCCGAAGGATTCCTGTAGGCTCTTGGTGGTAGATATGTGTTTTGTGGAGGTGAATATGTGTTTTGGGGAGGTGGATATGTGTTTTGGGGAGATGGATATGTATTTTGGGGAGCTAGCGCACGCCATTGCAGGCGAGCCGGAGGCTGGGTGTAAGTTTGGGCGTGATGGACAGAGAAATGTGGCTCTTGTAGTGGGTAGTAGGGCTGTGGAGGGCCGTATGGAATGTGTGGGTAATTTGAGTGATGGGGTCTAGGTTGGTAGTGAGGGGGAGACCTCTGGATCTGGACCAAGTACCTGCCTCGACTGTTGCGACATCTTCCCTTTTCTTCTTTCCGAGCGCACCTCTCGTGCCGCTATGGATGGCCTGAGTGGTTGTTTTGATTGCTGAATAGCTCAGGATTTTGTTGGACTTAAGTCCCTCTTCAATCATAACACCCATTTTCACCACCTCGTTGAAAGATTTACCAACTGACGTCACCAAGTGACCAAAGTAAGTTGGCTCTAGAGTCTGCAGAAAGTAGTCCACCATTTCCCCTCTCTCATCGGAGGATCAACTCTTGCTGCCTGTTCTCTCCACCGGAACCCAAATTCTCTAAAGCTCTCTCCCGGCTTCTTCTCAAGTTTCAGCAATGTGAGACGGTCAGGGACGATCTCAAGGTTGTACTGGAAGTGACCTGCGAATGCTTGTGCTAGATCGTCCCAGGTGTACCACCTGCTCGGATCCTGTCTTGTGTACCATTCTAGTGCAGGCCCACTTAGACTTTGACCAAAGTAAGTTATTAGCAGTTCATCTTTACCACATGCTCCTCTCATCTTGCTGCAAAACCCTCGTAGATGTGCCATTGGATCACTGTGCCCCTCGTATAGATCAAACTTTGACATCTTGAACCCTGTCGGTAATTGAACATCAGGGAAATGACATAGATTTTTGTAAGCTACACTGACCTGATTGCCTAACCCATGTATATTCTTGAAGGACTGCTCCAAGCTTTTAAATTTTCGAAGCACTTCATCCTGCTCCGGGCCTTTAGCCGGCTTTTTTAGTCTCCACCGGGATTTCAAAGTGAGGATTATAAGTATATGGCTCGGGTTCTTTGAGGGTAGGTTCGGGGGGGGGGTAATATTGGTTATCGTGAGCCTAAAACAACGGCCCACTGGATGATCTTTGTAACGTGGCTGGTGGGGGTGCCACGAAAACAGGAAAATTTGGTGGGGGAAGGTTGTGATTGGGTGGTGGAGCTTGGGGATCATAGGGATTTCTTCCCTGATAGTAGTGGTGACTTGGGAAGCTTGTTGAAGGGCCGGGTGAAAGGTATTCCGGCGTGTGTCCTGGTGGGAAAGTAGGAGTAACGGGTGGTTCGGGCCCCTTTTGTACCCTAGCCAGGGCTAGCTGCATTTCGTTCATCTCCAGTCTCATTTTTTCCATTTTTTCCATTGCCTCTTTCAGCATCTGACTTTCCGTCCTTTCCTCTTCAACACTATTTTCTGAGTTAGTCATGTTTTTCGGTATGGGCCCTTTGGATCTTGTTTGGTAATGGTAATCTGCCAGAACGTTCTAACAAACTAACTGGTTTGAAATCTCTGGAAAACAACAAACTTGTTAGCGTTAGAGTTTAACACATATTGCAATTGCACGTTGGGGAATGCAATGTTCCTAGGCAGTTTAACCATTTCTAACATGTCTTTGCTCCGTATGCATCATCTCGACTTATTTTACTTGTGCCCTTTAGGTGTTTCTGAAACTTTCCTTTATTTTCTTTCTCTTTCTCTCTTTTTCTTTCTTTCTTTTCCTTTCTTTTATTCACTTTTTCTTTTAGCGGTGGTCGAATCTTATGTGGATTGCCTACGTATCATGTCCCCGCATGAATCAGATCGTGCGTAGTTCTACCACAAATAAAGACACCAATTTTTGGAAAATTTATTTCATTACTAAAACTTTTATTACAAACTACCCATTTGGAAAAGGAAAACAAAATACAGACTCCGAAGTACTAACATAATTGGATGCCAAAAGGAGACACACGGACAGACAACAGACTTTTGAAAATAGAAAAATATAGATTTGAACTAGGAGTACATTAACGCTTTGAATTTTGGTGCCCACGGGGCATCGTTTGGTCTTTCCGCGGGCTTTGGTGCAAGGCCCTTTGCAAGATTTTCAATTCTTCCATGATTCGGTGGACGTAACCCATGACTGAAGCAAAAAGGGTATCACAGGGTATTTCCTCACATGCTAGGCACCTCATGGTGACGTAATGCCCAATCTCCTCAATTCTACCCCTGATTCTATCCCTTTCCATGAATAGTTGCTATATTCATTGATTCTTTGCTCCCATTACTTGAGCGTTGTCAGCGAGTTGATCTTGGAACCTCTCCATTTGTTCTTCCATTCGGGCCATTAAATCATAGCAGCGCTTCCTATCCGTTCTGGCATCTCGGGCTTGTTTAAAGACCCGATTTTTTAGGGTGGAATTTGTTTCTCTTAATATTTCAATGCTCGCTTCATAATCCCTTCTCACTTGCCGTAAGTGCTTTGCTCGCGCTATTGTACCTTTTGCCCATCTGGCCCGAATTCTTCCTATGTAGGCCTCTGATCTTGCCAAACCCTCTCGACTTTCAATGACTTGGTTTCTCAACCCAATTATCAGACCTTCGTTGGACCGGCTCCTTTGTTGGTTGTCGGGATCCATTCTGACTCGTTGGATTTGGGCTTTTAAGGCCTTATTTGCTTGAGTCAATCTGTTTTTTTTTCTTGTGTCAGCATCGACTTGCACGCTATTTTCATATTTCAGATCCTCAATTTGCTGTTTCAGCTTGCCAATTTCAACCCGATAGCCTTCTTCTCTTGCCAGCCAGCCCCATTGTTCTTGCGAGTCATTCGTGAATTGCTGGACATGGGCTCTTTTAGCAGGCCTTTGATGAATCTGGAACCTTTTCCCAAACCATGCATCATACTTCGGGTCCACCTCGCCTTTGGCTAAATCTCACACCATAGTTTTGGGCTTAAGGAATCTGCATTCATGCCACAATTTGCGAATTGTATCTTCCGGTACTGTGGCATTCGGTCTTAGCTCGATGGTATGCTTGCTCAAATCTTCATCATGAGGGATAATCTGGAACCTTCCCAATTGACGCAATACCCGATGGGGAGCGTATGGTTGGATACTACGGACACCCATCAGAAAAACATAACATTCTTTGGCCGACATGTATATTGCTTCAGTAGCGGGCAACCACCCAAACGCCCATTCAATTTGGTCCACCGTTAGTAATCTCAGTCGTATAAACCAATCTCCAGTACCCTCGAGGAACGCAACACCCGTTACCCGCTTCTCAAACTTTTCAATGCAGTTTAAACCAGTCAGCCCGAAGTTCATATACCCCACTCGATGGCAGAGATGTTCCTGTATCCACAACTGAAGTAATAGATTGCAACCTTGGAAAAAACTTCCTCCCTCCTTACACACGGTCAATGCTCGGTATATTTCTGATAAGATCAGGGGAACTATAGTGCTGTCAGCCCTTTTCATTGCGACATCAACCATCCCCACGAGACCTATCTCTATTTTCTTGTCGTCTCGTGGGCAAACCATGATTCCCAAGAATGCCATTATGATTGCCTAGGTTCGTCTTGCTTCCCATTTACCGCTGTTTCCAGCGTGAGTCAGTCCCAAATTTGGCTCGTCAAAACCCCGCGGATTACCATAACGATGATATAGGAACTGAAGAGCGCAACATCCTTTTGATAAATCATTATTTTGCACAGTCCGGCTGATATTTAACAAGTCCAGAAATCGGTGTGGCGATACCGGCCTTGGTGACAACAGATACTGACTTTTCAGATTCTCATTCATACCCGCATAACCTACTACTTCCTCCAGTGTGGGTGTAAGCTCAAAATCCGCAAAGCGAAATACATTTGGGGTTGGGTCCCAAAATGGTATCAAAGCCTCGCTGACATCCGTCCTTGCCTTGACATTTAGAAAACTGATGAGACCCCCCAAGACTCTGAACACTATTTCTTTGCTACTTTTTCCCAAATCGTCCCACCACATATGGAGCTGGAGAGGGACCTCGCTAAAGACGGTGAAGGGTTTGTTTTTATTTGTGCTCATCCTGCACATTTATTAAGGTGATTTAAACAAAAGCAAAAATTTATTTGACTCATAAAAATGATTTGACTATATTTTCAGAAAGAAAGATCTGATTTTCCGAACACGTCCTTTCAGCACTTCGGGGATGAAGCCTGTGAGGGTCAACCGATCAAAACTTTAAAGGATGATCAAAAGTGGCCGTTTATGCAAAGTCAGCCTTCCGGCGTCCCTTTCGGGAATATTTGGCTATTTTTGACAAAAATAACATCACTTGATTTATTTAAGACTCTTTTCTGGGTATTTTTGCAAAAAGGGGAAGTTGGACCCGATGAGGGTTGCCTACGTATCTCACATCCGGTGAGAATCAAACCGACGTAGTTCGGGCAAATAAAATAGACTATTTTTTTTCTAAATAAACTATTTTGAAAACAAGACAAACTAAAAATAAAGACTTTTTTTTTGCTTTTTGAATAAAACAAACTATTTAAAATAATTTTTTTTTCATTTTCTAAAAAAATTGGCAGAATTTCGACACTATTCGGGCATTGGTATTTTCAAAACTAGTGATTAACTCTCTTAACCCTCTACACTGTTATTTCTCTTCTTTTTTTTCAATTTTCCCAATATTTAAAAGCCAGTCAGCATGCGAGTCCGAAGCATATAAATGCACATGTAGCAAGTAAGATGCATCATGATGGTCTTTTTTATTTCAGGTACACCTGTCCTAGACAGACCCAACCCCTGTGTTGAGTCTCCAAAGTCAAATGCACTTGATGCAAATAAACGTTCCTACTAGGGATCTGGCATGTAGTTTTGTTATACTAGGTTTAAAACCTGAGTGTATTGTTCTAAACCTGGCTTACCCGAGCGGACAACCCGAGCCGAGGAGGAGGCAGCGTACCGGGAATACAGAAGCTTCACCGGATTAGCAACTTATCCGAACCTCGTTCTAAAAAATGGGATTGATTCTAAACAGAAAAGAAGTCACTCGAAGTGCACCCTTCTTCATGATTTAGAAGACTCAGAGAGAAGATGGGTTTCGTAACAATTTATATACAATTCACAGAATAACAAAGCGGTAAAAGCAACATTTAGCACATTAGATGAAAAAAATGTAATAAAATCAGATAATAAATAAAGCCAATATAACAATTATTCCAAGCTCAAATTTCTAACCCTGAACCAGTGGTTTTGGGTTAATGGTCCCCAGCAGAGTCGCCAGAGCTGTCACACCTCATTTTTACCTTACACCCCGCGAAGGGTATAAATAAAGGAGTTTTTCCAATTAAAGGACAATCGAAACGGGATTTATTATTTAATTCAGAGTCGCCATTTAGGATATTTATGGTGTCTCAATTCACCGGTTGAATCCCAAATCGAGGAAAAATTAACTCTGTATTACAGTCCGCGAACCAGAAATCCGAATAAGGAATTCTGTTAACCCGGGAGAAGGTGTTAGGCATTCCCGAGTTTCGTGGTTCTAGCACGGTCGCTCAACTGTCATATTCGGCTTATTTATCTGATTTTAATACATGTTGAACCTATGTGCAAATTTTAACTGTTTAACGCTTTTATTATTATTATTTTTTAACGGGAATTGCGACGTTGTAAAATACATATCGAACCACGTTACATCAATGCACCCGTGGTTATCGACACATTTTGACTCCGTCGAGATTTGAATTTGGGTCACATAAATGTACACCCGTGTTTAAGAAAGTAAATTATTAAAAGCGCGCCTAAAGTGACTAGCGCGTTATTATCTTTGGGGAGGGCCGTGAAATTCACTAAACGACCCATCCCGAATTCTAAATGTTTTATTTTTAGCCAATTACTGAGAGCCTCGCAATTTACACGTTTTATCCGGCGAGGCTCGTCTCATGTTTTATTTAAAGGTCCATGCTAAAATGACTACGATTTTCTATATATATTTTTTCTGGAAAAAAAAATCCTAATTTTGTTATTAATTCTACTACCACTACTACATTTGGGGTTGTTCAGGTCACTACTAGAAACATGATTTTTGCCAAAGATGCGAACCGACTGATTAAACCAATTGATTCAAGTTAGCCTTACTAGATCAATATTCAAAACACCCAATATTTTGAAGCTATGATATGGAAATGTTATTAGCAAACAAATGTCAAAAGGTTGTCTTTGAATTAATGCCTATATCCTAAATGACAACCAGTTTCTACTTATCACTACACGTGAAAGATGTAAATCTCACATTTTGTCTCATGCTTCAAACTATTCTGATTTTTTCAACATTTAAACCACATGGATAAGTCATCTTACATCAAGATTGGTGATTAGCACCAATATGCAAGCTAATTAGCATAAACATACACGTCCAACTTCAGTCCACTTTATACAATCATATATAAATCAAATCTAAACTACACTAAACCATTGCGTCTACATTACTTAGGCATCAACATATAACAGTCCAACTATACAAAGCAACAGAAATCTACATAGCAGTAGTATACAAAATGTTCTAACTACAATCAGTAAACAAAGAAAAAGCTGAATCAAACTTCAGACTTCCATTTTTATATGTATTCATGCTTCCCCATATTTTAGCTTATAATAGCCAGTGTTATAGTCGTGTACCTGGTATTGGAAACAAAAGAAGAGGAAGATGAGAAACAGCAGATGCAGTAGCAGCACAACAACAACAGCAAACAACAATATCCCAATAACAGATTAAAACCAACAAAATCCCAGCAATAACCAATGGAACAGTAACGGGGAAACCCACAACAAACTCAGAAATGCAATGAAATAGTACTTTCTGACTCTCTATTCTTTAACTCTCAAAGAAGAACACTTTCAAGAAACCCTACTCTTTTAACTGATTTTCAGAAATCAAAGCAGACTAGACTTTCTTACTCTCAAACTCAACTGACCTCCTCAACAATAAAGTCAGCCTATTTTATATATTTCTAATTCTGAATTTCTGATCTCTCAAAAATTTCCTCCCTCATCAGTCCAAATGCCCTCCCTTTTATAACCATTACAGACCTGCCCACTCTTTAATAACTTAACTACCCAACCCCCCAACAAACAAAAATCTGCATATTTCCACTTAAAATCCACTAAGGAATGCTTTTCCTTATTTTCAGCCCCAATTCCCTCTTGTTCCCCATTAACTTATTAATTTAAAGATATTTAATACCCCACTAACAAGACACTAACATTAAAATATTATCCTAACTGTTCCATTCCCAAATCACCCCTGAAACCCCTTAATATTATTGCCCTAATACAATCTATTAAAACCTTTAACTCTAAAATCTGTTCAAGCTAACAATTATCTAAAACTAACTCTAATTAACAGCTATAACCAATCCTCCTGACAACTGAATAACTAAGGTCGAATCCAATTGAAACAAAGGGACTGAATTTGAATCAAAATCATATTAACATCACACAGAACCCAACAGCATTATTGAAGCTGAAACTTGATATGGGGATTAAGCTAACACAATTCTAAGTTAAACCTATCCAAAATGCCGGATCACTGTCAGTATAATGACACTGAGCCCTGAAGCTAAGTGTCTATAGATCAGCACACACAACACGCGACATTAAACCATTTGACGAACTTACTGGTCTACAAACAAGAACGAATTAATCGACGAAACTATTTATAACCTATGTTATTAATCGACAGAACATAAACTGATGGAGAAGAGAGAAAATAACGGACAAAAGACGAATTACAATGAACGTAATTTAGGCAAACGAAGAATTGATTGAACTACTCAAACAAACATTGGAATATTTAATCTAACCAGAATCAGAAAAAGAAGCAGAATATATACTGGATTAACTTAAACTGAAAACCTAAAGAAGCGACTAATTACACAGACAAACAAACACATAGAAAAAAGGAAAAGAAGAAGCTAAGAAGAACCCACTGTTCTTTTTTTCGGATTTCACCCATATGCCCTTTCGAACTTGAGTTCCAGTTAGTATTATACGTCTATTTCATCAAAAATAGGCTTATAATACTAACCAGAACCCGTTCGACCCTGACATCTTCGAAACAGTCTCGAACTGTCGAACCCTAGATCCGCCATTCGATGAGTTTTACTCGGATTCGAGCCCATATGGTTAGGTATTAGCGACGAGGAGGTAAAGGGGATTATTGGGTGTGATTTTGGGGTTAAGTGGACAAGGTAGGGTTTAGGATGGGGTCTTCGATCAAAGATTCGAGAAGCTGTAATATGATTCGAGGTTAATGGAGTATGGAATCGTGTTGAGGGTGGTTAGGAGGTTCAGGGGTGTTATTTTCACGGCCATCGGAGCCGGCGCCGCCGGGTTTACGGTGAAGGGATGGGGTGGCGGCTATTAGGGTTCCTCGTCTCTGAAAGACGATGATGAACAGGGGTTTGGATTGGGGGGGCTAGGTATGATATTGCATTTATATAGTGGGGGGGTGGTTTGATCTTGGCCGTTCGATCAAGAGAGATCGAGGGTACAGATCAATTCACTTAAATTAAATGGTGTTGTTTGGTCTCATTAAGAGACCGGGTTGACCTGGGTTGAAATAGACCGGGTTATGGGGGAAGGATGGGACCGTTAGATCATTGGGAATGGACGGCTCGGATCAACTTGCCTAAAACGGCGTCGTTTCAAATAATGCTGGGTTGAACCGAGCCGTCTGATGGAAACAAATCAACGACTTAGATCTGAGGCGCTGAAACGACGTTGTTTGGATTGTCTGAGAGACCAAGCTTATTGGACTGGATCGTTTGATATGAGTTGGGCCTGGTTTTGCATTGAAATTGGCCCAGTTCCGATTTGGTCTAACTTTCACTTTTTTTTTCATTTTCTTTTAATTCCTAAAACCAAAAAATTCCTAAATTAAATTGTAAAACCAAGATTATTTTTTAAAAGAAATTAATTAACCCTTAACAATAATTAACACACAAGATCAAATATTGATTAAAATAAAATCACACAATTAAACAATAAAATGACAAAGCTACCAAAATTCATATTTTTGTGATTTTCATTCTGTTAAAAATAGGATATGGTTTAATTAATTCAAAAATGCACAATTAAATCCTAAATATACATGCAACATGTATTTTGGTATTTTTCAATTAATTAAAACAAAATAAACATTCACAGACAAAAATAATTATCCAAAACGTTATGCAAAATTCTCAAAATTGTACCCAAAGGCAATTTGTTTTATTTTTCGATTTCTTTTGGAGTAGTTTTCGTGAAACAAAAATCACATGCTCACACATGCATTTGGCAGGTCTAGAGTCAAAATGGGTGGTTGATACAACGACATCTTACCATGTAACACCGGTAATAGAAACTTTTTACAGATATGTAGCAGGTGATTTCGGCATTGTGAGAATGGGTAACACGAGTTACTCGAAAATTGAGGGGATCAATGATATTTGTATCAATACAAATATTAGGTGCACATTGGTTCTAAAGGATGTGCGGTATGTACCTGATTTACGAATGAACTTAATCTCGAGAATAGTTTTGGACCAAGATAAATACGAGAACTATTTTGCAAATAAAAAATAGAGACTCACAAAGGGATCATTGGTGATTGAAAAGGGAGTTTCTCGTGGCACGTTGTACAGGACAAATGTAGAAATTTGCCAAGGTGAATTGAATGCGACACAAGATGAGATTTCTACAGATTTGTGGCACAAAAGAATGAGTCATATGAGTGAGAAGGGATTGCAGATTCTTACCGGTAAATCACTCATATCTTTTACCAAAGGTACAATGGTAAAACCTTGTGACTACTATTTATTTGGTAAGCAAGATAGAGTCTTATTTCAGACATTGTCTGAAAGAAAATTGAGCATACTTGATTTGATATATTCTGGTGTTTGCGTTCCAATAGAAATTGAATCGATAGACGGTAACAAATATTTTGTTAATTTTATTGATGATGCTTCACAAAAATTATGGGTTTATATCTTGAAAACCAAATATCAAGTGTCTCAAGTTTTTCAGAAGTTTCATACTCTAGTGGAAAGGGAGACAGGATCTCCGAAATGATAATGGAGGTGAGTACAATTCAAGAGAATATGAAGAGTAGTGTTTGAGCCATGGGATCAGACATGAAAAGACAGTT
This sequence comes from Nicotiana sylvestris, assembly GCF_000393655.2. Lineage (NCBI taxonomy): Eukaryota > Viridiplantae > Streptophyta > Magnoliopsida > Solanales > Solanaceae > Nicotiana > Nicotiana sylvestris. Next base: position 83,350,898 of record NC_091067.1, read on the forward strand.
CTTGGAACCCCACAACATAGTGGTGTAGCTGAGAGAATGTATCGCACCATTGTTGAGAAAGTGAGAAGCATGCTCAGAATAGGTAAACTGCCTAAGTCATTCTGGGAAGAAGCAGTTCAGACATCCTATTACCTAATCAATAGAAGTCCATCAGTTCTATTAGAGTTTGACATCCCACAGAAAGTTTGGACCAACAAGAAGGTATCATACTCGCATCGGAAAGTGTTCGGTTGTAGAGCTTTTTCACATACATCAAAAGAGCATAAAACAACGCTAGATGATAAATCAGTTTCCTGCATATTAATTAGATATGGAGATGAAGAGTTCTGGTATAGATTGTGGGATCCTGCAAAGAAGAAGGTCATCAGAAGCAGAGATGTAATCTTCTGAGAAAGTGAAGTTGAAGTTGTCGATAATCAGTCATAGAATGACAAAAATGTTATAATCCCTAACTTTATTACAATTCCTTCTACTTCTAACAATCTCACAAGTGCAGAAAGTAGGACCAACGAGGTTGCTGAGCAGGGGAAGAAACATGGTGAGATTATTGAGTAGGGGGAGAAACTTGATGATGATGCGGAGCAAGTGGAGTACCCCACTCAGGAAGAAGAACAACCTTAACTTCTGAGAAGATCAGAGAGTCCAAGGGTAGAGTCATGCAGGTAGCCATCCACAAATTATGTCCTTATTAGTTATGAGAGGGAGACAGAAAGTCTTAAGGAGGTGTTGCACCATCCAGAAAAAGACCAGTGGATGAAATCCATACAAGAAGAGATGGAATCTCTACAGAAAAATGGCACGTACAAGCAGGTTGAACTTCCAAATGATAAAAGACCACTCAAATGCAAATGGGTCTTTAAACTCAAGAAAGATGGAAATGGAAAGCTTCTCGGATACAAAGCTCGATTGGTGGTAAAGGCTTCGAACATAAGAAATGTATTGATTTTGACAAAAATTTTCTCCTGTTGTCTAAATGACTTCTATTCAAACAATTTTGAGCTTAGCAGCTAGCCTAGATCTTGAAGTGTCGCAATTGGACATAAATACTATGTTTCTTCACAGAGATTTGGAAGAGGATATTTATATGGAGCAACCAGAAGGATTTGAAGTAGCTGAGAGGAAACACATAGTGTGCAAACTAAATAAGAGTCTTTATGGGTTGAAGCAGACATCAAGGTAGTGGTACAAGAAGTTTGACTAATTCATGAAAAGTAAAACTTACATAAAGACATGTTTTGATCCATGTGAATACTTCAAAAGATTTTCTGACAATAACTTTATTATTTTGTTGTAGTATGTGGATGACATGTTAATTGTAGGACAAGACAAGGAGCTGATTGCAAAGTTGATGGGAGATTTGTCCACGTCATTTGATATGAAAAATTTGGGCCCAACAAAAAAAAATTTGGGAATGAAGATAGTTCGAGAGCGAACAAGAAGAAAGTTGTGGCTATCTCAAGAGAAGTACATTAAAGAGCGAACTAGAACGTTTCAACATGAAGAGTGTTAAGCCAGTCAACACACCTCTTATTAGCCATCTGATGTTGAGCAAGAAGATATGTCCTACAACAAAGGAGGCGAATGAGAGCATGACCAAAGTTCCTTATCCTTTAGCAGTCGAAAGCCTGATGTATGCAATGGTATGGACCAGACTTGATATTGCTCATGCAATCGGTGTTGTCAGCAGGTTTCTTAAAAATTCCGGAAAAGAATACTGGGAAGTAGTCAAGTGGATACTCAGGTATCTGAGAGGTACCATATGTCACACCTCCTTTTTCCGCCCCCGCGAGGGTGCAAGGGAGTTTTCTCCAATTTAAGGACAGTCGAAACGGGATTTATTTGTTTTGTTTCAGAATCGCCACCTGGGAATTTTAAGGCGTCCCAAGTCACCAATTTTTAATCCCTGAATCGAGGAGAATATGACTCTGTTTGTTATTCTGCGAACCAGAAATCCTGAGTAAGGAATTCTGTTAATCCGGAAGAAGGTGTTAGGCATTTCCGAATTCCGTGGTTCTAGCACGGTCGCTTAACTGTTTTTATTCTTGGCTTATCTTGATTTTTACATTTTTTATTGCAGGATTTCGTCACCGCTTCTGTTTATTGTTTACAATTATATAACGAATTACGCGTACGTATATTCGTATTATATACCTTTTATAATTACAGAGGATCGTGCCACGCATACGTGTACACAATAAAATTGACCATATTATAGTTTTTATTAAAAATCATATGTTCAAAATTGATAATAAAATCAAGAACATCATCACCCTTGTATTTAGACAATGAACTGCACACCTCGGGTTATATGAAATTATTTTAACATCTCTGGAGAAATCCTTTTTATTAAATATTCGCTCGAAATTGCGCGTACGCATAATCTGAATTTGCTTTTAAAAATATAATCAGGGTACACGAACGCATCCCTAATTGCGCAAAATATTTGTAATGGTATTATGGATTTTCCACAAATTGTTTATTATATTCATACATTTTTATGTGAAAATCATAAGAAAATCCCATTTTCAGAGGCCTTTAAATTCTTTGAAAAGAATTCACAATCTATTAAATGTTTACAACTGATTATATTTCCACATATGAATTATATTCTTTCGAGCCATTCAAATTTTAGGAGTAAAATAAACAAAGTGTGATTAAGAATACTATTTTTTCGTAAATACAATATATATATATATATATATATACCCAAAATGAATTGCATATGAAACTAAAAAAAATGATTTATAAAGGGAAGAGATATTTTTGAAGAATTTTCATTATTTTTATTTAATGCAAATTCTATTTCTACTTACCATTGATATAAAATGTTGCAATTCGTGCTTATACATCTCATCTCATTCTCATATACTTGTTTTTAATCTAATCGGCGAAATTATTTTAATTAATTTTGCTTCTGCTTATGGTTGAATGTAAGATATATATATAATCAAACCGATTTGATTCTCAATTTATGTGAACCATTGTTAAACACTAACTTTCGCATTGTAAAATTCCTAGGCCATTTGTTATTAAGAAAGAGAAAAAATCTACCTAATTGACTTAATAAAATGATATTGCATACAACATTATTCGCCATATTTTGACATTTGCAAACATAGCGGAAGATACTAATGCAACTTTCGACTATTGATTATAATCATAATCACTATTACGCCATATATGGACAAAATGCAACCAACATCATCTAGCCTTAATCCACAACCAAACAATCGAAATACGCTAACCACGCATTTTCTTGATATTCCCAGAATACTCTATACCTGACTAACAATGTCATAAGACTTAATTAATAGTCAACTTCATGCCATGTTCCCTATCTTGACAATTCAATCATAACTATACTTTAATGAAATTCTGGAATAGATAATATTATTACAACACTTATATGAATTTCAAAAGAGAATGATCAGCTGATAATTAGCATGTCAAGCATACTACTATATTAAACAACATGAAACAAAACTGAAATTTATAATAATGAACTTAGATAAATGGAAAAATAGAATTGCAATTCAAGCTTCATTGATTTGTCATGCTGAAGCTCTTCATAACGTGAGTTTAAAAGATATGTACCTGGAAATAAAGGTAGAAGGAGTAAATTTCAGCAATAATAGCAGCAACGAAACACCGGCAGAATATACCAATAACACAGCAAGTCTGAACAAGACCCGTTAACCCAGATGAACAGTGACAGAAACTTGAGAAAAAATTTCAGATTCAAACTGAACAATATCCACAAACAAACAACGGACAGATTCTAGAATAACATTTTTCAGATTTCAGTTTCTTTCCTATTTCAAATTCATATTTCTGATTTTTCTGTTTCTGCTTTTGTATCTGTTTCAGATTGTGTGTGTGTGTGAATATTCTCTTTTTGTTTCTTTTTCTGCTTTCTTCTTCCTCTTCAGATTTTCATTTCTGATTTTTCTGCTTAATTCTCTTTCTTTTTATCTCACTCTAGGTGTATTCTTTCTCTTCAAAAATCTGAGTTTCAAATCTGTTTCCTAAAAATCTGCCCCTCTCTTAAAAACTCTCTCTGAAAACTGATCTTGAGTCCCCTTTAATCTGTGAATCAGATCCTGTATTTATACAGGTCTGCCCCTTTTCTTTTAGTGCTGCTTGGACCCTTTTCTCTTTTTAAAAATCAGAAAGTTGCATTAAAATCTGCTTTTGAATACTTTAAATCCTATTAAGTGATCTTATCCTGATTTTCAGCAGCCCCATTATCCCTTGTTCCCCATTATTATCTTAAACTATAGCCACTAACATTCCATTATAATACACTAGCACTAACACACTGTTTTTACTGTTTCATTCCCAGAAATGCCCCTGAATCTTACTGTTATTACTGTTATTACTGCCTTCAGACTAAAATTCAGAATCTGATACAATACAGATTTTAAAATCTGTTCAAACCTGATTATCAATCTGATTTAAGACAGCTACAACTAATTCTCTTAAGTTTTGGACTGAATCTTAACTGAGAATGCACTTTTCTAACACAATTGTATCTAATCATCATTTGTGAAATTGAATTTAAACCTAACATCACAACAACATTATACTGAATTTATTATAACAAATCAAACTAAACTTCAACATTGAACTAGAATCAAACAAACAGGAGCATTGTCAATATACTGACAATGCCCTGAAACTTAATGTTCAGGAAACAATATACATACGACATTTATTCTAACAGACTTATTGATTTACAAACGAGTATTAATTAAACTGATTATCTACAACATTTGTCAACAAACAGTCTATAGAAACATATTGTTTTCAATCAGTATTATCATAAGCGAGAATTCATAATATAACTAATCGACGAACTTAATCGAGTCGATTACACACATTGTAAATAATCATACTGACAGAAACAATGGTATAATTATGATCAAATAGACGGGTATAAGGCTGAATCATAGAATTGACTAGAAAATTATGAAACATTAAACAGACTAATGAAACAAACATAAAATACATGTAGAACACAAATAAGAAATAGAAAAAATACCTCTGAACCTTCAAATTCAACCGGACTCAAACTCAACTTGGATTCGGGCTTTTTGAAATCAAACAGACCTTAGTCGAAGTATTTTCAACTGAAAATACTTCGACTAAGGTCGATTAAACCTCAATCCTTCGTTTGAATTGAAAAAATTCCAAGACTCGAAAATTTTTAGGGTTTCAGATTTTGGATTTTAAATCCGAACATTTCTGGGCAGATTCGAAGGGAACCAAAGATGACACAAGGGTGAGGGAAGCCTAGGGGTCATTTGGTGTTAATTTGAAAGGAATCTGAGTGAGTTCATTTTTGATTCGAACCTTCAAAAGAAGATTCGAAGAGTTCTGAGGGGATTCGAACCAAACCAACACTAGATCCATAGCTAGGGTATCTAGGGGAAGCTGTGGTGTTATTTTGGAAGCCATTGTAAAGGGTTGAGTTTGCAGACCAACCTTCGATTTAATATTCGAAGAGTTGGGGTCTGATTCGAAACAAACTAAGGTCAGATCCGTGAAGAGGGGGTTGTGAGGAGTCTGGGGTGTTAAGGTGGTGACCGGCGGCGTTGTTGCCGCCGGGTTTCAGGCGGTGGGATGCTAGGGCGGCTAGGGTTAGGGGTGGGTTTTGGAGAAGATGATGAATAGTGAAGAGGGGGGTGTTTAGTTAGGGGGGCCGGGGTAAGGATTTGGGGTTTATATAGGGGGAAGGTGGATTGATACTGACCGTTAGATCAAGCAGAATGAAAGGCCAGGATCTATCCACTTAACCAAACGATGTCGTTTGGTTTAAGTTGGGGGAACGAGTTGAACCGGGTATTGGATCGGGTAAGGATTATGGGTTAGGTTCGTAGGAACTTAGCCGTTGGTTGGCTTTGATCCAACGGTCCTTGATAAAATGTGACCAAACGTTGTCGTTTGGTCTTGGCCTTGAATTGGACCGGACCTGGGTTGTCTGGATTGGGCTGAGGGGGTTTATTTTATTTAGGCATGGATTTAGGTCCAGGTCCGATTTTTCTTTTACAATTTATTTTTTTATTTTCTAATTTTATTCTTAATTATAAAAAATCCTAATAAAAATTATAAAACAATTTTAACCTTATAGAAATATTAATTACTTTTTAACAACTATTTAAGACATAGACAAAACATTAATCACACAGTGGAACATTTAAAATAGAACAAATGTATCTTCTTTTTTTTATTTTATTTAAATCAACTATTAAATGCATAATTAAATCCTAGATATGCATGAAACATATATTTTTATTTTTATTTTCATTTTATTATGACAAAGTAAACATTTACGGACATAACACAAATATTTAACAAACACCACGCAAATTCAAAAATTGCACACTAAAAGAAATTTATTTTATTTTTGATTTATTTTGGAGTAGTTTTCGTGAGGCAAAAATCACGTGCTCACAGCTGCCCCTCTTTGTGCGGAAACTCGAAGAGTTTTCGTGCAAAGATAAAGTGAGCGGATACGAGCGATTTTTGCCCGTTCAAATACTCCGTGGGAAGCATTTTTTGAAAGATTTGACCGAACCTCTGCTTCAAAGGTTTCCTACATATCCTTGGCTATAAAGGAATCAGGTCAATGTAGTTCGGGAAGTTTTGGGTAGCTGGGACTACCGTGGGACTGTGATGTTACTGTTGTTTCGTGCTGCTTTTACTGCTTGCTGACCTCCTTATTACACCTTGCTTCAAAGGTAATACAAAAAGCTAAACTAGCCTATGGTACATGAATTATAAAATCTTATCTAGATCATGCCCTTGCGTTTCTTGTTGTCTTGATATCTTGGTGACTCTTGGGCATTTGGCTTATTCCGTATTCCTTTTCATTGTGTCCCGTATTTTCTTTATCTATTTGGGACTTTTGTTGTTTCCTGCTGGGGACTTTGTTGGACTCCTCTGCTTTATTGACTCTAAATGTGCTCCTTTCTCATATGAGCGGGCTTTTGACTTCAACACTTCAATTGTATTCCCTTGTTCTCCAGGTGGGTGCCTGACTTCTGCTGCTTTAATTGTATTCCCTTGTTCTCCAGGTGGGCGTCTGACTGCTTCTTTTCTTTGTCCTTATTCTCCAGGTGGACGCCTGACTTCTTCAATTCTTCATCCTCATTCTCCAGGTGGACGCCTGATTTCTTCTAAAATTCTTTATCCTCATTCTCCAGGTGGACGCTTGATTTCTTCAATTCTTCATCCTCATTCTCCAGGTGGACGCCTGATTTCTTCAATTCTCATCCTCATTCTCCAGGTGGACGCCTGATTTCTTCTTTAATTCTTTCATCATCATTCTCCATGTGGACGCCTGATTTCTTCAATTCTCATCCTCATTCTCCAGGTGGACGCCTGATTTCTTTCTAATTCTTCATCCTCATTCTCCAGGTGGACGCCTGATTTCTTCAATTCTTCATCCTCATTCTCTAGGTGGACGCCTGATTTCTTCTTAATTCTTTTATCCTCATTCTCCAGGTGGACGCCTGATTTCTTCTTAAATTCTTCATCCTCATTCTCCAGGTGGACGCCTGATTTCTTCAATTCTTCATCCTCATTCTCCAGGTGGACGCCTGATTTCTTCTTAATTGCTCATCCTCATTCTCCAGGTGGACGCCTGATTTCTTCTTTTCTCATCCTCATTCTCCAGGTGGACGCCTGATTTCTTCCTAATTCCTCATCCTCATTCTCCAGGTGGACGCCTGATTCCTTCTTTAATTCTTTTTATCCTCATTCTCCAGGTGGACGCCTGACTTCTTCTTACCTTCTTTATCCTCATTCTCCAGGTGGACGCCTGATTTCTTCTTAATTCCTCATCCTCATTCTCCAGGTGGACGCCTGATTTCTTCTTTATCTCTTCATCCTCATTCTCCAGGTGGACGCTTGATTTCTTCAATTCTCATCCTCATTCTCCAGGTGGATGACTGATTTCTTCCTAATTCCTTATCCTCATTCTCCAGGTGGACGCCTGATTCCTTTTTTAATTCTTTTTATCCTCATTCTCCAGGTGGACGCCTGACTTCTTCTTACCTTCTTTATCCTCATTCTCCAGGTGGAAGCCTGATTTCTTCTTAATTCCTCATCCTCATTCTCCAGGTGGACGCCTGATTTCTTCTTTATCTCTTCATCCTCATTCTCCAGGTGGACGCCTGATTTCTTCAATTCTTCATCCTCATTCTCCAGGTGGACGCCTGACCTCTTCTTAATTCTGGATCCTCATTCTCCAGGTGGACGCCTGATTTCTTCTTTATCTCTTTATCCTCATTCTCCAGGTGGACGCCTGATTTCTTCTTAATTTCTTCATCCTCATTCTCCAGGTGGACGCCTGACTTCTTTTTAATTCTGGATCCTCATTCTCCAGGTGGACGCCTGATTTCTTCTTTATCTCTTTATCCTCATTCTCCAGGTGGACGCTTGATTTCTTCTTAATTTCTTCATCCTCATTCTCCAGGTTGACGCCTGACTTCTTCTTAACTTCTTTATCCTCATTCTCCAGGTGGACGCCTGATTTCTTTTTAATTCTTTATCCTCATTCTCCAGGTGGACGCCTGATTTCTTCTTAATTTCTTCATCCTCATTCTCCAGGTGGACGCCTGATTTCTTCTTTTCATTCATCAGGTTTTTCCTGACACAAATGTTGTTTTTGCCCCTGTTTTCAAATCAAAGAAAACTTTGTTAGTTTTAAAACAGGATGGTTAACTGGGCATTCTCGCCGACGGTGGGGCTTCTCTGTCTTGTTTTGTTGCCTTGAAATGGTTGAAAAGACTGTTTGTCCTTGTAATTGATCCTTAACTATAGGATTCCCCTCTGTATGTTTTCCTTCAAACCCTTTTAACCGTAATCATATGTTCTCCTGACATTGCTGATCCACTTTTGATTCCACTTTTCTTACACCCATATCTTATTATTTTTATCTCCCGCCTTTCATGGCCGTATTTTGCATCATGTAATCTTGAATCTTGGTAGTATACCTTGACATTCCTTCTTATTTGTTTGGAATAAAACTTATCTCAAAGCTTTAGAAAAGTAAGATTATTAGTGACGAAACACGCTGATTTCGACAATTATAGAATGAAAAGAAAAATCCAAATTTGGATGACTGTTGGAGAAGGAATAAAAACTTATCTGATTGGAGTTACTGGCGCCAATGATCAGGGTATGCATTTCGGATTAATCAACCCAGTCTTTTAATCAATCTCCTTTTAGTCGTCTCATTTTTGTTTCCCCCAAAATTTCCATAACCCAACTTCATTTTTCATTTTACAGACCTGTTTGACTTGCAATATCTCAAAGAGTTTTCACCGACAAACTTTCTTCATTTGTTCATTTCTTACTTCCTTTTCGCCTTATGGTGCCTGCGAAGGTTTTCACCAATAAGACTCTCTCATTTTACTTTCTCTCAACTTATGTCATCTTATGGTGCCCGTGTGGGTTTTCACCTATAAGACTCTCTCATTTTTACTTTCTTTTCTTGTTTGTACCAGAGTGTTATGAACCATCTTCATTTGCTTGACTCAACATTTTTCTAAGATTGATCGAAAGGTCTTTTTGGTATGTGGTTGGAAATGGAAAGGTATCAAAAGCTAAATAGTTTTGGTATGGGTTTAAAATTACAACTCTTGGAATCTTTTTCTTATTTCCAATACAATTCTTTGCCCCAGTTTCTTGATTGGGGTCTCTTGATGTTTCTTTTTGTGCACATTATGCATATTGTGCACCCTATGACCGAGCCGTGAGGCGCCTACGTATCCTTCTTTGAGGAATCAGGTCAAACGTAGTTCACTAAATAATAGTGATTTTTTTTTCATTAATATTATTTCATATTTGATTTTCATTGATTCCAAGAGAGGGTAGGAAAGAAACAAATATGGCTCAAAAGGGAAAGCAAAGGGTATAGTGTTTGGATAGCAGAATAAATTGCCTTTGTCATTCCAATCTTCGAAATAATGCTAAATACAAACATTCAAAAAAGTTATGCATAATATCTCTTTACCGCGTCAGAATTGATCGCCATGTCTATGCATTTGCCTTCAATATCTGTTAAGCATAGTGCACCATTCGATAATACTCTGGTCACAATGAATGGTCCTTGCCAATTCGGGGCAAATTTGCCTTTTGCCTCAACCTGATGTGGAAGAATACGTTTCAGCACATGTTGACCCACTTCAAACTTCCGTGGACGCACCTTTTTGTTGTATGCTCTTGCTATTCTTCTTTGATATAATTGACCATGACATACTGCGGCCAATCGTTTTTCATCAATCAAGTTTAACTGTTCCAGACGGGTTTTGACCCATTCATCATCATCAATCTTTGCTTCGGCGATGATCCGAAGGGAAGGAATCTCAACTTCTGCAGGAATTACTGCTTCAGTGCCATATACCAACAAATAAGGAGTTGCTCCTACTGAAGTGCGAACAGTAGTGCGGTATCCCAATAATGCAAATGGTAATTTTTCATGCCATTGTCTTGAACCTTCTACCATTTTCCGAAGTATCTTCTTTATGTTTTTGTTGGCTGCCTCGACTGCTCCATTCGCCTTGGGCCGATATGGGGTAGAGTTGCGATGTGTAATCTTAAACTGTTGACATACTTCCTTCATTAAGTTGCTGTTAAGATTAGCACCGTTATCTGTGATGATCACCTTTGGGATTCCGAATCGACATATGATATTTGAGTGGACAAAATCGACCACAGCTTTCTTGGTCACTGATTTGAATGTCTTGGCCTCAACCCATTTGGTAAAATAATCAATGGCTACCAGAATGAACCTGTGCCCATTGGATGTTGCCGGCTCAATTGGTCCAATCACATCCATGCCCCAGGCAACGAAGGGCCATGGTGCCGACATTGTGTGCAACTCGGATGGTGGAGAATGAATCAAATCTCCGTGTATCTGGCATTGATGACACTTGCGCACAAAACTGATACAATCTCGCTCCATGGTAAGCCAATAGTAACCAGCTCGGAGGATTTTCTTTGCCAACACATATCCGCTCATGTGGGGTCCACAAACTCCCGAATGTACTTCAGACATGACAGCCGTAGCTTGTCTGGCATCTATGCATCTTAATAATCCAAGATCTGGTGTTCTTTTATACAAAACTCCTCCGCTTAAGAAGAATCCATTTGCCAATCACCTAATGGTCCTTTTTTGATCTCCTGTGGCTTGTGCAGGATATATACCCATCCTGATATACTCCTTGATGTCGTGAAACCATGGTTCACCATCAAATTCTTCTTCAACCATATTGCAATAAGCGTGCTGATCGTGGACTCGAATATGTAGTGGATCCACATAAGCTTTGTCTGGATGGTGCAACATTGATGCCAAAGTAGCCAATGCATCGGCGACCTCATTATGGATCCTTGGAATATGCCGAAACTCCACTGATTGAAACCGCTGACAAAGATCATGTAGACATTGTCGGTATGGTATGAGCTTTAAGTCTCGGGTTTCCCATTCTCCTTGAATTTGATGTACTAGAAGATCCGAATCTCCCATGACTAAGATTTCTTGGATACCCATGTCTGCGGCTAGCCTTAACCCCATAATACAAGCTTCATATTCAGCCATATTATTGGTGCAATAAAATCGCAGTTGAGCCGTAACAGGATAGTGATGCCCTGTTTCAGAAATGATTACAGCTCATATTCCGACTCCTTTCATGTTAGCAGCCCCATCGAAGAAAAGTTTCCAGCCAAGTTTTTCAATTTGCTCCATCTCATCGATATGCATTATTTCTTCATCGGGGAAATAGGTTTTTAATGGCTCGTATTCCTCATCGACCGGGTTTTCGGCTAAATGATTGGCCAGTGCTTGGGCTTTCATTGCAGTCCGAGTCACATAGATGATGTCAAATTTTGTGAGCAATATCTGCCACATTGCAAGTCTTCCCGTTGGCATAGGCTTTTGAAAAATATATTTCAATGGATCCAAACGCGAAATGAGGTAAGTAGTGTAGGACGACAAATAGTGTTTCAACTTCTGAGCTACCCATGTTAGGGCGCAACATGTCTTTTCCAGATGAGTATACTTAACCTCATAAGCTGTGAATTTCTTGCTAAGGTAGTAGATGGCCTGTTCTTTTCTGCCGGTGAGGTCATGTTGCCCCAATACACAACCAAATGAATTTTCCAAGACCGTCAAGTAAAGAATCAGAGGTCTTCCTGGCTCTGGCGGGACCAACACGGGTGGGTTTGACAAATACCCTTTTATCTTGTCGAACGCTTCTTAACACTCATCGGTCCATTTGACCGCAACATCCTTTTTCAACAATTTGAAAATTGGCTCACATGTTGTTGTGAGCTGAGCAATAAACCTGCTGATGTAATTTAACCTTCCCAACAAACTCATTACTTCAGTTTTGTTCCTTGGAGGTGGCAATTCTTGGATGGCTTTCATTTTTGACGGGTCTAGCTCGATGCCTCGTCGACTGACTATGAATCCCAGCAACTTTCCAGATGGAACTCCAAATGCGCATTTGGCAGGGTTAAGCTTGAGGTTGTACCTGCGAAGTCTTAAGAAGAACTTCCTCAAATCCCCAACGTGGTCGGCCTGATGCTTTGATTTTATGATCACATCGTCCACGTATACCTCAATCTCCTTGTGTATCATATCATGAAACACTGTGGTCATCGCTCTCATGTAGGTTGCTCCGGCGTTCTTCAAACCGAATGGCATTACCCGGTAGCAATAAGTTCCCCATGGTGTGATGAATGCCGTCTTTTCTGCGTCTTCTTCATCCATTAGAATTTGATGATACCCGGCATAACAATCCACGAAAGATCCTATATCATGCTTGGCACAATTATCGATCAAAATATGGATATTGGGTAATGGGAAATTATCCTTCGGACTTGCTTTGTTGAGATTGCGGTAATCGACGCATACTCTAATTTTGCCGTCTTTCTTTGGCACAGGAACGATATTAGCTAACCAAACAGGATATCGAGTGACTCGAATGACCTTTGCTTCCAACTGTTTGGTGATTTCTTCCTTAATTCTCACACTCATATCAGGCTTGAATTTTCTCAGCCTCTGCTTGACAGGAGGCACCGTTGGATCGGTGGGCAATTTGTGAACCACTAAATCAGTGCTCAGGCCCGGCATGTCGTCATATGACCATGCAAAAACATCTTTGAATTCTATGAGTGCTTTAATTAACTCTTCTCGGATCTTTGGTTCGAGATGGACACTTATTTTAGTTTCCCGGATATTACTCGTGTCCCCTATATTGATGTCCTCGGTATCACTCAAGTTAGGTTTGATTTTTTCCTCAAAGTGAATTAACTCTTTACTAATCTCTTCAAAAACCTCATCTTCATCATATTCTGATTCATAATCACAATATATTTCTTGAATTATTACTTCGGAACCAGATTGATTTTTAAGACTGGGCTGAGGATTCCTCATGCATGCCATATCACTAGAGCCAGCGTAAAAAGAACTGTATAGAAAAAGAAGAAAGGGAAAAAGAAAACTATCAGGAATGATAAAGGAAACTGTATTTTATTGGATGCTGAAAGATAACAAGGTTTGCACACTTCAAACAAACTGTAAGATAAGCATTGGGATTACAACCCTGAGGTAACCCAAACAAACTGAAAGAAAATCAAAATAAACTACCAAGACTCCTTTCGAATGGGGAGAGGAGTGGCTTTCCAATTATTAAGCTTTGTTTCTGGCCCAACGAATTGAACTTCTGCGTTGCTACACCCTTCTCCGCTTTCCAACATATTCACATCATTAAACAATTTCTCGAATCTTTCAATTAATTCCTCCTCGGGATTGATCCGGGATTTAGGAATTGTTGTTATCGGGCGATTTTTAGCACCGGTCTTGACAAAAGACTTTGATAGATGTGGGAATGGTTTTGGAAGAACCCATGCCTTTTGTTTCAACTTTCTGGCCTTTATCACGTCGTTGACAGTGGGTATGAACCCCAAACCGAATGTTCCCCAGTTCTCGGGGAGAGATACTGGTTGTATAATTCCTTGCAAAGATGAGCCCAGACCTTTGCCGGGTATAAAACCATTTTTTAACATTTCATAGGCTACCATGACTGATGCAGAGGTTATCTTTGGATTCGGAAGGTACTTCCCCTCTGGAATTTTCTCTACCGACACTGTATCGGACACTTGGTATACCCATGGTCCCTGGTCATTTTCTATTCCCTCGACCGGTACAATGGCACTGCTGTGAGCATTTAAACTTTCTTCCCCATGCACAACTATTTCTTGATGATCCCATTCAAACTTGACCGCCTGGTGTAGTGTTGACGGGACTGCTTTAGCAGCATGGATCCATGGTCGACCCAACAACAAGTTATAAGAAACAGTTATGTCCAGTACTTGAAACTCCATTGTGAATTCAACTGGTCCTATTGTCAGTTCCAACACTATATCGCCAAATGAATCTCTGCTTCCACCGTCAAACCCCCGTACGCAAATACTATTCTTCTGGATCCTCTCCTCTTTGATTTTCAATTTGCTTAGAGTAGAGAGAGGGCAGATGTTTGCACTTGATCCATTATCAACCAATACCCGGGTTACTACGGAGTTTTCACATTTCACGGTGAGGTAAAGAGCTCTGTTGTGCTCGGTACCTTCCACAGGCAATTCATCATCAGAAAATGTAATTCTGTTTGCCTCAAAGATTCTGTTGGCTATTCTTCCCAAATGATTTACAGAGATTTTTTCAGGAACATGAGCCTCATTCAGGATTTTCATCAAAGCCAGACGGTGCTCCTCTGAATGGATCAGTAATGACAATAATGAAATTTGAGCGGGCGTCTTCTTTAGTTGATCCACAACAGAATAGTCATGGAGTTTCATTTTTCTTAAAAACTCTTCCGCTTCTTCTTCCGTCACAGCTCTCTTTATTGGTGTTGGATTATTTTTAGTTTTTCTTAACTCTTCGGGAGTAAAACATCTTCCCGAACGAGTCAAGCCTTGCACCTCACACACTTCTTCCTTGACTTCTTTTCCCTTGTACATTACAGTCACCCGTTCATAGTTCCATGGAATGGCCTTGTTGTTGATCACTGGTAGCTGGATTACAGGTGTGATAATAACCCGATCTATACGGGCTCCTTCCACGACTACAATGGGTTTACTGGCAACCCCTGGTACTATCACTTTCAACCTTTCTTGCTTTGTGCCAACCTTGCTCGATGACCCTTTTTCGATTATCACAGATGGTTCATCACCATTTCTGTTCTGCTTAGGTACCGGCTTCTCCTCTGTTAACTGCTTATCTGGCTTGGCTTCATGAGACCTGATCATCATGACAGTTTGTGACGGCTTCTTTGTCTCCCCATCAGCTTGTATGATTTCTATCATATTGGCCTCCTGATGGGCTGGCATTGGATTTCTGTTGATATTGGGAGCTTCGGGGGTTTGAACCTTGATTTTATTAGTATCAATCAGCTCTTGTATTGCATTTTTCAAATGCCAGCATTTTTCCGTATCATGGCCTGGTGTACCGGAACAATACTCACAGCTAATGGTGTAGTCCAGATTCTTTGGATGAGGATTGAGTAGCTTGGATTGTATTGGTCTTAGCATGTCCAGCTGTTTTTGCCTGTGGAACAAACTAGTGTAAGACTCTCCCAATGGAGTGTAGGTTTTCTTTTTCTGTTCCCTTTCTCCCCTGAATGCTGGCCTAGGCCTGAAACCTGGTCCGGGATAGGCTCGTGGGTAAGTACTTGGTATGGCAGGAGCACGCCAATTAGCGTGAACCGGTGGCTGATTGTATGCTTGTGCATGGTTAATGGAAAAATGAGGCTCCGAAGGGTGATAGTAGTGTTGGGATGAATCGTGGTGGTAAGTTGATTGGCGAGGTCGTTGTTGATTGTAGTAAAGCAGTGAACCTCTGGGTCCCGATCAAATTCCTGAATCTACTATCGCTGCTTCCTCCCTCTTCTTTCTTCCGATTCCTCCTACCCCGCCTTGAATAGC
This sequence comes from Nicotiana sylvestris, assembly GCF_000393655.2. NCBI lineage: Eukaryota > Viridiplantae > Streptophyta > Magnoliopsida > Solanales > Solanaceae > Nicotiana > Nicotiana sylvestris. The sequence continues at coordinate 83,366,888 of NC_091067.1, forward strand.
TTGAGTAGTTGCCTTAATTGCTGAATAACTCATGATTTTATTTGTCTTGAGGCCTTCTTCCACCATACCTCCCATCTTCACTACTTCGTTGAATGATTTCCCTACCGCTGAAACCAAATGGGCATAGTAAGTTGGTTCCAAAGCTTGGAGGAAGTAGTCTACCATTTCACTCTCCTTCATAGGAGGATCCACTCTTGCTGCCTGTTCTCTCCACCGGAAGCCATACTCTCTGAAACTTTCATTGTGTTTCTTCTCAAATTTTGTTAAAGATAGTCGATCTGGGATGATTTCCAGATTGTATTGGAAATGGTATGCGAATGCCTGTGCCAGGTCATCCCAGGTGTACCATCTCCCATGGTCATGGCGTGTATACCACTCTAAAGTTGATCCGCTTAAACTTTGACTGAAGTAAGCCATCAATAATTCGTCCTTTCCCCCAGTTCCTCGCATTTTGCTGCAGAAACCCCTTAAGTGGGCTACTGGGTCACCGTGCCCATTGTATAGGTCAAATTTAGGCATCTTGAAACCAACTGGTAATTGTACATTTGGGAATAAGCACAAATCCTTGTATGCTACACTGACTTGCCCGCCTAATCCTCGCATGTCTCTGAACGATTGTTCTAGACTTTTGACCTTCCTGAACATCTCTTCTTGTTCAGCATTTTTGGCTGGCTTGTCAATTTCGGTTGGGAGATCAAAACGAGGAGCAGTTGAATGGATTTCGGAGGCTTTGAAGGTGGGCTCCGGGGGTAATATTGGTTGTCCTGGGCCTGGAATGTAGGCTCACTAGGAGATTTGTGGAATGTAGCAGGGGGAGGTGCTACGAAAACAGGAGTCATAGGTGGAGGAAAATATGGAACTGGTTTCGGAGGTGGAGACTGCGGTGTCTGAGAGGTGGTGCCTCGGTAGTGCTGGTAAATGGGGAAATTTGGGGATAATTCAGTGGTAATATTATCCTGAGTTTGGGTCATTGATGGAGCAGGGTTATTTGGGTAAGATGGGGGTAACTGTCCTGTAGACCAGGCTTGGTACATCTCAGCCATTTGCTGCTTGAGTTTAAACATCTCTTCTTTCATTTTCCCGACATCCATCTCCTCTAGCTCAATACATGTGTCAACATCTGGGATAGACATACTTTCGGGTATTGGTCCTTTTGATCTCGTGTGATAATGATAATATGCCAGTATACTCTTTAGAGAAACTAACTGCTTGAATTCTGGAAATGAACAAACTTGTTAGTTTTGAGAGTTTAACACATATATAATTACACGTTGAGATGCAATGCTCCTAGACAAGTAATCCCTTTCTATTATGCATTTGCTCGGCTGCTTGTGTCGTCCCAGCTTTCTTGAAATTTTTATTGTTATTCACTTTTAATTTTATTTATTATATATATCTTTTATTATGGTGGTCGAATCTTATAAAGATTGCCTACGTATCATGCCCCCGCATGAATCAGACCTTGCGTAGTTTGGACATAAGGCAAACACTTTTATTCATTATACAAAGATGGAATTACATTTGAAAACTTTAAGAAAATGGTTTGAAACACACACACTAAAATAAAAATAAAGATACAATTCTTAACATCTCACAACATGCCCCACTTTCCACTTTTGTTGTCAATTATTGGATTATCTGCTCAATGTGGGGCTTGACCTGGATGACCTCCCAGCGTACGATACATCCTTTCTAATTCCGTTGCTAGATGGCGGGCAAAAATGGGTGCATGCTCTGTAAACCTTTCATAATCCATTCCTTGGCAGTTTACATAACTTTGAGAGGTGTAGACCGCCAGGTCGTGAATTTGTGCCCTGAAATCCTGGAGACGTTGGTCTTGGTTCTGCAATTGCTGCTGGCGAGTGGTGGCTATATCTCTGACACGGTTTTCACGATCTAGAGCTGACTCTAATAGAGCTCGGAGTCTGGCTTGCTCTAATCTTGCCTGCGCTCTTTCCTTGTTGATGTCTGCTTGTTGATGTTCTCTGTTGCATCTTCTTGCCTCTTCTAGTTGTGCACGAAGTTGGTCTTCTGATCGTATCCAATGGTCTTTTTCCTTCTTGAATTGTGCCCTGTCTTCTTCGGATTGCATTACTTGGCGTTCCTTATTAGATCTGGCCTCTTCGTTTAATTGTTGGATTCTTTCTTTAGCTTTGCTCAACGCCTTTTCGTTTTCCGCAAGAATGGAATCATAATCTTGCATTCTTTCAAAAAGATTGGCGATGGTTTTTTGATCCTTCCAACTCCTCTTTGGTGTTTCAGAAACTCTTTTCATTTTTTGGAATCGAGCGTGAAGATTTTCATTCTCACAAGCTAGACTCTTCTTCTCGCCTTCGGCTTCTTGTGCTTGCAAATCTTTCTCCAGACTGAGGCTCCTCAGATTTTCCTTTAGGGCATGGATAGTTGCTTTGTACCCTTTTTCCTTTTCTCCCCAAATCAACCGCTCTTGGATTTTATCATTAAAGCTTTGAACATGGGGTCTTTTTGTTGGTCTACTTAGCTCGGTTTCGGGTACATCATCCACGCGAGACCGTTTCTCGAACCACCTTGCATACCCGGGATTTATTTCACCCCTTGTAGTGTCTGGGACTTGAGTATCACTTTTCAAGTATCGACATCCATTCCACATTTGCTGAATTAAAGCCTCGGGAATAGTGGCTTCAGGGTGTAATTCGATTACTTGCATACTCAAATCTTCATCATCAGGAACTACTTGGTATCTCCCTAGTTGTCTTAGAACTCTTAGTGGCGCATATGGCTGGATGCTTCTCAATCCCAATAGTAGCAAATAACTATTTGAGGTTGACATGTGTATCACTTCCCTCATCGGGAGCCATCCCAAAGTCCACTCAATTTGATTTGCCGTTAAAGCCCTTAGATGAGATACCCAGGCTTCTATCCCTTCTGGGGACTTATAATCTTTTATTCTTTCCTCATAACTCTCGATGAATTTATCATTGGTTGGCCCATACTGTATGATCTTGGGCTGTTGTTGGAGATGTTCAATCACCCACATTTGCAACAAAATTTTGCATCCTTCGAAGACTTTCACTACTGATTTACATAAAGTCAACGCCCGATAAATATCTGAGAGAATGATGGGGACAAAGGTGTGATTTTTCTTGGTGGTGAGGACTTGTACAACTTTTGCCGTGCGAATATCAATTGTTAGCTCTTTGTTTGGGAAGACCATGATTCCTAGAAAAGCCACCATGAAGGCGAAGCGACGGTGAATCTGCCAGGTGTCTTTGTTTTGCTTGTTAGTAAGGCCTTTCTCATGAATTTCAAATCCATCTGGCTTTCCGAACCTTGAATACAAGAAGTTGAAAGAACAACATCCATTGATGACATTGCTTTTCTGATTTGACTGCTGATGTTAAGAAGACCGAAGAATCGATGTACCGAGGGAGCCTTTGTGAATATCAGGCTTTGATTTCTTAGACTTCCGTCAAAACCAGCATATCCAACTATCTCCTCTAATGTAGGAGTAAGCTCGAAGTAAGAGAAACGAAAGACATTGTGAACAGGGTCCCAAAAAGTTACTAACGCCGCAATCAGATCATCACGGGGTTTAACTTTCATGATATCCGTGAGATTTCCCAAATGCTTGACGACCCATTTTTGACCATCTTTGCCTAATTCATACCACCACATTTGAAGCTGAAATAGAAACTCTTCTGTATTCGTGGATGGGGGGTCTTGTGTGGTGCTCATTTTGTATCTGAAATTTAATTTTAATAAAGTCAAGACTCATTTTGAAAATATACACTAAAAAAAATCATTTTCAATTTTTTTTTATTTATTAAATACCTTTATTTCAAGATTTAAAACTATTTTTTGGGAATTTTTAAAACAACCCATTTTATTCCTCGGTTCTTACCATGATTTCATTTAAGCTGGTCGACAAGCATGTTCGAGGCAAATGAATGCACAGGTAGCAAGTAGGATGCATCAGGATGGTCCTTTTATTTCGGGTTCACCTGTCCTAGACAGACCCAACCCCTGTGTTGAGTCTCCAAGGCCAAATGTACATGATGCAAATAGACGTTCCTACTAGGGATCCGGCACATGGCTGAGTTATTCTAGGTGAAAAACCTGAGGTTGATTGTTCTAAACCTGGCTTACCCAAACGGACAGTTTGAGCCGAAGCGGGGGCAACGTACCGGGAGCACGAAAGTCTACCCGGCCTAGTTACTTGTCCCAACTTCGTCTTATTTGGTATGACTTTAACAGAAAGGTGGGCCACGCGCACGTGTGCACCATAAATTCAGAAGACTCAGAAAGAAGGAGGTTTCGTAGCAATTGTATATGCACAATTCAAATAATATTAAAGCAGTAAAAATTTCATTTAGCATATTGAGCATATATCATGTAAAAATCAGATAATAAATAAAGCCAATTATAACAGTTATTTTAAGCTTGAATTCTTAAACCCTGAACCAGTGGTTCTGGGTTCATTCCCCAGCAGAGTCGCCAGATCTGTCACACCTCCTTTTTCCGCCCCCGCGAGGGTGCAAGGGAGTTTTCTCCAATTTAAGGACAGTCGAAACTGGATTTATTTGTTTTGTTTCAGAATCGCCACCTGGGAATTTTAAGGCGTCCCAAGTCACCAATTTTTAATCCCTGAATCGAGGAGAATATGACTCTGTTTGTTATTCTGCGAACCAGAAATCCTGAGTAAGGAATTCTGTTAATCCGGAAGAAGGTGTTAGGCATTTCCGAATTCCGTGGTTCTAGCACGGTCGCTTAACTGTTTTTATTCTTGGCTTATCTTGATTTTTACATTTTTTATTGCAGGATTTCGTCACCGCTTCTGTTTATTGTTTACAATTATATAACGAATTACGCGTACGTATATTCGTATTATATACCTTTTATAATTACAGAGGATCGTGCCACGCATACGTGTACACAATAAAATTGACCATATTATAGTTTTTATTAAAAATCATATGTTCAAAATTGATAATAAAATCAAGAACATCATCATCCTTGTATTTAGACAATGATCTGCACATCTCGGGTTATATGAAATTATTTTAACATCTCTGGAGAAATCCTTTTTATTAAATATTCGCTCGAAATTGCGTGTACGCATAATCCGAATTTGCTTTTAAAAATATAATCAGGGTACGCGAACGCATCCCTAATTGTGCAAAATATTTGTAATGGTATTATGGATTTTCCACAAATTGTTTATTATATTCATACATTTTTATGTGAAAATCATAAGAAAATCCCATTTTCAGAGGCCCTTAAATTCTTTGAAAAGAATTCGCAATCTATTAAATGTTTACAGCTGATTATATTTCCACATATGAATTATATTCTTTCGAGCCATTCAAATTTTAGGAGTAAAATAAACAAAGTGTGATTAAGAATACCATTTTTTCGTAAATACAATATATATATATATATTTGCCCGAAAGAGAATTATATATATATATATATATATATATATATATACCCGAAATGAATTGCATATGAAACTAAAAAAAATGATTTATAAATGGAAGAGATATTTTTGAAGAATTTTCATTATTTATATTTAATGCAAATTCTATTTCTACTTACCATTGATATAAAATGTTGCAATTCGTGCTTATACATCTCATCTCATTCTCATATACTTGTTTTTAATCTAATAGGCGAAATTATTTTAATTAATTTTGCTTATGATTGAGTTTAAGATATATATATAATCAAACCGATTTGATTCTCAATTTATATGAACCATTGTTAAACACTAACTTTCGCATTGTAAAATTCCTATGCCATTTGTTATTAAGAAAGAGAACAAATCTACCTAATTGACTTAATAAAATGATATTGCATACAACATTATTCGCCATATTTTGACATTTGCAAACATAGCGGAAGATACTAATGCAACTTTCGACTATTGATTATAATCATAATCACTATTACGCCATATATGGACAAAATGCAACCAACATCATCTAGCCTTAATCCACAACCAAACAATCGAAATACGCTAACCACGCATTTTCTTGATATTCCCAGAATACTCTATACCTGACTAACAATGTCATAAGACTTAATTAATAGTCAACTTCATGCCATGTTCCCTATCTTGACAATTCAATCATAACTATACTTTAATGAAATTATGGAATAGATAATATTATTACAACACTTATATGAATTTCAAAAGAGAATGATCAGCTGATAATTAGCATGTCAAGCATACTACTATATTAAACAACATGAAACAAAACTGAAATTTATAATAATGAACTTAGATAAATGGAAAAATAGAATTGCAATTCAAGCTTCATTGATTTGTCATGCTGAAGCTCTTCATAACGTGAGTTTAAAAGATATGTACCTGGAAATAAAGGTAGAAGGAGTAAATTTCAGCAATAATAGCAGCAACGAAACACCGGCAGAATATACCAATAACACAGCAAGTCTGAACAAGACCCGTTAACCCAGATGAACAGTGACAAAAACTTGAGAAAAAATTTCAGATTCAAACTGAACAATATCCACAAACAAACAACGGACAGATTCTAGAATAACATTTTTCAGATTTCAGTTTCTTTCCTATTTCAAATTCATATTTCTGATTTTTCTGTTTCTGCTTTTGTATCTGTTTCAGATTGTGTGTGTGTGTGAATATTCTCTTTTTGTTTCTTTTTCTGCTTTCTTCTTCCTCTTCAGATTTTCATTTATGATTTTTCTGCTTAATTCTCTTTTTTTTTATCTCACTCTAGGTGTATTCTTTCTCTTCAAAAATCTGAGTTTCAAATCTGTTTCCTAAAAATCTGCCCCTCTCTTAAAAACTCTCTCTGAAAACTGATCTTGAGTCCCCTTTAATCTGTGAATCAGATCCTGTATTTATACAGGTCTGCCCCTTTTCTTTTAGTGCTGCTTGGACCCTTTTCTCTTTTTAAAAATCAGAAAGTTGCATTAAAATCTGCTTTTGAATACTTTAAATTCTATTAAGTGATCTTATCCTGATTTTCAGCAGCCCCATTATCCCTTGTTCCCCATTATTATCTTAAACTATAGCCACTAACATTCCATTATAATACACTAGCACTAACACACTGTTTTTACTGTTTCATTCCCAGAAATGCCCCTGAATCTTACTGTTATTACTGTTATTACTGCCTTCAGACTAAAATTCAGAATTTGATACAATACAGATTTTAAAATCTGTTCAAACCTGATTATCAATCTGATTTAAGACAGCTACAACTAATTCTCTTAAGTTCTGGACTGAATCTTAACTGAGAATGCACTTTTCTAACACAATTGTATCTAATCATCATTTGTGAAATTGAATTTAAACCTAACATCACAACAACATTATACTGAATTTATTATAACAAATCAAACTGAACTTCAACATTGAACTAGAATCAAACAAACATGAGCATTGTCAATATACTGACAATGCCCTGAAACTTAATGTTCAGGAAACAATATACATACGACATTTATTCTGACAGACTTATTGATTTACAAACGAGTATTAATTAAACTAATTATCTACAACATTTGTCAACAAACAGTCTATAGAAACATATTGTTTTCAATCAGTATTATCATAAACGAGAATTCATAATATAACTAATCGACGAACTTAATTGAGTCGATTACACACATTGTAAATAATCATACTGACAGAAACAATGGTATAATTAGGATCAAATAGACGGGTATAAGGCAGAATCATAGAATTGACTAGAAAATTATGAAAAATTAAACAGACTAATGAAACAAACATAAAATACATGTAGAACACACATAAGAAATAGAAAAAATACCTCTGAACCTTCAAATTCAACCGGACTCAAACTCAACATGGATTCGGGCTTTTTGAAATCAAACAGACCTTAGTCGAAGTATTTTCAACTGAAAATACTTCGACTAAGGTCGATTAAACCTCAATCCTTCGTTTGAATTGAAAAAATTCCAAGACTGGAAAATTTTTAGGGTTTCAGATTTTGGATTTTAAATCCGAACATTTCTGGGCAGATTCGAAGGGAACCAAAGATGACACAAGGGTGAGGGAAGCCCAGGGGTCATTTGGTGTTAATTTGAAAGGAATCTAAGTGAGTTCATTTTTGATTCGAACCTTCAAAAGAAGATTCGAAGAGTTCTGAGGGGATTCGAACCAAACTAACACTAGATCCATAGCTAGGGTATCTAGGGGAAGCTGTGGTGTTATTTTGGAAGCCATTGGAAAGGGTTGAGTTTTCAGAACAACCTTCGATTTAATATTCGAAGAGTTGGGGTCTGATTCGAAACAAACTAAGGTCAGATCAGTGAAGAGGGGGTTGTGAGGAGTCTGGGGTGTTAAGGTGGTGACCGGCGACGTTGTTGCCGTCGGGTTTCAGGCGGTGGGATGCTAGGGCGGCTAGGGTTAGGGGTGAGTTTTGGAGAAGATGATGAATAGTGAAGAGGGGGGGTGTTTAGTTAGGGGGCCGGGGTAAGGATTTGGGGTTTATATAGGGGGATGTGGATTGATACTGACCGTTAGATCAAGCAGAATGAAAGGCCAGGATCTATCCACTTAACCAAACGATGTCGTTTGGTTTAAGTTGGGGGAACGGGTTGAACCGGGTATTGGATCGGCTAAGGATTATGGGTTAGGTTCGTAGGATCTTAGCCTTTGGTTGGCTTTGATCCAACGGTCCTTGATAAAATGTGACCAAACGTCGTCGTTTGGTCTTGGCCTTGAATTGGACCGGACCTGGGTTGTCTGGATTGGGCTGAGGGGGTTTATTTTATTTGGGCCTGGATTTAGGTCCAGGTCCGATTTTTCTTTTACAATTTATTTTTTTATTTTCTAATTTTATTCTTAATTATAAAAAAACCTAATAAAAATTATAAAACAATTTTAACCTTACAGAAATATTAATTACCTTTTAACAACTATTTAACACATAGACAAAACATTAATCACACAGTGAAACATTTAAAATAGAACAAATATATTTTTGTGATTTTATTTTGAATCAATTATTAAATGCATAATTAAATCCTAGATATGCATGAAACATATATTTTTATTTTTATTTTCATTTTATTATGACAAAGTAAACATTTACGGACATAACACAAATATTTAACAAACACCACGCAAATTCAAAAAATTGCATACTAAAAGAAATTTATTTTATTTTTGATTTATTTTGGAGTAGTTTTCGTGAGGCAAAAATCATGTGCTCACACCATATGAGATTGTTTGTGTTTCGGAGGATTTGATCCAGTATTGAATGGATATACTGATGCAGATATGGCAGGAGACATTGATAACAGAAAATCTACTACTGAATATTTATTTACATTTTCAAGGGGAGCTATATCATGGTAGTCGAGATTGTAGAAATGTGTCGCGCTCTCTACAACTGAAGTAGAATATATTGCCGCTACTGAAGCTGGAAAGGAGATGATATGGTTGAAGCGATTCCTTCAAGAGCTTGGCTTCCATCTGAAGGAGTATATTATCTATTGTGACAATCAAAGTTCAATAGACTTGAGCAAATACTCTATGTACCATGCAAGGACCAACCATATCGATGTGAGATATCAGTGGATTCGAGAAAATATAGAGAGTGAATCTCTGCAAGTCCTGAAGATTTCGACAAGTGAAAATTCTGTAGATATGCTGATCAAGGTGGTACCAAAAGACAAGTTCAGTCTATGCAAATAACTTGTTGGCATGCATTCAAACTAGCAAACTCTGGTATTATCTCATTCCGATGAATGGATCTGGAAGGGGAGATTGATGTAGTCTACACCCATTAATAGAAAAAAGAAGAAAAGAGAAATCAGACACCAAAACAGTTTTGGCTCAAATCTGTTTTGGTCACAACTTGCAAGAATGCAAGTTGGCAAATTGCAAGCAAAGTTGTCGTAAGATAACCATTCCTATTGGTTGGAAGAACAGCCAGTTTGCCTATAAACTGAAGCTCTCGGCTTCTTCATTTCATCACACAAAAAGAGAAGCAACACAGTAGTTGTAGAGAGTATTTCTCAGGCATTGTGAGAAATAGATTACGTAGAGAAAACATAGAGTGTGGACGATATTATAGTGAGGTGGAAATTTCAAAAGAGAGTTATTTCTTTTGAGTGTATTTACTTGGAACTACGGAATATAAAATTTCTCATTATAGTGGATTACTTTGCTCCTCTCAGACCCATGATTTTTCCCCTTATTCAGAAGAGTTTTTCATATTAAAATCTTCATGTTCTTGTTATTCTTCTTATTTTGTGAATTATTATATCTCGGTATTACGTTATTATTTCACTGTTATTAGCGTGAATATTATTTCTGGGGGAGGATTTATTCCTTATAGCTAGTACGCCGCTAAACATCTAGAAAGATGTTAATAGCAATTGTCGTTGACAGCTTTTGATCTACGACCAGTATCAAATATTTCTCATTTGTTTAACTAATTTGTCACAAAATATTTTGCATTTCATTAATACTAGTGAAGTATTAAATATATTTTTCCAAGATGCATAAAATCAGAAAATAGAGATAATATGAGGTGGATGGAGTAATTTTTTTAAGTTTCTTTAACTGATACCTCTATTGTGGCGGCCATCCATTGTAAAGTGTCCCTCAGATGATTTCAACCATCTTGGTCAAATTAGCTTTCTTGTGCTTTGGTAGAACATAGTTGTACTATTGTTATAGGGGTAATTTATGTCACTCGAATTCTGCCCGAGATTCATCATTGTGCAGCAGTTAAGCCTAGCCTTGACTTCAGCCTTCCAACACTTGGAATAATTTTAGGAACGTTTTGGACTTAGAATAATTTTTGCAGCTAGTAAAGTAAAGTAAAGTAAAGTAAAGGCACTCACAAATTTATAGGAATTTCTTCTAAATTCGTATTAATATGTGAATACAAGAACACAAAGAAGACAACCCTATGGCCAAAAATAAAGAACTCCCTAGTTACCTTCCCCAAAACAAATTTTCCACCTTTAGGGATTACACTTAGACGTTTTTGACTAACACTTGCCACAAGACTAAGTTTTCTGGCCTTTTGGGATAACCTTATGCACATATTTGTAGTGGAGGCTGCTCAATTACACTTGGCAACATTTTAGACAATCAGTAGACAAGCCCCAACTGATAAGCAAACATAAGGAACATGCTAAAAAGTGTATCATTAAGCCACACAATCAACCATGATAAAAAAATGTGCATCCACTTAGCCTCATGATCAATCATGTTTGGATGTGGTACTTGTAACCGCTCAACTGCCCTATCATGTGCACTGCATGTGTTCATTTTGGCCAACTACTGCACGTCCAAGGCCGGCATTGCACCCAGTCTTGCCCTTTGACACTGCTCTGCTCTATTGTCATGACCACAGCTTGCCTCCCATTGACTTAGCTGCACACGCCCATTGCCACAACTGCCCGCCTATGTCAATTCGCCCTCAACTTAATCATATATGCTCATGTTAATGTCATTGCTTGTCTTGCCTTGTCTTGCCATGTTTTGGCCCCTGCTTTGACATGTCTTTGCCTTGCCATTGTTATGCCAACCCGCACGTCCATGTGAAATGCGTCTTGCCTCCATGAAAGTGCGTTTGTCAATTCTGCATAGTCCGTCATGCCGAGCTGCCCGTCATGATATTGCCCCTTTTTCAGGTTGTATGTCAAGGCTATCATAAAAATATTTGTCATAACCTAAATCTACCGTGGAACTTTGTCAAGGGGCTAACAACCCACCCCCACTTGAAGAATTCATCGTCTTTGATGAAGCCGTTTCCGCATTTTCAGCACCACCATAGACCTTAAATATGTCATCTACTGCTCGTGTTCTTCCTTGTTCGTCTCATATTCACCTTTTTCATCAGCAAACAAAGTTGTAAGTCGTTCAAGTTTTGGACAATGCTTCGCCATGTGTGGCCCTTTACAAATAAAACAGCTGTCAAACTTGTTGTTTTGTCCCTTGCTTGTCGAAGGTCCAGCATATTGATTTTCCTTCCCATTGCCATTGCCCTCAACAATATTACCCTTGTCATTCCTATTTTTCTTCCACTCTTTTGCATTGTCCTTGTTCCCGTTTTTGGACTTTGAAGTAGCAGAGAAATCAGAACCATCTTGTCCCCGCCGAAAATCACCCAACGCATCCCCAACACCGATGGTACTAGGAAGGTCTTTCACATTCTACCTTCGGAGCTCCATTTGCGCCCACGACTGCAACCCGTAAAGGAAATTGTGTAGCTTCTCTTCCTCATACATGTTGCTTATATCCAACATCAAAGAACTGAAATCTTTGACATAATCCTTGACCGTTCCAGTTTGTTTCAACTTCTTCAAATGATCTATAGCAATCCAGCCCGCATTGCTAAGAAAGAATTGATCATTCAACTCCTTTTTCAGCCCTTCCCAAAAGTCAATCTTAGGCCTACCAGCACTTACATCCTTTGCCACGTGTGTCCGCCACCAAAGCTTTGCATTGTCCACTAAGTAAATAGTCGTAATGGTGACCTTATCTTCATCTCGCACGTGGGCAACCTGAAAGTACTGCTCCATATCCCACAGAAAATTTTCGAGTTTCTTGGCACTTTTACACCATTAAACTCTTTAGGCTCAGTTATTTTGACCTTGGTACGATCTGCCTCACGCTGGACATCATCTAGGAGTGGGCATATATCGGGTAAAATCGATAACCCGAACTGTTAATTATTTATTGCGTTATCAGTATTGGGTTATTGGATTAATGGTTCGGTAACAGTTTAGAATTTGTTTATTATTGGGTTATCGGTTTGGGCTCGGTTTGACAATTCTGTTATTGGGTTAACCGATAACCCAATAAAGATTAACGAATTTACTACTTTACCCTTAAGTATATACATACTAGGGCTTCATTCTTTCCCTATTCTTTCTCAGCCTTAGCCCGTCAGCTGCATTCTTCAGAGTTCAGACTTTACCCTCTTCACTTCACTCTTTAGCCGCATTCTACAGCTTCATCTTCATTCTTCGTGTAAGTTTTTAGCTGCTTCATCTTCATCTTCTGTTGCCTACTTGCCTTCATCTTCACCTTCAGTTGATTCAATCTCCGTGTTGATTTTTGAGGGAATCGTTTATTTTTGCCTGTTGATTCATTTCACTATTGTGTTGATTCACTTCACTATTGGGTTATGCTCTATTCATTTTTGTCTTGATTCAGTCTTCGTGTTGATTTTTGAGGGAATCGTTTATTTATGCTTGTTGATTCACTTCACTATTGTGTTGACTCATTCACTATTGGATTTTTGTGGGAATCATTTATTTATCTGTTTTATGCAATTATCTGTTTCGCTAAAATAACTTGAGGTCTGATTTTAGTTCTGCATAGTTTTTATCTTCAGCTTTTTCCTCTACTCTAACTGTTCTGTTCTGTTACTTTTTTTTTCTTCGTTTGTTTTTGTCCTATTTGTTGGTGTCAAATTATTAGCATAAAGTACCTCATTTAAAGATAAATCAGATTTAAGAATGAAATCACAGAGAAAGTAGAATCAGCTTTAAGAATTTAAACTCACTGCTTGAACTACTAGTTAATTGTTTCTATTATTTTATGTTGCAGATTTTAGTGTTGAACTATTAGTTGCAAAACAGCTTGTCTTTATACCTTTCTCAATTACAAATAAGCTGTTTTATAAAATTGTTTTAGCTTGGTACAAGAAACATTGCAAAACAGTTTTATATTGATATAAAGCTATCTATAAAACTGTTTTAGTTGTTTTATCTTATCGGTTAAACCGATAATGATCGATAACCTATTAACCGATAACCAATATCTTATCGGTTTGGTTACAGTTTATCATATTTGTAAACTGATAACCAATATGCTAAACCGATAATATTCATAACCGAACTGAACCAACTGATGCTCACCCCTAACATCATCATCACCAACAACACGACGCAACAACCCATTTTTCGCTTTCAGATCTGTGCGCTCTTGGCTTAGCCTGTTCATCTCAGCCTCAAGATAGGCAAGACGAGTCACAATAGTTAGAAATTGATCACTATCAACAGTTCCAACGAGTGTCTCCAATGCAACAACTTTTTCTCTCAGTTCTGCGTTTCCACCAGCCACCTTTCACGAAATTCAACCACTGAACGTCGTGTCTTTGCCTCGATCTAGCCACGATCTGATACCGAGTGTCATAGGGGTAATTTTTATCACTCGAATTCTGCCCGAGATTCACCACTGCGCGACAGTCAAGCCCAACCTTGACTTCAGCCTTCCAACACTTAGAATAATTTTAGGAGCGTTTTGAACTTAGAATGATTTAGGCAGCAAGTAAAGTAAAGTAAAGTAAAGGCACTCACAAATTTACAGAAATTTCTTCCCAACTCGTATTAATATGTGAATACAAGAACACAAAGAAGTCATTCCTTTGGCAAAGAATAAAGAACTCCCTAGCTCCCTGCCCTAAAACGAATTTCCCACCCTTAGGAATTACACTTAGACGTTTTTGGCTAACACTTGCCTCAATACTAAGTTTTTCGCCCCTTTGGGATAGCCTTATGCACATATTTATAGTGCAGGCTGCCCAATTACACTTGGCAGCACTTTAGACAATCAGTTAACATGCCCCAACTAATGAGAAATATAGGGAACATGCTAAAAACGTGTATCACTAAGCCACACAATCAACCATGATAAAAAACGTGCATCCACTTATCCCCTTGATCAGTCATGCTTGGATGTGGCAGTAGTAACCGCTCAACTGCCCCGTCGTGTGCACTACATGTGTTCGTTTTGGCCACTGCTGCATGCCCAAGGCCGGCATTGCACCCATCCTTGACCTTTGACACTGCTCCGTCCCAATGTCATGACTACAACTTGCCGCCTATTGTCTTAGCCGCACGGGCCCATTGCCACAACTGCCCGCCTATGTCAAATCGCCCTCAACATGATCAAATCTGCCGACGTTAATATCATTGCTTGCCTTGCCTTGCCATGTATTGGCCCCTTCTTTGACATGGTTTTGCCTTGCCATTGTTATGCCAACTCGCACGTCCATATGAAATGCGTCTTGCCTCCGTCAAGGTGCGTTTGTCAACCCTGCATAGTCCGTCATGCCGAGCTGTCCGTCATGATGTTACCTCATTTTTCAGGTTGTGTGCCAAGGCCATCATAAATTTTTTTGTCACAATCCATATCTGTCGAGGAATTTTGTCAAGGGGCTAACAATTATCTTGTGGTCGCAACATGCATATGGTTATGACGAAGCCAATTATATAGTTACAAGTGAAGATCAAAATTATAAATTTTGTATTAAGAAATGCTCCTTGGAAACTATAACCTAAAAATATAAAAAATCTAGCACTTGTTAATTGCTCATTTGACAGAAGAAATAATGGTAATTGCAAATTACGGTACATCAAATCACATGACGAAATATATTAGGACGGCACTCATATCCTAAGGTTTTGACCTAATGCCCTCAATTATTAAGTTTCCCACGATTATAAGATCAAAGTCCTGGACTTTATAATGGCTTCTATTAACCTAACAATCCCACGTATGAAACTTGAATGGACGTTGATGCTGACATTGAAGGAAATATCACAACGCTCATAATCCATCCCATAATTAATTAAACAACTTGACTAACCCTTTTCCTTGTTTTCCTCTTTATTTTTCTTCTAGAATTTTGTTCTTTCCTCTTAGTTTATTTAGTTTTCTCCTTCTTGTTCTTTGGGAAGTGCAGCAATAGCCACTTTTAAGTCCACTACATAAAATATATTCACTATTTGTAATGTATTTAAAAATTAATCAATTCACTCAAACTTTAAGACTAAGTATCTTGAATTTGAAAATTCAGGACTTAAGATTCGAATATTTGGACACAAATTTTGAATTTCCGGACACAATTTTCGAACTTTAGGACACGATGTCCTGAAGTTTGAACTTCGAGATTTAAACTCTAGGATGCCGTATCTTGAAGTTTGAGCGAAATTGGTTAATTTTTAAATATATTGTAAACTGTGTATATATTTTAAACAACATACTTTAAAGTGACTACTTGATGTCATTTCCACTTTTTTGTTATCAAGATCCAAAAGAAGCAATGAATCAGTCGTTGTTCTATTGCAATAACAGGACTTCTCCTCCAGATAAGCGCTTTACATTACTTAATTAACCTAATTCGATTTAGTCAGTCGTCAATGGATACCGAATACCTATTAAAAACAAGGGCAAAATATAATATTAGTCAGTCGATCAAAATTAATTGTATTTGCTAGCCAAAAAGTGTAATATATATATATATATATATATATATATATATATATATGTTACTTTTAAAAACATCTAAAAATATATATTTCTCTAAAAACAAAACAAGAAGTTCTCGCCAGCATTAATTGCTTGTCTATTGGCCGGAGTAGGTGGTTCAAAGACTTGATCCTTTATTCACAATTTGTTACTTAAAACTTAAGACAACAGGTATACACCATCGGTACATAACGAATAGATACAAAATACATCTTAACATTTATTGTTTTATTTAAAGTACTTAGGTAAATCAATTACAATTGACATATTGACAAAATACAGTACCATTTTAGTAGTAATAAGCCTATTTAGCAACTACAATAAGACACATTCAGGCTCCAGCATAAGTAGAGAATATCAGATTATGCAATAAGAAGAGGTTTCGACGATGAATTTATTTAGGTTTGTAGTTTGTGACCCATTCGTTAAATGTGCGATACTTGTTTACTGTTAAAAATGTTTAACATGAATTTGAAGGACTGAGTGCGCTTTCTCGAAGCCAGCCAGAATGTTGAATTAATGTGTAAAGTATGAAGGTAGTAATGTTAATAGAGGTTTGGACTTTTAACACATATCCCCTTATGGTTAATTTACAAATGTTACAAGACCTCTTTTTTTTTTTTTAATTATTTGTGGCAACAAAACTATATTATAATATGAAATGGATAAGTTTGCCATGTTATTCTTTAGTTTTATTCCTTGTACGCATGTGTAGCAAACTAGCTATCTTCAGGCCTAACTTCACCATTTGTGCACTAGCAAGAAGTATTAACTTAACTAAGTACGTAAAGGCTTAAAGCTTGAAATATCACCCATTTGGTATAATACATAGTCTTCACATTGGACAAAATCAGATATTAGAATTAAGCTCTTTTCGAGGCTCCATCTATTACATTCAAAACAGACCACTTCTTCTCAGGCTTGACCAATATTTGTCCCATTGCACAAAATTTTAAACTAGAGTTTGGATTTCAAGAGTAAAACGGGTTGTTCTTTGATCATAATTTTATGTACTTTTGAATTTTCTTATAGTACTTTTATATAAGAAAATATAAAAGTAGAGTTTACAGTTTTTAAATTAGAGTTTGGATTTCGAGGGATTACGCATATATCAATAGTGTAAAAGAATTACACAATTATGTTACCCAAACGATATTTACAGGTTTACAATCTTGAAAATATATACGACGGATCACCTAGTAAAAATGACTTTATAATGTAAATATGGATAGATATTAGTTTAACTCGCTAAATTAATCTCTATTAAACAGATAAGAACGACTAGATCTTTGTCTTGTAGTTGTGAATCAAAGCTGCCAAATTCCATGAAAGAAATCATTGGCATATTTTTAATTGCACATATCAATCAATGCACATGACAATAATTTTCCACTCATAATATGCTAAACATATTAACTAGAGAAACAAACTCTCTGAGAGAGAGAGGCTCTGCAAGATGTAAATAATTGTACTAGCCATGTGTCTAAAGGGATAGGAGAGCATCCCTTAGCTTCTTCTTTAAATATATAAATATGCAACCTAGTTGGTACTATAGTTCACATACTCCTCTATAACTTCCCTTTTGATTTCTTCCTTTGCGTAAGCAATATGTACGTACTTGTTTTTAAAATATGATCCTAGCTAGCCATGTGTTGAAGGAATATTTATAACTGTGTGAAGTAATACTAAGAGCAAGATTCGTCATATGGCACCACATTCATCCCCCCTTTAACATCTTCTATTGTTCTTTTTCCTCTACATAAAACTCTTCATAGCCTCGTATATAATTTTCATGCATATATATATTTCAGTATATACTTCCCTAAAGATAATATATCGTAAGCAATTAAAGATGGGGTTTCAGAGGGTGTCTCATAAGTCTCAAAGTCATGGAATTAGAAGATACGAAAGACTTGGTGGTGTTGAAGAAAAAGTTACAAACTCCAGAAAGTGCTATGGAAGATTCAAAGGATTGAGGCTATCACATTCAAGAAAGTTGAATTGGAAGGCATTTTCAGTGGTAATTTTGCCAAGAAAAATTGCAAGAATTTATGGGGAGATAGTGAAAAGAATGAAGATGGAGGAGATATGCCCTGCTATTGTATTCTCTTGTCAATGGGGTCTACCAGTCCTCTCGCATTCAACTGTAAAATGCATTTGATATATAGGACCTTACCCTGTATTTACTGAAAGAGTTTTACATACAAAAAGATATGCTTTCTTCTGTTGAACTCCAATTTTTTTCAGTTTTTGTCAATACTAGAATAGAAAAGCAAATTATATTGAAAATGAAATTGAAATTGAAATATATGATGTTGCAATTCAAAGGTGTTAGCAGCTTTTCCACATTTCAGCTTATATCCTTTACCACCAGACTGTCCATATAAGCCGACCAAAGGCGGGCCTAAGCCTCTAAGGCGTTCAATTGAACTTCTCATTTTCTTATTGAACTATTTATAGATATGCTAAAAAAATTATTCGTGAAATATATGCATATAATAAGATCAAATGCATATCAAACCCATTAAACCTAAATCATAAATTTGCCAATAATGACCGGGGCAGATGCGATTTCACCGAAGTGGTATCATCCGGAACTGTATTGTCAAAAAAATTCCCTCAATATAAATTAATATGTGAATAACAAAATAATAATAATAATAATAATAATAATAATAATAATAATAATAATTATATATAATATTGGATGACACTGCTCAATAAAAAGGAGGCTAACTTTGGTTCTTAGTTCAAAATTGTCACATGTTTAAAGCACCTAGCTATATATTTCAATTCATAAACGATGTTGTTTTGAGACTGATTTGCCAAAAAGTTGCATTATATAATTGCAAATCAATAGATTGAAAGCCGCGATCTCGCTTTTCCATTACGCCGACATGACTGCGGCTTTAGACTAAGAAGCATACGTGGATAAGTTGTGCATTCCAAATTATTTTACGGCAAAAACAAATTATCAAACTAGATTAGCAAATTTTAAAAGAAAACCTGGGAACACTAATCCGAAAGACATTATATTAGTGAATTTGAGTTACATTTTTATTAATATGATCTTATTACTGTGATTTATTCAGTTATTTGCTTCTAAAAATATAGACGTCGCTCACAAAAAATTCCCGCACGTATACTTGTGCAATACGAAGAAACTTACCATGTCAAACACGCACATCTTTTTCTTCCGCAACACACCTCTAGCTCCTCGCCTCCTCCCATGTAAGAAAGATAACAAGAAGAAAAAAAATTCAATGTTGGTAGTCAAGTTCTGGAATCAGGAGATATGGTTTTACATTTTTTGGATGATTCATTGATGTATAATATTTAGGTCATTGTCTTTTTACTTTAACAACACTTCAGGAGGAGAGAACAAAATCAATTGTATTTTGATCAACTTGTTCTGTAATGTAGCCCAACACTTCAGTCATACCAACGGGAAAAGAAAAAAAAACAATGTCATGACAAGAGGCATACTGTATATATGTAGAGGCGGAAAAGGGATTCATCTCAACTTTATTTTTTCGATCAAACTATAAACATATATTTTAAAATACAATAAATTAAATATTAAGGATCTTAATGTCGAACTCATCAAGTTTAAATTCTAAATATGTCTCCTTTATATGTAATTTATGTTACACTTATACTACACAAATTCGAAGAAATACAAGCTAATGTATTGTTGCAATTGCATAACAGGGAGCTATTATGGTAGTAAATTCACGGAGTAATAAATAACGTTGGATCGATCAGAGGTTGTTTTCTTGTTCTTATCTGAAGTATGAGATGGCAAAATCCAAGTAGATTGTGGAAAACAGTGCAAAGAGGTTGTCAACATGAATGCTGGCTGACAAAAAAAAAAAATTAAGGCAGTGTGAAGAGTCATTGTGTAGCCACACTCTACTGTTTCCGATATCGGAAACAAAAGAATCTAGCAAATCCACTTATTTGGTGAAAATGATTAATGACACTATAGTCACTAGTCCCAAGGCCCAAGTTGTCGGAATTTCTGGATTCAAATATCACACCGACGGCAAGGGATCCACGCTGACATATTCAAGAATGTCTACACGCCACGCACTCTGAAGACAAATTATCAGCACCTTGAGATGTACTACTTGAAAATTGATTTCAGCACCAATTTAAATACAACAACTTTGTACGGATACATATACGTAGACACATATTTGTCAATTACAAATTAATGTATACATACACATTTATATATCTATGGATAATGGATGTGTATGTATTTGTGTAAGTAATAGATGTATCTATGTTGCTCGAACTCGTCGAAAATGTCGCTGGGTGCATATTGAATATGTTAGATGTTTGTCCTAATTTTCTTACCATATTTGGTTTTCTTATCTCTTGAAGGAAAGGGCAACATATTTACCATAGTTGGGTTTTCCTTCTTTTAGAAGAAAATTTTAAATACCTCATATTTGGCTAATCCCTTTTCTAGGAGGAAAAGACTTGGACTTTTATAATTGAGGATTCTTTCCTTCTCATTCAGCAGCATCCACAATGTAGCCATATGGGGTTTGAGAGTCTTGTTTAGGAGAAGAACTTTTCGGAACAAGTGTTAGTGTGCCACTTGTATTTGTCTCTTTGTGAGGTTGTTCTCTCAATATTTTGTACTCTCTTTCATATAGTGGATTGCTCATCTCCGCCGTGGACGTAGGTCAATTGAACAAACCACATTAAATATAAGTATTTATTTTGGTATATTTCTCTTCTGTTGTTTGATTTATCATAGTTCAAGTGTTGCTTTACTAGTATGTGGTCTATGACAGTAAATTGTATTAGAGAGGCGGCGAGAGAGGTGTTAGGGGTTTTGAAGGGTTTTATGGTTGCCGTAAAAGGGATTGTTGGTGGAACGAAGAGGTTCAAAGGAAAGTGGAAGCTAAAAAAGCGGCATATTTGAAGCTAGTAGAGAGTATAGACGAGGGACAAAAAAGTGCTAACAGGGAGGGGTATAAGAAGGCTAGGAAGGAGGCGAAGTTAGCGGTTACTGCGGCTAAGACCGCTGCATTTAGTCGTTTATATGAAGAAATTGGGGATAAAGGCGGGGACAAGAAGTTGTACAAGCTGCGAAGGCGAGGGAGCGGAAGGCCTAGGATCTGGACTAAGTGAGGTGCATAAAAGACGAAGATTGTAGAGTTTTATTAGAAGGGGCACAGATTAT
Source organism: Nicotiana sylvestris (assembly GCF_000393655.2). Taxonomy (NCBI): domain Eukaryota; kingdom Viridiplantae; phylum Streptophyta; class Magnoliopsida; order Solanales; family Solanaceae; genus Nicotiana; species Nicotiana sylvestris. The sequence goes on from NC_091067.1 coordinate 83,388,361, forward strand.
GAAGAGATGACAATCTTACTTCCATAAACTCTTAATTGAAGAAGGAGATAGGAGCATTGTGCTGGGGGAGTTGCGTACTTGGAGTGACATCGAGATTTTGGGCATTGTAGATGCATACGAGCAAGGGGGGTTGTAGGGACCATGCGTAGGAATAGTAGCGGTAGAGCGACTGAGCCAGACGAGATCCCAGTGAAATTCTAGAATAGCATGGGTAAGGAGGGCTTTGAATGGCTTGCTAGGTTGTTTAACGTCCTTTTAGGATGAAGAAGATGCCCGACGAGTGGAGGCGGAATACGATAATAAACGTACATTGTGTGTAGAGGAATCTGTTCATGTTATCTTCAATGATAATAACTCTATGACCGAGAAAGGGATTACTGTAGGTGATGTAGATATTAACCAAGATGTATTAAAGACGAATGAATTTCAAGAATCAAAGAAACCAGCTTACAGCAGCAATGAATCTCCAAAGTTGACTAATGAACCTGTCAGCAATCATGTTGAACCTCAAAAGGAGTAGACTACTCAGAAAGTTGAAACAAGACCAAATGAATAGAGAAGTGAACCTAAATATCTGCAAAAGTTCATGAAATACAAATGATGGGATGAAAACCAGGGGAACTCTCAAGAAAAAGGCTAAAATTGCGTTCATATCTCAAATTGAACCCAAGAAGGTGGATGAAGCCTTGAAGGACTTCAGCTAGGTACAAATCATCCCGGATGAACTTGATCAGTTTGATAAAAATCAAGCATGGAAATTGGTGTCTAAGACAACAATTATTACAATCATTGGAACCAAACAGGTATTTAGAACAAATTGAATAAAGGTGGAAAAGTGGTTAGAAACAAGGCTAGACTAGTTGCTCAAGGCTACTCACAGTAGGAAGGAGTCGACTATGATGAAACATTCGCTCTGGTATCTCGGTTAGAATCAATTCGTATATTACTCGCATATGCATCTTTTAATGGTTTTTAATTATTTCAAATGGATGTTAAATTATTTACGGTTTTATTGTCGAGGGGGTATATGTCAAACAACCTCCTGATTATGAGAACTCACAACTTCATTACCATGTGTATAAGTTGACTAAAGTCCTCTATGGACTCAAGCAAGCCCCTCGAGCATGGTATGAGAGGTTGAGCTCTTTCCTAACTGATTATGGATTTACTAGAGGTAAAATAGATACTGCATTAATTATCAAAAGATCCTCTCCACGTAATCTCACTATTTAAATATATGTCTATGACGTTATATTTGGCAGTACTAACTCTGTCTTGTGCATGGATTTCTCAAATCTCATGCAGAGTGAGCTCGAAATGAGTATATGATGGGAGAACTCACATTCTTTCTTGGAATACAAAAAAAAATCAACAATTAGAAAAAGGCACATTTATTTGTCATAAGAAGTACACCAAGAAATGGATTCAAAAATTCGGTATTCTCAATACAAAGCAAGGAAATGAAGAAATAAGTACAAATGAGTAAGAAATTCTCAACCAAAAGCTTCAAATCTTCAGGAACCAAGTGTGTGTGCAAACCCTAGCTTCCAAAACTTGTTCTTCTCTAGTCTTAGGACTGAAAACGAGCCAAAGATATTTTACAAATGAGCTGGTTTGTGTATGAAATGCTTTGGGGTCAAAATCGTAAAATTCCTGAACTGCCCAGTTTTTCCGCCCAATTTCTTATTTGTGTTCGTGACTACACCTTCGCGTTCACGAAGGTTTGTTTCCTTCAACTTCGCATTCGCGGTTGACCTTCTCGTTCGCGAAGGTTTGAGTTCTACTGCTTCGCGTTCGCGAAGGTGTGGCTTTCTGCTTCTTCGCGTTCGCGTTGGACCTTCGTGTTCGCGAAGGGTAAATCACTGGGTAGATTTTTATTGTTAATTTTAGCTCCTTTTTGACTTGTTTTCACTTGGTTTCTTCACCATCACTTCTATATCACATACAACCTGTAAAATAGAAATAAATGACATTAAACACATGATTTTATCAACCAAAAATAGCAAAAATCTAAATTTAAAGACGAGATAAGTTGGTAAAATACCCACTTATCAAACCTCCAAACTTAAACTATTGTTTGTCCTCAAGCAATTCAACAACTAAGGACATCCTTCAATAAAATCATCAATTAAGCTCAACGACATACCAAACATCATTTCAAGTAAAAAAAGGTTCAAATTAAACACAATCTAGTGACTTCGGTTGGTACCAACTATTAATCCAAAGCATATGAATCGCCAATAAATTTTCACAAATTTCATTTCAATTCAAGTGCTCAAACACTACATTAATCAAAGTAGCAATCAAGTCATGGCACTAAAGCTTCAAAATTGCCTCATTATCACAATCAATTTTCTTTTGTTCATTCCTCCCAATTGGAGATTAGATTAAGTTCACAACTCAAAATTTTCATTTGCCCTCACACTTAAGAGAGAATCCCAACTTATAAATTATAATTTAAACACACATGGGATATAAAATGAAAAGATTTAACTCTCACTCTCTCAAAGATGTTCAAATGCACAAAAGTAGTGTCATAAACTTGCCCTTCATGTATTTTTCTACTAATGTAGATACACTTGGTTCAAAATCAAGTAGGACTTAAAGGATTGTAATGTAGGCTTTTGGTTAAGGTAGGGCACAATTTGGATAAGAGTGACTCTAAACCTCCCTAAGCACTGCACTTTGCAACAATTAAAGCACACTTCCTTCAAAAATATTTTCCATCCTTTCTTCACATTTCATTCCACACTAATCTTCCCTTTATTTACAACTTCTTGTTTTTTTTCTTCCTTCCTTTTTTTTTTGTTTTTTTTTATTTTTACCTTTTCAAAATCAAGGAATCTTCCACTTTTTTTCTTAATTACCTTTCACCTTTTAAGAAACTTCCACATCACAACTTTTCCAACCTTCACCCCTAAACTTAGGCTTTTATCCTATTTTTACACTTTCAAAGTACTTAGAGAGGTAGGGTGCAAAAAGCTAGATCAATAAAGAACAAAGGGTTAAAGCTTGTAATATGGTTGCCAAAGAAAAAGTTTAAAGGCTCAAAGGGAGTTGACTAAGGAAAATATATAAGGGTAAGAAATTTAAGGCACAATAATGGTTCAAGGAAGGCCTAACATCATTTTTTAAACCAAGTTAGTCTAGGATTTCGCCTTGAAGTACATTTCTAGACTAAAAACAATGCAAAAGAACTCATAACAAATCTCACCACACATGGCACATGCAAAACTCGAGTGACATATAAATCCAAAATCCAATTAAAACCAATGAACCCGAAGAAAATCACATATAGCCTAAAAGGCTATTTAATGAATCAAAGAGCCAAAAATAGAACCTAAAAGTCACAACAAAGATTATTAATTCAATCATTTTTCATTTTAGAGATCAAAACTTCATACGTCAAAGTTTAAACTATGTTGGTACCAAACAAGCCACACGCTGGTTTATGAACACAAGATCACACCCATAAACTAATTTATTCACTACTAGCTACTAAACTAACTAAAAAAATATTTACCTAAAAAGGGGTTCGACACAAAAAAATAAAACTAAACAAGACTAATCTCTTAAGAAAGTTGTCACGCCATCCATCATAGGGAAAAGTCACCTGGTTTGACACAAATTATTTCCTTGGAAAAGAACCGCAGCATAAAGAAAAACCAAGGATTTTAATTAATAATACCAAAAGTAAATAAAGTAGCAAAATAAGAAAATAATAAATACTTAAAAAAAACTAATGCTAACATTCTAGAATTAAACTTCAAATTATTACTAATAAACTAAAATGTCAACCAATCTACACAAATTCACAAAAAATGTTCATGCTCCACATACATCCACCATATATAAATGAAATCATGCTCCAACTACATCATATATAAATGAGTCACCTCCAACCTAAAGTGTTGCACTGTCCTCAATGAAGCTAAACAAGATAATATAAAATGAAGGAGGTGCTCCCTGAAATCGCATCAGTCGGAGTTGTAGGTGGTGAGGAATTTGAGCTTCAAATCCACATCATCATCATCCTCTGATTAATGTGAGCCATAAAATGAACTCAGCTTGTGCATCATCTTGGACAGAAATTTGCTTTTCTTCTTATCATGCTCTTTGAACTTTCTTTGCCTCTTCTCAATCTTCCCTTGCTGGCGGCTCATATTCTCTAACCTGGTGTTCATGGCCTCAACCTTGCCCATGATTGATTTTTGGTCTTTGACCACATCATCCATGGATAGTGGGGTAGCAGCGCCAGTAGATGTGCTAGCCCCAGGTGGGCCAGTAGGAAGGCCAGCTTTAAGCTGCCTAATATGCGCATCTACTCCATGTATCTGACTGGATAAGTGGCGCATAGTGTGAGGGTAGGACTGGAGTGGTCCCATGGGGTCAAATGAACCTGGTGCAGGTGCAAAGGATCCGGCGGGATCAGTGGTGGCCTCAGAGAACTGACCAAATAAAGAGAATGTAACATCAATCCTCCTCTTTTTCTGCTTGTCACTTGGTCCCCTTTTCAGCAAAGGATACATCATTGGCTTTCCCGAATCTTTCTCAATATGATTTAAGTGTTTTAGCACCCCAGCATCATAGCATAGTCGAGTGATCAAGGATGGGAAGAATAGGCTCTTAGACCTCCCATGAGAGGCTTCTTCAATTTCTCGAACAATGTGCTCCCCCACGTTCATAGGTAGTCCATCCATGCTAGCAGCAATTATCAGTGTCATCTCTAGTGTCACATCAGTTTCATTTGTAGAGGGAAAGACTCTTGCACAAATAATTGAGAGCCATGTCTTTGCCTCAGCCGTGAAATTGCGAGAATCAACTCCCTTGTGCACTGTCATCCACTTTGGGGTAACCCCGTCATGTAACTTATCCACTAGCCACTGGTTTCCTCTTACTTTAGCTCTGTCTCTGTAGACCTCATTATCAGCATTGGGAAGGCCATATATTCCGTTGATTATCTCAGGATTGAAATGGACTTGCACGCCCCGCACAGTAGTAACTAAGGTACCTTGGAAGTCGGTCCTCAAGGCGTTTGCATAAAATTTCAAAACTACTATGTGGTTGGCATCATTTGGTTGCTCGGCGAAACAAATCCACCTGCTTTATACCAATCTTGTGTAGAAGCCCGACATTTTAGCTTACACATTTTCCATGTTTATGACTCTTTCCCAGACGATGGTCTTTGACAAAAGTTCATCATATTTCTGCTCACATGCTGCAGATAGAAACCGATCATGATCAAAGGGTTCCTCTTATTCAGTTTCGAAAATATCTCCTTGCTCAATTTGATTGTGTTCCGGATCCATTTTATGCCCAAATTACCTAAAATATAGACCAACAATGTTAAAAGCTCGTATAGACACTTAAACAATGTATTAGGAAGTATTTAGGCCAAAGAAATGGGCGTAAAAGGTCTAGGGTGGAGCTATGCAAAGTTATTGTTCCGGTCCAGCGTTTTTTTTTTTTTTTTGCACTTACCTGAGGTTCGCGTTCGCGAGAGAGAGTCGCCTACACGAAGAGTAAAAACTGGCCATCAGTCGCGAATGCGATGGTTTAAATTTCCCCAACCCTTCACGAACACGAAGGACCATCGCAAACGCGAAGAACTTCTTCTGCAATTTCCAATAGTTACTGGTTTTTGGTTGTCTGGTCACCCCGACATGCTCAAATCAACTCCAAAAATTCTAAAACTTGACAGATTAGTCAAAAATAATATACTAAGCTATTCTAAAAAAGAAAATTTTAAAAACAACTAAAATTTTTGAAAATGATGGGTTGCCTCCCACCAAGCGCCGCATTTAACATCGCGGCACGATGCGAATCAACTTTACCACTTTTATCGCCACTTAGACAATATGAATTGGATACCCAACTTGGAGTCAATCTTGCGACCACGAGCAGTGGGGGTGGTAAGTAGATGATCAAGCCAAATATTAATTTCTTCATTTTGCACTTCTTGGCTTTCATATGAGGAATGTCATTTTTCCTTCTTGTTCCCTCAAATTGTAAGATGTATGGCCTTTGTCTTTCATCCTCGCAATCGTTCATTGACTCGTGTAGTTCAATTTTCATATCACCACACAATTCCAATGTTGAAAAATTCTTGGAATGTGACATCAAACCTCCAAATTACAATTTTTCCCAGATTTTGACATCCTCTTTTTCCCCCGAATTAGAGTCAATCTCAACCATATTTGCATTTATACCGGTTGACTCTAATTTTATATTTTTCTTTGCATCACTAACACTCATAAAGTCGGTTGGCGGATGTTAAATTCTTGATTCCTCAAAGTGAAGCTTACTTTCTTCCTCGTAGTCAGACTTTCTTGACTTCTTTCCACACTCTCAAGTTGGTGGGCATAGTGAGCCTCAACCACTATTTTCGTTTGATCTTCCAAAGTGCAGATATGTTCATCATTTTGAGTCAAGCCTTGTTTCAAGTCCTCGAGTGCAAAGTTATGCTTCTCCTCATTTTCAAGGATGGTCTCCAACATGAGCATAATTTTCTCATTTTGAGCATTTGAGAGCTTTTCTTCATTTGGATCAAATGCCAAGGAAGGATTTTCAGCTTCAACCTCTAAGGAAGATTTTTGGCTATCATTCACTTCCGAGGCTTTTTGGTCCTCTAAAGCTTCAAGTATTTCTCCCATTTGTAAGTTCAACCTTTCAAGCGCCAAGTCATTTTGGAGACTATTTTTCAAAAGCTCCTCCAAGGCACTTTGCTCTTTGTTTCCTCCTTCAAGTAGGCATTCTAACATGAGCTTGAACTCTCCATATTGACCATGCTCAACTTCTTCCACTTCCATGCCCCTATACTTGTCATCACAAAAAGTAGAATTATCATAGCGGGGGCTTGGGGAAGGGAAGGACAAATAAGCACAATACTCCCAATGACCATTTTGAAACCACACTTATCACAAATACTCCACTCATGGGTTTGAGATTGTGAGCACAATCCGCCCCGGGAGAATTTAAACAATTTTGCCACGAGTGTGGTCCTCCACAATAAGGACAAGGGTCATCAAAATATGAACAACTACCATCCGACCAATTTTCATTATATGCTGCCATTATTTTCAAAAACTAAGAAAATAAACAAGAAACAAATAAGAAAAATAGTCCAAGGTAAGTAAAATTAATTACACAAATATTCACAAGTTTGGACCAAAGCACTTACGTTTATTTCTCAAACAACCTAAATTACGCCAAATTGTTCCCCGGAAAAGGCGCCAATTTTGATGACGTCCAAATCCACTACTAAAAAATAAATGAACACGGTCGCATGCAATATAATTTACCCAACTATGAGTTGGGGTCGAATACCACAGAGAATAATATGTAGGCGATTAGGAATGTAAGAGAATTATCACTTGTTATGCAATGCCAAACACTTAGAATTATTTTTAAAAAATATTATAGCTAAATGCGGAAATGTAAACTAACCTAGAAAGCAAGTAAAATGATCAATAGCTACATGTATGGATACACGGGGAATTACACTCAAGTAACGATCCAATATATTTCATGATTTTACAAATATGAGCGAGTTCATGTTAATTAGCCACATGTAATAATTCTATATTAGCTTCTTACAAAGCCTAACAAAACTTTCTAAATGAATTATCCCTAAATCAATTAGGAAATTAAGCACACCCGATTATGGCTACAAGTAGTTCAATCCTATCCCTAGGTAGACTCTATAAAATGAGGGTTAAAGCCTCAAGTTCTTGTTAATTAATCTTTACCAACCCTAAATAATCTTTTTCAAAATTAATTAGAAGTTAATGGGCAAGTCCTAGGATTAGCTAATATCTTTGGAAACATTAAAGAACAAGAATAATTAAAGAAACAATAACTCACTTCATAAAGATAAAAAATTATTCAATATATATGCACAACAAGATATTTAATCCACACTTTAATTATGAATATTTTCATAAACAAAATTCAAGTGTTGAAATAAATACTATACACTTAGATATTCAATACAAAGCAAGCAAATGAAGAAATGAGTACAAATGAGTAAGAAATTCTCAACCAAAAGTTTCAAATCTTCAGGACCCAAGTGTGTGTGCAAACCCTAGCTTCCAAAACTTGTTCTTCTCTAGTCTTAGGACTGAAAATGAGCCAAAGATATTTTACAAATGAGTTGGTTTGTGTATTAAATGGTTTGGGGTAAAAATCGTGAAATTCAAGAACTGCCCAATTTTTCCGCCCAAATTCTTTTTCGCGTTCGCAAAGGTTTGTTTCCTTCAGCTTCACGTTCGCGGTTGTCCTTCATGTTCACGAAGGTTTGAGTTCTATTGTTTTGCATTCGCGATTTAAACTTCGCTTTTGCAAAGGTGTGGGTTTTTCTTCGCGTTCGCGAAGGGTAAATCACTGGGCAGATTTTTATTGTCTATTTAGCTCTTTTTTGACTCGTTTTCACTTGGTTTCTTCACCATCACTTCTAAATCACATACAACCTGTAAAATAGAAGTAAATGACATTAAACACATGATTTTATCAACCAAACATAGCAAAAATCTAAATTTAAAGATGAGATAAGTTGGCAAAATACCCACTTATCAGTATCATTGATAGGCGCCATCACGATGGGTCGTGTTTTGGGTTGTGACAAGCTGGTATCAGAGCCTAGGTTACATAGGTCTCACGAGTCTTGAGTAGGTTTAGTAGAGTCTTGTGGATTGGTACGAGATGTGTGTACTTATCTTCGAAAGGCTGCAGAACCCTTAGGAAACTTCACATTCTTGAATTATTGTCGTGCGAATCTGTTGAATCTGGTAACTAAACTTCTGTTATACTATTCTCTCACAGATGGTGAGGATACGTGCTACCGGTCAGGACGGACAGCCACTAGTACCACTACTTAGACAGCATGAGGCCGAGGTCGCGGTAGAGGTCGTGGTAGGGGCAGGGGTGCAACCCGCACAGTAGGTAGGCCGCACCTGCAGATCCACCAGTTGCCCTAGCCCAGGATCAGGTCCTAGTTTTAGATGCACCAGTTGGACCAGCTCAGGCACCAGCTGTGCCTATTTGTTATCCCAGGCCTTCAAGAGGCCTTAGATCATATTTTGACCATGTGCACCAGTCTTGCTTAGGCGGTCTCTGTTCTGGACACAACAACCACTTTTCAGGCCAGGGGAGGTGCTCATACTCCTACACCCGCACACCAGATCGGGTGGTACAGGGACTTCAGACATCAGGGGCACCACTAGCCCAGCCGGTTGCACCTGCTTAGGACTATGTGGTTCCTATCATGCCTGATGATGAGCAGCATAGATAGGAGAGGTTTGGTAGACTTCAACCTCTAACTTTCAGAAGTGTAGAGGGCGAGGATGCCTAGGGTTTCTTGGATAAGTGTTAGAGGATTCTCCGTACAGCAGGTATTTTAGAGATCAGTGGGGTCTCGTTCACTACCTTTCAGTTCTCTAGAGCTTCCTTCACTTGGTGGGAGGCTTATGAGAGGTATAGGCCTGTTGGTACAGTGCCCCTTACATGGCAGCAGTTCTCCATTCTCTTCCTAGAGAAGTATGTGCCCTAATCACGTAGAGAGGAGCTACGTAGGCAGCTTGAGCGATTGCATCAGGATGATATGAATGTGACGCATTATGAGATGAGATTTTTTGAGTTGGCCCATCATGTTATTTGGTTGGTTCCCACAAACAGGGAGAGGATCAGGAGGTTCGTTGATGGCCGCACATATCAGCTACGGATTCTTATGACTAGGGAGAGGGTGTCTGGTGCTTCTTTTGAGGAGGTTGTTGACATTGCTCGTGATATAGAGTTGGTTCACCACTGGTAGTTTTGGTGGTATTCCTTATGGATGTTAGTTTCACCATGGTAGAGATTGTCCTTTCAGGCATGCTCAGACGGACCGCCCATCCCACAGTGGTGCATCATCTGGACATGGTTTTCACAGTTTTCAGTAGGGTCACTCATCTCTTAGTGCCTTCTAGCTCAGAGTTCGTCCGTGCTCCATCAGTTCAAGGCTCATCTATGGCAGGTTCTTCTACCAGTTATCCTGATATTGGGGGCTCCCTTCAGTCCCTACCACCAGCACCTAGGAGTAGTTTTGAGTGTGGGGAGTTTGGGCATATGTGGAGGTAGTGTCCTCTTTGTCAGGGAGGTCTAGCGCAGTAGAGGGGTCAGGCTGCATCTTCAGTACCAGTTACATCACCACCCGCCTAGTCAGTTCGAGATGGAGCTCAGTCAGCCAAGGGTCACCCAAGAGGGGGAGGCCGATCAGGGGGAGGTTAGGCCCATTTCTATGCTCTTCCTACTAGACCAGATGTCATTGCTTCAGACATAGTGATCACATGTATTGTCTCAGTATGTCACTGTGATGCCTCTGTATTATTTGACCCTGGTTCCACCTATTCATATGTATCCTCGTATTTTGCTCATTATCTAGATATGCCCTGTGACTTTAGCTTTATCTGTTCATGTATCTACTTCGGCAAGTGATACTATTATTGTAGACCATGTGTATAGGTCATGTGTAGTGACCATTGGGGGATTGGAAACTAGAGTGGACCTTCTACTTCTTAGTATGGTTGATTTTGATCTAATATTGGGTATGGATTGGTTGTCTCTCTATCATGCTATTTTAGACTGCCATGCTATGACTGTAACGGTGGTGATGCCGGGGTTGCCTTAGACTGAGTGGCGAGGTTCTTTAAATTATGTCCCTAGTAGAGTGATTTCATACTTGAAGGCCCACCGGATGGTTGGGAAGGGTAGTTTATCCTATCTGGATTTTGTGAGAGATGTTAGTGTAGAGACCTCTATAATTGATTCTGTTCCGGTGGTTCGTGATTTTCTAGATATGTTTCCTACAGACCCGTCAGGAATTGCCAGATAGGGATATTGACTTCGATATTTATTTAGTGTTGGGTACCTATTTCTATTCCACTGTACTGTATGGCACCGGCTGAGTTGAAGGAGTTGATGGAGCAGCTTCAGGAGCTCCTTGAGAAGGGATTTATTAGGCCTAGAGTGTCACCTTGGGGTGCACCTGTTCTATTTATCAAGAAGAAGGATGGCACTATAAGAATGTGCATTGATTATTGGTAGTTGAACAAAGTCACAATCAAGAACAAGTATTCTTTGCCGCACGTTGATGATCTATTTGACCAGGTTTAGGGAGCGAGGGTATTCTCGAAGATTGATATCAGGTCAAGGTATCACCAGTTGAAGATTAGGGACCCGGACATTCTTAAGACAGCTTTCAGGACCCAATATGGTCATTATGAGTTCCTTGTGATGTCTTTTGGGCTGACCAATGCCCCAGCAGCATTCATGCATTTGATGAACAGTGTGTTCCAGCCTTATCTCGACTTTTTTGTTATTGTATTCATTGATTATATCCTGGTGTACTCTCGTATCTAGGAGCAGCATATCCAACATTTGCGGATTGTGTTGTAGCGGATGAGGTAGGAGAAGATTTATTATATGTTCTCCAAGTGTGAGATTTGGCTCAGTTCAGTGGCGTTCTTGGGGCACGTGGTGTCTAGTGAGGGTATTTAGGTTGATTCGAAGAATATAAAGGTGGTCCAGAGTTGGCCTAGACCATCCTCATCCACAGAGATTCGTAGCTTTCTTGATTTGGTGGGTTATTACCGTCGGATCGTGTAAGATTTCTCTTGTATTGCATCGCCCTTGACCAAATTAATCCAAAAAGATGCTCCTTTTAGGTGGTCAAATAAGAGTGAGGCGAGCTTTCAGAAGCTCAAGACTGCATTGACCATAGCTCCAGTATTAGTTCTGCTATCAGCTTCTAGTTCATATTCAGTATATGTGATGCTTCTCGAATCGGTATAGGATGTATTTTGATGCAGGAGGATAGAGTGACTGCATATGCTTCTTGCCGGTTGAAGCCCAATGAGAAGAACTACCATGTTCATGATTTGGAGTTAGCTGTCATTATTCACGCGTTGAAGAGTTGGAGGCATGTCTTGCGAGGTGTTTACTGATCATCGTAGCCTCCAGCACTTGTTCAAATAGAAGGATCTCAATTTGAGACAGTGGAGATGATTGGAGCTACTAAAGGACTCTGATATTACCATTTTGTATCATTTGGGAATGGCCAATGTGGTGGCCGATGCCTTAAGTAGGAAGGCGGTGAGTATGGGCAATCTTGTATTCATTCCTACTGGGGAGAGATCTCTTACGGTTGATGTTCAAGCTTTGTCCTACCAGCTTGTAAGATGGGATATTTCGGAGCCCAGTCAGGTTCTAGCTTGTGTGGTTTCTCGGTCTTCCTTGTTTGATCGCATCAGAGAATGCCAGTATGATGATCTTCATTTGCTTGTCCTCAAGGACAAGGTACAACATTATGATGCCAAGGATATGACTATTGGAGATGATGGGGTATTGAGGATGCATGGCCGGATATGTGTGCCTAATGTACATAGGCTTCGACAGTTGATTCTAGAGGAGGCCCACAGTTCGCGGTATTCCATCCATCGGGGTGTCGCGAAGATGTACCAGGATTTAAGACAGCACTACTAGCGGAGGAGAATGAAGAAAGATATAGTTGGATTTTTAGCTCGGTGTTGTCACACCTCCTTTTTGCGCGCCCGCCCCGAAGGGTTAAATGCGCGAGGGAGTTTTTCCAATTTAAGTGACAATATTCGAAATGGGATTATTTATTTAATTCAGAGTCGCCACTTGGGAAAGGTTTGGCTTTTGGTGTCCCAAGTCACCGGTTTATCTTGAATCCCGAATCGAGGAAAATATTCGACTTTTCCAAATGAAGTCTGCGAACCAGAAATTCTAAGTAAGGAATTCTGTTGACCCGAGGGAAGGTGTTAGGCACCCTCGAATCCCGTGGTTCTAGCACGGTCGCTTAAATTGTTATAATGGTTAAATATCTTATTTAAATACATGTTGTAACTTATGTGCTTTTATTAAATTTAAACCGCTTTTATTATTATCATTTATTTTTATAGAATTGCAACGTCGTGAAAATGCATCTCGAACCACGTCACAATCAATGCACCCGTAGTTGTTTGACACATTTCGACTCCGTTGAGATTTGGATTTGGGTCACATCAATGTGCACCCGGATTTAAGAATGTAATTTCAATTGAGTCGCGCCTAAAGATTCTAACGCATTATTATCTTTGGGGAAGGCAGTGAAATTCACTAAATAGTCCATTCCGAATTCTAAGTATTTATTATGGTTAATTATTGAGGGCCCCGCAATTTGCATTTTTATTTGGCGAGGCTCGCCTCATTATTTTAGAAGGAATATCCTAAAGTGACTACATTTCTATTATGCTCGTCTCTAAAAAAATAGAAGAAAGAAAATGTATGCTAATTGAATTGCATGCTTAGCTAATCCCAGCCTCTTATTAGTTATCTGATTGATTATTGCGAGGTGAAAAAATTTTGTGCTTTATTGGACATGCTTTCAGTTTGATAAAAAATTGCATGCAAGACAAATATCATGCTAATCTCACCCTAGGCGTCTGTCTCATTTTAATTCAAACTGACCTTTTGAACAGATTAACAACATTGACTACTATAAGCTACTACCAATGGGATTCAGACGTGATCCTTTAAACTGCCTAGCGCAACCCAATTTGATAGAGTTAGTCTAAACGATTCAGAATTATAATGAGTCTTTTTGTCGAATTAAAAGCATCCTGCCTTACATGTTAGGGAACAAGAATAAAAGCTAAGATTTAACTGTCAATATACTAAACACACACGCACCCCTCGTCATACAGACAACTTAACAACTATAACCACATAGTGTTAAATAGACTAAACTTCTATTAAGTACATATTGCGCAAATGTATATTTAATGAGCTATAAACTGATCTAACAAGTACATCATCTCCCGATACATCTGACCTAACAATAATACTATCTAGTAGTCCACCTCGGTTAGGATGTGTGTTAATTCATACAGAGTAATTGTAGATGGAATGAACTTAAACAAATACAGGCTAACTACCATTCAACCTATTGCTATGTTTTTGAATACAAGTATTGTAAAGTAAACAACATTCATTTCTTTATTTCTACTTCAAACTTCAAGCTTTCAACAACACATGGTTTCAGAAATGTGTACCTGGAAATGCTTACAATTGAAGAAGAAGAGAAGTCAGTAGAGTAGCAATGGCAACAGAAGCAGCAGCAGTAACAGCAGATAACGACAGGACAAATCCCAGTGCAAGATGCAACTATAGCCGATGGAAAAAACAGTAACAAAATAACAACAGCAAGCAGTGCAGTAGAAACAGAGCTCCAAGACAGATCAAGTCCAGGAAAACAAACCAATGCAAACCACAACCAGTAAACTTAGTTGAGACTTGGAAGAAATCAGAATTGATTGAACAGGTTGAACAAATGAAACCCACACAACAGTAGGAATAAACAGTTCCTGATTGTTGTCTGTATGTTTTCTATTTCTTAACCTCTCTATCTATCTGTGTTTTTCTCTCAATGTGTGTATGTCTCTCTATTTCTCTCTATGTATCTTTTTTTGAATATGTCTGTCTAAAGAAAGTCAGTCTCCCTTCTTTTAAAATTCAGTGAATCTCTCTCTTTTCTAAATCTATATCTGGTCTCAAAATCCAGTCCCCTCACTAATGGAAGTTCTGCCTCTTTTTATAGCCTAACATCAGGCTATTCACAGCCTGTTAAACATATCAGAACCCCCCATGTGGTCTCTTTTCTTTCCACTCAACTACTTAAAATAAAAACCCCTCCCATGACATTCCCTGACAGTCCCTTTTATCATTTTATTAAACTAAAAGCAGACATGGGCAGCAAGAATATAATCTGACAGCATATGCTGTCAAACTATTATAATCTTAAAAACAGCCTTAATGCACATGTTGTGCACAAGTGCACATGCCATCAATTCAGACTTCAACTAAACAAACCAAATCCTTACATTTCTGACTCAAATACAACAACTATAAGTAGCTATACTCGATTCTTAATTTGATTCAGACAAAGTTTAGCAGGAAAACAAATCAAATTGTTATCATTCAAACAGCTGAAACTATTCGACGACACGTATCGAATCGACTATACTAATTATAACATATACAATCAACAGCCAAGGATTGGAATCAAACAGTATTGCACAAAGGGTTCAGATTGCACTGTCAAAACAAAGATGACCTTGGGAATTGATTACTCAACCAATTTCAATTCAGTCGATTATGCAGTTTACATACACACACATTAATCAGTGAATGAAGAAGGACTAGACCAAATACAGAGGTCCGGGCAAGGTGGACAGGGCACTATCGACAAACAATTAAAAAAAAGAAAATCAACCAAACATTTAGCCATACGAACAGACCTTTAACAAACACATGAACTAAATAAAGAAAAAGAAAAACAAACTTACCCTAAAGCCTTGAAAAATCAGAAAGCCTTAGCTCGGATTTGAATAGACCTTTCTCGGGGTTGAACGGACTTTAATCGAAGTGTTCTCAACTGAGAACACTTCGATTAAGGTCCATTAGACCCTAATCACTTGGCTCAAACGGACACAGACCGAGCATGAGGATTCCTAGGGTTCCTAGAGGGCAGATTTGGGATTTGGGTTTCCTTGGTTAGATTCGGACCAAACCAAGCATGGTTTGGTTACGAGGGAGGTCCGGGGACTGTCTGGTGTGAAACTGGGGTTGATCGGTGTAGATGGGAGTTCTGCTCGAATCTTCAAATGAAGATTCGAGAGCCTAGGGACTGATTCGAAGCAAAAGGAAAACAGATCTAGGTTCAGGTTGGTGAGGCGGTCCAATGGTGTTAAGGTGGGGGTCACCGGCGTCCATGCCGCCGGGATTAATGGTGAGGGGAAAGGGGGCGGATAGGGTTTTGTGGGGTTTGGGGTCTGTGAAGGAGACGACCTAAAGTAGGGAGGGTCTGGCTTAGGCGCAAGGTGAAGAGGGGGAAGGTTTATATACGGGGTAAGTGATCTGATGTTGGCCGTTGGATCGCCACTGATCAACGGCTGTGATCTTTCCACTAAAAGAAACGATGTCGTTTGTTATCATGCTGGGATGGGTCAGACCGGGTTTCATTGGGTCGGGTTTATTTTGTGGGTACGGGGGATATGATGAGGGCCGTTAGATCAGGGTTGCTTGAACGGCTGAGATGAGTTGCCCCACTGAAACGACGTAGTTTTGGTGTCAAACTACGTCGTTTGGAGGCTTGGAGATGGGTGTACTGGACCGGTGGCTTGGGCTGCTCATTTGGGCCTCAGATTTTAAAATGGGGAACCAGCCTAAATTTATTTAAAACTAATTGCACCCTTTTCATTTATTTCTAATTTTTAAACACAAAACCTAATTAAATAAAAATTAAACACCATTAATTAACACTTAATGTAATTATTACACACATATTAAAATATTTAAAGTAGGTAAAATCACGCTAAGGCAGCAAATAAGACAAAAGATGCATATTTTGTGATTTTCCTTTAAATAACCGGATTATGGTCCAACTATACACGACGCACATTTTTTGTATTTTGTTTGATAAAAACGAACAAGATCACGAATAACTAACAAGAACGCCACGTAAAATCCAAAACTTGTACAGCAAGACCATTTGCCATTATTTTTATTTCTTTTTGGAGTGATTGTCGCGTAAACAAAAATCACGTGCTCACAGCTGCCCCTCTTTGTTCGGAAACACGAAGAGTTTTCGTGCAAAGATAAAGTGAGCGGATATGAGAGACTTTTGCCTATTGGAATATTCCGTGTGAAGCACATTTTGAAAGATTTGACCGAATCTTCGCTTCAAAGATTTCCTACATATCCTGGGCTAAACAGGAATCAGGTCAATGTAGTTCGGGAAGCTTTGGTAGTTGGGACTACCATGGGACTGCAATGCTTGCCGTTACTGCTGTTGCTGTTGTCGCTATTGCTTACCGACTCCCTTATTACAAACAAAGGAAAATTAAAACTGAACTAACTATGTATGCATGTCAACCGCTAGTTACAAGATTCCTATCTATGATTCTTTTGCAACTTGATCTTGGGTCTTAGCTGATTTTGCTTGTAGACTTCGATCCGAATCTTGATGCTTGCAAGTTGTAGGCGCCTGTTTATGAGTAAGACGAGATTGGTAGAACTCGGGACCTTGATCAAACCTTTGAGCGATCCGCCCCTCGCCTTTCCGAATATCTCGGAACATCTTCTTTTGTCTTTTTCTTCTTTTATTCTGATTTGAGACTCATCTCATGGGTTGTCTCGATCCGTGTGTCTCGAGGTCAGACCTGCGGGAAAAAAAACAAACGAACGAAATTTTCTGCCCCAGTTCTACTAGGAAAATTTCGTGAGTCAATTGCCAGGAACTTTATAGAGTTGATAAAGGGATTGGAAAATTCTGGTCTACAAGATGCAACTCCGGGATTGGATCCCTAATATTGCCATAAGGTAAAGGTGCTCAGTTCAAGGTTGGAGCCCTGATGCTGGCTAACAGACAAATGCTCAATTAAGGGTTGGAGCCCTAATACTGGCGGAATGGAAATAGTTCAGTTCAGGGTTGGAGCCCTAAGGCTGACTAGCTGAGGAGAAGTTCAGTTTAGGGTTGAAGTCCTAATGCCGACTAAAGGAAAAAGTTCAGTTTAGGGTTTAAAACCCTAATGCTGACTAAAGGGAAAAAGTTCAGTTTGGGGTTTAAAACCCTAATGCTAACTGAATGGAAAAGAGTTCAGTTTAGGGTTTTAAAACCCTAATGCTGACTGAAGAAAAAGAATTCAGTTTAGGGTTTAAAACCCTAATGCTGACTGAATGGAAAAGAGTTCAGTTTAGGGTTTAAAACCCTAATGCTGACTAAAGGAAAAGAGTTCAGTTTAGGGTTTTAAAACCCTAATGCTGACTAAAGGAAAAGAGTTCAGTTTAGGGTTTAAAACCCTAATTCTGACTAAAGTAAAAGAGTTTAGTTTAGGGTTTTAAAACCCTAATGCTGACTAAAGGAAAAGAGTTTAGTTTAGGGTTTTAAAACCCTAATGTTGACTAAGGAAAAGAGTTCAGTTTAGGGTTTAAAACCCTAATGCTGACTAAAGGAAAAGAGTTCAGTTTAGGGTTTAAAACCCTAATGCTGACTGAATGGAAAAGAGTTCAGTTTAGGGTTTAAAACCCTAATGTTGACTAAAGGAAAGAGTTCAGTTTAGGGTTTAAAACCCTAATGCTGACTAAAGGAAAAAGTTCAGTTTGGGGTTTAAAACCCTAATGCTGACTAAAGGGAAAAAGTTCAGTTTGGGGTTTAAAACCCTAATGCTAACTAAATGGAAAAAGTTCAGTTTAGGGTTTAAAACCCTAATGCTGACTAAAGGGGAAAGTTCAGTTTAGGGTTTAAAACCCTAATGCTGACAAAAGGAAAGAGTTCAGTTTAGGGTTTAAAACCCTAATGCTGACTAAAGGAGAAAGTTCAGTTTAGGGTTCAAAACCCTAATGCTGACTAAAGGAAAGAGTTCAGTTTAGGGTTTAAAACCCTAATGCTGACTAAAGGAAAAAGTTTAGTTTAGGGTTTAAAACCCTAATGCTGACTGAATGGAAAAAGTTCAGTTTAGGGTTTAAAACCCTAATGCTGACTGAATGGAAAGAGTTCAATTTAGGGTTTAAAACCCTAATGCTGACTAAAGGAAAAGTTCAGTTTAGGGTTTAAAACCCTAATGCTAACTAAAGGAAAAAGTTCAGTTTAGGGTTTAAAACCCTAATGCTGACTGAATGGAAAAAGTTCAGTTTAGGGTTTAAAACCCTAATGCTGACTAAAGGAAAGAGTTCAGTTTAGGGTTTAAAACCCAAATACTGACTGAAGGGGAGAGTTCAGTTTAGGGTTTAAAACCCTAATGCTGACTAAAGGAAAGAGTTCAGTTTAGGGTTTAAAACCCTAATGCTGATTAAAGGAAAAGAGTTCAGTTTAGGGTTTAAAACCCTAATGCTGACTGAATAGAAAAGAGTTCAGTTTAGGGTTTTAAAACCCTAATGCTGACTAAAGAAAAAGAGTTCAGTTTAGGGTTTTAAAACCCTAATGCTGACTGAAGGAAAAGAGTTCAGTTTAGGGTTTAAAACCCTAATGCTGACTGAATGGAAAAGAGTTCAGTTTAGGGTTTAAAACCCTAATGCTGACTAAAGGAAAAGAGTTCAGTTTAGGGTTTTAAAACCCTAATGTTGACTAAAGGAAAAGAGTTCAGTTTAGGGTTTAAAACCCTAATGCTGACTAAAGGAAAAGAGTTCAGTTTAGGGTTTTAAAACCCTAATGCTAACTACAGGAAAGAGTTCAGTTTAGGGTTTAAAACCCTAATGCTAACTAAAGGAAAAGAGTTCAGTTTAGGGTTTAAAACCCTAATGCTGACTAAAGGGAAAAAGTTCAGTTTAGGGTTTAAAACCCTAATGCTGACTACAGGGAAAGTTCAGTTTAGGGTTTAAAACCATAATTCTGACTAAAGGGGAAAGTTCAGTTTAGGGTTTAAAACCCTAATGCTGACTAAAGGAAAGAGTTCAGTTTAGGGTTTAAAACCTTAATGCTGACTAAAGGAAAAAGTTCAGTTTAGGGTTTAAAACTGTAATTCTGACTAAAGGAGAAAGTTCAGTTTAGGGTTTAAAACCCTAATGCTGACTAAAGGAAAGAGTCCAGTTTAGGGTTTAAAACCCTAATGCTGACTAAAGGAAAAAGTTCAGTTTGGGGTTTAAAACCCTAATGCTGACTGAAGGAAAAAGTTCAGTTTAGGGTTTAAAACCCTAATGCTGACTAAAGGAAAGAGTTCAGTTTAGGGTTTAAAACCCTAATGCTGATTAAAGGAAAAAAGTTCAGTTTAGGGTTTAAAACCCTAATGCTGACTGAATGGAAAAGAGTTCAGTTTAGGGTTTTAAAACCCTAATGCTGACTAAAGAAAAAGAGTTCAGTTTAGGGTTTTAAAACCCTAATGCTGACTGAAGGAAAAGAGTTCAGTTTAGAGTTTAAAACCCTAATGCTGACTGAATGGAAAAGAGTTCAGTTTAGGGTTTAAAACCCTAATGCTGACTAAAGGAAAAGAGTTCAGTTTAGGGTTTTAAAACCCTAATGTTGACTAAAGGAAAAGAGTTCAGTTTAGGGTTTAAAACCCTAATGCTGACTAAAGGAAAAGAGTTCAGTTTAGGGTTTTAAAACCCTAATGCTAACTACAGGAAAGAGTTCAGTTTAGGGTTTAAAACCCTAATGCTAACTAAAGGAAAAGAGTTCAGTTTAGGGTTTAAAACCCTAATGCTGACTAAAGGGAAAAAGTTCAGTTTAGGGTTTAAAACCCTAATGCTGACTACAGGGAAAGTTCAGTTTAGGGTTTAAAACCCTAATGCTGACTAAAGGGGAAAGTTCAGTTTAGGGTTTAAAACCCTAATGCTGACTAAAGGAAAGAGTTCAGTTTAGGGTTTAAAACCTTAATGCTGACTAAAGGAAAAAGTTCAGTTTAGGGTTTAAAACTCTAATGCTGACTAAAGGAGAAAGTTCAGTTTAGGGTTTAAAACCCTAATGCTGACTAAAGGAAAGAGTCCAGTTTAGGGTTTAAAACCCTAATACTGACTAAAGGAAAAAGTTCAATTTAGGGTTTAAAACCCTAATGTTGACTAAAGGAAAAAGTTTAGTTTAGGGTCTAAAACCCTAATGCTGACTGAATGGAAAAAGTTCAGTTTAGGGTTTAAAACCCTAATGCTGATTAAAGGAAAAGTTCGAGAATATTAACTGACCGTTTTTTTTGAATTTTCTTGTTCTAGTAAAAGATAAAAAAGAATTTCGTGGAAACTTACCTTTCGAGTGGATTCCTTATTGTCAAATTGTTTCTTGCACTCATTTTTTCTTCTTTGGGTGACACCTGTTTCTTGCACGGTTGTCTTGGATCATACCTGTTTCAACTTTTCAAACAAAGAACAATCGTTAGCTCGGAAATGGCGGTTGGTTCGGTGACCTTGATTGTTCCAGTTGCGTTGCTGCGTCCTTATTTCTGTTGAGAAATTCCGCCATTGATTGGATTCGAATGGCAAAAAAAAACCTTTGGACTATTCAGGCTTGCGTTTCCAGATTCTGTGATGATTTGCCTTGTAAGGCTATGGTTTTTCCATCCGGTTTTGCTTGGGGATTTCAAATGGGGATTTTATTGGGGAGACTCTGTGGGGATTTGTACAAGGGGAAGCTCTGTGGGGATTTGTACAACGGGGACTTGCTGGGGATTTGTTGCAAAACGGGCTTTCCAGGATTTGCTGGGGTAAGCTTGCTGGGGAATCTTTACAAAGGGACTTGCTGGGGAATTGTTGGGGAAATCCTCTTTTTTTTTATTATTATTAATAAAGGGAGACCCTGTGGGGATCTGTACAAGAGGGAAAATCTGTGGGGATTTCGCTGGGGCAGACTATTTGGGGAATATTTACAAAGCGGATCCTTTGTGGGGACTTGTACAAGGGGAAACTCTGTGAGATTTGTACAAAGGGAAACTCTGTGGGATTTGTACAAGGCGTACTTGTCGGGGATTTGTTGTTGTAGGCTATGCTGGGTGAAAAATTTTCTTCTCTCCCTTTTCTTTTGCGACTTTACTCCAAATGCAGACAACATCATGATCCATCAGGTTTGGACAAACGTACCAATGAAATGAGGTATTTTCCTTCGTGAGACGGAACTCCGCGAAGCTAGACCTGCCACATATCCTTTCCAGTATATCTGGGACTTGGGGTTAAAAGTGAAAGGGATTTCAAGAATAATAAAATAAAGAAACGGAGAAAGCAAATTTTTAGCAGAGAAGTGTCCCTTTCGGGACAAGAAAGACTTATCTGAGGGAAACAATGCTGACTTTAAATGGACATGACATGCTTTTTGGGCTGGACGCCTGACCTTCAATGAACTTGCATTTCCCTCGAACCAAAACGGATCTGCGTCTTCAAACCGGTGGGACATGCCAAAACTTCTTGAGGTGGAGTCACCCTTTCGGCCAACAGCACCCTTTGCGGGTTTTCGCTAGTCGACCTCTCTCATTTCTCTTCCTGTCGTCGCTTGATAGCACTCTTTGCGAGTTTTTACTAAACAAACTCTCTCATTTTGGTTTCTCTGCTCCCGTCGCCTTGCGGTGCCCGAAGGTTTTCACCGACGAGACTCTCTCATTTTATTTCTCTCAATTTAGAGTGTGTCGGCCTCCATTCGTGACGCTTCTTGGCTTCCCGCCACCTTTGGTAATTGATCTGAAGGCTTTTGCTCGGTAAAGAGAGGTAGATGATACTACGACTTTTAAACCGTTTAGCGTGCCCCGACTTCGATTTCAGGGTAAATGGGATTTTATTGTTGGTGTGACTGAACCTCAGAAAGAGGCTGCCTACGTATCCTTTCGGAATCAAGTCAGACGTAGTTCAGGCCTCGATCAATGTTTTGTTTGTTTTGTTTGATTTCTTGTTTTTTTTTAACCGGCTCAAAGGTTTGTAGAGAGAGTTGATAGTGGGAATAAAACCTTCAGCATTTCAAATATGTCAGGACCGCTGGGGCGTCACTCAAACATAGTATCTCTTGACTGCATCCGCATTTACTGCTGTTTCGAGATCGTTTCCTTCAATATCACCTAGGTACAATGCTCCTATTGGCAATATCTTCCTGATGATGTACGGGCCTTTCCAGTTTGGAGCAAATTTCCCTTTCGCTTCCTGGTGATGCGGCAGAATGCGCCTTAGTACCAGTTGACCCACTTCGAAGTTCCTGGGTCTGACTTTCTTGTTGTAAGCACGGGCCATCCTTCATTGGTACAACTGTCCGTGACAAACCGCAACCATTCGTTTCTCGTCGATCAAAGTCAACTGCTCCAATCGAGTCTTAACCCACTCGCTGTCTTCGATTTCTGCTTCGACAATGGTTCGAAACGAAGGAATTTCTACCTCTGCTGGTATGATAGCTTCGGTCCCATAAACCAAGAGATAAGGGGTTGCCCCTACTGATGTGCGTACCGTAGTGCGATATCCCAATAATGCAAATGGTAGCTATTCATGCCACTGTCGGGAAATCTGGATCATCTTCCTCAAAATCTTCTTGATGTTCTTGTTTGCTGCTTCCACAGCGCCATTGGCCTTGGGCCGATAAGGAGTGGAATTCCTATGTGTTATTCTAAACTGCTCGCATACATCTCCCATCAAGTGACTGTTCGGGTTTGCTGCGTTATTTGTGATGATAGTTGCAGGAATACCGAAACGACAGATAAGATTTGAGTGTACAAAATCCACTACGGCTTTTTTGGTGACCGACTTTAGAGTGACAGCTTCTACCCATTTTGTGAAGTAGTCGATGGCAACCAGTATAAATCTATGTCCATTTGAGGCTTTTGGCTCAATTGGACCGATGACGTCCATGCCCCAGGCAACAAATGGCCAAGGTGCAGACATGGGATGCAATTCCGTGGGAGGTGCATGAATCAAATCGCCGTGCACCTGACACTGATGACACTTCCGAACGAAGCTAAAGCAGTCCTTTTCCATGGTCATCCAGTAATAACCTGCTCGAAGGATTTTCTTTGCCAAGACGTACCCGTTCATATGGGGTCCGCACACTCCTGCGTGTACTTCGTGCATGATCTTTCTTGCCTCCTCGGCGTCAACACATCTTAGTAGATTGAGGTCCGGGGTCCTCTTATACAACAACTCACCGCTCAAAAAGAAACCACTTGCATGTCGCCTAATTGTTCTCTTTTGATCTCCAGTAGCATGCTCGGGGTATTCTTGTGTCTTCAAGAACCTCTTGATATCATGGTACCACGGCTGTATACTCGATCCTGTCTCGATTGCGTTGCAGTAGCCGTGTCTTTCCCTGATTTGGATTTCCAAGGGATCGACATGGGCGTTGCCTGGGTAGGGTAGCATCGAAGCCAAGGTAGCAAGCGCATCTGCTAGTTCATTGTGACACCGCGGGATATACCTGAACTCTATTGATTTAAAACGCTTGCCGAGGTCCTCTACGTGCTGTCGGTAAGGAATAAGCTTGATACCCCGAGTTTCCCATTCACCTTGGGCTTGCCGGATAATCAGGTCATAATCTCCCATAATCAGTAAGTCTTCAACATCCTGATCGATCGCCATATGCATGCCCATGATGTAGGCTTCATACTCAGCTGCATTGTTTGTGCAAAAGAAACGCAGTCTAGCTGTGGCTGGATAATGCTGACCGGAGGGCGAGATCAAAATTGCCCCAATCCCTACACCTTTAGCGTTTACGGCTCCATCAAAGAACATCTTCTAAACATGAGCATTCTCCGAGACCACTTCTACAGTGTTTATTTCTTCATCTGGAAAGTAGGTACTCAATGGCTGGTATTCCTCATCGACTGGATTTTCGGCCAAATGATCTGCTAGCGCCTGGGCTTTCATTGCTGTGCGAGTGACATAGACTATGTCGAATTCAGTAAGCAAGATTTGTCACTTGGCCAGTCTTCCAGTAGGCATCGGTTTCTGAAATATATACTTCAAAGGATCCAGCCTGCTTATGAGGAAAGTAGTGTGAGCTTGGAGATAATGTCTCAGCTTTTGAGCAACCCACGTCAGAGCGCAACATGTTCTTTCCAGCAGAGTGTACTTGGCCTCGTAGCCGGTGAATTTCTTGCTCAAGTAGTAGATTGCTTGTTCTTTCTTTCCGGTTATGTCATGTTGCCCGAGGACGCAACCGAAAGAATTCTCCAAGACTGTCAGAAGCAAGAACAGTGGTCTTTCTGGCTCTGGTGGGACCAAAACTGGGGGATTTGAAAGATATTCTTTAATCTTGTCAAAAGCTTCTTGACATTCAGCCGTCCATTTGATCGCCGCATCTTTCCTCAATAGCTTAAATATGGGCTCACACGTGCTAGTTAGCTGGGCAATGAATCGATTGATATAGTTCAACCTGCCCAACAAACTCATCATGTCTTTCTTTGTTCTCGGGGGAGGTAAATCTCTGATAGATTTTATCTTTGTTGGATCTAATTCGATACCTCTCATGCTCACTATGAAGCCCAAAAGCTTGCCCGATGGGACTCCGAAAGCACATTTGGCTGGGTTAAGCTTCAAGTAGTACTTCCTCAGTCTCTCGAAAAACTTCCTCAAGTCTTGGATGTGATTATCCTGCGTCCTGGATTTGATTATCACATCGTCCATGTACACCTCTATTTCTTGATGCATCATGTCGTGAAAAATGGCAGTCATGGCTCTCATGTAAGTTGCCCCAGCATTCTTCAGACCAAATGGCATAACCCGATAACAGTAAGTGCCCCAAGGCGTGGTGAAGGCAGTCTTCTCGGCGTCTTCTTCATCCATCAATACCTGATGATACCCAGCGTAACAATCTACGAAAGACTGGATCTCATGTTTGGCGCAATTATCAACAAGGATGTGGATGTTGGGCAATGGGAAATTATCCTTGGGACTCGCTCTATTCAGGTCTCGATAGTCCACACATACCCGAGTCTTCCCATCTTTTTTCGGCACTGGAACCACATTTGCCAACCATGTTGTATACTGGACTACCCGGATCACTCCCGTTTTCAGCTGCTTGGTGATCTCCTCTTTAATCTTATCACTGACCTCAGTTTTGAACTTTCGTTGCTTTTGTTGAACTGGAGGACAATCAGGGTGAATTGTCAATTTATGAACCACTAGATCAACAACTAGTCCCGGCATGTCATCGTATGACCAAGCAAACACATCTTTAAATTCAAAAAGAAGTTGCATTATCGCCTCTCGCGTTTTCTTGTCCGTGTGAATGCTTATTTTGGTCTCCCGGATTTCTTCAGGAGTTCCTAAATTAACCGGTTCGGTGTCATTCAGATTTGGCTTAGGTTTATTCTCAAAATGTTCCAACTCTCGGTTTATTTCCCTAAAAGCCTCTTCTTCATCATATTCTGGTTCTGGGTTCATTATTTCACAATTAAATAGCTCGTTGTGATCTGGGCGTGAAGTCCGCAAGCATGTCATATTTAAAGCCGCATTATTATAACTGAAAGAAAAGATAAAGGAAAAATAACAAAATCAGAACAAAGGGAAAAATGGGAAAACAATGATGATTTTTTTTCATTTTCTTCTTGAAATCTGGAAGACAACAATGTTTACAAACTCAGGAATTCAAAACAACAAATAAAAGAATAAA
Source organism: Nicotiana sylvestris (assembly GCF_000393655.2). Classification (NCBI taxonomy): domain Eukaryota; kingdom Viridiplantae; phylum Streptophyta; class Magnoliopsida; order Solanales; family Solanaceae; genus Nicotiana; species Nicotiana sylvestris. The sequence goes on from NC_091067.1 coordinate 83,414,453, forward strand.
ACATCCAAGTTATATCCTCGAGATAACTTGTGATGCAGGAAAGGTGGCAGGATAGGTCTACCCGGACTTCCGCCTAGTCGGGAATGGCGTGGCCTCCCAATTTCGAAGTTTGGCGTTTTGCCCCATATATAGTATTTCGGCAGTGCTTGTGCTTTCACCTGGTTGAACCATGTGAGCCTCGTAGAGCATTTCTCTCATTGCCCCACATATCTCCTCGATTTCCTCAGCAGTGAAGACCTCATTGTCTTCTTCTTCAGTATATCTTGGTCTGACGAAGGTTTTATATAAATCCGGCAGTGGCCGAGGCAGTTTCCACCCCCATTCTTTCTTTTCTTTGCCCATTTTTCATCTTCTGCAGTGGGTTGAAAACCTATCCCAAAAAGTTTTTTGGCGGAAGGCAGGGTGATGGATTCCGTTATTCCCTGCAATGTTCGTCCGAGCCCTTTCCCTGGCCTGAATCCGTGCCGGATCATCTCTTTAGCCACCATAACCGAGGCGTTAGACAAGAAAGGTTGAGGGCAAGGTCTTCCCTCTTCATGCTGCTCTGCTAACACAATCTCGAAAGCTTGATAGACCGTGTGTTCGCTCCCTTCTCTTGGTTCAAGATATGGGATGGATGGGTCCCGATAAATAGCATGCTCGTCTTCTCCATGGACCACGATCTCTCGGTCTTCGTACTCAAACTTCACCATCTGGTGAAGAGTGGAAGGCACAGCTCCTGCCGCATGAATCCAAGGTCTGCCGAGGAGGAAATTGTAGGACGTATCCATGTCAAGCACTTGGAAAGTTACCTCAAACTCTACTGGCCCTATGGTCAGAGCCAAGTCTATTTCTCCAAGGGTGTCTCTCTTGATGCCGTCAAAAGCCCTTATGCGGACATTATTGGGGCGGATTCTTCCGGTCCCAATTTCCATTCTCTGTAGCGTGGAGAGTGGACAAATATCAACGCCTGAACCCCCATCCAACATTACCCGCTTGACGTAGTAGTCTTCGCATTTAACTGTTAGATGCAAGGCCTTGTTGTGTGCCACTCCCTCTGGGGGTAAATTGTTCTTGCTGGAAGAGACCTGGTTAACGGCGAAGAACCTTTCTGTCATTCGTTCTAGTTGTTCGACTGAGGTTTCAACTGGCACGCATGCTTCGTTCAGAGTTTTCAGTAAGATCTTTTGATGCTCGGCCGACCTCATCAGCAGTGAAAGCATGGACACTTGCTCGGGGCACTTGCGCAGTTGATCTATCACTTCGTAGTCCGGCATTTTCATTTGTTGGAAGAAAACTTCCGCTTCTTCAACGCTTACAGGCTTCTTTGGTGGGAAGCGTCTCTGTGTGGCATTGTTCAGCCCTTGGGTGTTCGAATACTTTCCAATGAAAGTATTTTCCGGAAGTTCCCCCATGACTTCTTTACCTTTGTACGTTACCAACGTCCTCTGATAGTTCCACGGTACTGTGGACGGGTTTGTCATCGGCTTTTGTGGCACGCGTCCGATAACCACTGGCTCATTCAGCCGAGGTGGTTGAATCGTCCCCCGGACCACATAGGCCCCATTTGGTACGTACATAGGTTTTGCCTTTTTGACCTCGAGGCTCTGCGGCTTCTCTGCTCGACCTCGTGGGATGTAAAGAACTCCATTATTCACAGGCACCGCCTTCTTCTCCACCTTCTTTTCGGGCTCGCACTTTACAGTACTGGCCTTTTCCCCTTTTTCTGGTTTCTGGGCTGTTTAAGTCCTTTTCCCTGCGTCAACAATGGCAATTATAGCTTTCAAAGCAGGGTCAAATTCTTTGTCTTCGCAAATCATTCCGATCAGCGGCCCATTATTGTGAGCAGGCAATGGATTGTTAGTCACATTTGGGACCTCCTCGTCCCTTAGCACTATTTTCCCTTGCTCTATTAAATTCTCGACCACTCTTCTCAATGACCAACAGTCATTTGTATCGTGCCCCTCGGCCCCTGAATGATAGGCGCATCTGACCCCGGCTTTGTAAGAAGGTGACGCCGGGTTTTGCCTTGTCTGGGGGACTGGCTGCAGGAAACCCAACTGGACTAGCTTCAGGAACAAAGTAGAGTATGGCTCACCGATGGGCATGAAAGTCCTCCTTCTAGGTGGCTCCTGAGGACGAAAGTTATTTTGCGGAGGCTGTGGGTCATAGTGGTTGCGGTAAAGAGGCTGATTTCTGGGAGGTGGAGCTTGGCCTCGGTTGGCTTGGTGCGGCGGATGGACATAAGGCTGGGTGTTCATGACCATGTAGGGTTGAGGAGGATATGCCACATTTGGGTGGGGGTAGTAGTGTTGTGGGGTCCTTTCCGGAAAACGGGGCCTGGGATTACGGTATTCCCTTGCTTCGACTGCTACCATGGCCGTTTCTTCCTTTTTCTTCCCTCTTGCCATTCCTCCGGACCCGCTTTGGACGGCTTGGGAGGTCGCCCTTATGGCTGCTTGACTCAAACTTCTACCTGTTTTCAGACCATTCTCCACCATCTCTCCAATCTTAATCGCTTCTGCGAACGGCTTTCCCATGGCTGACATCATGTTTTGGAAATAGTCGGACTCTTGAGCCTGGAGAAAAGTAGTGACCATTTCTAACTCATCCATGGGAGGCTTCACCCTCGACGCCTGCTCACGCCACTTAATAGCATATTCTCTTAAGCTTTCTGAAGGTGTCTTCTTCAAGTTCGACAGAGAATTTTGGTCTGGTGCAATGTCGATGTTATACTGGAATTGTTTCACAAAATCTCTGGCGAGATCATCCCATATATGCCATCGGGACATTTCCTGGTCCATATACCATTCCGAGGCTATCCCTACTAGACTTTCCCCAAAATATGCCATTAGTAGTTCCTCTTTTCCGCCGGCTCCCCGCAATTGGTTGCAATATTTCTTAAGATGAGCAATGGGGTCACCGTGTCCATCGTACTTCTCAAACTTTGGGGTCTTGAAACCCACTGGCAAGTGCACATGAGGGAACATGCATAGATCTGTGTAGGAGACACTTTTCTGTCCGCTCAAACCTTGCATGTTCTTCAAACTCTGTTCAAGGCTTCTCATCCTTTTGGCCATCTCATTTTGTTCAGCAATTCTGGGGTTCTGATCTTGCCCAGGTGCAAGCTCGTACTGAGGCTGTGGAGGATGAGTGCCGGTGGTGAACCTAGTTGGCTCCATTGAGAAAGATGGGGCTTGGAATGTAAATGAGGACGAGTCAAAATTCGGCTTGTATGCCGCAGGTTGTGCCGTGATCGGGCAGGGTGGTGCAGCAAAGATGTTTTTGTTTACATCCGTTGTTGACACCCGGGGATCAGAGGGCAGTCCAGCAGAGAAGGCCGAGATGGCTGGGTACCCGAATGGGGTGGCAGGATAGCTTATGGGGACATTAGAAGTCCCGCTTGTCCTGGATAATAACTCAGGGAATCTAGGGACGACGCTTGGTGGCTCTTTTCTGTTATTCCAGTCGTCCAGCATTTCCAACATGCGGAGCCACAGGATTCTATTTTCCTCCGCAGTTGCGGACTCGGGCGTAAGGACAGCCGAAATCGAACTCTCCTCGGAAACAGGAACTGTTGGTAAAGGAATTTCTGCAGACATTTCTATGCTTCCTTTGGACCTTGTGAAATAAGTGTGAGCACTGCCTCTTGACTTAATAACAGGTAATTGAACACTCCCTTTCGACCTCATGAAGTATGAGTGCGAGGCCAGACTTTCACCAAACCAACCGCCTTTTCCAAAACCTGGAAGAACTAAACGACAAATGAACGGTTAATTCGAAACAAATAACAGATAGACAATCTCACGTTGGGGCATGATTCACCTATACTGTTAAGTGGATTCCTACATGTTTGCGACGAAAGCATGCGTCATTCCAGCTTCCTTTTAGGATTCCCTTTTTTTTTCTCCTTTTTTTTATTATTTTTTATTATGTTTTTCTTTCTTTCTTTCTCCTTTTGTTACTGTTTTCAATTTTGTGGTTAAAATGCGACCAGATCCGATGAGGATTGCCTACGTATCACGATGCCACGCGAATCAGATCATTACGTAGTTCAAAAACAAATGAGTGTAAAAAGAAACACACATTTATTACTGAAATGAACGATTACAAACATCATTTTTGCAAAAGGAAAAGCAAACATTGAAAAATAAACCTAGACTCAAACAGACTAAAACACCCTGACGAGAAAAGATAGACAGAAGATGTTAAGATATAGACTCGACCTAGGAATACATTATGGTTTTTGAAGTCGGTGCCCGCGGGGCATCGTTCGGCCTCACCGCGGTCCTAGGTGTGAGATCCCTTTCAAGTTGCTCCAACTCATGCATGGTCTGCTTGACATAACTCATCACTGCCGAGAGAATGGTAACACTGGGCATGTTCTCACAACGTAGACATCGTCTGATGATGGCGTGGGCAATGGTCCTGATCCTATCTCTGGTTTGTTTCTTTTCTATGAGCAGGCGTTTCATCTGATCACTGCATGTTTTTAAAACCTGAGAATCTTGTATATGCCGATTCTTCAGTTGCCGCACTTCTGTCTTCATTTGGGCCAACAGGTCGTAACAGTATCTGCTCTCAAATTGGAAATCCTCGGCCTATTTAGCTGCTTTATCCTCAAGCGTAGCCATCTCTTTCTTCATTTTAGCGACAGTTTTCTCGTGGTCACGTTTCAATTGGTTCAAGTATCGACGATGCTTATCTGTTCTTGTACCCCACTGTGCTTTGAGTTCTGCCATGACATTTTCAGATTCTTCTAAACCATCTCGCCACTCCCTGACTTCTCTTTTCAAACCTTTTATCAACTGCTTGTCTGATCGACTTCTGGGCTGTTCATCAAGAGCCAATATCAATTCTTGGATTTGGGCCTTAAGTTCTTCATTCTCTTGGATCAATCTATTCCTTTGTCCTCGATCCGCAGCAATGTGTATGCTATTATCGAATTTCAGACTGTCAATTTGTAGCTTCAAATCACCGATCTCTGCCCGATACCCCTTTTCTTTTGCTAACCAGTTCCATTGCCCTTGGGATGACTCCACGAAATCTTTGAGATGAGGTCTCTTAGCTGGTCTCTCGTAGGACCGGTCACCTCTGAACCAAGCGTGATACCCTGGGGCAACTTCCCCTTTTGTTGTATCCCTCACACAAGTGTTTGCTGTCAGATGTTGGCACTCACTCCAGATTTGGCGAACTTCCTCTTCGGGGAAATGACCATCCGGCTGATTTCAATCACTCGAGTACTCAGATCTTCATCTTTTGGTTCTATTTGATACCTCCCAAGTTGCCTTAAAACCCGATATGGTGCATAGGGTTGGATGCTTTTAAGTTCCATTAACAGAAAATGAGGCCTGGTTGCTGGCATGTATAAGATTTCCTCAACGGACAACCATCCGAGCGTCCACTGGATTTGGTTGGCAGTGAGAGTTCGGAGAAATGAAGTCCATGCTGTGAATCCCTCGAGTAGATTGAATCCTTTGATTCTTGTGTAGAATTCTCCAATACAAGTTTTCTCGGGCGAACCGTAACCCAAGAGCGAGGAGCGGTGGCATAAATGATCGGTCATCCACATTTGCAACAGTAGGTTACATCCTTCGAAAAAGTCGGCCCCGGCTCGGCAAGCAATGAGAGCCCGGAAAATGTCAGCCATAATCATAGGTGCCAAAGTACTTTTGTCTTGGGTGAGCAAAGTACTGACGACCCCAGTCACTTTTAGATCGATGTTTCCGTCTTTCCTTGGAAACACTATAAGACCCAAAAAGGCTGTCATAAAAGCTAACAGCCTGTGTTCGTCCCACTTTTGTCGGTTGCCTCTACTACATAGTTTGAAATCCGTCTTATTGAACCCGCTCTCGTGGCCGTATCTAGCATACATGAGGTGGAGACTGCAGAAACCTTTGGCAAGATCTGGATGGTGAAATGTTTGGGGTATTTTTAGGAAATCCAGAAACCGGTGTACCGTGACGGCCCTAGGTGCAATCAAGTATTTGAACCTTAACGGAGCTTCATTACCTCCAATGTATCCCGCTATTTCTTCCAACGTCGGGGTGAGCTCAAAGTCTGAGAAATGAAATACATTGTGCGCTGAATCCCAGCAAGTGACCAATGATCTGATAATATCACCCCGAGGCTGAATGTCTAGTAAATCCGGGAGATCTTTCAGATATTTCCTTACTTTGTCTTGCCCCTCCTTGCCCAAGTCGTTCCACCATAGTCGCAACTAAAAGGGATCTTGGTCATTATTGAAAAGGGTTCGTTTTGTATCGTGCTCATCCTGCACATTTATTAGGGTGATTATGCTAATGAAAAGACTTTTATTAGGCTCAAAATAAAACTATCTGGATTTTTTCAAGATTTTTTTTTTCCAAAACGACGAACTCGATTTCCAAAATGCGACCTTTTAGTACTTTGAATAAAGACTCTAAAGCTGCGAGGACCAACCGATCAAAAATGATGACCGAAGATTTATGCAATGTCAGCCTTCCGGCGTCCCGCTTGGGAACATTCGGCTGTTTTTACAAAAACGGCCTCATCCGACTCTTTATACAAGTGGCGACATTTGTCACTTTTTTTATTATTGGTTTCGGCTATTTTAGCAAAAGGTGGGGTTGAACCCGATGGGGGTTGCCTACGTATCTCACATCCGGTGAGAATCAAACCGGCGTAGTTCGGTCAGAAATAGGGGAAACAAATAAAATCTTTTAAAGAAAAGAGGAATAACTATTTTTATACATATCTTTATTTTATTTTATATATTTTTTGAACAAGAGACTAAGGAGATCTTTATACATTTAAACTTCTTTTTTTTTCATTTTTTGAAATTTCGAAAATCTTTTAAAGAGATACTACAAATGAAACCAAAAAAAAATTGAAATTTTTTTTTCTTTGTTTTATTTTTATTTTTTATATACATTTTGGATTTTGAAAGTGGTTAAAAGGAATAAATCAAAACTAAAAGACAAACTTTATTTTCATTTTTCTTTTTTTTTCTAAGAAAATTTCGGCAAGGTTTCAACATTACTTGGACATTGGTTTTATTTTTTTCCGAAAATAAGTAATTATCTCCCTACGCTGCTATTCTCTTTTTTTTAAACTTCTTCGGAAACCGGTCAGCATGCAGATCCGAAGCAAATAGATGCGCAAAACAAACGGGATGCAGCAGGATGGTCTTTTCATTTCAGGTTGTCTGTCCTAGACGGACCCAACCCCTGTGTTGAGTCCCCTAGATCGAATGCAACATGATGCAAATAAACGTTCCTACTAGGGATCGGGCATGAGGTTTCGTTATACTAGGTTTATAACCTAGGTATATGTTCTAGACTGTGTACCCGAGCGGACGACTCGAGTCGAGGAGGGGGCAACTTACCGGGAACCAAAAGGACATCCGGCTTCGTAACTTGTCCGTCCTCTTTCTTATTTCAGGTATTGACACTAACAGAATAGGGAGTCTCAACCAGTAAGCACATCCTCGGAGGTGAAGAGAGAAGGGTTTTGCCACAGTTTATATACAGTTCAGATAATATCAAAGAGGTAAAAGACAACATTTAGCACGTTAAAACATGTAATAAATATCAGATAATAAAGCCAAATATAACAATTATTCTAAACTCGAATTCTTGAACCCTGAACCAGTGGTTCTGGGAACTCTTCCCCAGCAGAGTCGCCAGAGCTGTCACACCTCCTTTTTGCGCGCCCGCCCCGAAGGGTTAAATGCGCGAGGGAGTTTTTCCAATTTAAGTGACAATATTCGAAATGGGATTATTTATTTAATTCAGAGTCGCCACTTGGGAAAGGTTTGGCTTTTGGTGTCCCAAGTCACCGGTTTATCTTGAATCCCAAATCGAGGAAAATATTCGACTTTTCCAAATGAAGTCTGCGAACCAGAAATTCTAAGTAAGGAATTCTGTTGACCCGAGGGAAGGTGTTAGGCACCCTCGAATCCCGTGGTTCTAGCACGGTCGCTTAAATTGTTATAATGGCTAAATATCTTATTTAAATACATGTTGTAACTTATGTGCTTTTATTAAATTTAAACCGCTTTTATTATTATCATTTATTTTTATAGAATTGCAACGTCGTGAAAATGCATCTCGAACCACGTCACAATCAATGCACCCATAGTTGTTTGACACATTTCGACTCCGTTGAGATTTGGATTTGGGTCACATCAATGTGCACCCGGATAAGAATGTAATTTCAATTGAGTCGTGCCTAAAGAGTCTAACGCGTTATTATCTTTGGGGAAGGCAGTGAAATTCACTAAACAGTCCATCCCGAATTCTAAGTATTTATTATGGTTAATTATTGAGGGCCCCGCAATTTGCATTTTTATTTGGTGAGGCTCGCCTCATTATTTTAGAAGGAATATCCTAAAGTGACTACATTTCTATTATGCTCGTCTCTAAAAAAATAGAAGAAAGAAAATGTATGCTAATTGAATTGCATGCTTAGCTAATCCCAGCCTCTTATTAGTTATCTGATTGATTATTGCGAGGTGAAAAAATTTTGTGCTTTATTGGACATGCTTTCAGTTTGATAAAAAGTTGCATGCAAGACAAATATCATGCTAATCTCACCCTAGGCGTCTGTCTCATTTTAATTCAAACTGACCTTTTGAACAGATTAACAGCATTGACTACTATAAGCTACTACCAATGGGATTCAGACGTGATCCTATAAACTGGCTAGCGCAACCCAATTTGATAGAGTTAGTCTAAACGATTCAGAATTATAATGAGTCTTTTTGTCGAATTAAAAGCATCCTGCCTTACATGTTAGGGAACAAGAATAGAAGCTAAGATTTAACTGTCAATATACTAAACACACACGCACCCCTCGTCATACAGACAATTTAACAACTATAACCACATAGTGTTAAATAGACTAAACTTCTATTAAGTACATATTGCGCAAATGTATATTTAATGAGCTATAAACTGATCTAACAAGTACATCATCTCCCGATACATCTGACCTAACAATAATACTATCTAGTAGTCCACCTCGGTTAGGATGTGTGTTAATTCATACAGAGTAATTGTAGATGGAATGAACTTAAACAAATACAGGCTAACTACCATTCAACCTATTGCTATGTTTTTTAATACAAGTATTGTAAAGTAAACAACATTCATTTCTTTATTTCTACTTCAAACTTCAAGCTTTCAACAACACATGGTTTCAGAAGTGTGTACCTGGAAATGCTTACAATTGAAGAATAAGAGAAGTCAGTAGAGTAGCAATGGCAACAGAAGCAGCAGCAGTAACAGCAGATAACGACAGGACAAATCCTAGTGCAAGATGCAACTATAGCCGATGGAAAAAACAGTAACAAAATAACAACAGCAAGTAGTGCAGTAGAAACAGAGCTCCAAGACAGATCAAGTCCAGGAAAACAAACCAATGCAAACCACAACCAGTAAACTTAGTTGAGACTTGGAAGAAATCAGAATTGATTGAACAGGTTGAACAAATGAAACCCACACAACAGTAGGAATAAACAGTTCCTGATTGTTATCTGTATGTTTTCTATCTCTTAACCTCTCTATCTATCTGTGTTTTTCTCTCAATGTGTGTATGTCTCTCTATTTCTCTCTATGTATCTTTTTTTGAATATGTCTGTCTAAAGAAAGTCAGTCTCCCTTCTTTTAAAATTCAGTGAATCTCTCTCTTTTCTAAATCTATATCTGGTCTCAAAATCCAGTCCCCTCACTAATGGAAGTTCTGCCTCTTTTTATAGCCTAACATCAGGCTATTCACAGCCTGTTAAACACATCAGAACCCCCCATGTGGTCTCTTTTCTTTCCACTCAACTACTTAAAATAAAAACCCCTCCCATGACATTCCCTGACAGTCCCCTTTATCATTTTATTAAACTAAAAGCAGACATGGGCAGCAAGAATATAATCTGACAGCATATGCTGTCAAACTATTTTAATCTTAAAAACAGCCTTAATGCACATGTTGTGCACAAGTTCACATGCCATCAATTCAGACTGCAACTAAACAAACCAAATCCTTACATTTCTGACTCAAATACAACAACTATAAGTAGCTATACTCGATTCTTAATTTGATTCGGACAAAGTTTAGCAGAAAAACAAATCAAATTGTTATCATTCAAACAGCTGAAACTATTCGACGACACGTATCGAATCGACTATACTAATTATAACATATACAATCAATAGCCAAGGATTGGAATCAAACAGTATTGCACAAAGGGTTCAGATTGCACTGTCAAAACAAAGATGACCTTGGGAATTGATTACTCAACCAATTTCAATTCAGTCGATTATACAGTTTACATACACACACATTAATCAGTGAATGAAGAAGGACTAGACCAAATACAGAGGTCCGGGCAAGGTGACGGGCACAGTCGAGAAACAATTAAAAAAAAATCAACTAAACATTTAGCCATACGAACAGACCTTTAACAAACACATGAACTGAATAAAGAAAAAGAAAAACAAACTTACCCTAAAGCCTTGAAAAATCAGAAAGCCTTAGCTCGGATTTGAATAGACCTTTCTCGGGGTTGAACGGACTTTAATCGAAGTGTTCTCAACTGAGAACACTTAGATTAAGGTCCATTAGACCCTAATCACTTGGCTCAAACGGACACAGACCGGGCATGAGGATTCCTAGGGTTCCTAGAGGGCAGATTTGGGTTTCCTTAGTTAGATTCGGACCAAACCAAGCATGGTTTGGTCACGAGGGAGGTCCGGGGACTGTCTGGTGTGAAACTGGGGTTGATCGGTGTAGATGGGAGTTCTGCTCGAATCTTCAAATAAAGATTCGAGAGCGTAGGGACTGATTCGAAGCAAAAGGAAAACAGATCTAGGTTCAGGTTGGTGAGGCGGTCCTATGGTGTTAAGGTGGGGGTCACCGGCATCCATGCCGCCGGGATTAATGGTTAGGGGAAAGGGGGCGGCTAGGGTTTCATGGGGTTTGGGGTCTGTGAAGGAGACGACCTAAAGCAGGGGGGGTCTGGCTTAGGCGTGGGGTGAAGGGGGAAGGTTTATATACGGGGTAAGTGATCTGATGTTGGCCGTTGGATCGCCACTGATCAACGGCTGTGATCTTTCCACTAAAAAAACGGTGTCGTTTGTTCTCATGCTGGGATAGGTCAGACTGGGTTTCATTGGGTCGGGTTTATTTTGTGGGTACGGGGGATATGATGAGGGCCGTTAGATCAGGGTTGCTTGAATGGCTGAGATGAGTTGCCCCACTGAAACGACGTAGTTTTGGTGTCAAACTACGTCGTTTGGAGGCTTGGAGATGGGTCTGCTGGACCGGTGGCTTGGGCTGCTCGTTTGGGCCTCAGATTTTAAAATGGGGAACCAGCCCAAATTTATTTAAAACAAATTGCACCCTTTTCATTTATTTCTAATTTTTAAACACAAAACCTAATTAAATAAAAATTAAACACCATTAATTAACACTTAATGTAATTATTACACACATATTAAAATATTTAAAGTAGGTAAAATCACGCTAAGGCAGCAAATAGGACAAAAGATGCATATTTTGTAATTTTCCTTTAAATAACCGGATTATGGTCCAACTATACACGACGCACATTTTTTGTATTCTGTTTGATAAAAACGAACAAGATCACGAATAACTAACAAGAACGCCACGTAAAATCCAAAACTTGTACAGCAAGACCATTTGCCATTATTTTTATTTCTTTTTGGAATGATTATCGCGTAAACAAAAATCACGTGCTCACAGGTGTCTCAACTGTCACCAGGTGAAATATGAGCATTAGAGGCCGGGTGGCTTGCTTCAGCAGATAGAGATTCCAGAGTGGAAGTGGGAGCGGACCACCATGGATTTCATAGTTGGGCTCCCACGTACTTCGAGGAAGTACAATACTATTTGGGTGATTTTAGATCGACTGACCAAGTCCACGCACTTCATTCCTTTAAGTACTACCTATTCTTTAGACCGGTTGGCAGAGATTTATATCAAAAAGATTGTTCGCCTTCACGGTGTGCTAGTTTCCATCATTTCAGACAGAGGCACATAGTTTACATTGCAGTTTTGGAGAGTCGTGCGATGAGAGTTAGGCACTCAGGTTGAGTTGAGCACAGTATTTCATCCTCAGACGAACGGACAGTCCTAGCGCACTATTCAGATATTAGAGGACAAGTTATGTACGTGTGTCATTGATTTGGTGGTTCATGGGACCAGTTTCTACCACTCGCAGGATTTGCCTACAACAACAGTTATCAGTTGAGCATTCAGATGGCTCTGTATGAGGCTTTATATGGGAGGCGATGTAAATCCCTAGTGGGTTGTTTTGAGCCGGATGAGGCTAGGCTTCTGGGTACCGACTTGGTTCAGGATGCTTTGGATAAGGTGAAAGTGATCCAAGAGTAGCTTCGCACAACACAGTCAAGGCAAAAGAGTTATGCTGAAAGGAAGGTATGTGATGTGTCTTATATGGTTGGGGAGAAGGTTCTACTGAAGGTTTCACCCATGAAGGGTGTTATGAGGTTTGGAAAGAAGGGCAAGTTAAGCCCTTAGTTTATTGGGCCATTTAAGGTGCTTCGGAGGATTGGGGAGATGGCCTATGAGCTTGCTTTGCCGCCTAGCTTATCGAATGTGCATCCAGTATTTCATGTTTCTATGCTTTAGAAGTACATCGGCGATCCATTTCATGTTTTGGATTTCAACATGGTTCAGTTGGATGATGATTTAACTTATGATGTGGATCCGGTGGCTATTTTGGAGCGGCATGTCCAAAAGTTGAGATCAAAGGATATAGCTTCAGTGAAAGTGCAGTGGAGAGGTCAGCTCATGGAGAAGGATACTTGGGAGACTGAGCGGGAGATGCGGAGCAAATATCCACACCTATTTGAGGCTCCAGGTATGTTTCTAGACCCGTTCGAGGACAAACGTTTGTTTAAGATGGAGAGGATGTAACGACCCGGTCGGTCGTTTCGAGAGTTACAGCCCTGTTCCCTTTTTTTCTGCTTCACTTGTGTTCTTCAGCTGTATTATGTCTTACCGGGTCAGTTGGTTCGGGTCCGGAGTGGTTTTGGAGTAAATTGAGACACTTAGTCTCTTAAGACGAAGTTTAAGTTGGAAAAATTGACCAGATGTTGACTTATGTATAAATGATCTCATATTTGAATTTTGATGGTTCTGTTAGCTCCATTAGGTAATTTTAGACTTGGGAGCACATTCGGAATGTGATTTGGATGCCTGTGGTAGAATTAGGCTTGAATTGGCGAAGGTTAGAATTTTAGCGATTTTGGTCGGTAGTGGAAATTTTGATATCAGGGTCGGAATGGAATTCTGAAAGTTGGAATAAGTTAGTGGTTCATTTTTGACTTGTGTAAAAAATTTGAGGTCATTCGGACATGGTTTAGCGGGTTTCGGCATCATTTGTGGAATTCAAATGTTTAGAAGTTCTTAGGCTTGAATCCTAGTGTAATTTGGTGTTTTGATGTTGTTTTGGATAATTCGAAGGTTCGACTAAGTTTGTATGATGTTAAGGAATATGTTGTTATGTTCGGTTGAGGTCCCGAGGGTCTCGGGTTGATTTCGGGTGATTAACGGAACAAGTTTGGAAATTGGAGGAGTTGGTGAAGTTGAACTCACCTGTCATAATCGCACCTGCGGATGTCTCATCACAGGTGCGAGCCCGCAGCAGTGAGCGAGAGATAGCAGATACGAGATCGGAGGAGCAAGGCAGAGGGCGCAGGTGCGATGAAGTTCCCACACCTGCGATGGTCCTAGAAGCGGATTTTGGGGCGCAGGTGCGTGTTCGGACTCCAGGTGCAATGGTTTTTCCGCACCTACGATGACCGCAAATGCGGTCTAGAGGCGCAGAAGCGGTCCCAAGGGTTGTGAATGATTTCTGCAGAAGCGAAGCTTGGTCTGCAGATGCGGTGAAGGGACCGCAGGTGCGGCTTCGCTGGGTAGAATGTATAAATAGAGGACTTCGTGATTTTTCCTCATTTCTACCATTTTCTACATGGACCTTGGAGCTTTTGAGGTGATTTTTGAAGGAGATTCAAAGATTTTCACTGAGGTAATTCCCTTGAACCTAAGTACCCTTATCTATTGTATTTTCCCGTTGATTTCTCATCTAATTAGTGGGGTTTTGAAGTGAAAATTTGGGGTTAGTGCTTGGGATTTTTTAGAGTGAACTTTGGAGTTTTGAGTGACCAAATAAGGTCGGATTTTGGTAAATTTGGTATGGTTAGACTCGTGAGTGAATGGGCTTTCTAGTTTTGTGACTTTTGTCGAATTTCAAGACGTGGGCCCGGGGGCCGAGTTTGAGCCAATTTCAGGATTGGAGTCCAATTTAGTAGTTTTTCCTGTGGTATTGGTTCCTTGGAATATATTGATTGTATTGTATTACTTTTGGCTAGATTTGGGATGTTTTGAGGCCGATTCGAGAGACAAAGGCATCGGATTTTGCTCGGATTGAGGTAAGTAATAGTTGTAAATCTGGTCCTGAGTGTATGAAACCTGGACATTGTGTCTTCTGACTATTTTGGAGGTGACGCACATGCTAGGTGACGGACGTGTTAGCATGCACCCAGGGGATTGTGACTTGGTCCGTCCCGTAGAACTGTAAAGTTGAACGACATACTGTTAGCTATATGCTCTCTATGTGTTATGAAAAAGTGACTGTAAATCATGTTAGAAACCATGTTTAGGCTATATGTTGGTACTGTTGGGTCCCATAGGGGCCGTGTTTCATGTTGAGTTGCCTGTTAAATGTTATTTGTACTCAGTCACAGTTTTTACTCGCATATCATATCTCAGTCTCTATTATTCTGTTCGATGCATCATGTTATTGTTGTTTGGGCTGATTTTCCTAATATTTGAGAGTCCGAGAGACTACAGATATTGATGACTAAGTGAGGGCGAGGGCCTGATTGTGAGGATATTTATGGGATCGGACTGCACGCCACAGCATGTTTTATTGATTTATGCTTGAGTGAGGCCGAGGGCCTAATTGATTTATGCCATGATTGGCTTGCTATAGAGCTTGGGCTGAAGGAGCCCCTCCAAAGTCTGCACACCCCCAGTGAGCACAGGTACCTACTGAGTGTGAGTGCCGAGTGTTGAGTGATTGAGAGGAATGAGTGATTATGAGGTTGGAGTTATTGGGAGGACTGAGAGATGATTGCCCGAGAGGCAATATATGATTACATTATTGATGACACAGTTGCGTTATATCCATGTTTTTAAAATAGTTGAAAGATAGTCTTATCTGATTTTACTTGAACTTGACTAAAATAAACTAATTTGACTTGAATTACCGGAACTTGGAAAGCATGACTATTTTCCTTTCTGAAATTATTGAAAAATGAACTAAAACTGGGTTGCTCGTCACTATCTTCAGTTCCTTATTTATTATTGGTACTTACTGAGTTGGTATACTTATGTTACTCTATGCACCTCGTGTGCAGATCCAGGAGTTATTAGACGCGGAGGTTGTTGATAGTACTCGTAGCTGGTCATTGGAGATCACGAGGCAGCTGCCGGCATTCGCAACCCTGCTTTCTTCTTCCCTATATTTCCTTATTTTGCTGTATTTTGGATTCCAGACTATGTTAGTCTTGTTATTTTTGGATCGATTATGTTAGATGCTTATGACTAGTGACACCCCGATGTCGGACTTTATTTCCGCACTTATGTTATGGGGTTCACCCCCTTTTTATGTCAAAGATTTTAGTTAATTGTAAAGTCTTGATTTATTTCTGGTTATTGTTGAAAGCATTTTGGAAATGTTGGCTGGCCTAGTATCATCGATAAGCGCTATCATGACCGGTCGTGTTTTGGGTCGTGACATATCGAGGGTCTATGGGAGTTTTTCCAATTAAAGTGACATTATTCGAGATGTGGTTGTTTTATTTAATTTTTCAGAGTCGCCACTTGGAATAATTTATTTTTTGTGTCCCAAGTCACCAGTTTATTTTTAAATCCTAAATCGAGGAAATTTTTGACTTTATTTAAAAGTCTGCAAACCAGAAATTCTAGATAAGGAATTCTGTTAACCCGGGAGAAGATGTTAGGGATTTCCGGGTTCCGTGGTTCTAGCACGGTCGCTTAGCAATTTATACTTGGATTAAGTTGTTTAATTACTTATTTTAAAACTTACGTGCATTTATCTTTTTTAATTACAAAATTATCTTAAAACAGGTCAGGCGTATGTGTACCATTTGTTTGGTGCATCAAAAATCATGTCACGTGTACGTGTCCATAATTAATCACGCTTTATTATTATTATTAAGAAAGTTTGGCCAAAGTTGTGCGAATGCATACCTTGATTTATTTATGAAAAAACAATCGTAATTATGTCACGCGAACATGTACACAATCACGATGATTCGATTAAGTCGCACCTAAAGCATTTTCTATGAATATTCATTTTTAAAAAAAAAACGTACTCGTGTCACGTGGATGTGTACACAATTAATAGCATTTTATTATTATTAAGACTGTTTTGCCCAAAATTGTTCAATTATGTACAAAAGTTTGTCCACAATATGAAATCTTATTGTATTGCAGTATCAGGAACACGTTAATTATCAAATATATAGTGGCAACTTCTTAATGCCAACTCCAGTAATACAAAGATCAGAGCATTGAACCAACTCAAATGCGCCACACAGTAAGTATTAGTTCGCCGCTATGAGTATGACAACTTCAACAGACAACACCACCCTAAGGAAAGAATACAACACATGATCCCTAACATAATAATGATTCTATAGAGCAGATAAAATAAAGCATGCCAATAAGGAAATATAAGAGCAAGATTCAATAGACTGTCCATTCGATTTAAAACACAATACCGACTGCTGGAACATCATATGAGCAAATGTCTACTACCAAAAAACAAACAGTTAAACCAAGCCAAATGCTGGAATACGCCCAGCTAACATGAAGTTTGCATTTTAAAACTAAACCAAAGCAAATGCTAATAAATGGTTCAAATTGTACTTAGACATATCCATATTTAGGCCTTAGATACACTAAATTTCAGAATGGTAAATCTCCTTAAGTTGTAGGCATTCATTTCTTTACATATTAACAAAAGAACAACTATCATTAACCATACAACTCAAGAACAGAAGGTACTTTACTCTTCATTTACACCAAAAAAAAAGTTATTTAACTATACTAATCAGCACTAAAGAGTGGTAATGAGCATCACACGGGCATTATGAAAATTAGAAGGAACAACAGAAAAAGTAATCTTCTGGAGATCAACCTTTAAATTGAGATAGGAAATATCAAACGTAAGAATCCATAGTTAATGAAAGTAAACAAATGAAACTAAGTCTTTAAGTAGCAAACCTTACTATTCTGGGTGCACTGGGTTCATTCAAACAATTAAAGGCTACACCAAAGTCGCTGATTCACGACTAACATAGACTCCTTCAATCCCACACATAATGGCATGCTCTAATGGATATGTCATGTTAAACTAATCAAGATGTTTGGATATAATAGGAATCACTGATTAACATTATTGTGAATCCAATTTGGAATCGAGATGTGCAAGAAATTCTTCTAATAACCAAAAATAAGCACAATAGTAACATGTCTCGCCTATCAATCACAGAGCGGACTAGAAGATCAGTCATTCATGTAAAAATCTAGTAAGTACAAACTTTAAAACATATTTCAAACACATAAAGAAATTAAACACCTTAACATATAAAAAAATAAAAATCCATAAACTGGTAATAGCTCGATCACAGCCGGCATTCACTAACACTCACTTAAGTATACCATGTAATTTAAACTTTCATATCTTAAGCTCCAACCATACTTTGATTCATACATACATAAACATAGTAAGATAAGATGTGAACCTGAATGGGAGTTTGCGATTAATTTGCTAGAAGGCGATTACAAGATAGTCCGGTGACAAACTTGTCCGCAAACCTGGAATGGCAGTAAACTAATCAAGGACGAACAACTTGAACCTCGAACAGAATCAACCTCACTGGAAAATGTATTTTCGAATGCGAACTAGAAACGATCGCAGCTCATTCGAACACCCATGTTTGAGACTCGAAATCAAAACACAAAAACTGGAATACTTTTTTTTGTATATGTTTTCGAATTGAAATGCTAATTTACTCAAAATAGAAACATTCTATTTTAGAATTGAAAGGAAGTACTGAAATACATAACTATTTTTCTTTTTTTTTGAATTTTTTTGTCCAGATCTTTTGAAGCAAAACTCGTAACAAAATAACAACTAAATTCTTTAGTATTTCTTCTCTAGGATTGACAAGACAACAGAGAAAAAAAATCAAAAGGAAACTAAGCACAAAACCCTAGTTTTCTGTCAAAATCTCTCTCTGAAATTTATTCTCAAACTTTTTCCCAAAAAAAATCCTCCCTTAAGAATGAAAATCCTCACCTTATATATCCTTTTCTCCAGAAATCTCGAACCTTCTAAATCTGAAAATCCCCCAAAAATGAGAAAAATCTCTCTGAAATCAACTAACTTGGGACAGATAGACGAAGAGGATTAAACCCCCTTAATCCTACGACCTCCATCAATCCTTCATTTGTTGGAGAGAGATGAAGCACGTGAGATTCGAGTAAGAGGAAAGAATGAGGAATAATCGGGGTGATAAACGACAGTAGAAGGTGGAGGAGGTGGGGGCGCCGTTTGAGGTCTTGGGACTTAGGTTTAGGGTATAATTGGGCTTTTATATTGGGGTGAAATTTAATTGTGGCTATTAGATTGAATTGGGATGGAGGGCTGGGATTTAATTAAGGGAAATGTGGTGGGTTGGTCCGGCTGGGCTGCGCGAATTTGGGTTTAAAAGGGGTTTTGGTCCACCAGGTTGGGTCTCTTGGGTGGCCCAAATCGGAAAAAAAAACTTTTGTTTTGTTTTTCTTTTTCTAATTAATTAAAACCTAAGTTAAATTTCTAAATTATTTTAAATTGTAAAATTAAGCTAATTATCTAACTATAATATTTATAAAATTAGTTACTCCTAGATTAAAAGAGAAATTTATGAATCTAAAATTAAAAGCTAAAAATGTAAAAGTGAACCAATATTTTTTGTGATTTTCATCTTAATAAAGCAATTGACTAACTAATTAATCCTAAAATCATGAAAATAAAATCTCAATGCAATGCATGGTATTTGTGGCATTTTTTATGATTTTAATAGAATTAAACATGCACAAAAATACAAACAATTAACCAAAAAAATCCTACACAAATCCTATAAAATTGCAAACAATTGAAAAAAATCTATTTCTTTATTTGTAGGAGTATTTCACATAGGACACAAATCACGTGTTCACATACACATACCCTATACACTATACTATACTATATGAATATAGCTGGTAGCTTATATACTAATTACTTAACCAATGTACGATATATTTAATTTCGATTAGTTAATATTGTTTATATAAAACAATTAATGTGTTATTTCAGGATTATAAATAAAATTTAGAAAAAATAACTAAGCATATTTTTACATTAAAATATAATCATAATTTTATTCACTTGAAATAATTTTTTATTGATTTATAGAATCCTTATTTAATGCACTCTTTTCTTCATAAAAAAGAAAGAAACAAACAAATAATAAAATGGATAGATTAGTAAATAAATATTCTATGGGAAGAGAAGTAGTAGGGTTTTCCATGGAAAAATAATTTTTTATTAAAATATTTCAAAAGTTTCGACCGATTTCGGTTGGAATTTGAAATTATGCTCTTTGTCCCACATCGGCTAAAATGGGAAAATAATTTTTTATTAAATTTTTTAAAAACTTTCCACCGATTTTAGTCAGAATTTGAAACTATACTCTTGTCCCACATCGGCTGAAAGATGTGAGCTTTTCCATCTTATAAGTTGAGCTTTGATGCATTGTCACGACCTAGATTTCCCACCATCGGGATCGTGATGGCGCATAACATCACACTTGCTAGGCAAGCCTACGTTAGAGTGTTATTAACCAATTTTCTTTACATTTCAATGCTTACGAGTGAACAAACTTAAACAAGTGGAAATAATTGCGAAAGTAAGTAAACAGTTTCTTTATATATAAATACTATAACAGATATTGTCACTATTACTATCCAGAATCCGGTATCACAACTCACGAACATACTAGAATTATCTACAAACATTGGTCTGAAGGAAACAATTGTTTCGAAAGAAAGAAAATAGAAATGTAGAAGTGTAGAAGTGGACGTCAGGGCCTGCGGACGCCTGCAAGACTACCTTGGGACTCCAAACTGAGTAACCTGAAGCCAATCTCTCAATCAGCCACTGCCTGCTCCGAAATCTGCACAGAAAGTGCAGAGTGCAGTATCAGTACAACCAACCTCATGTACTGGTTAGTGTCGAGCCTAACCTTGACGAGGTAGTGATGAGGCTACGCCGGTAAAATTACAATATAACATATATAAAATGTGTGATAAAGCAGAAAAAAATACGGAACAAAATGAAACAGTAACTTGCTAGGAATGAATACATGTCACGATCCGGATTTTCTACCCTCGGGAGTCGTGATGGAGCCTACTAGTGAAAGTTAGGCAAGCCAACTGTTTGAACTATTTACCTTTTTCCCATTTTTAATTTTTTAATAATTATGAACCAACAATTTATAAACAGCGGAATTTAAACAAGCAGAAGAAACAAATAAAATCTTTTAAATATTTCCAATACAATTTCTTAAATAAAGACTACCCAAAACTTGTGTCACAACTTCATAGACGGTCTAGGAATACTACAAACATGGTCCAAAAAATAAATACAACACTGTTTCTGAAATACATAAATGAAACAGGATGAAAGGATATAGGGAGACACCAGGGCTTGCGGACGCCTGCAGGACTACCTTGGATCTTCGAATGGACTGAAGGCAGCAACCCAAAGCTACGATCCGTATGCTCCAGTACCGAGATCTGCACACAGTGCAGAGTGTAGTATCAGCTGTCACACCTCCTTTTTACCTACATCCCCGGAAGAGGAGTATATAATGGAGTTTTTTCCAACTTAAAGTGACAATCAAAACGGGATCATTTTATTAAACATTCAGAGTCACCACTTGGGATAATTTATGGTATCCCAAGTCACCGGTTCAAATCCCGAATCGAGGAAAGAATGACTCTGTATCACAGTCCGCGAACCAAAAATCCGGGTAAGGAATTCTGTTAACCCGGGAGAAGGTGTTAGGCACTCCCGAGTTTCGTGGTTCTAGCACGGTCACTCAACTGTTATATTTGGCTGATTATCTGATTTTAATACATGTTTTAGCCTATGGTGCCATTTTAACTTATTAGCCTCTTTTATTCATTTTTAGGAAGATTGCAACATCATTTAAAATATGTCTCGAACCACGTCACATAAATGCACCCGTAGTTCGCAACACATTTCATATAACATTGTTGAGATTTGGATTTGGATCACATAAATGTGCACCAGAGTTTAGGAAAGTAATTTATTAAATAGCGCGCCTAAAGCAACTATGCGCTTATTTTTTTATGCTATCAATTTATCAGAAATGGTCATTTCTGCCTAACTATGACACAAATCCAAACTAATGTGATTTAATCCAAACAGAACAGTCTCGTCGTTATCTCTTATAGTCTATTTATTGCTCTTACGTGTTTTAAACATTAAACCTACGTCTCAAATTATTGTTAAGGCGTATACTTATCCTGGTTCCACACAACGAAAGATAATTCACAGAAACAACCAAACATCAGCAGTTAAGGCATACACTACTAATGATATACGTTATTCTAAAACAAGCATCAATGAAAATGAAGCAGCGGTGCACCAGCAAAGTCCATCAAAACTATTCAAAAATGGAGTAATGTTGTGAAGGAAGGAACTGACCTTTTAATTAAAAAATTGAAGTCTTCTAGTATAGAGGAATCTAAAATAGTGAGAAAGATCCCGACGGACCTTGAACGGAAAGCCAACAACTGACCAGCGCTCGACCGGAACATACGTCGGCGATTCTAGCAGGACCTTTACTGACCGAAAAACTCGATGACGACCTCAGCGGCAAACTCGAATCACCGACTCAACGACTAAATGAAAAGCTTCCACCAGGGACCTCGACGAACCCGACACTTCAATATATGGCACTGTACGGATCTCACAAACGAACTCCAAGATGGATTCAACCTCGACAAGGAACCAGCAAAATAGTCATCGAAACTCGACCATAAAAACTCGAGACTCGCCGGAAAAGTGTTAAACGAGCTTGTGAACTCCTCACTGTTTTCAGTATGTACATGTGTCGTGGTTGTTTTCTTGTTTGTGCTGGTGATGGAGCTTGGCAGCTATAGAGTAGTTGGTTGTTGTGTGTCGTTGGTTTCAGAGGCTCCGTCTGGAGCTCGTAAATCCGACGAGCTGCTGGGGTTCGTTTTTCCGACGAGTTTCAAGCAACGGGGGGGTCGTTTGGATAAGATGGAGTCGGGGTCGTTTTCTATTCAAAACGCTGAAGAAAAATGAACAGGCGAGGGGGAGGTCGGAGAAGACGATCCAAAGGGGGAGGGGTCGTTCCTTGCGCAGCTTTTCAGCTTTTTCGTTCAGCCTTTTTTCTAATTTTTTAAGCACTCATTTATAGGTAGAGTCTAGGTTTAAGTGTATCTTTGTGTATTTTACCCATTAGTCCCTAGGTCTTTTGTGTTTAGTCCTTAGGGTCTTCTTTATTTGTTTTTTATTCCAAAGAAAAGTCTAGAAGGGTCCCTAGGCTTAATGGACTAATCCGAATTGGGCCAAGAATTGGGTTCTAAAACTCTTAAAATTATGACCCAACACCTTAATTGACTCATTTTAAGTAAGATCAAAATACTACCTCATGCCAAAGGCTAACATGAAACTATTATATATTTTTTATTTTCAAAATTATATAAAGATAAAAATAAGTACTATTTTGTATATTTTTATTTAAATTTATGAAAGATACGTAAGCTAAAAATATATTTTTTTCGTAATTTTTCATTTTTATGACGAAAATAAAGTAAAGAAGTTAAAAATAGTTGAAATAGTTATATTAGGCCTAAATTAAATATTTACATGCTAAAATATAAAAAATCTTGGGGAGGGTCAAAAATCACATGTCTACAGCTGCCCCTCTTTGACTGGAAACGCGAAGCGTTTTCGGACAAAGAATGACTAGACAGGTTTTTGACCCGACCCTTATTTGGGAGAGACTAAAGCTAAGAGAAAGGGGGAATGTGACCGAGCCCTGGTATCTGAGTTGCCTACATATCCTTGGCTATAAAGGAATCAGGCCACGTGTAGTTCAGAGGTGAGTGAGATGATGGAGTATGCCGAGGTGGAGATCCGGTCGAGGTGCCGTTCCGCCGAGGTTCCGGTCTGCGGTTCCTGTTATTACATCAAAAAAATCAAATGAAAAAGACTAACTAAACCTGTCAACCACGAGTTACAAGATTCCTATCTATAAGTCTTCTGAAGCTTGATTTTGAGTCTTGAATGGTTCTTCATGCAGACTTTTAGATTTGAACCTTGGCGCTTGTTAGCTGCAGGTGCTAGCTCGTTCTTCTACAACTTTTTAGATCAAGATCGGACATGTAGTGCTTGTAACTTCCACCATGTCTTAAGCAGTTCACATCTTCCATCAACTTCTGCATTTGGATTCACTTCTTGCCTTTCTCTCTTTTTTTCTTTATTGTGACTAACTTCTGTTGATCACCTCGGACTGTTGACTCGCATTTTTTCCGCGAGCTCCTTTTGTTGCTGACTTGAATTGTAATTTAAGATGCTTTCCTTTTCTCCAAGTGGACGCTTGACTGCTGAACTTGAATGTATTCCCTGCTCTCCATGCGGGCTCCCGATTGCTGAACTTGAAATGTATTCCTTGCTCTCCAGGCGGGCCCCTAACTGCTGAACTTGAAATGTATTCCTTGCTCTCAAGGCGGGCTCCTGTCTTCAACAAAATAGACAAAAACAAAGAAAATTTTTCTGCCCTAGTTTGGGTATCTAAGCACATATGTAAGTGTAAAACGAACCACATTACCAAATATCAATAAGAACTTAAAAGCTAAAACTTGAATTGTACTCCCTTATTCTCCAGGTTGGCTTCTGATTGCTGACTTGAAATGTATTCCCTGCTCTTCAAGCGGGCTCCTGACTACTGAACTTGAAATGTATTCCCTGCTCTCCAGGCGGGCTCCTGACTGCAGAACTTGAATTTATTCCCTGCTCTCCAGGCGGGCTCCTGATTGCCGACTTGAAATGTATTCCTTGCTTTCCAGGCGGGCTCCTGACTACTGACTTGAAATGTATTCTCTGCTCTCCAAACGGGCTCCTCACTGCTGAACTTGAATGTATTCCCTGCTCTCCAGGTGGACTGCTGAACTGAAATGTATTCCATGCTCTCCAAGCGGGCTCCTGATTGCTGACTTGAAATGTATTCCCTACTCTCCAGGCGGGCTCCTGACTTCAACAAAATAGACAAAACAAAGAAAATTTTCTGCCCAAGTGTGGTCGCTGGGCATAGATGTGAGTGTGAAACTAAATCATATTACCAAATATTACTAAAAATTTGAAAGCTAGGTCCCATTATCCAGGGGGGTCCTGACAATTCTTACCTAAACGACAATTTTAAATCTAAGTTATATCTTCTAAAGGTGTGACTTCCGCTAAATCTTGTTATCTAAGAGGGTCTTAAAGCTACATCCCATTATCCAGGAGGTTCCTGAAGATCACAAGTCAAGTTTTATCTTAAGAGCGACAATTTTACGGCTAAATTATACTACCCTACAGTAGAACTTACGCTAAATTATGTTATCTAATGGAAATCTTAAAGCTAAGTCCCATTATTCAGGAGGGTCCTGAAAACTCCTAATTGAATCCTATATTAAACATACCAACTTTGAAGCCAATTTATATTCCTTTGGGGTACATTTATGCTAGATTATGCTACTCATGATTGTTTCTAATTTTAAACTAGGTCCAATTTTATAGGAGGGTTCTAAGAGTTTACGGACCTGTCTGGTGCTTGCTTTTCCTTGCGGAGGGTTTCTCCGAAACAAATGAAATTTTCTGTCCCTTTTTCAATCAAAGAAAAATCTTGTCAGTTTAAATGTGGTGGTTGGTTTGTGGCCTTGACTTTGAGGGTGATAGCTCCTTCACTTCCCATGATAACTGATTTCCACTTGAGGACCTTGCTTGCTTATGGACTAACCACTTTCTTTGTCATCCTTATCACAGATAATACCCCTTCTCCATTCAGACCCAATTTCCTTTATCTGTTGCATTGCTCATGAACTGACATTTATCCACCTTTGTGTTTCACCGAAAATACCTTTGATCCGTCCACCTAACACCCTCCATCTATTGCATCGTGCTCTTGTGTTGACATGAATTCCAAAGAACGTTAATTGCCATCCACTTAGTGCGCATGATGTTCCTTCCTGACTTAAATCACTGGCCTTGGCCTTGAAGTCTATTGTTCCCTCACTTGTCAAAATAACTCTGATTTATGCGTGGAATACCTTGCTTGTCACTGGTTAAACACTTTCTTTGTTGATCTCATCACAGAGAATACCTTTGACCCGTTCACCCAGCATCCTCTATATGTTGCACTGTTCACGAATTGAAATATACCAAACTTTTGTATTTTTCATGGACTCCAAAGCATGTTGATTACTACCAACTCAGTGTGCTTGTTGTTCTTTCCTAACTTATGCCACTTTGATGTGCTAGCCAGATCCCGTTTTGTGCAATTGGAAAGCTGGTGGCAAATTTTGAAGTCATTTCTCACTTATTTTGACCAACAGACTCAGGAAGAGGAAGTAAACAAGACAAAAGGAACAGAGTAAAGGACAAAGGAAAGAGATGATTCCTAACAAGAAAACTACCAAGTAGAAATCTATTAGATGAGGTTACCAACTCCAATGACCATGACATGCACCTGTAGCCTATTCTGTTGAGCAAGTCTGATGTTCAACTCCTGTTATACCCTAAACCGTGAAACTGGGCTTTAATGCTCCGATTATCCAATATGATTCACAGTCCTTATTCGACTTGTAGTGCCTGAAGGGTTTTCACTATCAAGTCTGTCTCATTTGTTCTTTCTCACAACTTACTATCGCCTCAAGGTGCCCGTGAAGGTTTTCACCAATAATACTCTCTCATTTTTATTTCTCTCAACTCCCGTCGCCTTACGGTGCCTGTGAGGGTTTTCACCGATAAGACTCTCTCATTTTCATTATTTTCCTGCTTGGACCACAGTGTTGCTCCTGATATGAATCACCTCTATTTACTCGACTTTGCATCTCTCGAAGACTGATCGGAAGGTCTTTCTTCGGATCGTAATGTGAGAAAGAAAGGGTATCAAAGGCGCAAAACCTATCAAAAATGGGTTTAAAATTACAACTTTCGGAACCAGATTTCTTACAACAACCACAACTTCTGCCCCAGTTTCTTGCCTGGGGACTTTTGGATTTTTATTTTGATGAGACCAAACTGTGAGACTGCCTACGTATCCTTAAAAGGAATCAAGTCGAACGTAGTTCATCACATAGGAATTACTTTGTTGTTGTGATTTTTCTTCTCTTTCTCTTTTCTTTTCTTTTCTTTTCTTTTTTGCTTTCTTTTTCTCTTTTTGTTGTTTTTCTTCTTTCTTTCTTTTTTCTTTTCATTCTTTTCTTTCTCTTTTTTTTCCTTTCTTTTTGATTTTCATTTTTCTTCTCTCCCTTTTCGTTCTTTTCTCTTTTCCTTTTCCTTTACTTATCTTTCACGCTTGTGTTTCTGATCTTTGCTACTGATTCCGAAATAGGGGTATGAAAGAAAATAAACAAGGCTCAAAGGGGTAACGAAGGATAAGGTGGTTAGATAGTAGAACAAAATGCCTTCGTCATTCCAATCTTCAAAACATGCCAAGTACAAATAACACAATTAAACAAACCAAGGAAGACATTTCGTAACATCTTTTGATTTCGCCAGACTTGATGACCATATCCACACATTCGCCTTCTACATTTGTTACATACAAGGCACCATTAGACAACACTCTCACTCTCACTACCACGAACGGCCCCCTACAAATTTGGGGCAAACTTGCCATTATCTTCAAACTGATGCGGCATGATGCATTTCAATAGGGTTTCTTTAGGTTATATCTGCCCCAGTTTCACATGGTTCGGGCTTCAAGTGATCTCAAAATGCCTTTACTTATTTCCCTCAAATGTCCCTATCATCTTCAAAATTGTTTCATTGCTTCATAACTAAACTAACTTTAAGACCAGGCCTAGAATTTGCATGCATGTCATGTCACTAGAACCAGCATTAGACAAAAGACAAAATGAAAGGATAGAAAAGAACTAAACAAAGAAAATGACTGAAAATAACAAAAGGCAGGACCTTGCATTAAACAGACGGTGAAACGGTTCGAATAACAAAACAAGTAAAACAAACTGGGATACAACCCTGGAACAAACCTAGACAGCACTAAATGAGATACTACGACTAAAGGAACTAGACAAAATAAAAGGATAGAAGGGTTTGAGTCACAAGACAATATCCGGACTACAACCCTGAAATAACCCGGACAACAGAAATGACAACAAACTAAGCCACCAAAGCTCCTCCCTGGCTAACCAAGAAAAGAGCGTCTTTCCAATTACCAAGTGCGGTATCTTAGCCACAGAATTCTGCATCAGCAATACTAGGACCTCCACAAGTCTTCATCACATTGTTCTTAACAAATTGCTTTTGGGTTCCTTTTGCCGGCTCATTCTTAAATCAACCCCTGATAGCGCTGAAAGCTTAGTAGCACGTGGACCTCCGAGGCTTCCAGATGAATTCTCACATTCCTTTCCAAAATAAACCATACCCACAATATGCGCCACATTATGCACAGGCGATGGACTTTGGCTAGTGTCTGCTGCATCTGGATTTTGCACGACAATGTCGCCTGCATCAATAAGCTTATAAATTGCTTTCTTCAGATTCCAACACTTCTCTATGTTATGCCCCGGAGCATCTGAGCAATATGCGAACCTTTGAGAAAAATAAAACTTCTTTGACAGAGGGTTTGGTATTTTTATATGAATCTGCTTCAACATGTCCAATTGCTTCAACTTTTGGAACAAACTGGCATATGATTCTCCAATAGTGGTGAAAGTCTTTTCTTTTTTCAGCAACCTCTCATTCTTAAATGCTTGATTGGGCCGGAAACTTGATCCAGGGGGATTTCGGCAGGCTTGTGGGGGCGGGTAAGATATTTGGGGAAGTGGTGTGGGCCATCGCGGGCCTTGTGAGTGTGGAGCATATGGTGGTGCATTGTGGATAGGGTACTGGGAAAGTGATGTACGACTTTGGGAGTTCTGTGGGGAGAAGTAACATTGGGGAGGATTACAAGCATATCCATGAGGTCAACATTGAGGCTGAAAGCGTTTAGCAAGAACGACCACTGGACCCTATCGTCGGCGGGGCTCACCAACATCTTTTCTATCAATGGGAGGACTATCCCGAGCAATTTGTTTGTTCCATCTGAGCCAAAAATCGCTAAAACTTTTCTTGGGTTTCTTTTCCATTTGAGATGGGGAGGAGTGGTCTGGGACAACGCCTGATCTGTATTGAAAGTATTGAACAAAATCTTGAGCCATGTCACCTAATGTAGGCCACTTACCAACATCTTGACGATTATGTCGTTCCAAAGCTGCCCCAGTCAGGCTCTCACTGAAGTACGCCATCAACAAATCATCTTTCTAGCCAACACTTCTCATTTTACTGCA
Source organism: Nicotiana sylvestris (assembly GCF_000393655.2). Classification (NCBI taxonomy): domain Eukaryota; kingdom Viridiplantae; phylum Streptophyta; class Magnoliopsida; order Solanales; family Solanaceae; genus Nicotiana; species Nicotiana sylvestris. Next base: position 83,443,187 of record NC_091067.1, read on the forward strand.
ATAATCCCTTAAATGGGCTACTGGATCCCCACACCCATCATACGAGTTAAACTTTGGCACATTAAACCCTGCAGGTAGACGAACGTCGGGGGACATAGACAATTCTTTGTAAGACATGCTACCCTGGTCTTCTATTCCTTACTTGTTCTTTAAGGACTGTTCTATGACTTTCGGCCTCCTGGGTATCCCATCTTGCCCTTTTCTTCCTGTGAACTTTTTATTTTCAACATGAGGTTCATCCTGCCGGCCCCGCTTGTATGAGTTAGGAACCTTGTGGGCAACCTTTGAGGGGTAATATTGGGCATCGTGACCTTTGAGTGGGTGTTCATTGTTGGGGATGGTGGATAAGACAGGAGGACAATTTTTGGGAAAGGTAATTGGAAGATGAGTGACGGAGCTACTAGAATGGTTGGGAAAGCCATGATAAGCGGGTGGATCTGGAGAGTATGGAGGATCATCTGGCACTGTGACCAGTGTTTGGGTAAGGGTAGCATTTAGGAAGCTAGGTGGTGGCAGGGGTGGTGCCTTCCCAGTCATCCAAGCCTGATACATGTCCGCGATGTGTTGTCTTAACATCTTTACCTCTTCAACCAACCCATTGTCATGTTCAAACAACTGCTTCCGGGCACCGGTATCAACCAACTCAATTCTGTTGTTGTCTGCCATTGTCTTTTGACATTATGTTGTAGAGAAGAGTTACCACTTTAAAAAAAATCACAAACCAACCACCCTTCTGCTATGAAGATATCAAAAGGAACAAAATGGGGTCATCCGGTTAGCATTAGGGCATTTAACACCAGAAATATCACATTGCGTGCAATGCACCTGGCAACAATTAATGGTTGTAGAATGACTTCGAGGGTCATAAGGTCATTTGGCATCATCCCAATCTGTCCATTTGAATCTTCTCTTTTCTTTTCTTTCCTCACACTTCTTAGCTCGCTCATCTTCTTTCCCTTTTTCTTTCTGATTGTCGCTCTTTTCTTCCTTCTCAATTCTCACATCCCATAATTTCATTCTCTTTTTTTTTCTTTTAAAAAATAAAAAAAATAAAAAAAATGATTCAATCGAACCCTATGTAGGTTGCCTACGTATCATGACGCCGCATGAATCAGATCTTTGCGTAGTTCGGGAAGATCGAGAGTAAAGCACATAAACTAACGTTTTATTTTTCATTTTCTTCTTCCTTTTTTCTTTTTACCTTAGTGACTAATCCGATGAGAAAAGAGAAATAAAAGAGGCAAATCCTTTTTTTTTCGAATTTTCTAGACTGAATGCTCTATAACCTATTCTAAACTCAAGCTTAATGAGCATGTTTTTTTTTCGTTTTTTTAAACAAATACTCTATTAAGGAAAATCCTAGAAGAGAAAAACCCCTTTTTTTATTCATTTTTTTTATGAAGAAAATCTCAAGAACAAACCACAAAAAAGTATTTGAATTTTCATTTGATATCCTGACGCAATATTTCGAAACAAGCAATAAACAAAATAAAACAAAATATTTTGGATTTCAATTTTGATTGCCTAAAGGAAAAATTCTAATGATAGACAAAAGACAAAGTATGTTTTTTTTATGTACAATATTCTAAAGTTCTAATAAAAATAAAAAGATTTTTTTTCATTTTTCACTAATTTCCCAAAGAAACGCCTCAAAGAAAATCTTTTTGGATTTTATAATTAATACCTTAAAGAAAGATTTTAAGGAAGTATTAAAAGAAAATTCTCTTCTTTTTTTTAAATTTTGGTCCTAATATAGTAGAGAAAATATAAAAATAATTCATTTTAAATCCTAGATATTAATTTCCTAAATGAAAAACAATCTCAAAGGAGAATTTTTTTTGTATTTCTTGTGACAAAAACGCAAAATTTCTTCTTCTTCTTCTTTTCTGGATTTTCTACTTGTAACACATTTCCACATACAAAATAAGAAATACAATAACAAAAGACTCGGCAAACTTAACCTGACTATTACAAACTCTGACATCACCTAAAAGACTAAATACTACTATACAGTACTAGAAAATAAAACAAAAACAATTGACTCAAAAACATAAAATGGCTCCTCGAGCAGCTCCTGAATGCAGTGATCCTGGGGTATCTGTCATGCTCAAACTCCGGTAAGTAGATCCACACCTGTATGAGAAAACTTAAACTAGCACTATGTGAGACAATAACATTTCCTAAGACACATGCAAGACATGATTGAGGCTATTTTTGCAAAATCGCTTATTTGGCCAAAAGGTGGCTAGAAGTGCAAAATTTAGCTATGACCCTGCAAAGCCAAGAACCTAAGATTTACTAGGAAGACTGGACCCTATGTGGGTTGCCTACGTATCACGCCCCGAAAGACGAGAATCAAGTATGCGTAGTTCGGGCAAATTGGATACGGGCGAGAAATAAAAATAACAACTAATTTAGAGGAAATATTTTTTTTCTTCTTTTCTTTCTTTTTCTTTTTGAAAAATGATGAAACATGTAAAACTCTTCTTTTTTTTATTTTCTTTTTTTTTCCCTTTTTTTTGATTTTTGATTTTTGAAAAATGATGAAAAGGTACAAAAATCCTTTGAATTTTTCAAGTTCTCTTTTGTTCTTAACAAAATTTAACAGAAAACATAATTAGGCCCCACTCGCTTTATCTTCACACTTCACCCTCTCTTTTTCTCTTTTTTTTTCTTCTTTCTTTTTTCATTGTTTTTTTTCATTTCTTCATTTACCCTCAGCTATCATTGGTTCGTCAAATGACCCTCTTACCCTTGAATAAATGCAACATGTAGCACATAAGATGCATCAGGATGGTCTTTTATTTTTTGGGGTATACCTGTCCTAGACGGACCCAACCCCAGTGTTGAGTCCCCAAAGTTGAATGCACATGATGCAAACAAACGTTCCTGCTAGGGATCCGGCATGAGGCTGAGTTATTCTAGGTTCAAAACCTGGGTATATGTTCTCGACTGTGTACCCGAGTGGACAACTCGAGCCGAGGATGAGGCTACGTACCGGGAACCAAAAGGCCATTCGGCTTAGTAACTTGTCCGAGCCTCTTTCTTATTTCAAGGTATGACACTAACAGAATAGGGAGTCTCGACCAGCGAGCACATCCCCGAAGATGATAAGAGAAGGGTTTCGTAGTAGTTTATATACAATTTAGATAATATCAAAGCGGTAAAAGCATCATTTAGCACATTAGGCCTAAACATGTAATAAAATCAGATAATAAATAAAGCCACATACAACAATTATTCTAAGCTCGAATTCTGAACCCTGAACCAGAGATTTTGGTTTCGATCCCTAGCAGAGTCGCCAGAACTGTCACACCTCCTTTTTACCTACTCTCCCGGAAGAGGAGTATATAAGGGAGTTTTTTCCAACTTAAAGTGACAATCGAAACGGGATCATTTTATTAAAAATTTAGAGTCGCCACTTGGGATAATTTATGGTGTCCCAAGTCACCGGTACAAATCCCGAATCGCAGAAAGAATGACTCTGTATCACAGTCCGCGAACCAAAAATCCGGGTAAGGAATTTTGTTAACCCGGAAGAAGGTGTTAGGCACTCCCGAGTTCCGTGGTTCTAGCACGGTCGCTCAACTGTTATATTTGGCCTATTATTTGATTTTAATACATGTTTTAGCCTATGATGCCATTTTAACTTATTAGCTGCTTTTATTCATTTTTAAGAAGATTGCAACGTCATTTAAAATATGTCTCGAACCACGTCACATAAATGCACCCGTAGTTCGCAACACATTTCATATAACATTGTTGAGATTTGGATTTGGGTCACATAAATGCGCACCCGAGTTTAGGAAAGTAAATTATTAAATAGCGCGCCTAAAGCAACTACGCGCTTACTTTTTTATGCTATCAATTTATCAGAAATGGTCATTTCTGCCTAACTATGACACAGATCCAAACTAATGTGATTTAATCCAAACAGAACAGTCTCGTCGTTATCTCTTATAGTCTATTTATCGATCTTACGTGTTTTAAACATTAAACCTATGTCTCAAATTATTGTTAAGGCGTATACTTATCCTGGTTCCACACAACGAAAGTTAATTCACAGAAACAACCAAACATCAGCAGTTAAGGCATACACTACTAATGATATACGTTATTCTAAAACAAGCATCAATGAAAATGAAGCAGTGGTGCACTAGCAAAGTCCATCAAAATTATTCGAAAATGGAGTAATGTCGTGAAGGAAGGAACTGACCTTTTAATTAAAAAACTGAAGTCTTCTAGTATAGAGGAATCTAAAATAGTGAGAAGGATCCCAACGGACCTTGAACGGAAAGCCAACAACTGACCAGCGCCCGACCGGAACATACATCGGCGATTTTAGTAGGACCTTTACTGAACGAAAAACTCGATGACGACCTCAGCGACAAACTTGAATCCCCGACTCAACGACTAAACGGAAAGCTTGCACCAGGGACCTCGACGAACCCGACACTTCAATATATGGCGTTGTACGAATCTCACAAACGAACTCCAAGATGGATTCAATCTCGACAAGAACCAGCAAAATAGTCATCGAAACTCGACCAGAAAAACTCGAGACTCGCTGGAAAAGTGTTAAACGAGCTTGTGAACTCCTCACTGTTTTCAGCGTGTACGTGTGATGTGGTTGTTTTCTTGTTTGAGCTGGTAATGGAGCTTGGCAGCTATGGAGGAGTTGGTTGTTGTGTGTCGTTGGTTTCAGAGGCTGCGTCTGGAGCTCGTAAATCCGATGAGCTGCTGGGGCTTATTTTTCCGACGAGTTTCAAGCAACCGTGGTCAACGTTGTTTGCCTCTTTTCGTTGTTGGGTGTTGTTGGTTTCAGGGGATGCGAAGAAGACGATCTTCTAAGGGACCTTGACGAACTCGAAACTCACCGAAAAATATGGCAAAGCAGTGGCAACGCACAAAACTCCTGGCTAAGGCAGTGGGTTTCTGGTTTTCCGGCGATGAGTTATTGTTTTGGGCTTATGCTACTGAAGAAGAAGACTCACAAGGGGGGGGGTCGTTTGGAGAAGATGGAGTCGGGGTTGTTTTCTGTTAAAAACGCTGAAGAAAAATGAACAGACGAAGGGGAGGTCGGAGAAGACGATCCGAGGGGGAGAGGGGTCGTTCCTTGCGCAGCTTTTCAGCTTTTTCGTTCAGCCTTTTTTCTCTTTTTTCTGATTTTTTAAGCACTCATTTATAGGTAGAGTCTAGGTTTAGGTGTATCTTTGTGTATTTTGCCCATTAGTCCCTATGTCTTTTGTGTTAAGTCCTTAGGGTCTTCTTTATTTGTTTTTTTATTCCAAAGAAGAGTTTAGAAGGGTCCCTAGGCTTAATGGACTAATCCGAATTGGGTTCTAAAACTCTTAAAATTATGATCCAACACCTTAATTGACTCATTTTAAAGTAAGATCAAAATACTACCTCATGCCAAAGGCTAACATGAAACTATTATATATTTTTTATTTTCAAAATTATATAAAGATAAAAATAAGTACTATTTTTGTATATTTTTATTTAAATTTATGAAAGATACGTAAGCTAAAAATATATTTTTTTCGTAATTTTTTATTTTTATGACGAAAATAAATAAAGAAGTTAAAAATAGTTGAAATAGCTATATTAGGCCTAAATTAAATATTTACATACTAAAATATAAAAAATCTTGGGGAGGGTCAAAAATCACATGTCTACAGCTGCCCCTCTTTGACTGGAAATGCGAAGCGTTTTCGGACAAAGAATGACTAGACAGGTTTTTGACCCGACCCTTATTTGGGAGAGACTAAAGCTAAGAGAAAGGGGGAATGTGACCGAGCCCTGGTATCTGAGCTGCCTACATATCCTTGGCTACAAAGGAATCAGGCCACATGTAGTTCAGAGGTGAGTGAGATGATGGAGTATGCCGAGGTGGAGATCCGGTCGAGGTGCCGTTCCGCCGAGGTTCCGGTCCGCGGTTCCTGTTATTACATCAAAAAAATCAAATGAAAAAGACTAACTAAACCTGTCAACCACGAGTTACAAGATTCCTATCTATAAGTCTTCTGAAGCTTGATCTTGAGTCTTGAATGGTTCTTCATGCAGACTTTTAGATTTGAACCTTGGCTCTTGTTAGCTGCAGGTGCTAGCTCGTTCTTCTACAGCTTTTTGGATCAAGACCGGACATGTAGTGCTTGTGACTTCCACCATGTCTTAAGCAGTTCACATCTTCCATCAACTTCTGCATTTGGATTCACTTCTTGCCTTTCTCTCTTTTTTTCTTTATTGTGACTAACTTTTGTTGATTCAATTGACTATTGACTCGTATTTTTGCCGCGAGCTCCTTTTGTTACTGACTTGAATTGTAATTTAAGATGCTTTCCTTTTCTCCAAGTGGACGCTTGACTGCTGAACTTGAATGTATTCCCTACTCTCTGGGCGGGCTCCTGATTGTTGAACTTGAAATGTATTCCCTGCTCTCTAGACGGGCTCCTGACTGCTGAACTTGAAATGTATTCCCTGCTCTCCAGGTGGGCTCCTGACTTCAACAAAATAGACAAAAACAAAGAAAATTTTTCTGCCCCAGTTGGGTATCTGGGCACATATGTAAGTGTAAAACGAACCAGATTATCAAATATCAATAAGAACTTGAAAGCTAAAACTTGAATTGTACTCCCTTATTCTCCAGGTGGGCTCCTGATTGCTGACTTGAAATGTATTCCCTGCTCTTCAGGCGGGCTCCTGACTGCTGAACTTGAAATGTATTCCCTGCTCTCCAGGCGGGCTCCTGACTGCTGACTTGAAATGTATTTCCTGCTTTCCAGGTGGGCTCCTGACTGCTGACTTGAATCCAATTGAATCCAAATGCAGAAGTTGATGGAAGATGTGAACTGCAAGATTATGTCCCTTTGGGGTACATCAACTTCTAATTGAACTGCAAGATTATGTCAATTTCCAAAGCTACGCGGTAAGTCCCATTTTAATGGGAGTTAGTGGGACTTAGCTTTAAGATTTCCAAAGCTAATATCAAAGCGGTAAGTCCCATTATTCAGGAGGGTCCTGAAAACTAAGTCTCATTATTCAGGAGGGTCCTGAAAACTCCTAATTGAATCCTATCTTAATCATACCAACTTTGAAGACAACTTATATTCCTTTGGGGTACATTTATGCTAGATTATGTTATTCATGATTGTTTCGAATTTTAAACTATGTCCCATTTTACCGGAGGGTCGTAAGAGTTTACGGTAAAACCTGTCTGGTGCTTGCTTTTCCTTGCGGAGGGTTTCTCCGAAACAAACAAAAGTTTCTGCCCCTGTTTCAATCAAAGAAAAATCTTGTCAGTTTAAATATGGTGGTTGGTTTGTGGCCTTGACTTTGAGGGCGATTGCTCCTTCACTTCCAATGATAACTGATTTCCACTCGAGGACCTTTCTTGCTTATGGACTAACCACTTTCTCTGTCATCCTTATCACAGAAAATACCCATTCTCCATTCAGACCCAATTTCCTTTATCTGTTGCATTGCTCATGAACTGACATTTACCAACCTTTGTGTTTCACCGAAAATACCTTTGATCCGTCCACCTAAAACCCTTCATCTGTTGCATCGTGCACTTGTGTTGACATGAATTCCAAAGCACGTTAATTGCCATCCACTTAGTGCGCATGTTGTTCCTTCCTGACTTAAATCACTTGCCTTGGCCTTGAAGTCTATTGTTCCCTCACTTGTCACGATAACTCTGATTTATGCGTGGAATACCTTGCTTGTCACTGGTTAAACACTTTCTTTGTTGATCTCATCACAGAGAATACCTTTGACCCGTTCACCCAGCATCCTCTATCTGTTGCACTGTTCACGAATTGAAATATACCAAACCTTTGTATTTCTCATGGACTCCAAAGCATGTTGATTGCTACCAACTCAGTGTGCTTGTTGTTCTTTCCTAACTCAGTGGTGTCGGATATTGTCTTGTGACTCAAACACTTCTATCCTTTTATTTTGTCTAGTTCCTTTAATTGTAACTCAGTGGTGCAAAGCTCATAAATGCGAGAAAAGTATCACAAATGTGAACTCCTTGCATTCCTGCAGCCTTCGCAAATGAGAACATTTGCAAATGCGAACTCTTCGCATTCCTGTTGCCTTCATAAATGCGATCCCTAACTTCCGCAAATGCGGACCTATTCCTCGCAATTGCGAAGCTACCTAGTCTCCTCCCATGCTCGCAAATGCGAACATTCTTCGCAAATGCAAGGCTCGCATTTGCGAGCCAGTCATCGCAAATGCGAGATCTGCAGACCTGAAGCATACCAGCAAATTTTCTTAAGTCCAAATCACTCCGTAGCCTATCCGAAACTCTCCATAGCCCTCGGGGCTCAAAACTAAACATGCACAGAAGTCTTAAAACATCATACGAACTTGCTCGCGCGATCAAATCGCCAAAATAACATCTAGAACCACAAATTTAGCACCGAATCACATGAAATTCTTAAGAACACTTTGGAATTCCTATTTTCTCAACCGGACACCCGAATCACGTCAAATCAACTCCAATTTTTACCAAATTTCACATACATGACTTAATATTATATTAAACTAGTACTAGGCTCCAGAACCAAAATACGGGCTCGATACCAATGAGATCAAACATTAATCAAATTCTTTAAATCATTAGATTTTCAAACTTACAATTTTCATCAAAAATTTATGACTCGAGCTAGGGACCTCGGAATTCGATTTAGGATATACGCCCAGGTCCCATATTTCGATACAACCCCACCGGGACTGTCATAACATGAGTGTCCGTTTACTCAAAACCTTTACCAAAGTCAATTAAATTAACTTTTAAAGGCAAAAATTATTATTTTTCTCAAATTTCCACATAAAAGCTTTCTGGAACGCGCCCGAATTGCGCACACAAATCGAGGAGAAATAAAATGAGGTTTTAAAAGAATTGAAACACAGAATCGAGTTCTAACCATAAGATGACCTTTTGGGTCATCACATTATCCATCTCTAGAACAACCGTTCGTCCTCGAACGAACATAGAAAAGTACCTGAGCTGGTGAAAAGGTGGGGATATCTACTCCGCGTATCGGACTCGGACTCCTATGTAGCTGCCTTGACAGGCTGGCCTCTCCACTACACCTGAACCAAAGGATAACTCTTTGATCTCACCTGAAGAACCTGTTGGTCTAAAATGGCTACCGGCTCCTCCTCGTAGGTCAAATTCATGTCCAACTGGCCAATATTGAAATCTAACATGTGGGATGGATCGCCGTGATACTTTCGAAGCATGGACACATGGAAGACTAGATGTACCGCTGATAAGCCTGGTGCAACGCAAGTCTATAGGCCACCTATCCCACTCAATCAAGAATCTCAAAAGGCCCGATGCACCTAGGGCTTAACTTGCCTTCTTCCCAAACCACATCACACCCTTCATAGGTGATACCGGAAGCAACAATCTCTCTCCGACCATGAATGCTACATCACGAACTCTACGGTCGGCATAACTCTTCTACCTGGACTGAGCTGTGTGAATTCTATCCTGAACGATCCTAACCTTATCCAAGGCATCCTATACTAAATATGTGCCCAATAACTGAGCCTCCCCCAGCTCAAACCACCCAACCGGCGATCGACACTATCTACCATAAAATGCCTCATGGTAAGGTATTTGGATGCTCGACTGATAGCTATTGTTGTAGGCAAACTCCGCTAACGGCAAGAACTGATCCCAAGAACCTCCAAAGTCAATAACACATGTGCGAAGCATATCCTCCAAGATCTAAATAGTACGCTCGGACAATCTGCCCATCTGAAGAAGAAATGTTGTGCTCAACTCAACCCACGTGCCCAACTCATGTTGTACTGCCCTCCAAAAGTATGAGGTAAACTGCGTACCTCATTTAGAAATGATAGACACGGGCACACCGTGAAGATGAACGATCTCACGGATATAAATCTCTAACAACCTTTCCGAAGAATAGAAAACTGTCATGGGAATGAAATGCACTGACTTGGTCAGTCTATCCACAATAACCCATACTGCATCGAACTCCCTCTGAGTCCATGGGAGTCCAACAACGAAATCCATAGTGATACGCTCCCACTTCCACTCAAGAATCTCTATCTTCGGAAGCAAACCACCAGGTCTCTAATGCTCGTACTTTACTTGTTGACAATTTAAACACCGAACTACATATACAACAATATACTTCTTCATCCTCCTCCACCAGTAATGCTGCCGCAAGTCCTGATATATCTTAGCATCTCCCGGATGAATAGAATATCGGGAATTGTGGGCCTCCTCTAGAATCAACTCACGAAGTCCATCCATATTAGGCACACAAACACGACCCTGTATCCTCAAAACTCCATCATCTCCAAATGTAACCTGCTTGGCATCACCGTGCTGCACTGTGTCCCTAAGGACAAGCAAATAAGGGTCATCATACTGCTGCTTCCTGATACGCTCAAACAAGGAAGACCGAGTGACTATACAAGCTAGAGCACGGCTAGGCTTAGAAACATCCAACCTCACGAACTGATTGGCCAAAGCCTGAACATCTAAAGCAATCGGTCTCTCACCAACCAAAATATATGCAAGGCTACCCATACTAGCTGACTTTCTACTCAAAGCATCGGCCACCTAATTGGCCTTCCCGGGATGATACAAGATGGTGATATCATAGACTTTCAATAGCTCCAACCACCTTCTCTGCCTCAAATTGAGCTCCTTTTGCTTGAACAAATATTGCAAACTCTTATGATCCGTGAACACCTCACATGACACGCCATATAGATAGTGCCTCCAAATCTTCACCGCATAAACAATGGCTGCAAACTCTAAGTCATGAACTAGATAATTCTTCTCATGAATATTTAGCTGGCGTGAAACATATACAATAACCTTGCCACCCTGCATCAATACAGTACCAAGTCCAATACGAGATGCGTCACAATATACTGTATAAGGCCATGAACTTGTAGGCAATACCAACACCGGTGTCGTAGTCAAAGCTATCTTGAGCTTCTGAAAGCTCGCCTCACACTCGCTCGACCATCTGAACGGGGCACCCTTCTGGGTCAACCTGGTCCTCAGGGATGCTATAGATGAGAACCCCTCCACAAACCGACGGTAATAACCCGCCAATCCTATAAAACTCCGAATCTTTGTAGCTGATATGGGTCTAGGCTAGTCCTTGATTGCCTCAATCTTCTTAGGATCCACCTAAATACCCTCTACTGATACAACATGACCCAATAAAGCAACTGAATTCAACCAAAACTCGCATTTTGAAAACTTAGCATATAACTGGCTGTCCCTCAGAGTCTGAAGAACGATCCGAAGATGCTGCTCATGCTCCTCTCAACTGCGGGAATAGATCAAGATATCATCAATAAACACAATCACAAAGGAATCCAAGTGAGGCTTGAACACCCGGTTCATCAAATCCATAAATGCTGTCGGGGCATTTGTCAGCCCAAATGACATCACTAGAAACTCATAATGCCCATATCGAGTCCGAAAAGCTACCTTAGGGACATCGGATGCCCTAATCCTATACTGATGGTAACAAGACCTCAAATCAATCTTCGAAAATACTTTGGCACCCTGAAGCTGATCAAATAAGTCATCAATCCTCGGCAATGGATACTTGTTCTTGATGGTGACTTTGTTCAATTGCCGATAGTCTATGCACATCCTCATCGATCCATCCTTCTTCTTTACAAACAACAATGGCGTACCCCAAGGCGAGACACTGGTCTAATAAATCCCTTATCAAGCAAATCCTTCAACTCTTTCAACTCTAGCGGGGCCATGTGGTACGACAGAATAGAAATGGGATGAATGCCTAGAACCAAATCAATACAGAAGTCAATATCCTTGTCAGGTAGCATCCTCGACAAGTGTGTACCGAATCCATGGAAGGAACCTCCGCACTAGAATTACGAACATAATTCAAATAAGCTAAACACCCCTTCTCGACCATATGCCGAGCCTTCATATAAGAGATAACCCTGTTGGTAGAATGACCAAAAGTCCCTCTACACTCTAATCGAGGCAAACCCGATAATGCTAAGGTTATGGTCTTGGTGTGACAGTTCAATATAGCATGATAAGGTGACAGCCAATCCATCCCCAAAATAACATCGGAATCGACCATGTCGAGAAGTAGGAGATCTACACTAGTCTCAAGACCCCCAATAACAACCATACACGAATGATAGACATGCTCTACAACAATAGAATCTCCCATCGGTGTGAATACATACACATGAGCACTCAAAGAATCACAAGGCACAATCCTAGATCAAACAAAACTGAAGCATCTCTACTGCAAACTGAAACAGTACCTGCGATAACAGCGTCGAATGACTCAGCCTCAAACCTGGTTGGGAAAGCCTAACATCGGGTTGTGCCCCACCACTCTGAACCATATCCCTTGGACAACCTCCTGCTGGTTGGCCTCCACCTCTAGTGCCTGGCCTCTACCTCTAGCGGGTTGACCTCTACCTCTGGATCCCTGACCCCTACCTCTAGCTGGCTGAGCGGGTGGTACCAAAATCATAGCACGAGAACTCTGCTATTGTAGCTGAATACCCACTAATCTAGGACAGGTCCTCTAAATATGGCCATAATCACCACACTCGAAATATCTATCCTGATACTGTGACTGTAGAAACTGCGACTGACCCTAACGAGCCGGTTGACCGTGATAATAACTCTAAAGAGGAGGTGCTCTGATAGGAGCTGGTGGTGCACTATAAGCTGGCTGCCCTCAAGGAGGTACATAAGGACCACGAATCCCTGAAGCTCCATGGGATGTATGACCTGCTGAATGAAGGCCTGGGAGGATGGTCCATACCAAAAGTACCTCGACCTCTAGATGATGCCCCACTGATCCACCGGAGTGACACGGCGTCTTATTAGACCCCTAACCACTCCCCTAAGATAGAACCATCTCAACTCGTCTGGCCACATTGGATGCATCCTGTAAAGAAATCTCACTCCCTGTCTCCTTAGCCATCTACAATCTGATAGGATGAGCGAGTCTCTCAATAAACCTCCTCACTCTCTCTCTCTCGGTAGGAAGTATGAGAAGAGCATGACGGGCCAAATCAATGAAGCGTGTCTCGTACTGAGTGACGGACATACTACCCTGCTGGAGATGCTCGAACTGCCTACGATAGTCCTCTCTTAGTGTAACAAGAAGAAACTTCTCGAGAAATAGCTGAGAGAACTGGTCCCAAGTCAAAGCAGGCGACCCAGCTAGTCTAGTCAACACAAAATCATTCCACCATCTCTTTGCAGAACCTGACAGATGAAAGGCAGCAAAGTCGACTAGATTGGTCTCCACTATCCCCATGTTCCGTAACACCTCATGACAACTTTCTAGATAGTCCTGGAGATCCTCTGAGGATGTACCGCCATAGTGATGTGGGAAAAGCTTTGTAAACCTATCCAATCTCCATAAAGCCTCAAAAGACATAGTTGGCCCATCACTGGTCTGTACTGCAACACCTGACGGAACTACCCACACGGGCTGAGCTGCTGGAGTCTAAAACTGAGGAGACATCTGCTCCGGAGTGTCGGTAGCGGGAGTCTGTGCTCCTCCCCTAGTCCGAGAGATAGTTGGTGCTACAGGGAATATAGGCAACACTCTCTATAAGGCCCACTAGGTAGACCAAAACATCCTGAAGTACCGGGATAGCGATGAACCCCTCTGGAACCTAGGTTGGCCCTGCTGGAATGGTCTGGGCTAGAGCCTTCTCATCAAACTCTACCTGAGGCTCCGCCGCTGTTGCTACTGCTCAAACAATAGGCTGAGCCTTGCCCCTGCCTTGGCCTCTAGCACGGCATCGTCCTCTGCCACTCATACGAGCTACCACTAGGGACTCTGGCTGCTGCTCAGATGATGAAGCGGTACGTGTCCTCACCATCTACGAAGGAACAAGAGTAGAGAGTTCAATTAGCATTGAGATATCAAATTGCACGACGGAGAAAAATAGAAGTGAATTTGTTCCTAAACTCTATAGCCTCTGGGGGAGAAGCACAGACGTCTTCGTACCGATCCTTCAGACTCTATTAAGCTTGTTCGTGAATTGTGAGACCTAGGAAACCTAGTGCTCTTATACCAATTTGTCACGACCCGAATTTTCCACCCTTGGGACCGTGATGGCGCCTAACATCACACTTGCTAGGCAAGCCAACGTTAGAGTGTCATTAACAAATTTTCTTTACATTTCAATGCTTACGAGTGAACAAACTTAAGCAAGTGGAAATAATTGCGGAAGTAAGTAAGCAATTTATTTATATATTATTACTATCTAAAATCTGGTGTCACAACTCACGAACATGCTAGAATTATCTACAAACATTGGTTTGAAGGACATTACAACTATTTCGAAAGAATGAAAACAAAAATGCAGAAGTGTAGAAAGGGACGCCAGGGCCTGTGGACACCTGCATGAGTACCTTGGTCCTCCAAACTGAGTAACCTGAAGCCAATTGCTCAATTAGCCACTGCCTGCTCCAAAGTCTTCACAGAAAGTGCAGAATGCAGTATCAATACAACCGACCCCATGTACTGGTAAGTTTCGAGCTTAACCTCGACGAGGTAGTGACGAGGCTATAGTGGGGCAATTACAATATAACATGTATACAATGTGTAATAAAGCAGAAAGAAATACGGAACAAAATGAAACAGTAACTTGCAAGGAACGAATACAGAACTCCAGTATTTCATCAGTATCCAGCTATAACCAATTGAAATATAAAACTGCAGAATAACTTGCAAAGTAGAGGGAAAATACAAAAACACCTAAATGATGCGACGCGCATCCCGATCCCATCATATAATCAGTAACAATATGAATATTCACCCCTATTACTCCATATCAATCCACTCTTACTCCTCCAGTTGCGTCGTCCAACCCGATCCCACCGTACAATAGCAATTCACCCTTATTACTCCTTAATATATCACCCTTATTCTTCATGTTGCGGCGCGCAACCCGATCCCACCATATAATAACATTTCACCCTTATTCCTCCTCATTATGTCACCCTTATTCCTCATGTTGCATCGTGCAACCCAATCCCGCTATATCAATACCAATCACACAATAAAAATAGGAATGTCACAATTTAACTCAAAAATCTCCACATTATTTACATCTCAAATTAAAACAAATGGAAAGCGGTACAATTATGTAACTTTACCCGAATCATACTACTCAGCGAAACTAATCCAAAGTATACTAATAAACACTGATAACCAGCTTAAACCAATAATATGAAACAATGAAACTACGTGATATCCAAAACTTTTAACAACGAAAACAGTATCCAACAAGTAGCAACTGATCATGGAAATATCAACTAAGCATGTAGCAGTTAAGGCAGGGAACAATATATTAAGAACAGGAAGGGAAAAGCCAAACAAATAAATTGGTGGCTCATAGGTACTTGTCACCTCACTTATACGCTACATACATGGATTTTCACATAGCAATTAAGTCGGGGATCCCTAATCTCTCGAGTCAAATTTAGACACAATACTTACCTCAATTAAACGGCCAACTCAAAACTCAATTACCGTTTTTTCTCTAGTTTTCACCTCTGAACCACTCGTATCTAGTCATAATTGACTTAACAACATCAATTATCGCTAAAGGAATTAATTCCAATACATAATTATAAGTTTCCCAACATTTTCCCCAAAAAATTAAAAACCGACCCTGGGCCTGCTTGGTCAAAACTCAAAATTCGGACCAAACCCCGATTACCCGTTCACCCCTAAGCCCGGATATACAATTGGTTTTAGAGTCCGATCTCAATTTGAGGTCTAAATCCCCAAATTTCGAAACCCCTCATTTTTACCCAGAAATCCCCAATTCCACCATGAAAACCCTAGATTCTAGAATGAAATCTTGTAAAAAGAGGTAAAAGATTGAAAGAAACTAGTTAAGATTCACTTACTTATGATTTGGAGAAGAAAAACGTCTTTGGAGAATCGCCTCTTATGTTCTAGGTTTTGAAAAATGGGAGAATGAATGAAAAATTCCGTCTAAGTCAAGACTTATCAGCTGCAGATGTCGCAGTTGCGACCTGATCTTCGCATCGCAAATGCGGGAAAAGTATCGCAAATGCGAACTCCTCGCATTCGTGCAGCCTTCGCAAATGCTTACAGCTTGTCCCAAATATGATCCCTGACTTCCGCAAATGCGTACCTATTCTTCGCAATTGCGAATCTACCTAGTCCCCTCCCATACTCGCAAATGCGAACATTCTTCGCAAATGCGAGATCTGCAGACCTAAAGCATACCAGCAAATTTTCTTAAGTCCAAATCACTCTGTAATCTATCCGAAACTCACCCAAACCCTCGAGGCTCCAAACCAAATATGCACACAAGTCTTAAAATATCATACGAACTTGCTCGCGCGATCGAATCGCCAAAATAACATCTAGAACCACAAATTTAGCACCAAATCACATGAAATTCTTAACACTTTGAAATTCCTCTTTTCTCATCCAGATGCCCGAATCACATCAAATCAACTCCGATTTTCACCAAATTTTACATACATAACTTAAATATTATATTAAACCTTTACTGTGTTCCAGAATCAAAATACGGGCCCGATACCAACTAGATCAAACATTAATCAAATTCTTTAAATCATTAGATTTTCAGTCTTACAATTTTCATCAAAAATTTATTACTCGGGCTAGGGACCTCGAAATTTGATTCTGGGCATAAGCCCACATCCTATATTTCGATACGGACCCACCGGGACTGTCATAACACGAGTCCGGGTACGTTAACTCAAAATATTGACCAAAGTCAACTAAATTAACTTTTAAAGACAAAAATTATTATTTTTCTCGAATTTCCACATAAAAGATTTTCAGAAACGTGCCCGGACTGCGCACGCAAATTAAGGAGGAATAAAATAAGGCTTTGATAGCCTCAGAACACAGAATCGAGTTCTATACATAAGATGACCTTTTGGGTCATTACATGCATAGAGTCCAACAACTGTGGACTAACAAAAAATAAGCAAATATAGGAAGGGTTGTAGTCAGTTCTTAGTAATAAGATTTAATATTCTATATTTAGAATTAGAATTCAATAAAAAAAATAATGATAATATATACTAGTACTAATTTGCAATATAGTAATAAGATATAATATTGTGGTGTTATGAGATCTCTAGCTAGGGAATATACATGTGATACAAAAAAAAATATCTGGAAGATTTCTAAAATTATTATATATTTAAAATTCTGACCGATTTCGGTCGGTATTTGAAAAATAATAAAAAATTAACTAATTCGGACCGATTTCGGTTGGTATTTTGAACATTAAATTAAAAAAATTTAATTAATACTGACCGTTTTTGGTCGATAAATGCAGTTTGACTGTCAGTCAATGCATTAAATAAATCGACCGTTTTCAGTCGAAACACCTTAGCGACTATTATTTTTCCGACTAATTTAAAGCGGTCGGAAATCGGTCGCTTTTTCTCAATTTCCGACCGATTTCGATCGGTTTTCCTGGACGAAATTAGCCAGTTTTTTTAGTTGTGATTATTGTCTACTGGTGAGGTAGTCTAATATGGTCTTAAAAAATATTTTCGGCCTTTGCTGTTGAAAGAAAATTAAACAAACTAACATCTCATTTTCGAAGAGACCCCCTTGATGATTTGAAGCAACAAATATTAAAGCGGATAACTTTCGTTTTGTTGCGGCACAACTTGGATTGGAGCTTCATAAGAATATGAATTGTCTTGTCAAATAATATTAGATTAGGACTTAATGCCTTCGTTAGGTATAAGAGGCTAGAGATATTATTGAATTGGAATATGTACATACAAATAACAAACCATATTATGTTTCCGGTGTTGTTGTCGAAGTGGGGATCTTAAGGTAGGGATGCATATTACGAATAGGAGTATTTTCCTAAAAATATGCAGGAGGTTTAGGTAATTACAATTTTATCCCGGTCTAATTTAAAATTTTAAAAAAAGTCGGTCAATATTTTAGAAATATTTTTGTCGCCCATATTTAGCGTGAAACATTCTTGTGTGTGTGTATATATATATATATATATATATTTTTTTTTTTGGGGGGGGAGTTGTGACTTGTGAGGGTAAAGATGTCATGGTTTAGCTGTTTGCCTTTGTTACTCGTGTAACAAGAGACTATGCATAAGAATATCTTAGCTGAAACCAGAACATTCCTAGCAACTTGGCAACAAACATGTTAAGATCCGAGAGACGCGGGAAAGAGCTAAAAATAAGTAGAAAAGTAAGTGATAATGTTAATGACAGTAGTAATTTACAGATCAAGATTTACAGAGAAATACCAAGCAAATTAAAGTACTCAAATTATGTTATCCACCCACTCAAACCGTATAACAGTGGTTTGAGTCTTGAATCTTGAGTGATCATAGGCGGCGTTTGTGGTTAATATTGAGGAAGGCTATTCAACACACGTTTGGAACCCAATCCAGTGATGAACATAACATAAGATTCTTTAAGGCTGAATTGAGGTGTAAAGATTTCCCCCATCTTGACTTTGAAATGAATCTTCTTCACTTTCTTGGCCATAGTATTGCTTCGATGAATCTTCGATAGCTTTCCATAATTTTCATCAAATGAAATTTCTGGTTCTTCCTTAATTGTATCAAGCTTCATCTTCAGTATCTCTTCAATGTCCATTCTTGATTCAGTCCTCAAGCTCTTTCTGCTTGTACATGGCACCACCCACCACATTTTTCTTGACCCTTTTCTCATGCTACTTGCTTCTTTTTTGTGCCAAAATAAATTTGTTAGCTTTATGGTCAATTTGTAAAAACTCTTCTTATATCATGATATTTGCGAAAAGAGAGGACCCATACATATATATATATACATATGAAGGTGGCCAAAAGCATTTTATTGGTTGAAAAAGAAGGAAGAACACAAGAAGAGAAGTTAAACAGACAAAAGGGGACTAGTTCAAAAGCTAATGTCTTTACAACTTGGTATGATCATATCAATGCTTTTCTTTTAACACATTAACAAACCCTGTTATCAATTAGGTACCAACCATACTTGCATTTAATATTCACAGACAGCATCATGGATAAGATTACACTGCATTCATTCCATTCCTTATCTCTCTACGTACAATTGCGCTCTTATTTTTATTCACATACAATCATTTTCTTGGTGTTTTTTAAATTCACATTTTAGTTCAAAATTCTAATTATTTTAGTCTACTATTATAGCCTATCTATGTAACATGAGAGTAAATTTGTCCGATATTTTGCCTCCTCCCAAAATAAAGTTAAAAAACGATCTACCTTCTACTCTTTGAAATTTATACTTCATCCGCTTACTTTTACTTGGCATGTATACTATAAATACATTTTCATTTTTACTTGTCACTTTACGCATATCAAAAAGAAGATAAAAAAAAATTCCTGTTCTACCCATATATTACTCATTTCAAATTATTTTCTCAAATCCAATAAAATATGCATAAATTAATATGGGTATCATAGTAAATTATGCACTTCATTTATTATTTCTTAAGGGACGTAAACAGTCAAAACGTGTCAAGCAAAAGCGAACGGATGGAGTATTAATTATAGACCTCTGCAATTAGGAATAGCTTAGCGACCAAGAAGTTACAAATAAAATCATTATGTCATGAGGTCAAATCTCAGTAAGTACTAAAAACCTAAAAATTAATGTAACGCTGCTAATGGTGGACTTCCTTACTTTCTTATTAATTATGTGAAAAAAGAAGTGACAAGGCTAAGGCTACATACGTGCTATGAATAACTCTTCTGCAGTTTTTACCACGCAGTTGAATTCGTCAAAAATTATAAGGAAAACAACATGGAAGAATCACTATTCATTTTTCACTAGCTGTCTCTCACATTCGTATATACACGTTCACCATGTTACTATATATGTACACTAGGTTCTTGTCACGATCCAAAACCAACTCGTCGTGATATTGCCTATCATCATACTAGGCAAGCCGACTACTCAGACATTTCCTACACTTTTAATCTTTGAAAGATGCTAAACAGTTTAAATAAAGGAAAAATTCTTTAAAAATAGGATAGAAAATCATAACTCAATACATAATTTCTTCCCAAAATCGGGGTATCACTGAATACATAAGCATCTACATAAATACACAGTCTCGTACACTGTCTAGAAAGTAAAACTGAATAATAAACTGAGAAATTGCACAGTCGTCACCTCAATGATCTTCGAAGGCTTGGACTCTGCAGATCAGCAATCGGCGTGACCGGAAGCACCTGGATCTGCACACGAGGTGCAGGGTGTAGTGTGAGTACAACCAACTCAATAAGTAACAAATCTAACCTTTGGACTGAAAGTAGTGACGAGTCCAATTATTACAGTCCACTTTCAACAATATTTAATCGTAGGGAAAGTTACAGCAAGTATGACAGTGATATCTCATAAATCTATAGTTTACAAGTAAAGGTACAATAATTTAGACATGCTTTCAGGTTCTACAACAAAACTTAACACATAACAGGGCAGATCCAGCCTAGGGAAGATCCAGTCCAAATGTAAATAAACCAGGGAAGATCCAACCCAAATGCAAATAAACCAGGGCAAGTCTAGCTCAAATATAAATAAAGCATGTTGCGGCGTGCAACCCGATCCCATAATTACCATTCACAATAGGCCCTCAGTCTCACTCAGTCAATAATCTCTTCAGTCTCTCGGGGTTACCAGAATCATGATAATCAGCCCAAACAATGATGATATGATGTATCAAGTAAAGACAACAGAGACTGAGACATATTATGCAAGTAATAACTGTGTCTGAGTACAAATTAATAGATTAAGCAATTAGTTCAACAGCAAAGAATGACCACTATGGGTCTCAATAGTACCAACGCATGGCCTAAATAGGGTTTCTAACATGACTAACAGCTCAATAGCTCTAACATATTGTGAAAATACACGTAACAACAAGATTTATCAACTATTCAGTTCTATGGAATCAAGCAAGTCATGATTCTTACTGTGCACGCTTACATGCCCGTTACCTAGCACATGCGTCACCTCAACACCAATCACATAATACGAAATTCGGGGTTTCATACTCTCAGAACTAAGTTTAGAAGTACTACTTACCTCAAGTTATGCAAATCCCTACTCCGACAAGCCCTTGCCTCGCAAAACGGCCTCTGAATGCCTTGAATCTGGGCACAAACAGTTCGATGCAATCAGCACAAGCTAAAGGAATCAATTCCATAAAAACATACTAAATTCTGAATCAAAGTCAAAAAGTCAACTCAAAAGTTAGCCCCCAGGACCACGTCTCGAAATACAATAAGGTTACAAAATCTGGAAGCCCATTCAACCACGAGTCTAACCATACCAAATTTACCAAAATTCAATACCAAATCGACACCCAAATTTCCAATTTAAACTCTCGAAATCCCTAGCCTCAAACTCTCAAAATTACACCTCAAAACCACGCAATCTAAGTGGGAAAATCAATGGGAAAACATAATTATCGAATAAATTTAATCACAAGTAACTTATGTCAAGAAACCCCTCTAAAATCCTCTCAAAAATCGCCTTAGCCTGAGCTTGAAATGTCCAAAAATGAAGAAAATCTCGAACCCTTGAATTAATATAATCTGCCCAGTGCTTTCGCGCCTGCGGCTAAAATTCCGCTTCTGCGGGACCACAACTGCGGTGAAATCTTCGCATCTGCGGAGCTCACTTAAGCTCCCAAACTCCACACCTGCGCACCAAAATCTGCACCTGCGGAAACGCTTCTGCGCCCACATGTCCGCTTCTGCGGAAACACCTGACCCCTTCAGCCTCTCTCATTCTCCACTTCTGCGACCACTCTTCCGTAGGAGCGACTCCGCTTCTGCGACCTCCTCTCTTCGCATCTACGACCCACGGCCACCGTCTCCAGTCCCGCTTCTGCGGTCCCCTTCTCACTTCTGCAAGCTCCCACCTGTGATCAAAATTACACAGGTGTGATTGCAACAGAACTGGTGCACTTTAGTAATTCTCAACTTCCAAACTCGATTCGTTAACCATCCGAAACCACCCCGAGGCCCCCGGTACCTCAACTAAATATATCAACCAGTCCTAAATCACAATACAAACTTAGTCGAGCCTTCGAATTACATCAAACAACGCTAAAATCACGAATCACACATCGATTCAAGTCTAATGAACTTCTAACTTCTGCATCCGAGGCTGAAACCTATCAAATCACATCCGATTGACCCCAGATTTTGCACACAAGTCACAAATGATACCAACTCCTGGAACTCAAATCCGAGCCCCATAACCACAAAGTCCACTCTCGGTCAAACTTCTAAATTTCTAACTTTCGCCATTTCAAGCCTAATTCAACTATGGAGCTCCAAATCACAATCCGGATACACTCCTAAGTCCAAAATCACCCAACAAAGCTAACAGAATTATCAAAACTCCTTTCGGTGTCGTTTACACATAAGTCAATAACTAGTCAATCCTTTCAACTTAAGATTCCAACCTTGAGACTAAGTGTCTCAATTCATTCAAAAACCTCTCCGGACCCAAACCAACTACCTCGGCAAGTCACATAACAACAATTAAGCAAGGAATGAGCAGTAAATGGGAGAACGAGACTACAACTTTCAAAATGACCGGCCAGGTCGTTGTAATTCTAAAGTAAAGACTCAATTTTCTACTTAAAGTTCTCATTTTTGCACTCCTGGTCTTTTAATTAGTTTAGTTTGAGGATAACTGTGACTAAGTGTTTCGTTGAATCCATAAGGCGCAGAACTAGAGGAGGGAAAGGGGGTACCCCCTTATCCAGAAACCACACTACATATTTTTTAATGTGTATACAGTAGAGCAAATTCTGCATCCGCCGCTGAAATCCATCGAACATGTTTCAAAACATTAATATTTAGACCATTTTGATTTAGAAGATCAAATATCACGAGATAACTTTTACTCCTCAAACTCAATCTCCTTGATAATTATAAGTAGCTACTGGCTAATTGCCCATGATATGAGAAACCGGAAAACGCCTTTTCTGCTGCTAAATTCATCTTAGCAATAGTGTAGCCAAGAGGACATTACAGCGATCAACTAGTCACAAAGTAATAATTTGGTCACTGTTGTTCAATTAAATATTTCTATTTCCTAGTTAATTATGTCACAGGAAGAACAATACGTTATGATTATTATCACCCTAAAGAAAATTAAAGAAAAAGAAAATGATCTATTGTTTGTTGTAAAAATTGTGTGGGGTAACCACTTTTTAAAGTGGTATTTACTTTTTATCCAGTATTTTTAATGCTTAGCAATAATAGTCACTAGTCTATTAAAATTAATATGAAAAAATAATGTTACCCTTTCTTCTATCTCTTTTCCTTCCCAAACCCTCTATCAAGTCCGTGTATACCAATAATGGAGATAACGTCAAGTTCCCATATTGAAGAAGCTCGGACAAGCATGACAGTTTCAGACGACACTGGATCCACTTCAGCTACGACAAATACTACTTCAAATGATTCAATGGCAATTAGTACTTCTGGTGGTTCAAAGGAAACACTGAATGCAGATTATTTTATAACATTCGTAACGTATTCTCCAAGTCCATACGATGATTTCAGGCAATCAATGCAAGAGATGATGGAGGAGAGACTGATTGATCAAGGCAAAATCAATTGGGAATTTATGGAAGAGCTTTTGTTTTGTTATCTTAATTTGAACGATAAGAAATCGTACAAATATAAAGCATCTATCAATTATTATTCCCAATTTTGTTGTTAATAATGATTTCGATAATTGTAATCTTGATGTTTTTGGCGAGGCAAATATAGTCGGTGCAATTCGAGGTGTTATCGGGTTACACAAAATGCATAGCAGAAAACATAAAGAATCATGGTTGTGGTAGGCACTTGGTCCTGAACTTAGACTAACAAGCTCAAAAGTTAAGGACAATAGGTCCTCAACTTAAAGTTACAAGTTCAAAAGTTAAGGGCAATAGGTCCTGAAGTCCTGAACTTAGACTAACAAGCTCAAAAGTGAAGGACAATAGGTCCTGAACTTAGGCTAAGAAACTCAAAAGTTAAGGACAATAGGTCCTGAATGTAGACTAACAAGCTCAAAAGTTAAGGACATTTGGTCATGAACGTACAGTTACAAGTTCAAAAGTTAAGGACATGTAGTCCTGAAGTCCTGAACTTAGAGTTACAAGTTCAAAAATTAAGGACATGTAGTCCTGAAGTCCCGAAGTTAAGTTCAAAAGTTAAGGACATGAGCAGAAGGGTATTTTTATCCGGCCAGTTAAGGTTTATTAAAGTAGTAGCTAAAGACTAAAGACATTTTAAATAGTGGCTTAAAAATAAATACATGTGTTATTAGTGGCTAACCGTGCACTTATGGTTGGGCCAAAACTGGACTTGAATGTTTGTTGGTCCTACAACTTTATTTTGTGCCAAATCGAAGCCCACAATGAAACCCAACTTGTCAAATAAGCCTTCATAAATAATTTTATTTTATACGGATACAGTTTGCCCGACAATCATCTCCTGACCCACCGAACAAATAAATTGTTAAGTATCAGTTAGCATGCAATGCTAAAAGGTTTCCGCTTCCTAACTCAAATGGGATCCTACCAGCAGGGCCGACTCTAATGTTAGTAGTTAATAAGGCTTATGCATTAGGCCCGATATGGGAGGCCCCAATTTTTAAAAATAATAGATTTATAGGAATTTAAAAGAAAAAATATTTAGTTTTTTAGTACAACAGTAGACTTTTACATATAAAGGGAAATAAATTTCTTTTAATTGCGTAAAATGAAGTAACAATTTGGCTTACTTAAATATGAGTAGTATGAATAATTAACATATGAATTGAAATTAATTTGACAAGGGAAATAGTACAAGTAGAAGATATGACTCTAATCGATATATTAAATCAAATAAAAAAGATTTTTCTTTTTCAAATACTTATATTGCTTATAAAATAATGTTAACAGTTCCTATAACATTGAAAGAAATTTTTCAAAATTAAAATTGATAAAATCTTAGCTATGATCAATACTGCATCAAAAAGGATTAAATAGGTTGGCTATATTAGTTGTAAAGGAATTATTTGAAAAAATTGATTATAAAAATATTATTAACAACTTTGCATATCAACAATCTAGAAAAAATAGCTTTCAAATAAAAATATATATTATAACATTTTTTTTTAAAAAAATTAGGTCTCACATTAAACTTTGGCTTTAAGTTACACATGTGCTTGGGCCGCCTTTACCTACTAGCAATATGTCATTCCGATTGTTTCTATTATACATACTATTTGAAAATCTTACGAAAATATCTAAAATAAGTTCAAACTTACCAACTTCTAACTATTAATCACATACTTATGAAAACTAGCTAAGCGCATATAAAAATTAAAAACCTAAATAAATAAGGATTCTTTCTCTCCAAGATTCACATGCAAAGACCTCCTTCAATATTTTTAAGCATGATCACCAAAATTAGATGCAAGATGAAAATGAAATTTCATGGATGAGGTAGCAAAGATGAAACACAAAGAAAAAAAATATACAAGATTCTAAAAATCTAAGCAAAAAGGGACCTTGTTCAATGGGTATGGTTGAAATTCATTGAAAACATATATATGAGTCAATATACAAAATTTGAGAAAGATTGGAGGTGATTTGGACTAATTTTGAGTCAAAATTTATAGCTGAAATCGAGTTTAAAATTTTCTCTACGACATATGAATCAAACATGTATCTTACTTACCTGTATACATGGATATACAGGAGATACACAAGAGATATATATTTGATACACAAGTGATAACAAAAGATACATTGTGGGATACACATATAATCTTCTTCCATGCTCATTTTGTGTAGTTCGAATTTTGCTCAAATTTCAATTCAAACTACCTAAAATCTCCACCAAATCATCCAAAAATTAAGATTCATGATCACGCCCAATTATGCCTTATAAAAGGACTAAGCGGTTGTTGCAAGTATAATCCGGTTTACAAGTTCGGAGTCGAATCCCATAGAGAACTAAGGCTTAGCTACATTTGTTCAATATCACTAAGAAACACAAATCCAAATAATTTCCTAATTATAAAGATTATAATATTTATTTTTATCAAATTAACTAACAAATACTAGAAAGCAGTAAGATTATGAATTAACAAGGATAAGCATTGGAGACAAGATTAAGGAGGTCTAGGGTTATGATTTCTCCTATTGTAGGAATCATTTTCGCTACGTTTTCTATAAATTCGCCTAAGTATTCTCTACCGATCATGAGCACTCTGACTATCATAACTCTCTTTCTCTCGAGTAATTACCATAATTTACTAGACATATTCTCTCGAATTACGCTAGCTGGCATTAAGTACGGCTCACTGAGATCGCACCCAAGGTTTCGTTATCCCTAATCTCACCTTTAAACCCTTCGTATTGATCCCTCATATACGTTAGGAGTGATGTTGTTCAAAAATTACCTAAATATGCATTCTCTCCCGAGTAATACACACTAAATAGGCACAGTCGATTGAGAGTTCTTCAACCAACCACAATAATAACGTAGTTGAACAAATAGAAAAAAAAATACTGCAGCAAATCTATATTAACGTAACAGGAAAATCATCCTCCAATAGGTTCCATCAAAACTCTAGATAACAAATTAACTATTCATAATAGTATGCATAACTACAATACTAGAATTCATAACCAATAATGAAAATAGGAAGAAGAAAGTGAAAAACTCGTAGAAGAATTCTCCGCCTTGCTCCTAATGTGTTCTTGACTCCTTAGGTCGAATCCCCGGTCTCCTTAGCCTCCTTAGGTCTAAATTATGTCAAAAGTATGTCTTCCTCCTTAAAATAGCATTTTTTTCATGTATTTATACCATGTAGGGTCGGGACCAGATGAAAATACCTTCTCCCGCGCGAAATAGGACTCTGGATCTGTAAAATTTGCACAGGCGCACCGCCCCTTGTGGGGAAGTTCAGAGAGCTGATTTTGACAGGCGCATCGTGCGCCGCGCCGCACCATGCGCTGCTGTAGTGGGAATTCACAAAAATGCAAAACCTGAAAGTTTTAGCCCTTTCAAATAGCTTTCCAACGATATATTGTGAAACCCAAACGGAGTTATGAGCAAAACGTTATGTGCATTTTACTATACAATGCGTCGTATGTCCGCTCTATTCTCCGTTTCATTTTTAACTATCATCTGTTGATCCCCGAACACGATCCCGGTTTGATTCCTTGGGTTTTTTACTCAGATTTCAAAGCTCTAAATAACTTGAATTTATTTCAAAATATCTACATAGCTCGGAATCACTCCTGTAAGGCATAAAAACACAATTAGTGCAAAACACTAGCGATTAAAGCTCAAATTCAATTAAAGTGCGGTGCATTAGAGTGTAATAAGCGACTAAAATATATAATTATAGCCGATCATTAACACCCCACACTTAAACCATTTCTCGTCCACGAGCAATCTAACTACACTTTATATAGAGACGACCTTTTAAACAATTTTCCTGACTCATCACACCAAGGATATTTAAAATAGACTAAGTACAAAAGCGTAACATCTTCACCTCAAGATTTGACTCACAAGTACCACACATTATTCACAACTCACCCACTTACTCTAATATAGAGGTCACTGAAATTATCTTTCCTCCATGAATCAAGTGCCCTCACACAACAAAAGAGAGTATTCCACATAATATAAAAGTTAAAAACAATTAAGAACTCAAGATAGAAAGAATTCACTCACTCTCAGAAATGACATTCATATGCCACAAAAGATGCACCATAAGCTTGCCCATAGTGTACTACTCTACTAATCGAGCTTATTCAGTCTAGGATCAAGTAGGACTTTTTTTTGTTGTAATGTAAGCTGATGGACGGGTAGGATACATTTAGATATAAGAGTGACTACACTTTCCTAAGCACTTTAATGCATACATTTTAACATTTAAAACCCCACTTATGTCAAACCAAAACTCCACATTCACATCAATATATATTAATTCCATACTTCTTTAAGCACAATTACATCAAAAGCCATCACCACAAGGAATATTCTTCACAACAATACAACTATTTTTTCCTTTTCTCTCCCTTTTTTTTCCTTTCATTTCAAGTGGCTCTTACTTTTTCAAAACAGTGCACCTTTCTCCTTATTTCATTAGTTCCACTCAAAATCCAAACCAACCACCCCACACTTTAACTTTTACAAAGTTAATAACAATTCAAGTGCTCATTAGAGGTGAACAGGTTCAAATAGATGGTTAATTCAAACAAATGGGTAAGGCTTGTAATGTGGTTGCCAAAGAAACAGGATTACAGGCTCAAATGGTTTAACTACGATGCATAACAATTAGGCAGATAAAATATATATATATCTGACTCAACAAAGAAACGCCTATATCACTTCCAAGACTGAAAAAACTAGTATTTCGCTTGGCAAATACACGGGGCAAGTTCTAGGCATCAAATACAATGCACAGAATAACACACACCTCACACGCACATGGCACATGACTCACTCAAGATTGGATCATCAAGACACTCTAGTCAAAGTAGTTGAGCAAAGGTAAGAACATACAATTTAAGGTACTTCTACAAGAGTCAAAAACTGAGCTTAAGCGTCAGCCAAAGTACTCATTATTCTCAATTAAACTATTTTCAAGGCATAACAAAGTCAAAAGATATTGCTTAAATTCAAAACACAACACAAGTTTTCCTATTTCTAACAAAAAATAAACACTAACTATACCCGGTTCAAATAAAACCCTTGGAAAAGAACCGCGTCACAAAGAAAAACCAAGGGGTAATTGCTACACTACCTAACAAAAGAAAATCTTTTTGTCTTTTTCTTTAGACTTAAATCCCTCAAGAAAATTGTTTAATAGATCCATCAACGGGAACAGTCCAATCTTTTCGATTTGCTTTTTTTAAATTTTTTTTATAAAAATAAAAGCATTATTCAATTAAACTAACACAACTAAAATAGCATAGAAAGTCGCCCAAACAATCTCCTTACCCCACACTTAAAGTTGACAATGCACACCATAACTAATAAGAGGGTTAAAAAAAACTCTCTGGTAGGCCAAAGGCCAAAGCACTAGCAGCTCATGAGATACTCAGACTTCTCCTAGGCTTGGTCCTTCGTGCGGATACTTCACACTCAGTTCCAACCATCTGGTTTGCTGTTGCATCCTTCCAATAGCTTTTCTTTCCATGCTCCTAGAAAATAAAAAATTGATACTACAAAAATAATACAATTAAAAAAATAATGAAAAAAATAAAAAAAAGTAGTAAAGCTGGGTTGCCTCCCAACAAGCGCTTGATTTAACGTCGCGGCACGACGCGAATCACTTTCTGTCTCCACTTCTGTTACACCCCGTACATTTGATAGGGTATTTTGAGTGGAACATTTTTTGTAAAATGGTTTGAAAAAACAAAGAATGATTTTATATAGTATTAATATTACTACTTTCAATTATACACAACAAAATGAGAAAGTTTATGAGATTTTCTTTATTATAAAGATAGAAATTATTTTCTCAGGTTATCTTTTTACCATTTTAATAAATAAGTGTACGAGAAGTTTTACTCTTTATATGATATTAGGAAAATTATAAGGTGAGAAAATATATGCATGTTTTACATAAATATTTTAATAAAATAATAGTGTATGTATTTATTTTATATGGTACCACATGACCATAATAGTAAATTATATAAAGTGTATTAAAATTGAGTAGTATTTTAAGTAATTTGAGATAATTCTTGATTATGCGGATAATTGGTGAATAAGTATAAGAATTGTCTAGTCCACGTGGGATCAAGACAAATAAAGTAGTATATGACTAATGTGTGAATTCTATGGTGGTGTCACATTTTGGAAAGGCTTGCTAATCATTAAAATTATAAGTAGGGTTCATGCATGAAAAAGTATCCATTTTTTTAAAAAAGCATTTGTTGGCTCCTGTTTCTTAGAATGACAAAAAAGTAGAACCTTAATATTCTCTGCAATCCTATCCACATGAACAAGAACTTTAGACAACTAAGTATAGCATTTCCAACTCAACCATTTTCACGTTTAGCATTATCTTTTGGTTGTTCATATTACTTTTTGCAACTCTTCACATATATGGACATGATACACAAAAGAACGTCCAAGACAAGCAACGAGAAGCCTATTCTGTTCTTGTAACACTGTCGTTGCAATTTTAAAGAAGTACGGTGCAATCTTTCTCAAGAATATCATACAGATTTTCTCTATTCCGATCTTGCTGTCACGTGTTTTTCGCAATTGTCGTGTGTTAGAGGATTGTCCGGAGAACTGGCTCAAGTATGTTAAGGCTATTCCTTCTTTCTTTTGGCATGATCCAAGTAACGATATGTATACGTAATGTTATTTCACAAGTGGTTCTACTCTTAGCAGTTAATGATGTCTATATTATTTATTCCGGTAAAGTAATATTCAAGTATGTATAAGTATATTCCTTATTGAGGTATATGACAAGATGTTAACGTTTATAACGTAGTAATACCATTCATCTCGGATAAGTTCAAGTTTCCTCCTGTTTCTATATACCGGTGAATTCCACTCCTTTAAAGTGAGAGATTGATAGTTCATATGTTAAGTAAACTCTTTTCAATTTGTCTTGTATCAGTATTCTTCCATGAGTAAGACAGATCAAATTGTAATTGTAGGTTATGCAGGCCCTTTTGGGTACAACTCAAATGTAAAAGTGAATCACATGAAATGAATGGAATCTTTGGTGTGTTTCTTTGTTATATAAGTAAATTCCTTAGTGTCATTGCACCATTTGGCCTTATTACCAGAAGATATTTGAGAAACATACTTAGCACACAAATGAAACATGACTTAGATCCAATATAAATTGCCCAACGATGACATAGTTGTGAACTCGATACAAAAGATTCTTGATACACTGTTAAATAGGAGTACAAGCTAGGCTTGAGTGAACGTATAGCTATGAAGGTTATTATTAATATTTGTAGCATATTTCTTATATTCATGTAAGATTGAGCAATGATTGATTAAAGCATTTAATGTGAGACTTACCATATAATGCTGGATTTTTCTTGAGAAGGTAAGTAATAATTTTATAACTGTAAAAGTTATACCAGCTCTAAGATAGTGCAGATCTATACAAAAATTGGGATTTTCATGTACTGAAAAGATTCAATATGATAAAGAACAATAAATCTATCATTTTATGAAACCACAAAATGCTGGATTCTTGTACTATCTATGTATGTTTGGTTGTTGTTTTGTTCTTGTGGAGCTTAACTATTGGTCTCTTCTGTCCCTGATGCTATTATGTTGTATCTTATGTGTCTTGTACCACCGAGCTACGCCCGGTTAGGCAGTTACATATTTACCACCATGCTACGGTCGGTTGGGCAGTCATGCATATTCATTTACCACCGTGCTACGGCCGGTTGGGCAGACATGCATTTACCATCGGGCTACAGCCGGTCGGGCAATTATATATCATTATTTACCACCGGTTGGGCAGTCATACATTTACCACCGTGCGACGGCCGGTCGGGCAGTTACCACTGATCAGTTGGGCAGTCATGCATCATGCGATAGGGATAATAGTCTTAAAAAGAAGCACTATATATGTAAGTATGATAAGTATGCAGATAAGGTGTCACTTCAAAGATTCAGGTTGATTCTTATATGTCTTTAATTTAATGTTGACTTATTGTTATGTTTCAGTTCCGCCTTACATACTTAGTACATTATTCGTACTGACTTCCTTTTGTTGGGGATGCTGCATTCATGCCTGTAGGTATAGACAATTAGTTTGACGAGTCTTCATAGTAGACGGGATTGGCATTCAGCGAAAGATCGGTAAGACTCCAACTCATTCGGAGTGCAGCCGAGTCTATGAGTCATCGTGTCAGAGTTTTGCTACAAACTTATGGGTAGGCCGGTACCCTGTCCCATTTGATGTAAAAAAAAAATCGTAAAGGCTTTGTAGACAGAGGTTCATTTTGTACAATATGTCAGAGGCCTTGACAGCTCATATGTATTCATGTTTTTAGAAAAATAGTTCAGTGATACAGTTTTTTCCCCTTATAGCTATACATTACGAGTTGTGGCCATGTGGGCCCGTGATAGTTATGGAAGGAATGAATTCGGGCAACTTGACCTATGTATGTTCTAGTTTTGGTCGAATGATCATAAGTTACATAGTGGTTCGCTCGGGCCAGTGCAGCACCGAGTGCCAGCCCCGCCTCCCGAGGTTGGGGCGTGACAACTTCTAACTTATGAATTGGACCCCAAGTTTTGATTCTGCGATATGATAATGCTCCTGGTGTGGTAGAACGAATAAGACTGGTCCAATAAAATAATTTAGTATTTTGTACTTCTTGGCCTTTAGATGAGATGTGTAATCCCAACTTTCTGGCAAGAAGAATTCCAGAATGTAGGCATCGTGTTCCTTATTCCTTGACTCTTCAAGTGGCTCGGATGGCTCTATTTCCATATCATCATCCAAACACAATGTGAAAAAATGCTTGGAGTGTGGACTAATGCGCTCAACTACATGAATATTGGGATTGTCTACATTCTCAACACTAATGACACTAGAGTCAACTAAATATGTATCCTCAATATCCTTGGTTGACTCTAGTATCTCATCTATAACATCGACATCCTCAAAATCTAGTTCGATCGATTATTGGTATTCTACTCTGGCTTTCTCCTCTAGCTCCTCCCCGTATTTTTTTAAATCCTCAAGTATAATGGCAATTTCTGCAGCCAGTTCATGCTTATATTGGCTACTATCCATAATGTCAACTTGTTGCGCTTTACAAAGTTCAATTAATTTATTCGCTTGAGCCTCCAAGTGGTAAATAGTTGCCTTTTGCCTTTGTATCTGCCGTGGTTTCTCATCATATTATTCCACATGGCACTTTAACATATCCATGGTCTGTTTTAACATATCTTCGATCTTCTTCAGGTCAGCTTCCCAGGGTTCTTTGATCCTATTAACTTTACCAGAAAAAGTAGAACCATTATAGTAAGGGGTTGGGGAAGGATAAGACATATAATCACAACCATGAAAGTGACCATCTTGACTACCACACATATCACACATATTCCACACATAAGATTGAGTTGGTGCACATAACTCGCTCTCGGAAATATTTTGACAATTTTAAAATGGGTGGTTTCCTCTACAATATGCATAAGGAGGAACAAAAGTAGAATTACCAATATCAAAATTCTCATAATTCCAAGATGCCATGTCTCTCAAGTCAAAAAAAAAAAAATCAAATACAAGAAAATAAAAAAAAATCAAACTTGCAACCTAGAAATATGTACACCTACAGCTATACCGTTAGTTCCCCGGCAACGACGCCAAAATTTAATCACGCCTAACTATGCCTTATAAAAGGACTAAGGAGTCGTTGCAAATATAATCCGGTTTACAATTCCGGAGTCGAGTCCCACATAGAACTAAGGCTTAGCTACAGTTGTTCAATATTGCTAAGAAACACAAGTCCAAAAAATTTCCTAATTATAAAGATTATAATGTTTATTGTTATCTAATTAACTAACAAATACTAGAAAGCAGTAAAACTATGAATTAACAAGGATAAGGATTGGAGACAAGATTAAGGTGGTCTAGCATTATGATTTCCCCTATTGTCAAAATCCTTTCCACTACATTTTATATAAATTTGCCTAAGTATTCTCTACCGATCATGAGCGCTCTGACTATTGTAACTCTCTCTCTCTCTCTCTCGAGTAATTACCACAATTTACTAGACATATTCTCTCGAATTACACTAGCTGGCATTAAGTATGGCTCACTGGGATCGCACCCAAGGTTTCGTTATCCTTAATCTCACCTTTAAATCCTTCGTATTAATCCCTCATATACGTTAGGAGTGATGTTGTTCAACAACTACCTAAATATGCACTCTCTCCCGAGTAATACACATTAAATAGGCATAGTCGATTGAGAGCTCTTCAACCAACCACAATAATAATGTAGTTGAACAAATAGAGAAAATACTACAACAAATTTATATTAACGTAACAAGAAAATATCCTCCAATAGGTTCCATCAAAATCCTAGATAACAAATTAGCTATTCATAATAGTATGTATAACTACAATACTAGCATTCATAACCAATAATAAAAATAGGAAGAAGAAAGTGAAAAACTCATAGAAGAATTCTCCTCCTTGCTCCTAGTGTGTTCTTGCCTCCTTTAGGTCGGGTCTCCTTAGCCTCCTTAGGTCTTAGTTATGTCAAAAGTATGTCCTCCTTCTTAAAATAGCATTTTTTCACGTATTTATACCAAGTAGGGTCGGGCTCAGACGAAAATACTTTCTCCCGTGCGAAATAGGACTCTGGTTGTATAAAATTTGCACAGGCGCGCCACATGGGGAGAGACACCACGCAGTGTGCTTGTGGGAAAGTTTAGAGTTCTGATTCTGACAGGCTGTAGGAAATTTCCACAGGCGCGCCACGCGCCGTGCCGCACCATGCGCCACGGTAATGGGAATTCGCAAAAATACAAAACATGAAAGTTGTATCCCTTTCAAATAGATTTCCAAAGATATATTGTGGAGCCCAAACGAAGTTCTGAGCGAAAAGTTATGTGTATTTTACTAGACAATGCGTCGTATGCTCGCTCGATTCTCCGTTTCATTCTTAACTATCATCTATTGATCCCCGAACACGATCCCATCTTGATTTTTTGGGCTTTTACTCAGACTTCAAAGCCCCAAATCACTTGAATTCATTTCATAATATATACATAGCTCGGAATCACTCATGTAAGACATAAAATACACAATTAGTGCAAAACACTAGCGATTAAAGCTCAAACTCAATTAAACTGCAATACATTAGAGTGTAATAAGCAACTAAAATACATAATTATAGCATATCATCAATTCACACTCCTTAAGATGTACCCAATCTATTCCAATAATACCCAGTCGAAATAATTCCAATTTTGAAAACCCAAAATTTTGAATTCAAGCTTAAACAAGCTCCAATGGATGTCCATGGTGTTTTCAGTTTAATAATTCGACTCAATCCAACAAACTAACATTTAATAGTGATTTCTAAATAGAATTACGGCTCTCAATTCCCTGAAACTCATTTTAGCTCACTTTATACTTTAAAAACTAACATTAATTGAAAATTGGTTGGATGAAAATGATATTTAGGCCTTTTCTGGTAAATATTTTATTTTTGGGCCAATTTTGTTTAAAACTATTTATGGAGTGATAGTTGGAGAAGCTTTTTTACCGTCATCTTATATGACAATCTTTTTATTTTGAAAGAATAAATATATTTGATTGGGCACAAATTTAAGAAAGAATGAAAGATTTTTAAAACTTCTGGTCTAGAATAATCTATGAATATTTATGCGACAATAAATTATTTTATTAAGTGTAAAATATGAAGTTTCAAGATACATTATTTTCAAATTTAGAAAGAGGTCATTTTTTTAAACAAACAAAAAAGAAAATAGGTTATTGTTTTTAAACGGAGAGAATACGATATTTGATGATCTTCCATTTCTAAATGACTTTAACAATTTGATATGTCAATTCATTTTGAACTTGATATGATGTATTATCTATCAGACTTATTTTTCAACTACAACTTTATTATTCTCATTTAGTGTTGCTAATAATAATATATACTCCAATTAAATTAATGTATTGGACTCCAAGTTTAATCTAACCCAATCACTTAAAATGAAATAGAGAGAATATTTTAAGGATATTACCAGTTATGTCAGTCCATAAGTAAGTTAGTACAAAAATTAACCAATTCATACCAAATTATTAATATTAATCAATTAACTATTTGTAGCCAAAAAGGTCAAATTTTTGCTTCTTTTTTTGTCATGACCAAAAATCCCACCTTAAGGATCGTGATGCCACCTAGTTTCTAAAACTAGGTAAGTCGATCACTTAAATAGTTAAATAATTAAAATATGATATTATGAAGCGGAATTTAATATAAAAGCGGAAATAAAGGTGATATAATCCAACACAGAGTTAATCACAATAAATTTCCAAGACTAGGTAGTAGATAGTCACGAATTCTAGTTGAATACATAGAAATATCTCAAAACCAAAAATACAATATTTTTGTGATAGAAAATTGACGATATAAATATAAGGAATGAACTCCAAGGGACTGCGACAATCAAGCATCTCTACCTTAAAACCTCACGATCAAGAAGCTAACTGTGCATGGGTCTGTTGCCTCCAATACCTGGATCTGCACAGAAATATGCAAAAGTATAGTATGCGTACATAATGGTCGGTACCCAATAAGTATCAAGACTATCCTCGGTAGAGTAGTGACGAGGTTCAAATCGAGACACTCACTAGTAAAATAACCAGTGCAAAATATTAAAAACCGGCAAAAAAAAGAATAATAACGGAAAGCAATAATTGTAATCTCATCAAATAAGTGATGCCCATTTAGAACAATTAAAGGTCTCATTTCAACAATAAGCCATCAAATAGAATCACACACACACGGTACCTCGTGCCCACATTATCAATCACCCTCGTACGGCAAATACCTCGTGCCATAATATAAGACATACCCTGCACGACAAAGACCCCGTACCATAATAAAAGTCATAAACACACGGATAACTTACGTGTTGCATGGACAAATCACGTGCCAATATCACAATTCACGCATGGTTTCATGCTTAATATCACAATCCGCTTGGTGTGGTTATAGGATCAATAAAACAATTTGCCCAGCGTGGTCACGGTCTCAATATCACAATCCGTCCAATATAATCACATGCTCAATATCACGATCCTCCCGGCGTGGTCACGGGATACCAGTCCAAATCATATCGCAGAGAAAGTAGATATACAAGAATACATATACATGATCAATAAACACTTAGGTGTTTCTTATTAACTCTAAGTCAGAATTTATAGTTGTACTAAGAGATTTCCCGATTCAAATAAATGTTGATTTGATGTTTTATACTTCAATACCACACAAGAGGGAGGGGAGTAATTTATGTGGTGTCTAATTTTTGCGTGCACTAGATTATCAGAAGACCTGGTTCTTCTATGTGTTTCTAACACTATAGTTGCAAAATAAATAATACAGAAAGTAAAGAACACAAAGATTTTTACGTGGAAAATACCCGGCTCAAAAGGTGAAAAATCACGACCGACTACCCAGTAATATTTTTCCCAAACACTTCACTATAACTCTAAGCCAACAACAATGTAACAGTCTGGCCGGTCATTTCGAGAGTTATAGCCCTGTTTTTCCCATTTTCTACTCATGTTGTGTTCTTCAGCTGTATTATGTCTTACCAGGTCAGTTGGTTCGGGTTCGGAGTGGTTTTGGAGTGAATTGAGACACTTAGTCTCTTAAGTAAAGATTTAAGTTGGAAAAATTGACTGGATATTGACTTATATGTAAATGACCTCAGATTTAAATTCAAATGGTTCCATTAGCTCTGTGAGGTGATTTTGGACTTAGGAGCACGTCCATAATGTGATTTAGAGGACTGTAGTAGAATTAGGCTTGCATTGGCGAAAGTTGAAATTTTGCCAATTTTGGTCGGTAGTGAAAATTTTGATATCGGGGTCGAATTGGATTTTTATAAGTTGGAGTAGGTTCGTGGTGTCATTTTTGACTTGTGTGTAAAATTTGAGGTCAATCAGGCGTGATTTGGTAGGTTTCAGCATTGTTTGTAGAGTTTGGAAATTTCAAAGTTCATTAGACTTGAATCCATGTGCAATTCGTGTTTTCGATGTTGTTGGAGGTGGTTTGTGGTTACGAATAAGTTCTTATGATGTTATGGGACGTGTTGGTATGATTGGTTGAGGTCCCGAGGGTCTCGGGTGAGTTTCGGGTGGTTAACGGATCATTTATGGCCTTTGAGAGATAGCTGATCTGCTGGTTTTTTTGGCTATTATTGGTTTTCTCGTACGCGTTCTCAAGGCAGGTCTCGCATTTGTGAAGCATATCTAGAGGTCAAGGAACAAAAGGTCTTCGCATCCACGAAGGAGAGGACGCGTTCACGAAGGTTTAGGAGTAGAGTGCATCGCGAACGAGAGAGGAGTATCGCATTCGCAAAGAAAAGGAGAGGTAACTGGGAACTCCATTTATTTGGCTACGCGTTCGCGAGGGGTTGGCCGTGTTATCGATGGTTGGAGCTAGTAAAGCTTCGCGTTCGCGAAGTTTATGTCGCATTTGCGAAGAGTAAATTTGAGAGGCAATCCAAGTGGTCTACGCGAACGCGAGTGGGCTGTCGCGTTCACGAAGAAGGAATCTGGACATGCAGTATTAAATTTCAACATCGAGGATTTGAACCCATTTTTTCATATTTTGAGCTAGAGACCACAGATTTGGGAGATTTTTTAAGGGATTTTCAGGGAGTTGATTTTGGTTAAATCCCATGATTCTATCTTTGATTTTATCATCTAATTTATGATTTTGGGTAAAAAAAATTGGGGAAGAAGATGAAGTGTTCTTGAGTTAGAATTTTGGGATTTTGAATGGGATTTTGTTATTGTATTTGAGCAAATTTGGTATGGTTAGACTTGTGAGTTAATGGGCTTCCGGATTTTGTGACTTTTGTCGGATTTCGAGACGTGGACCAGGGGGGCGGGTTTGAGTTGATTTCGGATTTTTGACTATAATTTAGTGTTTTTCTTATGGAATTGATTCTTTTAGCCTATATTGATCATATTGTATTGCTTGTGGCTAGATTCGAGACATTTGGCCGATTGCGGAGTAGGATTTCGCTCGGATTGAGGTAAGTAACAGTTGCAAGTCTAGTCTTGAGGGTATGGAACCCTAGATATTGTGTTGTGGGACTACTTTGGAGGTGACGCACATGTTAGGTGACAGGCGTGTGGGCGTGTACCAAAGGATTGTGACTTGGTCCGTCCGGTGTGGCGGTTAAGCCAAATAGCTTTCTGTTAACTACGTGTTCTCTCTGTTATACGGAAATTTGACTGTAATTTATGTTAGAAACCATGTTTAGGCCTTATGAATGACTGTTGGGACCCGTTGAGGTCGTATACTTGTTGAATTAGCTGTTATTTGTTATTTTTCTCTCAGTTATGCTTTTACTTGCTTATCACACCTCTTCCTCTTCTTGTTTCTTGATGATATACGTGATTACCTCTATTTTGGCTGATTTATGTGATTTTATCTGAGAGCCCGAGAGACTGGAGAGGTTGGTGACTAAGATAGGGCATGAGTGTCGAGTTGTGAGCTATATGAGTGTATATGGATCCGGTTTCATGCCGCAACGAGCCTCAGGGCTATATATGTATATATTGGATCGGGTTGCACTACGCAACGAGCCTTCGGGATAATTATCTATATTGGATCGGGTTGTACGCCGCAACAAGCCTTATGGCTGCTTATGTATTGGATCGGGTTGCATGCCGCAGCGATATAGGGCTTGGGCTGAAGGAGCCCCTCCGGAGTTTGTACACCCCCAGTGAGCGTAGGTACCTATTGAGTGTGAGTATTGAGGGCTGAGAGCCGAGCGATTTAGCTGTTGAGACGAGTTGAGTGACTGTTATCTTGAAGGCTATATTTGCTTTCGATTATCTATTATACTTAGTTGTTATCTATCCTTATTCTGCAAATTTCTGAAAGACTTGATATTTGGTTTACTTGAGCACGAACTGATTTGACTTGAACTATTATATTTGAAAGCATGTCTATTCTTTATTGAAGCTTACTGAAATACACTGTATTTGAATAACTCATCACTGCTTCTCAGTTCCTTATTTGTTTATGTTACTTACTGAGTTGGAAGTACTAACGTTACCCCCTACACCTTGTGTGTAGATCCAGGTGAGACTGGTCATAGAGATCGCTGAGATCGTGCGCATTTGGCTATCAGAGACATACAAGGTAGCTGCCGGCGTCAGCAACCCTTGTCTCTCCTTCTATTGTTATTTTTTCTTTCTATTTTGGTATTTGATGGAATATTGTAAACTCTGATTCTAGACTGATTTTAGATGCTCATGACTTAGTGACACCCCGATGTAGGGCTATATTTTCCCACTTTTATTTTGAGTTTAACCTTTTATGAAACTTCTGTCATGAAAAAAAAGTTTTGGACTTATCTTTAAATGAAATATCGAAGTGTTTTTGAAAGGTATCGGCTTGTCTAGTATCACGATAGGCGCCATCACGACAGGTTAGGGTTTTTGGGTCGTGACAAGTTGGTATACGAGCCTAGGTTACATAGGTATCACGAGTCATGAGCAGGTTTAGTAGAATCTTGCAGATAGGTACGGAGACGTCTGTACTTATCTTCGAGAGGCTGCAGAACCTTTAGGAAACTTCACATTCTTGAATTCTATCGTGCAAAGCTATTGATTCTGGTAACTAAACTTGTCTTACTCCATTCTCTCGCAGATGGTGAGGACACGTGCTACTGGGCAGGACGGACAACCACCAATACCACCAGTCAGGGCCTTGAGAGGTCGAAGTCGCGGTTGAGGTCGTGGTAGAGGCAAGGGTGCAACTTGTACCGTAGCTAGGGCAGTACCTGCAAATCCATCAGTTGCCCAGTTTAGGATTAGGTCCCGGTTGTAGATGCACCAGTAGGACCAGCCCAGGCACCAGTTGTGCCATTGTTATTCTAGGCCTTCAGGAGGCCTTAGCTCAGATTTTGAGCGTGTGCACCAGTCTTGCTCAGGCAGTCTCTATTCTGGCCGCAGCAGCCACTTCTTAGGTCGGGGGAGGTGCTCAGACTCCTGTCGCCAGCATACCCGAGAAGATGGTGTAGGGACTTCAGACACGGGGGGCACCGCCAGCCCAGTCGGTAGCAGCTGCTCAAGACTATGTGGTTCCAGTCATGCCTGATGATGAGCAGCATAGATTGGAGAGGTTTGGGATGCTCCATCCTCCGACTTTCACCGGTGCAGAGGGCGAGGATGCCCATGGTTTCTTGGACAGATGTTAGAGGATTCTCCGTACAGCAGGTATTCTGGAGACCAACGGGGTCTCGTTCACTACTTTTCAGTTTACTAGAGATGCCTTCACCTCGTGGGAGGCTTATGAGTTTGTAAAATTACACCAACAATACGGATGGAGATTTTGACGAAGTGGGATATATTAGTTCATTTTGGGGGAAAGTTGAACAAGGTCTCTATTACTAAGTTACTATAGCATTGTTTGCTAAAGGAGTAGCAACGTAATGTAACAATGGCAAGATGAACAACATGTCATTAAGGGCAGAATCATTTTGCCATTTAAGGTAAGAAAAGATTAAGCTTTCTCTACTTGATTCTCCCGTCAACTTTACGATTCTAATATTGATTCCCTATGGTTGTTAGCGGATTGAAGTTATTTCGTAGTAATGTTAAGTGGAAGGAAGTTTAAAAGAGGAAAACAAAAGTACACTCCATCATCAACGACCCTCTACAAGCTTGCCGCTAATCCATTGTTGTTACGTTATTGTCGTCTCTCAGAGATTAACGTGTGTAGGAAGGGTTGTCGTTGTGGTTACTAAAGAAATCCAAAAAATGTATGTTAAGGCTATCCCTTATTTATTTTTGGCATGATTCATGCGATACAAATGAAACGAGCAAATACACAACTTCCATAAATGGCTTTATTCGTAGAAATGCTAGAGATGCTTATGTTCTTGATTTCCATGTATCCTATTATTCTATCATTTGTTCATGGGTCTCAAAAAATAAGTAAGTTGATAAAGTTTAGTTCATAATATTAATCAAAGGCATAATGGTCTTATGACATTCCGAAAGATTTAATGACGTACTTTTCACGCATTGCATTCATTTATACATGTACACTGACCCATGACCAGATGTAACGGCCGGACTGGTCGTTTTGAGCAATTGCATTCGGTTCAGTAGTTTAAGGTCATGAGCAGCTTCATATTATGTTTATCGACTTATGTGCGCAGTCCGGACGTGAAACCAGAAAGCTTTTATGTGAAAATATGAAAAATATAGTAATTTCTAGAGTTTAAATTTGGTTTTTAGTTGACTTTGATCAATATTTTTGGTAAACAGACCCGGATCTGTGTTCCGATGATCTCGGGAGGTCCGCGGTAAATATGGGACTTGGGCGTATGCCCGGAATTGAATTCCGAGGTCCCTAGCCTTAGAAAACAATTTTTGAAGAAAATTATTGTGATAGTTTGTAAAGGAAATAAAGAAATGAATTAATGTTTGAACTTGTTGGTATCGGACCCGTATTTTAGTTTCAGAGTCCGGTAAAAGTTTATTATGATATTTAAGTCCTATCTGTGAAATTTCGTGAGAATCAGAATTGATTTGACATGATTTGGACGTCCGGTTGTAAACTTAGAAAATCATTAGTTTTGAGGTTAAATTCATAGTTTTTGATGTTATTTTAATGATATGATCACACGAGCATTTCCGTATGATGTTTGTAGACTTGCGTGCATGTTTGGTTTGGAGCCCCTAGGACTTGGGTGAGTTTCAGATAGGTTTAGGCTATGTTGCGATTGTTTTTGGATGCTTCATTGTCGTTTTTTCAAGCAAAAATGATACCACATTGAGAAAATGAGATCTAAATTCAGTTTTTATTGAACCATTGGATCCTTATCGAAATTACGGATTCATAGGAAAAAGAATCATCAAATTTGGACATCATATGAGGAAGTTATGCTCATTTTCGTGTCGAGAAAAATTGTTGGTTTTTGGTGTGGTCGCAAATGCGAACTTTTTCATCGCCATTGCGATGCCCAGTTCGCAAATGCGAACTTTTTGTCGCAAATGCGACTTCTTCCATCCCTGCCTTGCTCGCAATTTGCAAGGGTTCGCAGGGTCGCAAATGCGACATCTGAGGCCTTTTAAGTGAGATTTTTGATGGGATTTTCACCCATTTTTCAATTTTCTCAAATCCTAAACCTCCATAGGCAATTTTCCAAAGACCCAAACTTCTCCAAGTTATTGGGTAATTGTCTCTAATTAATTTCCAACTATATTTTGTGATTATATCTTATATTTAACATCAAATTCATGAGA
The DNA here is from genome assembly GCF_000393655.2 of Nicotiana sylvestris. Classification (NCBI taxonomy): domain Eukaryota; kingdom Viridiplantae; phylum Streptophyta; class Magnoliopsida; order Solanales; family Solanaceae; genus Nicotiana; species Nicotiana sylvestris. Next base: position 83,486,297 of record NC_091067.1, read on the forward strand.
ATCTAAAGAAAAATTTGGGAAAAATTGTGAAATCTTTCAAAAATGTAAAATGATGATTTGAATGACCAAATGGTATCAGAATTAGATAATTTTTGTATGGGTGAACTCGTAGAAGAATGGATTTTCGGTTTTTGTAAATTTTGTCGGTTTCCGAGGCACGGGCCCGGGGAGTTTACTTTTGTTGACTTTTTGCAAATTGTATAAGAATCATAATTTTGTTCATTGGAATTGTTTTCTCTTGCATTGTTTGATGTATTCAAGTTGTTTTTGGCTAGATTGAACCGAGCGTTAATGAATTGGTAAAGGAAAAACTAAATTGAGTATTGAATTGGCTGGATTGAGGTAAGTATTTTGCCTAACCTTGTGTGGGGAACTTCCCCTTAGGAGTTGAGTCTTCTATGCTATTTGCAGTCCGTGCACGCGAGGTGATGAGTGTGTGCTTAGACTTATTTGTGGAAAATTTTTCCTTTAGGGTTCTTAGGTCCTTATGTTCATTATGTGGAAGTATTCTGTGATGATTGAGTTTCCTAATTGCTTAACTCACCTCTATATGCTCCATACGATGTTGTTAGCTTTCCTCTAACTCTTACTTGTTACTTGCCCCTTATTTGCCTTAATTGAAGTGATTGTTCTCCTTATTGTTTCGTTATCTCTTAATTGTAAATTCCTCTATGACCCAGTGTATATATGTTATGTGTCCAAATTGTTGTGATTGTCGATGTAGTTATCACGTGCTTATTATGTCTTGTTGTTTTGTTAAGGCTATTGCGCTTCTTGGTTTTTTTGTGGGTCTTACATTATGATGGTTGTGATTCTTATTATGTACTATTTATGCTTAAATTGATGATTATTCATGTTGGACAAGACTTATAGTATTTTCTTGGTATTTGACCATTGTTGAGTATTGACTCAAGTTGTGATTTATTTTGTGAAGGTAACTATTGGAACGAGATTGGTTATAGCTGATTCCCTTTTCGGGGTGTATTTATTTCTATTGTTGATTCCCTTGCCGGGATGTATTTGTTTCTATCGTTGATTCCCTTGCCGGGATGTTATTGTTTCTACTGGTTGGGTGAGGAAAGAGTGATAAAGCACGAAGGGTGATGCCGTGCACATTTATATTTATATTGATGCATATGGTGAGGAAGAAAGATAAAGCACGAAGGGTGATGTTGTGCATATTTATATTATTCATATGGTGAGGAAGAGTGATAAAGCACGAAGGATGATGTCGTGCACATTTACATTTATATTGATGCATATGGTGAGGAAGAGAGATAAAGCACGAAGGGTGATGTCGTACACATTTACATTTATATTGATGCATATGGTGAGGAAGAGATATAAAACCCAAAGGGTGATGCCGTGCATATTTATATTATTCATATGGTAAGGAAGAGTGATAAAACATGAAGGGTGATGTCATGCACATTTACTTTTATATTGCTGCATATGGTGAGGAAGAGAGATAAAGCACGAAGGGTACCGTACATAGTTATATTATTCATAAGGTGAGGAAGAGCGATAAAGCACGAAGGGTGATGCCGTGCACATTTCTATGATTGATTATATGGTGAGGATTGAGGACTAAAGCACGAAGGGTGATGACGTGCATTTCTGTTTGCTGTGTTTATTTGTTGTTATCAATTCAAGTGTTTTAAGTGTTTAGATTCCTTTACTGATGTAATCCCTTGTGTTGGAACCCATAGTGTTTTCAATACCTTGTCGTATTTATCTATATATTTCAATACTTCAAATTTCAATAATAGTTGCATTTTTAATTCAATTAGTTTCTTAATTAAATTCCCTTAAACCGTCTGAGGTTGTATTTTACTTAAAAGGAATTTCTACTAAGTTTTTATTTATTAAATCCCATGTTAAAGGTAATAATTCATTCCTTGTTGTATTTTAATTGAAAATGGTACTTTCGTATTCAAATGATTTCTAAAAATAACTTCATCTTTTCTTGCTGAGTTCCTAATTTGTTTGGAAGTTATACTCTACTTTATGTTATGTAAATGAGACTCCTTGAACATCTTAATTGTATTGGTTATGGACCCTATGTACTGAGTAATATGAGAACGTTGTTGTGCAATAAAAATACGTGGGTACAAGGTGTTGGGTGTGCTAAAAGTTTGGTAATTGAGGTTATGAAATGATTTATTGAGCAGAGATCGCCTTATTTATTGGAGTACATTTTTACTTGTCTGTGTTATAGCTAGGTTGGTGATAATTTACTTGGTTATCTTTCGTTTCCATTCGTGTTTCTACTGATTGTAGTTTGTTCTCCCCTTGTTGTTGATATTGCTTTGTTATCTTTATGTTGATAGTTTATTATCATATCCTGTTCAATTTATTTGACCAGTAGGTGTCTGGACTGTTCCTCGTTACTACTCCATCGAGGTTAGTCTTGATACTTACTGGGCACCACTGTGGTGCTCATACTATACTTTTGTACATTTTTGTGTATAGATCCAGGTATTCGATCGATTGTAGCTGTGCGGGTCGTTGCAGTGGAGACTCAAGGTAAACTTGTTGTAGCGTTCGCAGGTCTCGAAGTCACCTTCAATTATACTTATTTCCATATGTTCCTTTTGTTTCGAAATAATGATGTATTTATTTTGTATAACTACTCTTAGAAAGGCTTATGACTTGTACCACCGGTTTTGAAAATTGTAATTTGTTCAGAGTAATTTAATTTAAAATTAGTAAATATCAATATTATTTCAATTAATGTTAGGCTTACTTAGTTAAGAGACTAGGTGCCATCACGACTCTTTCGGAGGGAGTTTTGGGTCGTGACAAGTTGGTATCAGAGCTTTAGGTTCATAGGTGCTACGAGTCATAAGCAGGTTTAGTAGAGTCTTACGGATCGATACGGAGACGTCTGTACTTATCTTCGAGAGGCTACAGAACTATTAGGATAATCTCACATTCTTTCATTCCTTATCGTGCGATATTAATTCAGCTCAAAGCATATAACTTATGTTCCTTTACTTCCACTCGTGTGCAATATTACGCTCTCGGTGTCCGCTATGCGCCAGTGGTTCGTGATGCTACAGAAAGGCTACGAGGGAGTCAGGGATGCTCCGACATTTTCTCAACGTGTCATCCAAACTGGAGATACAGAGGTATTGAGAGACTATTCACTTGTTTATATGGAGGTGCAACGGAAGCGTGGTGGGTGTTGATTGAGGATAGTTGGCGGTATTGGACTACCTTATGATTTGTGTTGTACGAGCTGTGAAGATTTGTTCTGCGGATCCTCTGACATTGTTTTCTATGGCTTTGCGCCAAGTGGAGGAGTCCATCAACGGCATTCGGATTGCATAGTCAGACTTACGTCAGTTTTGGCCTGAGGTATATGTATATGTTGTATTGGTAGGTTCCCAAAATTTGTATATGATTAAGGTATGAGATCTTACACGGGACGATGTTGGGACTTTGACTGGGATTATTGCATATCGACTATCCAAAGAAATGGGTCAGCTCTGTGGTATTGGGCAGCATAGCGATGAAGTAATTGGTCCTTTCAATAGGAAATCTCTACTGGCATTTATGGCAACACTCTTGTATTGGATGGTTTGTGTGACTCGGTCGAGTTGGGGAGGTGCAGTCCTGATGGCTTAGTTGCGTGCAGGCAGATCTCGAAAGGGTCTCGATGGTTTAACAAAGGCTTGAGTTGGTTGTCTACTATGGGCGTAAGGAATATGTGGTACATTGTGACTTTCTTCTGAATAGGTTTTAGAAATTAATATAGTGTTGACCTTGTTGGCTATCATATGTGAAGGGTGTGCATTTTTGGAAGGGACCTTAAGTTTGGTTTGCGGGTGCGTGGCTAGTAGCATGGTGATTACTGGGTTTTGAGTCTTTCGGGGTTCATGTTTTGTTACGCGGCCATAAATCCTATATGGGTGCTTCAGCAGAATAATAGGGTGTGAGTGATATATCAACCATTTGATTTGCGTAGTTGGTTTGGGTATGGAAATTTCGGTATTCCTGAGCTTTGGGGCTAGATGCCCTCATGAATGGATTATTTCCTGTTTGCGGATCTTGAAGAAATATTGAGAATGGAATAATTAATTAGCATGTATTATCGATAAGTTATTGTGGATCTTTTTGAAGCATACTTATCTAATTGGTAAGGAATAGGATTTGGTTGGGACTATTTGAAAGCTCAATGAGAATATGTGTTTTGTATCAGGTCAAGTTTATGTGCTTCTGTGAGATTGCCATTTTGGTTATGCTATCAGGCAGAATGGATATTATTTGCACCCTTAGCCTATGTTATGTGCTAGGCGGTGAGGTTGTATGATTATCCCCCACATATGTTGTGATTTCATTCAGGCCTTATGGCGATGCAGGCGAGATAGCCCTCGTGATGTTGATTTGTTCATAGCACCTTATATGTGCTTGCTTCTCTCATATTTTATTACTTCTATTCATTGTTCCCACAGTTTTACTTGTGCACTCTGCTGTGCTTGATATCCATATTCATGTGATCAGTGAAAATAAGCATTTTGGCTTGATGAGCATTTGGGAGCGGGCACGCCACAGTAGATGTTATGTGGGATTGTACTTGATATCAGTCATATGTTCAGTGAACCCGAGCATTTTGACTTGATGAGTGTTTGGGAGCGGGCTGCACGCCGCAACGGATTTTTTGTGGGATACCCTTTCCTTGTGTTTATTTGGTGTTGTGTTTTCCCTCTATGGGACGATTTGATGAAAATTTATACTTTTGTTGTTACATATGTTGTACTTGTTACATAATTCTTATACTTTGCATTCCTTTCTTTGTGCTGCATAATAGAGTCATTGCCGGTTTGGTGTACGAGCTGTGTGGTATGAGAATCCGTGTGGTTCTGTGATGAGTTGTTAGTTGGGCTGTTTGTAATGGTTGAGATGAGGTTCTTAGACCTGAAATTGGTACTAGGGTAATGGGGGTGAGGAGTGTTTGGAAGTATGAGGGTGTTTCTGCTAAGATTTGGGTAATGGCCCTTGCCGGGCGAGAGAATTTCTTGACTTGTTGACTTCATGGACGGCTATGAGTGTCCATATATTTCTTTACCATGGGCAGTGCGTGGAAGTCCGGAACAAGGTTGTATTCAATTCAAAGTATATTGTCGGCATCCAGGATGTTATTTGAGCAACTATGGTGGTCAGATGTTATTGCTTTGAGTATTTGGACTGCATGGAATAATATGTGATTGCATTATAGGTTGGAATTTTGGCTCGATTCAGCTTGTTCAGGTTTATACAGTGTGATGATGTGAACTTCGTGTTCTACGATGAATCTCAGATGTTGAGGTTAGGGTTCTGTCCTAAGGTTATGGAATGAGGAGGAGGTGAGACCTTCAGTTAAGTTGCATTGCCAGTCCTTCATGGGATTGGGTGATGGGTGATCACCCCCGGGTGTATGTATGAGGAGCTCATGTAGTGGTTCGATGGTTTTGGAACGACTCCGGGCACGTTCGAGGACGAACGTATGTTTAAGTGAAGGAGGATGTAACGACCCGACTGGTCGTTTTGAGCAATTATGTCTGGTTCAGTAGTTTGAGGTCACGAGCAGCTTCATATTATATGTATCGACTTGTGTGCGCAGTCCGAGCGTGAAACTGGAAAGTTTTTATGTGAAAATATGAAAAATATAGTAATTTCTAGAGTTAAAATTTGGTTTTTAGTTGACTTTGGTCAACATTTTTGGTAAACGGATCTGGATCTGTGTTTGACAATCCCGGAAGGTCCGCGGTAAAATATGGGACTTGGACGTATGCCCAGAATTGAATTCCGAGGTCCCCATCCTTAGAAAACAATTTTTGAAGAAAATGGTTGTACTGGTTTTTAAAGGAAATAAAGAAATGAATTAATTTTTGAACTCATTGGTATCGGGCCCCTATTTTGGTTTCAGAGCCCGGTACAAGTTTATTATGATATTTAAGTCCTATCTGTGAAATTTGGTGAGAATCAGAATTAATTTGACGTGATTTGGACATCCGGTTGAAAAGTTAGAAAATCATGAGTTTTGAAGATAAATTCATAGTTTTTGATGTTATTTTGATGATTTGATCGCACGAAAAAGTCCGCATAATATTTTTAGACTTGCGTGCATGTTTGGTTTGGAGCCCCAAGGGCTTGGGTGAGTTTCGGATAGGTTTAGGCCATGTTGTGCTTGTTTTTAGATGCTTCATCGTCGTTTCTTCAAGCAAAAATGATACTACATTGATCACATGAGATACAAAGTTGATTTTTATTAAACCATTAGATCCGTATCGAAATTACGGAGCCATAGGAAAAAGAATCATCAAATTTGGATATCGTCTGTGGAAGTTATGCTCATTTTCGTGTCAGGAAAAATTGTTAGTTTCTGGTGTGGTCGCAAATGCAAACTTTTTCATCGCAATTGCGGTGCCCAGTTCGCAAATGCGAAATTTTTGTCCCAAATGCGCCTTCAGGCAGGAGGGTTCGCAACCCTGGGTCGCAAATGCGACATCTAAGGCCTGTTAAGTGAGATTTTTGACGAGATTTTCACCCATTTTTTAATTTTCTCAAACCCTAAACCTCCATAGGCGATTTTCAAAAGATCCAAACTTCTCCAAATCATTGGGTAAGTGTCTCTAATCAATATCCAACTATATTTTGTGATTATATCTTAGATTTAACATCAAATTCATGAGAATCTAAAGGAAAATTTGGGGAAAATTGTGAAGTCTTTCAAAAATGTAAAATGATGATTTGAATGACTAAATGGTATTGGAATTAGATAATTTTTGTATGGGTGAACTCGTAGCGGAATGAATTTTTGGTTTTGTAAATTTTGTCGGGTTCCGAAGCACGGGCCTGGGGAGTTGACTTTTTGCAAATTGTATAAGAATCATAATTTTGTTCTTTGAAATTGTTTTCTCTTGCATTGTTTGATGTATTCGAGTCGTTTTTGGCTAGATTGAGCCGAGAGTTGATGAATTGGTAAAGAAAAAGCTAAATTGAGTATTGAATTGGCCGGATTGAGGTAAGTATCTTGTCTAACCTTGTGTGGGGGACTTCCCCTTAGGAGTTGAGTCTTCTATGCTATTTGTAGTCCGTGCACGCGAGGTGACGAGTTTGTGCTCGGACTTATTTGTGAGAAAATTTTCCTTTAGGGTTCTTAGGTCCTTATGTTCATTATATGGGAAGTATTCCGTTATGATTGAGTTTCTTAATTGCTTAACTTACCTCTATATGCTCCATACGATGTTGTTAGCTTTCCTCTAACTCTTACTTGTTACTTGCCCCTTATTTGCCTTAATTGAAGTGATTGTTCTCCTTATTGTTTATTTATCTCTTAATTGTGAATTCCTCTATGGCCCCGTGTATATATGATATGTGTCCAAATTGTTGTGATTGACGGTGTAGTTATCACGTGCTTATTATGTCTTGTTGTTTTTTTAAGGCTATTGTGTTTCTTGGTTTTTCTGTGGGTCTTACATTGTGACTGTTGTGATTCTTATTATGTACTATTTATGCTTAAATTAATGATTATTCATGTTGGACAAGACTTATGATATTTTCTTGGTATTTGACCATTGTTGAGTATTGACTCAAGTTGGAATTTATTTTGTGAAGGTAACTGTTGGAACGAGATTGGTTATAGTTGATTCCCTTGTCGGGGTGTATTTGTTTCTATTATTGATTCCCTTGCCGGGATGTATTTGTTTCTATCATTGATTCCCTTGCCGGGATGATATTGTTTCTACTGTTTGGGTGAGGAAAGAGTGGTAAAGCACAAAGGGTGATGTCGTGCACATTTACATTATATTGATGCATATGGTGAGGAAGAGTGATAAAGCACGAAGGGTGATGCCGTGCACATTTACATTTATATTGATGTATATGGTTAGGAAGAGAGATAAAGCACGAAGGGTGATGTTGTGCACATTTATATTATTCATATGGTGAGGAAGAGTGATAAAGCACGAAGGGTGATATCGTACGCATTTACATTTATATTGATGCTATAGTGAGGAAGAGAGATAAAGCACAAAGGGTGATGCCGTGCACATTTATATTATTCATATGGTGAGGAAGAGTGATAAAACACGAAGGGTGATACCATGCACATTTACATTTATATTGATGCATATGGTGAGGAAGAAAGATAAAGCACGAAGGGTGATGCCGTACATATTTATATTATTCATATGGTGAGGAAGAGTGATAAAGCACAAAGGGTGTTGCCGTGCACATTTCTATGATTGATTGCATGGTGAGGATTGAGGGTTAAAGCACGAAGGGTGATGTCGTGCATTTTCTATTTGCTGTGTTTATTTGTTGTTATCAATTCAAGTGTTTTAACTGTTTAGATTTCTTTACTGCTGTGATCCCTTGTGTTGGAAGCCATAGTGTTTTCAATACCTTGCTGTATTTATCTATATATATTTCAATACTTCAAATTTCAATAATTGTTACATTTTTAATTCAATTAGTTTCTCAATTAAATTCACTTAAACCATCTGAGGTTGTATTTTACTTAAAAAGGAATTTCTACTAAGTTGTAATTTATTAAATCCCATGTATAATTCATTCGATGTTGTATTTTAATTGAAAATGGTACTTTCTTATTCAAATGATTTCTAAAAATAACTTCATCTTTGCTTGCTGAGTTTCTAATTATTTTGGAAGTTGTACTCTACTTTATGTTATGTAAATGAGACTCCTTGAACATCTTAATTGTATTGGTTATGGACCATATGTACTGAGTAATATGAGAACATTGTTGTGCAAAGTGAGATAGAAATACGTGGGTACAAGGTGCTAGGTATGCTAAAAGTTTGGTAATTGAGGTTATGATATGATTTATTGAGCAGACATCGCCTTCCTTATTGGAGTACATTTTTACTTGTCTGTGTTCCAACTAGGTTGGTATTAATTTACTTGGTTATCTTTCGTTTCCATCCGTATTTTCCTTTATTGTTTCTACCGATTGTAGTTTGTTCTCTCCTTGTTGTTGATATTACTTTGTTATCTGTATATTAATAGTTTATTATCATATCCTGTTTAATTTATTTGACCAGTAGGTGTCTGGACTGTTCCTCGTTACTACTCCACCGAGGTTAGTCTTGATACTTACTGGGCACCTGTCACACCTCCTTTTCACCACCCCCGAAAGTGTATATGAGAGTTTTTTCCAATTTAAGTGACAATCAAAACGAGATTATTTTATTTAAAATTCAGAGTCGCCACTTGGGATAATTTATGGTATCCCAAGTCACCGGTTAAATCCCGAATCGAGGAAGTTTGACTCTAATTATGGTCCATGAAACACGGAATTCTGTTAACCCGGGAGAAGGTGTTAGGCATTATCGGGTTTCATGGTTTTAGCACGGTCGCTCAACTATTATTATTGGCATAATTATCTGATTTTAAAATACTTTTAAACCTATGTGCATTTTTAACTTTCTAACTGCTTTTAACATTTCGGGAAAATTCAAGGTTATTTAAAATATATCGTAAGCCACGCTATATGAAATGCACCCATGGTTCACGATAGTTCTATTTAACCTTGTTGGAAATTGAAATCGGGTCACATTAAATGCACACCCGGGTTTGCAACATATTTATTTTATTATCATTATTATTATTCAAAATGATGACAGGGTCACATGAAATACACACTCGAGCCCTTTTAATCTAATTTGACGTAGCTCAGTTGATGAATTGCAACCCAATTTCTATACTGTGACAAAATCATGTTTAGCTATAACCAATTCGAGTAAACACGAGCAGATAACCGAGCAGGCAAATTCAAAACCACGGAGAATAATTACAATAATGATAGGATCGCATCACCAAACAAATAATTGACATTAAGTTTGAATAAAAACAAATAAAGGATGAAAGAGTTGAACCTCAATATAGCCGAAAAATTGATTGTTTCACTGTTTTGAACTCAAAATGTGACGAACCGCAAATGGGAAGCCAAATCGGCATCGAAAATCTAAAACCGGCGACGAACTCGAATCAACTTGACTTGACTCCATTCCCATACTCGGAAAAACAAAAATCAGAACCAAATGAAGAAACAGAATCATCTTCGTCGATAGATTCAAACTTAAGACAGAACTCCGGATCAAATATTTCAAATCAACTCTATCCTCGAAATCAAACTTAACAGAATGAACCAAAGTATTTTTTTTGTATTTTTCTGATTATATATAGAACTAGTTTTTTATATCCAAACTAGGACATTAAATTAGAGGAGTAACATTCAGAATCGAAGAACAAAGAAAAACAAAAACCCGCTGAAACAGTGACCCCGAATCTCGACGGCAACAAACTCGAACCAACTCTCAGTACCTCAAGCGAAAATCCACTTCGAACACAATCCAGAAGAAGAAACAAATAATAAAAGGAGGCAACCGCAGTAGAGCTTCCTCTTATTCACTTCATTTTTGCCGTTATTGTTACTGATATGGATGCTTTTTATTGAATCCTTGCTTGGCTTCCAGGTTTTTGGGTTGCTGCTCTTGAAGGTGTGCAGTTGTTCGTGTATGTTTTTAGAGGAGGGGTCGTCTCTTCTTGGTGTTATGCTGTTGAAGCAGATCAAGAATGGGGTGGGGGGTTCTCTGGTTTTTCAATTGGAGAAGAAGAAGGTGAACGATGGGGTCATTCTTGGGGTGGGGATCATTTTTGTTTTCTGAAAATCAGCGTTGCCGCTTATTTTGGTCCCTAGGTCTATTATTTTGTATCCATTAGCTGATCGTCCTTTAGGTCTAGGGGTTAGCTTTTGTAGGTTTTTTTTAGGTTAGGGGTATGAGCCTAGGAATTATGGGCTTGGTAATTGTGGGCTAGGTCCAAAAAATAGGCCTAAAATGGGTTTCTCGAGCCCAAGTTCTATTCTTTCCCCGCGAACGAGACTAAAATATGATCTCATTTATTAATTAATCCTACTTAAGTAAAATAACTATTAAAATAAGACTGACCCTTAAAACAAAACTATTTTTGGTATTTTCAAGATTAAAAATGACTACAAAATATAAATAAAACTATTTTTTTTTGGTAATTTTCATTTTCTTGTAATAAAATAAAGTAAAAGAGTCAAAATTAGTTGAAATAGCGATATTAGGCCTAAATTAAATATTTACGTGCTAAAATATAAAAAATCTTGGGGAGGGTCAAAAATCACATGTCTACAGCACCGTTGTGGTTTGCTAATACTACACTTCTGTATATTTTTGTGTACAGATCCAGGTATTCGATCGATTGTAGCTGTGTGGGTCGTTGCAGTGGAGACTCAAAGTAAACCTACTGTAGCGTTCGCAGGTCTTGGAGTCACCTTCAATTGTACTTATTTCCATATTTTCCTTTTGTTTCGGAACAATGATGTATTTATTTTGTATAACTACTCTTAGAAAGGCTTATGACTTGTACCACTGGTTTTGGAAATTGTAATATGTTCAGAGTTATTTAATTTAAAATTAGTAAATACCAATGTTATTTCAGTTAATGTTAGGCTTACCTAGTTTAGAGACTAGGTGCCATCACGACTCATTCGGAGGGATTTTTATGTCGTGACACCAGATGGCGTTATATATATATATTCATGTACATTGACCCATGACTAGATGGCGTTATATACGTGTATATATATATATATATATATATATATATATGGGATATGAGAAAAGGTTACAGCGTTAAATATGTACTACCACCTGATCAGCTGGTATACATTGATGATTTTGCCCACAGTGGCCGAGATGATATGATGGGATGCCCTCAGAGGCTTGATGATATTATGAACACATGTACCTATGCACGACATGACATTCATATGCATATGTATGACATTATAAGTATTTCATGATTTACAGAGTTATTCAGACTTACAGGTTGAGTTATTTACTCTATGTTTCTTCCATGTCATTTATATACTTATTTATGTGCCTTACACACTCAGTACATTATTCGTACTGACGTCCCTTTGCCTGGGGACGCTGCGTTTCATGCTTGTAGGTCCCGATAGACAGGTTGAGAGTTCTCCAAGTAAGCTATCAGCTCAGTGGAAGGTGTTGGTGTGCTCCACTTGCTCCGGAGTTGCTTATGTGGTCAGTATGATTAGGACATGTATTGATTAGTATGGCAGGGCCCTATCACGAACTTTATGAAATTTATATACTCTTAGAGGCTTGTAGACATATGCCATGTATATGAAAAAGATTATGGCCTTGTCGGCCTATGTTCATTGTACGAGTGATCATTTTGGCCTTATAGGCCCGTTTGACACATGTATAAGTTTTTATATCAAGATGGGTTGTCTTATATTGAGTATTCCCTTATGTTTATTCTGGTTAGTCAATGACGGCCCGTTTGGCCTATTTGCCAATGATAGTACGATAAGGAAGATATGATACTTTGGTACTCGGTTGAGTAAGGCACCGGGTGCCCGTCGCGGCCCATCGATTTGGGTCGTGACACCGGGTCTATGAAACAGGATATAGCAATATTCGTAAGTTCAACAAAATATCGAGCGAAGAGCTTCAGTGTACTATTGATACCCAATTCTTCCCTATATATTTTTTATACTCAAAACACTTTCAAAATAGCATGTGTATGCATATATAAGCATGCCCAAGAGTTTTGGTATTTTTCCCTAATTTTTAAAGATTTTTAAAATCAATTTATTGTCTATTTTAATAGTGCAAAACCCATAATTATTCCCAAAATCATCAATTTTGGTGAATAATTTATTTCATTCCCATATATATACCAAAATATAGTTAATATAATTTTTACATATTTTTACAAATTTATTTGGTATGTTAAAAGCTAAATCGCATATAATTGCAATTGTAGCCTACTTTAAGATTAATAGCATTTTATAATTGTGAAATTGGTTACAATATTTTTAAATTAATATTTATATATTGTTCGTTGGCTTAGTACTTTTAATTTGCTTTCAAGATCATTTTACCATTTTTATAAAAATAAAAAGGGAAAAACTGGCTATTTAAAATCTGGCCCATTTTTTTATCAATCATAGCCAAATTGATCCCCCCTAATTGACCCAATTCTGAAACCCAATTGGACTGGCCCAATTCCGATTTAACCCAACCCCTTTACCCATTTATCCGACCCGCCCGATTGTCTGTTAATCCCAGCCGTTGATCTTTTAGATCAACGACTCCCCTCATCCCCTTCCTTTTTTTAATTCAAACGACCCCTTTACCCTACCTGATTCTCACCAACCGCCACCTCTTCAACCCTCTACTATCTCAAACTCTCTCGAGGGTTCTCAAACCCTAGCCTCCTCCTGCCTTGTTCCACCGTGTTTTCACCGGAATCCATGGCTTCTCAGGCCATGGACAGCCTATATTCACCTCCTCTGGCTCTTGCATGCCTGATGCTTGAAGGTTCGAGGCCAGACCTCAAAGGTCTTCACTCAGACCTTCACCGATTCGAAGATTCCGGCCATCTCCGACTTTGCTTCGGTGGCTCTTGGTCTTCTGAGCCTGTTTCTGACCTCATCCGACTTAGATCGGACCTCTTACCAAGCCTTTCTCATTCCATGGTTCCTATGAAACCCTAGCTATTCGAGGTTTTCTCTGATTGTTCTTTTAAATCTATGCTATATTTGTGCTTTACTGGAGTTTTAAAACGCTTTCCCCAATTTTTATTTCAAAAAATTACTTGTTTCCGATCTAGGGTTTCTGAAAAGCTTAAAATGTTTTTCTGAATCTTCCTTTTATTTTCTTTGTATGTATGTGGCTATACTATATTCGTATGTTTTCTTTTCTACCACGCCTGTATTGTCCTTCTACTTTTCTTTTATACATGTTACTCCTGTGCTCACATGATTATCCTTGTTATGTTTTCATTACTCTTCTACTATATGTGTTTACTGTTAAGTTCTTCGATTTTTGTTTGCTTTACTGGACCCTTTTCGTGTTCTTGCTAAATGTGTTTCATCTATTGCTTCTTAAGTTTGTATCACTTTTTCTTCTGAACTTGTTTAAGTTCAGAGTTTTTCTCAAAACGTTTTCTCCATGCTTTTGACTGTGTATCATGTCTGTTTGTTTCTCATAAGTCTTTGGAAAAGACTCCTAAGCCTCTATTGAATGGTTTGCCTTCTCATCTCTATTGTCTGACTCAACTCGAAACCCTAAGGTTCGGGGATTTCTTGGCATTTTGATCTTTTGTGTGCGAGTTAGGTTCCACTTCGGGACCCTGGACTCTCAGACTCATTGTGAGTCTGCGAACTAGACTTATACCTCTTCTTGCTTATGATTCTGAACCTTTCTTTGTTAAACTCTCTTCTAAATAATTTGACAAGCCCCTCTGGTATTCACATATTTGTGTGCTTTATACATAAGGACTCTGCCTTCAAAGGTTTTCGATTGATTCTGAAATCCTCTAATGGGGTTTGATTGATTGTTATTGATTTTTCTTTAATTGAACCTCCTTTACTTTTTTCTGACTTGGTTCATTCGAATTGAATTGTAATTTTGATTTCCCTGGCTGTTTGATTGATTCCCTTTCTTTATTTTTTGCAAGCCCTGTACTATTGAATTCTTTCGTTTAATAACTTCTCTGTATTTACCCCTTTTGTGCTACTTTGAAAAGGTTTTAATCAAAACTGCTTTCCTTAATTGGCTTTTACCCATTAAAATCAGAATCCCTTAACTAAAGGGAGATTGATTTCAATGTTATTTCCTTACCTTTTCTCACTTGTTTTCTGCACTATAAAAGGGGCACGACCCTTCTACACTTTGAGGGGCCTTAACTTATAATTCAATACTTTCACAACACATTTTGAATTGCATACTCTTACACACACACTCTCAATTCAGCACTTTACACACATAATCTCACAGCTCTCTTCTAAGATATTCTGACTATTTGTTGGCTTTACAAGACTACTGCTTTTCTTTTCTTGTTTCCCTGAAACTGGTATGTCCTTTATTTAATTTTCTGCCTCACCCTTATGTGCTTCAGACTGTTGTTTACTCTACTGCCTATGTTCAATAATTTGTGTTAAATATTTTTCTTCCTTGCTTCTATTTCTGTTATGAATCCTCTACCACTATCCCCTTCTATGTGCTGAGTTAAGTTCTTGGCCTGACAGTATCCTAATTACTGTCCAGGCCTTGGCTTGATCCACAATGGATCCTAACTCTCAATGCTTGACTAGCAGGCTGGTCAGGGGTGTGCCAGCATCCCAATTGCTGGGCATGACCACTACCTTGCCCTGTCTCTCTTTGATTCCCTTTCCCCCTTGTGCACTTACACCTATTCCTAGAATCTTAAGTTCTGCCCCTCTCTTTTGAGCCTTGCTTTGGGACCTTGAGTTCCCTCTAAACTTGGACATCTGAGAGCTGGCATTTCCACACTGCACTATAATCTAAATCTGCAATATATTTGGGGTGTAAGCACTGCCTGGAGTTCCTGAAACTCCTTGGATCTCTGAAACACCCCAGATAAGAGAAGGATTTGGAATCTGATCTTTGGAAGTTGGTTTGTTTCATATTTCAGACCTGGGGTCTGAATTAGGCTCTCCTTGGTTGGAATCTTTAATTTCTGATATATTTTTTTCTTAATTCATTCTGGTATGTAATAATCTTGTAATAAACATTTGGGGTCGGCTAGTGGAAAAAGGTAGGGGACTATGCATGCGA
Organism: Nicotiana sylvestris; assembly: GCF_000393655.2. Lineage (NCBI taxonomy): Eukaryota > Viridiplantae > Streptophyta > Magnoliopsida > Solanales > Solanaceae > Nicotiana > Nicotiana sylvestris. Next base: position 83,501,947 of record NC_091067.1, read on the forward strand.
GGGGTAGATACCATGTTCATAGGGAATTACTATACTCCTGAAATTCTGCACTCATATAGATACTATGTCTATAGGGTTTTCCGCAATTTCATAACAGATGCCATGCCTGTAAGCCGATTCTAAAATCCAGCATCTTCATATAGACACCATGCCTATAGGACTTTCTGTATTTTGCATCTGTCATTAGGCAAACCTATTATAGGATTTAAATACCTAATCAATTGCATGTAGACAACCTGCCTATAGGATTCCTGCATAATCAATAACAGTGCTCAAATTAGTAACACCTAGAAAGCATGTCTATAGGAGTTGTTAACTAAACCTGAATCGTTAACTCGCTTATATTCCTAAAATCAGTAGCAATAATGTTTAACGCCTGCAGATCTTATGTCCTGTAATTGACAATTCTTTTTCTGCAATCAGTTTACTTCTTTATTTCTGAAACTAATAGATATCATGCCTATAAGTTTTGTTTAACACCTAGGCAAGCCTTAGGGTAAAATTTTATAATTGCATCAGTTTTGATAATTACAACCAGCAGGCAGGCCTAATTTGGACTTCTTATCTGAAAATATGTGATAAACTAGCCACCCTTTCTATGTTTAAGTTTAATTCAGACCAAACCAGTATTTGCAAGTCATGCTAAATAATCTGCTTTTTTGAATGAGGAGGCCGACTTGAGCCTTAACTGCTATTTGTTTCCCTTTTAACTGCTATCTGTTATTGCTTGTCTCCTAGATTTTTATCCTTTTGAAAACTCCGCAAAAGCCCCAACTCCCTCCCCTTTTAGGATTAGTAGTCCCATATGCCTTTGGGACTGATAGGATTGGGACGGGTAATAGCATGCAATAAGTAACGATACCATTGTCACACCTCCTTTTTCCGCCCCCGCTAGGGTACAGGAGAGTTTTTCCAATTAAAGGACAATCAAAACGGGATTTATTTATTTATTTATTTCAGAGTCGCCACTTGGGAGATTTAAGGTGTCCCAAGTCACCAATTTTAATCCCGAATCGAGGAAAAGAATGACTCCATATTACAGTCTGCACCTGTTAACCCGAGAGAAGGTGTTAGGCATTAGTCCCGTGGTTCTAGCACGGTCGCTTAACTGTTATATTCGGTTTGATTATCTGATTTTATACAAATATGAACTTATGTGCAAATTTTATCTTTTTACCGCTTTTATCATTATATTTTTTTTTAAAAAAAAATGTGAACATCGTTTAAAAATATGTCTTTGGATTGCGTCACATAAAATTCACCCGCGATCCGGAACGTATTTTTATTCAATGTTTTGGGATTTGGGTTTGGGTCGCATGAAATGCACACCCGAATTTAAGAAAGTAATCTTATTAAAATGCGCGCCTAAAGCAATTAGCGTGTTATTATTTCTGGGTAAGGCCGTGAAATTTTGCTAAACGGCTCATCCCAAAGTCTAATTAATTTTAATTAAACATTTTATGAGGGCCCCGCAATCTATACATTCTATTAAGCGAGGCTCGTCTCATTTTATTTTTAAAAGGACAGTCCTAAAATACCTACATTTTTCCATTGAAATTTGTCTCTATAAAATAAAAGAAAAAATATCTTAATTTATTTACATGTTTGAGTTGTTATAGATGAATTTTGAATATGATTCATAAAATCTGAAAATGATGCAAACATGACAGTCTGTTGTCACTGCAGGCCCAGGCCCAACGTGTATGACATAAAACTAAACCTGGGTCGTCTTATTCACATGTTATTACCTAGTTACATTATACTAGGCATGCTATCAGTTTGTCAAATTAAAAAAAAAACAAAAAAAAACTTAGCAATCTAATTTTAATCCTAGACCATTTACATGCTGAAATTAACCAATATTATTTAACTAAACAATATTTCTACCAAGTTCCTACTAGATGGCCTATTCGCTTGATTTTTACTTGACGGAGTTACTACACCATTTATTTATTTTTTTTGGCAATATATAGATAGTTCAATCGTTAAGCTATCGTCGGATGTTCCACTATATGTATTAAATAGCTACACGATTCTGATTTTTTGCAAACTAAATAAATTATACATACAAATAAAATTCAGAATATAATTAAAGCTAATTCAGAATTTCAACTCTTCATTTTTCGTATTCATGCTTCATATTCGGATTACAATAACCAGCGTGTCAGATGTGTACCTGATATTGGAAGCAAAAGAAAATGAAGATGAGAATCAGCAGCAGTAATAACAGTACAACACAGCAACAACAGCCCAGCAACAGTAACAACCCAGTAACAGACCGGTGGAGTAGTAATCCCAAAACAAATGCTTCCAACTTTTATGAAACAACAACAATTAATGCTGATTTCAAACAATGAAAGAAAGTAGAAGATTTTTTGTTTTTTTTTTATTTGAAAGTTTGAATATTTTTCGGAATTTTTCTCTCTCTTAAATATTCAGCTCTTTTTTTTTTCTCCCTTTGTGTTTTTCTGTTATGTCTCTTTTTATTATCTTATTTCAGATTCGTTTTTCTCTCTTATTCTCTTCTGTCTCTTTATCTTTTGTATCAAGACCTCTCTATATATAACACATTCTCAAACTCAATTAAAATCAATCACTTTCTCCTACCAAACCCATTATCTTCCCACTCATCCCCATTACATTAAATAAATATATCAACCCCACCCCATTATATTTTGTCCCCCATGCCTAACATAAACAAATACAAGATTCCCCCACACTAAAATTTGTCTTGTCCCCCATTAAATTAAACAATTATATCAAAACCCACCCCATTATTTTTTGTCCCTCATGCTTAACATAAAAAATTACAAAATGTACAATTTCTAAACTACCCCTTTGACCTTACTGAAATTACCAAACTACCCCTGAACGTACTGCAAATTACCAAACTACCCCCATCAGCTATAACAAATCAATTAATCACACTCAACCAAAATATAGCCAATATGACCAATTTCTACACAAATTCACACAACAAATCACATGAACATGATTTCTTCAACATTTCAACAACAAATCACATGAACATGATTTCTTCAACATTTCAACAACAAATCACATGAACACAAATTGAACAACAAAGAACAACTAAAATTTGATTGAACAATATTTTTAGCAACAAACAAACCTATTTTCAGATTCAACAATAGCAACAACAAACAAGTATATTTAGATTTCTAAATTCAATAATATTGAACTTAAAATCAACTCTAACAACATTACAACCAACAATTCCTATATTAAACTTAAACAAGATTATGAGACAAATTCAAGAAATAATCATAAATGATAAACAAGAAATCAAACTATACAAATTTCGGATTCAAGATCAACCAAACAAAGTATGAACATGAATGAATCTATTTTTTAAAACAACAAACATGACGGATTAAATGACTCAAATAACATTAATAATTTCTGGAAAATACATAACAACATGAAACAAATTGAAGAAATAATCAATTAAAACTTCAATTTGAATCTAACAAACATTAAACTAACAATCCCTTTTTTACAAAAATGAATAAAATTAACATGAAATAAACATGAAAAACAACTAATTAATTTCCCATTTGAATCTGAAAATTAAATTAACAAAACATATGAACAAACTAGAAAATTATTTCAACGATGAACAACGAACAAAACAAGAATCAAACATTTATCGATTTTTACTTCGAAAAATATAAAAACGAAATATGGACAAAAAATAAAACTCAAAACCAACTAACCGGAGATGAATCAACGACGAACTCGATTGTAAACAAATCTGTCCGGGCCTCGACTCAACGAAAGACCTTCGAACTTTGACGAAACGAAGAAGATGAAGCAACAGTAGAAACCGCGGGGAGCAGTTGGAGAAGAAAGCAGCAACAGCAGGCTGAGCTTTCATGGTGGAGCTTCGACGATGGTCTGTTTTAAGCAGTCTTTTGAAGCAAACGCAGCTGGTCGACGCAGCTGGCCATGGCGAGGAAGCAGCAGCTCGGAGGAGTTGGTTTTGGACGCGTCGAACGTGGAAGAAGCAGTTGGAACGGAGCAGCAGTAGCGCGATGGAGTTGGCTTCGATGAAGAAGAAACAGCGGCGTCCATGGCGACGTGAAGCTGGTTGACGAAGCAGTGGCGATGCAGCAATAGCAGACGCAGAACCAGCTTGGCCATGGAAGCGAGTGGTCGACGAGGCTGTTGTAGCGTCGTGGAGGAGGGAACGCAGCGAAGGGGGAAGCTGCTTGGTTCGAACGTGGGGTGGGGTTTTCTTGGAAGCTGGCCGGCTGTGTGGGGGGGGGCAGCCATGACTGCTTGAGGTTGGGGGTCGTTTGGGAGAAGACGAGAGAGAGAGGAGGGGGGGATGGGATTAGTTTTTTAGGGTTTTCTTTTTTTGTTTTGTTTTGTTTTGTAAAATGTAAGATAATAGGATGTTGGGTTATGGACTAGGTCGACCCAGTTCGAAATGGACTGGGTCGTTTTGGAAGATTGGGTATTTTTTGGGCTTGTGGCTTGAATTTGAAGAAGAGGCCCAATTCCGACTTTCTTTATTTTTTTGCTCTCTTTTCTTCTTTTATTTTTCTAAAACTAAATTATAAAAATACTTAAACTATTATTAAGAACTAAATTAAGTTATAAAAGCGCAAATTAACTCCCAATAACAATTAACGCACAATTAAGTAATAATTAAGCATAAAATTGTATATTTGGACATTAAATGCTAAAAATGCAAATGATGCCTATTTTTGTAATTTTTATTTTTTGTAAAACAAACTTAGTAACTAACAATTGTATAATTAAATCCTACATGCGAAATGCGACATATTTTTGTATTTTTAATAATTTAACAAATAAACATGCACAGACAAACATACAAATAGTTACACAAAATATCACAAAAATTGCACACCAAGAAAAATTATTTTATTTTTGAATTTTTTGGGAGTAATTCTCATATAGGGCAAAAATCACGTGCTTACAGCTGCCCCTCTTTGCCCGAAGACACGAAGGGTTTTCGTGCAAAGATAAAGCGAGCGATTTTTGCCCATCCGAGTACTCCGTGTGAAGCATTTTTTGAAAAAGATTTGACCGAACCTTTGCTTCAAAGGTTTCCTACATATCCTGGGCTAAACAGGAATCAGGTCAATGTAGTTCGAGAAATTTTGGTAGCTGGGACTACCGTTGGACTGCAATGTTACTGTTGTTGCATGCTATTATTATTGAGCCTTGATTGTTTACTTGTAAAGTCACAATTGTAACATGGTCGTCGGGACCACACTAGTGGATCTTGAGGCATGCCTAACACCTTCCCCTCGATATAATTTCTAGCCCTTACCCGAACTCTGGTTTTCCAACTCAAACTCTTCTAAATAAAAAAGTGTCCTAATGCACTATAATCATTAGGTGGTGACTCTTCAAATTTCGAAACCCAATTCTCGAAAAGGAATAGAGTTGTCCTTCCCAATGTCGTATACCCGATTTCTGACCCCATGATTAGAGAAAAAGGGGGCGTCGACAGCATGACAACTCTGCTGGGGATCTTCTTTAGGCTTTTACCATTGCATGTTGCTTGTGACTTTACTATCTCATTAATTGCTTTATTTACTGTCTTTTATTCTTTCACTACGAAACTGACTTGGCTCTTCATGTCTTTTCCTTCCTTTAGCTGCTTTCCTTTACTACTTTATTTCAATACTGTTCTAATTACTGCAATTATTGTAATTATTTATCTTATGAATGTGAAAATACATGTCAATTTGTTTCATTCTTGTAAACTGCATCTTCGACATCATATTCTACTAGTGCCAAACAAATACCATAGTGACGCTTATAATGAGTGGTTGCGCTCTTCCAATATTATCACCTTTTAAATTCGGCAAAGGCGTATTTGCGGTAAAACCAGTCGATCAGCGGTGCAGTCGACAGTTCCGTGCCTTTCCCTCTTGAGTTGTCTGCTTAAGGGTACCTGTCTAATACCCCAATAGAAACCTTACTCTGTCTAACTGTGCATGCATCATGGTCAAACCTAGTCGAGTCAGTTATGTTGTCCACATAATGACTCATTAAGATAGCCTTGTCCAAAGTCCATCGGGTTTCCCTGAAACCCAAATGGACACCTACATGTTCTGTGCACTTATTTGGAGAACTAAATGCTTTTATGCTAATTATTGGTTTAAATAGTCGAGTCTGGCGGGGTCAGGGTCTAACACTCTGTTTTGCAGAAAATGAGGCATGAAGTCCCTAGATTTGGCATGGTAACCAACATTCATCCAATGCTTCTAAATTGATGGGAAGATCTCCACTCTAGTGATCAGACACTCATCCGCAAATACTTAGGGAATCTACCTTCTCTTCTAGAAATCCAGCCTGACAACAAAATCATAGAGGCTACAACTCTGTTCTGGGATAGTGACAGGTCCGTGTTCAGCTTCGGGGACCTTGAAATGACTCCTTTGCTCGAAGAATTAAGAGGATTAGCTGGTATTCCTTAGGAGACTCCGGGTTTGCTTATGCTAGAGAATCGCAAGGGTAAGGGTTTCCTTAAGATGATGGGACTGAAGAAGAACCCAGACTTGACCTATTTGAAAGACTCCTACATCCCATTCGACTATCTGTACGAGAGGTACGGCCATAGCAAGTCATACCGCACCTACTCAGATGAGTTTGCCCTCACCTCACTGGGGCATATTCACAAAAGGGTCTTCGTATTCATGTTTTGTTTCCTGGGGATGATAGTGTTCCCTATGAATAAGGCTAGGATCCACACCAGTCTGGCCATGGTAACCAAGACTATGATGGAAGGAATTGGCGGACATCCTTTCAGTATAGTTCCCATGATTGTTGCTGAGATATACCGAGCTCTGGACAACTGTCAGCGAAAGGCCAGTCATTTTGAGGGATGCAATTTATTACTTCAGTTCTGGCTCATGGAACACCTCCAGAAAGGAGAATACCGACAGGAGATCTTACGCAGAGACTGGGATGATCACATTGCCTTCCACCAGCCAAGGCGTATGAATTATATGCCTAACATGTTCGCTCAGCCAGAGGACGCTGGAAGATGGGTGGAGCTATTCGAGAATCTAAAAGAAGACCAGGTACAGTGGATGGTCGAATGGTTCCCTACGAAAGAATTCATTGTTCGATCCCGAGATGCACCATTTCTCATACTCATTGGTCTAAGAGGAACTTATCCTTACGTTCCCCTCCGAGCCATGAGGCAGGCAGGAAGAAAGCAAATCATACCAAGGGTCAATAAAATGAGTCACTTTAGGGCTAATTTCCAGGATGATGATAGCCCTCACAAATGCCAAGCTCAACACATGTGGCATTGGAAGCTCGTTTTGGGGAAAAAATCTATTGAGCCAGACAGGTATCACGCTGGTTGCGTGCCGCACTATTCGGGTTGGTTGGAAGATAATCACAATGGTATGGGTCAGCCCGGGTTTATTCATGGACACAGAATCATCGACGAGAAAGCTGAAGCACGGGTTAAGTACAATCAACTGCGCAAGAAGATTCGAGAGTGTGGAAGTGAGCATCGGGAAATACAAGAACCCATCAAAAGTTGATCGAGGAATGGAAGGATATGGCTATCAGCGCCAACAAGCGACTAGGATATTTGGAGTGGGGTCTAGTGGAGCTAGAAGGAAAGTTCCTCAAGAGGATTAAAGATTGTCGAAACGCTGAAGGGAATGCAGGCGGACATTTGGCCCAAGCTTATCTGCTACTAGGACTGTGCGAGCTGGTGAAGCTATTCGAGGGGGATAAAGATGCCGAATCTGGAGAAGGTCCTTCTGGGACCAAGTAGTTAGGAGTCTTTTATTTTTCTTTTAATGATGTAATAAGGCCAATGTCCACTAGTGACATTTTATTTTCTGTTATTTAGCATCGTTTTGGATTCGTCTTATTTTTATCAATAAAATGAGGCATTTAGCATTATAAGTTCTCCAAATTAATTTGTCGCTAGGCCTACCTCGGGCACAACGAGGCACCCAAATTAGGACGCGATTTATATTCTTGCACAATGTGTTTAAATATTGCAACATTTTCTTCTCATAACCCGCACTAACTTGTTACTTTTTTGTTTTTCTTTATTTTTTATTCCCCTCCCCAAAGGTTAGTTTGTGCATTCTGGAACCATCATCATACAGTACGAGATCCAAGGGCCCTCCACCTCCTCCTCCTCCAAGTCCTATCCGGAACAAGAACAAAGGTAGAATGGGAGATTCAAGCGCCAGAAAGGAAATTGAAAGAATTGAGATTCCTCAGGGTACCCCGGCTACTAAGGAAACTGCTGCCCAACTTGAGCAGAAACTGTTGAAGTTCCAAGAAGAACTGGATCAAGTTCAGAACTTGGCAAATTTATCATTCGCTCCTGATGTAAACTTTCCAAATGCTCAAAATCCCGCACCTCCACAGAACACCCCACAACCACAGATGCAACCCGCTCATGCTCAACACTACAACACATGCCACACTCCACTACTCATTCCTGAACCACCGAACACCACAAACGACCACCCCCACAACACTCCCATCTACGTAGATACCATACCCCAATACACTCAACCAATCTCAAGTGAACCTGAGTCTGATAACAAGTACTCTCTTATCAGAAACTTGGCAGCAGAACTCAAGAAGCTGACCAGCCGAGTCCAGGGCATGGAAGGAAACAAAGGCATAGAAGGGCTGAATTATGAGGACCTCTGCATTCAGCCAGACGTTGAACTTCCGGAGGGATACAAACCTCCCAAGTTAGAAATATTCGATGGCACGGAAAATCCCAGAGTCCATTTGAGGACATATTGTGATAAGTTGGTCGGAGTCGGAAGGAATGAGAAAATCCGTATGAAACTCTTCATGAGAAGCCTGAAGGGGGATACTTTATCCTGGTACATCAGTCAGGACCCCGAGAAGTGGACAAGCTGGGTAGGTATGGCATCGAATTTCATGGATAGGTTCCGATTCAATACGAAGAATGCACAGGATGTATTCTACATCCAGAATCTGAAGAAGAAGCCTATCGAGACATTCTGTGAGTATGCTACTCGTTGGAGGTTAGAGGTTTCTAAGGTCGGGCCGACCTTAGAAGAGGAACAAATGAATAGATTCTTCGTTCGGGCTCAGGACCCACAACATTATGAGAGGTTGATGCTGATCAAAGTCTAGAAATTCTTCGATATCATCAAGTTGGGAGAAAGAATTGAGGAAGGCATTAAGAATGGTATGGTTACTAATCTTGAAGCATTGCAGGCCACCAACAAGGCTTTACAGTCTGGTGGCACGTCCAAGAAAAAGGATGTCAATGCCGTGATGGTCGCACAGGGAGCCAAATCACCATTAAAATACCACACTTACCCGTCACCTCCACTTACATATCAGCCTATCCCGAATTACCAAGCACTCGCACCCTCTTACCAAAATCTACCACCCGTTTACCAATCATCTCCACCTCCCGCATATCAACCCACTTCACCCAGATACTCTCAACCTGCACCCGTTTACCAAGTATATAATGCCCAACCCTCTCACTACCAATCACTTCCCACTAGCTAAAATTTCCCTAGACCCAGACCAAATTTTGACCGCAGACCTCCCAGACAATATACAACCATCGCTGAGCCAATTGACCAGCTGTATGAGAAGCTCAGAGCTGCTGGTTACATCTCCCATATCCCTTCCATAACTCCAGAAAATCCTTCCCAGTGGGTCAACCCTAATAAGACCTGTGCGTACCACTCCGGCATGAAAGGTCACACCATTAACGAATGTCGCTCGTTGAAGGACAAGATTCAAACTCTGATCGACAATAAGGTTATCGTAGCAAAGGAGCCTGCTCCTAATGTCTGCAACAACCCTCTGCCTGATCACAGAGGTGGGGACATTTACATGATCGAGATCGAAGATGACTGGGACCCCAAGGGATCGATAGGACTGATTGCTGAGGATGATGAGCCAAAGAAACCGGAAGTCACACTTAACCCGATTGTTGTGCAGAACCAGCCCTCCAGGGGTGATGAAGTAAACATGTCTATACCTCTCGAATTTGAAGCACCTTCTTCTGCGAAGGTGGTCAGGCCAATTGAGGTTGAGTTTGGGGCTCCAAAGGCACCTGTACCCTTTGAAGTTGCTGTGTTACCACCGAGGGCACCCATTCCTGTAGCAATGTCAGACGTAACACTGTTCCACTCAAATGCCATACCATGAGATTACACAGCTGAAGCAAGGAGGAAAGGAAGGACCAAGATGGGAGAAGCAATTGCTGCGCAGGGTATGACCAGAACAGGCAGGGTTTACACTCCAGAGCACCTAGCTAAGTCTAGTAAGCAAGCCTCGGGACGGACTACTGAAACTGGTCCCGATGATCTTTGGAGGAAAATACAAGCTAAGGAGTATTCGGTCATTGAGCAGTTGAACAAAACACCAGGATAGATCTCCATCCTAGCTCTTCTACAAAGCTTTGACGTACACAAAAATGCCTTGATGAAGATATTGAGCGAAGCTTATGTGCCCAGCAACATAACTGGGGGCGAAATGGCAAATATGATAGGACAAATACTGGAAAGCCACAAAATCACCTTCCACAAAGATGAGCTACCGCCGGAAGGGTTGAGTCACAACATGGCCCTACACATCACTGTGCAATGCGAGGATTACTTCGTCACTAGAGTCTCGATTGATGGAGGCTCCAGCCTCAACATCTGTCCGTTGATAACTCTCAGAACATTGGGAAAGAGCCTGTGCGAGATCAAAGATGGGGCCATCAATGTCAAAGCCTTCGATGGGTCCCAAAGGTCTACTATCGGAGAGATCAGCCTATGCTTGCAAATGGGTCCAACCTGGTTCGACGTTGACTTTCAAGTGATAGATGTCCCAGCATCCTACAATTTGTTGTTGGGACAACCATGAATCCATGCCACTGGAGCTGTAACATCGACCCTGCATCAGGAAGTGAAGTTTGAATGGAATCACCAAGAGGTGATTATTCATGGCGATGGTAGCAACCCCATATATAGTCGCCAGACCATCCCGATGATTGGAGGCAAAAGGAGAATAGGCGGAGAAATATACCACTACATTGAAAGAGTCAACGTTGTAGACAAAGATAAATGGTGGGATAACAAGATTGAAAGTATCCTGAATTGGTGTGGATATGAACCTGGAAAGGGACTCGGCAAAAACCTCCAGGGAATCGTCAAACCCATCAAGCTGAAGAAACATGGCACTACATTTGGTTTGGGGTATGAGTAAACTTGGGAGGAGTTCAATCACTGGTCGCCACCATGGCGCAGTCACTACTACCCACTGGAGCATCTGATACCTCACCTGGAGCAGACTTTCCAGCCGGCAGATACTATATATGGGTCGGAGGAAGATGAAGCATTGGCAGCTGTGAAGAATATGTTCTTGGAGGATGATGATATGGACTGCTGTGTTATTTTCGAGGAGAAAGGGGAGGAAGGCCCTTCTATACAAGTTGTGAACTGAGGAGAGCGCCTCAGCAATTGGTCAATCATAACCACCAGGACCCGGAAAGCTTCGGGCATTACTATTACTTGCCTTGATGATGAACCAACGATTGTGACTTGCAACGAGACAACGCAACAAACGGATACGGACTCAGAAGAGGATGATATACCAGAAGAGGTCATTAGAGGAGTTGAGAATTTTGAAAATAGGCCTAAGTCTAACTTGGATGAAACTGAGGTTGTTAATCTGGGAGATGCAGAGAATGTCAAAGAAACGCGCATCAGTGTTCACCTATCACCATCAGAAAAGAAAGAGTACACGGAGTTCCTAAAGGAAAATGAAGACATATTCGCCTGGTCATATGATGATATGACTGGTCTCAGCACATCCATTGTAGCTCATAAACTGCCAACAGATCCAACATCCTCGCCGATGTAGACATTCCCTCCTTAAGGATCATACAAGAAGTAGAGTTGGACAATGCAAAATGGGTAAAAGGTCGCTACGAGCAGTTAGCCCTTATAGATGGGAAAAGGATGAATGCGGTTTGCCACGGTCAGTTGTATCAGAACAGAATGTCCAGAGCCTTCAACAAAAGGGTTAAGCCAAGGAAGTTTACACCAGGGCAGCTGGTGTTGAAGAAAATATTCCCACATCAAGATGAAGCCAAGGGGAAGTTCTCTCCCAATTGGCAGGGTCCGTACATGGTTCACCGGGTTCTAACTGGAGGAGCCCTTATTCTTGCAGAGATGGATGGAGAAGTCTGGCCGAAGCCAATCAATTCAGATGCAGTGAAACGATATTATGTGTAACCACTTATGATTCCCTTAATGATGTATTTTGAACTATGCCTGACCTGATTTCCGTTTAATAGGGGATACGTAGGCAGCCCTATGAGTTCGGTCACAATTTAATAAAAATTCTATTTTTCCCCGCTATTGGAACTGGGCAGAATTTTGAGGAGGACCCTCAAAATTCTGAAGTTAATTTCAGTCCATGCATCGCTAGAAGCGCCAGCCTGGTAAACTGGGGTAGAATTTTGAGAAAGACCCTCAAAATTCCGAAGATGGTTTTTTTAGTCAGTCAGCACAGCCGTCAGAGATGTCCGCTCAGCAAACTGGGGCAGAATTTTGAGGAGGATCCTCAAAATTCAAGAGCGAAAGAGGCACTCGACTTGCAATATCGTCAGGTATATTTATGCACGCATACCTTCCCAAGAATGCAACTTCTCAGAATCATCACTTGCCCGCAATTGATATCCGTACACAATCTCCCCAGCAGTCATATTGTCATAATCAGCTATCAGCAAAGAGATCTTACTACTAATCATCCTTTTACATTCTTGCACTGCATAAGGCTACCTTTCTGCCTTCCAAGGTTATGCTCTACCTCCATCTTCATTTCTCTGCATTGCATAAGGCTACCTTTTTGCCTTCCGAGGTTAAGCTCTACCTCCATTTGCATTTCCTGCATTGCACAAGGCTACCTTTCTGCCTTTCGAGACTAAGCTCTATGTCCATCTGCATTTTGCATAAGGCTACCTTTCTGCCTTCCGAGGTTAAGCTCTACCTCCATCTGCATTTCCTGCATTGCACAAGGCTACCTTTCTGCCTTTTGAGACTAAGCTCTATCTCCATCTGCATTCTACATAAGGCTACCTTTGTGCCTTTCGAGACTAAGCTCTGTCTCCATCTGCATTTTGCATAAGGCTACCTTTCTGCCTTTCAAGGTTAAGCTCTACCTCAATCTGCATTTCTATGCATTGCATAAGGCTACCTTTCTGGCTTCCGAGGTTAAGCTCTACCTCCATTTGCATTTCCTGAATTGCACAAGGCTACCTTTCTACCTTTCGAGACTAAGCTCTGTCTCCATCTGCATTTTGCATAAGGCTACGTTTCTGCCCTCCGAGGTTAAGCTCTACCTCCATCTGCATTTCCTGCATTGCATAAGGCCACCTTTCTGCCTTTCGAGACTAAGCTCCGTCTCCATCTGCATTCTGCATAAGGCTACCTTTCTGCCTTTCGAGACTAAGCTCTATCTCCATCTGCATTTTGCATAAGGCTACTTTTCTGCCTTTCGAGGTTAAGCTCTACCTCCATCATCATCTATATAAGGCTGCCTTTCTGACTTCTGAGACTAAGCTCTGTCTCCATCCTGCATGGCTGAAATATCGCCACTTTATTTTCTTGCATAGCTGAAATATCGCCACTTTATTTTCTTGCATGGCTGAAATATCGCCACTTTTTTTTTCTTGCATGGCTGAAATATTGCCACCTTTTATTTACGTCTTGCATCGGCTGAAAGATCACCACCTGCTGCATTTCATGGGTTGAAAGATCGCCAAATTGTCCAAGGGCGTCATTGTTCGGAGGCACCATTTTCATAGCCCGAGAACGCCATGCCATGGCTTGAGGACCCCATTTTATCTTTTGCACATCATTATTCAAAGGCATCATGGTTCACAGCCACCATTCTCATAGCCCGAGAACATCATTTCATAGCCTGCGAACCCTTTACCATATGCCTCATGGCCCAGGACGTCATAGTTTGAGGATGTCATCCTAACCGTCCGAGGACAGCATTCACGGTCCATTGGGAATTTGCATCACGTTTAGATTTACGCACAATATGCGCTCGTATTGCTTACTTGCAGGTGCATCGACTGGCAATGGCCGTCTCAGCAGGAGCGATCCCGCTCCGATTCCAGCAGTCTATCGATTTTTCAGAAAACCTCTCTCAATCTAAAACATCGCGTCCGTCCGTTTCAAATCTCCATCGGCATATTCCGCCGATGGATCCTAAACTACATATGGCCTGATTCCTATAAGACCAAGGATATGTAGGCAGCTCAAGAGCCAGAGCTCGGTCAGAATTCTTTGCAAATCGTTTCTTTCGGTCAAAATTGGCCATCTTATCTTTACCCGACAACTCTTTCATCCTTCTCGGGTAAAAAGGGACAACTGTTGATACCCAATTTTTCCCTACGTATTTTTATACTCAAAACACTTTCAAAATAGCATGTGTATGCATATATAAGCATGCCCAAGAGTTTTGGTATTTTTCCCTAATTTTTAAAGATTTTTAAAATCAATTTATTGTCTATTTTAGCAGTGCAAAACCCATAATTATTCCCAATATCATCAATTTTGTTGAATAATTTATTTCATTCCTATATTTATACCAAAATATAGTTAAGATAATTTTTGCATTTTTTTACAAATTTATTTGGTATGTTAAAAACTAAATCGCATATAATTGCAATTGTAGCCTACTTTAAGATTAATATCATTTTATAATTGTGAAATTGATTCCAATATTTTTAAATTAATATTTATATATTGTTCATTGGCTCAGTACTTTTAATTTGCTTTCAAGATCATTTTACCATTTTTATAAAAATAAAAAGAGAAAAACTGGCTATTTAAAATCTGGCCCATTTTTATTTCAATCATAGCCAAATTGATCCTCCCTAATTGACCCAATTCTGAAACCCAATTGGACTGGCCCAATTTCGATTTAACCCAACCCCTTTACCCATTTATTCGACCCGCCCGATTTTCTTTTAATCCCAGCCGTTGATCTTTTAGATCAACGGGTCCCCTCATCCCCTTCCTTTGTTAATTCAAACGACCCCTTTACCCTACCTCATTCTCACCAACCGCCACCTCTCCAACCCTCTACTATCTTAAACTCTCTCGAGGGTTCTCAAACCCTAGCCTCCTCCTTCCTTGTTCCACCGTGTTTTCACCGGAATCCATGGCTTCTCAGTCCATGGATAGCCTATATTCACCTCCTCTGGCTCTTGCATACCTGATGCTCGAAGGTTCGAGGCCAGACCTCGAAGGTCTTCACTCAGACCTTCACCGATTCGAAGATTCAGGCCATCTCCGACTTTGCTCCGGTGGCTCTTGGTCTTCTGAGCCTGTTTCTGACCTCATCTGACTTAGATCGGACCTCTTACCAAGCCTTTCCCATTCCAGGGTTCCTCTGAAACCCTAGCTATTCGAGGTTTTCTCTGATTGTTCTTTTAAATCTATGCTATATATGTGCTTTACTGGAGTTTTAAAAAGCTTTCCCCAATTTTTCTTTCAAAAAATTACTTCTTTCCGATCTAGGGTTTCTGAAAAGCTTAAAATGTTTTTCTGACTCTTCCTTTTCTTTTCTTTGTATGTATGTGGCTATACTATGTTCATATGTTTTCTTTTCTACCACGCATGTATTGTCCTTCTACTTTTCTTCTATACATGTTACTCATGTGCTCACATGATTATCCTTGTTATGTTTTCATTACTCTTCTACTATATGTGTTTACTGTTAAGTTCTTCGATTTTTGTTTGCTTTACTGGACTCTTTTCGTGTTCTTGCTAAATGTGTTTCATCTACTGCTTCTTAAGTTTGTATCACTTTTTCTTCTGAACTTGTTTAAGTTCAGAGTTTTTCTCAAAACGTGTTCTCCATGCTTTTGACTGTGTATCATGTCTGTTTGTTTCTCATAAGTCTTTGGAAAAGACTCCTAAGCCTCTATTGAATGGTTTGCCTTCTCATCTCTATTGTCTAACTCAACTCGAAACCCTAAGGTTCGGGGATTTCTTGGCATTTTGATCTTTTGTGTGCGAGTTAGGTTCCACTTCGGGACCCTGGACTCTCAGACTCATTGTGAGTCTGCGAACTAGACTTATACCTCTTCTTGCTTATGATTCTGAACCTTTCTTTGTTAAACTCTCTTCTAAATAATTTGACAAGCCCCTCTGGTATTCACATATTTGTGTGCTTTATATATAAGGACTCTGCCTTCAAAGGTTTTTGATTGATTCTGAAATCCTCTAATGGGGTTTGATTGATTGTTACTGATTTTTCTTTAATTGAACCTCCTTTACCTTTTCCTGACTTGGTTCATTCGAATTGAATTGTAATTTTGATTTCCCTGGCTGTTTGATTGATTCCCTTTCCATATTTTTCCAAGCCGTGTACTATTGAATTCTTTCCTTTAATTACTTCTCTGTATTTACCCATTTTGTGCTACTTTGAAAAGGTTTTAATCAAAACTGCTTTCCTTAATTGGCTTTTATCCATTGAAATCAGAATCCCTTAACTAAAGGGAGATTGATTTCAATGTTATTTCCTTACCTTTTCTCACTTGTTTTCTGCACTATAAAAGGGGCACGACCCTTCTGCACTTTGGGGAGAGCCTTAACTTACAATTCAATACTTTTACAACACACTTCGAATTGCATACTCTTACACACACACTCTCAATTCAGCACTTTACACACATAATCTCACAGCTCTCTTCTAAGATCTTCTGACTATTTGTTGACTTTACAAGACTACTGCTTTTCTTTTCTTGTTTCCCTGAAACTGGTATGTCCTTTATTTAATTTTCTGCCTCACCCTTATGTGCTTCAGACTGTTGTACTCTACTGCCTATGTTCAGTAATTTGTGTTAAATATTTTTCTTCCTTGCTTATATTTCTATCATGAATCCTCTACCCCTATCCCCTTCTATGTGCTGAGTTAAGTTCTTGGCCTGACAGTATCCTAATTACTGTCTAGGCCTTGGCTTGATCCACAATGAATCCTAACTCTCAATGCTTGACTAGCAGGCTGGTCAGGGGTGTGCCAGCATCCCAATTGCTGGGCATGACCACTAGCTTGCCCTGTATCTCTTTGATTCCCTTCCCCCCTTGTGCACTTACACCTATTCCTAGAATATTAAGTTCTGCTCCTCTCTTTTGAGCCTTGCTTTGGGGCCTTGAGTTCCCTCTGAACTTGGACATCTGAGAGCTGGCATTTCCACACTGCACTATAATCTAAATCTGCAATATATTTGGGGTGTAAGCACTGCCTGGAGTTCCTAAAACTCCTTGGATCTCTGAAACACCCCAGATAAGAGAAGGCTTTGGAATCTAATCTTTGGAAGTTGGTTTATTTCATATTTCAGACCTGGGGTCTGAATTAGGCTCTCCTTGGTTGAAATCTTTAATTTCTGATATATTATTTTCTTAATTCATTCTGGTCTGTAATAATCTTGTAATAAACATTTGGGGTCGGCTAGTGGAAAAAGGTAGGGGACTATGCATGCGAGGGGTAGATACCATGTTCATAGGGAATTACTATACTCCTGAAATTCTACACTCATATAGATACTATGTCTATAGGGTTTTCCGCAATTTCATAACAGATGCCATGCCTGTAAGCCGATTCTAAAATCCTGCATCTTCATATAGACACCATGCCTATAGGACTTTCTGTATTCTACATCTGACATTAGGCAAACCTATTATAGGATTTAAATACCTAATCAATTGCATGTAGACAACCTGCCTATAGGATTCCTGCATAAGCAATAACAGTGCTCAAATTAGTAACACCTAGAAAGCATGTCTATAGGAGTTGTTAACTAAACCTGAATCATCAACTCGCTTATAGGCCTAAAATCAGTAGCAATAATGTTTAACGCCTGCAGATCTTATGTCCTTGTAATTGACAATTCTTTTTCTGCAATCAGTTTACTTCTTTATTTCTGAAACTAATAGATATCATGCCTATAGGTTCTGTTTAACGCCTAGGCAAGCCTTAGAGTAAAATTTTATAATTGCATCAGTTTTGATAATTACAATCAGCAGGCAGGCCTAATTCGGACTTCTTATCTGAAAATATGTGATAAATTAGCCACCCTTCCTACATTAAGTTTAATACAGACCAAACCAGTATTTGTAAGTCATCTAAATAATCTGCTACTTTGAATAAGGAGGCCGACTTGAGCCTTAACTGCTATTTGTTTCCCTTTTAACTGCTATCTGTTATTGCTTGTCGCCTAGATTTTTATCCTTTTAAAAACTCCGCAAAAGCCCCAACTCCCTCCCCTTTAGGATTAGTAGTCTCATTTGCCTCTGGGACTGATAGGATTAGGATGGGTAATAGCATGCAATAAGTAACAATACCATTTCGCGCTTTAACACCTTAATGGGGTGGGAAGGGTAGATATGGATATGATGACCGATGCGCTAATATCACGTGCGACCCCTCTTCTGAGGAGTGATTGCTGGGTATTGCATTGAAGTGATCCATATTAATTATAAACTTAGGACCCCCCTCCCTTTATTTGCTTTCATCTCTTCTTGTTAAAACTATTCAAATCTTTTTTTTCATAAATTTCTGCCCTCTCTACTTACCTTCGAAAGTTTTCAACCTGACTGCAATGTTATATGCGAATCCTTATTTGAGTCTTGATTGTTTACTTTTAAAGTCACAATTGCAACATGGCCGGGAACCACACTAGTGGATCTTGAGGGGTGCCTAACACCTTCCTCTCGAGATAATTTCTAGCTCTTACTCGAACTCTGATTTTCCAACTCAAACTCTTCTAAAAAAAGTGTCCTAATGCACTATAATCATTAGGTGGCGACCCTTCAAATTCCGAAACCCAATTCTCGAAAGAGAATAGAGTTGTCCTTCCCAATGTCATATACCCGATTTCTGACCCCACGGTTAGAGAAAAAAGGGGCGTCGACATGTACCTATAGATGCCAGAGGGACATCTTGTCAAGCTCTGTATATGTTTACAAAGTGAGGCTTAGAGATTGGCTAAAACTGGAGGAAAAAGGAGAGAAGAGTCGCATAGGCGCACTTACAAGGTCAAAGTCGTACAGGATGCATGATAGAAGGTAGCAACAGTTACGAGATTGGAAGGATTCCGACCATAAGTCGTGGAGCGAGAAAGAGGCCTAAAGGGGGGGAATGCCCTAGCCTTTAGATTTATTCACAAAACAATTGCCTAGATGACAAGAAGAGTACTAATGTATTCGCAAGAACTATAAGTTATGATAATGATAAGTGCATCAGTCAACATTCGAGGACGAATGTTCCAAAGGGGGGGAATGATGTTATACCCCATGTTTTTGTATGTGAAAGTATGCCATAAGCAAATTGATGAAAGCTCGGAAATGAGATGTTACATCCCGTATTTTCGTATGTTAAAGTTTCGTCGTAAGTTAATTGACGTAAGCTCGGGAATGAGATTATTTTGAGATTATAAGTATTACGCTATTTCAAACAAGTGATAAGTAAATTCATGAAGATGAGAGGGTAAGTGAATCGAAGAAAGTGGGCTTCGTTGAAGTTTGTCAATTTGGGATAAAATACGGTCCGATCTATAATACCCGGTATTTATGGACTAATGTCATACAAGGTACCACATGACCATGATAGTAAGGTGTATAAAGTGTGTTAAAAGAAAGTAGTATTTTAACTAATTTGAGATAATTCTTAATTATGTGGGTAATTGGTTAATTATTAGATTAGTGGGGGATTAATAAGTTGATTAAGGAAAGGGGTGAATTATGGGATAGGCTTGATAAAGACTCAATGTGGCAGCAAGGGAATCATGTAACAATGACTCTTTGGCTAGGTGCTAGGTGTCATATTTAGGGGCTTTGTTGGCTAAATCATCCCCTAAAGTGGGGCACACTCAATAAGATAAAAATCGACCTCCCTAATCTATTAAGGGGAGATGGAGAAAGGCTTCAAAAAGGTAAGTGATGAGATCTTCAACTGTAGTAACGGGTGAGGCTTCAGCAAATTTACACGAAATTATGTAATAGCAGTGTAAGATGTAATTTTAAGAGAACACAATATAATTTTTCTCAAGAAAATCATACGGATTTTCCCTACTTCGATCCGCTGTTATGTGTTTTCAAAAGACATGTGTTAGAGGGATCGTCAAGAGAATCAGTTCGGGCATGTTAATGCTATTCCTTCTTTCCTTTTGGCATGATCCATACGATACAAATGGAACAAGCAAATGCACAACTTTCATAAATGACTCTATTCATAGAAATACAAGAAATGTCTATGTTCTTGATTCCCCATGTGTCCTATTGTTCTATCATCTGTTCATGGGTCTCAGAAAATGCGTAAGTTGATAAAGTTTATTTCATGACATTAATCAAAGGCATAATGGTCTTATGACGTTCTGAGAGATTTTATTGACGTACTTCTCATGCATTGTATTTATTTATACATGTACATTGACCCATGACCATATGACATTATATACGCATATATATATATATATATATATATATATATATATATATATATATATATATATATATATATATATATATGTGTGTGTGTGTGTATACATGGGGTATGGGGAAAGGTTATAATATTATATATGCACCACCACCTGATCAGTTGGTATGTTGATGATTTTGCCCACAGTGGCCGAGATGATATGATGGGATGCCCTCAGAGGCTTGATGATGTTATGAACACATTTACCTATGCATGGTATGACATTTATAAGCATGGCATTATAAATATTAATGATTCACAGAGTTATTCATACTTACATGTTGAGTCTTTTACTCTATGTTTCTCTTATGTCTATTTTTTACTGATTTTCATTCCTTACATACTCGGTACATTATTTGTAATGCTATCCCTTTTGCCTGGGGACGCTGCGCTTCATACCTGCAAGTCCCGATAGACAGGTTGAGAGTCCTCCAAGTAGGCTATCAGCTTAACGGAAGGTGTTGGTGCGCTCCATTTGCTCCGGAGTTGCTTATTTGGTTAGTATAATTTGAACATGTATTGATTGGTATGGCAGAGCCCTGTCCCAACCATTATAGTATTTATCTACTCTTAGAGGCTTGTAGACATATGTCATATATATGAAAGATTATATGGCCTTGCCGGCCTATGTTCTGTGTACAAGTGATCATTTTGGCCTATATGTCATATGTATAAGTTTGTATTACATGTTGGGTCATCCTATGTCGAGTGTTCCCTCGTGTTTTATTCTTATTATCACATGACAGCCTTTCTAGTTCATTTACCTATGATAGAATGATACGAATTATACATTACGTTGGTACTCGGTTGAGTAAGGCACCAAGTGCCCGTCGCGGCCCATTAGTTTGGGTCATGACAAGGGACATCCTCCACTCGGACGATTGTGGACGGTGGAGATTATGTACCAGTTACTGGTGGCGAAGGCAAAGTTGGCGAAGAGGAAGATGAAGCTGATAGCGTTATAGGTTAAGAAGCAGCTGCACCAAAAGCAATGTTAGTTGTTGGTTGCTCATCAATCGAAGATGGAAAAGACTCGGTACCCAGCCTCACGGTAATAGGAACATCGACTGGGACTCGAAAGTGAGAGTTGGCATCTTCCACTATATCATATTTCCTAGAGCGCTTGGATGTCATCCTCGGTTGGTATAACTAGCTCAATGGATTGAGTATTCTGTTGAGTTGATGAAGGTCGCCTTCTTCTATGTAGAAGAGCCCCCTCATCACTGGCTCCTCCATCATCATCGATCACTGTAGTGTCTGCGGTTGGTTCGGGCACGACGTTATTTGCCTTTTTATTTTTCCCCTCGGCCGTGGAGGAACGTCGCCTTTTTTGTTGCTTGTTCTCCGTCCGGGGACTCCGAGAGGAATCTCTTGCACCGAAAGAATGCCCTATGACACCCGTTTGGGTGAAAGCCTCATGTAACAACCTTGATGTATCAGTAGGATCAACTAAAACATCCTCATCTGGGACGGTAATAGAGCCCTACGGAAGACCTGAATTCAACATGAAAGAAAAGTTAACTAGTTTTCCTATACGTAAGATAAAAACAAGATAAGTTCAACCTACAATGATTTTTGGCCTTCCACCCATATTCAAGGGATAGTTCTTTCCATCACCAGGTCTCTTTCGTAGTGACGTCCAAAGTCTTCTGGACCTATTGGTCCAAGCCTTCAACCCTTGGTGGTGTCCACCGAGTTGCTGAAATAATGAAGAAGAAGGATCAGTGATAACATGAGACAATTTTTAACTAGAAGAAAGATAGACGTTAAACTTACGAGTACGGTTCCATGATTCAAGAAAGGATGGAGTTGTGGTCAGGATGATGTCTTTAGTGGAAACTACAACGAACCGTTCCATCCATCCACAGTCGTTGTCATCGTCCATGCTGGTGACTAAAGCATGGTGATCACGTTTACTGAAGTTTATCATTCCCCCATGGAAAATCTTGGGGGAATAAAGGTTCATCAATCGAGCCAGGGATAGCTCTTCCCCCGTCTCCTAGCATAGACGCCGAAGACAGGCGACCGTCCACCACATAGAAGGGCTCACTTGTGCCAATCAGACTTGGTAATGGAAGCAAAACTCCAAAATTACAGAATCAAGTTCCCCACTCAATGAGAACGGGCCCAAAGTGAAGGGGTACATGTAAACGTGAAACCCTTTTTGGAGAAGGTTACGCGCTCCACTAGGTCAGGAGAGATGATGTTCAAATATTGACAACCACAATCTTCCTTCACAACAAGGATGCTGGAAGGACAGATAGAAGAAGGATACGCACCAACAGCCCACATGCGAGGTTTAACAGTAGGGTACTTCTCTTCGAAGTCCTTAGTTGTAATAAGCCTTCTGGGGTTAATGGTGCCCACTGTAGAAGGAGCAGCATCATCAGTATTTTCTTTGTTCTTTGAAGAACTGGAATTTTTGGAAGGAGGCCATAGTTATCAGAAAGAAGTAAGGGTTTTCTCTAAAGAGAAAGATTAAAGGAAGTTGAAAACAAGTGTGAGTTGAGTAAAGAGAGTTTGAGAGAGTTTAGAAAATTATGAAGTGTAAAAGAAGAAGGTTAGAGCGCATAAGTAAAGGAATAGGCAGCTAAAATCGTGGCCATGATTATCTCGAGAAACGGTAAAAGTGTTGCTGAATCATGGGATTACGCGTGTTCGGGGCATTAAATATGGAGAGACGTGCGTCTAATCAAGCGTTAGAAACTTTTTAGAGGGGGTCTGAGAATTTTCCACCAAGAAAGGTATTTGTATCTTCACCAGCTTCCCGGTGACACAAGGATGTGCCACCAGAATGCAGGGGGACCATCTATATAGGGTAAGATATGTTCATATTAAATACTCGCATAATAAAACGACACGTGGAGGCAAAACAGATGGAAAACGAAATAAATGGCAATCAAGTCTGAGGGCAGTAATCTTGTCTGTTCCCGAAGGGATAAAGACAAAATAAATGTCTATCACCCAGTAACATTTAATGAAGAATATTCTATAGCATTAAGTACGTAGCCCGTTACAAAGAATATGTAATTCATAGCCTCCCGGTACACATTCTTCATTGGCCCCCATAATTGTTATTTAAGAGGGGCTTGATCATATGACCTTGTTTCTTAAGAGCAACTACAAATAATGAGTTCAACAATCATTGTGGGAGGAATTTTCAGAGAAGCTTATGATATATACTGTTCTAAGCTCAATAATATTTTATCTTCTTGCTTATTAATATCGTTACTACTGCCTTAGGAAGCTCTGCTCTTGGAACTGGAATTTCTGCTGTCTTATTTCGATTTCAACACTAAGTCTTAGATTCTTGTTTAATTTATTTACCATTTTGGGATCAAATCGATTCACTTGTCTATAAACCACGCACAAACTAACGAACATAATCTATTCTAGTAACAACAACAACCTAGTAAAATTCCACTAATAGGGTTTGGGGAGGGTAGTGTGTACGCAGACCTTACCCCTACCCCGAAGGAGTTGAGAGACTATTTTTGAAAGACCCTCGGCTTAAGAAAACAAAAGGACAAAAGGAGACAATATTAGTATCACCACATAAATCATAGAAAATAGGAGCAACATGAAATCCAGAAGAAAGATGCAAAGCAAAAGCGATAGCTAGTAAATAGGTCCTGCGCTGAAAGGCGAAATAGTGAGACACAACATTGCCACTAGCTATCTTAGACAAAAACGCTACTAGACTAGTCTCACAATGGCACGAAGTAAAGCAAGACTCAACTACCTTATAACCTACAACCCTAATACTGGACCTCCACATCTTCCTATCAAGTATCATGTTCTCGGAAATCTGAAGTCTCGCCATATCCTGCCTGATCACCTCTCCCCAGTACTTTTTAGGCCGCCTTCTACCTCTTCTCGTGCCCTCCACAACCAGCCGCTCACACCTCCTTACCGGAGCATCTGAGCTTCTCTTCTGAACATGCCCAAACTATCTTAGCCTCGTTTCCCGCATCTTGTCATCAATGGGAGCGACGTGCACCATTTTCATCAATGGGAGCGACGTGCACCTTCTCCTGAATATCAACATTCCTAATCTTATCCATTCTAGTGTGCCCGCCCATCCACCTCAGCATTCTTATTTCTGTTACTTTCATCTTTTGGATATGTGAGTTCTTAACAGGCCAACACTCAGTCTCATACATCATAGCCGGTCTAACCGCCGCTTTATAGAACTTACCTTTGAGTATCGGTGACACTCTCTTGTCGCGCAGGACTCCAGATGCTAACCTCCACTTCATCCATCATACTCCAATACGGTGTGTGACATCCTCGTCGATCTCCCCTCCCCTGGATAACCGATTCAAAGTACTTGAAGCTGCCTCTACTTGCGATAACCTGTGAGGCGAAGAAACAAATATAAAAGAACAAAGTGTTTGTTGTGCCTATTATTTAAGTCGTGACGCTCGCACAGATGGTCTTCCCTGCGACCAATTTTAAAATTTTATTGCCAGTTGTTCAGTGTGTTAAATATGTTTGCAATTTTTTTTATCAAATTACTTTTTAAGACGAAATTTAGCCCGGGGACTAAATTTAAGTAGTGACCTAGAAAAGCTCATACGATACAAATATCCTAACGTTTAGCTTCAGTGAAATCTTGGTACATTACATATACCATGTAATTAAATTCGGTCACTATTTTATTTACATTTTGTGAATCACTTCTTTCCGTTCATTTTATGTTAGTTTTTATTAAGTCATTTCTTGACAAATAGAGTAATAAATAGAGGATAATCGTCCAAGCTTTTGTAATTTCATAAGAAATTATATGCATCAAATTTAGTTCCTTTTCAAATACGTTTGCGAGGTTTTGAAATATCACATCCAGAAGTCGGACATGATTTTTAAAAATGCTTCATTATTGGTTTGTTGTTATTGCTTCAGTACCGAAATAACGCTTACATATTGGATACTTATATGTTTCTTTACCTAACTTTTTTTGGTCTTACAAAAGTACTTCTATATTCGGGAAGCATTTGCCTAGTGTAAGGGTTAGTATTAATATTATTTTATCTACATTAATTTGTGAGTTACTCTGTTTGTGAATTATAAATATTACCAAAGATTATGGTGGGATTTATAAGATTACTTTATCTTTTTTGAGTGGAATAAAAAAATCTTGCTAGTTAGCGTTTTTCCTTTTTTAATGATGTGATTTCACATTAGCTTAAACCTACTAGGAGTAAGAAGGAAGGTAATTTTATCTTCTTTAAAGTTACTTAGTAATTAATATTTTTTCCATGGATTCTGATATTGAAGATGTTATTCAAAACATTCCGAGGCTAATAAGCTTAGACAGTTCATGAATTCACTATTCAGGTCAAATCAATAGTGAAAAGGAATACCGTTGTAAAGGGTAAAAAGAGTAGTAGTAGGCAAAGAGGGTCCAGCTGCCATCATGAGACTATTCCGGCATATGGGAAAGAAAACAAAAAAAAGAAGAAGACCCATTTCTCATTTTGACTCCTGTCTTCAATGAATGATTTTAGATTGGTTGTACAAACGGCCAAAACAGAAATTACGAGTAAAAACTTGTAGCAGCAATTTCATAGTCACCAGCTACATCTGGGAATCAGATGCAACCTCAACTTGATTGGTTAACTGAATCTTGATAGTTTTTTATTTTACTTCCCACCTTGGCTCCTTACCAGCTCAGCTCAGAGTTTCAGTCCTTAATTCTCTCAAAATCTGAAAGATAAGGAAAGGATGATGTCTCCACGTGATGTCCATAACCTTTTGGCCTTGCTGGTTACTTGCTATTCGAGGTATGGTCTCTCTGTTCCACCCCTATACTTTCCCCTCCAAGTGGGTTTTCTCATCAATAAAATATTGTTTGGGATATCTCTCTGTTTCTTTTTTTTTAAGACCCACTTTGATTTTAAACTATATTTTAAAGAGAGACGAATCTTTTTTTTTCTTTTTCTTTTTTTGTGTGTGGTTAAATCTTGATATTCTTATTTTCTTGACATAAGAAGCCTTCTAGTGAGTACTACTATCCACTCACGAATTATTATTATATATTATCCGTACTTTCGTGGTCTTAATTGGGGGTATTTTTTAGATTTCAACTGATTATAATTATTGTAGACCTGGAGGACAAATCAAGAATAAGGGTTATGCTAATTTTGGGGTACATCAATTGACACCATCAAACTATGTTTGGAAAGAGAACAACTGGGCAACTCACTGCTTTCTAGTAAAGTCTCTCTCACTTTCCTATTTATAGAAACGCGTATCCTACTATGGCTATTTGTGTAGAGTTGTCTGCATGAACTTTGACAAGTGTGTGTTTTAATGAATCTTTTAAAGGGTTAAGTACTTCTCTTGAGTTGGAAGCTGTGATCGATACCTTGGCTGTTGAGCTTTTGTTGGCCTAAGGAAGGACCAGTTTTGTTATACATTTCTTTGCTTTCAGATTCAGACTTCTATATATCAAGTATTGATCAGCTGAAAGCTAAGTTGTTCTTGCCTCTGAAATCTTGTAAAAGGTGAGGCCTTTCTCTTGTTGTGTTTATCTTGAAAGTTTTCTCTCCGCAAATAATGTGTTGGTTGTAATAGCTTATTGGTTTCTGTTAAAGAGAAAATGACTTGCATCTTTATCTAATTTTGCTACTACTATAGGATAATAAAGAACTCGAATTCCCAATAAGCTGTGCCTACTTTTGTTTATCTAGCTGAAAGAGCTGTTAGCTTAGTGTATTATGCCTATTTCTCTGCATGTTGTGACTTCTTTATTATATTAGTACATAGTTGAAATATCTATTTTGCACATATGCAACCTCCTTCCTGCTTTTTGTTTTGCAGAGTATGTTGATTGTTTGGGGGGTTTTGGGGGGTATATTCTTAAGTGGATGTAGATTCTATGCTGCAAAATGGGGGTGTGATATTCATATTGATAAAATGTGGAGACTCTAGAATGAATCCTTGCCTGCTAAGTTGCTGATACAAAAAGTTAACAACTCTGTTCTATTTTGACAGTGCCTGACCGTGACGGTTCCTAACTTCCTATTATAATTTTGTTTTTGTTGATCATCGGTGGTAATTGCTTTTGATGTTCTATTTCAGATTTGAGTCGAAATGTCATCTTCAAGACCAAGCCAATCTTCCACCACTTCAGCAAGATCAAAGCATAGTGCTAGGATCATTGCACAGACCACTATAGATGCAAAGCTTCATGCAGATTTCGAGGAGTCGGGTGATTCCTTTGACTATTCAAGCTCAGTGAGGGTTACAAGTGTAGCTGGGGATGAGCGAAAGCCCAAGTCGGACAGAGTAACTACCGCTTACCTCAATCAGATCCAGAAGGGTAAGTTTATCCAGCCATTTGGCTGTTTGTTAGCCCTTGATGAGAAAACATTTAAGGTCATAGCATTCAGCGAGAATGCCCCCGAAATGCTGACCATGGTTAGCCATGCTGTTCCAAGTGTGGGTGAGCTTCCAGCTCTTGGCATTGGGACTGATATCAGAACGATCTTCACTGGTCCTAGCGCAGCTGCATTGCAGAAGGCTTTGGGGTTCGGAGAGGTTTCTCTGTTAAATCCGGTCCTCGTTCACTGCAAAACTTCTGGGAAGCCATATTATGCAATTGTTCATAGGGTTACTGGTAGCTTAATCATTGATTTCGAGCCTGTGAAGCCCTATGAAGTACCCATGACTGCTGCAGGGGCCCTGCAGTCGTATAAACTTGCAGCCAAAGCCATTACTCGCTTGCAGGCCTTGCCCAGCGGCAGTATGGAAAGACTTTGTGACACTATGGTTCAGGAGGTTTTCGAACTCACAGGCTATGACAGGGTGATGACGTATAAGTTTCACGATGATGATCATGGAGAGGTGGTGGCCGAGATCACGAAGCCTGGCCTTGATCCTTACCTTGGTTTACACTATCCTGCTACGGATATCCCACAAGCTGCACGCTTTTTGTTCATGAAGAATAAGGTCCGAATGATTTGTGATTGCCGAGCAAAACATGTGAAGGTAGTCCAAGATGAGAAGCTTCCATTTGATTTAACATTGTGCGGCTCTACTCTTAGGGCTCCTCACTACTGCCATCTACAGTATATGGAGAACATGAGTTCAATTGCATCCCTTGTAATGGCAGTTGTGGTCAATGACGGGGACGAAGAGGGAGAAAGCTCTGATTCGACACAATCTCAAAAGAGAAAAAGGCTTTGGGGCCTGGTGGTTTGCCACAACACCACCCCGAGGTTTGTTCCCTTCCCTCTGAGGTATGCATGTGAATTTCTTGCGCAAGTCTTTGCCATACACGTCAACAAGGAACTGGAATTGGAAAGTCAGATTCTTGAGAAAAATATCCTGCGTACTCAGACTCTCTTGTGTGATATGCTGATGCGAGATGCTCCCTTAGGTATAGTGTCACAGAGTCCAAATATTATGGATCTTGTCAAATGTGATGGTGCTGCTTTGCTCTATAAGAATAAGATACATCGACTTGGAATGACCCCAAGCGACTTTCAGCTGCACGATATTGTCTCGTGGCTTTCTGAGTATCATACAGATTCCACAGGTTTGAGTACAGACAGCTTGTATGATGCTGGTTTCCCTGGGGCTCTTGCTCTTGGTGATGTAGTGTGTGGTATGGCAGCTGTTAGAATATCTGATAAGGGCTGGCTGTTCTGGTATAGGTCACACACTGCTGCTGAAGTTAGATGGGGTGGAGCAAAGCATGAACCTGGTGAAAAGGATGATGGCAGGAAAATGCATCCTAGGTCATCATTCAAAGCATTCCTGGAAGTTGTCAAGACTAGAAGTGTACCATGGAAGGACTATGAAATGGACGCAATCCATTCTTTGCAGCTTATACTAAGAAATGCATCCAAGGATGCCGATGCCATGGATTCAAATACCAATATTATCCACACGAAGCTTAACGATCTTAAGATTGATGGGTTGCAGGAGCTAGAAGCAGTGACTGCTGAAATGGTCCGCTTGATTGAAACAGCTTCAGTTCCTATCTTCGCAGTTGATGTTGATGGGCAGCTTAATGGCTGGAACACAAAAATTGCTGAATTAACCGGTCTTCCTGTTGATGAAGCAATTGGGAATCATTTGCTCACACTCGTGGAGGATTCCTCAGTTGATACCGTGAGTAAAATGTTGGAATTAGCATTGCAAGGTAAGTTGCTTTTGCGTACTTCCCTTTCCGTGTTATGTTAATGTTATGACTCTTTTCGTGAAGATAATTTTTCAGCCTTTGTACGCCATTTTATTATATTATTTTTAGTAGTATTGGTTTACATAAGTTTTGTCTATCCATTCAGTTAAATGAATTATGAAATTCCTGTATATTTAGCCGAATATCCTATACCTTTTACCAGGGAAAGAGGAAAGAAATGTAGAGTTTGAAATAAAAACACATGGGCCGTCAGGAGATTCTAGTCCAATCAGCTTAATTGTGAATGCATGTGCAAGCAGGGATGTTGGAGATAGTGTTGTGGGTGTATGTTTTATTGCTCAGGATATAACAGGACAAAAAAATATTATGGACAAGTTCACCCGGATTGAAGGTGACTATAGAGCTATTATCCAAAATCCTCACCCATTGATCCCACCAATATTTGGCACTGATCAATTCGGCTGGTGTTCTGAGTGGAACTCGGCAATGACAAAGTTAACTGGATGGCGGCGTGATGATGTTATTGATAAAATGCTATTAGGGGAGGTTTTTGGGACACAGGCAGCTTGTTGCCGTCTCAAGAATCAAGAAGCTTTTGTAAATTTTGGAGTTGTACTAAACAATGCTATGACTGGTCAAGAGTGTGCGAAGATATCTTTTGGTTTCTTTGCACGTAATGGGAAATACGTAGAGTGCTTACTTTGTGTGAGCAAAAGGTTGGATAGAGAGGGTGCAGTCACGGGACTCTTTTGTTTCCTGCAGCTTGCAAGCCATGAGCTGCAACAAGCTCTTCACATTCAACGATTATCAGAACAAACTGCATTGAAGAGGTTGAAAGTATTAGCTTACATAAGGAGGCAGATTAGAAACCCTCTTTCTGGAATTATATTCTCTCGGAAAATGCTGGAGGGGACTAACTTGGGCGAAGAGCAGAAAAATATACTGCGTACTAGTTCCCAGTGTCAGCGTCAGCTCAACAAAATTCTTGATGATACAGATCTTGATAGCATCATTGATGGGTATGTTATAATCATTTTACTATACTACATGTATTTTAGTTTTTATGTTTATGGCTTTAAAGGATTTAGGATTTGCTGCATTGTTATATCAGTTTATACTATCAACAAATTTGTTCTTTTTTATTCTCTTACCAGTTATTTGGATCTGGAGATGCTCGAGTTCAAGCTGCACGAAGTATTAGTGGCATCTATTAGTCAAATCATGATGAAGAGCAATGGAAAGAATATAATGATTGTGAATGACATGGTTGAAGATCTTCTCAATGAAACTTTATACGGAGATAGTCCGAGGCTTCAACAGGTCTTAGCTAACTTTTTGTTAGTATGCGTGAATTCTACACCAAGTGGTGGTCAGCTTAGTATTTCAGGCACATTAACAAAAGATCGCATAGGAGAATCTGTTCAGCTTGCTCTCTTGGAAGTCAGGTAATTAAATTCATATGATAGAACAATCTAAACTGGCTTTTTCACCTTGACCAGATTTCTACTGTCCAGGTTAGCATCTCCAGCAGTTATTTTTGTTCGATTGTGTGCCTATTCTCTCCAGCCGAGAGGTTGTGAGTTCGAGTCTCCCCAAGAGCAAGGTGGGAAGTTCTTGGAGGGAAGGATGTCGGGGTCTATTTGGAAACAGTCTCTCTACCCTAGGGTAGGGGTAAGGTCTGCATACACACTACCCTCCCCAGACCCCACTAAGTGGGATTATACTGGGTTGTTGTTGTTGTTGTTGTTGTGTGCCTATTCTCTAAAACAAAATCAGGACCAGAAATTTTAGCTTGAACTCAATGTCTGAATGTTTGAAGTCCTATGGTTGCAATAGCATTTGATCTTTAACAGTTGAAGCTGCTAGTCTGCTACTGCTCTCTGTCTTCTCTCCTCCATTGGTTTTGTAAATATTAATTTTTCAGCCAAGACGTGTTCATGTGGTCATTATATAAAAGATAAAATGGATTAATTTAAAAATCACTCATCTGCTTGCAGGATAAGCCACACAGGGGGAGGAGTGCCAGAAGAACTGCTAAGCCAAATGTTCGGTACTGAGGCCGAAGCATCTGAAGAAGGGATCAGCTTACTCATCAGCAGAAAGCTGGTGAAGCTGATGAATGGGGAAGTTCAGTACCTAAGAGAGGCGGGGCGATCAACTTTCATTATATCCGTTGAACTTGCAGTGGCTACCAAGTCAAGCTGCTGATGATTTCAGGAACCTTTCAAACTAGTAGATCTGTATAGTGAAAAAGGATTTCAAGTTATCTGTGTTTGGAGATCTTGCTGTCTTGTGATGTTCCTCCTCTTTGGCACCCTCGGGTTCTTTTTAATAAGTTTCTTGAACTATTGCATCTTCAACATTTCAGCATTTCCAGTTTCATTATAATTCCATGTACAATCAATCACTTTTGGGAGGCAGAATTTCAAGATTTCCTATTTCTAAGATACCATCTTTCCTTTTCATCAAGAAAAGATAAAGGATGATCGAAATGGTAAAGAACAATCTTACGAATGAAGATAATATATCCATACCAGCATTATCTAGGCAAAAAATTTA
This sequence comes from Nicotiana sylvestris, assembly GCF_000393655.2. Taxonomy (NCBI): domain Eukaryota; kingdom Viridiplantae; phylum Streptophyta; class Magnoliopsida; order Solanales; family Solanaceae; genus Nicotiana; species Nicotiana sylvestris. The sequence goes on from NC_091067.1 coordinate 83,534,192, forward strand.
CCCTAGGTCATTGCTGTTCTTTTACATCTTACTCTCTTGAGGTGCGGTACTTCCTCGTGTGGCATGTTTCGTGCATTACTGTTCTTTTTATTGTCAAAGTATTTCTTTCAATTCAAATTGTATTAATCATAGCAATGAAAGAGAGATTGGAAGGTGAGACTATGAGAAATGAAATAGAGATTTAAAAGGATACGATTCCTTAACAGGGTTTGAACGTGCAACTATGAGAACAACTGGGGAATTGTGAATTCTTGAAGGGAGTTGGGAGATAAGTGTAATGATCGGATCAAAACCTCATCTTGGGAGGTGCTTACGCCTTGAAATAATGTTCTCATTCTATCATATAATTAATGGTTAGACCTAGAAAAAGAATCAAAGATTAAGGGTGTATTTGGTACGAAGGAAAATATTTTTCAATTTTTTCATGTTTGGTTAAATGTTGTGAAAAACATTTTTCTCATGAACTCAATTGAAGGAAAATGTTTTCCTTATCAAGAGAAGGGAAAACATTTTCTAAAATTCTTTTTCAACATATTCCACCCTATTCTCCATCCCCACCAACTCCCACCCGAACCGTCACCCCACCCACACTTGAGTGTCTTGCAAAGGCATCTGCTTGTCTATTTTTTTTTTTCCTTTCAGCTACTTATTCTTTTCCCTTAATATTGAAAATTTTGATTTAATTAAAATAACAATCGACACTAGCTGTAAATAAATATTCTTTCGAAGGTTCAAGATATTTAATAATCTAAGAAAGATTCATATCCAACATATATTATCATCCTCTTTTGAGGTCCCATCTTATTGTAATATGGTAGAGTAATTAAAACATATATCATGCATCTAATATAGATGAGAAATGTTTGTTTTCCGACCTTGGACCAATTATGAAGAAGAGAACTAATGTTAACTTGTTGGCCTGATGTGTATACGTGCGGCTTTATATGTAAGATAACATCTCCTAAAAAAGAAATATGAAGCTTGGATCTCATAAATAATGGTCATGTAAATTGCAATCCGTTAGTAAATAATTTTATCAGGTCATTTTGTATGTGAACATTAGTAACAAGATGTTCTACAACTATTCCAATTGACCTCCTGGACCAGTTGCATAATGCTACCATCACACGTCTACAGAGTCACAGAGAGGAGAATGGAGTGGCAGATAGATTAGCGAAGGAAGGTTGTTCGATGAAACCAATTATGTCACCTACTGTTTTTGCATCGCCCCCAGTTTTTGTTAGCACCATCTTACAACATGATCAAACAGGAGGAGTACAATATAGGAAGATCAAGTCAATGCGAGATTAGCTGGAACTACACATGGAAACCACAACAACACTTTTTGCTGCACACAACCATGGACCTGCCACAGCTGCCAATGGACTTGCTACAGTAGGGAATTCTGTATTAACTAGTGATCAGCCTATTGTTTGTACAAACTTACCTCCTAATCCTACTTGTAATAGTCGCCAAACTAGCTCTCCTGATATGATGCATCGCGCTCTTTGTGGAACTTCTTTTAATAGTTAAGGCAATTTTATCTTTTGTACCCAAAAAAAAAAAAATTGTTCCAATTGACACACATGAAAGCACTTCATACCCCAAGTTTTGAAAATTGAAAAATTTGGAATGTGGAGACTTATAGCCTGTTTGGCCAAGCCGGAGAAATCAATTTATTTTGAAAAGTGCTTTTGAAAAAAGTAATTTTTGAGAGAAACAGTTTAATTTGTGTTTGGCTAATCACTCTAAAAAGCACTTTTGAGCAATAATTTGTATTTGACAAGCATTTCAGAAAGTGCTTTTAAGTATCAAATTACGAATAAGGGCATGAATAGATTTACTTAATATTTAATATTATAAGTAAATAAATAATCTCAAAAATTTATTATTATAGGCAATAATTAAATCTTTTCATTTTATTTAAGTAAAATATAAAAATAAAATTAAAAAGTACTTAATTCTTTTAATATACGTTAAATATATTAAAATTCATTCAACAAATATAAAAGCATTCACCCCTAAAATCACTATATATTAGAAAGCTATCCTAAAAATAAGAAGAAATACTTATACATTAATATCCTAAGTATTAGGTTTAATGGTTATTTTGGTATATATTATATTTTGTTAACGGTATTTTAGGTGAGAAAAAAAGAAGTCAAAACTGATTCTACTTCTCCCCAAAAATACTTTTTCCCCAAAAAAGCTTGGTCAAACACCTCAAGTTAGAAAAAAAGAAATGCTTTTGGAAAAAAATACTTTTGGCCTCTTGAGAAGCTTGGCCAAACAGGCTATTAGATACCTCAAGGATCTTTTCATGAGGAAAAATACTCACTCTAGTATTATTTTTTTTACCAAAGTTTTTGTTCCACTATGTTTTTCCTGGTACAGGTTCTTAGTACAATAATTCATCGCGTATTTTGCCAAGAATTATGTAATTTTTTTCTATTCACCATGTTATTTCTTATTGAGTTTTTTCTTAATAAGATGTTGACGAGACATATTATGTCAATTGGAAATTGTATGAATCAAGGTTATTCTTTAAAGTGGATATCCATTATACATGATCGTATTTAATAAATCCATCAGTATACTGTATTGGATGGAGTTCTACTATGTACAAATGACTATTTCCGTAGTCATTACAATGACATTACATACCAAGAAAACAAGAGAATAAATATGGCATAATATATAAACAGACACTCAAACTTAGCTCTGCTAACAAGTATACCCTCCAATTTTGGGTATGCACAAGTAGACACCTCAACTTATCCCAACTTACAAAATGATCATTTAGACACCTCTAAAGTTTATGTGCCACGTCAGTGCCGTGTTAGTATTTGTGTTTACATGTTCAACTTTATACAAGTTGAGGTGCATATTTGTGCACATCCAAAGTTAAGGGCATACTTGCCAGTTGAAACCAAGTTTGAGGGCATGTTTAGATAGTTTTATTCAAAAATTTTATTAAAAAAGAAACTAAATATTTTTCGAAACATGCATTTTTTGAAACTCATAAAATAGGAAAAAACGCAAATCCACTTACGATAAGATATACAAGCTATTAGAAAAAAAATTCTTGGACATTAAACATGTAAGTTATTTGTATTTTTTATATAATTATAATATTTCATTATAGGAAATTTTCATTTTTATTTTGAGGTTTTTATTACATTTTATTTGCCCGTTTAAAATTATATTAAAGTTACTTAGTTTTAGACGAAATTGCATTTGTGTATGGTTTTCATTGTATAAGAGGTTTAATTATTTAAACAAATAAAGATAACATTATTATATCTAAGAGTTTCGAAAGATAAAACTATTTTGTCAAATACGTAAATATTTTAGTCATATTATTAAAATAATTTTGTTTTACTTTCTATTAAGAGTTTCAAAAAATATATTCTAAAAAAGTATTTACTTTTTAATCAAAAGCGTGAATACAATTTTTTATCAAGAAAAATATTATACTTTTTATTATCAATTTTAATTTTGTAATAACTTATATTTTTTGGTATTTAATTAATTTTTAGCAACCTCGCGAAAGCCTTACTGCAAAAATGAGATCCACTATGTACTTTAAATATGTTATTTGCATTATTGCTTTTGCTAACTGTGAGATCCATGTAATAGATCATCATACTCTGTCTTGCAGCTTGAGGAAGATGAAGACTTTGTTGATGTTGTTAATCCCTATACAAAAAAGACTTTACACTGGTAGGATTTCAACTTCACTATGATCAATCTTTAGATTATAACCTATACAATCTAGAAATTAAACTCTTTATCCCTCACTAACTTGTAATACACCTATTACAAGCCACTTTGCAATACACATATTACAAAGACTTCAATTCATGACTAACTCTAGTCACGACACAAACACCAAAAGTTTATGGTTTACAAGGGGTTCCTAAGTAAAACTTCTAGATAAACAAAATAGGAATTACAATGAAGAACAATTACAAAGTTACAACTCAACTAAGGACATACATGAGACTTGTTGTAGGAACTGGTCCGTAGTAGCGTTGTACTTTGTTCTTGATGCACTTGAGAATTGAATGCTTGATTGTCAGATGCTTGAATGCTTGAGTTGAATTCTCTAAGTGTTCAAGTGATGTTTTGTTGTAATGTTTATTGTTAATACAACATGGATGACATCACTTGAATGATGTAATCACTTGGTTGGTCAATGAGAAATGACTATTGTACTGTGATGCACTGTTTGCGTATACTGTGAAGGCAGTCACTTTCCAGCTATAGACAGTTGACTTCGTACTGCTGTCAGTGGAACCCAAGAGGATCGGTCCTTGTGTTGATTCTTTATCTTCTGAAGTCATAGCAACTCACATTAGCCTGAGTCCGTTGATTGAGTTGTGTTGAGTTATGTACCAAGTGTATCAGGTTCCTTATCTGGTTCTTTGATTGTAAGTTTGTTAGATCATCAAAACATAAATCTAATGTACTGTAAATCCATCAATTTTCCCATTTTTGATGATGACAAACTTAGAAATTGACAATCATATTTAGAGCAACAAAAACCAGATAAAGTGCCCGTTTGAATTGACTTAATTTAAGTACTTTTAAGCCAAAATAATTTTTAAGCTATTTTGTAGTATTTGGATAGAGTAAAAAAGTGCTTTTAAGCCCTTGTTTTTAAGTTAAAATGACAAAAACAAGCCAAAAGCCAAAAGCTACAATTCCTAACTTATGGCTTAAAAGCTATTTTGACTTAAAAGCCACTTAAAATAAGCTCATCCAAACGGGCTCAAAGTAACAGGAACTTCACAAGTTCCCCCTCACTTTGTGCTTCCCCCTTAATCAGATCCCCTGCTTTCAAATTTATCATATTTTCCGCTTTTGTCATCATTAAAAGTACACAAGCAAGCAAGCAATCAGCATAAAGAAGTATAGCCTAGCTAACTCATGGCACATGTGTGCACACAACATGATAGAAAAGAGAAGCAGAGAAACATGAGCATTTACATCAAAAGAGGTAAGTCTTCATTAATTATATAAAACATAAGCCTTTGCTATTACAACAAAGGCAGTTTTAGACTGTTAAAAGCGGGAACAGTACAAGTGAATTCCATCCATACCACAAAAAAACAACAAAAACAACTACCACAAAGTCATCAAAATAAAAGAGATAAACTGGAAACTGGTCACTAGTCACTGAGAGATATGCCTAGGGGACACTAGAGAAAGAGGGCTTGGAAGAGGCAGCAAGTGTGTTGAGAACAAGATCTATTTGAGCATTGGCGGACATTTGCTTAGCGAGCGGTTTCTCCCTCAGGTTCTCAACCTGTTGCCTAAGATCAGCATTCTCCTTAGTCAGATGGGAAACCTTTGCATTTTGAGGAGCTGGAGGACCCTGATGCCTCTTGAGCCTGACTGAGTTGAGTCTCTAATATGTCATTCCTTGCTTTCAACTTTTTGATCTCTTCAGTAACACTGCTTTGAGCATTTATAAGCTGGGAAATCGTTGAAGTGCTTCCTACCCCTCCCATTTTGTCGATACACTCGCATTCCTCTAGAGTAGTTTTAGAGATAGCCTGCTTCTTGGTCCCCATCTTAGGCTATCCAAAAGGTACTTTAAAGAATTTAAAGACACGCATGAGGAGAAACCCATAGGGGAGGCCATGATTTCCATCTTTGAATGCTGCCATCTTTTGCATATGCTCAATCATTATGGCTGGCAGATTAACAGTGCTGAACCCATCCAGTGCTTCCATTAGATACAGATCAGACTTGTATGTGATGGACCTCCTCTCAGCCCGAGGAAGCATGACCTTGTTCACTTACTCAAAAAGGTGCTGATAAACAAGAAGCAAAGTTTTCTTATGCACATGTTCCCCCCGATGCATTGCTCACTCCTTAACTATAGCATGCCTAACGTTTGAGCTACACGCATCTCTAACAGAAGACAGACCATCAGCAGGAACCTTAAGTATTTCTCTTAATAGAGCAGAGTCCATAACAATGTCGACACCATTTACCAGTGCACAGATTTGATCAGATTTACTAGTAAAGAGGTCAGCATAGAAACTTTGAACCTATTCCTAATATACCTTGGGCACATCCACCTTGAGTAGGTGTCACCACCATTGAAACTCAACCATATCAAACACTTGATGCATTCCCGCCATCTCAGAAATCTCAGGGTCAAAAGTACGACCCCACTGTCGCACCTCCTTTTTCCGCCCCCGCGGGGGTGAAGGAGTTTTCTCCAATTAAGGGACAGTCGAAACGAGATTTGTTTGTTTATTTCAGAGTCGCCACTTGGGAATTTTAAGGCGTCCCAAGTCACCAATTTTAATCCCTGAATCGAGGAGAATATGACTCTGTTTATTATTCTGCGAACCAGAAATCCTGAGTAAGGAATTCTGTTAATCCGGAAGAAGGTGTTAGGCATTTCCGAATTCCGTGGTTCTAGCACGGTCGCTTAACTGTTTTTATTCTTGGCTTAATTATCTCGATTTTACATTTTTTATTGCATGATTTTGTTATCGCTTCTGTTTAGATTGTTTATAATTAAAGACCCTTCTTCGAATCGAATCACGCATACGTGTATCCGTTTTATATATTATATATTTTTTAACGTGAAAAATCGTGTCACGCGTACGTATACACAATGATATTGATAATATAATAATTATTTTTTCGATTTTTTTTATTATAAAAATAGACTTAAGTTCGAAATTGTGCTTAAAATAAAATTAAGAACGTCTGTCGCTCTTGTATGATTAAATAGTGAACTGCACATCTCGGGTTATATGAAATTAATTTGATATTCTCCGAAGAACCCCCTTTTTTATTAAATGTTTGCTCGAAGTTGCGCGAACGCATAATCCGAATTGCCTTTAGAAATATAATCAGGTCACGCGAACGTATCCCTAATCACACAAGATATTCTTGATGGTAGTATAAATTTTCCACAAATTGTTTATTACATCCATACATTTTTATGTGAAAGTCATGAGAAATCACTATTTGAGATGCCTCTAAATTCCTTGAAAAGAATTCACAATTCATTAAGTGTTGACCGCAAATTATATTTTTTTGCGTGGGAATTATATTCCTCAAAAACCATTCGAGTTTAAAGAGTAAAAAATAAACAACGCGTGATTAATACTACCATATTTATCGTAAATACAATATTTATCTACCCAAAAAGCGAATTGCGTATAAAACTTGGGAAAATAATTGATTTAATAAACGAACTAATATTTTTCGAAGAATTTTCATTGTTATATTTGGAGCAAACGCTATTTACACATTTTTGACTTAAAATGTTACAATTTATAAATCCATCCTTCTTTTACACTACTTGTTTTTAGTCCGAGGTTATAATTATTTAGTTAATTTTGCTTACGAAGAGTGAGTTTGAGATAAATAAACCAATTCTTATTCTCTGCCTATGCGAATATTTGCAAACACTAACTCTATGTTTTGTAAAAAAAATCGTTGACATTATTTCATACATTAAAAGAAATGAGTTGATCGCGTTCCTAAAATAACTAAGCCATTTGTTATTAAGAAAGAGAACTAATCTGCCAATTGATTTAATAAGACGACATCACATATAACGTAAACATACATCATGACCTGTTCGCAATATTCCAACATTGTAATAGTAATGGATTATATTAATTCACCTTTCAACTATAGGTTATACACATAACCGTTATTACGCCATATATGAACAAAGTACGACTGACATCATCTAGTCTTAAACAAAATTGGATATTTGACAAAATAAGCTAGTAATGTAATTTCTGGGTATTTCCGTACTATTCTTTACTTAGCTAACAATATCACAAGATTTAATTAATAGCCAACTTTCTGCCATGTTCCCTATCTCAACAATTCAAACAGTAAATGTCATCACTAGTCCTCAAAACATATATGATTATCGTGGAATTTATTACTCCAGAAGGTTAATTAGTTAACAGTTTATCATGTCAAGTATAATACTATATTAACCAACTAAAACAAAACTGAAACTTAAACTAATAAAATTTAAATGAGTAGAAGACATCCTTATAATTCCAAACTTCATTTACTTGCCATGTTGAAGCTTTTCATGACATGAATTTACAGATATGTACCTGATATTGGAAACAAAAGAAAATGATGATGAGAATCAGCGACAGTAATAACAGTACAACAGCAACAACTGCCCAGCAACAGTAACAACCCAGTAACAGACCGGTGGAGTAGTAATCCCAAAAACAAAAGCTTTAAGCTTTGAATGAAACAACAACCATTAATACTAATTTCAAACAAAGAAAAAAAGCAGAAGATTTTTTAGTTTTTATTTTTATTTTGAAAGCTTAAATATTTTTCGGAATTTTTCTTTCTCTTAAATGTTCAGCCCTTTTTTTTCTCTTCTATTCTCTATCCGTTTTTTCTCTCTATATGTCTGTGTATTTTTTTTCTCGTATCTCTCTTGTGTGTATTCTGATTTCAAGACTTCTTATATATAACTCATCCCATAAATCTTTCAATTAATTAAAATCAATACTTTTTCTCTACCCAACCCATTATCTTCCCACTCATTCCCATTACATTAAATAAACATATCACACCACCCCATTATATTTTGTCCCCCATGCCTAACATAAATAAATACAAGATTCCCCCACTAAATTTTGTCTTGTCCCCCCCTTTATATTAAATAATCATATCACATCCCACCCCATTTCATTTTGTCCCCCATGCTTCATATAAACAATTACAAAATGTACAATTCCTAAACTACCCCTCCGACCCTATTGCAAATTACTATTTTACCCCCGGAAGTACTATAAATTACCAAACTACCCATCAGCTATAACACATCAATTAATCAAACTTAACCAAAATATAGACAATATGATTAATTTCTAACAATGTTCAAACAACAAATTTCATGAACATGATTTCTTCAACATTTCAACAACAAATCACATGAACATGATTTCAACAACATTTCAACAACAAATCACATGAACACAAATTGAACAACAAAGAACAACTAAAATTTGATTGAACAATATTTTAGCAACAAACAATCCTATTTTCGGATTCAACAACAACAACAAACAAGTATATTTAGATTTCTAAATTCAATAATATTGAACTTAAAATCAACTCTAACAACATTACAACAAACAATTCCTATATTAAACTTAAACAAGATTATGAGACAAATTCAAGAAATAATCATAAATGATAAACAAGAAATCAAACTATACACATTTCGGATTCAAGATCAAACAAACATAATATGAACATGAATTAAATCTAAAAATAAAAACGACGGATTCAAATGATTAAAACCAACATACTTCCCTTATTACAACTAAATTCTTTTAGGCAAATGACAAAACAAAACCTAAGAAGAAACAATTATGAATTTAAACTTGAACTTAACAATATTAACAATTTCCGGAAAATACATAAAATACATGAAACAAATTGAAGAAACAATTAATTAAACTTCAATTTGTATCTAACTAATATTAAACTAACAAATATTCACTTAAACAATAATACAAACATGAAAACAACTAATTAAACTTTCCATTTTGAAAGCTGAAAATTAATCAACAAAACATATGAACAAACTAGGAAATTATTTCAACGACGAACAAACAAAACAAGAATCGAATCATTTAAAGATTTTGGATCCGAAAAATATCAAACAAGATATGGACGAAATTTGAAACATAAACTAACTAACCGATTCAAAACAACGACAAAGAAACGAAGAAGACGAAGCTTGCATTGAAGAAAAACTTTGAAGCAGTAGCAGCGGCGTTATCACGACGGAGAAGCTGCCGCAAAACAGCAGCGCCGGGGAGCTGGACGCGGCGAGAAGCAGAAGCAGGCCGGAACGCAGCAGCAATGGCAGAAACGGGCAGCAGCTGCGGCGATCAGAAGGAGTAGAAGAAGCAACCGCGACAGTAGCGGCGTGGCGCAGGCAGGTTGTTTAGTCGCCGCTGGTGCTCGCGATTGTGGTCGGAGCTCGTGACTATGGTCGCGCTGGCTGGGGTTCGATGACGACGATGATGGAGTTGTTTGACTGGAGGGAAAGAGCCATGAACGAGCTTGAGCTTGGGGTCGTTCATGGTTTTTTTTTGAGGTCGTTCATGGCTTGAGGAGGCGGGCTGTGTGAAGTGAACTTGTGTTTCAGCAGAAGAAGGAGGAGGGAAACAGGTGGTCATGGGACTGTTGTGAAGGGGCAGCCATGGATGGAGCTTGCTTGAGGAAGAAGAAGAAGATAGGAGGGGGCGGGGGCGGATGGTTTAGCAATTTTTTAGGGTTTTCTTCATTTTTTCTTTTTGTTTTGTGTTGTTTGTAAGATAATAGGGGTGTTGGGTTATGGACTGGGTCGACCCAGTTCGAAATGGACTGGGTCGTTTGGGAAGATTGGGCCATTTTTTGGGCCTATGGCTTGAAATCAAAGAAGAGGCCCAATTCCGACTTTCTTTATATTTTCGCTCTCTTTTCTTCTTTTATTTCTCTAAAACTAAATTTTAAAAAATATTTAAATTATTATTAAGAACTAAATTAAGTTATAAAGGCGCAAATTAACTCCCAATAACAATTAACGCATAATTAAGTAATAATTAAGCATAAAATTGTATATTTGGACATTAAATGCTAAAAATGCAAACGATGCCTATTTTTGTAATTTTTATTTTTTGTAAAACAAACTTAATTACTAACAATTGTAGAATTAAATCCTACATGCAAAATGCGACATATTTTTGTATTTTTAATAATTTAACAAATAAACATGCACATACAAACATACAAATAGTTACACAAAATATCACAAAATATCACAAAAATTGCACACCAAGGAAAATTATTTTATTTTTGAATTTTTTGGGAGTAATTCTCATATTAGGCAGAAATCACGTGCTTACACCCACAACACTTTCTGATACCTCAACCTTTCTTTACCAGATATACTTCCCTTTCTTGCCTTTTTCACAAAAGCGGTTTCCTTTACATCCTCCAACTTCCTTTTCCCAGACTTCCCACTGCACTTAACTTTCCAACTAGACTTCACTTGCACATCCTCCTCAGACACAGACTCCTCTACCACAGCTTCCTTCAACCTGCCACTATCCTTCACTGATTTGTCGTTGGGTGTTTCAATAGCCTCTTGTGAAGTAATCTCAATAGAGTTCTTATTTTTCTGTGACTTCTTGATAAAGGAACTTGGTTCCTCTTGAGCTTCCCCATCCACTTCTACTATCGGAATGTTCTTGTCACAAACAATCTCTCCATCCTTCACCAGCCTTTTTTCTTCTTCATGCTACTCCTTTTACTCTTCTTCAAGGCAGACTCAAGAGCCTCCTTTTTTTACAACCTTGTAGTAGGTCGCTTAGGAGAGGGCTCAGGAGTGGCTACTGGTCTCCTTCTGACAATGAACACATGCAGAGCAACATTATCCTGATCTTCTTCATCACTGGACCTCATAACAGGAGCCACTACATCCAAAGGCTCAACATCAAAGTGAGGAGAAGGAGCAGAGTCGAAACTGATCTGGGAAGAAGATTCCTGGCTTGTTTCCTCAGGAGAGGCACCAAGTCCTTCAAGAGGGGTCCTAATAGTCTCTTTTGGTGCAGATTGTTCAAAGAGCACCATTGCTCCTTCTTCTACCAACGACTGAGTCTCTTTCCCCTGAGACTCAAGAATAGTAGAGGTTTCCTTATCCACTATTCCTTCAGCAGAGATGGCCAACTTATTCTCTATGGCCTCTCTATCTTGAGAGTCCATGGGTGCAACAATGTTCGAGATAGGAGTACTTGTAAACTGATCAACACCGTCCTTAGAGACATTTTCTGCCTGTGGAGTCTCACTTTTTTCTTTATCTTTGCTCTGTTCTTTGAGAATCTCAGGCGACAGAGAAGAGATACTATCGATTTTAGGGATTTCTGAGTTCTCAGCACTTAGAGGGAGAGTGTGTTCTGAGGGAGTGGTGAGAGAGATGGAGGGTGACGGAGAATCAGGTTTAGGTGCTTTAATTTCAACAGTGGTGAAAGGGGGAATGTTGAGAGGTGGGAAGGATTGTTTGATCTTCAGCCATGGTAGATGATTAATTTGAAAGTTCTGGAGAGGCTGAGAAAGAGAGAGGTGATCGTTCAAGGTTTGAAAAGAGAGGGTTTTAATGAGGAAAAGGCAACTAAGAGGGAGAGAGAAACGGGTTCTGAAACAGCGGTAGATGTGTGGGAAGATGCAACGTTTTATAGGATAAATGAAAGGATTTGAACAAAAAGACGTGACATATAGGGTATGAAAATGTTGATGATATGGCACTCAATTTTTTTTTCTTTTGAGATATGTATGAAAAAATACAAGACTACTAACATATGGTACAAGAACCAGGTTCTTGACCAGTCTTTATAAAATACACAACCTTCTTTTACCGCTCATGCATTGCCTCAGTAGCTTCTATAATCATCATGTGTGTCTACCTGTAACGGTATAAAAGTGAGTTAGACTTGACCGAAAATACTTTAGCTAATTCTACCTGTATATGATTTTCATAGCCATATAGTAGGAATCCGGTTCTCAATTAGGCTTTATTAGCCCCAGTGCCAGCCTGTTTCTCTTAAAGTGTTCTCTGCTCAGAGCTTTGGTGAAGATATCTGCAATTTGGTCTTCTTTGCTGCAAAACTTCATACAAATAAGCCCCTTTTCTACATTGTCTCTGAGAAAATTATTTCTCACATCGATGTGCTTAGTTCTTTTATGTTGGACTGGATTTTTGGCCATGTTGAGTGCACTTGTGTTATTACAGAGAAGAGGCACACAGTCAGTCTACACTCCAAAGTCTTCTAACTGTTGTTTGATCCATAGAAGCTGAGCATAGCAGAAGACTGCAACAACATATTCTGCTTTAGTTGTTGAAAGAGCTATCGAATTTGGCTTTATTGTGCCCCATGAGATAAGGCAGGATCCCAAGAAGTGAGCCATTCTAGATATGATTTTCCTGTCTACAAGATAACCTGCATAATCAGCATCAACATACCTAATAAGATTGAAATTATCACATGAAGGGTAGTACAGAACCAGGTCCTGTGTTCCCTTAAGATATCTCAGGATTTTTTTGGCAGCCTTCAGATGAGATTCTTTGGGGTTTGACTGAAACCTTACACATAGTCTCACACTGAAAACAATATATGGACTGCTTGTAGTAAGATAGAGGAGAGATCCAATGATGCCTCTATACATTGTTTGATTCACCGGAGAGCCAGATTCGTCCATGTCAAGTCTAGTGGCAGTGGCAATGGGAGTGTCAATCACTTTTGATGCTTCCATGTCAAACCCCTTCAGAAGCTCTTTGATATACTTCTACTGACTAATGAATGTTCCCTTTGTGGAATGCTTCACTTGAAGACCCAAGAATAAATTCAACTCACCCATCATGCTCATCTCAAACTCACTTCCCATTAGTTTTGCAAATTCCTCACATAGTGAATCAGCTGTTGCCCCAAAGATGATATCATCAACATTTACCTGAACAATGATCAGGTTCCTTCTTCGTTTCTTTAGAAACAAAGTGTTGTCAATTTTTCCTCTTGTAAAACTATTTTCTAAGAGAAATTTTGACAACCTTTCATACCAAGTTCGAGGAGCCTACTTCAACCCATACAGTGCATTATCCAATTTGAACACACGATCGGGGTGTTCATGACATTCAAAACCTGGAGGTTGCTTTACATACACTTCTTCCTTGAGGAAGCCATTCAGAAATGCACTTTTCACATATATTTGGAATAGAGTGAATTCCATATGTGATGGAAAGGCAATGAGGATTATGATAACTTCTATCCGAGCAACCACAACAAAAGTCTCATCATAATCAATTTCTTCCTCCTGATTGTAGACTTGTACCACTAGCCTTGCCTTGTTCCTTGTAGTGTTTCCATGTTCATCGAGTTTATTCCTGAATACCCAACTGGTTTCTATGATGGTTCAATCTGAGGGTCTAGGTACCAGGTGCCATACTTTGTTCCTTTCGAACTGATGAAACTCATCTTGCATGGTTGTGATCCAGTCTGCATCTTTTAAGACTTCCTTAATATTTTTGGGCTCTATTTGGGAGAGGAATGCTAAGAAGGCAAGTGAATTTCTGGCTTTTGATCTGGTTTGGACTCCTCAATCCATAGGATTAATTATGTTGTCAAGAGCATGGGAGCTTTTGTGTTTCCAATTGGGCATTTGAGCTTCATTTGTAGAGGAACGGATAATCCTGACTAGTTCCCTTGATCATTCTTTCAACTACCTGTGGAGTACTTTAAACTGCATCAACCACTCTTTCTTTAGATTTAGTGGTTGTAATTGTAGTACCTGGTTCCTTTCCGGCTGATGAGGAAGAGACTGCATTGTCTTCATTTGTCTCCTTCACTTGACTTATCATATCTGCCTTTCCATTTTCCATATCAATGACCTCACCTGGAACCAGCAGAGGCTCTCCATCTTGATCATCCTTGTTGCTTTTCTCATAGGAGAGGTAGAACTCGTCAAATATTACATATTCACTCTCCTCAACACATTGAGTCCGCTTGTTGTATACCTTGTAGGCTTTACTTTGAGAAGAATATCCCAAAAAGATTCCTTCATCACTTTTGGCATCAAATTTTCCAAGCTGATCTTTTCCATTGTTGAGAACATAACATTTGCACCCAAATGTTCTTAAGTGAGTCAGCTTGGGCTTCCTTCCATTCAGCAACTCATAGGGAGTTTTGTTCAACAGAGACCTGATCATGCACCTGTTCATCAAGTAGCAGGCAATGTTGATAGCTTCATCCCAGAAGTTCTTAGCAATCCCAATATCGATCAACATTGTTCTTTCCATTTCTTCAAGGGTTCTATTCTTCCTTTCCATAAATCCATTTTGCTGTGGAGTTCTAGGAGTTGAGAAGTTGTGGGTAATGCCACTCTCATTGCAGAATTCATCAAACTTAGCATTGTCAAATTTTGTTCCATGATTTGATCTAATGCATGCTACTTTTGATTCTATCTTCACTTGAATTTTCTTCATGAAGGCTACAAAAACTTCAAAGGTCTCATCTTTTGTTCTATGGAACAGAGTCCAAGTGAATCTAGAATAGTCATCCACTATCACAAAAATATATCTTTTTCCTCCCCTGCTTTGCACTCTCATAGGACCACATAGATCCATATAAAGGAGATCAAGTAGTTTTGAGGTGCTGGCATCCTTCTTCTTTGGCTTGAATGAGGATTTCACATTCTTCCCTCTAGCGCAGGCATCACAAACTTTGTGCTCTTTGAACTTTGACTTGGGCAGACCATGAACTAGATCCTTCTGAACCAGCTTATTAAGTAGAGAGAAGCTTGCATTCCCCAACCTTCTGTGCCACATTTCAGGATCATCATCAACTACTTTCAAGCAGCTCAGATCACAAGTATCACTTCACCAGTTACTAGATTTGTAACTGTGCATATTTTGGACAAAAACTCCACCTTGTTTCCTTTATCACATATCTGAGAGACACTTAAGAGACTGTACTTAAGACCATTGACATAGTACACATTCTCAATTAAGCGAGTGAGTGACTTTTCAATTTTTCCAACACCATGAATGTACCCCTTTTTCCCATTTTCAAAGGATACGCTCCCTCCTTGCAGGGATTTTAGTGAAAGAAAATCATGGTATTCCCAGTCATGTGCTTTGAGCATCCACTGTCCATAAACCATTATTGACTGCTTCCTTTCACTGTTCCCTGCACAAGAAAATCAAGAGTTAGATTTAGAAACCCAAGCAAGTTTGGGTCCCTTATAATAAACACGAGGATGAATAAGTGCTCGTTTAGTCCATGCAGGTAACATGCGCTTTTTATAGGTGGCACCTGGTCCTCTTTCAGCAGTTACTCTTTCAGCAAAAACTTTGTTTTTTCGAAGAGACTGAACCCTGGCTTGGCCATTTTCGTTGAAATGCCTATTGTTCCCACAATAGGTACATAGCCAATTATCAGGCATACACAGTAACGTACTTGCTATGAGGGTTATAAGGAGTTCTCTCCCTTTAAAACCTTATTCCCTGTCTATTTCTACCATTGCTAACGTACATGGAAGTAATAGCATCTGAGGACCATGTCCACTTAAGAGACTTTTCAAGATCACTTTTTACTCTTTCCAATTCTGCTGTTGTTGTCTATTTTTCTCAAGTTCAGCACACAAACTAGTTTTTATAGCATTTAACTTATTTTCAAGTTTAATATGTGCCTCACTAGCCACTTCTTTTC
This sequence comes from Nicotiana sylvestris, assembly GCF_000393655.2. Lineage (NCBI taxonomy): Eukaryota > Viridiplantae > Streptophyta > Magnoliopsida > Solanales > Solanaceae > Nicotiana > Nicotiana sylvestris. Next base: position 83,550,472 of record NC_091067.1, read on the forward strand.
CTTTTTCAGAATTCCCAGACCTATATTCAGTTTTGAGTTCCTCCATTGTTTCCTTTAAGTCTACAATCAGCACTAAGAGGTCATCTCTTTCCTGCTCAATAACAACCATTTTCTCCACTAAGGCATCTTTTTTTACTGAAATTCTCAATGATTTATTTTAGGTCAACTACTACTACCATCAGATCATCTCTTTCGTGTTCTACACTAGTGATTCTCTCAGTTAGGACCTCCTTTTCATTTTTAGATTACCTATGGTTTCCTTCAAATCAACCACACAAACTACCAAGTCATCTCTAGTTTGTTCAGCATCTCCTAACTCCTTAGTTAAGGCATTCTTATCATTTACAAGACTATGGTAAGCATCAATCAACACATTAGCTAATGACATGAGTTTTCTAAGAGAGTAGGACTTCAGATTTCTTTGAAAACCCTGAAAATTTACCTCATCATTGTCATCGTCTTCATCATCATCTGATTGAGCCATCAAAGCAAATATTGAGTCATACTCATTTGTTTCACTTTCAACTGCCATCATTGAGTTGTCACGTACATCACCTTCTTCTTCAGACTCACTGGAAGAATCTGCCCATGTTGTAAGAGCTTGCTTAACAATAATGTCAACGACATTCTTTCTTTTGAAGCATTTATCAGGAACCAAGTTCCTCTTGGATACTTTCTCAGAGTTGTGTTTGAAGTGATCTTGCTTCAGGAGAGAGCAATCTTTGATGAAATGCCCTGGCTTTCCACACTTATGACAGAGGTCATAATTCTTTAGCTTGCTAGAACTTCCTCTCTTTGATATACCTCCATTCTTTCGAACCATTTTCTGAAACCGTCTGGTTAAGTAAGCCATGTCATTATCCTCGCCACTTGAGTCATTTCTTTCTGCCTTGAGTATCAGATTCTTTTCCTTCTTTGGTTCTCTTTTTTCACTATCCTTCTTCTTCTTCTTCTTCTTCTTCTTCATTTCATAGGTTTTTAGATTCCCAACTAGTTCATCTATAGTCAGCGTCTGCAAATCCTTTGCTTCAGTAATGGCATTCACGTTACTTTCCCAGGAACTAGGAAAAACACTGAGAATTTTCCTCACGAGCTTGTTCCTAGGAATGATTTTGCCAAGAGAGTGTAGCTCATTTATAATAGAAGTGAATCAAGTGTGCATGTCTTGAATGGATTTATCGTCCTTCATTCTGAAGAGCTCATATTCAGTGGTGAGCATGTCAATCTTAGATTGCTTTACTTGAGTAGTTCCCTCGTGTGCTGTTTGTAGAGCTTCCCATATCTCTTTGGCAGATTGGCAAGTTGAAATCCTGTTATATTCATCAGGACCTATGTCACATACCAAAATTTTCTTGGCACGAAAGTTTTTCTCCACAGCCTTTCTATCAGCATTGTTGTATTCTTTTCTCGTCTTAGGCACTATCACAGCAGGATCTCTGACCTTCTTTGTAGGACCATAAGGACCATCACATATAACATCCCACAGCTCGGAATCTTCAACCATGATGAAGTCATGCATCCTTGTCTTCCACCACCCATAGTATTGGCCATTGAACTTGGGTGGTTTGCAGGTAGACTGACCCTCTTCGAAGTTTGGTAGAGCAGCCATGAGGATCCTTCCTAGGTGTTAACCTGATAGAAAGAGCCCGCTCTAATACCAATTGATAGAATATATGAGTCCACCAGACTATATAGAGACCAGGTCCTATATAGGTTTCCACAAATAACACTAATGCAACAGTAAGTAAATGTAACATGTAACTTTTACGTGGAAAATCCCTGCTCAAGGGGATAAAAAAACTACGACCTACACTGGTAGGATTTCAACTTCACTATGAGCAATCTTTAGGTTACAACCTACGCAATATAGGAATTAAACTCTTAATCCCTCACTAACTTGTAATATACCTATTACAAGCCACTATGCAATACACATATTACAAAGACATCAACTTATGACTAACTCTAGTCACGATACAAACAAAAAAGGTTTATGGTTTACAAGGGGTTCCTAAGTAAAGCTTCTAGATAAGCAAAGTAGGAATTACAATGAAGAACAATTACAAAGTTACAACTCAACTAAGGGCATACAAGATACTTGTTGTAGGAACTGGTCTGTAGTAGTGTTGTACTTTATTCTTAATGCACTTGAGAATTGAATGCTTGATTTCAGATGCTTGAATGCTTGAGTTGAATTCTCTAACTGTTCAAGTGATGTTTTGTTGTAATGTTTATTGTTAATACAACATGGATGACATCACTTGAATGATGTAATCACTTGGTTGGTCAATGAGAAGTGACTGTTGTACTGTGCTGCACTGTTTGCATGTACAGTGTAGGCAGTCATTTTCCAGCTGTAGATAGTTGACTTTGTACTATTGTCAGGGGAACCCAAGAGGATCAGGTCTTTGTGTTGATTATTTATCTTCTGAAGTCATAACAACTCACATTAGCTTGAGTCCATTGATTGAGTTATGTAGAGTTATGTACCAAGTGTATCAGGTTCCTTATCTGGTTCTTTGACTGTAAGTTTGTTAGATCATCAAAACATAAAGCTAAGTGACTGTAAATGGTGATTCCAACATGAGAAACGTAAAGCATGGAGACATATTGCAGTTGGAGAGCATAGGCTACTTCAGATGTGATGTTCCCTTCCTTATCTGCTTGATTTTCAGATGCTTGAATGCTTGAGTTGAATTCTCTAACTGTTCAAGTGATGGTTTGTTGTAATGTTTATTGTTAATACAACATGGATGACATCACTTGAATGATGTAATCCCTTGGTTGGTCAATGAGAAGTGACTGTTGTACTGTGCTGCACTGTTTGCATGTACAGTGCAGGCAGTCACTTTCCAGCTGTAGATAGTTGAGTTTGTACTATTGTCAGGGGAACCCAAGAGGATCAGGTCTCTGTGTTGATTATTTATCTTCTGAAGTCATAGCAACTCACATTAGCTTGAGTCCATTGATTGAGTTATGTAGAGTTATGTACCAAGTGTATCAGGTTCTTTATCTGGTTCTTTGACTGTAAGTTTGTTAGATCATTAAAACATAAAGCTAAGTGACTGTAAATGGTGATTCCAACATGAGAAACATAAAGCGTGGAGACATATTGAAGATGGAGAGGGTAGGCTACTTCATATGTGATGTTCCCTTCATTAGACCAACAAAATTGATAGTTCTTTTTGCTATCCTAGATGGAAGACAACAAACTGCTAAGATTTGCAACCCTTGATGGGAAAACAAAGTGAAAACTATTCATGGTACTTAAAGTAGTGAAAACCTTCTAGCTAGTTCTGATGGTAACTTTTAATTCTTATTTAGATTGTTATAAATGTATTGCTACTCAACCAGTTAGTAGTCTTAAACTAGTAAGTCTTCTACTAGTAGTTCTTGGTTCCTGTTGCTCTGTTTGTTACTACAGTATTTTGCAGATACGTATATCTCCCCTTTACTATGACATCTTAAGGAAGGGAACCTTTGAGCAGCGATAAAGTTGTCTTCGTGTGACCAATAGGTCACGTTTTCGAGCTGTGGAAGCAACCACTAGTGCTTGCATTAGGGTAGAATGTATACGTCATATCCCTTGGGATGCAGCCTTTTCCTGGACCCTGCATGAATGGGGATGCCTTGTGCACCCAGTTGCCCTTTAGTATGCCATCTTAAATCTGTAGGCTATGTGCAAAATCTTCGCTTAATGCTTGTGCCTCATATGATTATGGCTTTTCAGTTTGGCATGATTGAAAATGATTCTCATTTGGTGATTATACTCGTTAACCATGTCTCGATTGTCAAATTTTTTTTAATTTCCTAGAAAGTCAGTTATGTGATTTTATTCTTTTATTCTTTGAAACCAAAGTCTTTACTTAAAAGGTTACTTAGGCATAGGATTCACAACATGTTATGTGTACTATATAACGGCAAAAAAAACAAAGACAATATTGACGGTGTTCATTTATTTCTTTGAAAGATTTAACTTGATTCTACAGGTTTGGTATGTTGCTTATTAGAGTTTAGGCATTGAGATATCTATGTTGAGTGCTCTGATCATTCATTTTTTTTATATTTCTAGGATTTTGGCATCCCTCTAAGGAGTTGTGATGCATAATTGAAGAACAACAAGAAGAAGAAATGGAATTACAACTACCTTAAGAACTAGAGTAAGATAAAAAGCTTAATTTGATTGATAATGGTGATGCATAATTACAGGGTATATATCTCCCACTCAGCTGCTACAGGACAAAATATCATAACTACCTGTGATGGACTAAAAGGAACTCCAACAGAATAATTCATGGACCTAATTACAAATAAGTAAATTGTATAATTAAACTTATAATGGACTAAAGTGTACTAGCTTATAACTTTAACTAGTTGTGCCTTCTAACTGATTTAACGGTAGAGTTCCTTCCCCAAAGCCTTAGGTACAACCTCCGCAAATGTAGACTCTCTATCTTGTATCAGTCCTTCCCCGTTAAAATCTTCCTTGTCCTCAAGGAAGAAAGGAGGAAATTGAACCTTGAGTGCCTGATAATTTTCCCATGTGGCTTGTTCTGGTGGTAAATCATTCCACTGAATCAACACTTGTGTTACTGCCTTGCTACCCTTTTGAATCATACGTCGGTCTAAAATTTTGTTAGGCTAAGGGCAATATGGACTGGAGAGCTCTAGGATAGGGGATGAGAAATGCTTGATGGCAGCTCATGACATGCTTTGAGTTGGGACACGTGAAGAGTGGGATGGAGCAATAGTTAAGGAGGTAATGAGAGTTTATATGCGATAGGTCCAATTTTTTGTAGAATTTGATAAGGGCCATAGAATTTAGCTGATAGCTTGGAGAAGTGTGTGGTGGACATAGTGACCTGTCTGTAGGGTTAGATCTTTAAGTAGACTCAATCTCCCTCCTTGAAAACTTTGTCAGACCTATGTTTATTGGCCTGTTCTGCCATCCTTTGTTGTGCCTTTTGTAAGTGGTACTTGAGAAGCTGTAGTTTGAACTCTCTTGTAAGCAGATTCCTATCTACTTCCTATATTGCTGAATCACCAGCCATGTAGGGTAAGTGAAGAGTAGGAGGTTCTCCATGCAAAGCCTCATAACGACTCTATTAGAATTGTGAAAGGTAGTGTTGTACCATAGCTCAGCTGCAGCCAGGTATTGGAACCAATCTGACTGTGAGTCAGAGCAAAAACACCTAAGATAAGTTTCTAGGCACCTATTCACTACCTCTGTTTGGCCATCCGTTTGACGGTGATAAGCTGTGGAAGTGTTAAGTGTGACTCCAAACATTGGAAACAACTCCAGCCAAATTTTACTTGTAAAAATTGGGTCCCTATCAGTGATTACATCCTCATGCATACCATGCAACTTATAGATTTGATCAAAGAACACTTGGGCAAGAGAACTGGCTGTGTAAGGGTGGGACATCCCTATGAAATGCGCATACTTGGTTAGCCTGTCCACCACTACCCAAATGACTGATTTCCCCTTTGATTTTGGCAATCCCTCTATAAAGTCCATACTTATATTGCTCCATGCTGAGTCAGGTATCTTATTAGGTTGTAGTAACCCAGGGTAGAGAGAGTTGTCATATTTGTGTGTCTGAAAGATATCACAAGATTTGACATAATTCTGAATGTCCTCTCTCATTTTTTCCCAATAGAACAGAGCTGCCACTCTCCTATATGTAGCTTCCATGCCTGAATGCCCTCCCACAGGTGAATTATGCCATAGTTGTAGAATTTCTCTTATCAATTGATCATCAAGACCAACCACTAGCCTTCCATTCTTTCTTAATTGTCCATGGTTGAAAGAGTATCCCTTGCCTTCATGTTATCCTTTCATTAGAGCTTGGATCAACTCTTTCAATGAAGGATCCTTTTCCCAACTTAACATAATCAAGTTCAGTAGGTCGGTCTTCATTGTTGACAAGGTTAATGTTGTTAACTCCACTAGAGGTAATTTGGATAAAGCAACAACAACCTTATTCTCTTTCCCTTTCTTGTATTCGATTGTAAAATCACACTGCATAAGCCTTGTAATCCATTTCAATTGTGTTCCTATATGCAACTTCTTCTCAAGTAGGAACTTCAAAGGCTTCTGGTCTATCTTCACAATGAAAGTTCTCCCATTCAAGTACTGGGACCATTTAGTCATAGCCATTACAAGTGCTAGAAGCTCCTTATCATATACAGACAGTGTTTGGGGTTGTACTGATAGGCCTTTACAAAGGAAGGCAATTGGTTGCCCCTTTTGCATCAAAATTTCTCATATACCCACATTGCAGGCATCTGTTTCTACCACAAAAGGCAAGGAAAAGTCAGGCAGGATCAACACTGGAGTTGTGGTGAGTGCCAATTTGAGTTTTCCAAAAGCTTCATTGGCTTTTTCAGACCAACTAAAGCCATATTTCTTGATAAGATTAGTCAGGGGTTTGCTAATGACTCCATACCCCTTAATAAACCTCCTATAGTATCCAGTCAAACTAGGAAGCCCCTTAGTAGCTTGACAGAAGAAGGTGTTGACCATAATTGTACTGCTTCTATCTTCTTAAGGTCTGTCTCTACCCCTTTTGCTGAGATGTAATGCCCCAAGTACTCCACTCTATCAGCAGCAAAGACACATTTACTCATCTTCACTAACAGCTGATGTTGCACTAGTAATTCAAAAGCAATCCTTAGGTGGTCCACATGTCCCTGCAAGCTTTTGCTGTAGATTATTATATCGTCAAAGAAAACCAAGATGAATTTCCTAAGATATTTCTAAAATATGTGGTTCATTAGTCCTCGGAAGCTTGAAGGAGCATGGTTAGCCCAAATGGCATCACCAGATATTCATAATGGCCAGAGTGAGTTTTAAAAGCAGTTTTTGGAACACTTGTATGAGTCATCCTTATTTGGTGGTAGCCAGCTCTTAGGTCCAACTTAGAGTAGACTTGTGATCCTCCTAATTCATCCAACAACTCCTCAATAATTGGAATTGGAAACTTGTCCTTCACTATCAACTTGTTCAAGGCTCTGTAATCAACACATAATCTCCACGATCCATCCTTTTTGCCAACTAATACCACTAGAGAAGCATAAGGACTAGATCTATATTGGGTGATACCTTGGCTCAGTAATTCATGCACCATCTTCTCAATTACATCTTTTTGAATTAGGGAGTACCTGTAGGGCCTGGAGTTTACTGGTGTACAACCTTCCAACAGGAGAATATGACGATCAAAGACTCCCCTAGAAGGTGGCAGTTGTTGTGGCTCACCAAAGGCTTCACTATATTCTCCCAGTATTTGTATGACTTCCTCAGGTTCTGTCTTAGAACTAGTGATCAGTTCTGTTGTCCTCCTTTCACTTTTTACCCTTACCATAAAGAATTGTGATCCTTCCACAAACATCTTCTCCAAAAGACTTCGCATCCACAACCTTAAAGGTAGGTTGTATGCCCTTAAGTATTAATAATTTACCCTTATACTCAAATTCTATCAACAACTTTCTAAAATTGAATTTGATGCCTTCCAATGGGTATAACCATTGTATTCCCAGAACCAGATCACTTTTCCCTATAGGGAACACTAAAAAATCATCTTCAAACATTGTCTCTTGCATCAACCATTTGAATCCTTTGCACATTTTATCAGTGGGAATTTCCCTTCCATTAGCCACCTCTACTAGTTGTGGTTTAATCTTTTGGATTGCACAACCCAACTTCCTGGCAGTATCTTCATCTATATGTGTTGATCCACAGTCAATGAAGACTTCTATGGGTCTTTTGTTAGTATAGCCCCTAAGTGTTAGAGTTCTGTATCCCATGGATCCATTTAAAGATTGTATGAAACTAGCATAGTTTTTTATGGTTCTGTCACCACTCCTACTTCCTCTTCCACCAGCTCTTTGAACATCTCTTGTTCTTCTGCACAAGTATGCTCTTCAATCACTTCTAACTCAAGTGAATACAATTGTCTCTTGACCTGGCACTTATGGCCAAACACATATTTCTCATCACAAAAAAAAACATAAACCTTGAGCTCTCTTCTCTTCCATCTCTGCTGGAGTAAGCCTTCTTCTCCTGTTGTTATCCATTTTGGCAGTAATAGGTTTCTTCAAGTTGTTGGTAGTGTTCTTCTATGTTGTGCTAGAATGATGCCCCATTGGCCCTCTATGAGAGAAAGAACCAACAACACTACTCCTTATTGCTTGACTTTGGGCTGCAAAGTTGGTCTCCTGAAGCCTAGCTAGATAATATGCTTGTGGGAGAGTACAAGGATTCCCAAATCTGACAGCATTACTAATCTCAGGTTTGAGGTTGTTTAGGAAAATGCTTATAGCATGCTCTACAGACAGATTGAGCCAGGTCATGACACTAACAAAAGCTCTCTAGTTGTCTTTCACACTACCTGTATCTTTAACATTCATCAACTCAGTCATAGGATCTGAATATTCTGCCTCAAAACTGTCACACAATGCCCGTAAGTACTCTTCCCACGTTGGAAAAGGCATTTGTCCTCTACTCCTCATGTAACCCAAATGCCATTGCAGAGCATCCCCTTCAAAATGCATTGACACCAACTTCATATTTTGTTGGATGATGACATCTTCTTCAGAGAAAAACTGTCCCACCTTGTACAACCATGTTCTCAAATCTTCCCCATTAAACTTAGGGAACTCCACTTTGGTATATTTGGTGAAAGAAATGTTAGGCAAGGGCAGCATAATTCTAGTGTGTGTGGTAAGAAGCATTATTTTATGCATAAGGAATCTGATGGTAAATGGGTGGAGGAATGTGTGTGGGCTAAGTATTATAGGCAAGTGGGAATTGAACATAGGAGTTATAAGGCAATAACATCCCCAAAGGCGTTCCTTGGACAAATGGCTGGTGTGTTGGGTAGTTCATACCTTATTTCGGTAGTGGTGAAAGATTGTGAGACTGTGGCATGGGATACCTCATATAATTGGTTTGAGGGTTTTGGTTGCTTAAGCCTACAGTAGGTAAGTTATAGTTAGGGAAGGTTGGGGGTAAGTTTGCTGAGTTAGGGTTATAGGGGTAGGGTTGTGTGGGTTGTGTGGAGGTGTTAGGAGCCATGGTTACTGGTGTTAACAAATTTTGGGTTGCAAGAATGAGAGATGAGCAAATTTGCACTGGGGAATTAACAGAAGGGTTGCTTGTTTTAAAATTAGGGGCAGCTGGTACCACAAAAGAAGGGATTTGCAATGGAACAATACTCTGAAGGGTAAAATTACCATGTGAGTTCAGCTGAGTGTTGCTTGAGTTATTCAAACTTGATCTCGCATGAAAAGGGGAAATCAGATCTCCAACCCTTAATGGAGTATCCGATGGAGAATACAGCTCTCCTCCGCTGGAGTTGATGTCTTTGTCTCTCTCTGGTCTTTTCCCTGTTGCAACAGCTTCCCTAAGCTCACGCATGGTAGAATCTTGAATCCGAATAGCTTATTCTTGTCGATATTCGGATCGGTCCTGCCTTTGATTTAGATTCACCATATCAGCAGACATTTTGTGAAGGATTGACATCACCCCTAACATCTCAGTCACCATGAATCCTCATAGCAAGATTATGCTATGATACCATTTATGCTTAATTGAAGAAGAAGAAAAAAAATGGAATTACAGCTACGTTAATAACTAGGGTAAGACGAAAAGCTTAATTTGATTGATAATGGTAATGGATAATTATAGGGTATATATCTCCCACTCAGCTACTACAGGACAAAATATCATAACTACCTGTGATGGACTAAAAGGTACTCCAACAGAATAATTCATAGACCTAATTACAAATAAGTAAACTGTATAATAAAACTTATAATGGACTAAAGTGTAATCACTAATAAATTTAACTAGATTGGCCTTCTAACTGATTTAATGGTAGAGTTCCTTCCCCAAAGCCTAAGGTACAACCTCCGCAAGTGTAAACTCTCTATCTCGTATCAAGTCGAAAAAGTGCTTAATTTAGTTGACAATAGTCATTGACTTGAAGATACCTCTTGAATATGGAACTAGCTTGAAATATTTGGGCATAAGTAATGTAAAATTATAGGAAAACTACCATCTATGTCCATTTATAAGTAGTTCATTACAAAAATTGGCCAATTCATAAAATATTACTAATATTAGTCAATTAGTTATTCGTAGCTAAAACATATCAAAATTTTGTTTTCTTTTGAGCGGGTGTTATTAGAATAGACTGGGTACAACTTAAGGAGCTTGAATCTCAGTTTGGGATGATTTGGTGAAGTTTTGAGGTGGTTTGAACTGAAAATTCGAAGTAAAAATTGAACATGAAAAAAAGATATGTGTATCACACTGTGTATCATTTGTATATCACATATGTATCATATTTGTATCACATGTATATCCATGTATACCTGTGTGTGAGATACATGCGTGATACATGTTTGATACATGTGTCATAGAATAATTTTTTGAACTCGATTTAATTATGAATTTTGATACAAAACCAGTCAAAATCACCTCTAATCTTCCTCAAATTGTTTTCAGTGAGTTTCAACTATACCCATTGAAAAAGTTCCTTTTTTGCTTAAATTTTTGGAATATTGTATTTTTTTTTTGTATTTCATCACCTCATTTGCTACCTCATCCATGAAATTTCCTTTCAGTCTTGCATCTAATGTTGCTAATCACGCATAAAAATATCGAAGGTAATTTTTGCATGTGATTCTTTGAGAGAAAGAACCTTATTTATTTGATTTTTTAATTTTATATGTACTTGGCTAGTTTTGGTAAGTCTATGACTAATGGCCAGAGGTTGGTAAGTTGAAACTTATTTGGGAAGTTTCACAAAATTAGTGTAGTTTCAAGTTGTAACCACTTTCACTTATCTAATGGACCTCAGAGTCATCCAACAACACGAACACTGAAAATATCAGTAAATTCCGGGCGATTTGCAGTCGTACCCTATTTTTATGCCATCTTTTAACCTATACCCTATTTTTAAAAACTATTGATTTTGTAACCAACTAACAAAAAATCTGTAATAATATAACCATTATACCCTTTCCAAAACATATAAAAGATGCATCAAGCATACCCAGAATCAAATTCCAGATCTTCTTCGTATCTCCTCCATCAGTCTGTCTCTCCTGAGATCGCCTCTCGCAAACCAGATTTGAACCAGATTCAAATTCCAAATTCAAAATTACAAAATACATTGTAAGTATTCAAATTCATCTTCAGAATTCAAAATAGTTTTTGAATTACATGTTTTCTGATTGATTGATTGAAGTTGTTTGACGAACTTCACTGATATGCTGAATTTGCATTCTAAATCTATTTGACGATGAATTCTAACATTCTAATCCGACAAATATGCTGAAACAAGCTGAAGTTATTTAGTTCATATCTAAAAAATTCAGCAAAACGAGCTGGCAAATAACACAATGAAGAAAAAATTATATTAAAACATTATATGAGTGTTTTAATATTTAAAGCACCTATGCGCAAAAAACTTCGGCATAGGTTCCGAAGTTTTTAGTTAATATTTAAAAACTTCAACAGGAGGAGCTGAATTTTTTCTATTACACTGGGTAAAAAAAATAAAACATCAATTAAAATTTCATATTGCACAAAAAACTTCGACATAGGTGCTGAAGTTTTTTAGTTAATATTTACAAACTTCAGCAGGAGGAGCTGAAGTTTTCCTATTACACTCTGTAAGAAAAAAAGAAAACATCAATTAAAATTTCATATTGCACAAAATATTTCGGCATAGGTGTTGAAGTTTTTTAGTTAATATTTACAAACTTCAACAGGAGGAGCTGAAGTTTTCCTCCTACACTGGGTAAAAAATAAAATATAAATTAAAATTTCACATTGCACAAAAAATATCAGCACAGGTGCTGAAGATCTTTAGTTAATCTGTAAAAATTTCGGCTGATGGAGCTGAAGTTTTCCTCCCGCACTATATATTTTATTATCATTTTTTGGAAAAACTTCATACCAAAAAATGCTTATGTTTTCAGGAATATGTAAAAGATTTTTCATATAATATTTTGTATGCTGAAGTTTTTTTAGTTCGTCTGCTAAAAATGATTAATATTTTATCGTGCAATATGTAATTTTCGGATAAGTTTTTGTTAATTGTTCTGTTATTTATTAAGTTTAAAAAAAATTAGTTCATGCTTGAAGTTTTCATTAAGCACTGTGTATTTTATTATGAGTTTTTTAAAAACTTTCATACCAAAAAATGCTTAATATTCGGATTAGTTTTTGTTAATTCCTGCTGAACTTATATAGTTCATTTCCTTTGCTATTTTTCGACTTTGAATAGAATTACTATTAAAAAAACGCAGAAAAAAACTTAAAACAAAAACTGAATATTTCATTAAACATCAAAAAAGATAAATTAAACTACATAAATAACAAAATAAATATAAATAACAAAAAGAAAAACTAATCGTCCATATCATCGTCGTCGTCGTCGTCACTACCAGATGGACGAGCATCTTCATCAGCAAGATTATCAAATCTTGCATACATCACAAGCGTATCAAGCTTGTTGTTAATTTCTTCCAGCTCCCTGTCGTACTTGTGTATGAGCTCATCCAGTTTCATCTCAAAAGCCTCTATAATGCCTTGCTTGATTTCTTCCGCTATATGCCTGATGACAGCATCCATTTTTTCCTTTTTGTATTTTATTATGTATGCTAAAATATATGTGTTTGAGTGAATAAACTCACAAGGAATAACGTACTTATATAGGGGAAAAAACTTTTGCATGGTATATGAAAAGCAAAGAGGAATTTTAAACGTTATCTAATGAAAAGCGTGCATGAATGTGATAGGAATGTAATTATTACACTAGCACATACCCCCAACGCAATATAATTACTACTTTAATTGTGTAGGTTACTCCTGTATACTATGCAATTAATGCTGAAAGATGTTCAAGTTTGTTGAATTCATTTGCTAAAACTTTAGCCCAATGTGCTGAAGTCTTTAGTTCATTTCTAAAATCTTCAGCACCTAATGAGCTGAAATTGTTTTCCCTGCATTCATGAATCCTTGTCATACAGCTTTTTCAAAAAAACTTCAGCTGATATGCTGAAGTTATTAAGCTTATTTCTAAAAACTTTTGCACTTAATAAGCTGAAGTTTTCTGTGCAGCATTCATTAATTATGTCATACATCTTTTTCTAAAATATTTCAGCAGAAGATGCCTAAGTGATTTAGTTCATTTGTAAAAATTTCAGCACAAACAACCTAAATATTCTTCTGTTCACTTTTCTAATACTTGCCACTAACATGAATCAGCAGGATGAGTTCGATTTGTGTTGTTATAACTTTCAATGGGAGTTGGACTCCTAATTTCAAATACTTGGATCATGATACAAAACTTATTCTACTTAATAAGCACATATCATTCAATACTTTCCTGAAGAAAATTAGCTAAGTTGCAAATATTGATTTAACCAGATATGCACTAAAAGTATGGTTTGATATCAAACTAAATACAAGCAAAGGAATGCTTGTAACTTCAGATGAAGAACTCAGTACCTACATTTGCTTACAACTGATTCAGCCTACAAGAATTACCATTTCATCATCGAAAAAATACATCGTTCAGATTTGCAGCATTCAAATAATCACTTGCATATGCGATAGATTCAGAACCTTTTGCTGATTATCAACATGAAGTAGGACAACCAATAATGGAAGTAGACAACGAGCAACAATCTTCTAACATTACAGCTGCTTCAGAATATATAATGCTGCAACAATTACCTCCTCCTCCAATAAATTCATACCAGTTTGTCGATGACTAAGAAGAAGAAGGACAACTAATAATGTAAATTGACAACCAACACACAATCGAACAAAGCGTTTTGTTACCTTCTGTAATGATAAGCAACAACGAAAATGAAGTAAACATGGAGCTTATACCGATTACATCAGATAGAATTGAAGAAATTGCTGAAAGTTCTTATGCTTCTCAGAAATCAAGAAAAAGAGTGAGGAGAAAGCTAAAAGAATCTCCACCATGTAAAATACTTAGGCACGATGCGTTTCCTGAGGAAGTAAGAGTTGGATCTATTTTTGAGAACAAACAAAACATGACTAAATTTTCTGCAGCTTGGAGATAAACCAGAAAGTTGAATTCACTGTTGTTAGACATGTTCAAAGAGATACGAGCTGAAATATATCGTGGACAAATGTGGTTGGAATGTACGTGCTACCAGAATAAAAAATTCCACATTATTCAGTGTGATAAAATATCTTAACAACCATGAATGCTTGGTTGATACAAGAAAATCATATCAGAAGCATGCTACATCAAATTTTATAAGTGAACAAATTATAGAACATGTTCGAGACAAAAAGATAAAGGTTACACCAGCCTTTCTAGAAAATGAAATGAAAAAGAAATTTGGAATTGACATTGGTTATCACAAGGCATGACGTGCTATTCAAAAAGTTGTTGCTTGCATAAGGGAAACACCTGAAGAGAACTACCAGATTCTTCCTTCATACCTACACATGATGGTGGGCAAAAACCCAGGAACGTACATAAGCATAAAAAGAGATGCGCAGAATAGGTAAGCAAAACAATACTAACCATCAGCCTGAAGGTTCAAATGTTCCTATTTGAAAAACTTCACATCTTATGATTTGTTTTTTTGTGTGTTTCATTGTACAGATTTGCTTACATGTTCTTTGCTCATACGGCATCAATAGCTGGTTGGTCCTACTGTAGACCCGTTATTACAGTAGATGCAACGTTTTTAAAGTAAAAATATTGTGGTGTTCTATTTGTTGTTGTATCAAAGGATGCAAACAATCAAAACTTTCCTCTATGTTTTGGTGTAGCAGATTCAGAAACAATGAGGCATACATTTGGTTCTTGGGGGAAATGAGAAAAGCAATTCAAGTCCGTCGTGAACTGGTTTTCTTGTCAGATAGAAACAAATCGATCACAAATGGGATTAGAAAAGTTTTTCCTGAAGTCACCATGGTATCTACCTCTATCACTTTGAGAAAAATTTAAAGCAAAGACATGCAAAAGCCACGGTAATAAATCTTTTTCAAAGTGCTGCAAGGTCATACAAACGTGAAGATTTTAATCAGTTAATGTCCCAACTCAAAAGTATTGACAAGAAAACATACAATTACATAATGGAAGAGCCTCCCGAGAGATGGGCTCGATCGTGGTTCCCATGGCGACGTAGTGATATGCTAACAACAAATATGGTAGAATCAAATACTTTCGTTTTACTAAAAGGGAGAGAAATGGCTATTTTAAGAATGTTAGATTTCATCCAAGAAAAGTTGGGAGAGTGGTTTTACGAACGGAGAAAAAAGGCAAATAAAACTTTTCACAGAGTATCAATATGGGCAGAAGAAGAGATGACTAAGAAGATGGACTTGCCTTGCAAAATATTTGTGAGTATATTTATTAACTTCAGCTTTTTATATCTGTTGCAGTGATTTACTGCTTACATTTAAAAAATTTCATACTTTTTCTTTTTGAAGCAAAAATATACTAATATAGTTTGTCTTAATTTTTTATTCCTTGTTAGGTGGTCAACCTTGACTCAATGTTGTTTAGAATAAATAGTGAAGGAATCGAATTCATTGTGAACTTAAAGAAGAGAACTTGTGACTGCCTGAAATTCCAACTTGATGAATTGCCCTGTCCACATGCAATTGCTGCTATAAATAAGAGATATTTGTAGAAATCTGATTACTGCTCAAATTGGTATTCAAGGGAAACATGGTTGAAAACATATGAAGGATATGTGAATACCGTGGGAGATCAAAAATCATGGGATATACCACAAAATGTACAATCTGAGATCACAAAACCTCCTGATGTAGAGATTTTACAAGGAAGAAGACATAAGAAGAGGCATATACCTGCGACTGAATCAGTACCATTCAAGTCTACCAAATGCAGTCGATGTAAACAAGCTGAGCATAATAGAACAACTTGCTTGTCTTCCCCAGCACCTCATCCATATTCCAAGAAACACACTGAAAAATAATCCAACCTTCAATAATCCTTGGTGTGAATTTAGAATTTCTTTATTGTATGGCATAATTGAAATGTGATTTTTTTCATAGGAATAAAAAAAATAAGCTCTTGGACTATTTTATATACTACTAAAGTACAAATCACTCATTTTTGTTGCGCAGGCTTATAGGTTTGGTTGCATTTTAAAAAAGTAAGCAATGACTTCTGTGACAAAAAACATTAGCTTACAGTATATGAAATACATATCCTTAAACAAACAAACACACACACACACACATATACACACACTCGCACACACACACATACGTGTACAACACACAAAAAGAAATGCATGTACAAACAAAAGCTGCAGCATCTCTAAGCTAAAGTTATAGAAAAAGAACTTAATAAAAACTAAGAACCATACTTCAACTAAGAAATATAAATCAAATACCAACAAATAACAAGGACAATGCAATAGAAAGCTAAGAACAAAGAGGATGACAATTACATTGATATAAAAAGAGATGAGAACAACAAACAAAGTACAAACAAAACTTCAGCTCTCTGGGCTGAAGTTATACAAAATGAACCTAAAAACTTCAGCTATATAGGCTGAAGTAAACAAAAAAGCATCGCATTAAAACATAAAAAAAGGATTACAAACATTAACAATCATCACCATCATCATCATCATCATCACAGTACTCATCAATTTCTCTATATATCTCATCATCATCAGTATCAGAGATAACTATAGGGTAGTCGGGCAAAAGACAACTGAATCCAGGAAGATCAATCTTCAACTTGTTGAATTCATCATGCAGCTGACTTTGTTCGACGATTACTCTGTCCATAAGAGTAAGAAGAGCCTTCAGGTTGTTTTGCATCTTGGAATAGTCGTTCCAGCTGGAAAACTGAAAACTATCAAACTGCTGCACAACCTTGTCGAACGAGGTTGAATAACCTCCACAACTACGTTCCAGGTTAAGCCTGTTCTGGAATGATTCATTTGCAAAGAGCTTTGGTCTGATTCTCTCCCAATCAACCTTTATTTGATCCCACAAAAGCATAAGATTAGCTATCACTTTGTTATTGTACCACTCACACTTCAAACTCTCCCACTTCTGCATAATTTCATCCATATTAGGCTTCCTACTTCCGCTTGCACCAGATATTTTTTATTTAACAAAAGCTGAAAGACTAAGGATGAATATAAATTTAAAGAAATATGATGGAAGTCTATGAATGACTATTAAATTTTCAAGTGAAGAGATTGTTAATATAGACAAAGAGTTCACCTAATCAATTTAATATCTATAAATGTAAAAGTAACTTTTCAGCTGTTTTTACTGCTTTACGTTCAGAGAAATTGAATGAAACAAGATAAGTAGGTGGTAAAAACAAGTATGTGGTAAATGCAAAAAGAAATGTAACTTCAGCCCTAATAAAGCCCATAGTTTTTCTATAGTAAAAAAATAACTTCAGCCTGAAAAATATCTTTTCGGATCATTTACTATATAGTCAAACAAATGTAAATGAAAGATGAAATAGGTGACGAAAGACAAAAAGTAGATAGTAAATGCAAAAAAGATAAGTATCAACTTAAAAAAATACCAAAACATGTCGAAGTTATTGTCATAAGCTTTTTCAAAATCTTCAGCCCAATGTGCTGAAGTTATTTAGTTCATTTCTAAAACCTTCAGCACATCATAAGTTGAAGCTTTTCATCGTGGATTCAATAGTTTTGTCGTAAAGCTTTTTCAATAACTTCAACCCAATATGCTGAAGTTATTTAGTGCATTTATAAAAACTTCAGCACCTGATAAGCTGAAGTTATTGTCCTGGACTCGATAATTTTTGTCGTAAAGCTTTTCCAAATAACTTACGCAAAAACTCATTTAGTGTATTTAGTGATGAGCTGAAGTTTTTGTCGTATATTTGACACTTTTGTTATGACTTTTAACCAAAACTTCAGCTTAAAAAGCAAAAGTTATTTACTTCATGCTCAAGTTTAGCATGCTGAATTTCAACAAAAATATACTTGAAATTCATAGAAAAGCACACAAACATATTTGAATCAATCCAAGTCACATAATTCACACAAAATAATGTATATTCACAAAATTCAATTTTGTTTTCACTTACATCCTTGGAAAAAAAGAAAAAATTAGTTTTTTGTTTACAAGTTATTCTCTATTCAAAAAATTCACAGAGTGTCTTCATATTCTCCATAGTCATGTCCTAGTTGCTCTTCTTGGTTTTGTTAACTACATTCCATGAACCTTCACTATGTCTTCAACTGATTTACAGAAGCGGCAATACGAGCACCTGACACAGGTTGACGAAGTTTAGTACTATGATTTTTTAGCAACTACCGTCTTCTTTCATAAGAAAAAAATAAGAAAATATTAGCCAAAGACATGCTTACTGGTGTGCATATGGGAATTCATGGGAAGCAAAGATAGTGAAGGAGAAGTCCAAAATACTTCATATGTGACGGAGAGTGGCCACATCAAAAACTCGAGCCCCAGGAAATTTGCTCTTTTTCCTAAAAGTTAAATTTATCAACTGGTAAAAAGAGCAAATTGTCCTGGAGCTCGAGTTTTTGATCTGGCCACTCTCCTTCACATATGAAGTATTTCGACTTCTCCTTCACTATCTTTGCTCCCCACGAACTCCCTGCTACACCCAATGAGCATGTCTTAGCCAACATTTTCTTGTTTTTCTTTGAATACAAATTTAAAGAAATATGATGGAAGTCTATGGATGACTATGAAATTTTCAAGTGATAAGATTATTAATATAGCCAAAGAGTGCACCTAATCAATTTAATATCTATAAATGCTGAAGAGATTATTAACTGTTTTTTTTCCACAGAAATTGAATGTAACAAGATAAGTAGTTGGCAAACAAATAAGTGCTAAATGCTAGTAGTTGATAAATGCAATAAAAAAATAGTAAAAAATAAGACCACAAAAAGTAGGTGATATAGGTGATAAATGACAAAAAGTAGCTAGAAAATGCAAAAAAAGGTAAGTATAAAGTTAAAAAATACCAAAACATGCTAAAGTTTTTGTCGTAAAGCTTTTTCAAAAAACTTCGGCCCAATGTCCTAAAGTTTTTGTCGTATATTTGACACTTTTGTTATGACTTTTAACCAAAACTTCAGCTTAAAAAGCAAAAGTTATTTACTTCATGCTCAAGTTTAGCATGCTGAATTTCAACAAAAATATACTTGAAATTCATAGAAAAGCACACAAACATATTTGAATCAATCCAAGTCACATAATTCACACAAAATAATGTATATTCACAAAATTCAATTTTGTTTTCACTTACATCCTTGGAAAAAAAGAAAAAATTAGTTTTTTGTTTACAAGTTATTCTCTATTCAAAAAATTCACAGAGTGTCTTCATATTCTCCATATTCATGTCCTAGTTGCTCTTCTTGGTTTTGTTAACTACATTCCATGAACCTTCACTATGTCTTCAACTGATTTACAGAAGCGGCAATACGAGCACCTGACACAGGTTGACGAAGTTTAGTACTATGATTTTTTAGCAACTACCGTCTTCTTTCATAAGAAAAAAACAAGAAAATATTAGCCAAAGACATGCTTACTGGTGTGCATATGGGAATTCATGGGAAGCAAAGATAGTGAAGGAGAAGTCCAAAATACTTCATATGTGACGGAGAGTGGCCACATCAAAAACTCGAGCCCCAGGAAATTTGCTCTTTTTCCTAAAAGTTAAATTTATCAACTGGTAAAAAGAGCAAATTGTCCTGGAGCTCGAGTTTTTGATCTGGCCACTCTCCTTCACATATGAAGTATTTCGACTTCTCCTTCACTATCTTTTCTCCCCACGAACTCCCTGCTACACCCAATGAGCATGTCTTAGCCAACATTTTCTTGTTTTTCTTTGAATACAAATTTAAAGAAATATGATGGAAGTCTATGGATGACTATGAAATTTTCAAGTGATAAGATTGTTAATATAGCCAAAGAGTGCACCTAATCAATTTAATATCTATAAATGCTGAAGAGATTATTAACTGTTTTTTTTCCACAGAAATTGAATGTAACAAGATAAGTAGTTGGCAAACAAATAAGTGCTAAATGCTAGTAGTTGATAAATGCAATAAAAAAATAGTAAAAAATAAGACCACAAAAAGTAGATGATATAGGTGATAAATGACAAAAAGTAGCTAGAAAATGCAAAAAAAGGTAAGTATAAAGTTAAAAAATGCCAAAACATGCTAAAGTTTTTGTCGTAAAGCTTTTTCAAAAAACTTCGGCCCAATGTCCTGAAGTTTTTTAGTATATTTCTAAGGACTTCAACACATGATAATCTGAAGTTTTTGTGTTGGATTCAATAGTTTTTGTCGTAAAGCTTTTTCAAAAAACTTCGACCCAATGTGCTGAAGTTTTTTAGTATATTTCTAAAGACTTCAGCACCCAATAAGCTGAAGTTTTTGTGTTGGATTCAATAATTTTTGTCATAAAGCTTTTTCAAAAAACTTCGGCCCAATATCCTGAAGTTTTTTAGTATATTTCTAAAGACTTCAGCACCTGATAAGCTAAAGTTTTTGTGTTGGATTCAATAGTTTTTGTCGTAAATCTTTTTCAAAAAACTTCGGCCCAATGTGCTGAAGTTTTTTAGTATATTTCTAAAGACGTCAGCACCCGATAAGCTAAAGTTTTTGTGTTAGATTCAATAGTTTTTGTCGTAAAGCTTTTTCAAAAAACTTCGGCCCAATATCCTGAAGTTCTTTAGTATATTTCTAAAGACTTCAGCACCTGATAAGCTGAAGTTATTGTGTTGGATTCAATAGTTTTGTTATGACTTTTAACCAAAACTTCAGCTTAAAAAGCAGAAGTCATTTACTTCATGCTTAAGTTTTTTAAAACAAAAATGTACTTAAAATTCATGATAAAAGACAAAAACATATTTGTATGACACAAAAGTGAACTAAAAAATAATTAATGTATATTCACAAAATCCAAATTATGTTCAACCAATCCTCTAATCAAAAAATTCACACAGAGTCTCTTCAAAATCTCCATAATCATGTCCTTCTTGTTCTTATGGAGTTTCATAGCCGCTATCTTTTTTCTACTTTCCATGAGCCCAAAGATTGGCAGCCAATTCTCTCCTGAATGTCAATGACTGACTTTGATCGAAATTGAAGATATCTTCTTTCTTCAACCGCATATCAATAAACTTAAGAGCAAATATGCCACAATCAACACTACAAAAAACACATGAAAAAGAAATTGAAGAATCGTTAACACAAGGGCAAAAAATAATAAATATAAGATGCATGGTAAAACATATGCGAAACACGTACTTGTTAGTCTGTTGCGGTGTCTTCATCCACATAATTTGAAATTTTTCTACAGGACTTTCCCCATAAAATTTATTGTGTGGCCCAAAATCCAAGCATTTGAGACAGTGTGGGATCAACCGGGCATAAATTTTGACATGTTCAAGCGCACGATCGTATGTTACACTGCCCATGGAATCATACACATATATAATTTTATCTTTAAAGTCCAAAATTCCAAAAAAGTAGTGTGTAGATGTCTGGCCCGTCCTTGGCTTAAGTCGAAATGGAAAGAATACTTTTCTAGCAGATGCCCATGAGATACCACAGGAAAGGTCGAGGCCTTTTACATAGTTGGTCACCTTTTCATTTGTTGATTCCTCAAACCAACTAAAGTCCGTAAGTGGATGAATAACCGCTTCTTCTTCTTCTTTAGCCTGTTGTTTGGATATCCTCTTTCTCTTTGATTTGCTCTTTTTTTGATCCTGCATTCTCTTTGCTTCCTTTTGTTAATTATCTTTATCTTTTCTTCTGAAGGATGAATACCATCCAGCTTAGTCATATACTGATCGAAAAGTAAATTTGTTACTGCACATCTTGATTTTGGATAACGTGGAAGATGATAGCAATATTTTTACGCAAGTAATATATGCCCACATCAATATGATGCAAATGAACAACAACAAATGATAACATGTGAAAATACCACTGAGGTTTAGAAAAAACGCATTAAAAAACTACAAACAGCATGACAAAAACTTAAGCATATTCAGTTTGAAGTGTTAGGCTGAAGTTTTAGCAAATAAGCTAAAAAACTTCAGCACTTTACTATGAATAAAGCTGAAGTTTTCCAAATTATAGTGCAAAAACTTTACTATAAAAAATAAGCTGAAGTTTTGGGAAATACAGTTGAAAACCAATTCAAAAAACAAACTTAATAACTTACTTCATCCGCAAGATCAGAGTTAGGATCCATAAGCTCGGTAAAGAATGATTTTGCAATGTCAAATCCAGTTAATCTGAATCGATTGGAATCATATTCACTGACATCCATCTCCAACCACTCTGTAAATCTTTCGATCAATCCACTGTCTTGATTAACATAATGGAAGGGACACCTTTTTGTATTCTTTCCTACTTTCCAATCTTGCCCCTTTGCTTTTTTTTTTATAAACTACATAAGGAGATATAATGAACCGAGCCCACACTGTGCATATATTGTTCGCTTTGGGTCCCACCCACACGATTTTGTTCTCCCCCAGTCCAACTGGGGAAAAGGCCTATGCACATGTAAGTCCAAGTCTTACAAATATAGCCCAGGACTCCCCCTCTCTTTTCCGATATGGGACTCCTGCGAGCTACAGTCCCACTGCACTCACCCCACCAACAGGAAACAACATCCTCGTTGTGGGTACCCACCCATCGTACTAGGTGAGAGTCAGCTCTGATACCAACTGTAATGACCTGGGCCCACACTGTGCATATATTGTCCGTTTTGGGTCCCACCGGCACGGTTTTGTTCTCCCCCAGTCCCACTGGGGAAAAGGCCTATGCATATGTAAGTCCAAGTCTTACTAATATAGCCTAGGACTCCCCCTCTCTTTTCCGATCTGGGATTCCTGCGAGCTACAGTCCCACTGCACTACTTGTCACGACCCTAACCCCGAACCCGATCGTGATGGCGCCTCTCGTGAAGACAAGGCCAATCGACTTAATGCAAATCATCTTTTAAAATAGTTAATTAACACAAATATAGTCTAACATGGTTTAAATAATACTAAATAGCGAAAATAAAGATAATAATGTGGAAGTCCAGCCCGACATAGCCCTAACCGGGGTGTCACAAGTCATGAGCATCTATGAGTCATAATACAAGTATGCTAAATCCAATAACTAGTACAATGTCCGTAAGGAATATAAAAGACGAGATAATAGAGACACGGGGCTGCGAACGTCAACAGCTACCTCGTAATCCCTAAAAGCCGCCTGAAACTGGAGGAATAAGCACTCAGGAGCGGAACCAGCAACGCCTGAATCTGCACACATGGTACAGGGAGTAATGTGACTACTCCGACCCAGTGAGTAATAAATATAAATAATGACTGAAGATAAGAAATCACGTAAAAACACAAAGCATTCTATACTGAAGCAGTAAAATCACTTTAAACAGTAAAGCAGTGAGAAATCAAGTGAAAATCCCTTTTTCAAACAAGTAAAACAAGTAGTTTACAAGTGAGTAACAAAATGAAAATTCGCCCCTCGGGCATAGTATCAACAAATCTGCCCCTCGGGCAACATCTCAGAACAGTACCAGCCCCTCGGGCTCAATATCAGAACAGTGCCAGCCCCTCGGACTCAATATCAGAACAGTAACAGCCCCTCGGGCTCAATATTAGAACAGTAACAGCCCCTCGGGCTCAATATCAGATCACAGTGGGTACCCGCGCTCACTAGGGGTGTACAGACTCCAGGAGGGGCACATTACGGCCCAAGCGTAATATCAAGCCATCTCGTGGCATCAATTTAGGCTCTCGGCCTCATATCAGTCAAGCCACCTCGTGGTGTATATATGTATCTCAGGCCCTCAGCCTCATAAACAATATCAACAAGCCACCTCGTGGCGTACATATCTCAGGCCCTCGGCCTCAATCAGTATTAGTGTTTCCTCACAACTAGGCCCTCGGCCTTACTCAGTTCGAAGATCATCACAAGCCCCTCGGGAAATAGTAAAATAATATTTCTCAGCCCAAAACATCATTTAGAATATCATTTAAATCTCAAAACTGAGTAAAATGGCTGAGTAGTAAAACAGTGGAAAAATAACAGGACTAAGTTCAAGTAATAAGTCAAAACAGTGAGGAAATGGTAGTAAAAATCCCCGAAGGATTCAAATAGTTGGCACGAAGCCCAAATATTGCAATTAGCCCAAAGCATAATGAAAAGAAATAAGTCACAGTCAAATACGCAGTAAAATCATCAATGCTGGATGGACCAAGTCACAATCCCCAATAGTATACGACCACACGTTTGTCATCAAACGTGTGTCTCACATCAATATAGCACTACGATGTGCAATCCGGGGTTTCAAACCCTCAGAGCATCAATTATAATCATTACTCACCTCGAACCGGCTACAACTCTAGCCGCGATTCCTTTACCCCTCGAATTAACCTCCACGCGCGTCGAATCTATCCAAAATCAGAACGAATACGTCACAATATGCAAAGGGAACAAAGCCCAAGCAAAAACAATCGAAAAATGTCGAAAATCCCGAAATTAGCAAAACCCGAGCCCCGGTCCCACTTCTCAAAACTCAAAAAATTTTATATCAACGGGTTCCTTATCTTCCCACGAGTTCAACCATACCAAAATTATCCAAATCCCATCACATTTCGACCATCAAATCCGCGATTCTATCCAAGAGGGTTTTCTAAACTTTTCCTACAAAATCACGGATTAAATGTTAAAAAAACGGTGGATTCGAGTAATCTAACCAAAATTGAGTTAAGAACACTTACCCCGATGTTTTCCTTGAAAATCTCTCGAAAAATCGCCTCACCCGAGCTCCCCCAACTATGTTTTCGTCAAAAATGACCAAACACACCCTTTTTATTGAGTTTTATGATTCGAGCACCACAGGTGGCGCCGGGCGCTGGTTCCAGTAGCCAAAAATAATCCTGGCGCCATGGATGGCACCCCGCGCTACCCTGGGCGCTGGCAATGGGAAATTATTTTTCTCCGACACAAAAATGGGCATAACTCTCTCATACGATGTCCGAATTGGACTATTCTTTTTGCTATGGCTCCAAAATTTCGATACGGATCTAATGCTTCAATCAAAACTGAATTTGGAGCTCATTTGCATAATATGATACCACATATTCTTGAAAAACGACATTGAAACATTCTTGAAATGCCCAAGTTAAACTCCAATAACCATCCAAACTCCACCCGAGGCCCTCGGGACCTTAACCAAATATATCAACAAGTCCTAAAATCTTATTCAAACTTGCTCCAATCATCGAAACACCTCAAACAACATCAAATTACCCAAAACACATCGAATTCAAGCCTAAGTTTTCTAAAAACTTCCGAATTACGCTTTCGATCAAAACCCAACCAAACCACATCCGAATGACCTGAAATTTTGCACACAAGTCACATTCAACACTACGAAGCTACTCCAACTTCCGGAATTCCATTCCGACCCTCGGATCAAAATCTCATTATCGAACCGGAAACTTCAAAAATTCAACTTTCGGCATTTCAAGCCTAAATTAGCTACGGATCTCCAAAACACAATCTGAACACTCTCCTAAACTCGAAATCACCCAACGTAGCTAACTGAACCATCAGAATTCCATTCCGAGGCCGTCTTCACACTGTTCCGACTACGGTCAAATTTCAAGAACTTAAGCTCTCATTTTGGGACCAAGTGTCCCAAAAACTCTCCGAAACTCCAAATAATTCCTCTCGGCAACTCACAATAGCAGAAACAAATCGGGAATGCAGTTAATAGGGGATCGGGGCGTAAATTCTTAAAACAACAGTTCGGGTCATTACATTTTCCACCTCTTAAACAAACGTTCGTACTCGAACGTACTAAGAATTATTCTGAGGTTGCCAAATTGGCGATTTTACTTTTATGCAAATATTCGCGGTTGATCCCCATTACTGCATTCAACATAAGTCTGACAATACCATTTCAATTGAGATTATTTCCTTTATCCATATTTGTAAACTTGAAGACCAATTTTCTTACACTCCAATCATTTCCAGAAAGGTCCGATTTTCACGTCGACACATGATATTAGTCTCGACTGGCTATAGAAACTCGTGCCTATGCACCCATCAAATACGGGGTGTTATAACCCCCCCCCCCCCACTTAGGGTTATTCGTCCTCAAATGAGAAGTAGAGCCCGTCTTCAAACGCATAATGTAACTTATCTCTTTCTTTGCACATCTCAATATCCCAAATTTTTCTAACTCCCAAATTTTTGAGAAATTTTGGCAGAGCCTCCCTTGCAACCGGGACTACCCACCTGTCAGAGTAACACCCAAACAACTCCTAACAACACATCCACAACTCAACAATGCACCACAATGTATATATCAATAATACAAATCTCCGCATTACAAGCACTGCATTATCAGAATGATATCTTGACATGAAACACGTCATATGTATGACCATAACCACATCTCTGGTCCTAATAGTTGTTCATAATAGATTACAGCATCGCCAATTAACCTCATGTTAACAAAATCTCATTTCAAACCTCCAGTTTACTAACAACGAGGCATGAAGATCTCTTAATTACTTACCTGAATTAACCAGTAACAATTTACATCCCCGGGCACTCACCTCGTAGTCTAAAACTCAATAATTACAATATAAATCTAGCAAATTATGCACAAGGATATTCATACAAGAATTTCCGAATAAGTCTAATAGGCATGACTCCCTATAAGTACTATAGTACAAATTTTAATTTTACAAAGGGAGCATGTAAACACTTTTTTCCACCACAAGGACCTCATCCTTATATAACATCCATCGCACCTTGTAACCCAGTTTAAATATTTCTCATTATATTAAAATGCGAGGATCTCGTCCTCAGTTCTGAATCACAAGTATTATGCACCTCGTGCCAATCGAAATATTTCATTTTCTTCTTTCAAAATATTTTCCGTTTAACAAAATCCCGACGTATAATGATAGACATAGCTATCTCCGTCGAATCTACCAACAGGAGTATTCACATAAGCAGATTTTAGAATTACGAAGCTCACTCATAAGTGGAGTACAATAGGAGTACTTGCCTCAATACTCAGAACCGAATCAAGTTAACAAAATTGTTACTTTATAATAATTCGAGATCGTACTTGTAACGACACCATCTGGTGTTGCGACCTCAGCCATACCATAAAAAATATATCAATGGCTCGGTCTCCACCTCTAACATCCTGACCCCTACCTCTGGTTGGTCATGTAATTGGAGTAGTAACTGTAATGGGGTACGTATCCTGAGTGCTTTTACAAAATGTATTTCTCCCAAGTCTAGGATAATTTTTCCCATGATGTGCCTAGTACTACCACATTCATAACAATCCCCTTTGAGGGTCCGGCTGCTTATACTGAGTCTATGCTAGATAATTGGAATAACCATTATACGAACCTCATGGAGGTGGTGCATTGAAAGAACTTTCTGGAGCACCCTGAGTAATCAGATATATTGACTGGGCTGGCCGGCTGCCCGAGACCCTGTCATAATGATTTGTAGTTGTAAAGTAGAATCCGCTGAATCCTTTGAAACCTCGAGACCTCTTGGTCTTCTTAGCTTCCTCTTTTCCTCATCCAGAACACATTCTAACATTTTGGCAATTTCTACCACTAGTCGAAATGAAGCATCAACCCGTAGATTCCCGGGTTTTACTAAATTTCAAGATCATAATTGAGTCCTTTAATGAGTCTGTGGACTCACTCTTTAGCTTAGGAACCAAAGTAGGAGTATGACGGTTAACTTATTGAACCTGATGACATATTCTGACACCGTCATGGTGACCTGACACAATCGTTCAGACCCCATATACCACATATTACGGAGAATCTGGGAGACAAACTCCTTCAAAAACATTTATGAGAATGGAGCTAAGTAGGTGGTGTTTCATTGGCTAGACTGCCCTCTTCATAGGCTTTCCACAAACACCGGCGGCTAATTTCTTCTTTTGATATGTTGTCTCAACACTGCTGAGCTAACCTATTTATTCATATACTCTCCGACTCTTCTTTGGGGTAACTCTTTCCCCTAATTATGCACAATAATCACAAAAGTATACCTACATCAAGATAAATCTTGGCATGAACTACATAATCCAGAAGATCGTCAACCACTATATTTCCTCTAAAGCACCCCAAAATCTACAACCTTGACTTCCACACTAAGCGGACCTTCAATAAATTTAAAGTTGTTTTTATAACTTCTTTGATACTAAAGTATTGGATAATTAAAGAGGCAGACATATCGCAAGTCCCAACCTTATCCCCTACATGTCTTAGGCCTTAATTATGTGTATATTGTTGGGGAGCCTTTTAGTACCATATATATATACATTTCAGGTCAAACTGATATAACACATGACCATTCGATCTATTCATTGATAGTGGACATCCCCATTTTGCACGAAGTCATGGGTCACAACGTCCGATAATCCACAATGTTGGCCTCTTAACTCATATAAATCAACCAGACATCAAGGTCCGTTGCACCCCTACAAGATTCACTAGGTGATCTTCTCAATACATCCGCATCTTCGGACGGAACTATAACGGGTCTAGTAAATACCTAATCTTTCCACCACCTCTTGGTGGAATCCGTCATCTGAAACACAGTAAAATCAACCCCTATTGCTTTCAACTATTCCCATATTCTGCAATACTTCATGGCAGCGGTTCAGAAAATCCCGTGGGTCCTCGGAAAGTGTACCACTGAAATGGACTAGAAATAGCTAGGTAAACTTATCCAATCTCGGCAAAGCCTCAAAAGACAAGGTAGGCCTGTCATCGGCCTGTGCCGCAAAAACTGGTTGAGCTGCCCCAACTGGAAGAGATTAAGCTAAATCCTTCATAAGCTCATGCAACCCAACCCATCTAATTCCTCAAACTATTTGCCAATCTCGCATTCACCCTCGTAAACAGTCAATCTAACTCTCATACGCGATCCAAACTCAAACTGTCGCACATGTAATTCACCGGTAAAAGAGGACTCGCTACAAAACAACATAGGGTTCATACAAACCTCGACACACCCCGCAGGAGGTAACCCACCTGCTTAGCCTCAAACTAGTATCTCTCTACATTCTTCCATAATCATACTATTACGCAATCACTTAACCCCCCCCCCTCCATCTGAACTCATAACACAATATGAATATATACTCTACTCCATAACTAAACTATATGAGAGGTCCTTCAATACACCCATAGCTCGAGGTCATACGTCAACTCAAGACGGAACAAATACCCAATAATCCTTACTACATCTCCAGCAAACTCTTCTTGTCACGTTCGAATAATCTGAATACATCACGCAATCAAATCATACTCTCCTCCTAGTTATCCAGTCACAAATCCCACCAATAAGGACACAAACGGACATATAAGTCCCAAATGCACGTGCTCATACAATCAAAATCTTAGTACTCAAGCCACCGACAAAACCCGGCCTCAAGTCCTCCAGACTGGCCCAACATCACACACAGAAATCACATCTCGCACCTCATCCAGGGAATAACAAGTTGTCGATGCACAGTAGATACCGAGCGCTCATGTGCGCAAATGAATGCGTGAAAGGAATTCAAGGAATTATGCTTTAAGTTTAATCAATGCTGCATGATAAGAATTCGAGAGTGTGGAATTTTCTAAAGGGTTTTGCAGTCTCTCGAAGATAAGTACAGACGTCTCTGTACCAATCCGCAAGACTCTACTAAACCTGCTCATGACTCGTGAGACCTATGTAACATAGGCTCTGATACCAACTTGTCACGACCCTAACCCCGAACCCGGTCGTGATGGCGCCTCTCGTGAAGATAAGGCCAGCCGACTTAACCCAAATAATCTTTTACAATAGTTAATTAACACAAATATAGTCTAAGCATGGTGTAAATAATACTAAATAGCGAAAATATAGATAATAATGCGGAAGTACAGCCCGACACAGCCCTAACCGGGGTGTCACAAGTCATGAGCATCTATGAGTCATAATACAAGTCTGCTAAATCCAATAACTAGTACAATGTCCGTAAGGAATATAAAAGACAAGATAATAGAGACATAGGGCTGCGGACGTCAACAGCTACCTCGTAATCCCTGAAAGCCGCCTGAAACTAGAGGAATCAGCACTCAGGAGCGAAACCAGCAATGCCTGAATCTGCACACATGGTGCAGGGAGTAATGTGAGTACTCCGACCCAGTGAGTAATAAATATAAATAGTGACTGAAGATAAGAAATCACGTAAAAACACAAGGCATTCCAAACTGAAGCAGTAAAATCACTTTAAACAGTAAAGCAATGAGAAATCAAGTGAAAATCCCTTTTTCCAACAAGTAAAACAAGTAGTTTACAAGTGAGTAACAAAATGGAAATTCGCCCCTCGGGCATGGTATCAACAAATCCGCCCCTTGGGCAACATCTCAGAATAGTACCAGCCCCTCGGGCTCAATATCAGAATAGTGCTAGCCCCTCGGGCTCAATATCAGAACAGTAACAGCCGCTCAGGCTCAATATCAAAATAGTAACAACCCCTGGGCTCAATATCAGAACAGTAACAGCCCCTCAGGCTCAATATCAGATCACAATGGGTACCCGCGCTCACTAGGGGTGTTCCAACTCCAGGAGGGGCCCCTTACGGCCCAAGCGCAATATCAAGCCATCTCGTGGCATCAATATAGGCCCTCGACCTCATATCAGTCAAGCCACCTCGTAGCGTATATATGTATCTCAGGCCCTCGGCCTCATAAACAATATTAACAAGCCACCTCGTGGCGTACATATCTCAGGCCCTCGGCCTCAATTAGTGTTAGTGTTTCCTCACAACTAGTCCCTCGGCCTTACTCAGTTCGAAGATCATCACAAGCCCCTCGGGCAATAGTAAAACAATATTTCTCAGCCCAAAACATCATTTAGAATATCATTTAAATCTCAAAACTGAGTAAAATGGCTGAGTAGTAAAACAGTGGAAAAATAACAGGATTGAGTTCAAGTAATAAGTCAAAACAGTGAGGAAATGGTAGTAAAAATCCCCGAAGGATTGAAATAGTTGGCATGAAGTCCAAATATGGCAATTAGCCCAAAGCATAATGAAAACAAATAAGTCTAGTCAAATACGCGGTAAAATCATCAATGCAGGATGGACTAAGTCACAATCCCCAATATTATGCGTTCACACGCTCGTCATCAAACATGCGTCTCACATCAATATAGCACTACGATGTGCAATCCGGGGTTTCAAACCCTCAGAGCATCATTTACAATCATTACTCACCTCGAACCGGCTACAACTCTAGCTCGCGATGCCTTTGCCCCTCGAATTGGCCTCCACGCACGTCGAATCTATCCAAAATCAGAACGAATACATCACAATATGCTAAGGGAACAAAGCCCAAGCAAAAACAATCGAAAAACGTCGAAAATCTCGAAATTAGCAAAACCCGAGCCCCAGGCCCACTTCTCAAAACTCAGAAATTTTTACATCAACGGGTTCCTTATCTCCCCACGAGTTCAACCATAACAAAATTGTCCAAACCCCATCACATTTCGACCCTCAAATATGCGATTCTATCCAAGAGGGTTTTCTAATATTTTCCAACAAAATCATGGATTAAATTTAAAAACAACAATGGATTCGAGTAATCTAACCTAAATTGAGTTAAGAACACTTACCCTGATGTTTTTCTTGAAAATCTCTCGAAAAATCGCCTCACCCGAGCTCCCCCAACTATGTTTTTGTCAAAAATGGCCAAACACCCCCTTTTTATTGAGTTTTATGATTCGGGCACCACAGGTGGCGCCGGGCGCTGCCTGTGGCGCTGGTTCCAGTAGCCAAAAATAATCATGGCGCCATCCCGCGCTACCCTGGGTGTTGGCGATGGGAAATTATTTTTCCCGATACGAAAATGGACATAACTCTCTCATACGATGTCCGAATTGGACGATTCTTTTTGCTATGGGTCCAAAATTTTGATACGGATTAAATGCTTCAATAAAACTGAATTTGGAGATCATTTGAATAATATGATACCACTTATTCTTGAAAAATGACATTGAAACATTCTTGAAATGCCCAAGTTAAACTCCAATAACCATCCAAATTCCACCCGAGGCCCTCGGGACCTTAACCAAATATATCAACAAGTCCTAAAATCTTATTCAAACTTGCTCCAATCATCGAAACACCTCAAACAATATCAAATTATCCGAAACACATCGAATTCAAGCCTAAGTTTTCTAAAAACTTCCGAATTACACTTTCGATTAAAACCCAACCAAACCACATCCGAATGACCTGAAATTTTGCACACAAGTCACATTCAACACTACGAAGCTACTCCAACTTCCGGAATTTCATTCCGGTCCTTGGATCAAAATCTCACTATCGAACCGGAAGCTTCAAAAATTCAACTTTCGACATTTCAAGCATAAATTAGCTACGGACCTCCAAAACACAATCTGAACACGCTCCTAAACCCGAAATCCCACCTAGCTAACGGAACCATCATAATTCCGTTCCGAGGCCGTCTTCACATTGTTCCGACTACGGTTAAATTTCGAGAACTTAAGCTCTCATTTAGGGACCAAGTGTCCCAAAACTCTCCGAAACTCCAGATAATTCCTCTCGGCAACTCACAATAGCAGAAACAACTCGAAAATGCAGTTAATAGGGTATTGGGGCATAAATTCTTAAAACAACAGGTCGGGTCATTATAGGAGATCTCAACCAAATACTCTCCATACGAATCTTTTCCCCTTTTTATCTGGTTTTCTTTTTGCTTGCTCTTCCTGCTGTGTCGTCATATCTAACTGTTGTTGTTTAGCAGCAGGGGGAAAAACTACAACCATCGTGGCAGATGCTTGACCAACTCTCAGTTGTTCACAACGTTCTTGTGTCTCTTCACGAACAATAACAGCAGCAGAATTACCTTCTGAATCAGTCCCTTTTGTACTACCAAGTGAAAATGAACATAAATTAAAGTTGGGGATATCACTGGTGTCACACATAGGAGAACTGGAAATCTTCCTTCTCTTAGGTTTTGGAAGAAGTTCTGATGCATCAGATGAGATCTACAAAAGCAAGGAAAATATAAACATAAATAAAACTGATAGAAAACACACATTAGGCAAAAAACATCTTGTAATTGAATTGCAGAAAATAACTACCTAGTCTAAGTGTTGCGACACAGATGGTGTTTGCATTCCAACAGATCATGTATCTTCATGCAAAAAAAAAATTAATTAATACTGACTAAATTTTATAAAATAATACCAACACACTTCACACCTGTCTGTGAGGCAACAGGTGTGAATATATGTATTTCTCCTTTTTCATATAGCTGCATAAGCTCACCAAATTCTTTTTGAGTTGCCTCGAGTCTTTCTAAAAAATCATTCAAAAACATAAAAAAGAAAATAAAGTATGTAAAATTTCAAACTGTAAAAAATATACTTCAATCAAATATAATAAATTCATGATCTATAGAATACCTTGATGTTTGTCTTCCGCTGTGGTTTCCCCAGGCTGCATGCCTTTGTCAATGCCTTTGTCAATATTAGCATTTACAGCTTCATTCAATTGTGAACCAACATCGAGGAGCATTGGAGTATTCTCTGGAAGGTTTTTCTCAACTCTACCTTCATTCAATTCAGCATAATCAAAGAGTTTTTGAGTTGTGTCAATTGAAGCACAACTAGTTTCAACTTCCACTGCATATTCATAAAGAGGGCGAATAGATCAACTAGTTTTCCTATATATATAACATAGAAAAAATTTATACCTGTAGTGAAAATTTCACTATAGGATATTATAAAAAAATAGTTAAAACTTTAACTCTAAGAAGGATGAAGTTACACAGTCACAAACAAAAACTTTGACAGTTACAAAAAAAACTTCAGCTCTAGAGTTGAAGTTCGACAGTTACAAAAACAAAACTTTAGCTCTAGAGCTGAAGTTCACCAGTTACAAAACAAAACATTCAACAAAAAAACATGTTGTAGTTTTTACAAAAAACACAAACACATGAAACAAAACTTCAGCTCCAATCTAAGGTATCATTGAAATATTATAAAGTTCACACTTTGTACCTGTAGTGACAATTTCCTGAGAATCACCACCTAGAAGTTCTTTGCAAATAGCTAGTAATCCTGCATACCAATCATCTTTCCCAATAATGCTAGACACATCACTCGCTTTCAGTTCTAAAGTACAAACAGGTGCTTGATCTCCATTGCCAAAATAATTGCCTTTTCCAATATCACTTTCCCAGGACAACTCGGTGCATGTTTTTCAGTGCCAACAACTTGATCATCTGAACCTTTCTCAGTTGTTAACTCTTCATCATTTCCATCTTTACTCTGTCTACAAACACTGGATTGTTCCTCTCCACCTTGTTGTTGAACATGTTCATCGACTTCAACAGCCGCTTCCTTATGTGTAGCATTATCATCTGTGACTTTACACAATGCATCCTGAGCATTATGTTCTTCAGTCTCAACAACTTGATTATCTGCACCTTGCTTGCTTCCAATATTCTCAGTTGATAACTGTGCTTCATCATTTCCATCTCTGCTCAATCTATCAGCACTGGGACGTTCCTCTTCAAATTGTTCTTGAACATGTTGATCGCCTACAAAAGCCGTTTCCTCACGTGTAGCATTTACATCTGCGACGTTATCTAATGCATCATCAACAATATTAATATCCGATGGATGTTCGTAACAGTCGTTCCCCCTATCATATTCTCGATGGTTACTCAAATCAAAATTGTCATCATCCCTTCCATTTGATTTGTTGACAATCTTAAACAACTTTTCAAACTTCTCATCAAAATATTCCTAGAAAAAAAATTACTAACAATGATTAATCTGAATAACATCAGCAGAAATAAAAAGACATCTCTATAAATGTCACGACCCAATTCCCGAATCTGGTCGTGATAGCGCCTCTCATGAAGACAAGGCCAGTCATTCAACCCAATTCATCCTTTTAAGACAATTAATTAACACAATTATAGTATAAACATGGTTTAATAATATCCAATAGCGGAAAGTATAGATAAAATACGGAAATCCAGCCCAACTTAGCCCTAACCGAGGTGTCACAAGTCATGAGCTACTATAGAGTTTACTAAAATTCTACAAAGTATGGAATTAGAAACAAAGTCTGAAGATATCATAAATAACAAAAGATAAGGGAGAAAACGGGTCTGCGAACGCCATGCAGCTACCTCGATAACTCCGATGAAAACTGAACAGCAGAAAACTCGCTCTATACCTCAGGAATACCTATACCTGCACACATGGCGCAGGAAGTAATGTGAGTACTCCGACCCACTGAATAATAAATATAAATAATGACTGAAGGTAAGAAAACACGTTAAGGCACACAATATTCTATACAGAAGTAGTGAAATAATTTAAAATAACAATTCAGTGAAACATCATGTGAAATTTCTTTTAAACTAGTAAAACAGGTAATTTGGCAGTAAAATGACGAGTAGAAATCTGCCCCTCGGGCTCAATATCAAAACACAAGTAGAAATCTGCCCCTCGAGCTCAGTATCAAAATACCAAGTAGAAATCTACCCCTCGGGCTCAGTATCTCAGAACAGCATCAGCCCAGGCTCAGAATAGTATGAAGCAACCAGTCAAAGAAATAAGAGCACATAATTATTATGGCAGATAATGCAGATAAGGAATAAATGCATGAGTGCAATGCAATGCATATGACGGTACCCTCAGGTACCCACTGCGGCGTGCAGCCCGAGCCATTCATATTTATTTATCGTCGACGTCGCTCACTGGGGGTGTGTACAGACTCCGGAGGGGCTCCTACAGCCCAAGCGCAATATCAAGTCATCTCGTGGCATCAAATCTAGGCCCTCGGCCTCATATCAATCTCAGTATAATCACCCAGGCTCTCGGCCTCAATATCAATGTAATCAACTAGTCTCTCGGCCTCAATATCAATGTAATCAACCAGGCTCTCGGCCTCAATATCAATATAACACTGCTGCGGCGCGCAGCCCGATCCATGCTCAGTCCAGAAATCATCATAAGCCCCTTGGGCATTTGTAAAACAGTAGTTCTCAGCCCGAAATATCATTTAGAAATATCATTTAAGTTTTCAAATCTTAGAAAGATGGCTGAGTTTGCAAAACAGTATTTAAAACCTTGGACTGAGGTCAAATGATATGCAAAATATGCGAAAGCAGTGATATCAATCCCTGAAGGATTCAAATAATTGGCAAGAAGCCCAAATGTAACAATTAAATCCAAGTAAGGATGATTCTCAATTTAGTTCAAGTAGAAAATACGGTAAAAACATCTCTCAGGACGGACCAAGTCACAATCCCCAACGGTGCTCTACCCCACGCCCGTTATCCGGCGTGCAAGTCACCTCAATATAGCGTTACGATGTGAAATTCTGGGGTTTCAAACCCTCAGGACATCATTTACATCAATTACTCACCTCAAGACGGTCAAAGTCTAGCTCGCTATGCCCTTGCCTCTCAAATTACCCTCCTCGTGCGACGAATCTCCCCAAAATCACAACGAATATGTCGCATTATGCTAAAGAGACAATACCCAATCGAAAGCAATCGAAAAATATCAAAATTCACGAATTTGACAAAACCCGAGCCCCGAGCCCACATCTCGAAAAATCAGAAAATTAACATCACCGGATTCCTTGTCTCGCCACGAGTCTAACCATACAAATTTTACCAAAATCCGACATCGGATTGGCTTTCAAATCTTAAAAATTCATCTTAAGGGAATTTTAGAAAATCATCCATTTCTCTTCAAATATCAATAATCTAAAACCAAAAATGAAGATTTATTCATGGAATATAATCACAAGAGAGTCAAGAACACTTACCCCAAGAATTCCCATAACTTCTCGCTCAAAATTGCCCAGAATTCGAGCTTGAAAGTCCAAAAAATGAAAGAAAATCGGACTGCTCTTTCTCTACACTGTCCAGAATTTTCGGTTACTGTTCACGCATGTTACTGTACACGGTACTGTACACGGTATTGTTCACGCGGTACTGTACACGGTACTGTTCACGGGGTACTATTTCTGCAATTTTCTCCAATTTTCCTAAGTCCGAAATCACTCCGAGACACCTCCGAAACACTCCCGAGCCCTCAGGGATCCTAACCAAACACATACACTAACTCAACAACATCCTACGAACTTAACCGTGCGATCAAATTGCCAAAATAACGTCATATACCACGAATTAAGCTTTAAAATCCAAGAATTCTTTCAAATTTCATAAAACATCAAATTTTCCATTTTGAGTCCGAAACACGTCAAACGACGTCTGTTTTCAACCAAACTTTACAGAAAGTGCTTAAACCATATATAAGACCTGTACCGAGCGCCGAAACCAAAATACGAGCTCGATACCATCACTTTCTAATCAAATTTCATTTCCATTTTCCTTAAATATTTTCAGAAAGTAATTTTTACTCAAAAATTCATTTCTCGGGCCTGTGACCTCGGAATTCGATGATTCTTATTCCTATGAGTCAAAAATAATAATACGAACATAGCCCTTCAGTCGAAACTCAATTCGGAGCTCATTTGCTTAGTTCAATACCCATTTCGCTCGTTAAACAATTAACTCATGTTTCGCATCAAAATCCAATCGTGACTTGATGAAATTAGACCAAACTTTTCAGATCACTCCTATAATTCATTATCAAAATTCCGCAAGTCTCAAAATCAAATTTCAATCTCTAGAACTAAAAATAGACATTTGGATCATTACATGCTCATAATCGAAACGCAAAAATCTTCCAAAAACTCTTCCAAAACATATCCGAGCCTCATGGGACCCCGACCAAACATGCCAACATAACTCATAACATCATTCAAACCTATTCCAATCATCAAAATACCTCAAACAACATCAAATTACCCAAAACTCATTGAATTCAAGCCTAAGTTTCCAAAAACATCCGAAATACACTTTCGATCAAAAACCCGACCAAATGATGTCCGAATAAACTGAAATTTTGCACACACATCAGAAATGACATAACGAAGCTACAGTAACTCTTAGAATACCATTCCGACCCTCGGATCAAAATCTCACCTATCAACCGGAATTCGCCAAAATATTGACTTCGCCAATTTAAGCCTAATTCTACACCGGACCTCCAAAACCACTTCCGATCACACTCCTAAGTCACAAATCACCTCTCGGAGCTAACTGAACCATCAGAATTCATATCCGAGCCCTCTAACTCATAAGTCAATGTCCGGTTGACTTTTCCAACTTAAGCCTTCTTAAAAGAGACTAAGTGTCTCATTTCTTATCAAAACCACTCCAAACCAACTCGATCACATAAGATACGGATAATAAAGCATAAAGAAGCTGAGATTGGGAAAAATGGAGCGGTAACCTATGAGACGACGGGTCGGGTCGTCACATCCTCCTCAACATAAACAAATGTTCATCCTCGAACGTGCCCAGAGTTGTCCCAAAAGCCAAACAATCGCTTAGTAACCTCGCCACGCATATACCCGGGGGTGATCCCACGTCACACTATCTCATATAGGTCCGACAACACATTGTAATTGAAATTTTGCAATCCAATCTAGCCCATAATCCATAGGACCACGTTTCCACTTTTGAAATCTTTCATATGATCAGAATCCCACATTTATACTGTGAATAAGCTCGAACAAGCTGTAATAACCCACACCTGCAACCTCAGGTGCTATTACATGATAGACCACACAACTCAAACGCTTGTAGTGATAACTCCTAATCACAGCAGCTGCACACAACACCCGAATACCGATAGAAAAACTCTTATCAACTAAAGTCTCATCTCATACTTTCATATGCTTCCAATGATAACTAAATCACGCGGTAAGCCATAACCATTTCCTATATCAACCAAGCGCAATTTGATGTCTAGTACCACAAGCCAATCATCATGCCCACGGAGAAGTACATAATACAATGCCATACCAGTAAACCTTACTATTGCACCATCCGATTACCCCAGAAAGGGAAAATACCTCAAAGAAGAGATCCGCTTTGCAAGTTTCACAAGTACCACCCAAATGATATGCTATGAGCTCGTCAATCATAGTGGAACCAAGATACATGAATAGAATAATAATAATCGGCTCTTCTATAGCTCACATTGACATTAACTTCACGAGCAACTTAGTTGCCAATAACATAATCCACCTGGCACGGTCACAGACCTCCAATCCAAGCATATCATATATAAGTAATCCAGCAAATACACATGTATATGATAAGTGAAAGAAGATTCTCATGCTCCTGGACTGGCATAAATAACACTCTATATCGTAGGCATGAGCAAATTGCGCTGTCATAGCTCAAATCAGCAAGTTAGCACAGAATTAGTAATTACCAAGTTTGTTCTGGAATTTAGCATCTTGGAAATCTCAAGTATAGTCCAGATAGTTCTTAACAGAGTTACGAACGAGAAACATTATACCTTTAAGCTCAATATCCCACTCTAGGCATATCATAGCCTACGTATCTTCCGAGCACGAATATTGGCTCGGTGCTTGCACACAGGTTCAAACCTCACATATATCCGCGCTCATAGCGTATAGTTATCACCATCAATTAGCTCGACTAGTACATCCAATGAGTTAGATAAAATACTCTCCTCAACATGCCATAATCCCGAAATAGTATATTTTTGAGAATTCCCCGTCTCCAAATTCATAGATCACATAAATCACTGTAACTGATCACAACCTCAGCACCCAAATGACTGATACATCCCTCAAGTATGATCATCCCAAGATAATTATTTTCAAAAAAATTTCTAAATACATAACAAGATCGAAATATTGGTAGTCGATCAACCAAGTGAGCGTTGAAACGCCAATAGACATCTGTTAATCAGAATGTAATGTGCACCCTTCTCAGGCCTTACCACACAGTTACAACATTCAATCTAAGTATCTGAAACTGACTATTCTATCCAGAATTCATGTCCTTTTCTTCAAGAATGAACTGCCACCTCGTACATGAAAATATTAAACATGCACAGCATACCACGTCTATTATGCCATCATTTTGCAAACGCAAGAATATCATTAGAATTTCCAGGATATAGGAAAATTACATTCCGGCAGTTAGAAATCTTCTATTTGCTCCCATTTAGGAGGGGTTCATAATATACAATATGTTCCGCGCACCGGTAGAAGATATCTAGCTCGAACCATGGTAAAAAACAACAAGAAAACTTTCAAATCTGTTCGTACATAACCAAGCTATCAATACGAGGCAAAGGGTACTTGTTCTTCACTGTTACTTTATTCAATTGCTTGTAATCAATGCACATTCTCAATGTGCCATCCTCCTTCTTCACAAATAAGACTGGTGCACCCCAAGGTGACACACTAGGCCGAATGAACCCCCCTTTTTTTTCTAGGAGTTCCTGAAGCTGCTCTTCCAATTCCTTCAGCTTCGCTGGTGCCATACGATACGGTGGAATAGAAATGGGTTGAGTGCCCAGCACCAAGTCGATACCGAAATCAATATCCCTATTCGGTGTCATGCCCGGCAGGTCTGTAGGAATTACATCAGGAAAAATTCCTCACAACTGTGACAGAATCAATACTAGGGGTCTCAGCTCCAACATCTCGCACAAAAACTAGATATGACAGACAACCTTTCCCAACCATACGCTGGGCTTTCAAGAAAGAAATTACTCTGCTAGGAACATAATCAGTCATACCACGCCACTCAATCCGCGGTACACCTGGCATAGCCAAAGTAACTGTCTTAGCATGATAGTCAAGAATATCATGACACGGAGATAACCAATCCATGCTCAATAGCAATAGATCAACTCGGGTCTCCACACCCTCAATAATCACAACACATGACCGGTACACAGCAACAGTATCGCCCAACGGGGTAGATATATGAACAGATAAAGAAAGAAACTCCAGGGGCGTACCCAAATAATGAGAAAAATATGAGGACACATAAGAATAGGTGGAACCGGGATCAAATAAAACAAAGGCATCTCTGTGGCAGACTGGAACAATTCCTATAATGACATCATCTGAAGCAAAAACATATGTCCATCCTGGAATAGCATAAAAATGGCCCAGCCACCGCCTGATCGACCTTAAATCTCCGTAAGCCATAACTGACTCACCAATACACCTCAAACTGGAACCAATATAGCACATAACCGTGCAATCAACTTAATTAATAACAAACTCCCCAACTTGGCTCAAAGCCATAGATCAAAACGCACTCAATAATTCACAATGCATATACTCTATTACGGTCGTAATACCATAGTGAGATTATACTCACTCCTTCATAAGCTTGTGGAAACACGAATCATCTGGAATTTTAACTCTTCTGCAATTCTTGCATTCTCTCACACAACAGTTAAGCCCACTCTTTAGGCGGCCCAATTTAGATTTCAGTGCATATTCTTCACTTGTAAATGAGATCTTCTAATAGACAACATAAGGATCACACCACCTTAGAACACTCCTCAGGAGATAACCCACCTGCTTCACCTCCAATTAACATTTTTGTATACCTTCCACGGTCATACACATTACACAATCACTTAATCTTCCTGAGTCTAAACTCATACCGTAACATGAAATTTACTTCACTCCAAATAGGAGACATGAAAAGATTCTCCACGCGCCCATAACTCGGGGCTACACATCTAATCACAATGAAAATCAAACACTTAATAGTTCATCTATCATCCTGCCGCCCTTCCTCGTCACTTTCAAGTCATATAGATACGCCTCACAGTACTAACATACTCATCACATAGCCACAACCATCATTTCCACTAACAGTGACACTACCGAACATATAAGTTCAAAAACACTTGTTCACACAATCAGCACCTCAGCGCTCCCACCATAGGCAAAGATCCAACCTCAAGTCCTCCAGACTGGCGCACCATAAACTCACAGAGATAACACCTCGCCCCTCGATCGGGGAATCACAAGCCATAGAGGCACATCTGATACTAAGCGCCCATGCGCGCATACGAACGTGTGGAAGGAATTTCAAAAGTTTCTTTTCAAAATGAATCAAGGACGCACGATAAGAATTCAAGAATGTGAAGTTTTCCTAAAGGTTCTGCAGCCTCTCGAAGATAAATACAGATGTCTCCGTACCAATCCGCGAGACTCTACTAAACCGGCTCATGACTCGCGAGACCAAGTAACCTAGGCTCTGATACCAACTTGTCACGACCCAATTCCCGAACCTGGTCGTGATGGCGCCTCTCATGAAGACAAGGCCAGACATTCAACCCAATTCATCCTTTTAAGACAATTAATTAACACAATTATAGTATAAACATGGTTTAATAATATCCAATAGCGGAAAGTATAGATAAAATACAGAAATCCAACCCAACTCAGCCCTAACCGGGGTGTCACAAGTCATGAGTTACTACAGAGTTTATTAAAATTCTACAAAGTATGGAATTAGGAACAAAGTCTGAAGATATCATAAATAACAAAAGATAAGGGAGAAAATGGGTCTGCGAACGCCATGCAGCTACCTCGATAACTCCGATGAAAACTGAACAGCAGAAAACTCGCTCTATACCTCAGGAATACCTGTACCTGCACAAATGGTGCAGGGAGTAATGTGAGTACTCCGACCCAGTGAGTAATAAATATAAATAATAACTGATGGTAAGAAAACACGTTAAGGCACACAACATTCTATAGAGAAGTAGTGAAATCATTTAAAATAACAATTCAGTGAAACATCATGTGAAATTTCTTTTAAACCAGTAAAACAGGTAATTTAGCAGTAAAATGACGAGTAAATATCTGCCCCTCGGGCTCAATATAAAAACAACAAGTAGAAATCTGCCCCTCGGGCTCAGTATCAAAATAACAAGTAGAAATCTGCCCCTCGGGCTTAGTATCTCAGAACACTATCAGCCCCTCAGGCTCAGAACAGTATGAAACAACCAGTCAATGAAATAAGAGCACATAATTATTATGGCAGATAATGTAGATAAGGAATAAATGCATGAGTGCAATGCAATGCATATGACGGTACCCTCTGGTACCCACTGCGGCATGCAGCCCGAGCCATCCATATTTATTTATCGTCGACGGCGCTCACTGGGGGTATGTACAGACTCCGGAGGGGCTCCTACAGCCCAAGCGCAATATCAAGCCATCTCGTGGCATCAAATCTAGGCCGTCGGCCTCATATCAATCTCAGTATAATCACCCAGGCTCTCGGCCTCAATATCAATGTAATCAACTAGGCTCTCGGCCTCAATATCAATGTAATCAACCAGGATCTCGGCCTCAATATCAATATAACACTACTGTGGCGCGCAGCCCGATCCATGCTCCGTCCAGAAATCATCATAAGCCCCTTGGGCATTTGTAAAACAGTAGTTATCATTTAGAAATATCATTTAAGTTTTCAAATCTTAGAAAGATGGCTGAGTTTGCAAAACAATATTTAAAACCTTGGACTGAGGTCAAATGATATGCAAAATATGCGAAAGTAGTGATATCAATCCCTGAAGGATTCAAATAATTGGCAAGAAGCCGAAATGTAACAATTAAATCCAAGTAAGGATGATTCTCAATTTAGTTCAAGTAGAAAATACGGTAAAAACATCTCTCAGGACGGACCAAGTCACAATCCCCAACGGTGCTCTACCCCACGCCCGTTATCCGGCGTGCAAGTCACCTCAATATAGCATTACGATGTGAAATTCTGGGGTTTCAAACCCTCAGGACATCATTTACATCAATTACTTACCTCAAGACGGTCAAAGTCTAGCTCGTTATGCCCTTGCCTCTCAAATTACCCTGCTCGTGCGACGAATCTGCCCAAAATCACAACAAATATGTCGCATTATGCTAAAGAGACAATACCCAATCGAAAGCAATCGAAAAATAACAAAATTCACGAATTTAAAAAAACCCGAGCCCCGGGCCCACGTCTCGAAAAATCAGAAAATTAACATCACCGGATTCCTTGTCTCGCCACGAGTCTAACCATACAAATTTTACCAAAATCCGACATCGGATTGGCTTTCAAATCTTAAAAATTCATCTTTAGGGAATTTTAGAAAATCATCCATTTCTCTTCAAATATCAATAATCTAAAGCAAAAAATGAAGATTTATTCATGGAATATAATCACAATAGAGTCAAGAACACTTACCCCAAGAATTCCCATAACTTCTCGCTCAAAATTGCACAGAATTCGAGCTTGAAAGTCCAAAAAATGAAAGAAAATCGGACTACTCTTTCTCTACACTATCAAGAATTTTCGGTTACTGTTCACGCATGTTACTATACACGGTATTGTTCACGCAGTACTGTTCACTGGGTACTATTTCTGCAATTTTCTCTAATTTTCCTAAGTCCGAAATCACTCCGAGACACCTCCGAAACACTCCCGAGCCCTCGGGGCTCCTAACCAAACACATACACTAACTCAACAACATCATACGAACTTAACCGTGCGATCAAATCGCTAAAATAACGTCATATACCACGAATTAAGCTTTAAAATCCAAGAATTCTTTCAAATTTCATAAAACATCAAATTTTCCATTTTGAGTCCGAAACACGTCAAACGACGTCCGTTTTCAACCAAACTTTACAAAAAGTGCTTAAACCATATATAAGACCTGTACCGGGCGCCGAAACCAAAATACGGGCTCGATACCATCACTTTCTAATCAAATTTCATTTCCATTTTCCTTAAATATTTTCAGAAAGCAATTTTTACTCAAAAATTCATTTCTCGGGCATTGGACCTCAGAATTCGATGATTCT
This sequence comes from Nicotiana sylvestris, assembly GCF_000393655.2. Lineage (NCBI taxonomy): Eukaryota > Viridiplantae > Streptophyta > Magnoliopsida > Solanales > Solanaceae > Nicotiana > Nicotiana sylvestris. Next base: position 83,595,386 of record NC_091067.1, read on the forward strand.
TGTTCCTATGAGTCAAAAATAATAATATGAACATAACCCTTCAGTCGAAACTCAATTTGGAGCTCATTTGCTCAGTTCAATACCCATTTCGCTCGTTAAACAATTAACTCATGTTTCGCATCAAAACCCAATCGTGACTTGATGAAATTAGACCAAACTTTCCAGATCACTCCTATAATTCATTATCAAAATTCCGCAAGTCTCAAAATCAAATTTCAATCTCTAGAACTAAAAATAGACCTTTGGATCATTACATGCTCATAATCGAAACGCCAAAATCTTCCAAAAACTCTTCCAAAACATATCCGAGCCTCATGGGACCCCGACCAAACATGCCAACATAACTCATAACATCATTCAAACCTATTCCAATCATCAAAACACCTCAAACAATATCAAATTACCCAAAACTCATCGAATTCAAGCCTAAGTTTCCAAAAACATCCGAAATACACTTTCGATCAAAAACCCGACCAAATGATGTCCGAATAACCTGAAATTTTGCACACACATCAGAAATGACATAACGAAGCTACAGAAACTCTTAGAATACCATTCCAACCCTCGGATCAAAATCTCACCTATCAACCGGAATTCGCCAAAATACTGACTTCGCCAATTTAAGCCTAATTCTACACCGGACCTCCAAAACCACTTCCGATCACACTCCTAAGTCACAAATCACCTCCCGGAGCTAACCGAACCATCAGAATTCATATCCGAGCCCTCTAACTCATAATTCAATGTCCGGTTGACTTTTTCAACTTAAGTCTTCTTAAAAGAGACTAAGTGTCTCATTTCTTATCAAAATCACTCCAAACCAACTCGATCACATAAGATACGGATAATAAAGCATAAAGAAGCTGAGAATGGGAAAAATGGAGCGATAACCTATGAGACAATGGGTCGGGTCGTCACATCCTCCTCAACTTAAACAAACGTTCGTCCTCGAACGTGCCCAGAGTTGTCCCAAAAGTTAAACAATCGCTTAGTAACCTCGCCACGCATATACCCGGGGGTGATCCCACGTCACCCTATCACATATAGGTCCGACAACACATTGTAACTGAAATTTTGTAATCCAATCTAGCCCATAATCCATAGGACCACGTTTCCACTTTTGAAATCTTTCATATGATCAGAATCCTACATTTATACTGTGAATAAGCTCGAACAAGCTGTAATAACCCACACCTGCAACCTCAGGTGCTATTACATGATAGACCACATAACTCAAACGCTTGTAGTGATAAATCCTAATCACAGCAGCTGCACACAACACCCGAATGCCGATAGAAAAACTCTTATCAACTAAAGTCTCATCTCACACTTTCATATGTTTCCAATGATAACTAAATCACGCGGTAAGCCATACCCATTTCCCATATCAACCAAGCACAATTTGATGTCTAGTACCACAAGCGAATCATCATGCCCACGGAGAAGTACATAATATAATGCCATACCAGTAAACCTTACTATTGCACCATCCAGTTACCCCAGAAAGGGAAAATACCTCAAAGAAGAGAGCCGCTTTGCAAGTTCCACAAGTACTACCCCAACGATATGCTATGAGCTCGTCAATCATAGTGGAACCAACATACATGAATAGAATAATAATAACCGGCTCTTCTATAGCTCACATTGACATTAACTTCATGAGCAACTTAGTTGCCAATAACATAATCCACTTGGCACGGTCACAGACCTCCAATCCAATCATATCATATAGAAGTAATCCAACAAGTACACATGTATATGCTAAGTGAAAGAAGATTCTCATGCTCCTGGACTGGCATAAATAACACTCTATATCGTAGGCATGAGCAAACTGCGCTGTCATAGCTCAAATCAGCAAGTTAGCACAGAATTAGTAATTACCAAGTTTGTTCTGGAATTTAGCATCTTGGAAATCTCAAGTATAGTCCAGATAGTTCTTAACATAGTTACGAATATGAGAAACATTATACCTTTAAGCTCAATATCCCACTCTAGGTATATCATAGCCTACGTATCTTCCGAGCACGAATATTGGCTCGGTGCTTGCACACAGGTTCAAACCTCACATATATCCGCGCTCACAGCGTACAGTTATCACCATCAATTAGCTCGACTAGTGCATCCAATGAGTTAGATAAAATACTCTTCTCAACATGCCACAATCCCGAAATAGTATATTTTTGAGAATTCCCCGTCTCCAAATTCATAGATCACATAAATCACTGTAACTGATCACAACCTCAGCACCCAAATGACTGACACATCCCTCAAGTACGATCATCCCAAGATAATTATTTTCAAAAAAATTTCTAAATACATAACAAGATCGAAATATTGGTAGTCGATCAACCAAGTGAGCGTTGAAACGCCAATAGACATCTGTTAATCAGAATGTAATGTGCACCCTTCTCAGGCCTTACCGAGCAGTTACAACATTCAATCTAAGTATCTGAAACTGACTATTCTATCCAGAATTCATGTCCTTTTCTTCAAGAATGAACTGCCACCTCGTACATGAAAATATTAAACATGCACAGCATACCACGTCTATTATGCCATCATTTTGCAAACGCAAGAATATCATTAGAATTTCCAGGCTATAGGAAAATTACATTCCGGCAGTTAGAAATCTTCTATTTGTTCCCATTTAGGAGGGGTTCATAATATACAATATGTTCCGCGCACCAGTAGAAGATATCCGGCTCGAACCATGGTAAAAACCATCAAGAAAACTTTCAAATCTGTTCGCACATAACCAAGCTATCAATACGAGGCAAAGGGTACTTGTTCTTCACTGTTACTTTATTCAATTGCCTCTAATCAATGCATATTCTCATTGTGCCATCCTCTTTCTTCACAAATAAGACTGGTGCACCCCAAGGTGACACACTAGGCCAAATGAACCCCCCCCCCCTTTTTTCTAGGAGTTCCTAAAGCTGCTCTTTCAATTCCTTCAGCTCCGCTGGTGCCATACGATACGGTGGAATAGAAATGGGCTGAGTGCCCGGCACCAAGGCGATACCGAAATCAATATCCCTGTTCGGTGTCATGCCCGGCAGGTCTGCAGGAATTACATCAGGAAAAATTCCTCACAATTGTGACAGAATCAATACTAGGGATCTCAGCTCCAACATCTCGCACAAAAACTAGATATGACAGACAACCTTTCCCAACCATACGTTGGGCTTTCAAGAAAGAAATTACTCTGCTAGGAACATAATCAGTCATACCACGCCACTCGATCCGCGGTACACCTGGCATAGCCAAAGTAACTGTCTTAGCATGACAATCTAGAATAACACGACACGGAGATAACCAATCCATGCTCAATAGCAATAGATCAACTCGGGTCTCCACACCCTCAATAATCACAACACATGACCGGTACACAGCAACAGTATCGCCCACCGGAGTAGATATATGAATAGATAAAGAAAGAAACTCCCGGGGCGTACCCAAATAATGAGCAAAATATGAGGACACATAAGAATAGGTGGAACCGGGATCAAATAATACAAAGGCATCTCTGTGGCAGACTGGAACAATTCCTATAATGGCATCATCTGAAGCAATAACATTTGTCCTTCCTGGAATAGCATAAAACGGCCCAGCCACCGCCTGATCGACCTTAAATCGCCGTAAGCCATAACTGACTCACCAACACACCTCAAACTGGAACCAATATAGCACATAACCGTGCAATCAACTTAATTAATAACAAACTCCCCAACTTGGCTCAAAGCCATAGATCAAAACGCACTCAATAATTCACAACGCATATACTCTATTGCGGTCGTAATACCATAGTGAGATTAAACTCACTCCTTCATAAGCTTGTGGAAACACGAATCATCTGGAATTTTAACTCTTCTGCAATTCTTGCGTTCACTCATACAACAGTTAAGCCCACTCTTTAGGCGGCCCAATTTAGATTTCAGTGCGTATTCTTCACTTGTAAATGAGATCTTCTAATAGACAACATAAGGATCACACCACCTTAGAACACCCCTCAGGAGATAACCCACCTGTTTCACCTCCAATTAACATTTTTGTATACCTTCAACGGTCATACACATTACACAATCACTTAATCTTCCTGAGTCTAAACTCATACTGTAACATGAAATTTACTTCACTCCAAATAGGAGACATGAAAAGATTCTCCACGCGCCCATAACTCGGGGCTACACATCTAATCACAATGAAAATCAAACACTTAATAATTCATCTATCATCCTGCCGCCCTTCCTCGTCACTTCCAAGTCATATAGATACGCCTCGTAGTACTAACATACTCATCACATAGCCACAACCATCATTTCCACTAACAGGGACACTACCGAACATATAAGTTCAAAAACACTTATTCACACAATCAGCACCTCTGCGCTCCCGCCATAGGCAAATATCCAACCTCAAGTCCTCCAGACTGGCGCACATTAAACTCACAGAGATAACACCTCGCCCCTCGATCGAGGAATCACAAGCCATCGAGGCACATCTGATATTGAGCGCCCATGCGCGTATACGAACGCGTGGAAGGAATTTCAAAAGTTTCTTTTCAAAATGAATCAAGGACGCACGATAAGAATTCAAGAATGTGAAGTTTTCTTAAAGGTTCTGCAGCCTCTCGAGGATAAATACAGACGTCTCCGTACCGATCCGCGAGACTCTACTAAACCGGCTCATGACTCGCGAGACCAAGTAACCTAGGCTCTGATACCAACTTGTCATGACCCAATTCCCGAACCTGGTCGTGATGGTGCCTCTCATGAAGACAAGGCCAGCCATTCAACCCAATTCATCCTTTTAAGACAATTAATTAACACAATTATAGTATAAACATGGTTTAATAATATCCAATAGCGGAAAGTATAGATAAAATACGGAAATCCAACCCAACTCAGCCCTAACCGGGGTGTCACAAGTCATGAGCTACTACAGAGTTTACTAAAATTCTACAAAGTATGGAATTAGGAACAAACTCTGAATATATCATAAATAACAGAAGATAAGGGAGAAAACGGGTCTGCGAACGCCATGCAGCTACCTCGATAACTCCAATGAAAACTGAACAGCAGAAAACTCGCTTTATATCTCAGGAATACCTGTACCTACACACATGGTGCAGGGAGTAATGTGAGTACTCCGACCCAGTGAGTAATAAATATAAATAATGACTGAAGGTAAGAAAACACGTTAAGGCACACAACATTCTATATAGAAGTAGTGAAATCATTTAAAATAATAATTCAGTGAAACATCATGTGAAATTTCTTTTAAACCAGTAAAACAGGTAATTTGGCAGTAAAATGACGAGTAGAAATCTGCCCTCGGGCTCAATATCAAAACAACAAGTAGAAATCTGCCCCTCGGGCTCAGTATCAAAATAACAAGTAGAAATCTGCCCCTCGAGCTCAGTATCTCAGAACAGTATTAGTCCCTCAGGCTCAGAACAGTATGAAGCAACCAGTCAATGAAATAAGAGCACATAATTATTATGGCAGATAATGCAAATAAGGAATAAATGCATGAGTGCAATGCAATGCATATGACGGTACCCTCTGGTACCCACTGCGGCGTGCAGCCCGAGCCATCCATATTTATTTATCGTCGATATCAATGTAATCAACCAGGCTCTCGGCCTCAATATCAATATAACACTGCTGCGGCGCGCAGCCCGATCCATGCTCAATCCAGAAATCATCATAAGCCCCTTGGGCATTTGTAAAATAGTAGTTCTTAGCCCGAAATATCATTTAGGAATATCATTTAAGTTTTCAAATCTTAGAAAGATGGCTGAGTTTGCAAAACAGTATTTAAAACCTTGGACTGAGGTCAAATGATATGCAAAATATGCGAAAGCAGTGATATCAATCCCTGAAGGATTCAAATAATTGGCAAGAAGCCTACAATTGGAAACATGACTGAGGATATAAATTCTTTAACAAAATAAGTGAGGAAAACCAGTCAAAAATCCCCTAAGGGTTCTACAGGTCGGCACAAGGCCCCAAGCATGGCAACAAGCCCAATTCACAATAATAAAGTATACGTCTCAACCAAAAATGTAGTAAAATATCTCTCAAGACGGTCAAAGTCTAGCTCGCTATGCCCTTGCCTTTCAAATTACCCTCCTCGTGTGACAAATCTGCCCAAAATCACAACGAATATGTCGCATTATGCTAAAGAGACAATACCCAATCGAAAGCAATCGAAAAATATCAAAATTCACGAATTTGACAAAACCCGAGCCTCGGGCCCACGTCTCGAAAAATCAGAAAATTAACATCACCGGATTCCTTGTCTCGCCACAAGTTTAACCATACAAATTTTACCAAAATCCGACATCGGATTGGCTTTCAAATCTTAAAAATTCATCTTTAGGGAATTTTAGAAAATCATCCATTTCTCTTCAAATATCAATAATCTAAAGCCAAAAATGAAGATTTATCCATGGAATATAATCACAAGAGAGTCAAGAACACTTACCCCAAGAATTCCCATAACTTCTCGCTCAAATTGCCCAGAATTCGAGCTTGAAAGTCCAAAAAATGAAAGAAAATCGGACTGCTCTTTCTCTACACTGTCCAGAATTTTCGATTGTTGTTCACACGTGTTACTGTACACGGTACTGTTCACGGGGTCCTGTTCACGGGGTATTGTACACGGTACTGTTCACGGGGTACAATTTCTGCAATTTTCTTCAATTTTCCTAAGTCCGAAATCACTCCGAGACACCTCTGAAACACTCCCGAGCCCTCTGGGCTCCTAACCAAACACATACACTAACTCAACAACATCCTACGAACTTAATCGTGCGATCAAATCGCCAAAATAACGTCATATACCACGAATTAAGCTTTAAAATCCAAGAATTCTTTCAAATTTCATAAAACATCAAATTTTCCATTTTGAGTCTGAAATACGTCAAACGACGTCCGTTTTCAACCAAACTTTACAGAAAGTGCTTAAACCATATATAAGACTTGTACCGGGCACCGAAACCAAAATACGGGCTCGATACCATCACTTTCTAATCAAATTTCATTTCCATTTTCCTTAAATATTTTCAAAAAGCAATTTTTACCCAAAAATTCATTTCTCGGGACTGGGATATCGGAATTCGATGATTCTTGTTCCTATGAGTCACAAATAATAATACGAACATAGCCCTTCAGTCGAAACTCAATTTTGAGCTCATTTGCTTAGTTCAATACCCATTTCGCTCGTTAAACAATTAACTCATGTTTCGCGTCAAAACCCAATCGCGACTTGATGAAATTAGACCAAACTTTCCAGATCACTCCTATAATTCATTATCAAAATTCCGCAAGTATCAAAATCAAATTTCAATCTCTAGAACTAAAAATAGACCTTTGGATCATTACATGCTCATAATCGAAACGCCAAAATCTTTCAAAAACTCTTCCAAAACATATCCGAGCCTCATGGGACCCCGACCAAACATGCCAACATAACTCATAACATCATTCAAACCTGTTCCAATCATCAAAACACCTCAAACAACATCAAATTACCCAAAACTCATCGAATTCAAGCCTAAGTTTTCAAAAACTTCCGAAATACACTTTTGATCAAAAACCCGACCAAATGATGTCCGAATAACCTGAAATTTAGTACACACGTCAGAAGTGACATAACGAAGCTACAACAACTCTCAGAATTCCATTCCGACCCTCAGATCAAAATCTCACCTATCAACCGGAATTCGCTAAAATACAGACTTCGCCAATTCAAGCCTAATTCTACACCGGACCTCCAAAACCACTTCCGATCACACTCCTAAGTCACAAATCACCTCCCGGAGCTAACCGAACCGTCATAATTCACATCCGAGCCCTCTAACTCATAAGTCAATGTCCGATTGACTTTTCCAACTTAAGCCTTCTTAAAAGTGACTAAGTGTCTCATTTCTTATCAAAACCACTCCAAACCAACTCGATCACATAAGATACGGATAATAAAGCATAAAAAAGCTGAGAATGGGAAAAACGGAGCGATAACCTATGAGACGACGGGTCGGGTCGTCACAATAAATTAGCTTACCTTCACTTTTACAAAAAATGCATCCACAAAAGCAGATCGTTCCTCCTTTTTAAACTTATCAATAACTTCTTTCACGATTGTGCTTCTTTCTTTTTCTGCATGCCTTTGAACCTCCATCGTTAATCTCTAGAATAGACACACAACAAAAATTCAGATATAGAACAAAACTTCAACTCAAAAACATGTTGTACTTTTACAAAACACAAAACCAAAAAACTTCAGATCAAAACTTACAGAACATATTGTGTCGAGTAATTCATTGTCATCAAAGTCACTTGTAGAACAGTTAGAACGACTTTGGGTACGAGATGATTCGCCAATAAAAGGAGTTTGATTCGCTTCTTTTGATCGACTCCGACTACGTGGTGATTCACCAATAACAGGAGTTCGATTCGATTCTTTTGATCGACTCAGAGTACGTGGTGATTCATCAGTTGAAGGACCCTAATTAAGTACCTTTGAACGAATCCGACTGCATGGTAATTGGCTAATTAAAGGCATTAAATTCAATTTCTCTTCTGTAGGAACTATATCCAATACCCTAAAGCTGCGATATTTCTGTTTAATACAAAAAAGTATATTATGAGAAGAAGAAAACTAATACGTCAACATATTAACACAAAGACAAAAAAAAGTAACTTACTTCATGACTACTGAACATCTCAAAACGTTCGGGAAATTTAGGCTCTCCCACACATACAAAACATAACATCCTAAGAACCTGAAGGGTATTAAGATACTCATCCTCTCTTATATACTTCTCCCAAATATCTGGGAAGTGCTTATAGAACCAAGAACATAACGGATAAGGAAATCCACCAAGTTTATACACAGTTGCATGGAATGTTCTGCTTGTCCAATGTATGTTTCAGTGAGTAAATGAGCTTCTCATAAGCCACATTACCCCAAGGATATTCAGCACAAACCTTATCATCTTCAACAATAGATGCATAATCCTTCATCACATATGACTCGGTCTTTTTCCCAAACAAAATAGACTCTACAACGAGAATTTCCATAAGCTTCACAGCATCATCATCGCTCTCACATACATGTATGTGTTTCACAGCAATCTTTGGAATTTCATTCCGAGTCATAAAATCTCGAATATCCTTCAAAGTCACACCCTTGGACTTACCAAAATAGCGCTTCAGAATATTGCTCTCTAGATTAATTGGTTTTTCAATATTATGTGATGTGATCCGCAAACCACACATAATGTGAAAGTCTTCAAGGGTAAAGGAAACATCATGGCCAAAAATCTTGAAACTAATCGAGTCTCGATCATTCGTGAATATTCGAGAAAGACACAGACAATGAACCAACTTCATGTTGCATTTGAAATTCTCCATAGCCATAATGTATCGAAATGTACCATTATGAAGCTTATCCCGTTGTGTAGGAGTCAAGAAAGTTGCAATTAATTTCTTCAAATCGTGGTTCCTCTTCCAGTAACCCTTAGAGTTAAACCAATCTCGAAACTCAAAATATCTTTGACCTGGTCTTGTAGGTGGAGGAGCAGAGACATAAGGACCTGGGGGTATTACAGGTAGTCTAGGTGTTTTAGGTGCATTAGCTGATTTGTGTATTTTAGCTGCATTAGGATCTTTAGGTGCTTTAGGTGCCATCTGTTCAAAAAAAGTAAAACATACAAAAAATAACATCAGGACATTATCAAAAAGATTAGTTAAAACTTCAATCTCTAAGAAGGCTGAAGTTCGACAGTTACAAAACAAAACTTCAGCTCTAAAGCTGAAGTTCGCTAGTTACAAAAGCAAAAACTTCAGCTCTAGAGCTGAAGTTCGGCAGTTACAAAAACAAAACCTAGTAACAAAACACAAAAACTTCAGCTCACCAGTTACAAAACACAAAACATTCAGCCTCATGGTAGTTTTTACAAAAAACAAAACACAAATTCAAATCCAAAAATAATGCCAAAACATGGGAAAAAAATCAGCTCCCATCTAAGGTATTATCACTTTAATAGTATCATCTATTTAACTCTCAAAATTTTTTAAAATTTGGACGTCTAATCACTGAAAAATTTATAGAATTTTCATCAACAACATAAAAACTCGTTCAAAAAACCTAAATACACAAAAGTAAAACTAATGCACTTATATACATGACTATCAAAACCAAAACCAGAAAAAAAAGACCCAGAAAATCGTAAAATAAAACCTAGAAAATTAATGCAATGTACCTGTGATTAAATTGTAATGTGGGAACAACGAGAAATAGCAGTTGAAAAATCAAAACAACGACGAAAACCCTTTGATTTCAGAAAAGAACAAATCAAAAAATGCGAATAACGGGAGAGAGAGAGAGACAAAGACGGTAAAGGACTAGCGTATACTTGGAGAGAAAGTAATCTTTTAATGAAGAAGGGAAGAATAATCTTTTTAAAAGGCTTTTAACAAAAAAACGGGTACAGGTGCAAACAGAAAGACAAAGAGACTACAGGTTAAAAAGGGGCGCCCTATTGCAATTTTTACAATAAAAATTGAGTAATTCCTTGTGAGGTGGATTTTAATTTATAATCTCATGATGAAATAGAATTATTTTATACGGTCAAAACATTTGTTCTTTTTATAAATCACATTTGTGGATCAATCATACTCTTTAGAATATCTAAAAAATAAAATTAGAATTAATATAATCTTAACAGTGAAAGAATAGATCTCATATAATTATTGTCTTTGAAAAGTTTCATTTTTCGAAAACAACGTATCAGTTCAACGTGAGATCAAAATGAAAAATGGAAATGAAAATTTAGTTCGGGATTCGAATTAATAACTATTAACTAACCGTAATAGATATTTGAATTATTACTATTCATAAGAATTTACCTTGCTAGTTAAATGATTCTCTAAATTTTCCATTTATTTTTTGTCAATTACAATAATTAAAAAGATCAATGCTACTAGATCTAAGAAATTGAATTAGTTATGATCTTAGACACAAAAAGAGCTACTGATGGTGTCTTGCAAAAAGAAAATTCAAAATAAAATAGAACTAATTCGAAAAAAGTAAAGATTTCTCATGACGTGGGTTGTCTTGCAAGAAAAAAACAAAAGACTATTATATTATAAAAATAATGGTTCAAGTTGGATGGGTTGGGTTATAACCCATTGTTTAGTTCATATTGACCCAACTCATTTCAGCTCAAGTAACATTTGGGCGGGGTTGGACAATGACCCATTTATTAGGTAAAAATAGCAGGGGCTAGCCAGTTTTCGGACTGGTAATTGAAAAATAGCCAGCGTTTGTAAAGTCATTGAAAAATAACCACTATTTTGCTGTAACGCGGAAAGTTCCAGCATAATATACTGGAGATTGGTGTACCTATGTATGAACTTCCAGCATATTATGTTGGAACTCCAATACACAGAAAGTTCCAGTATATTCAGCATAATATACTGGAGATTGGAGCACCTGTGTATGTTATGTTGGACTAGTATATTATGCTGAAATTTTAGTATATTATGCTAGAAGTCGAGTATATTATGCTGGAACTCCAGTATATTATGCTCGAACTCCAGTATATTATGCTCGAAGTTCACATGTAAAGAAATTGAACTCCAGTATATTATGCTGGAATATTTTTCAGATTTTGAACATTGTTTTCGTTCAAATTTATATTTATATGAAAAGTGGCTAAATTTTGATTAGTTTTGAAACTGTAGCTATTTTTATATTACCACTTGTAAATATGGCTATTTTTGAATTTCACCCATTTATTAGTTCAGCCTAATTTACCCGCCCAATTACAGCCCAACCCGTCCATTTGCCACCCTTATTGTATAGGGATTTCTACATACATATACACTATTGGAAACCTTATTATCCTCCCTACTTAAGTTTCAATTTAATTACCTCCTATATACAAATTTACCAATTATATACACTTTAGGAATTAAATGAGTATCTCTTATTATTAGGAATCAATTATTTTCCATCATTATTCTCCCCCCCCTCTCTCCCTCTCTCTCTCTATCTCTCTCTCTCTATCTCTCAATCCCTAATTCCAGTAAAGTAGAGCAAAGAAAAAGAGAGTAGCAATTCCACCATTGACAACCAATAAAAAGCTTTGAATTCGAATTTGGGTTTTCAAAAAATATTATTTGTTTGAATAATGTTGCAAAGAATTGGGAATTGTCTCTACGTCTCTCTCTATCTCTCAATCCCTAATTTCAGTAATGTAAAGCAAAGGAAAAGAGAACAGCAATTCCACCATTGACAACCATTAAAAAGCTTTGAAGCTTTGAATTCGAATTTGGATTTTCAAAAACCATTATTTGATTAGATTGGGTGTTGTTGCAAACAATTGGGAATATTATTTGGAGTTTATATCTCAATTTTGAGGGTATTTTGGTGAAGATTAGACTTGATTTTGGCTGAATTTCAGATTGAAACTCGAAAAAGAAGAGGATGACGACATGACATACATTATATTTACGAAATTGTAGTAAAATTATAGAAAAATTGTATTATGTTGTTTATATATATATATATATATATATATATATATATATATATATATATATATATATATATATATATATATATATATATTATTTAACTATTGCATGAAAGTTGAACAATATTGTATAAAAATTATATTTAAGTTGTATGATATTGTAGTTGTATATAACTGAGTAGAAATAATGTATGAAAATTGTAGATAAGTTGTAGATAAGTTGTATAA